>NW_028301602.1:34615000-35897500 GCF_987345545.1 Pholcus phalangioides
TTATGTCTTCGCTCGTAAAACTGTCTTAAACATGTAACGACTAACGAAAAACTAGACAACACTTAAAATACAATACAACCACGGCATAATGTTTAAAATGATTTGTTACATAAACCTACCACATTTATATGCATAAGCACCTTTTCAGGCAGCCAGATCGATGCAAATCGTCCTAAATATTAATTATACACTGTTGTGTGTTGTATTTTACATGTGCCACGTCGGGTTTTTCGTGATTTCCTCTTTTAGTGGAAATTCGAACAATTTTTTTTAATATATCGATAAGTATTTTTGTGCAAACGTGTTTTTATGTCGAGTGGTTGTTTTTCTTGAATCTTCAAAATTTGTCCGTTCACCCTGTATATTTATGTTGAACTTCTAGTTGAATTGCATTGAAAAAGAAAACCAGAAGGATAAAAAATTGTGAAAATTATTGGATGTTAAAAAGAAATTAAATTCCAACGCGCACCATTGCAGTTTTGGAAACCTTTACCAATGTGAGTCGAACTGAAGAAAAAAAACCACCAAAGCAATTATTAATCGAATGTTATCGAATTACTTCTTCACACAAACAAGTCTCAAATGAGTGTTTTTTCCTTCAAAATCGAAATATGAGTAACAAAAAAAAAAAAAGTAGAAAATTGTTTAAAAATTCCAATTAGTTCTCTTCGACTTGAATTTCACGATTTAATCCCCTGAAAGTCAAATTTCCTAATTTTGTAATGATAGAGTTATTAAAAAACTTCTAGTTTTCTTTTTCTTACCCGGCGTATTGTTATTAGGAAAATAAAAGACTAAAAAAAAAGATATTTTAAATTAAAATTCACCGAAATGTTATTTATATAATAATTTATAAAGTGTATTCGGTACTTTTTCCTTATTTTGGAGGATTTCCCGATTATTTCCAGGAAGACTTTAATCTCTTTCAATATTTACCTATGTTTTCTTTCGAAAAAGTTTCCAAGTAATTACAAGCTTTTCCTATTGTTTCCGATCGAAAGCCGTGTGAACGTTGCTTAACATGCTCACGTTCAAACGAACATTGAACAAGTCCAGTTCAACGAATAAAAGCCGGCAAATAAAACAGGAAAATAAAGTGAAAACTTCTTTTAAGGACGTCGTTGAGGGTGAAGAGAGTTAAAAGGAGTCCGAGCGTGGAAAAGAAATTCCTGAGGGTCGATAAAGAAAAAGGGTCAAGTTTTGTTATCCGGTTGGGAATAGCCCAGCTTCTACGAACTACACACATGCTTACACAACTTCAAGTTTCCAAATGTTTTTAGATGCCCTGCTTACCTCCGACTAGGGTTGTTTGTCGCGCACATGCGCAAAAGAAGACTATTTCTTTATGTGGAAGTTTTTATACGACGAATACAGTTTTATCCTCTTAAATTCCAGCGCAAAAACTAAACTTCATTATGGGTATTTTCCGATACTGTACGAAAAGAATAAACTTCACATGGTTGGCTGCAAAATTGATATAAAGCGCAAACAGTATACACGGTGGTTCCATAATTCCCCTTGCCTCATTATACCAGTGATCCGTTGTCTTAGAGTCATACTCCCAATCAGAAAAAGTATCCAAATACCGTGTAAACCTCAGATAAAAGCCATTCCTGTTGCAAGGGGTTGTATAGTTATTAAAATAGAGAAATTTACTATTTTTGGGCACTTGTTACAAAGTCTATCCAATGACGAAAAAAAAAATCCGTGTTTCTAAGTGCAACATTCGCTGAGATATTTGAATTGAATTGCATAAACGACGGAAAAAGCGTTGTCCGTTAGTTTATGCTGCCCTTTCCCATCTTTTTGCCGTTTTTTTTTTAATTCAAATATCTTACATTACACTACTTACGCTCGCTGCAGTAAAGGCGAGCCCTACCACTGGGCCGCCTTACATTACACTAGGAAACATGGATTTGGTTGACTTCATTAGAAACTTGACATCATTTGTGGACAGTGGACAGTTCCATGTAAAAAGTAATTTTTTTTATTTCAATAACTATACACGACCCCTTGCAACATGAATGACTTATCGGAGGTTTACATGTTTTATGAAACTTTTTTCCAATTATAAATATGTCTCTACGACTATTGGTTCGCCAGTAAAATGCGGTAAGGGGAATTATGGAATCACCCTGCATACAGAAAAGAGGGCCACACTCCCCAAATAAAAAAAATTTGAAAAAAAAAAGGGTGAAAATAAAAAATATGTATATCAAATATATTTGACCAAATTCAGCAACCCAAAATAAAACTAAATTTCATGAAAAAACTAATGACTATGGGAAAGATGAATTACTCTCCCCATAAAATATCATGGTCATCTTCAATCTAAGAAGGATATTCTCGATTCATCCCAATATATCATATTGGTTGAAAGTATTTGGAGAATGTGTGACTGGCGATGTTATGGAGCTATTTTATATATATGATAAATATGTGACTGACGTTGCTAAAATTGTGCAAAAAAAGCTAAAATTGAGCTACATAGTCCCATTCTCTTTGAATAATAATTAGTAGAAGATATGAAATTTAAATTTCTTTACATCAGACCCCCCTAAAGCCTACTTCAAATTGATATCATATCATATGGTCCCTCCGGTGCTAGAAGCACTAATGTGCACTGCCCTTGGAAAAAAATAAAGTACATGGGCGAGGACGTTTTACTCTACCCATGTAGTTATTTTGCTAAAATGTTTGGTAACGTGTTTCAATAGGGACGCACATTCTCGTTTCACCCCAAACTTGAGATTTTGCTATCACATGTTTCGCAGTTGAATAGCAAAATAAGGTATCCAACCAGCTGGTAAAAATGTAAAAAGAGAAATCTGCACAGCTTCTGACATGCGGGGTACGATACGGTCTACTCCAGGGGGAATTGGGTATGTATAAATAAAACAGCCCAACGCTCTTTTATCGGTCAAATTAAGATTTGGATTTATTTTATCCTAACTTTTCCTTTTATTTCCCCTTCTGATCCTTCATTATGCAGATATCAACCAAAGAATATTTAAAAGCAAAAATCCGTTTCATTATTTAAAAATTTTACAATCTGAAACCATATGTAAAATAATCTTTTTTTTAATTAACGTATTATCATTCAATGTTCCAATCACATTACTTTATGGTTTGCCACTAGTGATTATCTTACCACTATTGCTCCCTTAATTTTATTACAAGAAAAAGGTATTAAAATTTTAATGGGAAATTACATCACTCCTTTGAATCACAAATGAACTTTTTCTACACCTAAATATCCTACCCTTAAGGCATTTGTATTTTTTTAGATCCATACTTATAATCGAGAAAAAACAGTTCGTTTTACCTTTGAATTCGTCACGAACATCCAATAGACATAATTTCATATACTCTCTGCCTTTAGTTCGTAAAAATATTCTCAAAAAACATTGCAGCTTCCTCATTCCTAAATTTTATAATAGCCTTCGAAATGATTTTATACAGCCATCCACATTTTCGATTTTCGAAAACATCCTAAACAATACTTATTTGAAATAGTAATTATTGAAAACTACTTTTGATTTCGTCCTCAAATTCAAACTCCCTTCTTTGCTATATATTGACTTCCTGCTTCAACTGGTCAATTTCTCATTTAAAATTCCCTTGCTGTCTACTCTGCTGTACTATTTCAAATCATATTTTATAAACTCGTGTTGATTTATAGATTTTTTTTATATTGTACCCTCCTGCCCGTTGCATTATAATATCGTATTTTATATATAACTTATGTATTATATGTGTTTGTGTATATTTTGATTTTTTTCATTTTATCATGATTTTTTTTTCTCTCCAAAATTACTAAACATTGTAATTATATTTTATATTGTCAATTGTTAGTGTTTATAAATTAACTTCAATGTAACAACCAGTATGGGACCTGGGTGTCTCCTTGGTGGTTTTTATTAATCAAATTCAATATTTTTATCAACCTTATATTAATTAATAAGTTGATTTGATTTGATTTGAAAGAATTCACGAAAAAATGTTCCTGTATATTTTCTAGACAAAACATTAGTATTAAAAACGGAAAAAAAAAACCCATTTTATTCTTCCTTGAAAAAGGTGATTTTAAAAAAGTGAATTTATGGCATAATTGATAAATTGATTGAATTTTTTGTTTTGTTAATCACGTTTGGAATCTCTCACACCTTCAGGGGGGAAAAACTCAAGTTCTTTCATGTAGATTTTTTTTTCCTAATAAATGAAACTGATATTCCCAGTTGGGAACATAGGTCGTTAAAGGGTTAATAAAATCACCATTATCCTTCACGGTGGGTACTTATTAATATAAATTCAAGTTCGGCAACGATTGTTCAATAATTGTTGATTCGTATTGATTTAAAGACAGAATTCTGTAGAAGTGTAAATTGAATTTTCTAATTTTATCAATTACTGTGCACACAAAACTCCGTGGAGCATGCCAATTTCATTTTGACATCATAAAAATTTTTTTTGAATGAATGTAATAAAATATAAATGATAATAAATAAATAATGAATATATAAATATGATGCTCATAAATATTGATGGAGTTCTATTCCTAGAAAATGTTAATAGGGAAAGGCTTCGTGAAAACAACTTATAGTATTTAGGATTCAAAAATGAGAAATATACATATTTAATGGAATCGTAGTGTAGAATTAATTTAATTATATGAAAAAGTATTGTTTTATGTATAAAATATTCACATATATTTCGAAATTAAACTATAAATATTCTAATATATTTACAAAAAAAAAAAATTGTAACCAATTATAAACAAGACGATTTACTCAGTGAACATTAAATTATGGAAAAATTGTTCACTTAAAAATTTCATGAATGAGTTAAAGGTCATAAGCATGAGAAAAAAAAATCACGAGCGCTTAAGTGCCCCCAGGAAATTATCAAAGATAAAACTAAATGAGTTCTCTTCTAGTACGGAAAAAAAACTACTCTGGACTTCCCAAGAAGATTTAATAAATAAATTAATTAATATTTAAATAAATTGCACACTGAGCGTGAATGATGAGTAAAAAAAGAAAATCTCTCAGCAACACTCTGTGCATAAATTAATATTTTAATCGAGTTCAACAATTCATACTAGTATTTAAAAAGAAAATATAAATTACTTCCAGGCATTAATGACACACGCACTACTCTATATCTCGGTAGAAAATTTGTTTGAGACATTAAAAAAAATATTCTTTGATACACAAACTTCTATAGAAACTCCATAAACCATGAATTTTTTAGTTGCATAGAAAAATTATTATTATTTACTATATAGGGTGATTCAAATGTTTTGTCGACGGGAATATTTTCGCACCCGTAGACTTTAGAAGTATAGTCGATTCTCCATTTCAGGGGTCTCATACCATTTGACATGGTGAAAAACTATGCTCTAATAAAATTGTCATTAAAAATACTATTTAACCATGGATTTATTTCCACATTTTTTACGCATGTTCTTGATCGTATGTACTCTACTATACTGGTATAAAGTTTAACATGTCTCAGATACTTAAGTTTTTGTGAATTTTTGAAAAATATTCCTTAAAAACAGTTAGCGCGCATGATAAAATAAAATGACATCAATGTAATTGAATAAAAATTGATTAAAAACAAAGGAAACGGTTCAATTCATGAAATAAAGCAAAAGGTTGAGATTTCATTTACTCAGTCCTATTTAAAATTAAATTTTAAATTTTAAATTCCAAGTTTTTTTTTAAATTATAATTACATTGATGTCATGGTATTTTATCATGCACGCAAGCTGTTTTTAATGCATTTTTTTGAAAATTCACAAAAAATTAAGTATCTGAGACATGTAAAACTTTATACCAGTACAGTATAGCACATACAATCAAGGACGTGTAAAATGTAGAAATAAATCGATGGTCATATAAATAGTATTTTTAATGATATTTTTATTAGAGCATAGTTTTTCACCATGTTAATAGGTATGAGACCCCTTAACGAACTTCGATTTAAGGAATTTTCTACAAAACCTTGACCATAAGCAACACTTACATGTTAATTAATCTTCATATTACGGAAGGTAATTTCTCTATATAACAAAATTCTTTACAACTATTAAGAACCACTGGTTCTTAAAAAAACCAACTATTTTTTATTATATATTTTTTTCACTATTTCTTTTGCTACTTTTCGCGACTTCTCATTCGTCGAACGTCTACCAAAATCAACAGTTGAGTCGCAGAGCAAGGGTGAATAGCCAGCTAATGTATTCATGAAAAGCGGGAAGAGAGAAAAGAAAACTCATTAAAATTGTCTTTTCAGGAAATATCTCATGTTATTATGAGAAAAAAAGCCTTTAAAATGCTGTAAAGTTTGCTGTCTAGCAATAACATACGTGACGGAACCTAAGGGCTGAGGCTATTTCACCTCCCCCACCCAAAAAAAAAACGTTTGTGAGGAGGCTGAGCCCCCACCCCCAAAATTAATGAATACGCAAAGCAACGTATTCCTTCCGATCATGTGTAGTCTTGAATCCCGATATATACAGGGTGTCCTGTAAGTGCTGATTGGGTCTTTAACTCATCAACCATTCCTCATAGGTTTGAATTTAAAAAGTGCTCAAAAGTGCGTTCATAAATCACCCTGGCCGGGATTATACTATAAAAGTTTGATAAAAGTTCGTTTAGAAAACTTCAAAAATGCAACTAATAGGCGAATTAGTTGAGTTTTATCCGAATGATAGATGTGCTTACATTTTTCATGTTTTATAAAAGAAATTGTATCAAACTTTTAAAGTATAGTAACGGTTTTGATGAATTCATCAAATGGCCCCCAGGTGGACGCTGGAGAGACACCTAATGTTTCTATTTCAGCGCCTTACGCCACAGTGCATGAATTAAGGAAGGTGAGGTCGAGTCTCCAGTGGTGTAGATGGTAACAGGATTGCCCAGTTTGCAAGAGGGCCTGAGTTCGAGTCCCGGCGGAGACAAGATGACTTCTCTTTTCGAGTTCACCTTGGCGTTAGAACCAGAAAATATCAGTTTCCTCGATGTATTGTGCTGAAAAAGCTGTCTATCTCTCTCAATTGGAATCACCCGTAATAACAAATATTTTTTTTAATATTGTCTTTAAAAAAATGCATAAAATTAGTAATGAATTCACACACAATTGATAAAATTCATTTGAACTCAATTTCGTGTCGATGAAACTCTATGTGCTAAACAGGTAATATTTTTTTTTTTTTTTTTTTTTTTTCATTTATCTTCACTGCATTAGAATAGAGCATACGGGAAATATATTGAAGTAAAAAATGAACCCGAAATTTTTTTTGGTTTTTTTTTTTTTCCTTTTTACATCCGAATATTCTAATATCAAAAAAGACGGGTCTTGAATCGCAAAACGCACTTCCCGAGAAACATGTCTCGGCGGAGATCTTGAAGACTTGCTTGGTTTGTAATGCACGGAACAAGCTCTCTATTCTTCAATCTCTTTTAGAGTCCCGAGTTGCGCTTTCCGTGAAAGATACAATATTCTCGGATAACGCAGATTCAAGTCTAAGGCGTTTTCTCTTATCTGCTCAAAACCTTGGAAAATTTGGTTTCTTATAGTTGTGCATAGTTACTTCAAGTGCAAATACTCGTACCGGGGATTTTTTACCGAGGTTTTGGAGTCTATTTTACCAATGCCTGTGTAGATATATTGATATCTTTTTTAAACATACATTTCCTAGAATTTTCGGTCTGAAAGTTTTGTAAATTACAATTTTATAAAAATTCCAAGCAATTAAATATAAATAGTTTGTTCATGTTTTATTTTATAAAATGTCTTGATAAGCAACTATTATGTACAAATTTACTGTCATTGAATTCCCTTTACTCACCGCATACATCCCCAATGTGTCGTCATACAGGCTATTCGCTACTGTTTTAATTCTAAAAGGATGAGCTGCGTCGAATTTGTAGCTTGTGAATGTTAAAAGTCCGTGTATGCGAGCGTATTATGCTTTTCATATGAACCCTTATCAACCTTCAGATTTGGAAGGATTAAACTGTCAAAAAAAATTGAATGATTATTTTTCTGAGCATAATAGATAGCATAGTAGATTACTAGGGGGCATCTTTAGAACGGTCTCTCGAGAGTGGTGCCACCCCTCTGTAAAAGTTTATTTTTATTCAATAAATGATTGTGTCTGCTGTCTGAATATGGTATCATTTGAACCAGTGAACGGCGTCAACATCTCCTTGAGCTGGCAAAGTTTAATTTAGTGTTATCATATAACATTATTCATAATATGTTTAACACTTCTTATACCGGTGATTTAATATTAATTTACTTATTTAAACAATATTGTTGGCCTAGAGGCCTATACAAGAGGATGCGGTTGATTTACACATGGATATTTAGTCATCTTTAACAAGAAATCAGAGTTCGTAGGGGGGGGGGGATATCAACAATAGTAAGGGGGAGTGTTCCATTCAACTATGGTAATAGGAAAGCAACTATGTTCAAAGTAGTCGGCAGAGGCAAAAATAGGTTTTAATTTTTTTTGGGTGGTAAAGTTCATTGGAGACATAGGAAGGCTTAGTCAGAACACCTTACCTATACGTATCGAAATTTAGATGGTCATGAGTAGAGCCCGGATTATATGCACTAAAAAAGTGGCAAAATATGCTCTAAAAATATGCAAATATGCACTTAAAAATGTAAAAATATGCACTTAAAAATGTAAAAATATGCACTTAAAAATGTAAAAATATGCACTTAAAAATGCAAAAATAAGCACTTGAAATACAAAATGTGCACTGAAAATTCCAAAATATGCATTAAACACCCCAGAATATGCATTAGAAATCTTGAAAAAGTCAAAAATTCCGAAATATGTATAAAAAAAGGGAAAATATGCATTAAAAAATACACCATGCAAAAAAAGCGAATATGTTTTTAAAATACATGTTTTCTATTAGTGCATATGTATTTCATTTTTAACAAAAAATATCCCCTCATATATATGTATACAGCATATGCAAATAACTTCTACATATTTTTTATTCAGGCATTTTTTTAGTTTTCAGTTTGTTGTAGCTGCTCAATAACGAAAATAGCAGTAATAAAAGAATTTCGACACTATTTCTAAAAACAAAATTAACATTTTGACACATCTTTAGAAATAGCCTTACAATAAAACAGTTAGTAATCGTAAAATACTTTATAAATATGTATTAATTCACTAAATTTCACATACCGGGAAAAAAATCGATGTTATGAAAATATTATGAACAATATTTATTTGGAAAATTATAAAAAAAAAAGTGAGTTTAAGTAAACCTTCAAAAATATGCACTTATACTGGAAATTCTTTGATTTTATGCATTTATATGCATTAATACTAAAAAAGGCCAAAATATGCAAATGCATATGCACATATGCATTTGCATATAATCCGAGCTCTAGTCATGAGTAAACTTATAAATCATGGTTAATCGAGAGGTATAAGTTGTGTTAAAATTCAATTCATCCAAGTTCTGTAACAAAGCTTTCCCCGAGCCTCAGACCTACACAAGTATTTACCAACTGACCCCATATAATTATTCAGGAATACCAGTGATGAAGAAGCTATGAGTACAATCCTATTTTAAGCATTTTGATCTTAATCGTATACCAAAATCTTTGACTTGAGGCAACATTTCGTCACTTAAATAGCATTGAAGGTTCAGATTAATAATTATTATTTCAAAATTTTCGAAAGCTACGCAAGACAAATTGTAAGAAACAAGATTCCTTGGAATCACAACAAATAGAAAGTACGATATCAAATGTTTCATTCACTAAGGAAACATTTCTTATAATTTTTATGTTTTAAGACCTTCAGATTTATTTTAACTTCAAATTTTAAAATGCAATGTTTGATCAGATATTTTTATGACAAAGGAAAATGATCAAAGTAGCACATTCCAGCAAGTTTAAGCAACATTGTTTTTTCCTCCGCAAACATGATTCACAAGTGAAAATTCATCCAAAGTGAGCAAATTAAATTTCTATTCGCACACAGGAAACATCATTTTACAATTTACAGTATAGAATGACAATAACACTAAAATTCATATGATGATTACCAGTCAGTTTTGTCGATTCTAAATCACATTTTTGATATTTTCTATCTATATTACATAAGTGCATGATTATAAGGAAAGAAATATCAAATGATACATATAGAAATAATAATAATAAGCACTGTCATAAGTTACGCTTTAATATTCAATATACAAGTGATATAAATACACTGTTCGATCGATTTTCAATTTCAGAGAAGATTTCGAAATTTCAGTGAGATCATTAATCCAGGAAATTTCACGGGAACTCATCCATATGGTTTGAATCTCACATTTTTGAATAATCGAGTGGAAGTTCCGGTTAAGAAAAGAAATCTAGTTCCATATTTTAAATATTTATAATATATGTGTGTAAGTCGAATATTTGAAGTGAATAATTTTACATGTTTGATATCGTTGAAAAACACACAACCTCTGTGTACTTTTAATATATATCCAATCCTGTTATTAATGTACTAGAATTTTGAAGCATATCAATTATGCACATAGAATTTTTCCGCCGAATCACCAAAGAAGTACTCGAAGCAAAGAGGAATTAGTTACACATCCTCGAATTTAATCATTAGAACTCTATCGCTACCTGTATTAAAGTAACAAACACAAAATTCAATTTCAGCGCATCACTCCAATTAAGGTGTGTTTTCAATGCATTACGAAATTCGAAACCTTCTGTCCAATTAAACCCTGTATATATTTGGCCTTTTGCTGTTAAAAAGAAAGTCATAAAAAAAAGCTAATGTCGCAGAACGTTCTGGAATACGTTTAAAAACTCCCTAACAAATAAAACGAGGATTTTCCCAAATAGCTTCTGAGTAAGCCATCAGTATAAGAGCAAAGAAAACAAAGACATTTCACACAAGTTTTTTTTTACTTTTTATCTCTTGTATTTTTCCTGCTCGCAGTGGACCGCACTATGTACAGTAACTACATGGCAAGAAATTGGAAAAACAGAGAGAGAGTGGAAAAAAAATGCTAAAGAAAAGCTTGAGAGTTGGATTTCACTCGAGAAAATGTGGGGTTCTGTTTATTGTTCAAATAATACTTTCGTAGAGAGAACATAAAAACGGCGAGGAGAGGTTACACTAGAATTCTAACTCTTTTATGAGATCATATATTTTATAAGCCATTCTCTCTACTCCCTATGCGTATCGTATAGTTTATTATGTTTGTTTCCTGCTTTTAAAGCACCACTAACATAAGAAGAAGAACCCAGAGAGAAAGAGACACAAAGAGAAGAGTTAACCCAGTTTTGCTTAAGATCTAATCTCTTTTTGCTTCTTTTTTGATTATTTTTTTCTCACAGCATATATTCATTCTGATCTGTTGATATAAGTGAAATTTCTACGGAGCCAATCCTGCAACTTGCCAACTCGTGAAGAAGAAGAAAAAAAAAGGGGGATTTAATAAAACTGAATTAAAATGATAAAAAAAGAATCTAGCAATATTTTTATTTCGCAATTTTATATCCACATTTCCATTTAAGTACGTAAAAAAATATATTTATGTGGAGATAGTTCCGAAATTCACCGAATTTCATGAATAAAATGACTACGGAACACCGTTTATTGAAAAAAAAAACTGTTGTTACCGAATGAAATTTGATTTTTTTTTCGCGTTTATTTTTCTTATTTCATTGATTGATTTGAATTTTTTCAATAAAACAGTAGAACTTTTTTGTTGCTCGCAATAAATTGATTTCATTTCTTTTGAAGAGTCTCATCTTTTGTAGAGGTTTTTTTTCACAAGCATTCGATTTCTCTAGTTTTATGTTGTTGTTTAATATTATCTAAAATTATTTGTCTTCTTCAACTACATCATTAAGTCACCATACGATTAAATCACTTTTGATATTGATGATTAAGATAGAACATTTTTGTTATGGTTTCCAGTAATTTAAAGCACTTTTTAGTAATTTTGGGGCGCTTTTTATGATGTTTAGTAATTTTGGGACACTTTTATATGACTCTCAGTAACTTTGAAGCATTTTCATGATTTTTCAGTAATTTTTAAACATTTCGTAACTTTTCAGCAACTTTGAAACATTTCATGATTTTTCAGTAATTTTTAAACATTTCATGATTTTTCAGTAATTTTTAAACATTTCATGATTTTTCAGTAATTTTTAAACATTTCATGATTTTTCAGTAATTTTTAAACATTTCATGATTTTTCAGTAATTTTTAAACATTTCATGATTTTTCAGTAATTTTTAAACATTTCATGATTTTTCAGAATTTAAGGTATATTTTCATATCTCTGACCACTATTTTGCATATTTGAGCAGAACAATGAGGATGATTTTTTGCCACTTCAAGCTCACTCTTCACTAGCTCACTAGCTTCATTTCTCACATTGGCAATTTTTGATCACATTATCAAAAATTGGAAATTTTAGACCACATTATCAAAAATTGGCAATTTTACTTATGTTTGGCATCATTTTTGGCAATGATTGGAAATATTTCGTCGATATTAGCAATAATTGGTATTTTTAATTGTGTGCCTTGGGCATCATCTTGGACATCTTGGGGATTTCCAATAATTTCCTCAAGAAAGTATGGTCAACCTATTTATAAACGCACATCTTTTCGGTTTTTACTGCATATTTTAAGTTTTTTTTAGTGCCTAAATACATTTTTATGGAGCATATTGGGAGTATATATATATATATGGAGTACCGTTTTTTAGTTCATAAAAATCCTAGCCCTGGTGATGGGCATATTCGAAGGCTTTGAGGAATGACAAAGGACCTGAAAACATTCTGCCATTGGAGGGAAAAAAGGATGCGAAATAATCAAAAAACACTTTCACTTATAAGAAGAATCAGAGAAAAAAGATATATAAGAAAGGGATATATAAGAAAGAGAGTGAGAGAACAAAAAATATGATCCCATCATTTTATGCTTCGGAAATCGAAAAGATATTAGATGGGATTAAGGAAAACAAACGCTGTGAAACTATGGGAAAAAAATACTTGAGTTCAATGAAAAAACGGGAAAAAGAAAGATTATCAAACCTGTTTTTTTCTTTAAAACTCGGATTATGTCTGTCACATCACTTTATGACATCTTTGTTTTTGATATTATTGAGGAATTACGGGAACTATTTTGATCGATCATAAATCTTTAAAGTCCAGAGAAAGTCTGTCTTTTCTCAAATCAGATCACTGTCCCATCAAAGGATATTTCATGTACAACTGTAAAGTTTAAAAGCCGGAACGCGTTTTTTCTGCTGTTAACTCGAAAAATAATGGTATACAAAATCATGCACGTGTGATTCGGGCATATGCCGATATCTACATGTTTCAGCCTGCATTAGGGATATAATAAATATGTAAACTTTCAAAGTACTATATTCTCTAAGACTATTTGTGCAAACAACTATTCTATTTTTACAAGATTCATTGAGATACTGGTTATTTGTGGAGATGAAAATTACAAGGGAGAAAATTTATCTCTGCCCCCATGGGGACTCGAACCCCGGTCTCTCGCATGCCGGACGAGTGCTCTACCATCTAAGCTATGGAAACAGATGGAAAATTTCATTTCAACCTTGGAGCGTATATATATATATGTTGAACGGCTCCTTATATGCACAGCGGCAGCGATCAACTAATAGTTCGTGAATGACATAAGCCACCATTTGGCCACATGCATATGGAAATGTCCTCTCCACTTGTTAATACAAGATTCATTGAAAGACAGATGGCAGCACGAACGCGAAAAAGCGCAAATCGACAACATAAATACGTTAGTGCCACACACACCGGCATGTGCAAGTTCATTAGAAAATTCGTATATGAATGTGTACGAGGTGCATGTATGGCTAAGTAGTAGTAATAGGCCCCAAATCCATTTTTTTTAATCGTTAACGTGTTATACATGGCTACGAGTCGATCCCTTACTACGTTTTCTCGCTTAGCACGACTTATGGTCTCACCTCTAATTCACGTTAAGATTTCCCGCTTAAAACGTTTTTTCATGACAGTTTTTTGAAAAACTTTATAAACGGGATCGACTCTATCAGCTGTATTTGATTAGCTTCATGCGACGAGAGGAGAAAAAGAGAGAACTTTGTGACATCGACCGGGACAAATCACAACGAAATTAACCAATTCGCGGACTGATCGATTTCGGGCTTTGTCAATGCAACAAAGTATACTTACTGTAGGTATTTTACACCATAGGAAATTGAGTCTAAATACATATACTGCAGTAGTTTAGATTTTTTATTGAAGAGTAGATTATATTTGAATGAAATTCTGAAAGAATTCGAAATTCATTTCATTTATATATGAATACATACTTCTTTTTTTAAATTACTCACTTTACCTCTACACACATGTGTTCTTGCTTCACCGATTCAATCTCGAAACTTTTGCCAGATAGCGATAGATACCAGAAAATAAACCAAAAGTAACAAAGAAAAATTTATATTCCAAAAATATTCTCAGCTGTTAGCCTGGGTTTGAGCTTTATAAAACAAAATTCGAGTACTAAAAATAGAAATTTATCTTTTTTGTGGTATTTGGTACGTACCGTTAGTTTTTTTTTTCTTCCTGTTTTTGCTTTTCATTCAATTGTGCCTCGCGGTTGAAAGTCGACAGAAAAGCAACAACGATTCAAGTGAAAGGTCTACATTCGACCTTAAAAATAAGTTTCGCTTTTTCTTCCGATTTCCAATGGTGAATGCTTTGAAGAAAAGAATTTCAAGAAATATTTTCACTTTGACAACTGTTCAAAAGAGAGAAAGGGAGTGCGACAGAAACTGAACAGCGTGGATTTCCCTCAGGGTTTTTTGCGTCCCTTTTCTTTCCGCCTTTAGTAGCTGCACAGGGCACTCAGTGTCTTCTCTTTTCTCTTGCAACTGATACTTTCTTTTCTTTTGTGGTAAACAAAGACAGAAACTTTGCATTCGTTTCAAAACTTAGTTTCCAAAGACTAGAATGGAAAAAAAGACTGGAACGAACACATAAAAAAGAGAAAGAAGTGAATAAAATATTTGAAAAACACGTCCAGGAAAATTTCTTTCAGAAAATATCGAATATACGGAGGATGCAGAAAAACGTTCTCCTAATTTTTTTTAGAAAATTGAAAACCTTTACCAGGTCTAAAACGATGCTTTTCCCACTTTCTTTGCTGTTTGTCTATCTCTGATTTTGTTCTGGGTGATTTACCTCTATCAGTAACTCAATCTGTCAAATATCTTGTGAAAATACAGATAACGGATCGAATTTTACTCTGTAGCATTTGCTTCTGCAAGAATGGTCAGAAAAATGGTTTGAAATTGAAAGTTATTTATGGATGTTATATAATTATACATACCTATTCATTCTGTCGAACTTGGTCAATTAGTGCAAAATCACTGGCGAAAAGTTTGAATTATCCAATTAATCTATCCTGGATCATTAAAATAACTACTACAAATTGTGACCTAATCATCGGCATTCACATAAGATAATAATTATCACAGTTATTAAAATTCCAATATCGATTACGTTCTGTTTCATAATTATAATTATAAATCTTTATTATAATTTATAATTATAATAATTAATCTTACGAAAATTCACCAACGTAAAAAGCCAATAAAGGAAATTACGAAAACTCTTTTTCGTAATTTCCTTTATTTGCCTTTTTCGTTGATGATATGTTCCGAGTATTATTAGGCAAAGTTTATCTATTCTTCCATAATTAATCTTAGTTGTTAAATTATTCCACTTTTTGGAATCATCATCACTACAGAATTTCTGGACCATGTTCAAAGCCTGATTTATGGAAACAGTTCATGATCATTTCTTATAAGACTGTTCCCCAAATTCTGCTTTCTATGAATCAGGCATCTTCAACCCGTTGCTCGCGAGCACCACGGTTCTCCCTGAACCACCCAGAATGCTCGATGCTCTGTCCGATTTTGTGCTCGCGAGCACTTTATCAGCAATTCCAATTAAACACCTGGTGCATTGAAAGGTTGTAATCATCCTGATTTCATGCATTCGTATATCAAACTTGTTTTAAGGGCGCTCTTCTTTTGATGATGACTGCAGTGTAGTGCTCGTGACTAAAAAAATTGTGAAGACTTCTGCTCTACATCATGGTTGTACAGCTCTTTCAGTCAGCTTGCCAGATATACAAGACAACTACCTCTCACGCGTCCCAAGCTCATGTATTTATCGAGTTAAGCGCATTGATGTAATTATTAGGAACACTTTTCGTGGACAGGATGGTACACCATTGCACATGCGTTCGGTCGATTTTCAGAAGGCATTGCTGACACCCTTGATGAAATTTTTAACCATTTTGAATATTTGTTTTGCTTAATGTTTCACAAATGTTTTAAGACAGAGTACCACGACAGCCAGACAATGTTTTGTATACTCGGAATATGGTGGAGATCGATCAAGATTGTATCCAGAACTTACACAAGAAAAAAAGGCTGATACACTGACGGAAAATCAATATTACATGCAATATTTAGAGAGATTGATCAAGAAAATATTTGTTTTTTATTTATACAGGAAGGTCATATGCCGTTCTTCGCTCTGGAGAACTCCTCATACACGACGTTCAAGAGAAAGACTCACTCTGGACTTATAGATGCCAAACAAGACATCGGCTGACAGGAGAGCTGGTTTCAAGCGAAACACAAGCCAAGCTAATGGTTACAGGTGATTATAAATGTTTAGCATTATTGTATGTATATACATAAATATTACATATCTAAAATTAGAATCATACCTCACAACGAACGGTTGATGAGATAACCGCATTAGGACTTACAGGACACCCTGTATTTTGCAACGCATTATTTTCTTTTCTTCACTATTTTTCGTTCATTTTTATAATAATCATCTATAGCATTATAATAATACAAATATTCAATAGGAACTTATTTTGGAAAGGGTAACAGCATCCCGTTATTTAAATTATTTATTCTTGAAAAATATTCGACATTTTTTTCACAACTCATTTCTGTCATTCCATGTCAGTTCATTTAGAACCAATGTATGAAATTTCTAGAAGAAGCAAAAAAAAAAAAATGATGGAGCGGAAAAAGGGAATCCTATTTAGATAATGAAACCAAAACGTAATAGTGTTATCATATATTTTTTGCCTGTATATTTCAATGTATGCGTTCGCTCTTCCAAAAAAAAAAAATAATAATAATAGAACTAATAACCCGGAAAGACTTCTGCAGGACATACACATTTGCATATTAAATTTCGGAGAAAAAAAATTCTGATAAGATTGTGTGCCGCAAAATCAGTGACATTCATATTTTCCCCTCTTTTAAAAAATTCTCCAAATAAAATAAAGCTTAAATAGGACAGAAAAATTCACAATTTTTTGGATTTATTTCTTTTTATATTTCGATTCTTTCTCCTCCTTCCACTGTGTGCATACATCCGACGTAATAAGTAACACCTTATCAAATATGAAATAAAATATTCAAAAAGTATGATACAATTGAATAATTGAAATAACAAACAGAATACCACAAATACATTTTTTTTCATTTCGGATTTTAATATTTTCGGTTCAAAACACACAATTGTCGAGGCTAACACTTCGAACGATCGAGGGAAAAAAATTGATTTCATATACATAACAATGTTGTTGTTTTTTTTTTGTTTTATCTATATTCTGGTTATATTCAGAATAATTCAAATGATTTTTCTGAAGCGCTTCGTAAAGAAGTTAATTTGATATTCTTGTCAATGAAATTAGTTTAAAACTCCCCAAAGACCATTGGAAAATTTGGACGGGAGTTGAGATCTTACGTTTTACTCATTGATTACGGAACCTAAAATGGTTTTAGTTTAGCTCTGTATGTTTGTATATATACACGTGTGTGATTCTGGTTCCCGAAACGAACTTTCTCTGAGCTCGGTCGTTTCTGTAAGTAGACACTAAATGAGTTAGGCAAGGAGACCTGGCCAAATCGAGTTATATTGGAATTCGTTCGACATTCTAAGCAAATTTGTCGAATTCGTTGGTTCCCTGTGCGTATTTGAAGACTAGCCAGCGTCAGAGAAGGATTCTATCCAAAAGTATCTTCCGATCTGAAAGGCACGAAATTCTTCAAAATCACTCGTAACTTTTATACTCGAATTTTTTTCATGCCTTCATCTTAAATTAGAAAGAATAATTGAATAAGTTGCTGTAGAACATGCAAAAAGTTTTTAAGCTGAAAGTGATTCACACTTTCCTTCATAAAGTAACTAGAGATGATTTGCATAATAAATTTGGTTGACAACTTTGAGGTCATTATGTGCAAAACTTAATTCAGTCTAAATTGAAGCATTTTTAGCTTTTTTGTTGTTCTTTTTTGGATTCAGCGAGTCAGAAAAAGAGCAATTAAAACGTATTTTTATCTCGTAGAAGTTGTTTCTATACATCAATTCAATACAATCAATAAGAATAGTTTGATTGAGGGATTTTTTTTTCTGCGTCCAAGATATCAAGGAAACAGGTATTTCCTGGATATTACACCGAGGTGAACTCGGAAAGAAAATTCATCTGGTTTCCACCGGAACTCTAACCCTAACCCTCAGCATGCTTTCCCGATTTGCAAGAGAGCCTATGTTAGAATCCCCGTGGAGACTCGATGACTTTTGCTTACGAGTTCCCTTCGGCATAAAGTATAGAAAATATCAGTTCCCTAGTTGTGTGATTATCAATGAGAATGAAGTCAATTTAAAATTATCCGGGCAATGACAGTTGGTTGCGTGAATTCGTATAGGTTTGCTTGTACTTTCAGGGAACGGAGTAGTGGTAGAGTGTCTGTCACCAATCATTAATGTGATCACCAATCACCAGTGGTTCGCACCCAAATTTTGTGTTCGCATCATCCCGTTTTTCTGTTGTGGTGAATTTGCAACGTCTGAGTTCGATTGCCATTAACCTTTTCCAAGAGACAAACTGAGAAAAATGTTATTTTTTTTTCGCTGCAGCGGAGAGAGAAATTATTTTTTCGATTATTCGCATAGCCAAATAGTTAAAATAATGCAACCATTCATCAGACTATCATCGATTATCATTGGAATTATTTTCACTCCGCTGATCTGAATACCTTACAAACGTTTCTATCATATTTTAAATTTCCATCAAATTTTCTAATTCCATATAATTTTACAAATATAGATTTATACAAACTACAGTATGTATTTCAAATGGATTTAAAATGCATCCGAAGAACATTTATAATTTAGTTATAGAAAGAAAAAAACCCGGCAAACTGAACTTATCTCAGTTAAGCTCTGCTTGAGTATATTCGAGTGACGATATTCAGATGAAACTAGAATTATCAACCATTAGTTGAAAGTCAGTGCCGAATTTTACGGTCAACAACATAAGCGTTGCTTTCCACAGAAAAGAAATGTCAGAACCTTGGATAGAACGATGCGTTACATTTAAACAGTTCCGCTTTCAAGAAAGTCTCAGAATTTGAATTCTGTTGAATTTCGTTGATGAAAAGTTTGTCTACTTTTCAGCATTTGTTGTATGTGAATGCCATTCAGTTTCTGTTCATTCACTTGAGAAAATCGCATGAATTCCTGAATTCCAAGAAGCGACGATCCCTACACACAGCGATCCCCCCCCCCCCCGTCCCCTTAAGCACCCATTTTAAGACACAAGTATATCTCAGGGAGAACAAAGTCCTTAACTCTGTTCAATCCGTGCATATATTATCTCTTCATGTATTTCTGTGAAGGAACTTCCAAGAAAAAATGTAGTTACCATTTTTAATAAGTGTCAAATAATGTGCATGCTTTTGTGTCACTCTGCGCGAAAAACTAACATAAAAGGATTCAAGCTTTCTAAATGTCTGCATTATTCAGGGACTATTTTATTATATTAGTTGAGAGATAAATTCCATCTGCACACATCCAGTACCACAGTTTCTTAAAAACACTGAAATGTCTAACTCTAAGAATCGATGCAATCGACTGATTTGAAGCTTGTCTGTTCTTTGCATTTTAGGATCCTCTCTGTTTTACGCACTACGTTGGAGGTAGTTGATACATGATATTGTAATATATTTTTGTCCAAAAAGATTTAAGAAATATTATTTATCAAATCTCTAGATACGCAAAAAAACACACACACGCACGCAAGCACGCACACAGCACACACACACAAACACACAAAGCACGGTATGTGTATTTCGTATCAGGCTGGCGATAATTAGGTTGGAGCGATAAGTAAATGATTAATTTTTATTAGTGTTATTAATTTCCTAGATAAAACACGTTTGTTTTTTTAAGCGAGTAAAACTATTATTTTATGTTACGGTTCGCGTATATAATTAGAATTCAATATAGATAAATACCGGCCATCTGAAAGTATCATGTAAACTTTAATTGAATTTCGCTTTTCCTGGCATGCCGGGAATCGACTAGACTAACATTAGAAAAGCTGGTGTCTCCGGATTTTTCGGCATGGTAGCAAATGTGGAGGAATGTGGTCTATATGTATTCTATAACAATTCCGACAGGACCGTCGTGAGACGGGTTAGTTTTACCATACTGTTGATAAGGCTGGGCTTTCCAGATTGATACAGTTGGGTGAGCCTAGGTGCACGTTCTGCACTCAGCCATGGGGTCAGCGGCTTTGGCTCTGTAGCCATAATCAAAAACCGCATGACCGACATTAAGGGGAGCGGCACCTTCCCCACGAATCACTCTCGACCGGCACTCGACTCGGGATTTATTTCCGTTTCGCCCTGCAAGAGCATGTGCTGAGTAGGATGGTCGCGTACGATTTACGAAGTTTACCTGCATGCCCTTACGGGTGGAACAGGTGTTCATCACTGACATATCCTGTACCAGTAACGTCAACCTCATTTACAACGGCAAAATTTTGCGTCTTTTTGACATCATTATATCATTATGTACATAATATGCATCATTATATGCATAAATTATTTATGCGTTTATTCAATATTGCTTGGCCGAGGCCTATACAGGGGAATGCGGTGGTGAAGTTAAACAGAAGACACTGTTGATGTCACAAAAGAAATCGGAAAGGTAACTGTTGTGCAATCGATAGTGTTTGATGAGAGGTTGTACCACTCGGTTACTGTTCGAGAAAAGAAACTAAATTTGTGAAACAATCTGTAGATGCAAAGATGGGTTTCAATTTATGGGAATGGATAATTCTATTAGAAAAATATGAAGCTGGAGTTAAAAAATTTGAAGTGTCGATATGAAAATGACCATGAAGGATTTTGAAAAGGAAAGTTATTAAAGAGATATGTCTACGGGTGAAAAGCGGTTGGATATTGAGTTGGCGCTTGAGTTCAGTAAGGGAGACGGACGATGACCAACAGTGTAAAATGAAGCAGGCGGATTAATTTTGAATAGATTCCGACTTATAACCGACTCTGATCATATGTTACCTTTTTTCAGAGCCCCACTCCTCAACGCTTCCAAGATTCACATTCAGCAGATCTCAGATCCAAGCTGAAGAAGGTGCCGTTGCCGAACTCCCGTGTGTCGCACAAGGAAATCCTCCGCCTTCCTACCGGTAAGTTGATATCAGATTTCACACGTTGAAACTATGATTTCCATTTTTCCCCCAACATGGCACAATATTTCGTACATCACGTGAACATATTCCGCTCAACTGAAGAGCAAGACTTCAATACAATTTCTAACGCAACCATATGACGTCACGATCGATTCCTCCTGTGAAATGCCTTTTCATCAGCTTGAGAGAAAATATTTCGAAATTCGTAGAAATCTTCAAAGAAATTAATACTAATCGGAAAATGCGATAAAAACTAAATTTTTATTACCGAGAGAGATTTGTCGAAAGATTCTTCCGATTTTTCCTTTCTCCCGCGTGAAAAACTACTGCGTGAAGGAATTCCAGAAAAAGGATTTCCGAAACTTGCTTACGAGTTAGCTAAGTTAAAGGATTCTGGTCCGTATCCACAGTCCCAAAATCCTGGCAGTTATCCAAAGCGTATCCAGCTGTGATGGTGTGCTATATAGCTCAACATTTTCTCTTGAACAAGAGAGAGAGAGAAAAACATCTTCCACGCAAAACAACTATCAAAGTACCAAAAGAAAAGAAAAAATAACCTCTTCTCACTTCTCTTGTTTTGAGGTATTTTTCTACTCTTTATTACTTTTACGCTATTCCACCTTATTTTCGAAAAAATGTGGAGAAGGGGGAAAAAAAAGTGAAGAAGAAAGAGATAAAGATTCAAATATCTACGGAATAATGGTCATTTCCTTTCCATTAACGCTCATGTTTTCTACTGGTGTTGGGCCAAGTGCCAACCGGAAAGAAATAGAGAAAGTACCGAAAAAAATAAAAGTAATATAAAAATAAGGGGGGGAAAAAGATTAAAAGAGAGCCCCGGGGCCTTAAACGAGCTCTTCTCGAGAATTGCTTTCCCACGAAACAAATGAGATATCAAACACTATTTTTTTTTTCACCCCTTTTCTTCTCTGTTCACATTTGTATTTTATTTTGTTTTTCCACACTTGCGGTTTTTCTGTCGATCATCTAGTAGAAAAGTTCACTGCTTTTCTTATTTTGCTGAGAGGAAAAGCTGCAAATTACAAAATAAATAGGAGCTCTTTATTTCCCCTACATTTACACAGAGAAGAAAAGGGAGAAACACTCAATTTCTCATTTAATTTTACTAGGGTTTTGTTTGTTTTCTCTCTTTTTTTTTCTTCTCTTACATTCGATGTGCGAAGAAGGACAAAACGAAAAAAAAAAAATCAAATACAAAAGAAAAGTGTTTGTATTGCAATTTGTGTTCGTGTGACTGCTCTCTCTTCAAACAGAAAACGAATTACTTATAATTTTTTTTTTCCTCTTCCTTTTCCACTTTTTGTTCTGGATTCAAAAAAATTACCAACCATTTTCGCGTACCATTTCGCAGATAGAGGGGAAAAACTTACGGGTTAAGAATTGGTGAATTATCTAAAGCGTAATTGATTAATGACAATGTTGGAACATTTCTTTTTTTAAATTGGTTTTTCTTCTGTGGTTTTTGAATGTTTAAAGCCGACATAATAACTTCTGGATGAGTATGTTAATGATATATTGATAAAAAAGAAATTAGTTGCATTGCTGAATGAATAAAATTAAACATGCGTTATTATATCGTATACTGAAAGAATTTTTTTCCCCATTAATGTGAATATTTTTAGGAACATAAATATTGCGTTGTAGAATATAGAGATATTTAGGAATATATATTATTATAAATTATAAAGCATTTTAACATCAGATTTGCAATTCATTTATTTCATACTTGAATTGCTTGCCATGCAAGCAACACTGACAAAAGAAATTAATTATTTGTAACCTTATTAAAGACTGATGTGTGTTAAAAATAAAATATGTGTTATATGGCAAATATATGTCTTAAAATATTTGTTATTTTGATTATATATAATAAGCAGTATCTTAGGATCATTTCACTTGCAATCTCTACGACTTAAGTGAGAAAAAAATTCCCCCATTTCAGAGAGCTGTAAAATGCTCTACTGCTCCAAATAAGGCAAAATTTGTTCTACATATAATTCAAATAATACGATTATCTTTTATTAAATTTAAAAAAAAAATTCGTGGATTGTTGGAATTGTGGCACTGGAGCCCAGATCTAAATATTGAATATGATTATAAATATAAATAAGTGCCTTCACATCAGACAGACATTTGCAACCTTCAGTAAGTTGACAAAAAATGACTTCGTTGTGCAACTTCCATTGAATTATATACTAACGATTTTTTTAAGCCAAAATAATGTGCTTGCATCCGAAATTGATAGATTTGATAGAATAGATAGAAACCGATTTCGATATTCTAAAGAGTAAGAAAAATTCTTTTTCAAACCAAAATGCTAACTTGATTTTTCTGACAAATGTTAGTCTTTGATGGGAAGCAATTCAAATGTTTGATATGTGGCAGTGAAACTGCGTAAGGTGTCTCCCTTCATTTCGAAAAAATATGTTCTAACCGCAAAACCATATTTTTTACATCTGAAGGTAAAAATGAATCTGAGTCTGCCGAAATATAGAGAGCATGGCACCGAATGTTGTCCTGTGAGATTAGAGCACATTGTTCAAAATGAAGGGGGAAGGCAGGAGGACATATTGAGCAGTTTCAGTGATACATATTAAACATTTATATTTGTAAGCATGCTCAATATGTATATGTGTGCTCCAGTGCCAGCTATCGATGGACTTTTTCATTATTTATTTAAAAAATGACAAGCGCATCATTTGAATTACTGTAGCAAAAATTTTGCCTCACTTAGAGAAATATAACGCACTTAAGACATCTCTCAAGTGGGGAACATATTTCTCCTGTATTGCCCAAAGACAACTATGGAGAAGCCTGTTTTTCAAGTCTCAAACGCCTTCTGATTCTTGTGTCTCAGAAAATAACTTTTCGTTTTACACAAACTGCCAGGATTGTCGATAGACCTGACGTTCGAAAAATAGGCCTTCCACGCGTTTTCTTTTCAAATAACTAACAAAAAGCGCTTCAAAGCCCTTTCTCGAAATACTTTAATGTAATTACTTCAACCTCTTATGCAATGTCACATAGATTCAGCTCTAAAAAGCGCTACATAAGCATTATACCAGGGTCTAGTTTCACCATAACCCCCCCCCCCCCCACCCAAAAAAAAAAGATTTTCGTAAGAGTAGTGCTGGCAGCGTGGAGCTTGCTATCCTCGACACTCATCAATAATTTATCGGCAAGAACGGGATGCCTTATAAGTGTCAAAATGTTCCCTGACATAGAATTTTAGATTGAGATATAGAAATATGGACAACATGTCAGTTAAAATCCTTCACTCCTTGTGATATTCCTGTCAGATTACCATGAAATACTGTATAACTAGTACGCATAAATGTCATAGCACGAATGTGCATTATTACGCAGGTACTTCCCAGTTGTATATAGCTATAGTTACGAACAGAAGGCATGTGTTCATGCATAATAAAGTGACTATGCACCAAAACTTAGTAGTTTTAATGTTCTAAGCAATGTTGCAAATTCAATGTTCCAAGCATCAAAGTTTTTAAGTTGGTGCACAAGTGAGAGTGATACGGAGAAATCGATGGAAAATTTGTGAGAAGTTACGATAAAATCTGTATGCATTCAGAAAATTCAAAATGTATATCAATGATATAAGGGGTGATTCCATAATTCCTATTTCTGCATTCCTTTTTCTGTGAATCCTATATTCCTATTTCCTATCCTATTTTCCTATTTCTGCGAATCATTGATCCTCTAGAGAACTTGGATACGTCATTCAGTCATTCTTGTTGTAAAATGTTATATAGTTATTAAGATATAAAAATTAACTTTTTATACAGGCAATCTGTCCTCAAAAAAACCAAGTTAGAAAGTAGCTGCTCTGCCGTTCGTAAGGCAAAAAAAGAATTGTTTCTGAGCACAACATTCGCAGAGATTTGATTTCAAAAATTGGAGAAGAGTTGAAAAAGATCAGCAAAAGCGAAGGAAAGAAGCGGTGTCCGTTAGTTTATTCTGTTCTTGCCCGACTTTTCTCCGATATTTTAATTCAAATATGTCAGTGAATATTGCGATAACAAACGTGGAATTTCTTTTTTTGTTGGCGTCAGGAGAGACAGGACAATAACTTTCTTATTGGGTTTATGAAGACAAAGTATACATAATTATTTTTTTATGTTTTAATAACTATATTACATCTTCCATTATGAATGACGTATCTCAGTTCTACGCATTATTTGTATACATTTTCTAATTGGAAGTATTTATCTGAGACTGACGGTTCACCAGCAAAATACGGCAAGGGGAATTATGGAATTACGCTGTATAGCTATAGTTATGTGTACAAAATGCTTATCTCTTTATTTGGTGGTGTTGCTCTGTAAAGCAATACGAGTTCTTTATATTCTTTAAATAAAAACATTTTGTATTCCGAGCTTGTTTCGGCATTGATGCTTCTAAGCAACTCCTAAACATTCGATTTCTCTTGTGAGCTGTTCATGAAGTTCCTATCGTCACCAACGGAAGGACTCAAATGTGCATATATGTGCTAGAGCCAAGCAAGAACGGTTTTGGACCCTCGCATTTTGAAGGGAAATAACACGTGTAGAGGAGAGACATGTTGCTGTGCATACTTCAACAATGATAGGAAAGTTGGCAAATAATTAATGACATTTTTACGCTATTCAAATCTAAGTAAATTATGTATTCCCTGAGGTGAGCATCCCATAAATATACTGTCAATATTTTTTTTGTCATGTAATATCATTTAGGATACGTTTAGCTCAATATAAATAACCCCTCAAAATTTTAATCCTCTGGATATTTCAGTGCTTGCTAATTAAAAGGTTAACGACACCCAAACAAAAAAGTATTTTCTTGTAGATTTGCCATCGGAAACCGGTCCGATACGCATTAGTTCTATGAATTTGAAACTTTTTAATTTTTTTCTATGTATTTTCCTTTTTTTGGATAAGAGACCATCATGTATTTATGTGTGTTTGAAACTCCCGTGGGTCTTATACATGTCCTGTATATGAATATTACGTTTTCAGATGGGTAAAAGAAGTTGCTGGCGTCTTACTACCGGTTGACGAAGAACCTGGTAGGGTATGGCTGAAACACGGGACTCTTGTTATCACGCGAACTGAGCGAAGTGATGCTGGGCAGTATCAGTGTATCGCAAGAAACAGCATCGGTGAGAGGAGGGTCGAAACCACATTCATCGTGACTGGTAAGTGAAACTGAGAGAGTTAAGAAAATCTCAATATCTTCCTTGTAGATCCATTAAAATTTATGGCACAATACAAGTTTGTGTTACTTATGTTTAATTATACACTCAAGGAACTAGACACTAATCTCTAAAATAAACAGCAGATATATTTGTCAGTGTATTTGGGATGGGGATTATAGAAATGAAATAATCTTGAATTATTTAATCAATTCACTTTAATTAATTGAATCTTGAATGACATAGTATTGTAATAAACTACAATGCAAGCCATTTAAAGTGATCACATCAAGACCACAAATTTTGATAACAATAACCGATTAATAACTGTATCCAAAAACAAAAATGTTAATTAAATTACATGCGTCTATTTCGTCCAACTGCTCCTCCACACTTAAAACAAGTCCCAAAATATTCATGCTGTTGCATACATAACGTTTCGTAGTTATTACGCACTTAGAACAATACTTATCGTACTGTTCTCAATCATGATTTGTGTCCCCTCTTTTAAGATAAGACCGCGTCTTCTCAGTCATTGTGAGGGGGTTAAAATATAACTTTTACTGTAGACTAGGATATTTTTCAATGTACGATACGACTTATAGATCCTTTGAAAACATCTTTCTACCTAGTAATTTTGAAGTTCAACTTAAAGAAATTTACCAAGAACATAAAATACTTTATTTTTTCATCTCAATTCCATTTGCCTCCACTATAAAAAATCCATTGCAAACGCCACGCCACACGTAGATGGAACAGGCAAAAAAAGGCACTAAAATATTCAGAATAGGCACTAAAAAAATGCATTAGTAATTGAGGAGAGAAAGGAAAAGTAACTAAAAACCTACTTATTGAGCGTCTGAAAACTGACAAAAATTTTATCGCGCTTATTCCGTCTACCGTTACAATTATAGCTTATAATAACCGCATTATTTTCAAAATTAGATTGATTTCATGGGAAAAAGGGAATGTATTTGATTTTCAAGATTTGTTGATTCCAAGGCCATCATTATTAGACGTGGAGCAAATAGAGAAAATGACTGTGTTGCTCCTTCGAGTGTACCTGTCACTGGGCGCGTCTCTGATCAATTCAGTCGAATACTAAATACCTAAAATAACTTGTCATAGTGTTTGGAGTGCACTTGTGGCATAAAAAAAGTAAAATGGGCCCCCAGGGAAAAACTCTCTCAACTATTGCACAGCTTGGGTGAGCAAGACATCAACTGTTGACGTCTTAGAATAGTGATCGGTCAGCTATACATATACAAGTTATTCAATGCACGAGGAGAAAAAAATATTCTAATTTTTTTTCCCCGATCAGATTCTTTCATATATATAGCTGCGTTAGTCTAAAGCAAAAACATTCGTGTCTAACACCATCGAGCCAAAGAAAGGTTAACGCAGGGAAACACCAAATTTTATATCTCTGAGGCACTTTCACATATTTGAATTTAAATAGGGCTGGAAGGGGATAACTTTCTGATACTGAGAGATTTTAAAAAGACAAAGTTTTTTGAAGTTCTCCATGCTCAAAATATTAAATTTTTAACATTATATGACCTTGAAAATTCACAAAAAAACTTAAAACCAATGTCAGAATAGGCATTTATGGCATTAAAAATTTGGAAAATTTGTTTTTACAAAAAAACAGATTGAAAAATAGGCATCTATAGCGTTTTTCCTGAACTTCCGTGCTCTGCTGATAATGATGAACGATTACGCCTGATAACGACACTTTGTGAAAGTGATAAAAATATCCGATCGATAACATTAACCACGATTCTAATAAGCAGCATCTAATGTAATTCCTGCCCAATAAAGAAAGCATTATATAACATTTATTGATACAGCTGGCTTGAACTTCTGTTATTTAGCCATCATTTCTCTTTTTTGGTGCTTTTACACTACACAGAAAGTTTCGATGGAATCACTAGATAGCCCCGAATCGTAAAAGTAAGAAATATCATAAGTAAAATAACCACACGTTTAAATCAAGCTCCACATGGCCAAAAATGTGAATAAAAAATCAACGGTGGAATCAAGGCTAATACATCATTCCTATTCGATTCGTTTTCCAAATTACAGAACTTCAGATGATAAGAGGTGATTAATTCTTTCGAAAATAACTTTTCTTTTAAAAAAATATTCAAAAAAAACGTTTACTTTGAATCTCGATGGTTTTAACCAGCAAGGGAAAACGATTATCATTGGACCATACACCGATTTCCACTCGGAGGCTCAATAGTAAAATTCATCGTGACCGAATGCATAGCAGAGAAATGATTCCAGTGATACGCATTAAATCACAAGAGATTTGGAACTGGAAAGAGCGATAAGTAGAATCGAAAATTTATAAATTCAAATCTTTATTGAACCTCGGAGAAGTGATTTATTCGAATCCATTTCCGAGACTTTTTCGCTCGATCTTTTTTTTTTATCTTAAAATATTTTTTTCCCTCTTTTCATCAGAAAAAAAACTAAATCGATTTTTTTTTCATTATTATAAAGCTATTCTCTTTTCTTATCGAATGTTTCCCTGTCAGAATGATAAGAAACATGCGATATATAAATTTAACTCGAATACTTAATCCACTGATGATTTCCATGATTGGAAATGGATTTTCTTCATTTATTAAGTTCTTCATTCATTAAATTTTCATATTATGAAATGAGAAATAAATTTCTAATTTCAGGAATGTGCTTTAATTATCAAAAAAAACCATGTGTGGAACGTTATTTGTGTCAAGGATAGCATGTGTAAAAAAAAATCAATATTAAATTTATGTTTTTTTTAAATTATTTCCATAGTGAGTTACGATAAGTAGAAAAAAACTTTCGAGTTGATGAAATAAACTTTTAAAAATAATTATTCATTGAGAAATATATTTCTTATGTATGACCGAGTAAATTTTAATTAAAAGTATGGCCATTATAATTTTGAAATTCTAATTAACCATAAATATGGTTTGAAGTAAGTGCTGAGTAATTTCGCTGTTTTTGTTTTACTTTTTTTTTATCTGCGTATTAATATTTTTAATTCTGTGGAAACTCGTAAACTTTTCGAATCTGAATTTTTCCCATAAATTTTTACTATTTTTTATGTTTATATAGAAAAGTTTATGGAAAACAGTATTTGTTCTATTCTATATAAAATAATGGTTTTCATTAAAATATTAATTTTCCTGTTTCGCATCTTTTACAAAAATATTAATTTTTAGATTTCCTAAAAATATGAAATATCATTTCAAAATTGTTTATGAATTTTCAGATGTTTCATGTACTCCCACCCAACTCCTCTGGTTGGAAATTGCTGTATGGCGATATATAACCGGAGTTGGTGTAGGGTAAAGAGCAACGCAAACTGTCATGTTTCATTCTTTTAATGGAGCAGACATCATAATCGCAGAAAAAACTGGTTTTTTTATTCATAAAATGGTTAATAATAGTTTATATACAAATTTTATTAATTCACACCGAAGCAAATGCGTGTCCGGAGAATTCACCGCCACGCAATTCACTGAAATGAAAATTCATCGCTGACAAAATTCACTGACAGCAGTTCGACAGGTGTGAGTGAACAAATTCGCGAATATTCAAAGTGATTGAGTGAGCAGTTGATTCAGTGGAAGAGCAATAAGGTACGTCGGTGAATAAGTGAGTCAGTGATTGAGTATGTGAGTGAGTGAGTGAGTAAGTGAGTCAGCGAGTGAGCAAGTGACAAGATGAATCAGTGAGTGAGTGAGTCAGCGAGTGAACAAATGACCTGATGAGTCAGTCAATGAACAATCAAGTGTGTGGGTGAGTGAGCAAGTGAGCAAATGAATCAGTCAATGTAGGTCATTCTGTCACTTACTAACACGCCCAGGTCTCAAACTCTATCACTCACTCACTCACTCGATCACAATGGCACTCCCTCTACCACTCACTCACTAGGTCACTCCCTCTATCAGTCATCAGTAGATCACTGACTACAATGAGCGGACTCACTACGTCACTCACTCTGTCACCCGCTCATTCACTAGATCACTCGATCACTAGCCAACTCACTAACTTTTCTGTCACTCATTGACTTCATTCGCGGTCACTTGTTACCTACTCACTCACTTACTTGCTCAATCACCAGCTCCCTCACTAGTATCAAACATTTGCCGATGGATTTTTTGTCTTAAATTTTGCTTGCGGTAAATGTTGTTGTCGGTGAATTGTCCGAAAATGTTGCAAAAGGGTCGTTTACACTTATTTTGGTTTTAAATACACCTTTTTTTTTCATTTATGAAAACTCTAACATTTATCCACTCATTTCTACATGCATAAAACTTAGAATTGGAAGTAAATAATACTCCGGTAGAGCAAATCATGTGCCTTAAATCTAACACTTCATCAAGTCTTTTCAATCGAGTAGTAGGTAATTACTATTTCAATATGAAAGTAATACTACAGAAATAATGGATCGAATAATTTATAATAATTTATTAATACTACAGAAATAATAAATCAGAATAATGGATTTGAACCAGTTGAAACAGAATTTTAACCGTTCAAATAAAAGACGGGGCATACACAAATATAATTTTAAACGAAAATCTCCAGGAAAATAATATTTTTATAAGCAGAAACCGGCATTATATAGTGAAAATTCACTCCCTTTTGATTGCGAAAAGTAAACAAAAACAGAATCTTTCTTCTGAAAACACTATAAGCCGTCCAAAGATAACTTCCCTTGAAAAAATAATATAGTAAAACCGTAAATCTTATATAAATAACTCGTTTTCGAAAATAATTCGTAAAAATTTTGTTCGCTTATCCTAAATTAAGTTCAACAAATTTTATACATGTGAGAAATCTGCTTTATGTCACACCTTTCGTGAAACCAAAACAAAAAAAGAAGCCATGTTTCAGTTAAAACATCATAAAAATGGATCTTTATTTGATAAAAGTAGGAATATTTCACCGTTTTGTGGAATGAAGTTTCGAAGTAAATACATTCGTTTCATTGTTCGGCTTAATTTTTTCTTAGCATCGTAAAATCATATTTTTAAATAAGAACTATATCTTTCAGAAAATATTGTGGAATCCATAAAATTGAAATAGATTAAGAGAAATCTTTTCACGCGTATGAATTCCTCGGCAAATAATTCTGATAATTCCTCGATGCTACAAATAAGTTTTTTTTTTCGTGCTCCAGAGTTGTTAAATTTGATTAAATAATTTCACGAAAACTTTTTAACCATGAAAGATTTGAATTCTCTGGCAATTATTTTTGATTTGTTAGAATGGGTAATAAATAAGCTATCGAAATAATTAGATTTAAAAAACTTTTAAGAGTTTGATAACTAACAGCCAATTAAACTTGCTTGACTCGTTCTTTAAAGGATTTAAAAGACGAAGTATATATTTTTTTCAAATATATATATATATATATATATCGTTTCTTGTGTTATTTATATTACTTCCTAGATTTAATAACTTTGATTAATTTAAAAACTTTTTTTCAAATTATATTTTCAGTTCTTCGGAGCAGTCAAATATAATTTTCCATTTCAACCGTTGATTGATATCTCAATACATTCTCAGTTATTTCACAATGATAATCAAAAAATGTGCAATTTATGAATTTTATTCCTATGTTATATACAAATTTATGTAGTGGTTTGTCCACAAATTCATGCAGTGATAGTACGACATCCTTTTTCTTCATCAAGTTTTTATACAACCTTTAACTTTCAACCATGAAAGACACGGTATACTTTAAAGAAGTTAATCTAATAAGTATAAATTTAAGACACGGTACGTCATCTGTTCTTTCCAGTAAATGTATGAAAAATTTCATTTTTTACACGCTAATTCTACTTGCCTATTACTTAACATTTTTAATTTCTTTTTTTTTCTATAGATTTAGTGGATTAAATAGAAAAAAATATCATGTTTCTATGTGATTTATTCACCTTGATATAAGCATGTGAAATACGTGATTTAAACCAGTCTCTGCTTAGATATTTCGACGACTTAGCTTTTATTTTAATACAACAGCTGCGACATATTGGAGTTAAATCCCGTATGATTATAAACATATTTTAAGGTGCGAAATAAATAAATAAACATAATTTTACATAAGATGTGTAGGTAAAATTATTAGGTGTAAAGATATCAAGATCAGACAAATATCCAAAATTTGCATGCCGGGTGGGCATGTAATTTAAAATATTGGTGCCCGTAAAATATTTTCACTGGATTTAATAATAAAGATTAAAAACAAATTGATTTATTTGCATGAAAAAAATATCGAATGTCGCACATTGTTTTTAATTTAAATTATGAAAAAAATACAAAATTATGAAAAATTAAAAATCTAAAATGAGTCAAACTGTGATTTTCCGCGGTGTTCGCTTCAGAAAAGAAGTCACCAAGTTACAATTCACCTCACTCATATAATCATAACCGATATTTGGTACAGGACCGGACTTCGACAGGCGCGGACCAAGAATAGGGTCTAGAAGCAGATCATGAAACTAAGAAACCAGGACAAAAATCCTGATAAATTCCAGAACGTAACGAAAAATTCACTGATAAAAACCGGGGAATCTTCCAACAATAATTTTCAGACGGCATTATAGTGTCGAATCGTGTGAGTGGAGATAAAATTAACAATTGGCATGAATAGTCTGGGTCTTGTACGGTTTAGTTCACATAAAATTAAGTGAACATTTTCGCAAACCGGCAAACAAACAAATATAGGCAGAAAATTTTCCTGAACTCCCAACTCATTATACATCATATTTATACTTTGCTTTTATAAATACGAGAGACCCCGCCAAGCTGGGAACTCCGCTGTTACCTATTGTGAATAAAAAGAAAAATATCTGTTATAATTCCTAAAACAAAATATTGTTGGTGAGTGCAGAACAAAAATTAGCAACATGGGGTATGAAATTATATTATTTTTATGCTGTATACCGGTGTAAAATGTATGTGTCAAAATACCAATTAAGTGTGCTTTTTTGGCATTTACAAAAAAATAATCTAGAGTCAAATATAAAAACATATTAAAAAAACGGTATTTTGGAGAATAAAATTTATACTGATATGGAGCACAAAATAAATAATAAGTTACAATATAGCACAATTTATTCGTTTTCATGCCAGATGCCGGTTTCAAACTAACAACACCAACTTTACTTGAAAAATTATAATATATTAGTTTTTTATTTGATGGGTAACAGCAGAGATCGCAAATTTTTGTGATGGATAGCTTTTTTTTTAATTTTTAGATGGGTATTTTTATGTAGATGAGAAATGCGCGTACATATTTTGTACAATTTTAGAATCGGTCGAAGAATATTATCCCTTAAGGACACTTCATATCCTCTAGAATAATTCCGTAAATATATTTTTACTATATTATTTTTATATATTTTTATCCAATCAATGAGACTTTTATCCTTCTTCTGTGAATATCATATCATAAAATGATGTTTATATGATACTATATAACATAAATAATATTCCCCATTTACCAGAACAGCCGAGTTGCAGTATATGAAAGCACCTGACCTCACCGGGCTGCTAAATATTAGGACCGTGAAAATCGATTAAAATACGTTGACTTCACATTTGATTCGTGATTGTCAATTAAAACATTTCTGTGGAATTTCATGAATGTGTGTGTAAGACCACTTGCACATCGTCGATGAAAAACTAAAAAGAATAAAAAGAAACGGGAGTGTAGTTTTTGTTTTTCTTATACGCCCGCGACGTGCACGTGATCAGTGCACGTCGAAAAAACACATGCTCGGTGAAAAGTTTTACGTACCCTGGGCATATCACAAGCCCGTTTATATAGCCCTGTGAAATTCATTTTAAAATACTAAAATAAATGCAAATTTTCCCAAATCTGAGACGACTCTTTAAAACATTTTAAACGATTCAATAAACGAATCACGTAAATAAGGGGAACCGAACGAAAGTATATAATATCATGGAGAAAGTATTAACTGTCTAAAAAGTAAATGGGCCGGCCGTATTGTGAAATAGGACATCAGATGGATCACAAGTATTCTGGATTAGTACCCTCCCCCCTCCTGGCAATAAACGTCCGAGAAGGCGTCCCCAAACAAGATAAGCGATGAAGTGGCCATAGTCAACTGGATGGCAAAGCATCAAACAGTAAAATGGAAAAATCTCTAGAGGAGACATACATCCAGCAGTGGATTCAAAATGGTTGAAGATGATATCTGAATATCTTAGAAACACGAAACCTCTTTTAGACTAATTTTCCGAACGATACAATGTTTCTGACTATAAGTCATAGGTAGAGAGCAGAATTTAGAAAATATTGATTTGTGTTTCGAGAAACAAAGTTCTTCGTAAAATAAAAAAGAAATAAAATATATCTCTTAGATCTATCTCTATATCTTCCCTTCTATCTTTACGTTATTAGGACACATCCTTTAATAGGAAGTACATCTCAAATGATCAATGACTGAGAAGTTGAACAATATATAAGGTCTTCCCGCAACCTGTAAAATGCGTTCGCTATTACATTCTAACGATAAATTGAGAAGATCAAATATATTACGATGCCGGAATTCTTTCCGCTGACGATCAGCCTGAGTGTATATTCTAACTTCAATAAATTTTTCCTACTTTCATCAATATGATATCTAAATTGCCAATTCGGTTCCAAAGAATATCAAATGAGCTAAAGTTGCTTGGTAGTCTTACAATCGCTGTTCAAAAGCGTTATTGGAATACTGAAGGCGCATTTCAGTTATTTAAATCGCATCGTTAACGAAAAGAGATCGTTCGATTGATCTCACTATCAAATTATTATGCAAGGTTATTTTCTTAAAACTGAAATAATCATTATAAAGTATTAAAAAATTACGTAAATTTTCGGAAAACAAGGAACTAAACAATTTTTAAAATACCATTATTTTATACGGGTTGAATAGCTAACAACACGCACCACAAATTGCTGGCGAACCGTTGATATTAGAGGCATACCTCGAGATTGGAAAAGTATCTAAATAGCGTGTGGACCTCAGATACGCTATTTGTATTGCAAGGGATTGTACAGTTATTAAAATAAAGAAAATGTACTTTTTTATACAGCACCCTGTGCTCAAAAATCCAACTGAAAAGCTGTTGCCCTGTCTCTTCGGAGACCACCAAACACAAGGAAAAAATCACGTTCCTGAGTGCAATATTCGTAGAGATATATGAATTCGAAAAACGGAATAAATAAGGGTAAAACGCGTTTCGGCAATACACTGAAATTAAACTCATTTAAGGATTAAACGTGTTTTCGTTACAGTGAAATTTTCGCCATAATGGCGTTCGTAAAAACGAGTTCTGCCCCCTACCTTCTGGCGTATATTGGGATCAGAGAACGCGGGAAAGGAAATAAGAGGCGTATGCCCCCCCCCCCCACACACACACACTCTAAAAAATGTATTTTTTATGCAAAAAATATAAAAAAAAGTGAAATATCAGATGAAAATGCATTTATACGTTATTGTAATGCATTTCTGTTAATTTCAATGCTATTTGAAGGCTAAGAACTCCAAACTCCTCTTTAAGAAATTCCTAAGTTTTAAACCATATGCTCAGCTCATGAGGATAAAATCATATGCTCGTCTCATGAAAGGAATGGAACGTATACATACAGTCGATTCCCGTTATATTGAACTCCAAGAGACCGGAGAAATCACTTCGTTATAGCAAAAATTCCGTTATAAATCGAAAACGAGATTTTCGCTATAACGGTGTTCGTTAAAACGGGATTCGACTGAATATGTTAACTGTTTAAACGTTCGACTGTTAAAGAGTCGATAAACCGATTAAACTTGTGATTTACTAAAAACTTCAATCGATTCCACCCCAAGTAGAAAAAAAAGATAAATGAAAGAAATAAATAATAGAAAAATAAATAAAAGGAAGATAAATAAAATAAAAAAAAGATAAATGTCTTCAATTTTTTGTTGCTGCTGTCTTTGTTTCTTATATCTCTCTTTATTATCTTATGACAATCTTAGCTCCTCTCTCGGTGAGCCTTCGACCGCAGCGTTTGGAGCTGACTGTAGGGCAGGAAGCGACCTTCAGTTGCAACGTCACTGGTTACCCTGTGCATGAAGTTTCGTGGATTAAGGACAGGAGGTCGATACTTCCGAGTGACTCGAGAGTCCGGTTGCTGTCCAGAGACGTTCTCCATATATCTTCAGTGAGACGAGAGGACAAAGGAATGTACCAATGCTTCGCGCATAACGACCAGTATTCTTCTCAGGGGACTGCCGAACTCGAGATAGCAGGTACGTTGTTGATGATAGAATCTCCTCATTTTCATTCCGCTTTCATTTTCTGGAAGAGACTTTGATTCGCTTAGGCCTCACGGAATATTTTCGTTAAAAGGTGTTTCGACGGAAATCTTAGCCATTATGTCTGCTCATATTCTTGGTGTTATCTTGTTTGTGTATATACAAATTTATATATATATACAAATAACAAACATACATGTACCGTATTCACTTGCGTATAAGACGAGGTTTTCATTGAGTTTTCACTGCTTCAAAACTCTAGGTCACCTTATATTCGCGAGCGAGGGAGTTTCTTTTTTTTGAACCATCCGTAGCTCACGTCAGTACCTTTTTAACGCATAAGCCCAAGAGAAGGGGGGGGGGGGGGACTCAGAGAAAAATGAGAAGTAGTTAAATTTTCAGATAATTTGGCAGGTAGGGCTAAAAAACGTTCCCTGCTCCTGGGGAGGCATGATGCTCTTAAGATGTGCCTGGCTCACACTAAGATTACAGCTTATTGATGTAGCCTTAGACGTATGTATCAACAAGCCATTTGAAGGTCGCGAGAGGAAAATGTACACGGACTGGTTTATATCTTCCTTTTAACCGTGGATGCAACTAGTAATGGATGCTGCACGTAACTGGCCAAGATCATGAAGTAACCACAACCGCCACTTCAAATGAGATAATGCTTCAAATTTTGCTACGTGGGTTTCAGTCGCGTGATAGAGTATACCTCTAGAACTTGTATCAAAGTCATTCAGGAAATTCTTCATTCCAAATGCAGTAAATGGATCTGACTACGATGTTTTGCTGTAGTGAGAGTCAAAAAGAGAAAGTTGTAGCGACATATCGGAGGGAAAGTCCGAAAGATGGAAGATGATAGCGTTAAGAAAACGTAGTTGTTTACATTAATAAGAGCATTTTATACTATTATCTGTGAATAAACGAAATGAGTTATTGAATTATCTTGACCTCTAAAATTATACATCGTCCTATATGCGTATAAATACTGTACATAAACTTATACATAGATGCAAACATGTAGTAATACACACACAATATCAACCCCCAAGTAACTTTAGTGATACATTTAGCATTAACATTGGATACCGACCATGGGCTAGGACAAGTTTCCAAATATATTCACGTGTGAATGTTAACATGAATCGTGAAAATTTGTAGACGAAAAATGTTTCTATCCAAAAATGTATAATGAATTCATAAAACTGCAGCAGCTGGATTTGAATCGCCTTAGAAATGTCTCGCTTTTATACAGGGTGTCTGTAACTAATTCCCATGTTCTGAGCTGTCTGCAGTCGTAACTCGTGATAAGCAAGCTATGAAACTTTGAGAATGTCTCGTTTCACTTCTGAGATGTAAATCTCCGCAAAACTTTTGGTATATAATTAAAGTTGAGGTAAAACAGTTTTACCAACAAAGTACCTTTTCGTCGCACCAACTTCACTTAGAGCAAATGAGATAGAGATTATATTCTGCTGAAGATTTTTAAGATACCTTGCAATAGAACTTGATCATATGGGTCACAGATATAGGTTGGAATAACTATTCATGAACGATGCCATTTTCACATTATTCCCCCTCTAGTTGTGTACGCCACAATCTGGTTTTCTTTTCAATTTCTACTCCATTTCCTCTACCGAAACGTTCTCAGAGATTCATAAATTTCTGATGAATAATAATGGCTGTGGACAGCTCAGAACATGATAACTTAAATTGTAGACGTATTTCAACATCCGAATCGATGAAGGACATCCGCATCTATTCCCATTAGAGAACAGTTTCGTTCTGAAGAACTTACATGTGTCCAATATCACGAATTAAAAACAAATATCAAAATATCCAAAATCTGAAATCATTCTAATTAGTGATTATTTTGAACTCAATTTAAATGAGTCCTGCGATGCATTCTATGATTATACGCAAGTAACGTTTCGAAAAAGCACAAGGAGTGTTTGCTGGTGAGTTTGCTGATTCTGTTTCTAGAAAACATTAAGAAAATCTTGAACTACAAAAAACCCATCAATAAAAGCGATGGTCAACGTGAAATTGCATATAAACGCGGCATTCTTTCTGATTATTATTTTTTTTCACTCTTGCGCTATTCCATTACTTTAATTCCAAGGTATCCGCTATCTACGATCCGTCATTTTCATCCATTGCGTCGTTCGCAATCGGAGCTCTCATTTGTACAGCATCAATTTTGCATTCAGAGAACGTTCACGGAAAAGGAGAAACGGGTAAACAAAGTTCTATACACACACAAGCACACACAATAAACATTCTCAGAGTGTTTGATAATCTCCTTTGTGTATTGATTGTAAATGAAAGGGTCTATCTGCCTGCGAATTCGCACGCGATCTCCAACGAACGTCTCGGCATCAATCACGTGCGAAAAGAAGAAAAAGGAGAAAAAATATAAATAAGCAAGTACTTCTACGCGATGAAATGTAACATAAGGTGTGGTGTCTTAGGAAATATGTATATCCGCAAGCAAGATACTGAATGAGTTCGTGATCTTGTGTCACTGAAATGGTTTTTGTTACCTACCTACTACTACATTCAATGATTGATTTTTCAGGAGTCAAACCTAGACAGTTGGAATAACTCAAACATTCTACATTGATAGATCATTACTTCTTTACAAAACAAATAAAATACGCATCCTAACACCGATGCTTCAGTGAAATTCTGCCATTCTATCATAAATATCCTCTTTGCTCTAGAGGTGCACGTATGCGTACATCATTGTATCTCATTTTTAACGGTTTTAAATGGTTTTTAATGATTCCTTTTCCAAGTTAAGGCCTGTGGAACATATATGTGTACCTAACTCACATGATCCTAGTAAAGGATAAAGTGTGTTATTACACAAATTAACTAATCGATCGATTAAATAATTTTTCATTCTTAACATTAGAACGATGGGAATTTCTCGAACGGTAGACAAAAATGTACAAAAATTATTTTCCTTTACTAAAATTTATAAAACAGTATCTATTTAGTCTCTTTGACTTATATTTGCAATTTAATCCTAGTTCATGGACATTTTTTTGGAATTTTGGACAAAAGGGCTTGCCGTGGAAAAGACTATTCCGTGTTTTTTTTACTGTAGTAAGGGGTTTGACGATGATTTTTTTGAGCTCTTGCAATTCACGGCTTCATTTTCATTTGGCAGTCTACTTGACAAGGTTTGAAGTAAAATATGCTTGAGGAATTTCAGAAGATAAGTTACATGTGCTTAATGTAAAAACACCGCGAATAACCACTAAAATACATACGTAAGGCAGCTTTTCGATGCCGATCACATTGTGCACTGAATGTGAACCTATCTTTCTTTTTCTTTTTTTGTAAGCTATTGATAGTATATTGTTTTAAAAGCACGGGCTATTATATTACAAGAGTACACGACAACAATCAGGATCTTCAAATACGGACTGTACATGCATAATACAGACAACCAGTGAATTCAAGATCGCTAAATATAGCCGATCTTCGTAGCTTTTCCCGATTGGGCCTGGTTAATATGATGAATGTTGAATATTGCCTAATGTTCCGTCTCATAAATGCTGTCGATGAATCTTGAAGGAATGTCGTTCAGACAGAATATCACTCGAAGTTTCTCGAGATGGAACAGTATCAAATTATGATCACGTCGAAAAAAAATTTCATCTGGAACTCTAGATCTACTTTTATCTACTTTACACTCAAAGACTCGTATATGCTTGTCAATAGAGAAGAGTCTTTTTGTAAACGGCGTGTATCCACTCAAAGAGATCAATACAAAACTGTCATGAAGTTGATCAAAAACGCTCCTTTTTCACATCCAGTTCTGTCTCTTAATATGATTTATTTCACTTAAAAGGAGCTCAAAAAAGAACAGGAAGAATAATACACTCTATTGTTAATGCAGTATAGCTAAAGCAACCGCTTGTATTCTTAGACGTAGTTAAAAATTTTTCCGGCTATTCAACGAAATTCCTCGTAAATGAGGAAAAAGAAAAATATGTTGTGGGGGTTTTTTTTTTCTTATCTTTTGCGTCTTAGGAATCTCAGAAGAATTTAATAAGCCTTGGGTTTTCTTTGCGGTTTTCCTGACGCTTCGATTTGCAATAGATCATCGTAAGCGATGGCTGTCAAAGAAATTGGTGTAAAGAATGCAATCAATCATGTCGTTAAATAGCCTTTTGGGAATTGATACTTGCCCCCCTCTACTTTTTTTTCATCTTTGGTTGCCAATGAAGTTAATGGACTTTAAATAAGATCGAAGATCCATCGAATAACGTCACCGGGGGAAAAAATTAACCACTTTCTGTTGCTGTTTATTTATCTAAAGCATTATTCATTACCGTTATTTATGAAAAATCACTAAAAAGCGGTAAATTTACCGTGATATTTGGTGATACCTATATCCGTATCAAAATAAGTACAGTACAAGCCGCTTAATGTGATCACATTTAGACTGAAGTTTTGATAATAACGTATTGATAAATATATCCGAAAAAAAATCCCGGTTGTGAAGTACGATGATAATATGTCCTGTTTGATCTAACGGGGCGCACATAAAAGTGCAACACCTCCGTTTTTCTTTCCCACATAATATTGTTCCCAAATGTAAAATCACCCATTTTTTATAATTGTTCTAAAACAGGACTTTCTATGATGTACGGTACAATCTATAGATTCCTTTGTGAAAGTCTTCCATCCATGGAACTGTGGATGTGGTCAGTTCAAAGACACTGACAATGAACAGAAAAACTTTTTACCTTAAGGGTTTTTTTTTATTTTATGCATGGCTTTGCTATAGTAACGAAATTGCAAAAGAAGTGCTACACGTTCATGGATTATAGCGCCTAGTACGACACGAATGGAATATTGTGAACTGAGTACGGAAATTTTATGAAATAAGGAAGATTTCTAATCTCACATAATCTTGCAGATTATTAACGATAACTCGTGGGGGAACATGAGTTCGGTTCAAGCTTAGCTTCAAAATATGCAAAAAAATAAAGAAAACTTTCGACAAAAAAGAATGATAACAATGTAATAAAAAAAACGATTTTTTCCCATGTTATGATATTGGGTTCATTCCGTACTCATCACAATACCCGAATGATAACACTTTCCGTGACTTTAATAAGCGGCATCCTGCTATGTAGTGTTACAAGACAGAAATTCGTAGCTTTCAAGTTTCAAAATGTTTTGAATATTTCATAATTATTTCTCGTTCACACGTGTTGTATACGTGTGTGTGTGTGTACGTGCGAATGCGTGTGACTGTCCCAGATATTTGAAATTTCGTTCCGAACGCGAAGTGGCGTCAAAATGTTCAAGAGATGAAATTCCGATAATTCTAATTTCCATTCCAGATGCTCCACCTTCGTTAATATCCGTATTCCCGGAGCGGACGATCGAGCCCGGGGCCAAAGTTTCGATGCGCTGCGTGGCCACCGGAAATCCGTTGCCGAAAATTACTTGGCACTTGGATTACGAAACAATAAGCAGAAGTCGACCGAGAGTAACCATGAACGACTTCGTGGCGGAACCGGACGGACACGTCGTCAGTTACTTGAACCTGACCGAAGTCAGACCAGAAGACAGCGGCGAATATTCCTGCGAGGTAATTTCATAACACGCTTTTCGGAAACCCGATATCTCTCGAAAATGATTTCCTTAAACGTTTTAACGAAGTTATGTGAGTGCAGCTCACGACATTGGAGTATAGGATTATATATGTACTGAACATTGAAAAAAGAAAACGAACAGAAATCGATTTATCCCATATGATATGTGTAACGTGTTTCATAGGTTGGTCCGACATATTCGTATTCACAGATATAGGGACCGAATAAATTTGTAACTATCATTCGTGTGCTTTTTAATTTTCTATCTTTTCCAAATCGTTGAAAATTGGCTTCCAGCTCATTCAGCGAAAGAATTGTATCATTAATTGTATATGTGTTAGTGCCAAAGCTCGAAGTGCGTGCGAATTCGTAAAATGACCGAGACGTTTTCCCAAAGTCAGATTTCCAGAAATAACGTGGGCTTTAACTGGCCAATTTTCGAAGTGGCCACAGATCCAATGCCAAATTCTATAAGCTGATGTAAGACAGTCTGGTAGTGGCTGATGTAAGTAGTCCAACGTGTGATACATAGCTACACATATTGGCTGTATTAGATTAGCTCCATTTGACGTAAGAAAAACATAGAGACAGAAGTGATATTTATATTATAATGTAAGCATATATATCGAATTGTGAATGTTGAATCATGTCTTTTGTTAAACTTTGACCCTCCCTGGTCAAAATCTAACGAAGGTTTTTTCGCAAACTAGTAGGCTAAAGCCGGAAATTAGAACATTTTGTCTTCTTTAATAATGTTTGACCAGTCTGCGGAACATTCCATTTGTATTTAATTACGTACACAAAATACGTACACAATTATATATTACTTCAACATGCCTTCTTTTCCCCAAGAAATAAGAGGAGAAAGCACAGGTGTAATGATAAAAAAAATTGAAAATATTTTTCATAAGCATGTACAAATGTCCCTTGGCCGCAAATTACTGGCGAACTTCCAATTAGAAAAAGAATCCAAATAACGGTTAGATATAGGTACGCCATACATGTTTCAAGGGTTTGTATAGTTACAAAATAAAATATTAAAAAACGTTTTACTTTTTTTTTCACTAGTTTCTAAATACCGAGATTAGAAAATTGTTGATCTGCTTCTCCTGAGCCTAACTAAGCTCAATATTTGTTAATATATTTGATTTGAAAAAAAAAACCCAAAAAAAACTGCCGAAAAGGAGGAAAATGCCATAATGAAAAGGCATATGATGAACTTGTCTGTTTATAGTCTCAGTATATACACTGCTGGCCACCGTAAATGCAACACCCTGAAGGAAGCATGCAAATAATATGAAATTTACAACATGCATTAGCGGAGGTGAGATATGCAAATGATTAGAATTTCAGCGCAGACGCACATCACGCGCGCCTGTGGCGCCACTTCAAAGCGCTATTTAAGGCTTGGAGATTTCGACGATTTGAAGTACGGCAATTGTGTTTTTCTTGTGGTTTTTTCAAAAAAACGATCAATTATGCCTCGTAGAAAACAGCGATCATCTTTTGATCAAGTATCCGAGTTCGACAGAGGAAGTATAGTGGCCTACCGAGATTGTGGATTATCCTGCAGGGAAATCGGTAGTCGTGTTGGACGAAACCAAACAACTGTAATGCGGATATGTGATCGTTGGATGCAGGAGGGTACGACGGACCGACGTGTTCGATCGCATCCACCTCAGTGCACCACTTCACGTGATGACAGGCGTATTGTGCGTATGGCAGTGACGGATCGCTCAGCCACATGACGAACCATAGCACAGCACATTCAGTCTGTACCGCATCATCCAGTGTCTGCGCGTACCATTCGACGCCGTTTACAGCAGAGTGGTCTGTCCGCAAGACGTCCATTGCTTCGTCTACCCTTGACGCAGAACCACAGACGTCTCCGCCGCCAATGGTGCGATGAAAGAAGGATGTGGACGGCACAATGGAATGAAATTGTCTTTACTGACGAGTCACGCTTCTGTCTGCAACACCACGATGGTCGGATTCGAGTCTGGAGACACCGTGGAGAGAGGATGCTGAACAGCTGCGTTATGCACCGCCACACTGGTCCCGCACCGGGTATTATGGTATGGGGCGGTATTGGATATCACTCTCGCACTCCTCTAGTACGCATTGCTGGTACTTTAAAAAGCCAGCGCTACATCTCCGAGGTGTTGGAGCCAGTTGTCCTTCCTTACCTTCAGGACTTGCCCACAGCCATATTTCAACAGGATAATGCGCGACCACACGTGACACGCATTATCCAAAGGTTCTTCGTCAATCGCCAGATTGAATTGCTTCCCTGGCCAGCGCGCTCTCCGGATCTTTCGCCGATAGAAAACATGTGGTCCATGGTTGCTCAACGATTGACCCAGATTACATCCCCAGCTGCCACACCAGATCAACTTTGGCAACGCGTGGAAGCTGCTTGGTCTGCTGTACCCCAAGAACACATCCAAAGTCTCTTTGAATCAATGCCGAGGCGTGTGGCAGCGGTGATCTCCAACAATGGCGGCTACTCTGGCTACTGATTTTGGCAGGAACCACACTTCACAGAAGTCTATAAATTTAATCATTTGATGCTTGGTCAACATGTTATCTACAAAATAAATATTGTTGCGATATCTCTTGTCTTTCTTGGTGTTGCAATTTGGGTGGCCAGCAGTGTATATATAGAGACATATAGAGACATGAGACCACACACACCCGAACACTAACATTCCAACAGGAACCTCTATCGTACAGGAAGCGTAGTAAAGCAGTCAAGCCTACAAAGTAGAGACAGTGCAATAACTTGTAATTGGGTTTTTGAGCACAGGGTGTACAAATAAAAAGTTATATACATATATACATATATATATATATATATATATATATATATATATATATATATATAATTTTTATTTATTTTAATAAATACGCAACCCCTTGCAATATGAGTGACATATCTGAAGGCTACGCGTTATTTGAATTCATATTTTCTTCTCTAATTGGAAATACGCCTCTAGGATCAACGGTTCGCCAGTAATTTTCAGTCAAGGAACTCAACTACTTCACTCTGTATGCCTTATTCACAAGTAATGTTCGAAATTCGTTCATTCCCTTTTACATTTCCAATATGCCTTGACCATTTTTTCTTTAGGCGGGCAATGATGTAGGCTCATCGACACATGGTGCGAGATTAAATATTCATGGTCCAGTATTCGTCCGACCGATGAAAAACTTCACGGCAATCAGCAAGAAAGAATTGTCCATTAAGTGTCCTTACGGGGGACATCCAATAAGGGGAATACGTTGGATGAAAGGTAAAAATTTTCATTTACAGAAAGTACTTGTTTCAAGTATGGAGTGCTTATCCCAACGATTCTGATGTCCAAATTTACGGGTGTCTTTAATTTCTGTTACCCTGTTTTAAGCTGTCTATAGCCGTTTCTATTCATCAGAAAGCATTGAAAGGTTTAGAACAACTCAATGAAAAAAGTTGGAAACATCAAGAGACTACTTCAGTTCCGACAATTATTAAAACATTTTTCCGCATGCTAATTTTTTGCAACGACGTTCTAAACCAGTGTTTCCCTAAGTGGGAAATATCGTCCATTGTAAAGATGATGGAACTTACCCGAAAGGGAGTGACAACAGTTACGGATACAATATATGATCCTACGGAGTCGCTTAAGAAGGGGGCGATGAGAAAGTAAATTCGGAGCAGTGGGAGCGATAAACAAGAAAGTCTGGGAAACTATGTTCTAAACCATTCCAAAGAATCATTTCCATTCTCATTACTTCACTGATGACTTTTCAAGAACACGCTTTTTTGCGGATGAAACTCTGTGATTACGGACACCAAAAGCTTTCTAAACAGACGAGGCTTCGAAAACTCTTAGTATCTCTTCATCAAGACCTATTCAGAATTCCAAACCTTCTTATATATATAATGAATACTTACGGCTCTACAGATTTCAAGAAAGGAAAACATAAATTATAGACTCCTTTCACAATAAGGAAAACTACATATAAAATTTAGATAATTCAAACATACACAAGAGCAAATTATTCTGAATTTTTTTTTCTTCTGTCGCAGATTTGCTTCCTCTACCCGTAGATTCACGGCAGAAAATCAACCACACGGGGACCTTACGGATACTGAACGTGGCAAGAGAAACTGACGAAGGCAAATATACGTGCGTGGTCAGGCACAATGATGGACAAACAGCATCCGCATCAACATTCATCACCGTCGTCGGTAAATATTATATTGCGTTAAATCATCAAATCCGTCAAAATGTCACCGATTAATAAGATTTAAAGGAGTTTTCTCCCGTTTTAAATATAATTCCGAACAAATACTACTTAATGAGTTTATCTCCTCCAACGATTTGCATAATCAATATTCATAAGACCGAGATAGTAACGAATATATATAGAGTTCATCTTAATCATTAGAATTCTTTAATTGTATAAACAAGATCCAATTACAAACCAAAATTACTCAATTTGACAGGATTCCCAGGTAAATGTCTGAGAACATTTATGCGATACTTGCTAATCAGCACGGTATGACAGCACCTGCCGATGACATTCGCAAAGTTAAAGTTTTAATAAAGTTTGTGAGTAGCATAAAATGCATGTTGTACCCTTAAAAAATAAACGCGTTGACAAATTTAAATTATTAACGCAAATCTAAGATTATTAATGACGAATTTTCTGTGGTGTTTCTAGAAGAAAAAAGATATTTTGACTGGAATTCAAGAAATATTTCGCCTCAAACATTCGTCGATATAAAACTTATTTCAAATATTTTTATTCTTTAAACGTCAGTATTTAAGTATATACTGGTTTAGTAAGAAAATATTTTATTTTAAGGGGGTAGTTATAATATTTCTTTCATGATTCGAAGATACAGTTTGAATATTAGGAAAGAAAATACATTATAAGGAGAATCTGCATTTTATTTCAGCTTATCTGAAAGATTTAAAGAGCTCTGAGTGCATCTCTTTTTTTTAATATTTTATTTCTTATCTCATTGTAATGTTATGCGGTTTTCAATTCTATTTCTCTGTTTTTCATTTCCCGTTATTTTCGAGTCAAAAGCCGCTTTCGTACATCCAAAAACACTCTCTGTATATACAGTATACCGTACGCGTACAGTACGTATATATTCCGGATCTTGACTGAAAGCCCTTTACAAAAGGGTGTTTTTTCCCCGTTTTTCCACATTCAAGTTCCATTCATAAAGAAATAGTTCCTTTAACTTTGTCAGGCACGCTACAGGAAAAACTCTAAAGAAATATATATATTTTTTTTTACTGTCTCAACTGCACAGAAAAAAAAAAAATTGAAAAATGGTTGAGTTTTTCATTCGTTCTTCTATTATATACTTTGCCTTTGGCGTTAAAAATGTGTCCGTAGAAAAAAAAAATGGCTTCCAGCTGTTAGCCTCAGGTAAGGGAACCAATTCTCCTGTGCCTGTGTGTGTGGTATTCACGTTTCTTATTTATCTCAGGCAAATTTCAGGAAAAGTTTCCGTTTTCTTCTCTTTTACTTGAAGCCACTTGGAATAGTTTGCAGAAAGGAATTTTTTTTTTCCTGAATAAAATACGTTTAAGTGCGTGGTTGTCGGTTTTTTCAAAGCATATACAGTTATACAGGTTTTTTGAATGTTGACCATAGGGAGATATAATATTTAACTACAGCATACCTTAAAAGTTTTTTTCTACAATATTTTTTATGTTTTTTTAAAATATTTTCTCAGAATTTCAGATTTAGATATGGGTTTATTTTTCATTTTAAATTTTTTTTCTCATGAAATATTGCAATGTCGACCAGAGGTTTTGAGGCTAATAACTCAGAAATGGAGGATATTTCGTGCTAGTGAGCTTTACACGAGAGGGAATTTGAAGTTTCTTCTCCCTTGAATTTCTGAATGCTGTACTAAGATGAGCTGAAAGTTTTGTTACATTTTTGTAACTTACTTTATAGCACAGTCGACTGTGGGCTATAAATCGTAGTGTGCCGGAAGGGCAGGCCGGATAACAACACAAAAGACGGATAGACCGGATTTGTATAAATGCTAACTTCCTACCCCGCACCCATACCATTAAAAACACACTTTTTATACCAAAACCAAAACCCATTTTTCAACCTCAAGTACAAACCAGTACCTTATAAATGTTTATTAGGCACTGTATACAATAGCGTAAGCAAGCAATGTCTTCTTGGGGGGGGGGGCACATACTCGTCAACTCGATTCCGGCATGTGGTGCCATCTTTTTCACTCACACACACACACACACATATATATATATAGCCAAAGACTCGGAGGGGAGAGAGAGAGAGAGAGAGAGAGAGAGAGAGAGAGAGAGAGAGAGAGAAAGAAAGAGAGGAATAAAAAACTCCCAATGCATTGCGAAACGCTATGGTTGTCGTCTTCAAGGAATAAAAAAATATCACGCTGACCAAGGATCCCACTCGGATTGGTTATCAAATCCTAACTCTCGGTTGCTCAGCGGAAAGAAAAAATATACGTCTGTCAATTTTTTTTGTCTTTCCGACAGTGGTGTTTAGTGTTTATCCCGGCTGTGACCTATCGGTTAGAAATTCTTCGGAATATGGACTGGGTCGCCGTTTCAGTTAGAAGTAAGGAAGTGGTGTTAAGTGAGAAGTTACCCAAAGCGGCGAGTTCGGATGGGCGGAAAAATTTGAAAATGTTTGGTGGAGAAAAAGTAGATAAGAACTGAATGAGAGAGGCAATAACATAAACCCATCCCCCCCCCCCCTTCTGCTCGGAATCCATCCCTTCTTTGACTTATCGGACCTTGGATGATCTCCCCCTTCTCCCCCTCTCCTGCCCCATCTCGGGTTTTTCAACCTGAGAAAGATTTTTCCGATCATGGTTGCCGCACTTTGATTCTCGTGCAAAATCAAATCTAACATAGACCGAAGCAACGCTCAATCCATCATCACTGCATTAACCTCAACATTTCCTCTTCCTAGCTGTAAATTTTCTAGTAGTGTTCTCTCTCTCGTCATCTGTCCATGATATAGGCACCTCGGGCGATTGCCGTATGCAAATATTGCAAAGCAAAACTTTTGATGCACACTGGTAATTTATTCAAACCCTTAATTTTTCAGCTCATATTAAGTGAGTATTACGAAATTCAAGGGAAAATCAAGTTTACATTCCCCCTCGTGTAAAAATCGCGATAACGAAATTTTCTCTATTTCTGAATTATTAACGTTTTGGGAAAATATATTTCGACCCTGTGCAGATGGAAGAAATGCATTTGAGCTTTTGCCTCTCCCTTCCTTCGAAGCGATTCATTGGTAAATCTGCAATCGAAAACTGTTTTGTTTCTGTTTTTTCTTCTACTTCGGCATTATTTTTTCCACTTTTATCACTCTCTACGGTTTAATGAGTGATAACAAGATAGTATTACATACATACGGAAAGATATGCTGGCCAAGGGAGAAATAATGAGAATCCAGCTTCTCAGAAATCTTTTTCGTCCCGCTATTTCCTATGTAGTAACAACAAAATTTTTCAGATTTATCTCTATTTCAACTGCATATCATCTAAATTTGTTGCAAATAGCCTGCACGTAAAGATGATACTTTTATTTATTTATTTATTCATCGGCTTATGATTTGTACCTCATCATTTTGAAATTCAGTCCTGCAAGTTTTTTTACTATAATTTACTTTTTTTTGCATTCAGTATCGCCTGTGATCGATCCGAGTCATATGCGAGATACGATAACGGTCAATGAAAAATCTCGCATCAAACTGATGTGTGTCGTAAATGAAGGTGATCCTCCTCTTCAGTTCCGGTGGTTGAAAAATGGCCAACCGTTCCTCGCTCACGGTGACACGACCGTTCAGACATTCGAAGATACTTCCATGGTAACATTTAAGAGAGTGTCATCTTCTGATCGAGGCTTATATTCTTGTGTAGTATCCAATAAAGCGGCGTCGACCAATAGAAGTGCGCAGCTCGTAGTGAATGGTAAATATGTTTTACTCTTTCTTTTTTGAAAAAAACAACAACTTTTAGTTGATTCTGAGAGGTCATCAGTATGTTTTTCGAATCAACTAATCGTAAAAAATAAATCATGAAATCCTGATTTTCTTCTCAGTGCCACCACAATGGACTGTCGAACCTCGAAACATCACAGCGATTCTCGGTAAAAAAGTTTGGTTTGACTGCGAAGCCACAGGGTACCCTAATCCTAGTATACTGTGGAAGAAACTAGTTCGTGCTGGTGAGTTTTGGCTTCATTCTTTTTGTATCTATATATATAAAAACGAATGTATGTCTGTCTGTTTGTCTTTCATGCACAAAATTTTGTGATATCTCGTCATTTAATCTTTTTCTGCAAAATAGTCGGAGATTTTCTTTTCGCTTCACTCATGAGAAACAAATTATTTTTTTCTTCTCAGTTTTATCTTGTGAGAAATAGATAGCACACACACACACACACACAATGAAAAGAGCACATATCGAACAGAATCAAAAGGGGGGATTCGGTAAAGCAAACCTACCTGACAGTGAGAATAGAGATGTAATGAGAGAAAGAGAAAATAATTATATTTATTCATTTCTTGAGAATTTCTACGAAATGACGTCCTTCAATGCAGTTTGTAAGTCGTCCGATTGCCCATGAAGGCCAGGAAACGGCGGGAAAAAAGTTGAATTAGGCAGGTACTACAAAATGAATCTACGGCTTGTTAATGGCAGATGATTAACCGCAACTGCGGAATTTGGTTAATATTTTCTTCAATAACTGCCACCAGTACTAGTTTAGACAAAGTGCACTGGCCCACTGAGAAGGAAGATGTGTCAATCTGATTTCGCTATTAGTTTTTCCTGTGAACATGTGAATCGCACCAGCATTGAATCAGCTTCATGACCGTCACCCAGAATAATCCTCTGATAGTATATTTTGAGATGGAAAGCGAAGTTTTCATCAAAATTTCGGCCACACCAATGAAGCTTCATCGTTGTTTTGATGATTAACATTTGGTGATTTGTAATGATTATAATCCTATCGCAACATTGTGGTTTTGCAAAACCTGGAATTTATTAGTGACACAGAAATTAAATTTTCTGGATTTTATGCCGAAACTGATATTTGGAAAGAAAAGTGATTTGTCTCCTCCGGGAATTGAACACGGTTCCCCTTGCATACCGGGCAAGTGCGCTAACCAATACACCAGAGACACACTTTTCAATTCCTCATAACACGCATTAGTAGCGCGAAGAGCTGAGTGGAGTCATAGTAGTCTCCCTTAACTACAGCAATTTTCGCCCCCAGTTGGCGTTTTGGTATGAAGAGATGATATTTTTTCGGCCTGAAATATACTGGAAATTGAATTTCCTGGATGTTATATGCCGAAACTGATATTTGGAAAGAAAAGTGATTCGCCTTCTCCTGGAATCGAACCCGGGTCCCCCCCCCCCATCTCTTCCTATTAGTTTCAATTTCAAAAACCTGATCAGTATAGTCATAGTGGAGAAAGAAGGCAGCCTTTCACAGCCGGAATTTACAGGAGTACTCAAACTTTTCGGGTTGTGCCGTGATCGAGTCTTCTCATAAGCAGACGTTTCGTCTACATTGCATTATCGGTGCAGAAGACAGTAAGCAAGGAGACGAAACAACCTTCTCGATAGACCTTGATCTACTGGCGCTTCGGCTTTTCGCGACGGAATCATGTTGGTGTGATGTGACGGTTTCTGATTGGTTAAGTGGGGTTCGAAAGCTTTATATGAAAAAATAGTGTGTTATACGTATTATGTAGTACGTATTATGATGAAGGATAAGAATTTTCTAATGTTTTAGGTTTCGAAGTTAAAAATCATGTTTTCTAGATAGAATGAAATACGCCGGTTTTATTCAATTACTCGACTTTGAATCGGATACTCAGAAGAATAACATCAAACTTATATTCTGCTTTTATAATGTGACTCAGTAATGTGGTATAATAGTAATGGCTAAGAAAAGAATAGTTTTGTGTCGCTTATCAAATAAATGTTCTCTACTTCAAATATTATTTTCTCTGTGTGATGCTAGAATTTTAAAATTAAAAGTTCCTTTAAATTAAAATTCCTTTGGATATGCCTTTAAATTGACTGAAAATAAACATTTTCGATTGCAAAATAGTGAAAAATTTCAAAAAAATTATGTTCATAGAAAATATGGTGATTCAACAATGACGAAAAAAATAAACCTTTTTACATATTCCACTGAACCTGAACAGTTATGAAACGAGTCGTTTCCATTGCACTAGGCAATAATGCGTATAGAAAAAGATGAGTATAATAATCCGAGAAATACTAGTATAGTTTTTATCTACGGAACCAACTGATCTACACATGAAAAAATCCCCATCATGAAATCTGTTTTTCCCCTTCAGAGTGTGTTATTGAAAGAATTCTCTAGATTCAATTTCACGTGAAGTCACTGGCATGAATAATTCATACAGTGCCGCTGTATTCGTATGTCTGTGTGCGTGTGTGTTGATGTAAAAATAAATTTGGAAAGTTCTGGTAATCAATATGGCTCTTGTTTTTTCTCCCGTCCGCTTCATTTCAGATAATGACGCCGAGGACTTTGCGTGGGTGCATTCCAGCCCCAGGGCTCATAGATTCAACAACGGTACGCTTACGCTAACCGACGTACGCAAAGAAGACGAAGGTCCGTATGTTTGTCAAGCGCATAATGGACATGGTTCTGGACTTTTCAAAATTATACATCTCAAAGTCTTAGGTAAGCAATTTCTTTCTTGTTCTTCCATTATTTCAGGAAACGAATGACCACGATTTGCCTTCTCTTTTAACCTTCTAGATCAGTGATTCCCAACGTGGGCGTTAACGCCCACTGGGGGGAGATGGAATGTTCCAGGGGGCGGTAGAAGCTACGGGTATAACATAGGATCCTATGGTAACATAGGATCCTATGAAGAAAGGTTGGGAAACTATGTTCTAGATGATTATTAGTTTTCGGCTGGAGTGGTGTATATGGATATTACCCTCTTCCCCCTGTTAGGGTGATCTTATGGGTACAAATGATGGAAAAAAATTACCCACTAACAAGTTCCCCCTTCATATAATCCCACAAATACTACTTGACCGTATATAATCTTGTAAACATTCCTCAGGGGGATTTCGAACGAACCGGTGGATGCCGGAGTGTGCTCTGGCCCTAACTTACTTATGTTGTTGAAGCTTCTTGTGGTGCTACCATTCATGATTTGAAGTGAAAATTGACAATTTTCTGATAATAACGCTGCTGAACGGTAAGTAACGGGAGAAAAATATAATATTTTGGTATTCCACTAAGGAGTTTCTCCACATGCAATAAACAGTGATCACCCACGTGCTAATTTCATATTCACAAGTAAAATGAATATGAAACTGAGAAGGAGACTTTTTTTTTATCGCCAGCTGGATCTACGTCTAAACTCGAATGTTGGCGCTTTAGCATACTCGGGCTGAGCCTCACAGATGTAATAAAAATTATACACTTGAATGTCTCTGCAAGATTCGATTTTACACTAGTAATGAAAATTTCGTAAATTATGTAATTTTTGGAGCTCTCCAAGTATAAAATTAGTAGATGGTAGAATTTTGAGAGCGTATCAATTGAAAGTTTTGCAGATAAGTAATAGGAAACAACGCAGGGAGGTTCAGATACGCTATGGACAAAAGCCTCGTCATTCATCATATTGGCAGTCGAACGGGCGTGGCTTTCCGCACGGATAATCGATGTGAAATAACGCAGTTCCAATTCAAATTTCATCGGTAATTTCACTGTTTTAGTGCCGTCACCTTTAAAGATAATTCTCAGATGGCAATCAATCATATAACAATGACAAAGGCAAGTCCTTATTCGTCGGTGCCGCCACGAACTAAAGCATATAATATACGATTTTATAATTAATTAGAATGAACAATATCTATCTCTACCCTGAAGTCGAAATTTCGAACTTTCTTTATGAACACGGTGCGAGTTTTCACAGTCGAAGTATTTGCAAACATTGGGAATTCATTTCAATGATTAATTGCAAAAATACCAGCGACATTCACTGAGAAAATGTCCGAAGTGTTTTCTATCACGTCGTTTCATGACTAGCGTGTTCTGAATGGTAACTGATATTGTACATAAAATATTCTCGATTTAAATGGTGCGTTATTGCACACTACACTCCCAATATCAGGAAATTTAAATGGATTTATTCAAATCTCGTAACACGTGGAGAACAACTTCATTCCCTATCGATGTTTGAAGGAATTAAATGCTTATTGCCTTCTTTCTTCACTTACATACGAATGCAAAAACCGTTTTGCGGATTTTTAAAATATCTATTTATGTCTATTAAAAAAGTGTATGTTTGAAAACCATTAAAACGAACTTCGTGAAATCAAAATTCATAAAAGCTGACGTTACAGAATATATGGTTGAATCACGATATAGAAATGTGGTAGACGTATTAACCTTTTGAAACTGTTAGTGAGTGCGGTATATCAGACTTAAACTTCACTACAGTCTGGTGACTAGTGAAGTTAAAAATGTTTCCCCAGAAGCAAGAAGTAGGCAGAAAGTACAATGAAATCTCTCTGAAGGGCAACCTCTACAATCGAACCATCATTCAATGAACCAATTTGTTTTCTGAACTAAATTACACCTTACATATCAGTTCACCTCCATAAAAGAATGAACATTGGAAAAGTGTCGGGCCAGTTTTGTGAGGAACTGTGGTTCCCTTCGATCACCTTACTGTATAATGTTGTCTTGGCGGATTTGTTAATGAGCAAAGTAACCTAGCATACAGTTTTGAAGGATTTTTTGCGGGATGCATGGTAGGATTTTCTCTTTAGTCCTCCGAGGACACATGTTTGGTTCCAGCAAGATAAAAACTTTTTCACCTGGGAATTTAAAACTGTTTCGGGGCCTTCAATTCACTCCAGTGGATTGAAAAACGTGGACCCCCATGGATTCCCACTTCCTGCCGATTCCCGATCTGTCCTGTCTCTTCTTATTTGAGGACCATCTAAAAGATATTGTGTAGGACTTTTTCGTCCAAATAAGTGTATCATTAAGTTATTACCGTATTTCATTATTTTGCGTTGGAGTCTCAAACTACTTTTTTTTGTTAGACCACGCATTCTCAGACCGAAAAATGTTGATTTACTATATGCTCTGGGAAGCCTCTAATGTTTTTACATTAGTTTTGAATGACTAGATAAAACGGGAATGAATCGGGACATCTAGTGAATTCTCGCAAAATATCACTCATTTGAGGACATTAGAATGAACAAATTAAATTGATTATTATTTGAGTAAAAAATATCAATTTATTAAATTATATATGTATATTACTAAATGTGTGCAAACGTGTCTGTATTCGTATGTGTTAAAAATATTTTGTCTAAGTGATTTTAAGTATATATTTCAAACTCAAAACTTTGCCACACATGCTAAAACATTTGGGGTATTTGCATTTATATAACACATAATACAATTTTTTTAGTAACGACCAATCCATAAATTTATAGAAACATCAGTGTTCGTAAATCCATTAAATTCAATGTATCTAGTCAATTATTTTTATCACATTCCATCGCGGGGCAGTGCGAATTCTAGCCCTGTGCCAGAAGACTAACAGAACACATGTTTGAAAAATTGCTCTTCTTATCTGAATAAGCGTTAATGATCCATATCTAATGGGAAAACAACAAAGAAAAAGAAAAAAAAATCAATTCCCGATGTAGTTTTAAGCTTAACTTTATCAGAAAATAATCCATTGTGATATTTTTTTTTTTGTATCCCTTGTCCTCCTTATGTGTGTGTTTCAGTTCCGCCTCGTTTCAAAGATAACTTCCAGAACAAAGTTGTATCAGAAGGTTCAGAAGTCTTACTGAAATGCACCGCAGAAGGGGATTCGCCAATCGATATCTTCTGGAAAAAAGAGGAGATAAATCTGGAGGAAAAGCCTCATAACAGGTAGTCCGTTGCTCTGGTCACGTTTTAGCGGAACAACGCTTCGCAATTTTTCTTTCCTTTTGTGTGTGTGTCGAAATTTTATTTTTCTTTTGTGTTATTTTTGTACTTTTATTTCGAATCTTTATTATTTTTTTTCAAGTAAAAAAAAAATACATATAACATGGTAGAAAAGTTTTTTTTTTGGATGATGCAGGAGGAAGATTATTGATTTCAGGCTTTGAACTAAAGGCGGATCTTAAGCTTCGATCACAGATAAAGATGCTTCCTTGGATAAAAATCCTTTAACGGGGACATGAAAAAAAATAAGAAAGAGTTGTAACTTGGTTTTTCTTTCCTATATTTTATTCTATTTTTATCTATTAGTAAGTTCGTGGTTATGCTTGTGGATCGTAGAAGAGATTGATGAAATACTACTGACCATTCTTGCTATCTCTTCGTCCTCTCCTTGGAAGAAAATAAATAAATAAATTCCATGGAAAAAAAAAAAGACATATTTTTCTGTTCTATCTGATATCGGAACGTGGATTGAGAAATATTTTCGATTTCGTAAACTTTACGTTTTCTTACTCTTTTTTTTTTTTTTTTTTTTGTTGGGTATATGTAATTTTTTTCCTTATGGTTATAAAATAAAAATGGAGGTGAAAGTCTTTCGTGAAGTACCGCGACCGACCGACCGACCACTCAAGTATCCGCTATGCCATTTCGGCTTTCAAAAGTAACATCTCAGGGAGCACTATCGATGATTACAGTTTCTGGATTTTTTCTTATTTTTTTATAGAGTCGTTGCGGTTCTTTAAAATCTACGGAAATACTGGGCAGGGACTGCCATGACTGTTGTTGGTACTGCCGTCTAAAGACGGGAATTTTCCAGCCGGAAAATTGTGAGTTGTTGAACAGAAGCAGCGTGATGTTATTGAATTTTTCTGTTGACTTAATCGAATATCTTTCTAAGATCTTTCCAATTTTTTCCTCTGAAAATATTTTTATAAACTGATGAAAGGCAAATTATTGTTCAGATATTCTTAGATTTGCAAAACAATATTTGAAAACATGTTCCATATTATCTATAGTTTATTGATTTATTTCTTTTCTTTATGTTGTTTTTAAAAGATAACTTTTTTTAAAGCCGTATTGATCATTTCTATTTAAGATGAAATTTTAGTATTTTTGGTCATTTTTAATTGAGATATTTCAAGGTACCTAGTTTGTGAAACCATTAAGTCATTACACAATGTTACGCCATGGTTGAGTCTCTTCTGATCCCTGAAATGCCAAGCTGACCCAACTACCATTTTTGCGTGAAAACATGACGTCAGTATTATCACTTCAACCAACCAAAACCTGCTTTTTCCTACGATGTCCAAGACATCATTTGGCATTGGGAGCGGCAAACCATCTTTAGTGATGATGGATCGATGGACAAAGATGAGTCCACCCTCCTTTATAGGCGGCTTATTCGGATGTATAAGTTCTGTCCAATACCAAGAAAACGATACAATATCTTCGAAGGAAGGCTAGGCAAAGACATTCTTAACCGTTAGCTAACAGACTTGCCTTCCTATTGATGTATCGTAAATCGTTTAGAAGAGCAGAATGGGGAACAAGGATTAGCTTTAATCCGGAGAAAGCAAAGATGATTAAAGCCAATTTCCGTTCCCCGTCCTGACAGGAGAAAGAAAAGATAATCGGACCTGGTCTAGACGAGGAGGGGCCCAGCACCGTTCCAGTAGAGCCTAGACAATCGGCCAGACTTGGGGAAAAACAACAGCTCCTTCTTGCAGAGGACTCCGACTCAGTCTAGCTCAAGTTCTGCGGAATCGCGCATTGATTACTGTCAGAGAGTTCCTCAATGTTACCCCTCCCGAACCCCCCACAAATCTTTTGCACAATATCTTAATTTTTTTTATTTCTCGATTTGTCTGCACGTCACGATAATATTCGTATAATTTTTGCAAATGTTCTTGATTTTATGTATCTTATCTGCGTATATTTATGCTATTTGTAAATTACGAAGGTTTTTTTAACAACTGGCTGTTGCGAAGATATATTTTGGAAAGAGAGAAAAAATTCAACTGCCCCTGCGGGGAATCGAACCCACGTCCTTTCACTTTCCGGGTGAAACGTGGCGTCACCCACACTGAAAGGGAAAGATAAGATCCCGAGATATTTTTGGGTGAACGAAATAAAGCAGATGAAGTTTGACGAGATATCTCGGTATTGCGCGTAAGGGTTAAACATTAGATCAAGTGAAATATATCTTTGTTTGCCATCCTATCCACGTATGTGCCACTGTGCTCAATGGTCACGGTGATCATCATTATCTTTGTGCTCAGATGGCAAAATGTTATGTAACTTCTCCCGAAAAATCGAGTTTTCCATATTCCAGAGTTTCGTTCATTAAAATTTTAAATGTACCAAAATTTTTTCCATCTCTTTCTGTTTATGAGGAAACAACGGAGGCAAATTGTAGTAAGTCTAAAAGCCACAGTATCACATATTGCAAAATATTATTAACAAATTTGCCATCGTTAAATTTTAAGAAAGTGACACAACATTTTGCCATCTGAGCACAGATTCAATACTACAAATACCACAGTTTTATAAATATCCTTTCACTATGGGACAACACGCCTCAAAACCAAACTCATGATCGTTGTCACTACAAAAAATGATGCACCAAATTCCGTAATTTTAATGAATGATCTGATAACCTATTGAAAAAGTTTCGATGTGTGATGCGAGTTTTTCTCACGATCCATGCGCAGATATTCCATCCGGCAGATATTGGGAGACCACGAAACATCATCCGAGTTACTGGTGAGATCAGCATCTCGAGACGAAGACACTGGGACTTTCATTTGTATCGCCAGGAGCGACTTTGGAAACGACGAAACTTCTCAACAACTCATCGTGCAAGGTATCATTAGATTTGATACTCGGAATTATTGCGTCATAGCGACAAATCCGTATCGGATTTTTTGATAAAGTTACGCAGTGTAATCATTCAAATAACGTGATAAATTTCGAATGAACTTCTTCGAAACTTCTCCTCGAAACAATATTGATCGGAGGTGATTAATCTTCAGAGCAAATTCACTGGAGCACATTAAAATAAATTCATGTCACTTCTACGTCATACCAGCGGTCGATAATAATGTGTAGAGAGTGTGCAGAAAATTCATCGCCACGCGATTCACCGACAAAAAATTCATGGCAGGGTGTTAGTGAGTGAGCAGGTGAGCAAATTAGCGAGTGAGTCACTTTACAATGTTACTCACTAAATCTTTACCTCACTCGATAATTCAACTACTCACTCGGTCACTCACTAAATAGCTTGCTCACTCGGCGACTCACTTGGTATTTAAATCACTTATATTCACTTGGTTATTCAAACTGTTACTCACCATTCACTCAGTCATACATACTGTCACTCACCCACTCACTTGGCCATTCATACTGTCTAGCTCCCCATTCATACTGTCTAGCTCCCCATTCAAATATGGGGAGCTATGGGGAATATACTCACCACTCACACGGTCGCTCGCTTAATCACTCACTCACTTGGTAACTCACCCACTTACTCGATCACTGATAGGGCTACTCACACGTTACACACTGGGCCATTCATAGGCTCAGTGATACGGTTACTCACTCATCTACTCACACGGTGTCTTTCACATAAAGTCACTCCCTCTCTCTCTCTCTCTCACTCATTCATACTGTCACTCAATCACGTTCATTTGCTAGCAGCTAGCTCATTCACCCACTCATAATCACTCATTAGTTCACCCGACTGCTCAATCACTTTGTCATTCACTCACTGGTGACGAATGACATTGAAAATGTATATCAGTGAATTTTCCCAGCGATTATGTTTCCGTTAGTGAATTGCTTGTCGATGAAATTTCCTAGCGGTGGATGTTTCTATGGGTAAAGTGCGTCGCAGTGAACTTTTCGTAAAGTGTCTAGAGCAGTATTTTCGAACAATCCGTGTATCCGCAGACCACTGGGGTACCATGAGTACCTTATAAGGGGTTCGTGGGATAATTTATTACTATCGTGGGTAATTTACTACCATCGCATGAATGACACATTTTGTACTGTGGAATTGTAATTTTTTTTCAAATTTTTTCATGTACAAAAATTACGAAAAACACCACACATTTTGGATTTTATGGGGAGGTGGGGGGGGGGGGTGCAAATTGACCTACTGGAGGTCCACGACTGCAAAATGATTGGGAAACGCTGGCCCAGAATGTGCTCACATATTGAAACAAGTTCTTGGTTCATTCAATTTTGTTTTTTGCTCCCAAAACTTTTTGTCACAATCTTGTTGTTTGTTTTCTTTCATAATCAAAATTGTTCTAGTAAGCTTAAATTTAATGCAATTTTTTTCTAAGGTAGGATTTGAATCTACCACCCAATTTCTATATCATTTTTTTCTGAAAAATCCTTAAATTAAATATATCTAGATATTTTCAAAAGCTAATTATTACACCAAACGATAAACACTTTTACAAATTCTTTAGGAAATTCGTCATTTAACCAACGGCAAGTTTGAGGGAGAACTCAATAAAGCCGATGTTGGAAAATAGTTTGACGCATTAACACAAATTGAATGTTTTGAAAATGAGGTTCTCTCATCCCCTCTCGAAATCTCTTTCCTTATCAAGTTTCTGAGTTAATTGATTTTCAACGAACTTCAACACTCATTAAGAGATATTTCTAAGAACTATTTCCTGAAGTAGTTACTGCTCTTGATAAACTAATGAATACGAAATTTTCCGCTTTTTACCTCTTATGTAATAAGGTGTTCCGGACGCGCCGGTGAACGTCACTGCACTAGAAGAGACGAGCCGATCTGTAACCGTCCAGTGGGAGGTACCGCATGATGGTAACAGCCACAGAACAGGGAGCGTCGTTCAGTACAAAGCCGATCTGGGTAATTAAGAAATTACGTACAGGGTGGTCATAAAATAACTTGGCCGATATACACCGCAAAAATCAATGAATGCGAGTGAAACTAGAGATGTAGTTTTTTTCAGAGTATGTGCTCCAGAAAGAAAAGAAGGCAAAAGCTTAGCTCTCGCACTTACGATTATAGAAACAAAATTTCGAAAACTTCAAATGGAAACACTGACGTTTGTTTGATCATTTTTGTCGCACCGATAATTAGACCGGTACCTACAACTTATTGTCATTTCCGAACGGCAGCCTTCTAATTGTTATACTCATCGAGAGGTTGGTGCGCTGATCCCTCGATGAGGTACTCCCTCAGGTAGCAATCTTTTTCTGTGGCCATGTCGTCGTTTCTGTTGTACCCCTGCTTCAGGAAAGTTCCTGGCAAGGACAAGCCTGCTAACGTGCCCTCTGACTTTTGTGCTTTGCAAAGTGATCAACCGCAGTAAAAAACCATGAATGGTGTTAGAATGATACCTGTAGGGGTAACTGTCAAAGTAAACGCCGGCACTAACGACGAAACATATGGAAACAACCAATGGCGATCACAATACTGCCGTGGGAGAAAGCCTCCCACGAAAGGATTAGTGCACCAACCTCTTGGCAAAATCTTACTTGTCTACGTCTTGCGCCGGCGTTTACGGTCCGTACCAATGTGCATGGTTTTACACTGCGCCGATCGCACCTAAGTGCTTAAAAATAAGCACTGGCATTTGAATGTTTCGAAATTTTATTGCTGTTACGTTCACGCGAGAGCTAGGGGTTTGTTTATCTTTTCATTCTCGAGAGATTGCATAATTTAAACAACCAATAATTTTAATTTCATTTTGCATTCGTTTATTTTTGCAGCCGCTAGGAGCTCGTATGCCAGCAAAGATATTTTTGACCACCTTGTGTATATTCCAGCTCGTTTCCTAAAAAACTGACTACATTTTGCATCTCACATAAATGCTTTGTATTAATTACCTTCTTGTAATTTTTTATGCAGACTCAAGTTGGCTGAGCAGCTCCACGTCTGAACTCATCATATCGGGATCGGAAACAAGTGCCACGATTCGTGGTCTGAACCCGGTAACTACTTATTACCTGCGGGTCGTTGCGGAAAACGCGTTAGGAAAGAGTCAGCCTAGTGACGTTATCAATATAACAACTGCCGAGGAAGGTAATGGTCGATTCTTTATGTATGATCACGTCCATCTTATGGTATCAACATGTGTGCGCGCGTAATGTGAGATAAATCGAGAAGCTATCCATACTCAGATGAGACAACCATATGCTTTGGCTCCTGTTATTTGGATGGTTTTTGGGAGTGGGTGGGTGATTTAGTGATCATATGAATCATATGAGTGAATAATTGGGTGTCTTCATGATTGTGCGAGTGACCATCTGCATGAGTGGGAGTGATCGCATGAGTGAGTGAGTAACTGTACCGTATGAGTAATAAAGTGAGTGTGCAGATTTTTATGGGCAGCATAATTATTGGTTTTTTATTGCTCTCATTGGTTTCCTGTATTTTTTATATAGTTTATATATATATAAAGTTAGAGCTAAAATGAGGAGACGTAAAATAAAAATAAATTAGAAGAGATTGAAAAATTGGGAAGATATGGATCAATATGGGAGGTCGTTCTCAAGGGGGAACCCCCCACATCGCTCCAGACTGCAAAAATGTTTCTAATGATGGTAGGCCTAATAGGCAAAAATTTACCATTAGTTCCCGCGCCATTTTTGCGATAAACAAGCTTTGGAAGTCAATAAGCAAATATGAGAAAATCTTTTTTGTAAATTTTGTATTTTCTCATATTTGCTTATTGGCTTCCAAAGCTTGTTTATCGCAAAAATGTCGGGGGAACTAATGACAAATTTTTGCCTATTCGGCCTACCATCATTAGAAACATTTTTGCAGTTTGGAGCAATGTAGGGGGGGGGGGGGGTTCCCCCTTGAGAATGACCTCCTCATTGATCCATATTTTTCCAATTTTTCAATCTCTTCTAATTTATTTTTATTTTACGTCTCGTCATTTTAGCTCTAATTTTATAATTTCGAGTTATGTGTATAAAGTTGCCTTTTTGGCGCTATACTCTGACTTTTGAATTTTTTCAAATAAATCTGGTTTCTGTTAGTTGCTCTTTTATAATTCTATATATATATGACACCAAAATATTTTTTACAGGCATCTTTCTTCATCTACCTCTTTGGTCACTTTGTCTGTTGACTTTGTGTCAACAGACAAAGTGGATTTGTAATAATTCGGAGATAGATGGAGTGAGATCCATCTATCTCACTCTAAACCGTCCCACCCGGGGGCCATTTTCTGAAGTTAAGAGAGGCTACTAATGCCTCTACTTCAGCGCCTCACGCCAGAGTGCGTGAAATAAGGAAGGCAGGGTCATGTGTCTCCAGTGGTGTAGATGGTAGCATGCTTGCCCGGTATACAAGGGGGCCTGGGTTCGAGTCCCGGTGGAGACGTGGTGACTTTTCTTTCCGAGTTCACCTCAGCAAAAATATCCCGAAAATAACTGTTTCCTTGATATCTCGGGCGGAAAAAGCCATCAATATATAACACCATAAGTTTGTCATACGCATGTAAACAACTAGCTCGAAAAGTACTGAAAATAAGATGATCCAGATGCATTTCTTTCTCAAGGGGTGGGTGACCCCACCACACCAGTTAAGGGTTAAGAACAATCAACAACTAAAAACTCTATTAGGGGAGGCCCAAACTATAGCATCTAGAAGACAACTATACAAACTAGTAACAAACTATACAACAACTATGGCAAACTATACAACAACTATAGCAAACTATACAACAACTATAGCAAACTATACAACAACTATAGCAAACTATACAACAACTATAGCAAACTATACAACAACTATAGCAAACTATACAACAACTATAGCAAACTATACAACAACTATAGCAAACTATACAACAACTATAGCAAACTATACAACAACTATAGCAAACTAGAACATCTTAATGAATTTATGTTATGAAATTAGGACAGTGAGTAAGCTCCAGGAGTTTATGAGCTTCAAACAATTTGCAAAAGAGAAAAGATACGTTTTTGTTTTTTTTTTCTAAAATAGCAGTGATATTGTGTATATATTACTGCCAAAGCCCGAAGTTGGCCACTGCGCGAATTGGCCGGTTCGGTTGCTTCGACCAATTTCCGAAATTGCGGCTTTCGCCGGGGTTTGACCTGCCCCTATATGCCGATCCTTATACATTCCTATACATAGATCACTAAGATATCGGTATTCAGATTCCTTTCATCGTCATGGTCGCCATAGGTAACCTTAATAACTTTGGTTAGCTATTGCTAATTATAAATGGTCATAATTACCACACAAAAAATACACCAACGTGGCGATGACCCCGAGACCCCGAATCATAAGGAGCAATGGGGATCAATATATATAGAAGCCGGCCAAATCCCGAATTTAGGACATTGTTCGGGTCAAGTGGGCTGGCCAGTTCGGGAAGTGGCCAACTGCGAGCTTTGGCAGTAACATAAAAACCCATGCAACTTTCGTAGAAAAAGATGGGCAAAATGTGAGGCATCTCTCTCTCCCTCTCTCTCTCTCATCATTCAGATAAGATAAGATCGTTCTTATAAAATGTAAAATTATTGGTAAAGAATTCGTCTTTGTGTTCTTCTAGTAGACAGAACTACTATTTGACTGTTTATGTGCCTTTCACACATTTCTCTGCGTATGTTTGTATATGTATGGCTCTAACGCATTTATGTTTCCAGAATCGTGGGTGTTGAGGTTCCACTGCAGACAACCAAATTTATTACAATTCGAAGTGGCAGAGGCCTTATGAACACCAGACTGTCATATGACAAACGCAAAGTTCATTCCCAACTGGAGATGGTCTTTTAAAGTTTGGCCAAACTTTGCTTAGGGTACATATAAGAACTGGTTACAAACTGAATACTAACTTCTCATCAAAGAGTGGCTAAAACTCACAGCTTATAACAATTTCAAAGAAACAAATTATCTTTTTCTCACAACATATTAGAATTTTTCAAGCAGTTTCGTGTTCTAGTCGTGTCATTCCTCATATATGTAGGCGATACTGTGCATGTCAATACATATTTCAGTCTCTCAAAACCATGATGTGCGTGCTCTTTCATGTAAAGCTAAAGTAATTCATGTAATGAATAATGTACACACAGGCTTGTATTCGGTGCTGATGGAAACTTTATCTTTTATCGTTCGTAGCTCCATCCGGTGCACCACGAGACGTACAAATTCACTCGACTGGAGCACAATCCATGAAAGTTACGTGGAAGGTGAGTTCAACACTGAAACATGTCCTCCCTCAGTAACGTCGAATCATTCATATCTTTCGAAGTTACTGATTGAAAACACGTTCTTTGATATGTAAATTGTATGGCAATTCGATCATCTATATACCAACGGAAAATTGCATACTTCGAATAAAATGAAGAAGAAACTTTCGATCCCCGTAACTGGAAATTTTCTATTTTGGAGTTAGGGAGGCCATCCCATTATTCAGACTCGGAACTTTCTGAATTGTCAGAAAATCCGTTGAGGTGTCATTTTCGAATTTTGTGGTTTCCTCACTTTTCTCATAATCGCGGTGTTAATAGTCTAGATATGAATACCGAATTCAATTTTATTCCAAAAAAGTTTTTTCTTCAAATTTGCACTTGTTTTCAAGATACGGTGAGGAATGGGAAATGTTTCCTCTTTTTACATAAGACTGGAATCATACCTACAGTTACTGCTCTACGTCTTATAATAAGTAATAATGAATAGACAAAGAAACTACATAATGTTACGATAAAATATAACAAATCTGTTTTTATCACTAATCACCTATCGCCACGCAAGTTTTATTAAATTCCTACATTTATCACTTTTACCGGTGATTATGCATAATTTCCGAATGCAGTTGATAAGTATGATGAATATGTGTGTGGAAGAGAAGTCATGCAGAAATATATCCTGAATTCAGCCACTCTTATCAGCATTTCCCGTACGCGTGATGAGTGCACTATACGCGTGTTTTCCCAAAAATTAAATTGAAAAATAAGTGTTTATATAATGATAAAAACGTATAAATTATTTTCATCTTGTAATGTTAGATTTATTCCCATTTATCAATGTTTTTAAGCACAATCAATGTCATCGATCAAATCAGTCGGGATGATAAGATGATAATAGATGATATATCTTCGATTTGGGAATTATACATATGTACCGGCATATCTGATAAATTAACAAAATTTATCCACAATATAGTTAGTAATTATGCACAATATATATCACATATGCCGTGACATATATAGTTACGGAAATATATGAATTTGTTTTCTTAGCCTCCACCAGATGACACATGGAACGGCCAGATCAAAGGTTACTATGTCGGTTATCGTATATCATCATTCTCCGATCCTTACCATTTCCAGAAAGTCGAAGCAGTTCCCGGCAGCAAAGACGTCCCGCTTTCAACCTACATCACAGGGTTGAAACCTTTCACTCAATATGACGTAGTTGTCAAGGCTTTCAATTCTGCTGGAACTGGCCCGAAGTCAAGCAGAGGAATCGGCCGGACGTTGGAAACAGGTGAGAGTGTCGCGGGCAACGACATACACGACATAATAAGTTAAATAAAAATAAGATATTGATAAGAGACACATAAGACAAACATAAGAGAGACTCCATTAAATACTCCAAAATACCAGATTGTGCCATTTTTAACTTTTAATTATTTAGATACGTTCATCACACAAATATATCAGACATAGAAATTACTAATTAACATTTTCCCGACTCACCACGCACATAAAAAAGAAAGAAAATAACAGAAGTAATAAAATTTTGATTACTCACCAACATCCCTCAAATTCCCCCTGTGGGGTCACATCTTGACTTGGAGTTCACCCACACTAAGCGCCTTTAGCTGTTTTAGAAAATTAAAGACTCATTATTACCACTGGATGACTCATTATTAATACTTCAAGGCTCATTATTAACACACACACACACCCATAGTGCCCTAGCACTCCTAACCACAACTTTGTTAATCCATATTTTTTGAGCGAGTGTCCGAGTTCTCCCGCTCACAAGGAAGTCGAGAGAGTTAACTTTTTATATCTTTTCTTTGTTCAGACAACCAATCCTGTTTGGTTGGACAAAAAAAAAACCACCTGACGACATAAATATTTACACGTATCAAAAGGGTGTTTTCGATGTCTGGATTTTCGGCAGCACGAATTCACAACATGTAAATGTCGGTGTCTTTTCTGATGATAGAGATATTTTAAGAAAAACAAGACATGTAGCGTGGTAACTTTACGTCATGTAAGTGATGATTGAGGCGTGACTGCGTCTTAGCAAGTTATATCTGATATAAATAGAATGAGTGAGTTTTGGAATTTCCTAGATTAAGAAAGAATGTAGGAACATGTTATCTTCTCTGATTTATATATTTGAAGTAGGATTTTTAGAATGAATACTTTAAAGGGAGAATTTTTCTTTCATGATAAGAGAGTTACTCCAAAACACACAGCCACCTTTCTAGGTGTTTTTATGCCGTTCGTTTCGAAACCACTCGTGATTCGTGTCCGGAAAATTCACCGCCAGCAATTCACCGACAACAATTCACCGCCGGAAAATTCACCGACCAACAATTCACCGCTAGGAAAATTCACCGACCAACAATTCACCGCCATGCTATTCACCGCTAGGAAAATTCACCGACCAACAATTCACCGCCATGCAATTCACCGCTAGGAAAATTCACCGCTAGGAAAATTCAACGACCGACAATTCACCGCCATGCAATTCACCACTAGGAAAATTCACCGCTAGGAAAATTCACCGACTAGCAATTCACCGACAACGAGTGCGAGGGAGTGAGCGATTGAGTTACTGAGTGAGTGAGTGACCCAGTGAGTCAGTGATTGAGTGACCGAGTCAGTGATTGAGTGACTGAGTCAGTGATTGAGCGACCGAGTGAGTAAGTGATTGAGTGACCGAGTGAGTGAGTGACCCAGTGAGTGAGTGAGTGACCGAGTAAGTAAGTGATTGAGTTACCGAGTGATTGAGTGACCGAGTGAGTGACTGAGTGACCGAGTAAGTAAGTGATTGAGTGACCCAGTGAGTGACTGAGTGACCGAGTGAGTGACTGAGTGACCGAGTAAGTAAGTGATTGAGTGACCCAGTGAGTGACTGAGTGACCGAGTGAGTGACTGAGTGACCGAGTAAGTAAGTGATTGAGTGACCGAGTGAGTGAGTGACCCAGTGAGTGACCGAGTAAGTAAGTGATTGAGTGACCGAGTGAGTGAGTGACCCAGTGAGTGACCGAGTAAGTAAGTGATTGAGTGACCGAGTGAGTGAGTGACCCAGTGAGTGACCGAGTAAGTAAGTGATTGAGTGACCGAGTGAGTAAATGATTGAGCGGGTGAGTGAGTGACTGAGTGACAGAGTAAGTAAGTGATTGAGTGACCGAGTGAGTAAATGATTGAGCGGGTGACTGAGTGACAGAGTAAGTAAGTGATTGAGTGACCGAGTGAGTAAATGATTGAGCGGGTGAGTGAGTGACTGAGTGACAGAGTAAGTAAGTGATTGAGTGACCGAGTGAGTAAATGATTGAGCGGGTGAGTGAGTGACTGAGTGACAGAGTAAGTAAGTGATTGAGTGACCGAGTGAGTGAGTGACCCAGTGAGTGACTGAGTGACGAGTAAGTAAGTGATTGAGTGACCGAGTGAGTAAGTGATTGAGAGGGTGAGTGAGTGACCCAGTAGTGACTGAGTGACCGAGTGAGTAAGTGGTTGATCGAGTCAGTGATTGAGCGAGCGAGTAAATTGGTTAGTGAGTGAGGGAGTGAGTGAATTGGTAAGTGAGGGAGTTAGTGAATTGGTAAGTGAGGGAGTGAGTGAATTGGTAAGTGAGGGAGTGAGTGAATTGGTAAGTGAGGGAGTGAGTGAATGGTCAGTAAGTGAGTGAGGGAGTGAGTGAATTGGTTAGTTAGTTAGTTTTTAACGTAGTAATGTCACAAATGATTAAAAAATCCGATTGTTCCGAAAACGTATTTATGATGAAGTATAGATTTGAAGACACTTGGATCGGGCGTCCTCTTCGTCGTGGTGGTCGTCGTCAGCCGCGCTTTGACATTTGGAACTGCTTTCAAGGAACGCGTAACGATTTACCAACAATTCTATAGAAGGATGGCATCGAGCGTTCCGACAGCAATTATCTGCTCACCACCCAGATACATGGAAGTTCATCGGTGCCATAAAAAGAGAACAGAGTTTGAATGAAGTTCGGATGGAGCAAATTGTAAGTGGACAAAACCATCACATTGATTAGGAGAAAGAAATTCCGGGACTCTGCGCAGAGATTAAAGAATTTAGTTGATAAGTATCATCAAGGATGTGACATTAAAGACTGTTTGAGAGGTATAACTCATAATGTATCATTTTAATTATGATATCAATATTTGTGAGAAATGAATATTTTTCTCCCGTTTTTCCTTACATTTGCGTGTTATCTGTTTTTCTAGATTATTAGATTGGAACCCTTTAATTATAAATATGTAAGGGAGGAAATCATGTCGAAAATTGTTAAATAAATACTGTATGTTTTGAATGAAAATTTTGTCAGATATTACTAATTAAATATTGTAGGTTTTGATTGAAAATTACCAATTAAATATGTATGTAATGAAAACTGTGTGAAAATTATCCTTCTAAAATACTCCTCTAACATTGCCCAAAAAGAATGCCATTTTTTATATCGTTTTTTGAAGCTGTGGTTCCGTGAGTTTCAGTTTTCGAAAATGTTATTTGTCACCCAAGAGGTTTTATGTCCAAGAATTGGATGTTTAAAACGAGATAATTTCATACGATTTTTGAACTCACGCATATAATTTTAAACAATATGAGGCTATGGCTTTCTTTTACCAGTTTTGCTGATTGAGAAAATTAAACTTATCTTTATATTCACTTTATTTCATTAATTTGCTTTCCAGCATCAGTAGTAGGACATAATTATATGGCCTCTACAAAACGAACTGCGTCGTAGTGAACTAATATGAGGTGGGGATCATACATAATCACCGGTAAATGTTAGAAAATAACTAAAAGAGCTCTAGAACAATATTCTAAAAGTGAAAGCAATACAGCCAGACTCGGTTATAACGCCGAAATCCCGCGAAATCTTCGATGTCGTTATAACCGAGTTTAACTGTATTTAAAATACTGGTTTTAATAGGTGTGGCATCATCAACAACCAATTTCAATCCACTGCTGGATGTAGGTGTTCTCCTTAGATTTCCCCTCAAACGAAATGCGATATTTTATGAAATTTTCGGCACTTCTATATAGTAATATTGCAACAAAAAAATTAAACAACAAATTCAAAAAAACTTCGACTACAAACGAGTAAAACCGTGACATTTTTCAAAAAGTCTGGATGGAGAAGAAAAAACAGAAAAACCGAACTGTCACGGAAAATACGAGACAAAATGCAGGACATGTGGTCACCGATGCTTAGACTAGATTTTTAAAGATTTTTAAAATCACCCCTACCAACAGCGAGCTCTAAATCCACCCCCCGTCTTCAACATATAGGCTTGTGTTATCTGCGAATGAAATTATTTTACCGTTCTACATAATTTTACATAAATCATTAATATAAACTAGAAATAATTATGACCCAAGGGCCGATCCTTGTGGGACTCCTTTCATTATATTTCAAATGTGCTGATTTTACCATTTATTATGGCAGCTTGTTTCCTATTGTAGTAATATGTTTTAAACCAATATAGTACATTACCTCATTTGCCTGCTGAGAAGTGTTTTTATTTGTTAGAATATTTAAATCAACATAATCGAATGTTCGTTTTAAGTCTAAGACTGGAAGTCAAATGTCAAAATTCAATCCCCCTAATAAAGAGGGGGGGGGGGTTGAAAGGTTATATGGAGTAATCTGAAGCCATAAATATAAAATTTAGTAAGCATTATATTTTATTACCAGTTGTTATCCGCGGCTTCGCTCTCGTGTGTTTTTGCAATCTTAAAATTACTCTCACCTCATAACCCCTATGGGTGATGAACTTTCAGAAATCCTGTCTAAATGTGTATGTACATTATAAAATATAATACTAACTAAATTTCATATTTATGGCTTAAGCGACTTCGGCTCAGTGCTGATTGCTCCATATAACTTTTGAAACCCCCCCTTAGGGGGTTGAATTTGGAAAAATCCTTTCTCAATGAGTCTATATTACAATATTGATCTAATGTCATATTTATAGCTTCAGCTGTTTCGGCTCGGCATGATTTCAACGTTGACCCCCCCCCCCCTCTTATGACGCCCTTAGGTTGTCGAATATGGAAAAACCATTTTTTAGTGAGTAGTGAGTCTTTACGTCGTGAAAAAAACTATTCACAAAATTTGATATTTACAGCTTCAGCGGTTTTGGCTCGGCGATGATGAATCAGTCAGGACATGGTATTTTATATACAGTACTAGGGGGCTCTGCCCCCCCTACCACCTTTGGCGGCCAACCCCCCCCCCCCCTTTTCTCTTCATAACATATCTTGTTTATTTCGTTTCACTTCATCAGTGTGCTATGGAAAGGGACACGTGAAAGCACCAGCTTACAGAAGAAGCGAATTTTATAATAATAAAGCAACAAAAAACAAACGTGATTCATCAAGTAACCCCAGAAAACTTCCCCATGGGGGGGTCCCCAAACTCCAATTCGTTGAACTGTAGTGGGGGCCCTGACTGGGTTTATCTCGGGCTACCGATGTGTTGCAAATTTTACAATGTTAAACAACAAAAATCAATGAGATTCATCCAGGGACACCCGAAATGAAACCTGTCAACTTTTCCCATGGGGCCCCGACCTGAAGGCTTGTCGGACATACCCCCTGAGTGGCCACGAAAATTTTTCAATTTTTATCAATTTAAACACGAATAAATCCAGGGCCCACATCCAGTAACGGGGACCCAATACGCAGATATTTAGTGGGGCACCCAGACACTGGATTTATCTCGGGCTTCCGCTGTTGAAAATTCTACAATGTTAAACGACAGAAAAGAATGAGATTCATCCAGTGCCCCCAAAATGAAACGAGACCCCTGACTCGGAAGCCAATCGGGCATCCCCCTGTGAGGGCCACTGCAAATATTCATTTTACCAACGAATAAAATCCAGCCCCCCCCCCCCTCGCAATTACCGTTGACTGAATTCGCAAATTTTATGGGGTCCCAGACTGGATATACCTTGGGCTTCCACTATCGCAAGGACCCATGGAAATGAAACCTTTTAACTTCCCATGAAGGTATATGTGCAATCCCCCGGGTACCCCGACCCTGTATGTTTGGAGCACTGGTGACATATGTATATTTTACGTATACATACCTCTCGGCATGACCCCCACGAGGGCAGGGCTGACAGGGGCCGGAACGTTTCTTATCGCTTTTTGATATTTTCACACTATAAATTAAGCACAGAGGGGCCCGTGAAAAAGCTGGTTTGGGGGCCCGCCATCTATTTCAGCTTAGGGGACCTGCTGTAGGATGTGGGAAACTCTGGGTACATGCACATTACTTGGTGCCGATGTGTCAAATGGGTCCCGATATATGCAAGAGTTAAATGAAAACTTGACCCCAAAATCGTAACCGACTTCCGTAACACAAAAACGTAACAGATTTCCATCACTCAAAAAACGTCACCGACTCCCGTAATAAAAAAATCGTCACTAATTTCCGTTGCATAGGAAGTATATATATACGTATATAGTAAATATAGAGTACATATACTAGATACGCACTAAGGCGGGATTCCTGAAAGTTCATCACGTGAAATCGCCTGTAACAGCTGGTTCAGCAGAAAAAAAATCCATTGGTTACTGATGATCAGCAATGTTTTTTATAATATCAAAGTGACAACAGGAGATGATTTTAAGCATTTTTAGGGGGTTGATTCATCGCGTATCCACTTACTTTATTATCTTTTAATTCTGTTATTACCCCATTTAACATTTCATTAGAAGTTTCTGAGTAAAACAGAGTTAATGGAATTTTGTTGAATATACTATCTTATATTGGGCAACAGCAATTTGTAATTTATACAAATACAAGGCCACAACAGGCAAAATGCCCAGCGAGAAAAAGATGCCCAATAAATATGCATGTCATATATTTAAAAAATACAGCAACCCGAATCCGTATCATCTGAATTTATTCTCATAAAGTCATTATTTAAACTTTCCGTCATATCCTTAGGACATGGCACTTACTCACTCAATAGATCACTCACTCACTAGATCGCTCACTCACTTAGCAGCTCGCTCACTCACTCACGGACTGACTTACTCGCTCATTGAATCAGTAACCCACTCGCTCACTGAATCACTTACTCACTCGGTCACTCAGTCACTCACTGGGTCACTCACTCACTCAGTAACTCAATCGCTCATTCCCTCGCTAACTGACTCGCATCGAACTGTCGTCGGTGAATTGCATATCGGTGAATTGTTGGTCGGTGAATTTTCCTAGTGGTGAATTGCATGGCGGTGAATTGTTGGTCGGTGAATTTTCCTAGCGGTGAATTTTCCTAGCGGTGAATTGCATGGCGGTGAATTGTTGGTCGGTGAATTTTCCTAGCGGTGAATAGCATGGCGGTGAATTGTTGGTCGGTGAATTTTCCTAGCGGTGAATTGCATGGCGGTGAATTGTTGTCGGTGAATTTTCCGGCGGTGAATTGTTGGCGGTGAATTTTCCGTAAACCCTCGTGATTGCGACATTTTTTACGAACATGAAAATTAAAAAAATTCATATTTTTTTCTTCAGCCCCACCGACATCTCCGACTGTCCAGGTTTCATCGGCTTCAGTCTCAACCATTGACGTCAGTTGGGGGAAAAATGGCAGAGATAAATCTGCTATTACAGGTAATTTATTCCAATGGTTATTCCCGTTCTCAATGTGGCTCATCCTGATTCATGAATATTATCATAGGCCCTAAATTTCAATACAAGATCCAGATCAATTACCATTTCTATTGTGAGTGTATCCATAAAATATATAAATAGGTATTTCATATTCTAATTTTCAGATTATACTCTGCATTACAAAGCTGAAAATGATGATCAATGGCTCACTCAAAAGCTGAATGGTAAGCTCGACCATTTCAGTCTTACCGGATTGAAATGCGGAACGAAGTACAGTCTTTACATGACAGCATCCAATAGTTTAGGAACTGGTGAGCCAAGTACACCAGTGTCTGCCAGAACTAAAGGTGGTGGTAGGTGCAAGTTTATGTTATAAACTTTCTCAATAATTTCTTCTAATCATATAAAAATTAGTAATACTGCTCATATATTAACTAGAGCCTGGAAGTTCAGGCACTAAAAATCGTCAAAATCGGCAGGCAAAAAACACTAAAATAGGCATTAAAAAAGGCATTTCTAATTAATGGGTAAAGTAACTAACAGCTACGTTATACTGGCTAAAAATAGAAAGTCTACGACGATGAAAATGGCAAATGAAGATTTACAATTCGGAATTAGTTCATAATCACGAGCCGGACAATTATCTCGAAGGGGGAAAAAACACGGTCGATCTGACTTTAGTGAAATTTGGGACCACGAATATAAGTCGTGTTAATCACGAAAACGTTATAAGCGGGAAAACGTACAGTGGAAACGTTATCGAGGGGGGGGGGGGACGTAAACGGGATCGAGTGCATACAATGACGCCGAAAGAAAAACTGGGAGAACTTTTTTTGGAAAAAAATCATCCGAGTGTTTTTTTCACAAATCAATGCTTCTCGTCATTCCAAAAATATTAGCGGTAAAGATTAGGAATATGCATTTTGAACATTAAGAAGGACCAGACACATCCCGCTTCCCACTCTTCGAGAGACATATCGAAGCCGAAGAATGGGTGTATCCGGAAATATATAAGTATATGATATGAAAATATTTCATATAGGAATAAACAGTATATAATATGAAAAAATTATGCATCGAGCGAAGCGAACGTATAGGCATAGAAAAAATTAATGCCCGGTCTAAGTATTTAGATACTCTGGTCACGTCGGGCAATTTGTCTAGCACTGTTTCCCACATTTCTGGCTCATGAAAGCAAAAGAAACATCGTGTTAACCGATATTTCACTGTATCCGACTCCGTTATACGAGAGAACAGCCTAACAAAATAATGAATTATTTTTTAAATATTATTGGGATATTCATTTCTCGGATAAAATAAACAATAAAAATTGCAAAAAGATATGGCCAAAATTTACACGTCTAAAATTCGAAAATGATATTTATCATCAAAGATAGATGTCGTTACAAAATGAAACTAATTTATACAGGCATGCACGAAATCGAAACTAACACTATGTTATACCATTTAATTATGGCAACATAATAAAATAAAAATAAATTAACCGATATTTTACTGCATCAAATTTCACTATAATTGAGCTGGGTCACAATAAATTTTATCAAATTAAAACTTTGCAACATAATTTTTTTTTTATGTGATATAAATACAGTATTGCTATACAATATGCATTAACTCAGAAATTAGTGTTTTAATTCAACAACAGAGGACACTAATAAAAATTATTTTTGCCACACGCATCAAAATACATTGAGAAGTTTTGAAAATCAGACAAGACAATATTGAACTTGGTGGGAACACTAAAATTCAAAACCCTTCCATTTTTCTCTCAATATCGACGGAACACCCTTAATTAATTCGTACTAACGCTGGGATTACACTATAAAAGTTTGGTAAAATATCTTTTAAACATTTAAAAAACTATCAGCAAATCTATTGCGTTCGCTCGAATATAACTGATACGCTGATTGGTTGCATGTTTTAAGTATTATAAATAAAAATATTTTAAATAACTGTTTTGAAACTTTTATAATGTAATCCAGGCCTAAGGGTCGAAGATTTTAAACGTAAATTTTTTTTTGAAGTTCTCAATACTATAAATATCCAAGTTCTACAGAATATGGCCTCTAAAATTTATGAATGAACATAAGAGTATCGAAATAGGCATTTACGGTCGGAAAAAAGAAAAAAAAACATTTTTACAGAAGAAAAAGTTTTAAAATAGGCAAAAAAAGGTATTTATGACATTTTTCCTGAACTTCGCTACTATAATTATTAAGGATGCGTTGTTTTGGTTGAATAAGGTGTATCCAAAAAGAAAGAAATTCTTCTCCTGATTGAAATAAAAGTGAAACATGATTAATAATTATCAGCAAAAGAAGATAAAATCAATCTATTGACTGTTTAAAACGTTTAGGTGTTATGTTCTCTCGAGCCTTTAACGAATTTGCAGAAATTTATATGCCAGCGTCGGGCATGAGGTGCGAAAAAATACATGCCCGGTCAAAATGTTCATATGTCCCGGGCAATAGATTTTTCAGACCCGGTTGCATCCATCGCGAAATATTCCAATCAGTATTTTTTTTTTTTAAACTAAACTAAAACTTCATTCCTAAAAAGGTTTATTCGGGAATATGTGGGTAAAAATCATCAGGACAGCAATGGCTGAACTATTGATTTTAGTTTTTTCTATCCTTTCTTAGGAGGTATTTGAAAAAAAAAATCAGGAATTTTTATCCCTTTTCTAATGTCCCTGTTAACCAATTATCAAGGGAAAATTTTTTCAGTATAATAAAGAGACTAGTAAACTTTACTAATGGATGTATTTCCGGATGGAGGCCGTATGAAAACTTTAATTTCCATATTCCTGTCATTATATTTTACAGGACTAAACATGCACAGCGTAATTTCCCTTCGATTTTCACTATTTTTTTTAATAAATATACTTTACTATACTTTACTTATAAAATTTTTACTAATTTACAGCGGAGTGTATAATCAAAATTGGCATGTTCGGAGTTGTGTTCACAACCTCAACCACCGATCGAAAACCTATGAAGCTTTGGGAACGTCTTATTAAAAGGCATAGGAAATGCATATAATTTTAAGGCAAAAAATATGAAATAAAAATAATTATAAAAACAGCTCCAATGTTCTCAGTCCTAAAATCTATCAATTTGCAATTTGCGTTGCACATACTAATTTTCTGCAAACATGTGGCGAAACTGTTCAAGTATCCTGGCAGGGTATCTAAACATCTTTACATCTCTAGGTGAACCATTTACATTCTATACTAATCACTGAAAAGTGTGACATTGAAATATACAAAAGCTATTTTTTTAATAAAATTTTTCTACTCAAAAATTTTTATTTCATCATGTCATTTTCTCTTATCAATTCACTGACTTTGTATATGGTTCATCACTAGCACCGATGTCCCCGAAAATGGAATCATTCCTCAGTGTTAACAGTAGCTCCGCAGTGCTGCATCTAGACGCCTGGCAAACGATGGGCTGTGCTATCCAAAGCTACTCGGTGCAACACAGGCCAAAGAACAGGAATCAGTGGATAGGAGGCTCCACGTTGAAGATCGACGCTGGGCAGAAGACGTACGTTCTCCATCCTCTCGTTGCCGACAGAGATTACGTTCTGCTGGTTACAGCACACAGTCAAGCAGGTGCCACACAAAATGAATACCATTTCCGTACACTTCCCGTCCTCAACTCGTCAGGTAGGAGACTTTTATATTCAAAATACAACCAAACTCGGTAATAACGACCTGTGGCGTAGCCCAATGGAGACACTTTAAGCGGCACAGCAGAAATCAGTAAACCCCCTATAAATAGTCATAAACGACATCACTTCGGTTCTAACACATATTCCGGTCTGCGTGTTGTCTGCTTGAGTGACATGTGGCAAAATTTTAGAGCACTTAAGCAGCCCCTCCACCCAATGTTGTTCTAAATTACTCAAGTTACCCGCGGAACATTCCCAGATTACTTAAGTGATCCGTGGCATAATTACGGATCACTTTAGTAATTCGTTGCACAGTTCCACAGCACTTAAGTGGCCCGGACACATTTCCAGATCACTTTAGTAATTCGTTGCACAGTTCCCGAGCACTTAAGTGGCCCGGACACATTTCCTGATCACTTGAAGGATCCGTGAAACATTTAGAGATCGCTGAAGTGGCTCTGTAAGAGGGATTTATCATTAGCGTTTATGTTAGTTCAGGTGCCCACAAACTATATAATAAAATATTTTTTTCTCGTTTTTTGGCGAACCGAGTAAGATTCCATTAAGAATATTTCATATTTTCATAAAGGGTTCATCAGCGAATCGGAATCCCCCATCGATGATGCCGTAATACTTGAATGACCCCTAACGTCGACAAAACCGCAGCTACCTCGGGCGTGACGACACATTTTACCATTTTTAAGGAGTTTCCAAAACAAATTCTTAGACTTAGAGCTCCCCCACATCCGGGCAATGTTCGTCTGCTATTTTATTTATACATAGATAATTTTGAAAACGCGCGCGTTTATTTACGGAAATAAATTTTATTGGTACGGAAGCATTGTATTTCTCGCCAAGGGTAGCAATAGAATGAGATTTGCCGACTATTCGCAATATTTTTGGCGAGGATCGGCAACGTCCCTTGTCGTATGTTTATCGAATGAACATATATATATAGTCATCCTAATGACATAACTCACATAACGACAAAACATTTTCATGCATGGTATTTGATTGCACCCGGTTATATTTTTCGTCAAAAAAGTTCTCAAAAACGGCACTTCAGTTACAGCGATGAAATTTTGCCAAATCTTCAATATCGATATAACCGAGTTTGACTGTATTTAATATTTTCTTTTGTATTTGATTTTCATTTTTATTTGCATCACAAAACAAAATTTTATATTTTAATATTATTCCATTCTTAATGAACAAAACATAATACGTGTCTCTAGTTAAAAAGAAAGAGGAATTTCGTAAAATTTCATGCTCCCGATTTACAAATAAGAAATATTTCCTCCACCAAAAAAATTTTTTTTAACTGCAAATACACACACATATAGCTACATCTAAATAAATAATTTCTATGTTTTTCAAATAAAAGTTCGAAAAAAAATATCATTTTTTACTAATTTTGTTCAAATAATAATAATATTCAGTTCGATGATTACATTATTAAAATAAGAATTTTTTTATAAAAATATGTTTCAATGTTTTATGAGCAAATGCGATTATTATTCTTCTATATATGAATAAATGATATTGTTAATACTAAAATATTCCATGGAATTAGAAAAATTGAGAGTGCGTGCGTTTTTTTGTCTTGAAGGTGGATTTCCGATATATTTGTTTTGTTATTTGATTATTTTGTGCATAAATTTCAAAAGAAACTAGAAAAAACGTATGCAGAATCTGTATTTAGAGCGCGTATAAAAACGGAATAAGCGAACCGTTAGCTTTAAAATTTTGTATATTTTTCTCTGGAAAATAAATATTTTTATTTCTGATATTTTTTTCAAAGTTCTTTTTTTGTGTAAATTGTTTGTTATGCATATATTTTTTTTTCTCCCATAACAGGGCCATCATCATTTCCAGCTTATGGTTCGCAGGAAAGAGAGCAACCGTTCTATCGTAACGTCGCGCTCGTTATTCCGGTCGTTGTTTCGTCTCTAGTCTTGGTGATTATAGTTTTCGCCGTCGCGGTCTGTCTCAGAAAACAATCTCAAGACCGCAGGGATCGCATAGGTAAGTCCACGAGTTAAAGTCGTTTCGTCCTGAAATCATGTTCTCCTAAATCCTAGAAGGGAACACGTTTATTGCAAGAAGTTTGAAGTTTAATTGGCAGACACGAATGTCGTTTCCAGTCTTTCAACGTTCCAGGAGAATGCATTTCTGGAGTTTATATATGGTTGGCAGTTCTTGCTGATATATCTAAAAATATATTTCGGGAAAACCCACCTATTGATAATACAGACTGTCCCATAAATTTGAATACAGTTTAAAAGGACAAAAAAAAAATCAACAAATTGAAGTGCCGGATTGCTGGTTGCACCTTCAGACTTCTGAAAGAGACGGATTTTTTATATACAAGAAAGACAAATAATTGGAATTCTGGGATAGGTAGCACCACGTTAACAAACTACATGAAATGCATCTAGATCAGTGTTTCTTAACCTGAACCAACGAAAGGTCCCCATGTTCAGAATAAAAATTGAGATAGTGTTTTCATATATTAAAAGTAATATATTTGAAAAAAGTCTTTTCAAAGAGTCCATATCGATTCATTGTATATGGTTCTAATTTTTTGTTTAAATCAACGCTTATATCATCTGTGTTTCTGACATACAGTTGAAGAGTTTTCATCTCGTATAATTTTATTTATATAGTAATTGCGTTTTCAAATCTGCCTGAGAACCGCCTGTTCCGTCCTTGCGGGCCGCTTTAGGGCGCGTTAGTCCAAGTCGATAAGATACTCGCCTAAAGTACCAAAGGATGTTTAGAGGCGTCGCGAACTCGATACCCGGTTCGTCCTTGTCAGAAAACTTTCCTGACACAAGGTACAACTACAAAGGCGACATGACCACAAAAAAAAAATTGCTACCGCAGGGAGTCCCCCATCGAGGGGATAGCGCGCCAACCTCTCGATGAGTATAAAAAAACAAGGGTGCCGTTCGGAATTGGCAATAAATAGTAGGTCCCATTAGGCCTCGCGTGCATAAAAATTACCGTGTTGCGAAAAAAATGATCAATGATCGAGAAAACCATTTACATTTCGTACAGCACGTCGTAGTCGATAGCAGTGATTTCGTGGTACGCCATCTTTCAGTACAGAAAAGGTGTATATACTACAGCGCTACTTAACCGTACATGCACATCGTACACATTCCTCTGCGGAATTTCCAACGAATTGGTATATGCCGGAATTTTTCCTGAGTGCATGTGCGGCCCCTAACAAATTTATGTCGCCAAAGTTGTGCTTGTTTCGAACTACTTTGAACATTTTTTTAAATTGAAACTGGGCCTCTGCGACGGAAGGTGTATGAGATGAAGGCTCCATGAGCACTTATAGGACACCCTGTATAATCACAGCGGATAACTTGCAAAAATCAATATTGATATAGATTTCCGTCGAAGCAACTCCGCGTAAATGATTGATTATGCGCCCCTATCCATACATGCATACGAATATTTCATGATCTTCACCAGTTTCTGTGGCGTAAAATTTGGCCATCGATTAGCAACTTAAATTATGTGCGACGAAGCATCAATCTCGCCCGGGAGAATCTTGATATTTAAATACACTCGCCATTGACGCGGAAATGATGGGAACTCACTTTATTCTGCTTGCTGTGATGAAGAACGTTATACCATCATTTCTTGGATGATGTATGTTATTGTTCCCTGATGAGAGATGAACCCCATTTGTTATCCAAAGAAATTCTTCCAACCTAAAGGCACTGATGATTGGTAATGAGGTTAAATAAAGGGACAAAAATTTCCAATTTCTGGAGACGTAGACACAAATAGACGTATGTAGAAATTTTACAATTATCAGCGTATTTTCAATCCTGTGCCCATGTCTGAAAGAATCCCGCATCTCCGTAATGTCGCAGTTGGGAAAAGTTTCCTATAATGATATGTCAGCAATGCTCTTATTTGATGTATCATAGGCAACACATAATCTTCTTGCTGATTAATGTATTACGTTATATATATATGTATCATAATTTTATTTATACTATTTCTTTCATGATATAAAACATATTTGTTTTAAATAACACACAGCATGTTGAATGAGCATTCTTCATTGAGTCAGAAAGCATCGATTCGCGTCGTCTCCGCACTTGGTGACTGTTGGTTAGTCTTTCGTGAGCCGCCGCAATATCTTAAAATCCAAATGGTCACAAGTGCGCAAATTAAGTGGTAAAATAAAGTTTTAAATTTTGGTGGTACCATAAGACACAGAAATATGTCCGAAACTTGATGAATAGAAAAAAAATTAATATGTAGTAGATTATATTCAAAAAATGTGTCTCTAACATTCGTCTCCAGGACGTTTCGCTCCTGACATTTGGACCCTAACCGAGTGGGTGAGTGACAGTATGAACGACTTGCGCCCGAGTGGCGGGTGGTTAAGATGTTCGTCTGCCAACGTGAAGGTTGCATCACGGTCCCAAGTTCAAACCCAGGAGAAAATATTGATATTTTCCTAACAAGCTTGTGAGGCAAGACCACCGATAGATGGTGCTTTCATTTCCAACTCATTAATGGCGATAAATTGCAATATAGCGTAATGGCCAGAGGTGTTGTCTGGTGAAGTAGTATGAATGACTTAGCGCCCGCGTGGCGTAGTGGTAAGATGTTCGTCTACTACTATGCTATGAAGGCCTCCGTCAGGGTTCGATCCTTGAGAAGAACATGAATAACAAGTTCTCTTCCCAACTCACTCTGAGGTGACCACTAGTAGATGTGCCTTCGTTTCCAACTTTTTTCGATCGGTAGTAAATTGTTGCATTGTGATATGACACACACACAGTTGGTGTGTGATAAAATAATAGTAGTGTGATTACCAACTGTGTGTATATGCCATTGAGTGAGTGGCCGTATGAATGGGTCAGAAAAGGCAGCGGCGAAACGTGCTATAGAGGCGAAATGTCGTGGATCAACTTTCCGTAAACAGTAGTAGGAAGTATAGTCTCGATACAGAAAGCTACAGAATTTCAACGATACAAATATTTAATCACAACACTTAAACCGCAGTTTGTTAAATAGGTAGAAGCACTATAATTCGCACATAATACTAGATAAGCACTCAGACTGTCAAGTTCATTCAATTCCAGCATAACTCATTCGATAAATTGCTCATGGCGATCGACCGTGGTTCTCCCCGATTTGAAGAACAACAAAGAAAATATAGGGAGGAAGTGTATTCTCCCCCACAGAGAATAGTATAGTAAAACAGTACTTTTATATTGTAATCGATTTCGAAATGAAAAGGCGCGTGAACTCCAAATCATCAAATTGTATGCTTAAAAATAAGAGATTAAAAGTATGTATCATTTTTATACTCACATATTTTGAAATAGTAGTAAATATAGGGCGAATTGGATCTAAAGACGTGGAAGAATGGGTGTAATCTACTTCAGAATAATACTATTAACCCTTTAAGCACCAATTGGGATCACTAAATATGTCTTCAAAATGTTATATCTTTCAGCAGGCGCAAACGGTAAAAAGAAACGTTTTCTATTGAGAAATCAACATTACGAAGTATCTGAGCTTGTGAATGCTAAAATAAGAGGCTATTGTGGAGGCGAGATATCTCGTCATTGCCGCAAAAAGGGTCAAATGAACAACAGGAATTTCCCAGTCATAATTCAAATTTTTGGATTGTTCATCTTGATATCAGTGTTCCAAAGTGGGTGATATCGCCTGTAAGGTGACATTGGAGTGAACGAGGAGAAGGGGTTGTCGGAATGAGCTACAGGTATAATAAAGAATCCTATGATCTTCAATAGCAGTTTTTTCCCGAGAAGTGAATAGGTTTGGTAAATAAGTTATAGGAATATTCCGACCTAGATGGTGAAATTATTATAATTATTAGAGTAATGTGTGTGTGTATATATATATATATATGTTTATATTTCAGATTACGGTAGTCAGAGAAAATCGACGTCCGATTCTTTGATGATGAGCGATATCAGTAGCAAAAAAAGCATTTACTCACCTCAGACAAAGAATTCGTCCCACTATTCTGTCCCGGCCGGTAATTATTCATTCACTTTCAAAATTAAAATCCTTATCCAAATGGAATTATAAAGCTTCTTTCTCTCAATCAACATGTAAACATAACACACTTTCTCAAAAAAAATTCATATAAGTTTCTAAATTGAATATGAAAAAGGTGCATGGAACTCTTTGAGTGATATTGTATGTTCGATTAAAAGGAGTTACTGTTCTTTACTTAATTTATAATTTCCATGGGATTACGTTTTTGTAATACTTATCCTAGCTGACTTCGTAAACACCGTGTTGAATAACATGAAAGTTTCGTACGCTGTTTTATGTATTGAAACTACTTTAAATTACGTGAATGTTGATTCTATTTATTTCCCTTATATGCAGTTAAAAAGGGAGACTACGCCGAGCCTTACATGTGCGATAGTAATGGCAGACAGGTAATTTAATCTCTAGCTATGTTTATCCCGATTATCTATCTCAAATTTAATTGCTCACGGACACATGAATGAAATAACTTGCAAAATAGCACCAGAGATGTGAATGATGTATCCCATTTTTCTTCTTTTTGATTAGAGTCGGTTTCGTTGTTTCAAGCTGACGCTAGCCAATAGGAACATTAAACGGGAATTAATATAATGTATGTTCGTAGATCTGAAATATTTTTAGGCATTGGTAACTGAAGGACCGGACGCACCCCACTTTACATCTCAGACACATATCGAAGTGTTCCGGAATTATTTTTAGACAGAAAGTTTATTGCGTATTTAATACGCGAAAATTTATATAATTCTGGTAGTTTATTATTATTTTTTCTTTATTTTTATAGCCATACAACCCCATGCAACATGAATAACATATCCGAGTTCTGCACGTTATTCAGACACGTTTCCTAATTCACGGTTCGACCATACGCCCTGTTATCTACTCATCGTATTTCAAAGGTTCATTAGAACATAAATTTTATTTCATTAGGTCCCTATGATATCAATGTTATTTCAAGGGTTTTGCAGAACATTCGAATTGTTACAGCAGCTCCGACTAGACAGGAAATTTGAAAGGCGCTGCTTTAGATAATAATACGATAGTGTGTGTGTTTAAGTTAATAAGATAGTGTTTTAATACTTTGCATTACTCAGGTATCAGATGGTTTATTCGCAACAATAAAGCGAGGACCAACAAGGCCACTCCACGTATCCACTCAGCATAAAACGATTTTGCCGGGTGAGTCTACGACTAATCTAAAATGTTGATCACATACTCAATATACATATATAATGTATTTGGTCATGAACGAGATAAAAAAAAACGTATAAAATATATTTTTCATGAATATACACTCTTGTGTCTCATCATGAGCGATACATGATGATATTTCACCCAAAACTCCTATCCCAAAGGCTTTATAAGACTTCACACGTTAAACACATAATGTAGTTTCTACTTCGTTAAGGACATAATGAATATTCATCACAAATGGAAATTCGATCGTAAGAGACAAGGGAAAAAATTCAATATTAACAATAGTGAACACTCAACTTATATTTGCATATTTACGAGACAAAAAAATAAGTTTCGTAATCTCTTGTCGTCTTCTCTCAAAATGGTGACTGAATTGCTTTTTTTTAAATTTTTTTAAACATTTTTAACGCTAAAACAACGCCTTATCATTTCCATATTTCGTCATTTGCATCACTTCTGACAAGCAAAAACGTTCATATAAAGTAATACAAAGCTTTCTTAATGAATCCTAGCTTTAATGGGAAAAAAACAAGACCACATCATTCATTTAAAAGGCATATTTTTGCTTTTCTTGTATATATGAACTTATCCAGTAAATCCCTAAATGAAATAAGTGCGGTCGAGCCCGCTTACAACGAAATCGCATATCACGATGCACCAGTTATAAGGGGTCACTCAACTAACATGTCAGCATCGATGGAATGAATCAGCCATCATGAACTCATTAGTTCCTTATTATTTAATAATTATATCTATAAAATTATAATTTGTTAATTTGTTATAATTGAATAATTATAATTTTCTTTTTCCGTCCTAAGATGGCGGCAGTACATGACGGAAAGAGCTTCAGAGTTGAAAATGAAGAAATGAAAAGAAGAAATATATGTATATGATTTCCCCTCTGTGATGACTTCGATGTTAATTCACCTTATTCATTCGCCAAATATAATGTATTTTGTACATATTACATGCTCATTTCACGGACTATGTCAAGTTACGAAAGAAAAAAAGAGAAATAGGAGTGAAAAACCATTGGACGTTTTTGTACAGAATAAATGAATAAATATTTTTGTTGTGTTTTCTGAGACAATTATTTCACGACTTCATTGCTTACACGTTAAATTAACGTTCGCCATATTCTCCAGAGGTAAACATACGTGCACCTCATTTTTAACGATTTTAGTTGGTTTTTAAGGATTCTATTTTTCCAAGTTAATACCTGAGGTAAAGAAATGTGCATCGAACTCAAATGGTCCTACGAAAGATATCAGAACAAATTAATTAATTAAAGTAATTCAAATTTTATTTTGATATAAAATAAACGCAAATCAATAAAAAAAATGTTTTTAACAGTCAGTTTTGTCAGACCGTATCTTACCGAACAGAAATGTATTTACTGCCCTTAATTAATTTTTTCCTCAGTGGTTAATATTGGAATCAAATGCTATCTAATATGCAATGGGCTACTCAACAAAATTGTGCAAGAATGTTTAAAATGTTTTATTATTTTTCTACCAAAGGATCTACAGTGACATTTACTTTTCACTCAATCACCATGAATCGTCATTAATTTGATTAAAATCATTTCAGCAAACCTGAACAAAAAAAAAAATGGAGATTTTGTGCTAATTTGGTTAGGCTTAAAAAAATCAAGTCTTCAAAAACAGAAGAAAAAGAACGCTTACGATGTGTTTTATATAGGCAAACATTCAAAGAAGGTTTCTGAATAATTCATGTCATTTGAATTAAACGAAATTGCGATTTTAAAATGTGACTCGGGAGTCCCGAGTGAACCGAAATGGTTGCTTAGGGGTTCGTGTTATGGTTTTGGAATAAATCAAAACTTATATTAAAAATGTAGTCAGCTGCTACGTTACTTCTCAGCATATTCTTATGTATCTCTGTCTTGGATCCGAGAATATCCGTGAACTGCTATTTGATAAAACACCAATAAATCATCGCACCGGTATTAAAGATTTTTTAATAGAATGAGAGTTTTGGTTTGGTTGACGTTCGCACATTTCACAACTCGGTAATGTAGATATGTCGATACAGTATATACAGGAAAACAACAGCTAGATTCACCCCTCATTATTCGGCATTAAAAAAATATGCAGCATGTGTCTTACGTCCACCCATATGAAAAATCATCGGATGTCCATCGGATGTTTATACAATGACGATGGCACTAGCAATTATAACTGTAGAAATAAAGAAACTCAAGAGTATATCCTAGTATATCCTTTTATAATGGAACAAACGGGGCTGTAGATGTGGTTAATGAAATGTGATGAATAAAAGATTTGCATAAATAAAGGTATTTTTATTATAGATCTTAATATTAATTTTATGATAATGTATGTTTGATTAGAGTATCAGCAACTTTACAACTGAAAAATCGCACATAAGGAAAGTTAAATCTTAAATGCAGCTGGGGTACACCAGTACTCCCACGCGAACATTTGTGCCTATAATCAGGGCGCACGTCTTCGCTGGTAAAATAATACTGATAAATGAAATGTGAAAAATGAGAAAATAATAATATATATAGCACTTGAGTGACGCATTACTGTTGCAATTATGATGGAAAATGTCAATAATAACTTCACAAAAACGTATAAAATTTTTTTTAATTACTTTATGAAGTTATATTTGGCTGGAAGAAAAACCACATGTGTTCATCCAACAGTAAAACGCAGTATCGTTCGATTTTTTTTGAGTTATTTCCTATACTTAACATGATCGATCTTTAGTATGGGTTAGACGGCATCAATAGCAATTTAACGGAATGTCGATGAAATGTTTTGTCATTATCGATGTACCGCTCATTGAATCAGAGCATTCAATTTCTCCCGCAACCATGTCAAATCCTATTTGAATTGACTGGAAAGAAATTTCGACAGCGATGAAGGTTAAAGAGGAAAAATTCGGCAGACAGTTTGTTCAATCTCTGGCAGAAAACAATGCATATGTATAATACAATTTCCTTAAATTTCAATTCATTCTAGGATTTCTACTATCGAACTCTTTATTTGTGTCTTTCTGCTCCAGTGTTTACTTTATCAACGCAATTTTCCGATGGGCTTCTGATGCAATCTTTAAAAATCTATGAATTTGTAGTTTGTCTTCTCTTGCCTTTTATGGTACGACATAGTATTTCAGGAGTAATAAACTTCCAATACAGATCTTTTTGTGAGGATTCGCACAAAACTTCGCTGTATATTCGTTATTACTTTCTCTTTGTTTCCTTTCATTCCAATCTAAATCTACAAAAAGACTATGTCTTCAGATTCTAGTAATGGGTTTTTGTTGGCGGCAAATGTACATTACAACTCACCGTGTGAAGCAACGAAGTGGCACTTTACGTAGTATAACAAGGAAAGGACTTTTATTTTATGAAGCAATTGTATAAGGGATAAAAGGGATTCTGAGACTGAGATTTTTAGTTTGGTTCTCAAGTAGAATTCCTGGAAGCAACATAAAAAGTCATGACCATTCACTTCTTAATGTTCTTCCCAGATATTTTTTTTTTCAGCAGTGATAAGCAGCGCTCATTATAAGTTATTAATTTGTTTGCAATGCAATTTATGACAAGCATTTAATAGTTTGTTCATCATGTATACCTATTAGAATCACCTTTCATCAATCTGATTAATCATCTCGTTTGATATATTTTCGACGTGATTTTTCGTACATAAAAATTATGTTTCATCTATCATAATTCCCTGAGTGTAATTTACGATGACGTATAATCCGAACATTAAAATTTCTCTGCTTTGAAAAGAAATATCATGCTACTTAGTCCGCAGTGGCTTATAATCCATCTGAAAAATTTCTGGTGGTTGTCTTTATCACCAATAATCAAATCGGAAGAAATGAAGAGGGATGCTAGTTACATTGTTTCAAGAAATGCCGATTCTTCTCTCTCTCCACACACACGCACACATCTACATTATGCATCATCTATTATCTTTAAAAAAAATAATTATTCTCAACAAATGTTTGTTTTTATTCCTTCCCTTGGGAAAAAAATACGTTGCAAGTAATGCAAAAATTCAAGAAATTTAGATGTTTTCAACAGGGGAGTACGCAGCGTCAAGGGAGGACACAAATAATCTTTATAAGGAAACTTTGAGTTACCAAACTTAAAAAATAATTTAAGTCAACGGAAACCGTTGTACCTTGTAAACCTTGAAACACTTGAAATGGTTTCAATAATATTGCCTTCCAGCTGATGAGTTATAGCTAATAATGAGAGCAAATAATTGAAAATTGAGGGACCGGACACACCCCACTTCACATCACTCAGTGTTAAAGATGACAAAGCATGACCTCACAACTGATTGTTTCAGCTCTTTGTCTGTGACCTTGGCACAGATTTTGCAAGTAGACGCGTTGCAGTAACAAAATTGTGGGCTTGTTTTTGCCGTGCCTATTCTCAACAATGCAGGTTCAGTGAACTACTATATTTATTAATTATCACCTGATAAATCATACACAGTGCTCAATCATACCAAGCACTGCGAATAAAGTTATTAATATTTTTTCATAAATGGTAGAACATGGTGCACCTTGAAACAAAAAAGATCCTACACTTTGAAACAGTGTGAGAGTTGTAAAAATTTCCTATTTGCCTTTGAATATTCAACTTATACTAATTTCTACCTCTTCTGATTTTGCGTTTGAATACAGTTTATATTTTAAGTTTTAGCTCTATACTCTCTCCTACAAAAACTTCAGCTCATCCCCTGTCTTCTCTTCCATCAATTTTTGGTTATCTCTAGGTGAAAGTTATTGGAAAAAAACATAAAGTTCACTATCAGAGATAACTAACAAAAACCTTTAGCAAGTTAATTCCCTTAGACCGGGATCACACTATGAAGGTTTTCTAAAAGTTATTTAATAGAACTTGAAAAATTCAGCCAAGAATCTTGTCGTTTACATTTTCTCGAATGTAACCTATAAGTTCTACTACTTGGATTTTTTTATGTTTTATAAAAGAGGCTTTATCAAACGTTTACAGTGTAATACTGGCGTTAGGAGGAGAGGTGGGAAAATATTCTATTTTTCATCAGTGTCAACAAATGTTGACATCACGGATATTGTACTTCTAATGCAATCACCTAGCGTCAAAGGAAATGACAGAATCAAAGATTTAGGAACATAATGTTCCGTTCTACAAGCAGTATAATAAAGAATAATTATGTGAATTTTTCATCTATATAAATACGTTCCTACCTCCATTATAGTTGCCTTCGTTTATACATCTCAATAATCATATTTGCGTCGTCAGTTATTTCAATATATGATTGATGTCAAAAAAATACTTATTATATTTTTTCAGGAATATTAAAATTTTTTTTAATACGTAATTTTACATTGCTTAAGGCACAACGTGACATGTTTCAAGGGACAAGACCCAATATTGAAATTCACTTGTCAGCGGTATAGTAGAAGAGAGAAGAAATTAAAATATCACCCGATGCCTCACATACAGTATATGGATTTTTAAAATTAATTTAGTGAAATTTTACGGTAAAAACTAACATGGAAAAAGATATATATTGTTTTGTTTTTGTAAATTTTGATCGTCTTGATTGAGATAGTGGTTCACGACCCCCCCCCCCCCATGCATCACCCTTCTCTGCATACGCCTCTGGTTCGTGGGCAATAGGCAGGAAATTACGACAATTTTATGTTGAATGAGCCATTTCTATATCAAGTATGATGCAAAAAAGAAATTTTGAAAATATTCCGAATCTCCTCGATCATTACCTGATGATAGTAATTTGTATCAGGAAGTTATAAATTTACCCGAAACTTATATCTTTACATCAGCATCATTAGGATGATCGTATCTAAAGTAAAATTCGAAACTGAAATCAAGCACTTAATTTCGTAGAAATATTCCTAAAATTCTCTGATTAACGATAATTCTTGCTGCATACGTGTCGGATTGCAAAAGTATTTTATGTTCATTTCGGGTCTCAATTTCTCAAATACATATATTAAAAAAATGATTAAAAAGTGAACGAACATTTCAACGAAAAAATAAACTCATCAGTAAACGAAATTTTTTGATAAGTAATCCTAGAACGTTTAAAAAAAACATCGATGTTTTAAATTAGAGAAATATTCAAATTATGATTTTCATCCATTAAACTGTTTTGAATATTTGGATTACATCCAAAACTACTATTCAGGAGAAACTACGCCAAGACTACTGATACCTATTGAAAATAAATTGAATTAATAGGAGAAATTTATGTCATTAATTAATATATAAAAAAAATAATATATTTTTTTAAACTAATGAAAATGAATCAAGGAAATTAAAGTACACAATATGTTCACTCTCAGTTATAAATTTATTTTTAGTTATAAATGTTTTTTTCAACTTTCGCGTGAGGAAAGATAGCATAAAAATTCATAAAAATTGAAGGCATTTGGAAAATTTGAACTCTCTCTCGTGGGGGGGGGGGGGGGGTGTTGCGAAAAAAAAATATTTTCACCAAGAGAGGAATCTTTTTGATTTTGAGAGAGAAAAGAAAGTTCAAATTCAAATTTTTGTCTCTAAAGGGTGTTGCCCGCCAGTCACTCTGGCAGGAGTGATTGGTCCTGAACCTTTCTTCAATCCATTGTCCGAAACGTTCGCAAATCTTCAGTCGGTGATTCGTGGCTGAGATAAAACAACTTCACTGATTGTGCTCTATCAACCAATGTCAATATCACAATGAAAATCTTATGTTTACGCCAAAAGAAAAGATTTATAAACTGTGCATCCTATATTTTATAGGACTATGGCTTTCATATATTTCCAGTGATTTATATTCGTTTAGTGCCCTCTAGAGACAAACATTGGAACTAAAGATTTTTCCTGTACCAAATAAATCACCCCTACGTGAGAATACTTCCTTCGCAAGCCACTTTCAAATGTACCAATTTCTTTGATAATAAAACAAATCGGTACATTTGAATGCGGTTTGCAAAAATTATAATTCGTTATAATTGTTATAAATTATAGTTTATAGAATTTGTAAAAATTTTATATATATTAAGCCTAAAAACGAATATCTTCCTATTATATATGCTGCAAGTTAGACTGCAGCCGAAATATAGATCGTTTATAATATATATTGTTCGACTAAATTAAACTTTACGTCGGACATTCATGATTTAACGTGGACCGCCGTGAATAGATATATTGCTGATTTGCATCATCAAATCAATGACTGTAAAATAGCGGTCGAATAGCAATTCTTCATGGGTGTTCACCTCATTCATATAAATGCGTATTATATCAGTTCACGCATAAATTAACGTATATGTATGCATATATACTGCAGGTTTGACTGTAGCCGAAATATTTCATCGTTTATAATATATTGTTCGACTAAATTTAATTGAATAAAGTAGGGTGGAGATATGTATACACACACACGTTCAGCTGTTTTGTTAAATTCGTCTTAAACACTTGCTGATTCAGCTAGATTTGTTGAAACTATTGATATGTGAGCGCAATTTTATAAACTGAATTAACAGTCAAACTTGGTTATAACGGCACCTAAGCTATGACGTCTATATCCGATGACCCGGTTGATTCCTATGGAGAATATTGTTAATGAAACTTGCTTACAACGTCGATGAAAGTGTAACGTCCTCAGATATAACGGCACATATTTTTGTCACTATCATTCCATTTCCAAACACATTCCTAGAAAATTGCCAAATAAATACCCCATATTTTCGTCGAAGCTTGCTTTAATTCAAATGCTAAAATCTTATATGAAGATAGTTGGCATAAAACTTATGGATTATACCATAATAACATGTTTACAAATATAAAAATCTTCGCCTATTTTCTCATATGGAACTTTGTTTTGCTGTAAAATAATTTTAAATTCTTTGCAGACTTGCTTTAGCATTTTATTTCCAGTCAAGGGGGTATTTAATGTCATTTAATTAAATTATTTAATCAAAGGATATTTATTGTAAGTTATGATCCCCGTATTTTTCCTCGATAAAATATGGTCATCCTAATAATAATGAAATAACTTCATTTTTTTTTTGTTTCATCTTGGATTCCCAGACGAGCCATAATTACGTCCGACTTATACGCGTACTGCTGTGTGCAAACAGTCACATACGCCTGAACTGGTTGAAGGCGCAAGCTGGGACTTTCGGCAATGAAGAGGCAGATATCCGCTGTTCGCCTACAGACGGGAACGAGTCACAGATTGCAACACAGTCATGCTCGTGGAATTCTCAGGATAAATCTGCTCTCTTCGTGGCAACGTGAATGCAATGGAAATATTAGCAAGGATTCTTACATAAGCTCTAACGGCAGGTGCATTGGACAAAAGAAGTTTGATCGCGAGAAGAAAGTATTGAATTAACAGAACACACGATAATTTTTTTTCCTAGGTACATATTCAGGTTTGGCAAGTCTCAGAATGGTCGCTGTCTTTGCGGTTGAGAAGGTTCGCTATGGCATTATGTCACCATTATGTCACGAGCTGCCCTCAAACAAGCAGATCAGGATGTCGCAAGTTATAATGGGGCAAACCGCCTGTCGGATCCTGACTGTGTATATCAGCAATGAGTGGACGAGCTTTGCCACCGTTGACGTTATCACGATCGCAAAGAAATGGAGTGCCAAAATAAATGAGAATTTGGCCGCAATATACGGACACAATATCAGCTGATCAGTGACGCTAAGCAGATAACTCAGCTACGTTTATAAGTGACTCTTTTACACAACGTTGGACAGTATTGGAATAGAAATGGTGATTTTCGATAATTGATATGCCACACACCTGCCCTCATCTATCCCATCAAGGACGTGGAGCTGAAGAATTCATGGAAACATAACACCATTAACACTAAATATTACTCTAATCAATCTCGGTCTGGTGATATCAATGACCAACTGAAATTCATGCACAAAATTCCAAAACATCATTTTTTTTCTTTTATTGATTGATGACAACCGTTTTACCCGGATTTAATGTGGTTTTTTTCTTCTCGGTTTTAGAATTCGAATTTCTCAGTGAATATGAGGCTTGGAAACGTGGGATTTTTTTAGTTGGCATCAGAAGAGGCAGGGCAAGAACTATTCAATGTGGTTTTCGGGCACTCTGAGACAAAAAAGTTTTTTTTTTTTTAATTTTAATAACTACACTACCCCTCGCAAGATGAATGATATATCTGAGTATTACATTTTCTAACTGGAAGCATGCTTTCAGGATTAATACCAATTTTCGCCAGTACAATGTCATACGCTTTGTTACGTATGTATCATGTGTATATAAACGCGGGTAAAACGGTTTACCCGTATTCAACGTTAACTGTGGAAATGTTAACCTATGCACCCTGTGTATACAATAAAACCTCTCTTTTGCGGACACCGGTGGGACAAAAAAATTGTCAGTAAAAAAAATGACCGTTAATTAGGGGTTTGAAAACATGCTTTTGATATACAACGGGGAAATTATTATTTGCTTGTAAAAGAGGGGCTACAGCATCTCAGAGGTGTAAGGAGTTTTACTGTATCATGTATGGGTATTGCGTTTCCACATAATTATCTCACATGAAATTGCTGTACACCGTAAATTCCGATTCCAATTACAAGCAGAATATTTAACTTGGTATCGGGTTAAAAAACGAATACTCTCACCCGTACAAGTGTAATTTCGGAGGTACAAATCAGCAATTGCGTGACACAATATCATTTGTTTATTGAATCAAGTTTTGGCATCAAAATACAATTCCATTCGAAAACATTTGTTCAACATATGCTATATTTATTCGAAATTTGTTCGAAATGTAATGTTTCTGTTCGGAAATATTCTAATCAATATGATTAAAGAGCAATATAATTCCTACTACTAACCGTACATGCACCTCGCAAACATTCCCCAAATAATTTCCAACAAATTCGTTCGTGCTGAAAGTATTGTGTTTTGGTACATGTGGTTTTTAGGTATCTATGATGACAAGAGTTACGTGCGTTAGAGACGTGCTGCCATTTATGAGAATTATTTTTCAAATGAATCACACACACACAAGTCCGGCCTATCACCATGAACAATTTTCTACCGAAGAAAATGGACCGGAAGTGTGTGTGAGCACCTAACAGTCTGTGTGCGTATCTGGTGTGTTGTGTGTGTGTGAGATTTTATTGCTGCTAATCCACACGTGCACGTTGTCCAAATTCCACTGCGGAACTTCTAGTGAATTTGCACATGTTGGAATGCGTATGTCTGTGTTGCGATTCTAACGCGAAGTTTAATTTTGCGTAATGCTTGCTATATTGCTGCCATCTACCATCTATTTTCTCGAACTATGAGCGAAGTCCAATGATTGAAGATTTTAATGTTTTATGCCTTTTGCTCTCTGTGACGACACATTTTACTGGGGCACTCGCGCCGTGAAGTCGGGAACAGAAAACCAAAAGTTTTTAGTGCTCCGACAGACCAGACACGATCCAGGCTCTGCCCCTCCCGGGATATAAACCTTCTACCCGTGTGGGTTGGGTCGTGATGGGGAATGTTTTTAGTGCTGCCATCTATATTTAGAATTTTGAGTGACGCATTCATAAGGATTGGATATTTGTATCGTTGTAGGTCTATTGCTATCAATAGCGAAACATTTTAACTGGAAGACATTTTCACTCGAATTCGCACCTTGAAGTTAGTAACCACAGAAAATCAACTTCTGCCGATCAGCACTGTGCCACCACTAAGGTTCGAACCCGGGTCCTCGGAATAAGCAAGTCACTATGGCCACACGACTGCACTGTGTCTCCATATTGGAAGTGGCACATGAGTCAATTTCCGTGTCCCCCTGCGGTCTGCTTGGTGTCTGGGAAAAACTTTTTAAACGCCAGACTGGCTTCTACACTCAACTTGATATAAGTCTGAAGATATGAGATTTTCTCACAGGTTATCAGACACGCCTGGTGATGTAAGAGACAACGCACTTAGGGCGGTATTCACCGACATGGTTTAAAGTATAGTCACAATTTTTTGAAAGAGATCGACACGGATTGATTAAATTCAGATTTTTAACCAATCTATATTGGTCTGTTATCCAAAAATTGTGACTACAGTTTAAACCATGTCGGTAAATACGTCCCTTAATAATACGGTATTAATGTGATTGATACATTGTCTCATTTACAATATAATGATACCATGGTTATGAACGAAAACCTCGGCTTAGCAATTTTTCGGCTAACGAATTTTTTTTTCGTTATTTTCTTGCCTCGGTTAACGAACGGTTTTATTTGGCATGTATGCATGAAAATGCACATGCTAAACCTAACACAGCTACGTCATGAGCTAAATTAATCAATTAAAAATCAATTAATTCATGTCCATCTCGGAATCTTTTGCCAGATGTAGCTCCACGTGTCTTTTAGAAAGCTTATGAACTATTTCATGTAAAATTAAAGAACCCACTGATAGAAGAAACAATGAAGAAAATATGAAGTCTAGACTTGATGTTTTCAGACATGCGTTCTTTTACTTGGAGCAAAACTAAGCAGTCTAGCGGAACTTCCATCCTCATTAAATTATCTTACCAAATCACCAATATATATACACATATCTGATTGTGAAGTTGTTCATCTTAGCCTTCGGTCAGTTCTTTTGTTTTTTATAGTGTTCATTGCTTATTGGATATATAACTATCCCCTTTCAGACCCGAGCATCCATTTTCTGGAATTTGCAAGATGTTTTTTGCATTTCAAAAATACATAGAAAACATAAATGTCAGAAAATCTTTATTTTTTTCGAATTTCATTATTTTTTTGGTGAAGAAATTATACACTTTGTTCAAATTTTTTCAACCAAGATGATGCAAAAAGGTATATTCATCTTCACATACAATTTTTTCCAGAATTTTATTTTTAACTTCATGTAATAAATCACACTCTTCACAGTGGCACTTTCCCCTGGAAGCTAGTTAAAAAATAAAAATAAAATACTCAAATTTCAACTTTGTTCAAGTGCTGCCGTCTGATGGAAGCCCCTAAAATTCATATTTATTTTTTTTCAACTCAAAACGTACACAATCCTTTAAGTCAGGGCTTAACTTCCTGAGGTCGAAAGCAAAAATTCTACAGTGAGAAAAAGAAACCCACACATTTTTGGGTATATGGATAGGGTGTGAAAAGGTTAAAATAATTTTCATGGAAACCTATGGGAAATGGGCGATTTGAATTGTATCGCTGTGCCTCGCACCGTACGTGACTCAATGTGATTCGCAAAAAAAAACAAAAAAAAAAACAGAAGCTATCAACTGAATAAAAAATTTGCGATAATATTTCCATACCTATCTGATTGAGAAACTGTCTCAATGACTCTTCCCTTCCCACTTGGGGTTGCAGTCGATTCAATTAGATCTGGCACAACCTCCCTTAACTATGCATACGAGAAGGACTATGATATTAATTCCACGCAGGAAACTCTAACGCGGTCCGCGCAAGGTTTGCTGTGGACACTGGCGCATGACTATATTTAATTAGCTGATAGTCTCACAATTGAGTTGGAGTTGAGCAATCACAAGCATCGCAGTCACCTCAACAACGCTCAGACATGTTTCACAACATGTTCGGCACGACCTTCTATTATTTTTTTTTCCTAACGACGACGTATCTATGCATAATGAACACATACAGTAATAATTTTCATTGCAACTTGCATGTTAATTTCGTTTCCGAAGCGTGCTGATTGCTACGTGTCATTTGCCCACAAACGAACGCACTGCATATTGAAAATCTGTTTTGGAATTATTAATAGCTATAGTTTCTCTCTCTCTCTCTCTCTTCTCCGAGTAATACATATTTCACGTACGTACGGAAACAGCGCGAGCGGAATAACGCGGATGCGGCGATACAACGGCGAGATAAATGCATTTCAAAAGCAGATCAAAGGAATTCGTTACCCAGAGAGGAAAGGAATTCATCGACATAATGCATGATATGGCGCAATACAGTCGGCAGACGAGAACCTGTCTCAATTATTCTATCGATCTGTTTGGAATACGTCGAGAGATCCCAAATTAAAAGGGTCAATAGGAGATACAATGAACGCCACTTAATGTAATCAAATCGGGTATTGTAAGTTTCTACATACGAAAAAAAATCATGATTGTGCATGTGACTATAATGCCCCGTTTAGTTGAACGAGACAAATGGAAAAGTCTGTTTCTCAATTCAACGGTTGCAGAGTTATCCGGTGTGCAAACAAATTAAGACAGACAGTATAAAGTTTATATACACATCATACAGGTTGATCCAAATCGTTTTTCCACAAGACCACTTTTGCGACCGTTGAAAGAAGTGTTCAGTCGGCCCCATTTAATCGGATATCAACGATTCCGGCACACAATGTCCAGTTATGCCGGACACATGTTAATTGTCATTTTACAACGTTAGTATAGTCTATATATTGAAAACTAATAAAGGATAAATATTAATAAAGCTTTCCGAATAAATCTGGCAAAAAAATTAGATGAAAATTATATTTAATTGGAGTGATTAAAATACCTAGGATTTTTACTTTTCATTAGTTAACATCCTCTATTGGATCATCAGGGAACAAAAATAAAATAATTCAATGCACGCATTGAAGGCAACTTGGATGCTTAAGGCCAGTACATACTCTCAAATGTATTTATCTTAACCTAGTAACATATTTCCCATTAATTCCAAATGCTTAATTCGATAGAAATATTATATGTGCAGTGGGGTTGATGTGTGCGAACAGTTAACGTGGGAAGCGTATTATGCGATTCAGCCCCTACAAGTCACCTTTGAAATTACCATAATTAAAGCAAGGAATTTTAACATTGTCTCGATGAAAGAAATTTTGGTGGTGGAAGATTGTATCTGTTTATTCGGTATGTACGTTTATTCGTTGTCCGTTTATTCGTTGTTATAAGCAGGTGACTGTACTTGAAATTACGGAAAGTTCTCTAATGAAATGCGGGTTTTCCTGATAGTGTGCAATTTTATTTTTTAGTGGTCTCATACATATTAAATTAAGAAATTCGCTTTCTACACTATTCCCGTGTGTTAAAACTTGCAGTTGGTGAAATTTAGAATTCAGTTCGAAAAGCGATTTGCAAAAAAATTTCAAATTTTATAATGCATTATTTACGGAGACATTCCACTTTGAAGTTTACAGCATTCATCGCCAATGATTCAGGGTGTAGTTTACACAAATTACAAAGATTTAAATTAAAAATTTAATTGCTGTTAAAAAATAAATTTTACTCCCTCATTATAACTAAAAAAAAGAATAAATACAAATACAAATACAACGCCACAACAGGCAAATTGCCCAACGAGGTGGCTGACTTAAGAACATCATGGATCCCCGAGCCATTTTTTGGTGGCCCTACCTACCCCTACCACACCCCCCAAAGAATCGGTACATGCGGAAATGTGCGTGTACGTGTAGTGAAACCTGACGTGAAATTTTTGTTGTTTCTCTGTAATGCTTGGTATGTGTAGTGCTGCCATCTGCCACTAGTTTTTCTAACTATGAGTGAAGTGTTATGATTGAATGATTTATCGTTGTAGGACTGTTACACTTCAATGATGAAGCCCTCCCAAAGTTCAGTGGTTTCATGACGAAATCACCTTTTGATTTGCATTTCTCATGTGACCAGTAGTTTAAAGTAGGAGCCACCATCGCGTTTCTTGCATTTTTTGCATCTTCTGGAGAGACATTTTTTTTAACACATTGTTATTTTTTTACTTCTCGTCTGCGTTCTAAATGATTAAATACTTTCTAATATTTCTAAATTATTTTGTCCAAGAGATATGAGACGTATCCGTCACTACTTTGAAGATATAAATTCATTTATATTTTCAAATATGCAATAAAATGATCCGAGATCATTTCATTTATGCACAGACTTTCAAGTCAAAAAAAGCTCGCCAACATCAGCGATAACCCACCAAAACATAAAATTGTTCATCTTTAATATCTCGATAAACATTTCATTTGCACATGGGTTTTTTACATCAGGTTTCATTTTCCAGTACGTGAAAGTTTCAGCATATGGGGGCTGCATAAAAAATCAATTTCTCAGTTTTGTAATATGTACGAAACGTGAAAAAATAATCAATGTTTCGAATCGCATCAAATGTAAAATACAGGGTCTTTGAAAATAACCACTGGATTTGAAATGCGTATATTACGAAAAATATTGAACATAGACACTTAAGATTAATTTTCTTATTACATTGCTAATCAAAGCTTTTTTACAAATTAAATTATTTCCTGAGACACAGGGGTACAACAAAAAAACGGCGACTTGACCACAGCAAAAAATTGCTACGGAAGGGAGTTCCATCATCGAGGGGTTACCGCACCAACCTTTCGATGAGTATAAAAAACAAGCCTGCCGTCCGGAATCGGCAATAAATTGTAGGTTCCGGTCTAATTAGCCCTCGTGTGCAGAAAATGACGGTGGTGCGACAAAAATTATCAAATAATCAAACCAAATTAAAGGTGATCAATATGTCCACCTTGGGATGCACGGGATATGTCTATGTTCTTTCTTTGAAGTCTTATGCGGAAAGACTACTTATCTTTCCGAAGAAAACAATGGGCAAAAAAATGAGCAAAAAGGTCTATTTCGCAGTTTTACAAGAAAGAAAAATGATTCTTTTTCGGCAAAAGCCTGTGATTCCCATTTTTCCCACCTCAGAGACACCAAAGTCGTCTTTGAAGGGCGAGGAAAAAATACTTTATTGAAAACGGATATAGTTCTCGGAAAGCAGAGGGGGAAAAAATTCTTTAAATTTTTACTATAACATATTCCAATTTGAGCATTGGTGTCATCTTTGAAGATATAAGAAATAAATGTCTCTTTTTTTTATTCAACTATTGATTGTTATTATGGTTAGAATGATCTGCACTAGGACAAAATACCATTATAAATACTTTTTTTCCTGCTTATCATTTATTATGTAGAATAATGTAGAACGTAGTAGCAAACATATTCGTATATCACTGGTTCTCAAACATTTGTCAACCGCGGCTACCTTGCCTAATTCATGGTGCATCGGCGACTCCTCAAAATGTGGCAGATATTTTCGCATATAAGATAAAAGCATAATAAAAGCATTTAAAGCATAAATAGCCACATAAATCAATATCTCCTGCTCCCTAAGATACCCCTGAAAAACGTTAGTGTTACCCCTAGGAGCCGCGATGCACACTTTGAGATACACTGGCGTAATTCACTAGGAAGTTAGATGATGTGAGTCTCAGTAGGAAAGGGGCCATTCTCAGTTAGTTTGTATACTGTACTGGGAAAATTGAATCTATTTCATCCGTTTTGTCATTTGTGTCGTAACACGGTCATTTTCGAACAGGCCAAACAGTTTTGAACTTACTTTTTTTAGTTCGGTTTTCTACAAGGATATTAAAGTGATAATTTTACGCCATCAACACTCGCCATCTCAAAATATGGAAGGCAGATGATAGCACTAGCAAGAACGTGAAACGAGCACATATGAGTTATGACCCACACATACACTCAGATTACACATTCCGGCAAGTAGTGTTTTGTCATCTTGTGAGCGATAATCCTATGCAGAGAAATGCATGCATTAACTTTTTCAACCCTGAGACAAAACTGACTTTTGAAAAAAAAAATTAATTGATTTGTGTTTATTGTATGTCAAAAAATCCCCTTAAAAATAATTAATTAATTTGGGTCAATATTTTTATTAGGAACATTTGATTTAGGTAGACCTACCCTTACGCAGACCTTAAGTCTTAACTTGAAAAAAAATACTTAAAACCATTTAAAACCTTTACAAATTAGATACACGCATATTTGTACCTCATTTTTCTTTTTTTGTGGTTTTTGCTTCTTGTTCGCATATTTGTACCACATTTTTTCTCTTTAGAGAAAAGGAGGACAATATATTTACATATTTATTTACATGTAGATAATTTGTTTTGAACTAATTTTTTCAGAAGCATTGATTTTGTAGAATTAGAACTAATATGAGCTACTTAATAATATGCGTGTAAATAGCTGCTGTGTTTAATAAATTTGTGTTGTGTTTGGAATTGCTTCGTGCTTTTCCATCTTGAGTGCTTGTGAGAGGCATTATCCGGAACAATACGTACATTCGGTGGAACTTAAATGCTATCTTAGGTCTCAAGTCCTACTCATTTTTTATGTAGTTCTATTAATATGCTTCTTTCAATCATTTCAAAAATTCAGAAAATATAAAACACACATATAAAACAGAAATTTTAATAATATACCCAAGACATTAATTAATCTCTAAAAAAATAACTCGAATTGTATATCCAACCTGTTTTCAACTTTACATGTCCACAAACAGTTTCTACTTTTTGCTATAGCCGTAATGTTGGGCTTGGCTATACACATCATACATTATAAAATATGTGCATTCATTGTTAATATAAATGTTCCAATTAAAAAATAACGGATAAAGGCATCATGAAGGTCGTATTGAAACTGCATTTCTTATATCATATTACGCTTTCCTGGAGCGTAATATGAAAAGAAGATTCTCGTTAAAAATATATTGCAAGTAATAACAAAAATATGTATGCGTAGATATTTCTTTGATACCGATACAAGTATTTTATTCCTTAATAACCAATTTAAATTTGTTTTCTGTAATATAAAAATAAATCCTTTGTTATAAAATACAAATTACTTGAATTAAAACTGGAACTCGATGTTCATACACACGAAATACTTCTTCGTATTCGTTTTCCTATTTTTTTTTATATACAGGTTATAACAGAAAATATTTCCAACTTAAAGTAAAAATTCAATTTTGTAAAATATCATTCATTGGTTATTTCGAAGCGAAAGAAGTTAACATAAAACAGCTATCAGTATATAGAACTTTTTCTACCCAGGAAAGCAAATACACTATAAAGAAACAAATGGGGAAAAAAATTCACTATTTTGGCACGATACCAAAATATTTTCGACCTCACGGATATGAAAATTCTTCTCAAAATTTAGCGAAATAAAAGAGAGAAAAACTTTATTGGAAACAACATCCGAACTATAAAAACTTTATTTCTCGCTCATTTTTCTTTTCTCACACTCCTTTTCACAGATAAATATTTATGTATGTATGTGTATACACATATACGTGTAATAAATATAAGGCTTCGACTGATTTCTTATTCTACAGCTATAGTATTTTTCGATTAAACTTTCAATGCAAGGGTGGAAAAATGCTCCGTGAGTGCTCGAATCGGACCTCACAGACCCATACTGAATTATGTGTTACAAAAAATATTTGCTGGTTATGTATTTAGTATTTTGATAAATTTATTATTGCATCTTTTCAGCTGCATGAACACTAAATGAATGTGATATACCATTACTGTAATATTTTATAGTAAATATGTTCTCAAGAATGCTGGACTAGCATTACATGTAAACAATATATTTGAATCAATATATTTCAGCCATAATATAAAATGAAGTTTATGAATTAAAGGTTATTGAGAATATTTTTTATTATTATTCATTTATCTAAATGAAAGTAGAAATTCTGGAAAATACCTTCAAACGTAGTACTATGCATGTGAGGTTATGACGTGTTGAGAATTAGCATAAATCGTTGAAAATTTTGAATCTCAATAGTTTTGATTCTTCATTTGAATTTTCTTGAATTTAATTTAGAATAATTCATGAGAAATGTATGCGTTTCTTTTCAGTATGCGGAAAATTAGTCTTCGTAAATACCTATATTATAATAGCCGACTGTGAAAAAATAACCGTTCAAATTATTATTCATAATTTATCCTGTTCGATGAGGGGAAATAATGTTTATCCTTCAGTAATATTTTTTTCTTTTGTGTTTTCCTTTCTCGTGTATTGGTTAGTGCCCGAAACACCGTTATATGAGGAAAAACTGTAATATCTCCATTTATCTCAAGTAATTGTAATTTTGATCCAAATTTTTGGTTTTGCATCTTACCTGAAGATTTTATTTTAGTGGACAATGTGTGTCCCGTGGACCCTAGGTTCCACGGGAAACTGCGGGTTAATCTACCCACTTTATGTCATTGCCATTTTGTATCAGATTTCCAACTTAAAAGGTATAAACTGATGAAATCTTAACGCAGTATGAACTGAAACCATTCAATAGCTTAAAAGAACAGAAGTTATTTTAAACACGAAATTCCCTCTTATAAAAAAAGAAACAATATACACAAAAAATAGCTTGGCTTTATTCACGATTTGTTCCGGGTGGACTCATGAAATCTCTGTGAAAACCATTCAACCTGTAACTTCTACTGCTTTAACTCGTACGTTTCCATTTCGATTACGGATTTTTTTTTTTCAAATCTTTTAATATTAGATTAAGCGTGTTTTCTAAACATAATACGTGCTTGGAGCTTTAAACTATGTCAAGTTTTTTTTTCTGTGTATGTTGATTGATATTGCAGTGAAAACATAAGTTCTGTCGATTTTTTCCTTATTTCTTTTTCGTTCTCGTTTAAATTCGAATTTAAAATACATTTTATAGAACGATTGCTTCCTTATAATAACAAATGAATTTTTAACCACATTACAATCAAGGACTTAATATTGCGTTGAAACGCCTTTGGAAAAATAAAGCTCTCCCTGTTTTCTTTCCTCTCTTATCACCGTCAGGCTTTGTTGTAATCTACGAAGTTGTTGTTTTTACCTTCCTTTTATTTCTATATACAATTATTAGTGACTTCCCCCCAATTTGTTGTATCTTTCTACTATAAACGTATAAAAAGCAAAAGAGAACTGGTTGGATGAGGGTGAAAAGAGAAATATCTTCGTATAATAACACTCGCTTATCTCTATCTCTTATCTGTACTTATGTTATTATACTGGGTTTTTTTTTTCATTTGTTTTTTCCTTTCAATTTACTTACTCTTCTCGAACGTGCGGTTAGGTGAAAACGAGGTTACAATATTTTTCACCCATTCACCAAATAGAGATCATCCGAAAGTCAGAGAGCTTTTCCTGATCACAGTGAATTATTGATTTCCCGTATTGGTAATTATACATAGTCTGTTCTTTATGTAATTCTACTTCAGGATCTCATCAATAGGAGTCAGGCTTCTCTTTGATGTTTGATAGAAAAATTATATCTGATACCAGTTGGGGACTTCTCTTTGTGCACAGAAATGTTAAGACTGAAATTTTGTTCAGGAGAGAATGGCGTTTATACGTACCGAGTGCAGCCATTTGGACTGTTATGTATAAATTGTATAATTTCTCGTTGTAGGGTGTTTGTATGCTTTTGTTTTTATGTTCATTCCCAACATTCGCTGAAGACACACTCAACTTAACACAATAACATCAATAACGTACAGATAAGGGACACATCTACAGGCCGTGTCAGACAACGCAAACATTTTTTTTTTTAAATTCGTTTGCTCCTGCACAGACACGATACAATAGATATGAATACGTTCATTGGTTTTATATTAAAGAATGTTTGCCATGCTTGACACGATAAAGTGTGTGAGCGTCTTTAGATGTGAATTCACACTTACAAGACAGAACAAAAAAATATATTCCATTTCATCATGTGACTCCACTAGGTTAAGCACACACAATCAAAACATCTCTTGTAATTTAACTACAGTTCCTCTTTTCAATGTTGAGAAAACTCTTTTTCCCCTGATTATTCCTCTGACAAACTCAGTTTTGTTTCAGTGAGACTTTCCGTAACACTTCAACTGCTGTCAAAACATCTTAAGAAAGAAAAATTTATTCACAGTTTATAGAAATGGCTATCACAAAAGACATACACATTTGGGTAATATCGATCGGTGCTAAATGATATTTCACACAGACATTTGGTTGATATTATTAATCACAAATAATAGCGATAAATTTCAAGTATTTATCAAATCTACCAACGACACTTATGCATAATCACCAGTAGAAAAGTGATGTTTTTAATATTTATCAAATTCACCGTCGACGTTTGTGTATTATGCATATTCTCCAGTAAAAGTAACGTTATCAATCTTACCAAGACAGTAACATATCCATTAATGATGAGTCTTGCAGTTGCATGGTTATTTTTCAACCCTCGGATCACTGCATAATATTGATGAAGAAACGTCTTACTGCCATTGAATGTAGACAAAGTACCCAGATTTTCATTCACATTCTATACTATTTCACAAAAAATATGCTTTACATAAAAAAAAGCTATTCCCGCTCTGTTATAGAAAATTATATACAAATATATAACGTTATTCCCACGCGTATGTAACGTTATTAAGTGTATGTATCCATTCTTAAATAGTTTTTAGAATGAGACATGACAGTTAAAATTACATGTCAAACGAGTCTCACAAGTTATTTAGAAAAGAAAAATTCTGCAACGCTCCATTTCATCATTTAAAAAAAAAACGGAGCATGAAATTAAATGAGTTTAAGGAAAAGTCTACAGCTAGAGAAAAAAATGCTATGACAGCAAAAATTTTCGAATTTGACGTGAAAATACCAAAATAAAAGTTGTTAATTTTTACATAGATTCGGACTGTTTTTATGTTCGTGTACATACTGTATATTTCTTTATTAAACATGAATTGAAAAAAAATCGAAATTATGTCAGTCTTGTTACATATTTAATGCCCGTATGAATGTTGATTCCCCCCTCAATCCCCTCTAATATTTGATTACTGACTTTTTTTTTTTCAATGTTAATATAATATTATCTCATCTGAAGAAAGAAATTTTTATATTTTCAAATTCTATAACGAATTTTAAAACATTTGTCGAAAATATAAATAAATAATCAAGGCAAAATTTGAAATACTTCTGAACAAAAAACTGAAATAAATCAAGAGCGTGCTGTTGATTGCATGCAGAACACTTTTTTACGCTCTAGGAGGGACTAAGCGATAAAAAGCTGCTTAGTGTATATATTGTTTAGTTGCATTGTCTTTTATTTGTATTTTTGTTTTGCATTGTATGGTATAATATCTGTATTGTGTTGTTGAATAAAATAAAAAAAAATACAATAAATATTTTTAAACAAAAGTTATTATGATTTATCTTCGCATTTATAATCCTAAATGTTGTAACAATTTTTAAACATAACTTTCCACATAAAATACTGTATGCTGTCTTTCTCCGACTTCGAAACAGATTCCGTTCCAAGCACCGTTAAGAAGTTAACACTTTAAGTGGCACAGAAGAGAAATCACTAAATTCTTCAATACCTTATGAAGTAGGCTTTTTTCCGACTTTGAGCAGGTGCAAACTAAAGCGTATGAGGATGTTGAATTTCATTAACTTTACGCGATTTCGTCTTACGCGAATATTTTGCAGAACGATTTAAAAGCGGGGGGACGCCTGTAAATATAAAGGTAGGAAAAACGTATCTTTATGCTACGCGTGTGGACGACATAACGCGGAGAACCATGATTTTAAAATCTAGTAAATGAAAGGAGAGCGATTCTTGAATTTTCAATAAATAAATTTTGCCTTTACATTCAGAATAAATGTATTAATTTATTAATATTTTCATGTTTTCCTCATAAAAGTGCGCAAAAGCATATTTTGATGTATATTTGATTGTTTGCGATTTTTCTTCAAATAATTTAATGAATGTTATGTAGAAGTCTAATATACGTTATATGCGTCAAATCGCTCAGTTAACCCTGTAAATGTCAGACATTTTTTCCAAAATTCTTAAAAAATATGTAAACATGTACTCCCACAATGAGATCACCCCTCCTTCCTCAAATATGAGTTATATTATTGATCTGATATATGGGTGTTGTATTTAGAGAAATAAACTTTCCAAAATATTTAGACTTGTCAATGATGAAATCAAGAGGCTTTTGAGAAGGCGAGATATCTCGTGAATGACGCTCAAAGGATTGAAACGTTAGTAAGTTAAATTCAAGGCAATTCGGCGAGAATCCACCGATTTCCCGCTTTTCACATCTTTGAACTCAATGAGCTTTGCAAGGCTTTCGAAATCGTTTATGGCGTTTTGAGTACTAGTATTAAAGTATTATTCTTAGTACACTAAGTATTATTCATCAAAAAGATCTGATATGTTAAGAATGGAACGCGCAAACTCAAATGAAACGCAACAAAATTGCTAGTCCATCTCGATATCATAGCATTCTGTAACTACACGTAGTTCCCGGCTTCTTTGACGACATTCCTTCAACCCATTTTTAGCAGATATCATATTTTGGTCCTCGAATCTATAAGCAGTCTTTTTTTAAACTGAATAATCCTCTGCGGTCCCGTGTATACTTGAATTTTTTCATCGAAAAACATTTCAAACAACACGATACCGATTTACTTTCTAAATTTTGTTTGGCATTTTGGAATGTACATCTCTGAGTGTCATTTCAGTACGAAATACGGCTATGTAAGTGCAATAACTTTTTTTATTTAGAAAGAGATGATTCCTTGTTAGTGTCATTTTTTGAGAAATTGCACAAATTGGAGGAATGAAAATAAAATTCAGGTTAAAATCTGTCCAACTTTTCTAAGCAAGAATAAATCTGTTTATAAATAATCTAAAAATCAAAACAAACTTTATATGTGAACTTCAATTAACCATTTCAGCTAATTAAAAATTATCCACTCTGATTAATTAAATTTCTGAGCTGATGAATTGTTTTCAATTAAAAATATGCCAGCAGCAAAATTTCACATTCGTTTTTTTCTGAAAAAAAAAATTCTATACTTTTTTATGGGACTGAACCATAAAGGGTTTAAATATTTTTTTTGCCAAAGTTCTTTTGCACCCTTCAAATATTCCAGAGTGACAGTTGGGAACAATATACAACCCATTCAGAATAATTAGTGTATGAGATACGTTAGTCTCAGTCTTATATAATATATACATTGTCGAACCCCGTTATAGTGAACCATCTGCGGGCCCAATAAAAAGTTCACTATAACCCAACGTTCACTGTATCCAAATTTGTTGAAACATTGATATTTCTTAGCATTTGATGGTGGTTTTATTTTAAACATTCCTTGCGATTACACACAATTTACTAATAAATTATTAGTCACTTAAGAAATAGACAATTAATCAAATATTAGAAAGGAAACGTTTTATGAAGAAATATTACTTATTTTTACATCCTATGGAAAAAATAATTTGTTATGTTTGATGGAATAAATTTCGATTTTAAGTAAAGTTAATCGATTTTCTTATCGATGATTACGAAAGAGTCCAAAGTTCTTTTGTCCACATTTTCCGCAGAAAACAGTATCCAGAGTGTTTGCAGCTGCTTTCACTTCAGAGACAATGCAGCTTCTTTTCTCAGGGCCGGAACTAGAGGGGGATTTAGGGGGCGGCAGCTTTATGTGGGAACAAACAACACAGTTACAGAATTATTGGATTTTCAAGTTGGGGCGGGGGCAGCAAAATAATGTTTGCCCGGGTGGTAAAATTCCTAGTTACGGCCCTGTTGTCTGCTCCATACAGATTTTTTTCGTGAGCGGCGATTTCCATGCGGTGATTTTCCCAAGTGTTGGAAACCTGTAGATTTCAACAAGGAAAATCCCTATCCCTTGCATATTGCCTATTGATTGGCTCCATCTTCAATACGTTTAATTATTTGTATTTTATGATCAATTCAAAAGCATTCCGTGCTTTCCTCTTCACGGAATTCCACATTTTTACCGATTTTTTTTAAGATGCTGCTGAAATGGCAAAATGTCTGTTTCGTCAGAAGCGGTCATATAGATATGAAGATAGCGGTAGCAGATAGAAAAGAGAGGGGACATCAGATGCCTCTAAATCTGTTTCACTATTGCTCAGATTTTACAAGGGGGGTGGTTTGAAAAGTGTGGTGTCTTGTAGGGTCCAGTGGATTCTTTAAAACGTCGAAGAGGGTAAACGAGTCGGATTTCACATTGGAGTCAAGGAATTTTTCGGAAGTCAATCTTTCGGAATCCTAATGTGTGTAATCTTACCTTTGAAAACTGAGAAAAAAATCTGCGGAAGGGGCATTTCAGTTCACTATAAGCGAACTTTTATTTTCCCAGCAGTTCACTACAAGCGTTTAAAATAACATTAGTTGAATTGGTGTTCAGCTCGGAGCACTGTAAAAGTTCACTATGATTCAGTATATTCCACGTTCACTGTGTAGCGAGGTTCGACTGAAAATATATATTCCTTGAAAATACCTGACTCTAGAACCAAGATAAGGAGATCTAGATGAACCGGGGGATAAAACAAATCAGTTGAATATCTCTAAATTCGATTGGGATTCATCAAAAGCACCAAATATTTCAATTCGCATGTCGAAAAGTCCATACACTAATCGGTTGTAATCACTGTATCCATTTTTTACTTTTCGTGTTATTTATCTAATTTTTCTTTCACTTACAATATTTAATTTTAAATTTGGTGAAATCATTTACCGCGAATCATAAACCCAGTCACACTGGCCCTCCATTACGAGCTCACTCACCAGATAATTTTTCAGCACGCAGTAGAACATATCCAAATGCAGCACAATATAATCCGTGGTTAATATTTCCATAATAATCACCCCTCATTAAATCTGATCAAATTTTGGCGCTATAAAATTCACTTTAGTAGTTATCAACCGTATCCGTTTTTATTTTTCTCGATTTTCTCTGTCTCTCTTATAAACCCATGGAATTCAACGTCTGATGGATCCAATGTACAGGGTGTCCTCTAAGTACTAATTCAGAGTTTATTTCATCAACCGTTCATGGTATAGATATGGTTTCAATTTGAAAAAAATGCTGAAAATGTATTCAGAAATCACCTTGAACCAGTCGTTAGAATCGAATGTGTCACAACATAAAAATAAAAAAACTTTTTATACGGTCACCTCTATCCTAAAAATTCCAATTAGAAAGTTAATGCGTTGTTTCTTCTAACTGCCCCCGACCCCCTCAAGAAAAACAATGTTTATAAGTGCCATATCCCAATATGAAATTTGAATTCAAAAATCAAAGAAAATGTGGAAAGAACAGCATAATGAGGAGGAAAAAACATTGTCCGTTCGTTTAAGCCATTCCCCTACCTTTTCTCTGTTTTTTGAATTCAAATATTTCAGCGAATATTGCAGTTTAATATGTGATTATATTCTTAGGCCCAGGAGGAATAGGGCAACAGCTTTCTAATTTCAAGTAAGAGGACAGGGAGAACGTTCAGAAATTAGATCTTTCATTTTTTGACATGACGGGACACAATGTACATGAAAATAGCACGTGGGGAGGGATTATATGTTGTAAAAATAATTATATGCGTTCTTTTGAAATATGGAGAGGGAGAGAAAGAAGAGGGGAGTGGGCGGCGAACGAGAAGTATACGCTTTCCCCTTTGATTTCTGAAATGCGAGCAAGGGAATCAGTTTTATCTTTGATACTTTCAATAGATATCATCCAACTTCGTTGTCAAAAGCCTGTACGTGAAGGGATAAATGTATCCATAACCCTTTCCTTCAGTAATTAAATCCGATAAAATTCTGGCGATATAAAATGCACTTTAGTTATCGATCGCATTTTTCTCCATTCCCTTTATCAAAATTAAACGGCTGATAGATCCACTAAAGAGTGGGTTGTATCCTATCCGATACACCTAGTAAATTAGATATTTATGGAAAGGATATCATCGGAGGAAAACTCGTCAATCGCAAACACTGGAATTTACGAAGGAAAAGCAAACAGGTACAAGGCAATTGACGTCATCCTCGCGTGAACCACCTCGTCGTAAAAATGGCAAGATATGCGCGCATTTAACGCAATTAAACTCCTAGTTAATAGCTAGGTAATAAACAGATGGGCATTACTGCAATCCCCAGTAAGCCGAAACGCACCAATACTCAAGAGTGTACTTGATACTCTCTAAATATTACGAAATTATGCTTTTTTATGGTTCACAGTTGCGTAGCGAATAGATCTCTAGGGAAATTTTAATAGTGGAATGAAAATTTCGCAGTTAATATCTCTATAAACAAAACTGCCAATTGTTCTTAACAGTTAGCCACTAATAATGGTAGAGTAGATATAAGCGTAATGTTACCGTGGATGTGTGTGTGTGGCATTCATTAAATAAAACTCTGCGAAGAACCCTTATTTTTTCAACTCGTGAGTTTTTTTTTAAAGGAATAAATTATGGTAGCCATAAAAGCTACTTAAACATTAGGTAGTTTTGAGGTCTAGCGATAGAAAGCAAAATTTTAATTATGAATTTAACTTGCATTAGAAAATAAATCTTCCTAATTATTCCTAGAAAACGATGGTGATTAATTTTCCCGTAGTATTATTTGTTTCGCGTTCAAATTGACCTTATAAGGGGACGTCGCGTCGAAGGTGCATCTCTTTTCCGTGAGGTGGCGGAATATCCCCAAGCTCTTGATATTGGAGGGGGTGTCCAATTAAAGCACGAAACTACGGAACTTAACGAAGAAGCCTTTATTTTGAAGCACACTCAAAACAGACAACCGTACAGAACGGAAGCCACATTCCAACTCACGTTCTCTTCTCTTGGAAGATAGATTTTCTCTTCTCAACTTATTTTAACAACGTATAAACAAACATAACGCATTATATGCTGTAAGGCCACAGAGTGTTAGTAAAAATGTCCATACTGGAAAAATAGCATCGTTACAATCTCCCCCTCTGGCTCCGACGACGTCTCGGCGAGGAGCCAGTAAGAGACATCTTTCCTTTGGGAGTAGTTCCTGGAGAACAGAACGGGAAGCTCCGGGCAACTGCCGACACTCTTGTGTCAGGTCGAAGTTCGGTCCTTGAATCGCACAGGTTCTCAGGATGCCTACTAGGGTTCGGATGCACTTTTGAAGAACGGCATTCTCTTGGGGTCCGGGTAACCACGATTGTGGTCTCAGCATCTCGTAATGGAGTCAACTCCCTTTGGAATCGGCACTGCTTTACGGGATTCAAGACGAGTTCTTGTTTCCTCCCGTTCAGGAAATCTTCAGCTTCCTGAGTAGATTCAACGGTTTCACTGATCTTATCCAGAACATCATTCCCACTTTGGGACTCGCGGAGAGTCCGTGAACTCTTCTCCACTACAATGAAGTTGAACAGCTCACACTGCTTGGCTCCTTTACCAATTGGGCTGGATAGCTTATCAGTGTGGCTGCCTGGACAGTTACGGGCAATATGACCACGATTTTTACACTGATAACACACTATTACCCCCTACTGCAACAAACACCACACGCCGCTGTGGTGGTCGAGTGGTTATAGTGCCGGACTCGTGATGCGAGGATCCGGGTTCGAACCCCACAGTGGTGGTCGGCTGAAGTTGGTTTTCTGTGGTTCCCAACTTCAAGGCGCAAATGCGAGCCGATCTCCCCGTTAAAAAGTCTCGCCACAGAGAGCAACAGTCCTACAACGGTAAATCATTCAACCATAACACTTCACTCATAGTTAGTAAAACTGGGGGCAGATGACAGCACTACACATAACAAGCATTACACAGAAACAAACTTTACGTCAGGTTGCACTACACGCACACGCACATTCCCGCATGTACCGATTCGTTGGGGGGTTCCGCGGGGGGGGGGGGTGCAGTAGTAGGTAGGGGCTCGGGGATTCATGATGTTCTTAAGTCAGCCACCTCGTTGGGCAATTTGCCTGTTGTGGCGTTGTATTTGTATTTGTAAGTTATCGGATCCCAACATCTTCGGGCAACGTGTCCACGTCGACCGCAGCTATAGCAAGCATGCCTTCCTCGCGAGGTCGAGCATTTGAAACACAACACTTTTCGTAGTCTTCTCTAGGGCCACCTACACAGCGGTGTACCCTGTCATCACCACTCTTGTTGATCTGGTGCTTGAGAAAAGGTCTTCCTCCCCCTAACTTGGAGCATCTATGGGATTCTTCTGAGAAGGAATAAAGTTCTCGCTGCTCGATGAAAGGTAGTGGGCCTCCCCCTGGCTTGAAGCATCGCTTGAACTCCGGCGGGAATGAATCAAGTTCTCGTTGCTGAGAAGTAAGGTGGGTACCTTTATCTTCACGGAGTCGACACGAGGGTGACTCAGCAGGTAGTGCCAGGAGAGCACTGCTTTCAGATGGGCTTTCGACGAACGGATGTCGCTTCTCAGGAGCTTCAGAGAAGTACCACTTTCCTTGCTGAACATCCAGGACGATACCAGCATCACTGAGAAAGTCGGTACCGAGAAGGGTTCGGTTTTCTCTGGCCTGTGGTAGCACCATCATCTCGGTGGGAATCACTTTACCTTGGACGTTAATGTCCACAGTCGTAGTTAGGACTTCGGTTCTACGAGCATATCCATCGGCTAGTCTCATGACGATAGTCTTGCGGGAAAAGGACAAGCCATGTTCTTGTAGGAGATGGTATAGCTTCTCCCCTGCCACTGAATGTGTGAATGTGTGGCACCCGTGTCAGCACACACTGCTCCGCGCTTATGACAGATCATGACTTCGATAGCATTTCTTTGACGTCTCTCAGTTGAGAAACTGTAAAAGGCCAAGGCGTCGACACTAACTTCTGGGGTGTTCGTAGCAGGATTACACGTTCGACATCGGGACTTGACGACACCAGGTTCTCCGCATCCGTAACATCTTAGGATATGACTGCTACTGGCATCTTTCGATTCCATATTAGGATGGGATGATAAACTGTATAAGTCCAAAGCGTTGACACTGGGTCCTGGTCTATCCGTTGGAGGATTACACGTTCGGCATCGGGACTTGGTAACACCAGGTTCCCCACAACCATAACATCTTAAGACAGGATGACGTCCTGCATCTTCCGATTCCGGATTCGCACGTTGATTAGAATGAAAGTCTCTTTGTCGCACTGGGGACCTAAGGGGTTCATGTTGCTTTGACTGCAACTTCTTCCTCTCACATTGGATCTCGCTCTTTTTGTTTCGAAGGTTATCATAAGCATCAAGCTTCTCCACGATTTCATCAGGGGTAGTCCACTCACTCCAAACATCCAGAAAATGTTATTTTACTTCGGGTGGAATCCTCTTCTTCATCTGATCCGAAATCATCAGATCTTTCAGCTCGTCAAAGTTGCTAATGTTCAGTTCGGACAGCCAGCCTTCGAAATAACTTTGGATCTCAAAGTGATAGTCCTTCCAGGTACTTCCAGGTGATTTTCTGTGAGTAGAGAAGAGCTGCCGGAACCTTTCCGCACTCAGCTTGAAACGGCGTAAGAGAACCTCCCGGATGTGGTCGTAATCATGGGCCTTATCTTCAGGTTCTCGAGCAATGAGCTTAGCAACTTCATTCGGCAAAACTCCCAGCAGATACGCAACCCAGTTCACCTTCTCCACTTTCAAGAATTTTTGCTATCTTTCAAACAACTTTAGGAATAGCGACATATCATCTTCATTCGGATTGAAATTCGGGATCAACCTCTTCACGTCGAACTTGGGCTGATCGATGAGAGCGACGGATGACTCTTCTGCCGATTGCGAGAGTCGTTGAAACTCAAGCTGCAACCGCATCTTTTCAAGTTCAAACGAACGTTCTAGTGCGATTCGTTCTTTCTCTCTTTCTTCGGCTATTCTGGCTCGTTCCTTTTCTTCGGCGATTCTAGAGCGATTTTTCTCTCTCTCTCTTTCTTCGGCTATTCTAGCTCGTTCTTTTTCTTCGGCTATTCTAGCTCGTTCTTTTTCTTCGGCTATTCTAGCTCGTTCTTTTTCTTCGGCTATTCTAGCTCGTTCTTTTTCTTCGGCTATTCTAGCTCGTTCTTTTTCTTCGGCTATTCTAGCTCGTTCTTTTTCTTCGGCTATTCTAGCTCGTTCTTTTTCTTCGGCTATTCTAGCTCGTTCTTTTTCTTCGGCTATTCTAGCTCGTTCTTTTTCTTCGGCTATTCTAGCTCGTTCTTTTTCTTCGGCTATTCTAGCTCGTTCTTTTTCTTCGGCTATTCTAGCTCATTCTTTTTCTTCGTCGATTCTAGCTCTTTCCTCAGCTATTCTAGCTCGTTCTTCTTCTCCCTCTCTTTCTCCGATAATAGTAGCCAGCAGGGCTTTCACGAATTCTTCCTCATAACCGGAGGACTTTGTTATTATATGCTTGAGATCTACTACACGCGAATCACTCGGAACTTCCTCTCCTAATTCTAGAGCGAGTAGGATCAAATCACGTTTCTTACCTTTGGCCAAGTACGCCATTTCGATTTTAGGAGCTATCAGGAACCTCACAGTTGAGATCGAATGTCCGTTTCGTACTGCCTTGAGTTCGAGCCACGACGTTGGGCGCCAGTTTTATAAGGGGACGTCGCGTTGAAGGTGCGTCTCTTTTCCGTGAGGTGGCGGAATATCCCCAAGCTCTTGATATTGGAGGGGGTGTCCAATTAAAGCACGAAACTACGGAACTTAACGAAGAAGCCTTTATTTTGAAGCACACTCAAAACAGACAACCGTACAGAACGGAAGCCACATTCCAACTCACGTTCTCTTCTCTTGGAAGATAGATTTTCTCTTCTCAACTTCTTTTAACAACGTATAAACAAACATAACGCATTATATGCTGTAAGGCCACAGAGTGTTAGTAAAAATGTCCATACTGGAAAAATAGATTCGTTACAACCTTATTATTATTGAATAAGCAGTTAATAACAGTCAAATTACGGTTATAACGGCATCAAAGATTTTGCGGATTTTTTTAATTATGAACGAGGTGTGGTTACAACTGAGGTTGATGTAACAAAGTTTCGCGGTGGCGAAGAGAGAGGAAAGAAAAGTGATAGAGTTGTTTGAATTTATTCCACAATAAATGATCCACGTCCTTGATCGTAAAGTGGTGAAAATGCCTTTCACGGTGGAAAAGGTTGAATACGGCCACGTTAACAGTGTCATATACCGCAAGGTAAAGTGATTTTTCTGCCCCCTGCATCTGTTAGAAATACCTGCTACCCAATTTACAAACTCACTGTCGAAAATTTGACTAGATCTGATTTTTATGAGACTCTTTTTGCACTGGAGATCAATGGGCTGTGCCAAAGTGACCGCGTTAAGATGACATTGAACACGCTAAATATTTGAGATTGATATCAATATTCATAATCATAACTGTCTTAATATAATTTATAAAATATGCAAGTTATCATCATCCCCGATTATGGTAATAGTTATGAACTAAAGTAGACTTCCTTGAAAATAAGGAGATTTTTCAAATAAAAGAAGGTTTAAGGGGAAGCAAAATTTCAAACATTCCGTTTGAGCGTCATAATATCACTTGAATTAAGATAAATATGGAATAATGACATAATATGTGTCATTACCCGCCGAAGTCGTTGCGTTTACATTGACGATATAAGCAAGGTTCGTTAACACTATTCTCTATGGGAAATGGTCAGAACCGCCGAATATTGACGTTATAACCGAGCTGTCGTTAAAAACGAGTTCAACTGTACATATTTGAGGAAAGAGTTTTCTTTCTTCGCCTCTCTATTACCTTGATACAGTGTTTCCTAAAGTGTTGGTCACGACCCCCGGGGGGGGGGGACGTTGATTTAAGACATTGCGAAAGAATTCCCTAAATAAAAACGTCCTATAGGGAGTTAATATATCAGATCAATAATATAACTCATATTTGAGGAAGGAGGGGTGGTCTCATAGTGGGAGTACCTCTTTACATATTTTTTTTGAATTTTGGAAAAAATGTCTGACATTTACAGGGTTAACTGAGCGATTTGACGCATATAACGTATATTAGACTTCTACATAACATTCATTAAAATAATTTGAAGAAAAATCGCAAACAATCAAATATATATCAAAATATGTTTTTGCGCACTTTTATGAGGAAAACATGAAAATATTAATAAATTAATACATTTATTCTGAATTGAAAGGCAAAATTTATTTATTGAAAATTCAAGAATCGCTCTCCTCTCATTTACTAGATTTTAAAATCATGGTTCTCCGCGTTATGTCGTCCACACGCGTAGCATAAAGATACGTTTTTCCTACCTTTATATTTACAGGCGTCCTCCCGCTTTTAAATCTTTCTGCAAAATATTCGCGTAAGACGAAATCGCGTAAAGTTAATGAAATTCAACATGAGGAAGGATAGGGATAGGGGGGCTTGGTTTACTTCCGAAGGATTAAAAAATTGAATCCAACAGCAAATGAACTTTTTTTAATGAATTAATTATTCAAACTTATGAATAAATCCCATGAATTTTGCTGGCATTAATGAGTTAAATTAATACTTTTTTCTGCCTTCATTACTTCTCATTGATTCTAATGATTGTGGATGTTTTCTTTCCCGAATAGCCTGGTATATAATAGAGGGCTGATAACTTTTTTTTTAATGAAACAGTAGAAATTCGGCTGACAAGCAGCATTTTTCGGCTCTTTATATAAACTTTAGTAGCAAAGCCAGAGAATTTCGCAAATTTATCGCAAATATCAAAATTCTAGTTTCACTGAAACCGCTTTTTTTTCTATTAAATTTCTCATTGCATTGCGTATGTGTCACCAAACGATGTTCATCAGTGAGATTTGGGAAGTTCTATGATAACTTCTCTCATGTTTGTCTTAGCTACGGTTTAAAATCTTTCATATTTCTTAGTCAAAAGGATTCACTATGTTATATACAGGGTGTCCCGTAAGTGCTAGCACGGCCTTTTTATCTCATCAATCTTTTTTATCTCCAATTTAAAAGATGTTCAACAGGCGTTCAAAAATTACATCGTGCCAGTTTTGAGAGGGAAAATACAGTGTGTGTCAAAATAGAAAATCTAAATGTTTATACCTCTCCCCTGTGTTCTAACTTCCAATTAGAAATTTGTTGTCTGTCTCTCCTGATGCCAACAGAAAAAATTCAATGTTTCTAAGTGCAATATTCACAGAGATAGTTTTGAATTCGAAAAAAAGTGAAGGAAATTTGGGAAAGGACAGCATGTTAATTGTGGGTAATACGGTTTTTCTGCATTTAACACTGTTTTTTCCAAAATTTACTTAGTTTTTCGAATTCGAATATCTCGGTGAATATTGCACTTAGAAACATGGATTTTTTTTTGTTGGCATCAAGAGAGACAGGGTAACAGCTATCTAATCGGAAGTAAAATTAAGATTGAACAGTATAGGGAATTTTGTATTGATGATTTGACGTAGATGGCTTTTAGATCTTCAAGATAGATGCGTGTGTCGGTAACGATGTTTGACGAGGTGGCCCTGACTCGGTTGTCGATGAATTCATTCATAATGATACTAGAGTGGCCAAGGGGCCCAAATTTAATGAATGCGTGTAGAATGGGAACTAGCTCACACAATATATGGAAACAATAAATGAATGACTGAGTGATATTTGAGGTGAAGGACATGAGTGCTATGAGAACGGCATATTTTTGCTGATAAAATTTTATTTTTACCTGTTTATTGGTTATACACAAAAGTGATGAAGAAGGACACCACTTTTTCATGGTGGATCTTAGGAAAGTATGGACGTTGAGAGTCTGAGAATGGCAGAGTTTTTTGCTGCACAGAAAAAAGATTCCCCGTATTATATATGGCAGCATGCTATTTTGTCATTCTACACAGAAATCGAAATTCCGTGAGCAGAGAAACAGGTCTTCACAATATTGAAATGGTAGATAGCGAGTCTCCAATCTAGAAAAAAAATAAGTTTGAGGGCACATTTCATGTAAAAATGAATTTTTTCCTTTCCTAGCGGGCCTCCGGTGCTCGCTTTGCCCCCCCCCCCTCCCCCGACATCCTGAAGCTTGGTCCGCCTAAGACTTTGGTGGGGCCTCCTCTATAGTGAATTCATAGTGTTAAAAAAGGAACAATGACATTTGTCTCTTGGGCCCATGCTAGAGTCCTGCTAGCCCTATCATTGGGGTGGGGGGGAGGGGGGGGGGTAATTGTTACTCACTTAAACCTTAAACCATTGAGGATAGATGCTTGATTTCGTACTCATGAGATGTTTACTGACAACTCAGTTGAGCACCCAATGATTTTCAGTGATTGGTATCATGATTATTTCAGTTAAAGCCGTATGTCAGAGTTCTGGTACGGCTGCTTTTCTTCTGGTGATGGTTATATACAAAACTCTTGGTTCGTGAATATGCCTTCCAATAGACTGGCAAGACTTTCAAATCGGGAGCCCTAACCATGAGTCACGAGACGGAGACCCACGGCCCACATCTCGCAAGCTGGGTTCCTAGACTACATTTTTGGTGAGCCCACAGTTCAGACTCTTCACGGGCCCTCTATTATGAATTTGTTGTAGGAAAAACAAAAAATGAAGAATTACATCTGAGATCAGGATCATCTCGGGTCCCCATGTAGAAGCTCCACCAGACTACGTCCTTGTTGGGGGGGGGGGGTGCAGGTACCTTATTGGAATACTACATTTCACTCTACGATCTGGCCCAATCATTTGTGACAATACATATGTAAATAGATAGATGACACTTTTTTTGGAAGTACAAGAAATGAAGTGTGTTAAGGTGAATTATGCACTGAATAGCAAACTGTTCAGTTCCCCGAAAAATAGTTCATTTACATACCGCTTGCTTATCCACAACTGCTTCCTTTTAAAAATTATTTCTATGTGTATAAATTTGCGAGAGTGTATAATAAATATGTAATAAATTAATAGATAAATTATACACATACATAAATTAATTTATGAACTTAAATACCATAATAACAAATCTGTCGTAAAAAAATGACGTCCTAGGGGCCGCCTCGCTGCTTCATGTTTGGCGCTGGCCCTGTAAGAGGTCATCTGATGTATCCCGTGACCTAAAACTTAATTATATAAAAATTAACCAACCGGCACATTTCCACAACAATTGGAAGAACCGCAGCATATTCACAGACCACTTGAGTGACCCACGGCACAGTTCCTGATCACTGAAATCATCCGCTTACATCATAGACGGTGACGGCGGGGGGGGGGGGGGGACTTGATATGGTGACCCCCTCCCCGTTCACCAAAAAAATATTATTAGCATGGGTGGGACAGTGGAGGTAGAAAATCAGCCACTCTTTATTCACTATTGATCCACCTTTTTGTTCGAAGATCTTGTATCCGATAAAAATTCCCACATTTCCAAATCATTCAAGTTATCTACGGCACAGCTTCAGATCACTTAAGTGGTCCCAAGACACGTTTTCAAACTAGTGAAGTTGACCGCACTCTCCGAAAGGTTGAGCACTCTTGCCATAAGAAAAATAAAACATTTCCATGTACGAAACTAAAATAAATTCAATATAATTAATTATTTTTATTTCAATCTTATTTTTAAATAAATAATGAGTAAATTTAATTTTTTGAACCGTGGTAATTGGAATCATTGTATCATCATCATTTCACTTCACCTACTCTCTCTCTCTCTTCGTATTTCTTTCTTTTCCTTCATTAAAACAAAACATTATATGCGCTTTTTTGTTTTTTTTCGAATCAGCAAGAAAAAACGCATTCTGCTGACATATTCTATTTTCTTTCATCCAGGAAATATCTGAATCATCAGGAAAATTTGCTGAGATGATTTTTTCTCCCATGCTACAAATTTGAAAAAGAAACTGTCTTTTATTGAAATAATGCTACAAAAAACTGAGTATTTCAAACAGAAATTTTTTATTTTTATGCAAACACACAATAAAATCTTTAACGGCGAAGTGCATTTAAAATAAAAACAGCTGTCAAAAATTAAAGTTTAGAATTCAAGGATAAAGGTACAATAACATCATTCAAACTATTGAAAAATATTCGATACATATTATAGAACATTTACAGATGTGTCGCCACAATATTTGAATTAAAAAATCAATGACATTACATATAATAATTCAATAATATTATTTAGTATATATTTCATACTTGAATACCCGTTCATGGTGGACGCTGAAGGAAGCATGAACAATGAGAATCATGTGAATGGAGACATGTTTGGAACACTTGAGTTTAAGTAGAGAATTCGGATAGTTTGTCTGCGGAGGTTTTCTATTGTCCCCTAATCATTTTATTTGTGCAATTGTCGCTCTCAGACGCAAAGGAATAGTTTCACCAAGTACATTTGGAATGAGATAATTTTGCTGATCAAACAAAGGTGTTTACACGTTATCAGTAATTTAGCTTTCCTTAATTCGAGAGTCGCGATTTCAATGATTTATTCTTTGAGCTTTCCTAAAAAAAGTTACTGGAAAATATTTTACCAAATTATATTCTTGGTATTTACACTGACTATAATTTTTCAGATATTACACATAAATATTGAACACGACTTTGATTTACCGTATTTCATTATGTAAATTTCATAGAAAAAATATATTCAATGTATGAAACTGCGCATACCTTTTCATAATAAAATATAACTTTTGGCTCACTGTGCATCTAATAGAAAATATTTTCTAAGGGCCGAGTATATATAGTATTCCTCCGCAATATCCGTTATGCCTGGAAACGGCGAGAGAGTTAGCATGTCGGGAATTCTCGAATTTTCCGGCATGCCACGAAATTCGAATCACTCGTTCCGGAAAGTTCTCAAATATCTGGACTACAAGAATCGATTGCATTAATTGATTCAAACCGCATCCCGTTTTGAAACATCTGGATTTTAGGATCCTTTCTGTTTTATGAACCGCGGGTGAAGATATAAAATTGTAAAATTCCAAGATTATGTTTGCTTTTGTTGTCATACAGTAATATCTTGGTTTATTGCAAAAGTCATATATTAAGCATATTCACTCTCCTAGACTGAATGAGCTAAATTGAAAAATTAGTAGACTGCAAAGTATCTTTTTGATCATGTGTTACATATTTCAATAAGAAAGCCAAAAAAATTAGAATTGCACTAAAAAACATTATACTGTAATGCAAAAGCGACAGCATATTTCGTCGGTCTCTGAACATGCAGAAAAACAAGTGGAACCCAGTAACTGTATTTCACATTTGGTTAACGATAATTAAGCTAAAGTAATATGTAAATACTCAATTAATGTTATCAAATTCCTGGAGGAAAGAAGTATGCAATAGTGAAAAGTATTATTTTATTCCGTGATTTAGGTTTTAGGTTATTAGGTTCACGTATTCAGTACTGATATCGGTCTTCTGAATGTATCATGTGAGACTTATTCAACCTCGATTTTCTCGGAACGTCAGGAATGGACCACGCCTCACTCTTGAAAAGAAGCTGGTGTTCTTTGATTTTTGTGGCGTGCCTGATAATGCGAGGTAATACGGTGGTTGAAATGCATTTTATATAGTCTCTCGGTTGGTATTTATATTTTATTACAATATTTTCAGGATTAATTTTTTACAGTCTGCGTATCGGGATACGGGATCAGTGTTATACGGTACAAGCCTCTAAAATTATATTTTGAAAACATGCTTCTTTACCGCACACCAATTTCGGTCATATATCGCCATATGGCAATTTCCAACTATTGGAGTTGGGAAATGAAGGTGCAATCTATCGGTGGTGCCCCAGGCTCTTCAGGTGTGCCTGAGTGGCATGGTGGTAAGATGCTCATCTACCATCGTGAAGGTTGTTGTCAGGGTTCGATCCCAAGGAAGGATATTGATGAGAGATTTTTCCTAACGAATTCGAGGCGACCACCGATAGACAGCGCCTTCACTTCCAACCCATGGCAGTAAATTGCACTATAGCGATATGGCCAGAGTTGGTGTTTGGTGAAGAAGAGGCTCTTCAGGTAAAGAGCTTGTTCCTGATGTTGGTGCCCGGATTCGAACCCGTGGGCCTGCACCACTCGGGCGCTTGGGAAACATACTGCGGATTGGTCTATAAGTACGATATTGAAAATTGTAAAATGCTTGAACAACAAAGCCTGCTCGCAGTGTTTATTGCTGGGATATCGCCCATTCTAAAAACTCTGACATCGCAAATTCGTTCGGGACATACGTGACGCACACACACAGCACTTACCGGTATGCGGAGGCGTACGCAACGTAAAGTACTCAAGGTCCCTGCTTCCAAGCCGACCAAAAATTATAGTAGAAATTTAATATTCCGGGGAAAAAAATTTAAATATATAGAAAGAAAATAAAAATACCCTTTATACACTATATAAACCAAGTTATTTTCATTCAATTGGTTTTTGTTTTCAAATTGGTAGCTCCAAATTTCAGGGGGAAAAAATATTTTTTTTGCCCCCCCCCCCCCTCTAGCATTTGTGCTAATGCCAAAGTTGTCATCGCAATGTTGGTCGGCTGATGTTGGTTTCCTGCGATTTTCTACCTTCAGGTGCATATTCGAGCTCGTCTCCAATTTGAAAAACGCTGCAGAGAATAAGTAGGCTTTCAACATGATATTTACATAACACAAATACGTTAGAGGCTACATATTCAATTAAAACCACGGATTCAACGGTGTGTGTACGAAGTGCATGTTCAGTTTTTTAGTAGTAGTTCTAGTGTTTCTTGCAGTAACTTAATTCCTTAATCGTTTGTCTGTGCAAACAGTCGGATGTATGCTTGTCTCTCTGCACAAGCGGAATACAAATTCCTTAACTGCAAGGCGCGAATGCGAGCCGATCTCCCCTTTAAAAAAGTCTAATGTATTTGCGTATATATGAATTACCATCACATCATGCCCCCCTCAACAATCATCGTGCCCCCCTAAGACTTTCAAGTCTATCTCCGCCTATGGTACAGTATACAAATCGTACAGCTAATAGGTAAATAATGAAAAAATAAAAACAAACTAGAAAATAAATATTCGTACGCCATCTATACGTCATTTTGAGAATTTCATTTAAAAAAAAAATTCAAATGATCAGAGAATGATGGAGCTGTACAATAAGTCCAGCATCCCAAAAGCGAAAAGAGCAGCTTAGAGTGAAAACACCTCAGTTTTTCTAATGTCAGTGTTTTGCTGACTTTTGCTGACAAGGGGGGGGGGGTCAAAAATGGCTGAAAATCTGCTTACGTAATACTTGAATGGCCCCTAATCACCAAGTTATAGAACATTACAAAATGCACTAAATTGATTTGATTACGAATGAGTCCCTTTAATGATGTTTCATTAATACCTTCCGACGCTGTGTCATAATTGCGTGATGTAGAATCAAATTTTGAGACTGGACATACATTAGCGGTAAACAGCGCTGCATTACGTATAGTAATGAATGGGTAAGGAATTACGCGCGCGCGCGCACATTTCAATTGCTACACTGAATATGCCCAACGACGACCTCCGTAACAAGTTTCTATCATTTGACTTTCAAAATCTGCATATCCAACGAACACGCATTAGACACACGTTTGCTGCTTTGCGATGCGATTAGTAACATAACATTGGCGAAAACTGAATACCGATGAAGCAACAAACCCAGAAATCTATTCACGCTATTCGCATATCTACAGAATATTGTCAATAAATACACAAAAACGTTGCCATCGACTTTCCTACCTATTGATTATTTCCAGACTTTAGTCGCTAAGGGTACTTAGGTAATAGTCTCGTTACTTAGCATTCTATACAGGGTGTATCAAAAAGGACTCTCTAACACGGAAATGTCATAACTTGGAAACGGTCATAAATCGGAAGCTGAAACGAGTACTACTATATAACCTTTCGATAACGGACACCCATGGGACCAAAGATTTTGTCCGCTAATTGGGAGGTACGATAATCCGTGGAACCTCGTTTGTACGACTACCATGTTTATACGACGCTTGGCTTCGGTCGCAATCGATTCTTATACATTTTAATGATAAAGTACATATGTTACTGTAAAAGTGATGCACCGGTGGTTATGCATAATCACCAATCGGCAAATCCTCTCCATGAAGAATGTTTGATCAAATTTACCGGCGATTATATATGCATAATTTGCAAATAAAGTTGGAAAGGGGGATAAATATATAGAAAGATTTATATAACCTATCTTCTCTTCATTAAATTCATTAATTATTTTTACCCCTACCTGAAACGTGCACCCAGGGCCGTAAAAACGATTTTTGCCGCCCGGGGCAAACGTTATTTTTTCAACCCCCCAACTTTAAAATTCGATAATTTTATAACGGTGTTCTTTGCTCCCTCCTAAAATAGCCGTCCCCTAAATTTTGCAGCGCGGGGCAGTTGCCCCCACTCCTCTCCAGTCCCGGTCCTTCGCGCACCATATATACTTTGCAATAAAAATCGAAATATGTAGAAACATTCATAACTGCATTATCAGTCTTGAAATGCTGGCTTTCTTCACACGCAACAGCAAGCAAAGCCAACATTATCATTCGAATTCCCCATCCTGGACCATAGTTATGTTCATTCAATTAAGTAATAAACTGGCAATTCATCATATTCACCAACACGAGCTTCAGACATTATCTTAGTTGAATACGATAAATTCTAGGTTTTCGACCAAAAACTAAATAAATTGGGGGAAAAAAAAGGAAAAAAATGCGAGTTTTCCTGTTTTTGTTGCCCGCTATCCAGAGTGTAGACTAACAGGAGTGAAATGCAATTAAAGTCCTATTTCACGAGACTAGAGATCAGAAAAGTGCCGGGAAAACGGGAGGTATCCGTTAACGGGGATTGTCCTTTATGGGAGGTTCCACTGTACATTCAATGGACAGGTCTGAAATTTTAAGTACGCACTGGTTAGCATAATAAGTTACAATTCACTAATAGACGGTGCCACAGTCGACTTTCGTGTGACCGTTTAGATGGTCGTTGTTTACTGGTCTTTAAACCCTGTATCAGCATGAACAGGTAGAAAGTTCATTTGTGATGCCGGGGCATCCATTGCTGTAGAATGTAAAAAAAAAACATTCCTTTCTGCCTTTATTTTCAGGCATTTTCAGGCAGGATTGTAAAAGCATTCCTTAAATTGACTTTGAATTCCACTCTCCACTTCTGCGCGTCATTCGGACAAGGTGACTACATCAAATTCATCGTTATGTGATTTGACCCGTATTTGCGAAGGGCAATTTCACCAATAGTTTAACTGAGCATTGAACCAAGACTGGGATGCCATCCATCTGTCCAAATTGTAACTAATTTCGCAAAACAGTGAGTTTTAAAATGCTAGGCAGGTCCATTGAACGCAGTGCAATTGTTTCACTTTAATGCAGCGATTCTCAACCTGTGGGGGTGTACTGAAAGGGGGGCGTTAGCATATCGAAAGAAATATGTATTATTTAAAAAAATGATTATTTCACTCTGAAAGGAAAGCAAAACAAAATGCATTATAAGATAATAAAAAATAAAATTCGCATTTACACTGATATAATACACTTCAAGGTTGTATTACGTCATCAACCACCCTTTTTGAAGTTTTGAAACATTCTAAGCTGCTGATGAAATTTTGCTGACAAGGGGGGAGGGGGGTCAGTGTTTTGCTGACTTTTGCTGACAAGGGGGGGGGGGCGGCGGGGGTCAAATATGGCTAAAAAATCTGCTTACGTAATACTTGAATCGCCCCTTACATACTTCAAATTATTCGCTTCCGTCTAGCACCTTATATCGACAAAAAATTTAACAAATTTTCCAATACGAAAAAACAATTTAATGATCTGAAGTGAGCATAAAATTTTCGAAATTTTTCGCCATCGTTAAAACTTATTCCGATCAACTTAAAATCCAAAAAAATTAAAACTTAAATCCAAAGTTTTTAATTGAAGTTCACTTTTCGTATATTTCATCCAGATTTTATTATTTTTCAGATATAGATCTTACACGAAACGCTTTGAAAAAAAGTTCACATTTTATTTATTATAACTTAATCAAATTTCATATCTCATTCCCTTTTGCACTATCAAATTAATCGAACTGGCTCTGATCCTGACGGGAATCGCTATACAAGCATTTAGATATTAAATTCACATCAAATGAAGAATTTAAAAAAGTACAAAAATTATATGATGCCCTATTTATATTCGAAATTTTACGTTAAGTAAAGTCTTAATTGATAGCTGAGTAAATTCGAAAAAATATGTCTTCTTTGGGATCCGAATTTTATTCAGGAACCTTTTTTCTCTCTCTGTCTCTTTCATTCTTCTCTCCATTACTGAAAAAATTGGTCCTTGAGCCGTTTAATCCTCCTAGAAAAATAAAGAAAAAAATCAAGTTTTTTTTGCATTTCTATTTGCAATGCTACAAGTATACGCTCTCATAATTTCGTTGAAGCGAAACAGTTGGAGCATATCCTAATTGAGTGTAAAATTCGAAAGAAAAAAAAAAAAATAACTCCCTTCAGAAACGGTATCAAGTGCGTAATATATGCGCTTAATGTTAAAGATTATTTCAGCTAACAATACCTATCTGTATAATGATTATTTTTTTTTCTCTTAATAATCTATGAAAAAGACATTATAATGGTCATTAAATAATTGCAACACTTGATGGAAGAGTTTCGGTCGGAATTTTGTTTGTGTAAGAATCAGGAACTTGCAGTTGTTAAAAATGTTCAGTGATAATTATAATGAAAAATAAACTTAACCTACCTAATTCACCATTATAAGTATCAAAAAACCATCTTGATAATTATTTTCTTTATCACATATATTTTCAGAATTTATGTTGTACTGTTTATTTGATAATGATTTGCATTTGTTAAACCACATGTTTTGGATACCTCCATACATAAAGATAAAAAGTGCTATAATTTATAAATTTTCCAAGAATTTCCGATATTTTGCGTTTACATCGACTGCAGCTTTAATGTACGTTTCCTCCTAAAAATAATTTCGAATAAATATGAAAAATCCCTTTTCACTAAAATTGAATCAAAAAGAATTTTTATCATTTTATTATCTATCAATAGAAAAACAATTTGGGACATTGAAAAATAATAAACACAAACGTTGTTAAAACGAAAAATATAACAAATTTACATACATATGTATGCGTATGTATATTTTTTTCTTATTTCATTTCCTCTTAGGGAAATAATATTAGATGGGAAATTAATGGCATAACACAAATATCAGACATAGAAGAAAAAACTGTTTTAGAGGTTTTTTCTTTCTAAGAAAAGCGCTAAATAATTAAGATTAATTCACTCCAAATTCCTGAGAGTATTGAACATAAGTTTTACAAAAGTGAGAAAACGGTATATATATATATATTAGAAAGGAACATTCCTCCGATTTGAAATTCTTTTCAAAGAATACGAAACAAATCACTGAGGTTTCTTTTGTGAAGAAATAAGGAAAAAAAGTAATATAAGGATATAACCATTTCTTTAAATTCCCACAACAATCCATGAATGGAGAGGAGGGAGGGGGGGGGGGAGAAAAGAACAATAATTAACTACTTAAAATATTACAAATGATAAATTGCCTGGGAAAGTACAATACGAATATAAATGTGTACGTATGTATATTTAAACAAGGAGCATTCAGAAGAAAAATTCGTAAAAATTGTTTTATCCCAGGTAATGATTATAAATGGCTGAAGCCAAGTGAAATTTTTGATTGTTTTGAGGTGTTCATTTTGTTCGTACTTGTTTGAAATCCATTTACGATGTGAATAAACAGATTTTCAAAAATTTGTCTGCACCCATAATTTAATATATATATATCCATTTATTTACTTATATTTTATAATTTGCAAATTTAATGCTAGTAAATTCCTCTACCCATCATAAAAACAAAGATTTCGTATTCATTTGGGGATAATGAAAAAAAACAGATTAAACTGTTAGGTCTTCAAGTGAATTATGTTAACATTCTCCGTACACACATGTAAATATTTCTTTTTTCCCTCATTTTTTACGTTTCCAATATGGAACTGTTTCCTTTTTTTTTTAAACTAGAGCATGCACGCATACATGATTAACCCACGGCCCGCGGCCCAAATGTGGCCCTTTGGGTCATCTGATATGGCCCGAAACCTAATTTTTTAGTAATGAATTAAGCGGCACAATTCCAGATTCCCTTAAGTAACCCGTTACACAGTTCAAGAGCATTCAACTGACCACGACAAATTTGCAGATCAATTAAGTGACCGCGACATAGTTGCCGATGGTTCAAGTTATCCACGGCATATATTTTTAGATGACTCAAGTGACCTGCGGAATATTCACAGATCACTTGAGTGCCCCACGGCGCACTTCCAGGTCTCTCAAGCGGCCCGCGGCGCATTTTCAGATCACTTGAGTGGATCGAGGCGAATTCTCATACCAATGAAGTGTCCTCCGCTCTCCGAAAGGTTGAATATCCTTGAACTAGAGCAAGTGTGCTTAACCTTTTCTTGCCCTTCCGAAGCACTGATCTTATATATATCGTAATAACGGCACTGCCTGATCGTTCTGGGTTCGACAACAACAACAACCTTTCCTCGAGCAAGGGCCACTTAGATGCCTTTGTAACCGGCCACAGGGCTCCTAAAATTTTTTCGTTAGCTGCGGAAAGATACTGTAATACACCAAAACCTACTGGACACAATAAAATTTCCAAATAATGGAGGTTAGTGATGTCTTAATGAGTGGGCCTGCTGGTCCAGGTCGTCTCTCCCGATTCAAAAAGGAGATCCTCAGTCATAGAAATTATTTTCTTCAAAGTTAAAGATATTGATGGAATAAAACCGAAGAATATTAACGTATTTTAAGACAACAAGGAAGTAAAAACCACAAATAATTGTGGCAAAGCATTTCATCATGTCACTTAGAATTGGAAGAATTTTTCTTATAGTTTTTGTTCCTTTTTTTTTTCAAAATTTCAATTATTATTATTTCTTATTCACAGTTCCATTCGGTGTTTTTCGACTGGGAAACGACAATATTTACAGAAGTAACCTATTACTAAAGAGTGCTCTCCAAAAATGTTTAAGTCCAGGGCTCCAAAACTCGTTAAGACAGTGATTTTTACGCGAAGATAACACCATTCATAATTGATTTTGACTAACAAAGAATAATGAATCTTTGATCCTCCACCACTTTAAATATTCATTTTTTCCATTAGCAAATATTTATTAAGATCTTATGTTCAGTTTAGCTTCGCGAGCCTCATAAAATGGCTTCAAGATCCACCTTTGACCTACGGGATACGGCAAGGGTCTTAAACCTATTAGACTCGGCGGGCCACACTAAAACTTTTCACAAAGCTCGCCAGCCACCACCTGATTTAATTTAGTGAAATTACTATTCTGAATAGGTTTTCGATTAATTGCTGATTAAATTAATTAATTCTGATATTAATTTTTGTCTTAAATCACTTTAAACGATGCTTTAATTATTTATTTCGGTAATTTTGAAAACATTTTTCTTCTCAAAATATCTTGAAATCATTTCTTTAAATAATTATGCAATTATTCTTATAATTGATTATGCAATTATTTCCTTCAAAAATTTCGAAACCCTTTTTCTATTATTTATTTATGTTTTTTTCACTAATTTTGAAATTATTTGTTCCAAAACTTGTGAATAAATATTTCTTTCAGTAATTCTGAATTTTTTTTTCATAAATTCTAGAATTGTTTGTTTTATTTATTCTAGAAAATTATTTATTTCATTTATTCTAGAAAATTATTTATTTCATTTATTCTAGAACTATTTCTTTCATCAATTCCGAAATTATTTTGTTCATTAACTATAGAATTAATCGTTTTTCGATATTTCCGACCATTTTCTGAAAATGATCGACGATGGTCACGACATGAAGCGCCGACGGCCAAATGTGGCCTGCGGGCCATGTTATGAGTATCCCTGATCTAGGGGTCGAGTATGAATGGACTAGATTTTAGCACTGTAGTAATAGCACTAAAAGACGAATTATCAAGAAAACATTTCTAATGAGAACGATATAATGAATGACGACACATACACCCTATAGCGACATTTCTCTGAGGAGGGCTCAAGCCGACTGTCCACAAAAAAGTAGGGATCATTCCTTCGGCGAGCGGCCTCCGGTTGATGAAAGTAATTAATGCGCAAAATGTGTATATATATATATATATATATATATATATATATTAGGAATTGAAATATATAATTAATTATATAATTATTTTAGTTACTAATGATGATAAAATACATTTTTGTTTAAGGTTTTTCCAAGTGTGTCAACACTATTAGACAGTTTTGTTTTCTCCATTCACCCAAAATATGTAAAATAAATAAACGCAAAAAAACTATCAGAAGAAAAGCAATTCCCTCGCGATTTTAGTGAGATAGGAATTTCATAAATTTCAAATGCAAAGAGTCGTTGTGTGTGTGCCTTACGGTTTTCTTTACAACTTACATCTCGAATATCTCGCATACTTATATATACAGGGCGAAGAAATATGAAGATTTTTTTTTTTTTTGCATTCGAAAGCGTATGATACCAGATACAAACCTCGCTTTTTATTCTCACAGATGTCTTTTCATATATTTTTTTTCCTGCTTCAATTACACGGCCTGTAATAAATACATAGTGAAGGGGCATAAAAAAATCTAAGGTATATATGTTGATGCTTGCGAGCGTTCTTCGGAAACAATTCGAGCTTACATTGTATATCTGCTGAATATACAGAGAGTTGAGTAAAGACAACGTGTACCTTTCAAGAGAATTTCAAATTCCGTATAAAGAGAATGAAAGGACAGGTGGGGGAGGAAGAAGGTTTTATACAAATCGTTGAATTTTTCATGGCTGACATCAGCGTCGGAAACATTTTCCGCTCCTCATTCAAGCCTCTCTCACTCTCTCCCTTTTATGTATATCCACGCTTTATGCTTAAAGTACTTCGGGCGCATACACACACACACACACACAACCGTTCCTATACATCCCCGAATGATCTCGAAACACCTAACATTTTTCATGTTTCTCCCATCTGTAGAAAGGTACGTGTCGGTCCTACAGATTTTCTACGGCTGATGCATCGATGATGTCCCTGCATTACTGATACACACCTTCCAGTGATGAAGATTACCTTATTGTAATTTTTATTATGGATGTTCGATCACGGCGGAAAGTTTTTAAATTAATCAAATAACACTGAAATTCGTAGCACAAAGTAATCATTGCCTTATAAATCGAAGTTTCAAGAGGTTATAGATAGATGTATACACAGTAAAATTCGATTATAACGACTGTGGTCTTAAGAACACCCGGGTTATAACGTCCATAATTGGTAGCCTGAACTGATTCCCGTGTAGAATGATGGTGATAAACTTTTCGCCTCGTTATAACGTCGATGGGAACGCAACGACCTCGGATATAACGATTTATTTTCCGTCATTTTAGATTCTATTCTTACTGCGTTTTCAGTATTTATAATATCGAGGGAATGCTTTTGTGTTGTTATATCGATACCTAACGTTAAAAAAAGACGATTATGGAACGTGTGACGTTCCGTTACGGCTCTTACTAAATCAGTAGGTAACACGTCAGTCAGCATTGACATACACAGTCAGTAGTATATATTATACAGGGTGGGCGAGAAGTCCTGGACATATTTGAAAACCAATAATAAATCAGTCAATTGGCATAAAAAGGTACGGTTTAAACAGAAATACTTTTCATGGCCTAGAGGTTTTTTTTTTGATGAATTTGAAAAAAATGTTCAAATTCCATTCACAGGTAGCGCTGTAGAAACAAAATACTCGACATAACACATAAAATGGAACATAATTAATGTTTATGACAGTTCTCGTTACATAAAACTACAAAGCCTTTCATTCAAAAGGTATATCCACAACCTCTCAATTAAAGGGGTTTTACAAAAAAACCAATTTATTCTTTCTAATTCTCTAAATACAGGGCGTCCGGATTAAAAGCACCCCAAATATTTGGCTTATACTGCGAGAACCACACAGGCTCGGTTATGAAAGTGCTGTGCCATCGACAGGAGATTGCTCCAAGTTTATTTCTTCAATTAAATTTTCTGCCAAAGTCGTGGTTGTGCGACAGCTGTTTTGAGACACTTTTCAGAGTAATCAAAAGCTGACTGCCAGTCAGCATGCGGATGCCACCACGTAAGGTGTACGAGTAGTGCGTGCGTTAGCGAGCTGGATTTAAATCTGTGACGCGTGTTAAATTTCGTGTATAAACACAGAGCGGAATCTAGTGCCTCCAACATCCGTAACATCAGTATATCTATGCAGCAGCTGATTTAATAACACCTCAAATGCTACTAAACAGGTAAGAGATTGGGTACTTCCTAGACATCTGCAGAGCTACTTATGGTGCGTGCTCGCGTTTGAACTTCATTTACCTACAAATAAAGTTTAGTAATTTCCCCCTCTTCAATGCAACTAAAATTTATAAGTGATCTAATCATGGATAATTTTCTCACTATAAGCCACTACTTTTGAATAGACTGGACAGCCGGTATCTAGATTTCAATTCCATTGGGTCCTTCTCTACCGTTTAAAATCAACTCTATACCATTGTTTTCGTTGCACGAAATGAATGCAGGTAGTCATCAAAACCACCTGAAATTAAGTAACTTATTAGATGTTAAAACTTCGATTATCATTTTTCATTTCAATACCTCTTATCTTATAAACCGAACATGGGCTATTACCCTTTCGGCGATTGGCGATTCCAATTAGATTTTCTAATTTTATTACCTAACTATTTAAATTACTCACCTGATTCTCGTTACAACTTATTTGAAACTAGCGTGCTCAACCGATTGGATTGGGTAACCAGAAATGAAATAGTCTCATAATCAATATATATATCATCATAATTCGGAAATTATGTAATGTCCAAATATTCTACTATTATGAGGTATTCTAAATTCATCATTTTTTAGAAATTCTCGTTGACCGAAATGTCTGTGAACTGATGAAACGTATATTGGAAAGACGTAAAGCATTTCTGGATTTTAATGCGAAAATCATTGCTACATGTACGTCCACATAGGAAGGTGTTGGCGTACATGTAGCAATGAGTACTAGTACTTGTCAGTACCTAACAGCACTGATTCGAGATTTTAGGTACCTCTTTTCGATGCTGTAAGCACAATAATGCCAGATTGACGAATTAGGGATTCTCATAAACCGCGAACACCGGACATATCCAATTAGTTCTATTTCGGGCATCGAATATAACCGCGATGCTTGGAATAACTCCCAAGATCTGCGGAACAAGTATCCTTCTCTCGCCAAACGAGAAAGCGTATACCGGTTAGCGAATATCGGTAATCCTCTTTGGTAAAAGAGGGCAAGGGTTTCAGGTGGGGGCAGAGAGAGAGAGAGAAAGTTAGAATTCGTACGAACGTAGGTTGTTATTAAATGATGAGATTTTGATTTCGATGCTTATTCACTAGTTTCAAAGGTAAATGTGTTCGACCGTTTATTTCGGCTGAACTAAACTAAGCGCGCAACACTCCGTCTACTGCTTCTGTTGCACGGAACCATTCACCCTCCAGTAGATACGTGCTTCGAGTTCAAATTAATCCGAATCTGTTCTTACGTGTCTCGTGAATGTCACGGAACACTCATCGGCAAGATTTCATCGAGTGGGTGGTTGTTAAGAAAGTCTTTGCTCTTGAGAAAACGGGTGAACGTCATGCGCTTATCACTCATTATTAATAGCTGCAAAGATTACCGTATGGATTCTGAGGTACTCAATCGAAAACAACCAACATCGCAACGCCCAATTCATTCGAAGAGCGTGATGCTTGTGATATAGGTTTAGTTTTGATCAAGTGGATAGAAAAATTTATTTCAAAGCGTAATAAACTGAAAAACAAAATGTGTTGTTCGCACACAAGAATGCGAAAATACCCGTATTTTATTAAGTTTCGTGGCAGAAATGGATCAATCATTTCTTTAGAAGAACGGTGGATGAAATCCGAAAATGACTTGTGATAGAAAAAAATATTTCAGTTATATACCTTGACCTGAAAGCAGAGATCCAATCATTTTATGCAAGTGAGGTTTTGGTTTGGGCTGTGAGAGCAAAAACTTCGAAATGTCATTCCCCTTGAAGTCCTCGGCTCTACACTATTATTTAAGAAGGTTTTTAAGAAGAGGGTGCAAACTCGTAAAAATCCATGATTGGCATCCGGACTGTAAGTTGGGTGCTCTAGCAATTCTCAGTTAAAACTTGTGAAAGTAACGGTGTTACTGAAACAAAATACGGAGGATGTTATCATGCAAAAGCGTAATTACAAATACGAAGCGAACAACAGACAAGAAGGTGGGTGAAAAAAATTTATTGTGGATATCGTATTTCTTTATAAACGTGTCAATTGGGGTAGAATTTGAGACACCAGATGGTAAGCTATTTTATATGTTTTTTGAGAAAAATGTCTTGCGACACACTATAACCAGGAGTTTTCCCTTACTGGTGCCTTTTTGCCGAAGCACTTGATTGGCTGTATTAATAACTCACGGGGGGAAAACTGAATCTCGTAGTGCATTATCGGACTGAAAATTAATGAATATTGTATTTAAAACACGATGCAGAAATTGGCAATGCCTTAAAATACGTCTGACTATTGATGCTGCCCTCTGTTCAAGAAATTCGAGAAAGAGGAATCCTTGTTGCAACTAAAGCTGTGAGTTGGAACTAAACAACCAACCGATTGTTATTGCTTCTTTTTTAGGTACCTCTTTCCCAAATGGCATTATCACAACATCCGTAGAAACTTTAAAAATGAATAAAAACCGGAAAAATAACCGAAATGAACAACGGTTTGCAGGGTTAGCATCGCTTAGTCACGGGAATTGTTTTAAGGCTGGGAAAGAAAACTTAAAAAACGGCCAATAGATGGCGCTGGTACGAGCGACTCCAGTGGAAATATGTAAATGTTACGGTTATAAGAACTTGAGCTTCTAATCCACAGCCAGTTCGACGTTGTAAACCGTGTATGTGGACCTGCTGCACTCTGCCGTTGCTGTATTTGTGACTCGCCTGAAATATGTTATTCCCTGTGGTGGTGGTCACACATACGGTGGTGGTGTGGAACACATACTGCTGTAATAGATTTGGAGGTATTCTATTCGTCATATATGTATAATTTCTTTGACTTGTGTACATCAGCGCTACCTATCGGATGTTTGTGAGTTATTTTTTCCTGTCTTAAAAAAGCCCCGTGACCTAGCGATGCTGACCCTGCAAACAGTTTTTTGTTTCGGTTATTTTTTCGCGGTTTATATTCATTTTTAAAGTTTCTACGGACTTTTTCCCACCCTATATATATATATATACCGATTTTTTTTATTTGTGATCACACCTAATAAGATAATTGTATATATAGGGAAAGTGATATACAAACTAACTTCCTAAAAAATATTTTCAAATTTTACCCATAATTATTATGCAAAATAATATTTCTTGGGTTATTTCTTCCATATTTTTTCCTTGATAAAAATTTGTATATATTTCATGTTAATCTTTCCATGAAAAAAAATGAATCTGTCTATATTTTAAAGACAAAAAGAAAATAAATCTATATAGACAGGAAGATCCTATCACACACATACGTGCCTACAATATCATATGACTGTAGAATAGTCATCGTACGGATGGAAAAGTCAAGTGGTAGATATATGAAGCCCCAGACCTGTCATAGGTGAAAAATCACTGCGTCTTAGCGTATTTTCCAGTTCGTTCATAGGGAGATATATATATACACGCATCTACAAGAAAAGAGGACATCATGGGTCGATAAATACATTTCTTATTCCAAAGTTTCTTTAGAATATGACAGGGAATATTATTTTCCTGAGATTTCTTGGAAAAAATCTGCGTCTAATTTTTCTCTAAAGGAAATAAAATTACCAGAAGAAAAAAATAAATAAATATATCTCTGAAAAAATAATCGAAATAACGTTGCTGGAGGAAAAATGTTTTTACCTCAAAAATTTTTGTAGTATTGAAATAATGGGGTCTATGCGGTAGCTTTATCTTTATTTGGAACAGAAAGAGAATGAGAGAAACTTTCATAGGGCCACATGGCCTTTGTCCAAATCGTTTGTCTATACTCCGGTAGAAAACGTTCATGTGATGTAAAGATACAGAAACATTATTCTTTCGAGATTCCTAAAATATTTCACTCACAAGACTAGGGAATTTTATCGCTAGTCTTGTACTCATTAATGAGTATTATTCTATGACCACCTTTGTCGCTGTTCTATTAATGTTTCATAATATATAATTTATATTGCTTGCAATGGTACAATATATCTTTTCTCATGAATTCGTTTGTTTGGAAAAATTGTTAGCACAGTTTATTGACTTTTGCAACAAGAGAGAAGTTTAGTTGGGTTGACAGTAATATTTTTACGCAAAGTAATTCACCACCGGCAAATTCACCGACAACAAGTCTCACGAACATACTTAGCTACTAAAATCTGTTATGAAATTAGATAACCACTGAAAGAAATCCATTGCTGCGGTATTACATGCATATTTATACTAGAAACTACCTAAGTTTGTATTCATTAGAGTTTGTTCCAAAATGTTCTTAAAATATGATGATGAACAGTTACATCGATTGCATTTTTCTTTGGCAGATTGTTCACATTTTCCGTTGCATAAATTGATTGTTCGTAAATTTTACAGGGATTTACTGTTTGTTGGTCAATTTTCCATCGATAGATGAGGTATTATGTTTCAGTAACCTTATATTGAGATCATTTAATTATTTTGTGAAATTTCCCATCCAAAAAATTGTCTGCTGGTTCATGCTTCGTAGATATAGCTATGTATTCTTCGTAGATTAAATAATTTTTTTGTTAGCGAGTTTTCCATTAGTCAAGTTATTATTTGATGGTGAATTAATTTTTAATCCCATCATTTGTGTTCCCATCATCCATTTTAAAATCCCATCGATTATTCGGTTGTTTGTTATGAATTTTCAGACGGCTGATTGCTTCTTTGTTGGCGAATTTTGAATAGATCAGTTCATTGTTTTGTGAACTCTTTCCATAGATTAATCAGTAGTGTGTTGTATTTTCATCAATTAAATAAATGTAAATAGTGATTTTTTAATTAATGAAATATTTTCTGGGTCGATTTTTTACATTTAATTCACATTTTACATGCAAATTTCCCATTGATTCACTTTTGATAATTTCACTGTGAACCGTTCTTCAAAGTTGATTTACTTGTTAATGAATGAAAAGAAAATAATGATTATTTTAATATTCAAATAACAAACATTTCGTTCAATGTCTTTCCTCGTACAATGATTTTTATGGCTGTCATTATGAAAAACGCCTGATAAATATCGTTGATGATGAACTAAATATTCTTTTCAAATAAGAAGTTATTTACGGAAAAATGAAAGAAAGAGAGCTCTCTCTATTCCCCTAATTATATCAGTGTATGTGACAAGGGAAGCTACATTACAGATACCCCAAAAAAATAATAATTTGTCGACAACTTTTTCGTTTCTAGTTTACCGAGTCATTTTTCCAAGAGATATAAACTTGATACTTTCAAAATTGAAACAATGAACCATTATCATTATTCTTTTTATTATCATTATTATCATTCGCTTCGTTGCTCATCATGTCTTCCCCACCAAGATACGACGAATGCTGACACTTTCATTGCGGGACACGAGGAAAAATGAATGTTTGCACTACTTGAACTGAAACACAAATGGTGATTTATGTTGAACCATAAAAATCCAGCTTTTATAAGTTACTGTTTTATGTCACGAGAAAATGTTGGCAACTTTCCTACGGCTGTGTATGTGTATATGTCTCTCTGCTTCTTTCGTTTCGCTAACACTAACATCTCAGCTTTCATGGGACATTAAATTTTCACCTCCTTTCGAGGGATCTTCATAAGCGAAAAGATTCGTCCAAGAAATTCTTTTCATCGCTCAACAACTTCGTACCAAGTCTGGAGAGAGATCTTTGAAGGCCATTTTGGATCTAAGGTATATACGTAAACAAGTAAATCAACTTTCTTTGCCAAAAAAATATATAAAATGACCCCAAAAAAATATTCTCTCTCTCTCCCCCCCCCCCTCGCTCTATTCCTTCAAAATGGTATAGGTGCGTGTGTTTTATGGCTTTCAGTTTTTAATATTTCAAAAAAGAATATCAATCCCTTCATCGCGGGTTTAGTAGCACCAGTGGTCTCCAAACTTACAGACACCACGGGCCAAATTAAAATTGTCCACGAAGCCCGCGAGCCAGCAACCCATACTGAGGTAATTATAAGAATTCAGATTTACGAGGGCTTATTCAGATAATTTACAATGACATCGAAAAATAGAAGGCGGCCAATGAGACTCCGAGTGAAACAAGGGCAAAAATAGTTGAGAGATTTTATTTATTCTGGAATTGTTTCTTTTTTAATAATTATCAAGTTTCATTTATTCTGTAATATATTTTTTCCCACTTATTCTAAAATTATTTTTTTCGAATTCTAAAATGATTTCTTTCAGCAATTCTGAAATTATCTCTTTAAAATTTCTGAATTCCCACAATTCCTTCTGTAATTATTCCTTTCATCAATTCTAGAATTATTCCTATCATTAATTTCAGAATTATTCCTATCATTAATTTCAGAATTATTCCTATCATTAATTTCAGAATTATTTTTTCATCATTTCTAGAAGTGGGGTAAATCATTAATTCCAAAAAACTTTCATTAATTCAGAAAAACTTTCTTTCATTAATTCAGAAAAACTTTCTTTCATTAATTCAGAAAAACTTTCTTTCATTAATTCGAAAAAAACTTTCTTTCATTAATTCCAAAAAACTTTCTTTCATTAATTCCAAAAAACTTTCTTTCATTAATTCCAAAAAACTTTCTTCCATTAATTCCAAAAAACTTTCTTTCATTAATTCAGAAAAACTTTCTTTCATTAATTCCGAAAATACTTGTCTCATTTCTTCCGAAAACATTTCTTTAATTATTTTAGAATTTCAATATTTTCAGACATTTTCTGAAAATGTGTCGTGCCAGCTATTCGATAAAGCTCCCTACTATACAGGATGCTTTGCTAAAAGTTTACGAAAGGAATAAAATTTCTCTGGTTCAGTTTTTAAATTTGCGTAAATTATCACGAAAACACGAAAAATTATCAAGAAAAACAGAAGAATGTTCTCAGTACTATAAAAATCATATGAGCTCCCAATCGAAAAAATTCCAATTTCTCAATTTGTGCCTCTCTCAATTATGTCGAAAGAAATTTATTCTGTGATAATTCTATTAAATTGCTGAGATATTCGTGACTGAAATACTTCATTTGTAATAATAATTATTGAACAATACTTCAATTTGTTTTTCAAGTTTTTCTTAACGAGTCTCTCTCTCTAAATTTCTTTTCTTCGATATTTCAGCAAAAATTTTGGTTATATGTAAAGATTCAGAAAACGAAAACCAAAAGAAACTTTTTGGGTCTCAAATTCCTTCCAAAAGAAAATTTTTTCTCACTTGGTTATTTTAATGAGCAAAATATGAAAAAAATCGAAAATGCCAATCACCAATTTCTCAGCGAATTTTTATATTCAATATTTTGTCCAGCTTAATAAAGAAAAGTTATTTCTTTATTAATTCACGTGTTTCCTGATTGAGAGGACCATGTTGAGTTCACAACTCTGTTTCTCTGTCTATGAAAAATAATATATATTTCCCACGTTCAGTAAACATCTCGTAACAATTGTGTTTATTGTACGTGGAAAATATGTAAATGTCATTTTAATAGTAATACTGTTGTAGGTTATCGACTTGTACAATAACGTGTAGAAATATCAATTCCAAAATACCGTGATATTCATGTCTTTGAATACAGTGGTATGCACTAATTCAAAATAAATACAGGTAATGTGTAAATCAATTTTCTACACTTTTATAACCTGACGGAGCAAAAAATTAAAATTTGCTTATAACAAGTAGTCCGTTATAGTGTTTTTTTTTATGATCATTAACTGTCGTTATAACGGACTTTCACTGTATTTGGAGAATTAACTGTTAAGGTTCAATATCAAAACAGAAATTTATGAAAAGCCGTAACCGCCGGCGTGGAGCCCTTATTCACAAATTCAAAGAGTTACAACTGAAACTATCAAGTTTGAAAACAACATAATTTAAAATGTATTTATTGTTGCTTAAAAGTCTGATAAAAACTAGAGGAGTTTCGAACTCTTTTCTCTCTCTCTCTCTCTCTTTCTCATTCACTGTATTTATATAAAAGAATGAACGCACATTTAAGGCAAAACCACAGCCATCTAACATTTTGCAATTTTTACCACCGAATTATTCTAAACATCCTATAAACGATATGCATATCTTAAGCTATAGATGTCTCATCAGAAAAGAATTCCTCTGTTATTGTAACAACAACAATACCTCTGTCTAGTTCCAAACACAGTTCTCGCAATGTTCTCCGAAATTACCGAGAAAATATATACAAAATAACAAAAAAAGAAACGCATAACAACTGAATGGTTGAGAAAGCAATGCTTTCAACTGTCCAACGATACCCTTCTAATTTCCGAATGTTTATGGGATGGAAAAACTTGTCTTGTAATTGCGCAAAATAATTTCGGTCGAAAGAATTCGAGAGGTTTCCATAATTTATGTATGTATACGCTTGGAAAGGAATTTCCGAAGTGTGTTTCTTAGAATTATTACGCGTTCTGATTGTAATGGGATAATTTGCATTCACGATCGACGCGTAATCTTTGCACATCATCTCGGGTTTGAAATTCGGTGTAAGACTCCGGTCGTATTTCCCCGCTAAACTAAAGCTTTTACATTTGGTTGAATGAGTTTGAGATATCGGGTTCATTAGAGAAAGCTGATTTGTATATACATATTTATGTATTACGCTTAAATTCCATGAATAGGCGACAAAACCACATTTATCAGTATTCAGGTCCCCGTGCTTGTGTTTTCTTTTAACATGCGATGCACACTTTCATTTTAGAACTCTTTCCGAAGAAGACCAATAGCTTGTGGTGTCCTTAAATGTATTCCGCTCATAAATATGGATTATAAATAAGACACGCGGAAGTATTTCTTTTACAAAAATATACCCACTCTGTACATATATACAGTACATGTAACGATAAATGTAATAAATCCGTTTTTATTATGCATAATCACCAGATATGTGCATAATTACTGACCAATTCGGTAAGCTTGATAAATTTATTGAATTTATCACATTTACCGGTGTTTATGTTTCATAATAGCTCATATTGGCAAATCCACCAGACGAAATAATCTCATCTGGTGGATTTATGAAATAATTTCATCCCCGCACGTGACGGATGCAATACACATAATTTGTCATGGAAATTAAATTAAAATCGAAATAAGTGTTATAAGAATAAAACTTTTATCAATTATTAACAAAATTTTAATGTTAGCTTTCTTCACATTTGCCAACATTTGTAAACATAATCAACAATTGGTTAATTATGTTTACAAATGTGAAGAAAGCCAACATTTAAATTTTGGTAATAATTGATAAAAGTTTTATTCTTATAACACTTATTTCGATTTAATTTAATTTCTATGACAAATTATGTGTATTGCATCCGTCACGTGCGGGGGAAACTGATAAGCGGTTGAATTTAAGTAATATTTCCGCATGATTTATTTTATATTTATCGTACTTACCAACTTCAATCGGGAATTATCCATCATCACTGGTAAAAGTGATCAATTTATACCTTCTTCCGGTGGTTATGTATAATTCCCAAGCAGCTTTGGTAAATGTGGTAAATGCTAAAAAAAATTACAGTCGAATCCTGTTTTAACGAATACCGTTACAGTGACTTTTTCGTTGTAGCGAAAACTTTTCTAATCGTTAAATAAGTTTACATAAGGACAATGTATTGAGAATTTCGATAGTACAAAATGAAAAATCCGTTATAACGAATTAAAAAAAAAATAACTTTCGGAAAATCAACTATAGAATACAGAATGCTCCAAAATTGATACCGTAAAATCGCGCGCGGGCGGATGCAGAGAATTAACTTGTTGAACTGTTGAGGAAGAAGGGTTGTGCTCCTCTATGCCTTGTGGGAAAAATAAATTTAAACAATACGGTGCTTGAAATAAAAGCCCTTGGAAAGCCATTGCTAGTCGTTACGAACGTATATTTCTTCTGTTTCAAAATTTACTCAAAAGGAAACAGTTTTTGATTAAAAACAAACTTTAAAGATTATTACTGAAGTTAATGTTGGAGTAAAAGAGAAAACACGATGTGGGATTTAAAAAAAATATTGCATATCTCCATCCACTTTCCCAGCATCTTTGAAAAAACCGACCAAGTTGAAATTTTAAATTCAAACAGAGCATTTATAGGATCCTTTCCTAGCATGGACTAGGTCTTCTCTGAGCAGCTGCTTAGAGCGGCGAGCAACCCATAAAAAAAAAATTCAAATTGTCAAGATGTGGATATGGCTGTCTTTACAGAACATTTGTTCAAGACATTTTCCAGAAACATACATGGTTTCAAGACACTCGTTCCAGAAATGTACGAGTTACCAGCCCACTCGTATGAGAAAAGGCTTTGGAATTCGCATGTGGTTTTGGATGTGGAATCTTTCAAGGATTACACGCGTTTGAATATGCGTATACTTGAGAGCAGCGGTTCTCAACCTTTTTTCACTCGCGGAGCCCTTTTAAGTAAAAAAATTCTTTGGCGGATCCCCGTAGGCCAATTTATTTAATTATTCATAAAATTTCTGATTTATTTTTACTATTTAAAAATATTTTGAATTATTTTTTTTTTAATTTTACTGGTTTTTTTTCCCTTGAGCGGCCGCGGAGCCCCTGGGGAGTGCACAAGGAGCCCCAAGGGCTCTGCGGAGCACCGGTTGAGAACCGCTGCTTTAGAGTAATTTTTTTCCTCGACTTTCACATACTTGTACAAAAAAATATTATAATTTGCCTCAAATACGTTAAAAGAATTTTCGATTTTACGAATTTTAGCATTCGTTAAAATCTCCGTTGAGTGTAATTTGATTCCAAGAAAAAAATTACTTATTTACGTTCTAGATAATAAAAGAGTGAAGTTAAATTTAAAAAAAAAACTCAAAGCAACTCAAACCATTTAAAAATTGAATTTTTTCGGGTAAGTTTTACTTACTTAAAAGAAATTTCATTACAATGAAGTGGTTTTTTCGGTCTCTTGGAGTTTGTTCGTAGTGGTTTAGGTGGTGGCCTAAACCGGATTCCCTTCTTCTTCAGTTGACGCGCAACTCGTTTCACTTTGTAGATCCAAAAATGAATGTTCTTTGTTGATGGCACAGAGTTCCCATGATTTTTTTTTTTCAATTCACCATTGATCTGGGCGTTTGCAACTATTTTAAATAAAAACTGATTTTTTTTCACTGGACGAAACATGTGGTTATGCATTCTCAGAATAACTACTACAACCCGATCTTGGAACGACGCCAAAAATAAAACCACAAAACTCTTTGTGCTGCTCTAACTTGTTGTGGCAAGTTTGGAAGAATGATACTTACAGTGTGCATTGTAATAATTTGAAAGTTATCGTGCGATTATCTCATAGAGATTTACCTTACATATGAAACGACCTACGCATCCTCTCCATAAATATTAAAAATATCCACTTCAGAGGAGAGAAACGGCTTGTATCCACATGTTGAACGCATTATACTAGAATGTTTCTCTCATTAACCCTTCGTTTATATTATCTGTTCAAATTCAGACGAAAAATAAAATGTAAGAACACTTTAAATATTCCGTATCTTTGAACATTTCTGAGCAAAAAGTGATAATTGCTATTGTAGTTTTGCCATTATAATATGAATATAACCACGTGAAGCATGAAACTAATTAAACTAAAAGTGATATGGTGTGGCGATATATCGGAACAATGTGTTCCCCCTAACGAATTCGGTTACTTGAAGCGTGAAATAACCAGACATTAATTCGTTTACGGCATTTTATTTATAAAAACGGTATTAATTTTAGCATCTCGTTAATGGAAACTCGTTGATAAACGTGTCTGCATTGTAATCCTGAAATTGAGTTGTTTTTTGTTTTCTTTTTTTGTTTTTTTGTTATGACAGCGTAGTTATCGTTGTATTGAAATGAATGTTAATGAGATCTGGATATTATATTAGTTAAGAAAAGTGCTTGTATTGTATTCCGGAACATCTATATTAATACAGTGAAGATAAGAATGTGACAATTGGACGATTTATTTATTTAGGCTAATTTTCAATACCTTATGTTAACATTAAAAAAGTTATTATCTTTCAGCATTTCCTGATCCATTCTTTTATGACGTAAGGAAAACGCACTAAAAAAAGAATCTTCATTTTATCGATGACTCCCGCTAGTGAAAAAGTGGAAACATATTTTTATTTATTTTCAACATTTTTTTTTATTATTTATTAGGAACGGAGACTTCAACATTAAAGGAGAATATGCGCTATATGTATGCCTTATAGTTATTAGTTATAATTATATCATATATAAAAACTTATACTTAATTATGGCTACTGAAATACGAAAGAGTTATTGTCTCAGTAACCATTAGGACTTGATGATTTTTACGTAAATTATTTTTTATGACCGAAAAATCTCAAAAATATCAAGCATTTATGATCTGGAAAACGATAAAATATGACCTTAAATTTTCCCATTATTTCTTCTCTTCTTTTTCATTTATTACTTACTCATCTTTCACTTGAAAAGATGAACAAAAAATTCGTCAATTTTCCTTTTTTTAATTCAAATTCTCTCACCATATTCGAATGAAAACCACGCCTACGTTGTGTAGAATAACTGATCTTCAGAACGTTCTAAAATTGCACTGAATTTTTAGAGGCGCAGTTTCAAATGTTTTAAAAAAGCTGCTATTGTTTAGTTTATTCTAAAAAAGAAATATTTCAGTAAACTGTATATATAAGTTGCAAAGGGTTTTTTTTTTTAATTTGATAAAAATTACCAGATGACGCAATATTTGAAGAAGGCTTGTCATAGAGCTGGCGTCTAGTATCTGCAGTCCAGTTGATAGTTTGCTCAAGCTGAATTCAATGTTACCACACATTTAGTCGGTTTAACAAAGCAATATACGGTGGTATTATCGGGCCTCCTTTTTTTTAAACCGAGCACAATTCCGGCCTACCGTCATTGGACAATTTACTATCATTTTGTCACAGCAGCTACCATCGGTGCTGAAAATCTTCTCCCAAGTCTTTTAGAAAAATTTTCGTAACTTTTTACTCTAAACACTTACTTTTAGGCAGCACCCCAAAATTACTGGAAGGGACAATTGAAGAAACTACCAAACTTGCGGAAGTGGCAATTTTAGGACTAAAAATAAAATAAAAAACATTAAAACATTATTTTTAAGAAAGTCACAGAGGAGTCACGTTGACTCTGCTTGAATCGGAAGCAAGCATACACAAATACAAACGCAGAAACTGACGAAATACCACACAAGGTTGTTGGAAAAAAAAAGTGCATAAAAATATGGGTGTCAATTAAAACTAAAATACAGCAAGTCAAAATAATCAATCATGAGAAATCATGAGAAAACAAATGCGCACTAAAATAAGCTTTCTACACTACAGTGATATTTCTACTGTGAAGCCCCTCTTAACGTACACCCTATTTTAATAATAATTTCGGCTAAATAATAATTTTCCCTACCATAATAAAAGTATACATTTCAAACTCCTGATTAACGGTAACGCCTCATTTACGGACGAATTTTTTTGTCCCGCCAGTGTCCGCAAAAGAGAGGTTTACTGCACTACAAACAAATGATTATGATAAAAAATTAATAAGTAATGGAATTCGTGCCTGGGGTGGGACATATGATACAAATATATAAGGATTAATTAGCACTTGCAATACAACAAGATCACTAATAACAAGTACTAATTCTAAAAACAATACGACAGAATGTCACACGCTAATCATAAGACAAATCTATATACATAGGATAATATTGTAAAATTTGCAATAGTATATAAATATAAATACAGAATAAATAGCAATAGAATATCTACTCCATATAGGAATATTTATCAAGTGCCAGAAGTCAACAAAAAATTATTTTAACAAAAAAATTATTTCTGTTGCATTCCTCAATGATACTAAACCTTTTCCATGCAATGAACCATACGAATGAGCCTTAATTTCAACATTTATATATTCATTTGGAAGAGATATAAACTATGAAGAAATCATGTGATAAATACAGATCATCGATAACAATCACAAAAGCTGATGTATTTTTTTTACAGTATAGATGAATATAGCTTTGATTATTCTCAAAAAAGTTTATTGTTCTTTCTAAATACTATTGATATTTTTTGTTATTACAGTAAAACCCCCTTTTAACGGACACTCATCAGATTCCACCATCCCTTTTTTAATGCGAAATAATAATTTTCCTTGTACAATAAAAATCAGTATTTCAAGCGCCTGATTAATGGTCACCCCCTCTTTCACGGACGATTTTTTTTGTCCCACCTGTGTCCGCAAAAGAGAGATTTCACTACATATATTGCATGGCAAATTAAAATATTTGACCATTTTAAGTATACATACTTTATACTCACTGCACAGTGTAAAAGTAAATATGTTTTTTTGTTTTTACCTCCATTTTTTCTCCATCATGTTCTTGCATGAATATATTTCATATTTATTTTCATACAAATTATACACCAAGTTTCAACAGAATACGTCTACCAGAAAGGAAGCTACATAGGTCTCAATAGAGTCAATCTAATTATAACAACCCAGGGTAATAGAATAAATAAATTTACTTCTTCAAACATTTGCATTTTGATTTTACATTCTCACCTGTGTCACCTAAGCGTCTATAAGGAGACGGTTTTATACGTATTTACAGCATTTCATCAGTTAAATAATTAGATGAAACATCTTTTTTGTCACAAATTTGTAATGAAAAAATTCACTAAAATTTATAATCAGTATATAAGTACATAAATTCGCATGTGTGTATTATGTATACGTATTTATGTACGTAAAAAAATGTTAATCTGTTTAGATCAGCGGTTCTCAACCTTTTTTGACTCGCGGAACATTTTTCAGTAAAAAAATTCTATGGCAGAGCCCCCTAGACCCATTTCTTAATTATTCATCAAAGTTACTGATTTATTTTCACTATTTAAAAATATTTCTAGTTATCTTTTTTTAATTTTACTGTTTTTTTTCATTTTCCTCAAGCGGCCGCGGAGCCCCAAGGGCTCCTCGTGCACGGAGCACCGGTCGAGAACCACTGGTTTAGATGATTTCTTCTTTCTTGTGTCATTTTAGAATGAATTTATGATTTGTTAATGACTCGGATTGGTTGCAGGAATATTATCTTTTCCCATTTTGCTATTGCAAGGAAATAATAAACTCGCAAACAATTTATAAAAAAAAGATAAGGATGGAAACAAATTTTTAATAAAATAATGTCAAATCGACATGGAATAATAGGGATAATTTTCCACATGAGTTTTCTGGCATTATCAGGAGATATACGGGGACTGCAATGTCAAGCGTATCATCTTTACACACAATTCCTTAATCACTCGATGGAATATAACTTTATTCGATCGGGATTGGAACTTCGCGAAATTTATAGGATAATGAAACATAAATCGCGCGGACATCATCTAATTTCAATTGACGTAATTTTCTCTCGAGATTAAGCAGTTTTAGAATTGAATTACCATTCGGTAGATCTTATGGCAATCTCTTGTCCAACTGTCCGAGTCATACACGGTATTTCACTTTTGTGAGAGCTTTAATCAGCATGTGCTCCTCGTGAATATTACCTCTTTCATCTCTGAATGTTCAAAGCCTAAATATCTTCCTGAAATCTGTATTATTATTGTGTTAGCTCATTTACTTACAGTAATAATACTATTAATACAATACGGCAATATTTGTCTCTATCTTATTAAAGATCGAGTAGTAACGGATGTCAATAGCGACGTAAATGATTATTATTGGATCAATGGTACTGTTAATAAATTATTACCATTTAAAATAGTTTTTCTTTTCTGCGGAAAAAAAAGGAGAAAACTGGTTTTCTGAATAAAAAGTAATGTTACATTCTCACAAACCACTCTTTGGAAGAGTAGGTAAAATTTACCTAATAATATACTCAGAAAAATCACCAAAGAAAGAGGCAAAGGCAATAAAAAATATAAAAATAACGATATTTATTTACATATTACTGCTTACAATTACATTAAAATTATATATTTTTTGTGTAATGGAATATACTCACACCATATTGTTTCAATTTCACTAAATCCCATGTCATTTTACATTGAACTGTTATACAACACACACGTCTTGAATTTTTTATATGTTTTTTTTCTGTAATTATATTGCGGAGGCTCACAATGGCGACCAAACAATGTAACACCAATTCTTTTTGGCTTCCTGGAAGGACTTATTAGCGTCTCTTGAGGCCACATAGTGTATATTCGTTATATGTATACGTCTTTTTCTTTTGTATTCCTTTTTGTTTGTTATTGTGCAGTATTTGTGTAATGTGCATGTATTTGTTTGTTTACAATTAAAGAAAAATACAAAACTCCTGATGCATTTTGATATGGGTGTCGTATACTCAAAGGATAAAATATATCACGCTGACCGAGGATCCTACTTGGATTGGTTGCCAAATCTTAACGCTCGGTTACTCAATGGGAAGAAAATGTCTACGTCTGTCTAAGTAAAACGTCGTGACCAGAATGAACATGTGAAAATGCTGTGTTTCATAAAATAAAAAATCTTAATTTTTATACGGTATCATATCCTCTAGTTTCCAAATAAAACTCCATGTCTCTCCTGAAGCCAACAAGAAGTTTCACGTCTCCAAGTGCAATATTCAATATGAGTTTATATATTTTGCGCTTCTTTTCCAACATTTCTCCAATTTTTCAATTCAAATATCTCAGTGAATATTTAACACTTATGTATAGTATTTTTTTACTTGTATTCAACTGCAATTATTTATTTACAGTTATCATTTTTTTTTCAAAAACAAATCGAAGATTACAAGGGTGAACAACAGACGAATTTTATTCTTATTTTGCATACTTTCTTTTCTTACATTCATACAGTACAGGAGAATAAAATTCGTTTTCAATGCACATTTATAGTGTTATACATCTGTATCTACAAACACGATTCATAAAAAAAATAAACGTCACTCATATATTCAATATCGAATCTACTCGTAAGAATATCTAATATCACATGAGAAAATGGTATTTTCTGTAATCTTGAAAGAAATGTTATCTTTATATAAGGTTTTGATAATGCAATTTTTACAAACTTCCATATAAGGTACATATATTCATATCATATGTACGAATCGTGATTTTTTCTCATACATGCAACCAACAACTCTGGAAACATATTTTACGAACACGACAAAAGAAAATAGAATGTACTCAAGTACGCCATCCGTGAACGATGGAAGAGACCATCGCGTTTCAAGAGCATTAGCAATCCTCGAAGCCGTAGGAAATTACACGCGGGGTTCTCGACTTACGATCCACACGATCATCTAACGTATGCTACCGCAGCTTGCGAGAGAATCTTGAGGGCAAGCCACGTCTACCGAAATTTCATTTCTCGAAAATATTGTCAACCGAATAGAGAATCATGGAGTAAGTCATTCCCGAAAAATTCCAAGACATTTCTAAAACGAAAAAAAAAAATAGGTATGAGGGAAAAGAGCGTATATACGACGCTTGTACGAGATTTCCTAATATTTCATAGCTGACAGAAATCTTATCACAAGGAAAAAAGATTCCATTTCCCACAAATCACTTTGCTTTTAGATCTCAGAGGCATTTCCACGTGTGCCCGTAAATGTATATCAATATATATGTACACATTCTGACGTAATATAAAGGGAGAGGGAGAGAAATCTCATTTATATTTTCACGGAGTTCTAGCAGTTTAAATTTAAAACTTATATGGTCTCTCTCTTTCGTTTCTTCCTTTCTACTTTTTTTTCCCGATGATAACAGCTGCATTTCTCTACACGTGATTTGTTCATTCTCTTGAATTTCAATTTCGGTTTTGGTATTTTTCCAAGAAAAGCAAAATGCAGACGTGTTTCCTCTCAAAAAGATTTGGATTTATGTCTCATTCTGTGTATAATATATAGGGTGTTGCACGAAAAGTATAAGAAAGGAATATAAATTTAATATTTGACACCGAAATTGAATGTATGGAAAAAATATTAGCCGAAATAAAGTGGAATTCACAAGTGGCCGTTTCGTTTCTGTAAAATTATGATTCGAGGAAATATGGAAATTAAAATTTTTATACGACCTGAAAAGATGCGAGTCGGTTAAATTTCTGGAAAGTCTGAGAGAAATTTGCCCGATATATTGGAATGGGATTTTGTAGGGATATCGATTGTTGGAATTCTTGATTTTTGCTGTTTTTTCTTTTCTTTTTTGCGATTTAATCTCCATATAACTTTTGAGATTTGGTCACTTTAGTTTTTAAGATTTACAAAAAATCACTAATTTCATTCTATTATATCGCAATGAATTTGTATTTACCATATATCATTGTGTTTCAATTTACGATATCAAAACGAATTTGCACTCGTTGTCATTACGCAGGAGACATCTCACCCAATTCCTATTCAGGATATCTCTACGAATTTGCATACATGATGTCTCTCAATGAACATTATATGTCATCATAATTATTGGTTTTTTAATTGGTTTTTTTTTCTGGGTTGCTGTATTTTCTACTGTTCTTAATGGGGTGCTGTATTTCTGATATATTTTGGGCATACATATTTGAAAAGTGGAATTTTAGATTCATGGAGAGTTTCACTTTATTAAAACAATTTAAACAAAATTTTTAATTAGAGGTTAGCGTATTAGTATACGGCTGTGGTGATCCGGAATCCAGCTAAAAAATTAATCCTTTAATTGGCAAGCATTGAAATATCCAGAAGAGAAAATTTTTGAGGAGTTACATTAAGCAAATAAGGTATTATATTATGCTATTACTTACTCTCGCGCCTCATGCAGTAGTGAGTGAAATAAGGAAGGCAGAGTTATGTCTGTAGTAGTGTAAATGGTAGCATGCTGCATGCTAGTCCGAGTCTAGGTTCGAGTTCTGCCAGAGACCAGGTGAATTTTCTTTCCGAGTTTACCTCGGCGTAATATCCAGAAACTACCTCTTTCCTTAATGTTATTCATCGTTTAACAACTTACTTTTCTATCATTGTTCAAGAACGCACAGCAACATGTCTTCTTCACGCGTGGTATTTACCTCCAAGATGCAAGGTCAAAAATCATTCTTGCTTTGCCTGTCACAAAGTGGGAGACGTGCACCTGGTGCCATTCTGCTGGTAATTATATGAACTTCATAAACAGCTGCTTTAAGTAAAAATCGAATGACAGCGAGTTGCGTAGAAGCATTGATGCCAAAACGAGCTCAAAATATGCAATGCCTTTATTTTTAAAATGTAAGAATCCCATGTGTGTATGTGTGTTGCTTGATAGCACCACCGTCAGATAAAGCGTTAAGGAACATATTCGATTTATTTTGGTAAATATTTGGTCAAAAAATAAGTAACGGGGTTTAATACTAACGCTAAAAATTTGTAGGCGCATTCTGACAAATTTGAAGCTTTCCCTTAGTGAAAATTATATTTTTAAAAAACGTCAATACATTATATGTTTATACAAGCTTTGATTACTTCTTTTTTTTCACACTAATCCTATTTCTGAATTTAAGCTATTTTAGGGATAATTTTTGTCTTTTACCTACTCATATATTTTTATTTCCTGTTACATAACGGTATTATTCATGCACTTACATCAACGTTGTTTAATTTATTATTATTTTTAAAATTCTCCAGCACCAGTGCTCCTACCAGAGAGTAAAGTCCTCTAACTTTTTTTTTCAAAATATAGACATTAAAAGTGAGCGAAAGTTCTAAAAATGCCTTCGAAAATGCCGAACATAACAAATATTTTAATCGCTTCGAATAACTGTTTTTCCCCATTATTTAAAGAAGTCCTTCGTTTAAAAGTCCTTGAATAATGCTAAACAGATTATCGTCACCGGGAGTGTATTTCCGCAAAAAAAAATAACTTTTCATGTTGTCTCGAGCACTCGCAAAGCCTTTAAATTCAATTTGAAGTACTCAAAGAGCTTATTCAGTTTTAGTCATTCTCTGGCTTTACGTTTCCTTCTTTTTGTATTTAGTCCCTTGTGATTTAGAAACGGTTGAGTTTTACAAAGTTTTTGCAACTCTTATCTCTGACAAAAGTATCTATCAGCTGTAGCAGCAGGAAACATAAATTTCGGTGAAAGTGGCTTTCTCGTTGAGAGAGAAACACTTTGCTGTTCCCAGTGAACCAACATCCATTATCAGCAACTTTATAAATCGTGGAATTAACATTTTCAATACTTTACTTTTACACTTTCAAAACGTGTGTCCCTCTTATTCGTATTCAGGAATTGTCTGTGTGTTTTTAAAGCCTATATTCTCAACTTTTTTACTTAAATTTTTATTTTAAAAGATTTTCAATTAACTTAATCAAATGATTTCCGATTTTCTTTGACGCGAATATGTCTTTTAAATCAGTTGACGATACCGGATGCATTCGCAAAAAAGTTCCGCGACGAAATACTTGAAACACTTATATCTCAGGATGTGAACCGAATATATCAGTATATTTGATGTCTGCGGGCAGATCTCGTTAAGACAAATCCAATGATATCCTGTGGATGTTAATAGCTCTTTCGCTCTGGGCGACAGGCCCGTGGCCCGCTTTTGTAACGAAATGGTTTTATGATATATCTCAGGAATTTAACAATGCATATGGACGACAATGATATCGTCTGTTAGATATTTCAAAGACAAATATGATGATATACATTTCATTAAGTCAGTATCTACTACGCGGTTCAAGGAGCAAGGAACGTATTCACATTGTAACTTGCGGCCGTGTCTATTACACAGCCTACCCCAATTTTTCCTCTGCTTTTTTCATGCCTGTTAGAATGACTGAAAATACGTAGTATATTGTGATGTACATACAATTACTTAGATATCTGTCGTTGAATTTGTATTGAGAATCACTTTGATAGAAAATATTCTCGTTAAACATTATTCAAATCGTCTATTTGATAAAATATTTCCGAGGTGAATTTTAGTTATTTTTATTGAGTAAATAATACAAGGGACATAAGTGAATATCCGAACTTATTTAATTTCTAGGCAAAAATGAGAGAAACTTTGATATACGTGTAGAGTGTATCTCCTGTATATGCATGTTATCCACAGTAGTGAAATAACTACAACAGTTTTGTTAGCCATACCTGAAGTCTCATATGTTAGTGCAGAACGGCACTTTTGCTGGACAATGTTGTATATTTTGGCGGTTTTTTTTTCTATCCATATCAATAAGAAGCATAAAAATACGAGATATGCTGCGCTCTGAGTCAACTTCAGTTGATCTTGAGTAAAGCTTGTGCTCTCTGACTAGCGTGACAGATGTTTGGTTAGTTGTTGAATTTTGAAAAGACCCTCCTCAACACTGATGGATGCGTTTGAAACGTTCCACTTTCGCTTGTACAAATCGTGCTCAAATAAGACATGAATAAGATATAATCTTTTTTTTTGAAGAAATTCGTATAAATGACATCTCTTCCGCCCAAATACACTATTTTCATGGAAGGTCTGTGGGAAAACTTTCTCATCATTACAGAAGTTATACAATTCAATCATTTTCAAATATCTGTTCTTAAAACAGACATGATACTCGACGATAAATTTAGAGTGGTTTTGAACCGTCGATAATTCTATTGTTACACACTCTTTATCTACCGAAATTGGTAGGTCAAGAACAATTTTGAAAATGCATGTCGACAAAACCTTCTGATGTTTATAGCTTCCACCACCCGAATTTCCACCGCCGTCATTTTGATCATTTTTGTCGCACCACGGTCATTGACCGTGGTTCGCACCCGTCGTCGACGGGTTGGTGCGCTAACCCTTTGATGGGGGACTCCCTGCGGTAGCAAGGTTTTCTGTGGTCATGTCACCGTTTCTGTTGTACCCCTGTGTCAGGAAAGATTTCTGACAAGGACGAACCGGGTATCGAACTCACGACACCTCTGCACATCCTTTGGTACTTTAGGCGAGTATCTTATCGACCTGGGCTACCGCACGCCCACCACCCGAATTACTAATAAAATTTGTCGGAATATTTATTCACTATCCTTTAGGCATGAAAAGTACGGCTCACGATTCAGTAATCAATAAACACAGAGAGAAATCAGATTTACATTTCCATGTCACGCATAATACGAACAAGCAAAAGAACCAACCATGTTGTTGCTTCCGAATTCAAAACAGAGATGTCAGCACTTCTTGAACACACATTAGTCATTCCTCTTAAACCAAACATCCCGTTAGGTACACAGCACATAACACGCACATTTCGACATGCACCAATTCTGCAGAAGTTCCTCGGAGGAATGTTTACAAGGTGTCGTGAGGGTGGTTCACGAACATATTAAAATAAAAATATAAGACATTTCTCAATAAAATACAAGATATTGCGCCGCTATCATTCTATAATTGTTTTAATCAATCATAGGTAGTTATTCATTAAACAATCATAATTAATGTTTAATCTGTATTTATATATTACTAGCTACAATTCCCGGCACTGCCCGGGTTTTCTTCATTGAGGCTTTTTGGATCATGCGATATCTCCCTCTTTCTTTGAGGGACATGCAAACCGTGTCTAAGTTAACCAATATGGCGACGTCCTGCGCCACTCATGAAAGAAACAAATCTAAATTTAAAGAAACGTAGAAATGAATAGTCCCCCGTCCCCTTTTTTTTATGGGTGTAAGGTATTTCGATTCCCTCCCCCTGAACTTCAAGTTATCTTTAACTTGTTATGTACTGAACTCAAGTTATCTTTCGCTTCGGATTTCTCTGTTCAGGCGAACATCTAATCTGATTGGTTGGACAAAGCACATTTCCACCTATAACAAGTTAAGAAACCAAAAAAAAAAAAGTGTTTCGAATTGAAACTAGAAATATCTGGATTTCGCGGAGTGATTAAAGTGTAAATGCTTTCTGATGCCACAGATGGTATGAAAAACAAGTCATGTTATGGCGTGACGACTTTATGTCAAGAGAATGCTTCCATATATTGGCGTCAATGTTGTTGATGGATCCCAGCAAGTTACAACTGATGCATGAGTACGTTGAGGGATTTCCTAGCGTGAGAAAGAATGTAGGAACATATCTTAACTTCTAATTGAATACTTTAAAGAAGGAATTGCGATCATGACAGAAGTGAATGTGCAGTTTAGTATTAGCAGTGATAATCACCCTGGTTCGAACACCACAGGCAGTGATGGTCAACCGAAGTGGGTTTTCAAACCATTGAGGCGAGAATGTGAGAGAGCTGGTCGTCCATTAAAAAAAAAGTCTCTCACAGAGAGCTGGCACGATATTTACATAATATGAAAATTCAGGCACCTACCACTTCCATTTTCAATACCGAAAACACATCTTGAACGCGAACCACGTATTACTCACACATCAGCTGGTAGCTATCATCACAAATCTCTGTGACTCATGTGTGTTCGAGTAATTCAAATAAAAGTCATAATACTTAATAGACATGACTCAGATATTGCTATTGAAAATGAGCGTCTAAATCAGGAAATTCTTGTCCACACACACAATATGTTCAAAATAATGATTCCGATCATATTTTGAACAGCCTTATTTTCCATTACAAAACATATTTAATTACTAAAATCTCTAAAATGAAGCTCTCGTGCAATTCAAACATCGTTTCTTCAATTAAAATATATTCGGCTCATTTTGCAACATTATTTCACTAGATATCTATCTTTCTAGGTATTTGATACAGTTGAAGTTCATTTAGACGGTGTTTCGCAGCAGCAGTCGTTAATAATAAGCCAAAAGAGATTCCGTAACAATACCTTTAAAACTATGTCGGTCCTAATTCTGATACGTGAAGTATTTCGGGTATTGTTTCGACCCTCGGTGAGGTCTGGAATTTCTCCTCTTCTTGGGATCAGGATTCTAATAACCACGAGCTCGAACACTCACGAGCTCACATAATTAATCATCAGGCGTTGAAAGTTATCCGCTCACCAGCCAACGGAAGCAAACAATAAACACCTCTGGCTTTTATGTGGCACCAAAGTGCATTGCTTGCTAGTTTGTTTGAAGAATCCTCTCCGTATTTTGTTCTCTTAACAATACGATAGATACACTTCTCACGGATAAGGCATTTCTCCTTTTCACGTACTTTATGTTAGAACATACCATTAGGAATTCACTGAGTGCCGTTTAGAATTTTTGAAACATTTCAAGAGTCTCTTGTTTCAGTTTGGTGGGCATAATTTCGAACTGAAATGCAAATAATTTTATGTGATTATTTACACCAGGGGTGTGCAACCTCTTCAGTCCATGGGTCAGATTGTCATATTTCTGAGGCTTGGAGGGATGGGGGAAAGGGCAGAATCGTATATGTTACTGCCAAAGCGCAAAGTTGACCACTTCGTGAAATGGCCAGCATAGTTGACCCAGAAAATGTCCGAAGTTCGGGCTTTGTCCAGCCCCTATACGTCGATTCCTATACATACCTATATATGGATCACTAAGATATCAATATTCAGATTCTTTTGATCGTTAGGGGCGCCATAGCTAACCATAATAATGATGGTTAGATATGGCTAATTATAAATGGTAATGCATAGTATATAATTACCACAAAAATAAGCCAACGTGGTGATAACCCCAAATCATATATATCTATATAGAGCTAGACGTATAGTGGCTGAGCAAAAACCCGAATTTTGGACATTGGAAGGGTCGACTGGGCTGGCCTATTCGCGAAGTGACCAACTTTGATCTTTGACAGTAACATATATACAGGGTATTCTGTGCCTCCTAATTCGACCTTTATCTCAACAACTGTTCGTAGTAGAGATGTGGTTCCAGTTTAAAATATGCTCAAAATTTGTTCATAAATCACACTGTACCAGTTTTGGGAGGGACAAATGCAGTGTTTCACGAAATGAAAAAAAATCTAAATTTTTACAGGGTCCCCGTTCTGTAAATCAAAGTCAGAAAGTCGTTTCCCTGTCTGTTCCGATTCCAATAAAAAATATATCTCATTTTTAACTGCAATATTCGCTCAGATATTTCAATTTTGTTTATTAAATTTAATTTCTGTGTGTTCTCTTACTTTATTTTAATTCCCCATTTCATTAAAAAATGGAGAAAATGTGGGAAAGAACGACATAAACTAACGGACAACGCTCCTTACCCTCATTTATTGAAGAGACTCCGATTACCATCGATCAAAGCGTTCTCTTTCGGGGTAAATAGTAACGCGTAAGAAGAAAATTTACCATCTACATATCTTAATTATTTTCCGTTAAATACACACACAAATAACATTTTTTTAAATTAAAAAAATTGTTTTTATAGATTGCTTTTTTGAACGTCAAAGTCATTATCTTAGTATGTGATTGTGACTTAAGTTACAATAAATTTCAAATAAATAAAATCCTATTGTTACGTTACTTTACAAAGACCCCGGTTTTAGAAATGGATCTTCAATCATCCACTAAGATGGGGGCTGAAGCTATAACTGTTTATATAAACAGACAACCGATAGTAATAAGTGTCATTTATAAACCACCGAATTATTCACTTGAACATTAACTTGCTTAATTTCTTTTTCAATTCAACCAATCCCTCATTCATTGCTGGAGACTGGAACAGAAAAAGCCCAGCCTTCTATAGTAACAGATATAACCGATGCGGACGCATTCTGGAGGAATATTGTAGAAATAAATGTATTTGTATACACTCCAGCGCGGTTCCTACTAACTTCCCTATGGGAAGAGGTAGTCCTGATGTACTTGACTTTGTAATTTCCTAGAAACTATCCATATATTATTCAACTAGGTTCAATGCCAGTGCTAAATTCCACTCATAATCTACTAATCTTCACCATAGATATTTCTATGGTTAAGATTAGTGTATTGGTAAGACCCAAAGACATTCCTTATAAATTACTAACTAATACTGTGAAATTCTCAGCACCGAAGAAGAATTTACCCTCGACAACATACTCCTGATACTGTCGAACAAGGAATCTCTGATATCACTTTCAAAATTAAAGACGCAATTGAGAAATCGACAAAGAAAATTTTTGCAACTGACGACAAATTTGATATCTCCCAAGATCTACGAATCAGGATCAAACTCAAGAACTAGATTAGGAAAATGTGACAATATCACAGGAGGAGAATGGGCAAAGTAGCTCTTAACAGACTGGAGAAAGAAATACGAAAAAAGACTTCAGCTTACGTAAACGAATGATTTTCCAACTTTGTAGAAGACGCCACAGCAGCAGATGGATCACTTTGGAGGGCCTGGAAGAACTGCAAGATCAAACGGGGTAAAATCAACAAGATCAATAACCAAAGGAATGAATTTATCCTCTCCGAAAGTGAAATAGCTGAAGTATTCGCCAACAACTACGAAAGACAGTTCACACCAAACTCCAATCAACCATCCATCATCAAACTTGAAAATCAGAGGAAACTTCAAGATTCTCTGACCATACCAAGACCGGCACTATGTGGATTTAGCGAAGCAGAGCTAATTACCTCGGATGATGTTAAGACACTTCTTAATAATCTCAAAACTAAGAAAGCCCCTGGTCATGACGAAATCTCCGACTATGCTATCAAAAAGTTATCACCTCTAATTATCTCTACTCTTACAAATCTCTTCAACTGCAAGCTCCGAATCAATTATTTTCCTCTCATCTGGAAACTCTATTAAAAACCCAATTCATAAAATAGGTACTGATTATCTCATTGCTGAAATTTATAGACCCATCAGACTTCTCTCTAGCATCTCTAAATTATTTGAGCGTATATATATAACAGGACTTGTTAATTACCTCAATCAACATAACATCATCCGACCTGAACAACATGGCTTCCATCGAGGGCCCTCCTGTGTAGTCCAACTGCACAGAGTGACAGAATTCATAATTGGCTCATTTATTTACAAAGATTACGTCTGTGCAGCATGTCTTGACATGAGTAAGGCATTCGATAAGACTAAACATGATACACTACTGGTCAAACTTATCGACATGGGCTTCCCGGAGCATTTTATATTATTCTTCCATAGCTATCTTTCATGAAGAACTTTCAGAGTCAAAATTAGAAAAACATTATCAAACGTGCACCCAGTGAGAGCCTCAGTTCTGCAAGGATAATGTTTAGGCCCTCAACTCTTCTTACTTTACATTATTGACATTCTGCTTCTCTGGTAGGAATCATAGCACTTTTTGCTGACGATGCTATCATACTCGCCAATCATAGGAAATCTAAAAAAATGCCGCCATTGAGCTGAACCCCAGCAAGTGCCAATTTATTTGGTTCACAGGAAAAACGGACCCAGGAGACACTCCCATTTATATCGGTGGAGCGGCTGTGGAACCAGTAAGAAAAAAAACCAGTAAAAAAAACATACCTAGGCTGTATTCTGGACCGGCCAATGACTTTTGGTCCACAGATTGACTATGTCAGGAACAGGCCGTCCAAGCCGTAGGCATGCTTTCCAAAATGACATTTCCTCAAGCTCGTCTCTCCTTAAATAATAAAGTCATACCATATAAATCAATACTTTGACCAATTATGACATATGCTTGTCATAACTATTTAAAATTATTTTAAATTTTGAAAAAAACTTTATACATTTCAAAAATCTGAATTTAATTTTTCTTTAAATACTTCCTATGGGTTAATTTCTAAATACAAATGCAACGCCACAACAGGCAAATTGCCCAACGAGGTGGCTGAATTAGGAACATCATGGATCCCCGAGCCATTTTTTGGAGGCCCTACATACTACTACTACACCACACATGTGCCCCGCCCACACCCCCCCCCCGGAACCCCCCAACGAATCGTTACATGCGGGAAATGTGCGTGTACGTTGTTTTGTTGTTTCTCTGTAATGCTTGTTATGTGTAGTGCTGCCATCTGCCACTAGTTTTTCTAACTATGAGTGAAGTGTTATGATTGAATGATTTGTTGTAGGACTGTTGCTCTCTGTGGCGAGACTTTCTAACGGGGAGATCGGCTCGCATTTGCGCCTTGAAGTTGGGAACCACAGAAAACCAACTTCAGCCGACCACCACTGTGGGGTTCGAACCCGGACCCGCATCGCAAGTCCGTCACTATAACCACTCGACCACCACAGCGGCAATCATGAGGCAATCAGCGGAATCTGAGGTTCATTTTACTAACACACATGGCGAATAAACATTACTGTAAAATTTCCGAATTTTTAATCCTCACGGATGAACTAAAAAAGTGTAAACTAAATTTCGTGTTATAAATTCAATTTGAAAATATTCAACTGTATAATTTTTTTTTCAATATTAATGGGAAATGTCTAACGTGGTCTTCAAAATATGTCTAACGTCGTAAAAATGTTCAATTCAACAATTTTCAAATTTAGTTTTTTTATAAAATTTTTTTTTTAATTTATAAAATTTCTCTGGAGCTTCGACAGGTCATTAATCGTATTTTCAATCTTTCTTCCGTCTAATGAAATGTGTCCAAAAATAATTTAAAAAAAAAATCTGAAATTTATTCTCTCTTCTTTCTGAGTGAATTACTTTTTTTTTTCTGGAGGATTTCCCGCAGTTTTTTTTTAGGTATTCAATTACTAAAAATTTCAAGGCATTTAAGCCTTTGAAGAACAAAGAAGAAAAAATGTTCTAAATGCAAACTAATAATGAGCGCGATGGCCAATGCGCGGACCCAGAGTCCAATTAATTCATAAGAGATAGAGAAAAGAACCGAAACGGGAAGAGGTTCCACGATTACGAATGAAGTTAATGAGTGTCTTTCAAAAAGGATTAAGTGCGTACTGATGTCAAATAAAATATTAGCATAAGAAATTGGGGAAGGATATTAATTATTTCGAAATTATTTGGCGCACATTTCCTCTTTTATATAATACTAGCTACAATACCCGGCGCTGCCCGGGTTTTCTTCAATGAGGCTTTTTGGATCATGCGATATCTCCCTCTTTCTTTGAGGGACATGCAAACCGTGTCTAAGTTAACCAATATGACGACTTCCTGAGCGACTTCATGAAATAAACAAATCTAAATTTAAAGAAACGTAGAAATGAATAGTCCCCCCCACTTTTTTTTATGGGTGTTAGGTATTTCGATTCCCCCCCCCCCCCCCCGAACTTCAAGTTATCTATTTCTGCCTGTTTCAGCTTCCAAAAATGCTTAATTAAAGCTGTGGAATTTTTTCGATGCACTTTACGGGGCCCATAACTAATTTTAAAAACATCCTAAACCATATGAATTTATGCAGTTGAATATCAAAAGACAATACGGAGACATTAATTTTCATGATTGAGAAGATGTAAATAAAAAGTTGAAGTCAATGTTATTACATGGATATCCAACTCAAAAGTAGATCCAGCTAATTACTTCATACTTAATTTTCTGGGCTTCGTATCTCCAAGCGAATTCAATATTTCAAAAATCGAGAATTCAATTTAATTTTTAAAATTATTGATGTGGCAGGAAATCCCCCGCCCCACTAAATTTCCGTATTTATGCAGTTAAATCGGCAATTTTAATACTGATTTCTATGAGGATCACCCTTTTCCTGACCCTCGAAGCGATGATGGTGATGATTATGACGTCTATTCAAAAAGCCTCATTACTGAGAGTATTGAAAATGTGGCAAACCATTATAAAGGCATAAACTATTATACATAACTGGCAGCATTAAAGAAGTGACAAACCATTGTAAAGACATAAACACGTCTGAAACTCATCGCTAGGGAACCACGGTAACCAAAGTAAACGTTCGGAAAGTGATTGTTGAGGCCCAAAAGCCATTGTTGCCGGACAGTTGTTTGCCCATTTGGGGCATTTGCCCTGGTCTGACGAAATTTTAAAGTAGCCTATCGTTCAAGTCGGGTCCCATTCGGTATATATGCAAAATTTGGCGACGATCGATCTAAAATTGTAGATTTGTATAGAGAACATACACACACACAGACAGAAAATCAATTTCATATATATATAAGACTAGCTATAATACCCGGCGCTGCCCGGGTTTTCTTCAATGAGGCTTTTTTGGATCACGTGATATCTCCCTCTCTTTTTCTTGAGGGACATACAAACCGTGTCCAAGTAAACCAATATGGCGACCTGCACGATTCATGAAATAAACAAATATAGATTTACACAGAAACGTAGAAATGAATATATATTTTTCTTTTTTTAAGGGGCGCTAGGTATTTCGACCCCCCCCCCCGAACTTTAAGTTATCCATCTGTCTGTTCCAGCTTCCAAAAATCCTTAGTTAAAGCTGTGGAATTTTTTCGATGCACTTTTCACGGGCTCATAACTAATTTTAAAATATCCTAACCCACATGAATTTATGCAAATAAATATCAAAAGAGACAATATGGAGACATTAATTTTCATACTTGAGAAGATATAAATGAAATCAATGATAATGATGCTCGAATATCCAACTCAAAAGTATAGGTTTGGCTAATTACTTCATATTTAATCTCCTGGGCTTCGTATATCTCTAAGCGAACTGAATATTTCAAAAATCGAGAATTCAATACAATTTTTAAAATTATTGATGGGGCGGAAAACCTCAACAAATTTCCGCATTTCTACAGTAAAATCGACAATTTTAGCACTGATTTCTATGAGGATCACCCTTTTCCTGACTTTCAAAGCGATGCTGATGATGATTATGACGTCTATTCAAAAAGCCTCATTACTGAGAGTATATTGAAAATGTGGCAAACCATTATAAAGGCATAAACTATCATACATATACTAACAGGATTAAAGAAGTGACAAACCGTTGTAAAGGCATATACACGTCTGAAACGCATTGCTAGGGAACCACGGTAACCAAAGTAAACGTTCGGAAAGTGATTGTTGAGGCCCAAAAACCATTGTTGCCGGACAGTTTTTTGCCCATTTGGGGCATTTGCCCTGGTCTGACGAAATTTTAAAGTAGCCTATCGTTCAAGTCGGGTCGCATTTGGTATATATGCAAAATTTGGCGACGATCGATCTAAAATTGTAGATTTGTATAGAGAACATACACACACACAGACACACAGACACACAGAAAATCAATTTTATATATATATATAAGATAGACTAGCTGATACCCGGCGACGTTGCCCGCCCCGTAAAAAATTTATATATGTATAGCTTATTAATTATTTCTTAATCAAAAAAATTTCTGCATCAAGTAAGAAAAAATTACTTTTATTTTTGAATATTTTAATTAAAATCTTCAGGCAATCGCTTGTGAATACACAATATTTTTTCTTTTTTCATCTGGTGTGTAGATGTACAAATTTTTGGGATTACCAACACGCGAACAGGTGACGAAAAGGTGTCCATGTGAAAAACAGGGCTCAAGTAGGTTGATAACTGCCACTGCTAACGACTGGCCTTGCGCTTTGTTGATTATCATGGCAAAAGCTAAATGAATCGGGAACAGTAATCGCTTGAAAGTGAATGGCATTTCTTCAGTAATAATTGGGGTACGGGGAATGAAGACGACTTCTTTTTTCACATCCAGTTAGAATCGTTGCTTCAATGATGCAATTGTGAAATTTCTTCACGCAGAGTCTGTTGCCATTGCAGAGTCTCGGTGTCTCCAAATTTCTTAAAACATTGTAGGTGCTCCGACTTTGAGGGTCAAATTGTGTGGTGGCACACCCGGAATATCCGAGTTCAGAAATTCTACAGGATACAGAACTAAATGTCTGTGACAGTGTCAACCGATTTGTAAGATGTGGAGTCTCCTGGAATAATTTTTAGGATTTTTTCGTTGATCTTGTTCACACTGGCATTTTTCGGTGCCAGAATCGATCTCAGAAAGCCACTCAAGGTTTTTGGTCATTTTTTTGAATGTTTGGGAAGACTTTGTCTGCAAGTTCTTGAACTGAGTTTAACAACTGGCAAAATCCATTTGGGAACGTATTCGGTCCAGTGTTTGGGTCTACTGGTTGGTCAACTGATGTGAAAATGATAGCAGTGCTGAGCCATTTTGCAGTTGAACTCGCATGTTGGTGGATAATGATAATTTTTTAACTTCGTGCCAGAGTGTTGATGATTTGAGGCAAGCATTGAGTTCATCAGTTGGCGTTGAACATTTTTATTCCCAGTTTTGTCGTCGTAGTTGTTGTTCTCTGTTGTTAGTGACGTCATACGTCCAGCTTGTGCAGCGAATATTATTCAAACGTATTTTAAGCATTTTTTTAAATTGAAACTATACCTCTATGGGCGGTTGATGGGATAAAGGCCGCATTAGCACTTACAGGATACCCTGTATATAGGCTAGCAGAAATACCCGGCGATCTTCCCGGGTTTTTTGCAATTACTGGTAGGATTGGAAAAGTGGCAAACCGTTATAAATGAATAAACTGTTATAATAACATAATTAAAGGTGTGACAAACCATTGTAAAGGCATATATACACGTCTGAAACGCATTGTTGAGAACCACGGTAACCAAAATAAATGATCCGAAAGTGATTGTTGAGGCCCCAAAACCATTGTTGTCCGACAGTTTTTTGCCCATTTCGGGCATTTGCCCAGCTCTGGCGAACTTTTAAAGTAGCCTACGGTTCAATCCCGGACCTGTTTGGTATATATATGCAAAATCTGGCAACGATCGGTCTAAAACTGTAGATTTGTATAAAGAGCATACATACATACATACATACATACTTTCACATTTATATATAAGATTTATTTTTATTTTTTTAGTCGGTGGGTGAGTTTTAGGTGGCGGTGGAAGATACGGAAAACGTCATCTCAATTATTCGAATGTTCACTTTGTTAGTTACTTGGGGTAAATTAAATTTCTTCGATTCTTCTTCCTCTGTGTTATACCCTTTGTGTTTTTCACTATAAAAGCTGTGCTAACTTACGGTACATTTTATTTTGAACATTATGCAAATACGTTCAGAAATTTGCGGAGTTTAAACCATGGGTACTGGACCTTTAGAGGAGCGCGGGCTACTTCATAGGTATGAAAACGGTTCGCTAGTTACTTGACTGAGTTATCTGTACATGTGCCGTGGTTCACTTGAGTGATCTGGAATTGTGCAGCTGGTCAAACTTGTCATCTGTGATTGTGTCGCGGGTCACTCAAGTGATTCGTAAAATTGTCGTGAGACACTTTAGTTGTCTGGAACAGCGCCAGAGGCCATTTGGGTAATCTGCAAATATGCAGCGGGTCACTCTCAACTTATATGAAAATGTGCCGCGAGTCTCTCGAGTTATCTGCCAATGTGTCGTGGACCACTTGAATTATCTGTAACTGTACCGAAGGTCATTCAAGTGATTCGCAAATATATCGTGGGTCACTTAAGTGATCTGTAAATGTGCCGTGGGTCACATAAGTGATCTAAAGATATGGCGTGTTTCACTTAAGTCATCTTGGAATGTGGCACGGACCACTCAAGTGATCTGCGAATATGCCGCAGTTCACTTAAGTGATTTAGAAATCAGCTGCGGTCGGCTTAAATGCTGCAGAAATGTGTCGCATGTTACTCAGGTGGTATGTAAATGTGCTGCGGGTCGAATGAGATCTGTTTAATGCCACTTAGATCATTTTTACAAAATTAGGTTTGATGTCGCGGACCACAGCAGATGACTCCAAGTGCCACATTTGACCAGCAGGCCATGGTTTGAACATATGTGGTGTAAAACTTTTCTTCCAACACTTCCTTAATCACCGGTTGTTGTACCTCTTTGGAGGATCAGAAGTGTCTGATTTTCAACAAACAGGGGCTCTTCCATAACCAGGTTATTCATCTTGTCTTACTCCATGTCTTTCCATTTACCCTGATGAAGAATTCATAGAAGTAGCAGCTTGCTCAAGGGTTAGCATATCTGGAAGGGATGCAACGAGGGGCGACAAAGGTACTGCTACTCCTAAACCGCACATGCACCTCATAAATATTACATTGAGGGTATTTTTAAAGAATTCGCGCATGTCGGAAAGCGCCTTGTATTTGTGCCTAGCGTAACATTTGTTTCCGAGGAACGCTTGCGACGTGTTATAAAAGGCACTGTCGTCTGTCTTAAAAATTCGGAAGTTAACACTCTGCAGGCTATTTTGTATGCTGTATGTGTGAATTTTAAATGTTGTAGGCCTGAATGTGTGTGTGTGCGCTATGTGGAGAGACTTTTTCTAAATTGGGAGATGTATAGGTTTGGTTTGAACCTGGGTCTTCGCGTGATGCTCACATGACCGCATAGCAACTGATTCACCACACACCAATTCCGGGCATATTACTATGGTACTGCAATTTACTGTCTCTCTCTCTCTCTCTGTGTGTGTGTGTGTGTGTGTGTGTGTGTGGAAATATCTTCTTATCTTTCTTTCCCGGAACGAACCTGGGAACTTCGATTTAAAATCTTCACGGTGGTAGACGGGTAATCGCATGGGCAAGACCACGCAATTCGGACGCAGCCCCGCGTAGCGACTAGCAACTAAGCAGTTTCGCCGAAGTCCGTAGAAAGATGTTTTGAAATGTAAACCGCTTGCTTTTTTTTTTTGCTGCGTTATCCAGCGACGGAGGCACATTTTTCGTTTTTCGGAGGCTACTGTGCAACAGGTGAGCACACAAACAGCATAAAGATGTTCGGTCAAACCGGAGTGTTGGGGGACAACTTTCAAATTTTAAATTGAGTTTCATATACCTCAGTTTCATGAAACCTCAAACGAAAATATGCTGTTACTACAGTAAGTACTATTGTACCTCATACACGTGCTGAAAATCTAGTTACTCTTTTGAATCAAATGTTTAAATGACATATTTAGAATAGTAACATGGTCTATGAGTTGATAATAAAGCTGGAGAAGCCCATAACATTTTATCTCAGATCTTAGATGAGATTCCGCATCACATTATACTCGTACACACACGTACTAGACTTTAGCAGCAATTGCATTTATTAGTTTCAGCAACTTAAATGCAGTCGGGCTCATTTAATCGGATAACGGATAAACGAATAAAATCCTCCGGCATAAAAATTTCTCTCATAGAGACAACGTTAATAAAGTTACCCGATAGATATGATAATTTGAACGACTTTTCTCCCCGCTTAATTGAACATTACGCTTCACACAAGAACTGTTAATACACATCAACCACACAATTTTATTGAATGTAACATTTGGAATTAATGGAAAATGTGTTACTGAGAGAGAGAGAGAGAGAGAGTTAAGATTTAAAAATACATTTGAGAAGAGCAATTACATGCATCCAAGTATTCAAATAAATTGTCTACAAATAAGTAAATTTAATTATTCTTTTATATGTTAAAAGCCAATAGAGAGAGCGATTAACTAACTTTCCTAGTCAAAAAGTAAAAAATCTTAGGTATTGCGATCAATTGTAATTAAATATAATTCCCATTTCATTTTGATGTCTGATTTATTTGAGAAACTTTATTAATATTGATCCTTCGTGAATATCCAAATATATAAGCTATACTAGCGCTGTTAAATGGCAATTGAATTGTTCCCCATAATCGGATTCCCGCTTAATTGTATATTGTGTTCTAGAATCGGTGATATTCGATTAAGCGGGACCGACTGTAAATCAGGCCAAAAGTTTTTCTTTCCCTTGTGGAGTAGAAGCTTTGCGCGGCTTTTCACATACCGTGGTGAATAAAATAAGAAAAGTTATTAGCGAATAACTCATAATTCGAATCGCTCGCCCTGCCACATCCAGGCAATGGCAGTTTTTTGCAGTCATGCGTATGGTTACTCTGCTTTTGAATTTTTATATAAATAGTTTCAAAATATTCACCGAACACACATTTTCCAATTTTTCAGAAGCATCTCCGTATATTCACGGATAATTATTACGGAGACGAGACTAAAAAAAAAAAACAAGTTTTTGCCTTGTTTTTTTTCGCCAAAATGTAAATATAAAAGTAAGTTATATTCTTAGAGCACAAATTTCAAGTAAACTTCGGATAATATGTATGTGATATTAAATCATAATTTTTTTTTTCGTTCAGTTTCCCAGACAAAAGAAAACACTAAACGAGAGGCTTCGGCTAGAAAACATTGCGTAATGAATGCAGAATAAACAAGTTGAGCTCGTACATACAGCAGTATAAATTACCGATAGACGGCTCCACGGTTTTTTCCCCCCATGTTTCTTATTTTTGTACATACCTTCAAGAATATTTATTTACCTGGAGTTTATGCGGAGAGAAGCAATTTCCTTACTTGACATCAATTGCTTTTACAGCTCGCTAAAAAAATTAAGCCAGAATTTTTTTTTTTTTTAATTTCCTTTTTTCAATAAAAAGTTTGACAGTTTTATTTCGCAAAGTAATTTTAAGATAATTTATGACATGATTAACTGGCAATGCGTAATATCGAGAGAGTACAGTTTGTGCAACGTTAATTATCGCTGTCTTTTTTTCCTTTAACCTTTTTTTTCTCCAACATTCTCTTGAGATATAGAGTTTGCGTATTCGAAGACGACGACGACGACGACGATAACTTCTTTTTCCTACTCTTTTAAGAAGCAGTTAACATTAATCATTTTCTCCCGGGAATTCTGTTTTGAAGTGTGTAATAGTCGTGGCATGTTTGCGCGTATAAATTAGACGTGGCGACAGAATTTAGACCTGTACGCATTTTTCTTTAGCTTCAAGGAAGGGATGTACCCACTAATATTTATTCAATGTGGGTAACTGAATATTATATATACTCATCTCAAACATCTCTCCTTCTCTACAAGTGTTTATAGAGGCATTTGAAAGAGTTTTAAAGAAAGAAAAAATTGCATTTGATTTTTATGGAATGCTTGAATTAATAACTGCTACTCAACCAACCAAAAAGCCAACCATGGCCCCTTCCCCTGCTCTGTTCCCATGGGGGATATAAGCTGGATACCCCAAGGGTTGTGAGTCATGGTGGAAAGGCCGGCACAAACAAGCTCATAGAGACTAGCCACGAACATGACGACGAACCCGTGACATGTTTATAATGACAGTAATGGAACCGAGGAAAGGAAAAAAAAACGAAAATTATAGTGCGACAATTTCTAGGGAATGCACATGATCGGAAATCAAAAAGGGGAAGGATGGATACAAAAAGAAAGGCTGTAAAATGAACAAATATACAGTGTGTTTCAAAATAATAATCATCCGATTTTTAAAAAAAAAATCATACCTATTAAACTTTTAATCCTTTTTGATCGAATAATGTATAGGTAGAAAGAGAGAAATGTCGAGTTTTACGCAGTTGCCGACAGGAAGCGCTAACGCGTTTCCTTCGGTTGCCACCTCAGGGTTTTCCAAGATTGGCTTTTCCCACATGTAGAAACCGATTCGGATGACCTAATTTTCCTGCAGGACGGGGCACCACCACACTGAAGCTTGGACATTTGAGAATTTTTGAACAATCGCATCCCTAAACGATGGATCTGCCGTACGAGACGTGTCGATTCAGTTAAACATCACTGGCCTCCAAGATCGCCGGCCCTCACAGTGTGTGATTTCTTCTTGTGGGCTTTTATGAAAGACTGACTACGTTAATGCACCTCCCCTTCCAACTACATTAGCCAAACTGAAGATAAGCATAACAGCAGCCGTGGAAGCAGTGGATGTAAACATGCTGAGACGAAACAATTTGGGACGAATTTGACTACCGTATAGATATTTGCCGTGCATCTCCAGGTAGACGTATTGAGCTCCTTTAACTTGGTTTGTAAAAATACTTTATGATTAGCCATGTAATATAAAATTAATCTTAAGTGTATATGTTCGATATTTTTCGTAATATACGCATTTCAAATCGGGTGATTCTTTTCAAAACACCCTGTACAACGTGACAATTCTAGGGAACTTGGTGTTCCATATACCCAAATCAACACGGGAGGGTAATATTGCATTCTACAAAATGTAATATTTGTCCGTAATACAAAATAACTACACGCCAATGGATATCCTTTACAGCATCATTACTACTACTCAACCGTACACGCACCTCGTACACATTCCTCTACTCAATTTCTAACGGATTGGTACATGCCGAAATGTTCGTGCCCGTGTTGTGAACGTAACGTGGCGTTTGTTTCAATCCAATGCTTGCAATGTGCAGTTTTTCATCAGTATCTTATGGCGTCAGTTATCAATGGATGACACCGAATCATGGCCATGATTCGGGGTCATCACCAAGTTGGCGTATTATTACGTGACAATTATGTCCACATTAACTATGGCAATCCATCAAACCGCAATCACGATGCGGTAATGATTTTTTTCTTCAAAATTTTACAGAAAAAGAACTATGTGTCTATATTGTCGCGTAGTTTTATTTTGTATTCGTTACAGAGCAATTAGAAACACACAGTCACAATCCAACAAGAACACAAAAAAGCATATCGGAACATTCCACAAAAATAAACAATCAATAAAAAATACATATATAGACATAATAAAAAAAACATTTTGGTGGAGGTGCCGGGTAACAAAAAACAACGGAAAACCCAATCAGAAGAAGCCGTAGACTCCAAGGGATGGCTTTTGAGCCCGTATCACTGCTTGACTCTTTTAGAAGACGTCGGTGCCTGATGGCTATGTCCAAGAATCCGGAAGGTGAGTCGTTAGCTCCATCTATTCAACCTGCTCCCAATGCATATGCCCCAGCTTATCCCACGTACCAAGTGCCTCGCGACCACTGCATATTCTCCGGTACTGATGGTCAAAGCCCAGAAAAGTGTCTGAAAGATTATGAAAGGATCTCCAATTACAACCGTTGGGATGAATCGATTCGCGTTTTACTTGACTGATACTGGTAGGCAATGGTTTGACAATGAAGACCTCATTACAAGCTGGACAATTTTACAACGGGACTTCAAAGAGGCATTTGGACAGCCCGAGGACATCAAGCGACGAGCGGAAGACCTTTCGAGAACCATGGCGCAGCTTCCGTGTGAGAAGTTTGAGTCCGATATTCAAGATGTTCTCTCATTATGCCGCCAAGTTGATCCATCAATGACAGATGACCAGAAAATTTCCCATCTCCTGAAAAGGATCGCAGAGGATTTCTACCAAGTACTGATGAACAAAGAAGCAGCTACAGTAGACCAGTTCATATCTATTTGTCGACAGATGGAGACTATGAGGAGACGTCGTGTAATCAAGCCAAAGTATGAAAGGCTACCTAACGTGACGACTGTGTAAATGTACCGGTCTGTTTCCATTGTGGTCGAGCTGGACACGTGATCAGATATTGCCGCGATCGAAGACGTGGCCTCACAGATGTAAGGTCCAGAAGGGAGTCAAATCAACAACTGAATTACAACTCTGAACGATCAAGGATAGAACCAAATCATTTTCAAACACAGGTTTCTAATTTTGTAGCCGAATATGGACATGAGAGTGATAACGACGACAGACGTTATAGAAGCAGCTCTCCATACCCCAGACGCAATGCAATTCGCCGACAGTGGCGCTCCCCAGGTCGCCGTCCAAGCCGTTCACCCGGTCTATCCACTGAGGAAAAGTCCCGAAAGCGGCAACTAAAGGATATTGTTATTTTACGGATGAAGCCGTATTATGACCCAAAAGAGCAGCAAGAAGATCCACACCCAGAGAAGTAAAGCCTTACTCAAGCGAATGCAAGCCGACTTTCAGATATTCATAATCTCAATGGACCTGTGACGAGAAGTCGATCTAAGCAGTTACAGCGAGCCGCTGAACATTTATAAGAGGGGGAGATATGTGACAAGACTCAAAAATAGGACAGATATTCAAGTACCATTATTAACTCCAGACTCAAATACCAGCCATTAACAAGATATATTTTATTCTTGTCACAATATTATTACATAAATAGAGTCTTTTCTCTTTTTTTGATCTCTCGTCACATGGAGCAAATCCAGTGCAGCTGCTACATATTAGCACATCGAACTTTGGATAGGGCTCTCCAGCCTTTGTTAATTTTTTTGGCCAGCAAAAGCACGAATCATTTCTGAAAATCCCAAACCTCTCGACCATCTCGTGAATTGACCGCACTTCTTGCTTTCGCAGTAACTTATTGTTACTTTTTGAATAGAGACATATTGAAACTACATTTTTTTTATAATATCGGTCATTGCTCTGTGACATCAGCATAAGTTAATCATTTCAAAATTGAAACCCATCGCTCTCGGGTATCGAATATTTAGTAGAACCATGAAATTCAGTTTTATAGTTTCGAATAAGATATTAAATGTGGAACTATAATCAGAAATTTAGTGAAACCATCTCAAATTTTTGAAACACATACAGCATATATTTTTTTTTTATATTCCAAACCTTAGCACCGCCTATCTCTTCTCTTTATTGATTTGTATGGTTTTGCTCTAACAGAGACCTCAGCCATCAAATATATGTAACGAAAAAACGTGAAAATTCAAAAGTTTCTTTATTCCGCTGTACAGAAAATTCGTTTTGTTTCAAACGTTTCTTTTTTTTTTATCTGACATCCCAGAAACCATTTCAACAGCTTGTAAAATTTCGAGAATGAAAATTGCATATATGAATTAAAAAAAAAAGGCAAAAAAGAAATAGAAAAGCTGCATATAGAAAAGAAATATATGGATATATATTTAAAATAAAGAAAAGAAATCTCTTGAAACGGGATTTAGGAGATGAAAGATGGAAGAACGTTGCTGCTGCAGCAATTTCTATTTAGAGCGTTGTTGAATAAATATATATATTTTTTTGCTCCAAGAAAAATAAGTTTTCTTGTTCGAATTTTTATAGGGAAAAAATCGAATATATATATAGAAAAAAAATAATTTTTAAAGCTGGAGGTGAACGCTAAGAAAAAAAATTACTTTGAATATCGATTTCTTTCTTTTCACGTTCATCGCATTTGAAAACGAGTTAGGACATTATAAGTGAAAGAAAAAGAAAATTATTCTAAAAAAAATAATAGAGGAAATTCCAGAGAGAGAAGAATGGGAAGCTGTAAGAAAAACCCCTAAAGGAAAAAAAAATCAGTGAAATGACACGACCCATCTGTATGGATTGAGATACGTGCTTCGGAATACCAAATTTAATTTATAAAATAAAACTTCATTTTTTTACTTTCGCTATCGTTCCAAACGAAAACGTGTTCTTTATATGTAGACTCATGATGGTAATCCATGATATTTTCCGTATTGAACCTAGAAATAGCGCGCAGAAATATAGATTGAAGACATATTCCGAAAATGAGCGGATATTATATCTTCTTTATATTTTTCTATCTATATAGTCGCATAATCATTCGTGTTGAAGAGAAAAGAATTAAGAAAGATATATATGTATCAAAATCTTATTTGTATATATCAAATTGATTTCATAAAAACAACATTCGTAAATATGGATATATAAGCAGTAAAAATAATTTATATTAAATTATTTCACATTCTAATTTCTCAAAAACGTGATTTTTCCATTTGATCCGTTTTCCATCTTTTTCTAATAAGACTGTTTACAAGTTAGTGTTTTTTTGGTTTTTCCTACGTGTTTGTTTGATAAATTTAACTTTTTGATGCGGATACATGTTTTGTATCAACTATATCACAGAACAGGCTGCATTTCTAAAAATTTTGCGCACCGGAAATATTTTAGGTGGCACCGGAATATATTTGGTGTACCTCAAGAAAAGTAAATGTTTTTGTTGTTTTCAGATAGATCTGTTTCCTCGAATCTTATCACATGTCAATTATGTTTTATGTGGTTACGTCTTCAAGCTTGAGTACAAGACTGGCTGTCCCGTTGATTGGCCGTACTGCTACTACTACTTAACCGTACATGTAACTCGTACACATTCCTCTACGGAATTTCTAACGATGTTCATGCTGCCATCTATATCTGACCTAGCCTGGATTTGAAATATTGGTAAAACAACAAAACTGACCTAATCGACCGTAGTGAAAATAATTTATATCAGGAGTCCTCGGGAAGGCTTTAGGTTGTCCGGGAGTTTGTAGTCAGAAACGAATAACTTTTTTTCTTTTTTTTACAATATGTAATGTACCATATATTATTCTGAAAAAGGATCCGTAATATTCATTTTATTGCTACAAGAGGTCCGGGGAACACAGAAAGTTAAGAACCATTGATTTGAACGTTTAATCCTAAGAACTATACCGTTTTGATTTTTTACAGTGGGAACAATTTGTTACAAGAATTTCCCCTACCGGTGTCCCCAAAAAAAGAGTTTTTACAGTGTTTTAGAACAACATATAAGAGTTTTTCAGAGTATACGGATGGATTTCGTTCCGACACATCGAACTTCACCATGTCGACATGAATACGTCTTCGCGTCTAGGTACCGAACCTACCGCACCTAACCGTAACGAAAACATGCAAGAAGCAAACTGTACAGCAAAAGCCATTGTTGTCTGCAGATAGATTATGTTTATGCAAATTCAACGATGCCTTATTCATGTGAACACGTCTTCGGGCTTTTTCCCGGACAGGGCATTTTGCACTGTAATGAAGTGTTAGACATATTCACGTTATTTTTGTAGGAATGCCAATATATATGACATCCTCTTCCTAGTATTATTTTTTTTTCACATGAAGATACAACATTGAAAATTCAGAGCTTCAAAAAATGACAGACGATTTGTGTGCAGTCGTTCATAGATTGAGATAAATGTTGGAAAATCACGATTTTTCTTTTTGATTATTTTTGTCGATGAAAGATTGAAATACATTAACTTCGATGTCATCGAAATAAAGTTAAATGCAAATACTGCTGAATAATGATGCCCGTAAAAAAATATGGATGTCAAACATAACTAAAATACAGAAACTTAATACATATATAACTATCTATACAATATATACTATACACTATCTACTAATAAGTATTTGGACACCTGTGATAGAAAAGAAAAACTAACTTTATTCAAAATCAATAGTTGGTAGAGCCTCCACGAGGGGCAATTACAGCGTGAACCCTCCGGGGCATACTTTCCACAAGTCCTTGTGTGACGGCTCGTGGTATTTTCTTCCCCTCGGCTTGGAGAAGACATGTCAGTTCCTTCACCGATTTCGGCCGGTTAGGGCACCCATTAATTCGGCGATCCAACTCGTCCCAGAGGTTCTCGATAGGGTTCAGGTCTGGGCTCTGGACAGGCCAGTCCATTCGATGAACCCCATTGGCACCATACCAAGCCTTGGTTAACCTCGCAGTATGACAGCTGGCATTGTCGTCCTGGAAGTAACAAGGGTTCACCCCGTAAAACTACCACAACGTAGGAAGCACATTGTCATCCAAAATAGTGCAGTAGGCATCGGCGTTGAGCTTACCATGAATGGGGACCAAGGGTCCCAGTCCATACCAGGAGAAACACCCCCAGACCATAATTCCACCTCCGCCGAACTTGACTGTTGGCACAATGCATTCTGGCAGGAGACGTTCTCCAGACGGACGCCAGACCCAGACCCTGCCATCCGAACGGTAGAGGGTGAACCTTGATTCGTCGCTCCAAAGAACCCGTTTCCACTGATCTACGGTCCAATTTCAGTGTGCTTTGCACCACATTAACCGAGCAACGCGGTTGGACTTTGTGATCAAAGGCTTATGGGCACGACCATGAAAACCAATCAGATGTGCTTCCTTACGGATGGTATTCATTGTATAGTATCATTTGTATAAATATCTCATGTGTTTCACATATGGTAATCTATTAAACCCGGGAGGACTCGCACTCCGAGTAGAGACACAAATGCTCGCGCGTGGGGTACTGGTACATATCAGCTGCATTTAACATATAATTTCTTTTCCATATGAATATTTCAGTTGAAATTGTAGTTGATACACTAAAACAGCTGTTCTCAACTGGTGATCCGCGGAACCCTTGGGGCTCCGTGCGAACTTCCATGGTTTTTGTGGCAACTGCAGGAAAATAAAAATAAAAAACCAGTAATTTTGGAAAAAAAATTGTAAATATATAATACAAATTAATCAGTAACTTAGACAAATAAGTAAAAAATAGTCTTACGGGGCCTCCACTATAGAAAGTATATACCACAAAGAGCTCCTCCGCGAGTCAAAAAAGGTTGAGAACCTAATCAATCATATATTATCGTAAAATCAATATTAATATATCTTTATAAAAACACTTGTAATATTGCATATATTTTATTTTTAACATTTCATTATCCATATCTGCAATCCTATTTGTCTCATTATGAAATGATATAATCCAGTTTTTTTTTTGTTTTTTTCGTTTCTCCAGTAGAGATAGAGAATTGTCAATCACATCCTCATTATACTGAAATATACTATACATAGTAGAATGACCGAATCTGCAGCTGCTGTTTCCCAACATGTATTTACATCACCGAGGTGTAACATGTGCTCACGTCAATCAAAGCAAAAATTTTATTCCAGTTCGCCAGGTTTGTTCGGAGTATGTTGTGTGTGTGTCGAAAACCACAAAAAATTGCTAGCTTTTCATAGATTGTGACGTATTTCCTTACCTATAGTGTGTGATTCTTTAATTACAAACTTACACATTGTGTGTATTTTATTTCATTCTATATTTTTAAAAAAACGTTTGTATCGTACTTCAATATAAACTTTTAAAATAGAAAGTCTACGATATTTTTTTTCCAATTTTAATTCATTTTTATATATCTTCTCTATCATTCATATTGCCAAATGTCATTTAACGTAATATAAATGAAGAACGTTAATGCATAAATCAGTAATCTTTGTATATCTTGTTCGTGGGAATCCACCGCCGCACATTTATATAGATCAAGCGCTAATGCTCGCGTGGAGTACTAAAGTACCCCCCAACAACCGAAAATGGCTCACTAATAAACCAAAACTGGAAACTAGGTCGCTTAATCCGCTAGTATCCTGATAAGAATTACGTCATGATGTCTCCGCCGGGACATGAATTTTCTTTCCGAGTTCACCTCAGCCTAATTTCCAGAAAATATCTGTTTTCTTGATATCTTGGGCCGAGGGGATGTCTATATCTCTCTACCGTCCCACCTGGGGGTCATTTCCTCAAGTTAAGACAGGCTACTAACGTTTATACTTCAGCGCCTCACGCCACAGTGCGTGATGTGACATAAGGAAGGCACGGTCGTGTCTGTCTCCAGTGGTATAGATGTTATCATGCTTGCCCGGTATGCAACCGGGCCTGGGTTCAAGTCCCGGAGGAGACCAGATGACTTTCCTTTCCAGGTTCACCTCAGCATAATATCAAGAAAATATCCGTTTCCTTCATATTTTGTTTTAAGTTTTAATCCAACTCCATAAGAAAACTTTTGTTTTTGAATACCGTACATTTAAAATATCATTTTAAAATATTTCATATAGTTTTCACAACATTTTTACTTGCTGTATAATGGTAGGGAAAAAAACCTAGATGGGTTCTAGTTATTTAAGCGGAGAATAGTTTGATATCATCGAATAAGGCACAATCGACAGCCTCCTGCTCGAACGTTTTGTTCAAAATATATAGTGAGCGAAATATGTTCTTAGAGAGAATGTATTTTTTTTTTCTATAAAAAGCGTTCCCTTCCCATTATTTAGTTGCTGTCAAACACGGGCTCCTATTTTCGGATAAATTACACATTTCCTCTCCGTATCTGACAAATAACGCTTTTTGGTTCAAAGGAACGAGAAAAAATGATAATGGTATGTAAGCGAGAAAACTGGTGCGCGCATAGAAAGTGGATTACGATGTTTCTTTCTCTTCAACACCCCTCGCACCCATCCTTTTAGGAAACATTCCTTCCCCCCTTTTTCTGAAGTACTTCAAGTATATGTACATGTGTATGCGTACGCGCGCACACACATTTTACGATGAAGAGAACCTTTTATTACACTTGCTTCCAATTTCGAATAATCGACCAACTAGAGGTAAGTGGTTATTGATCACGGTGATCGATAGGGAGATACAACCTTCGACGTCCAATATCTCCATATCTACTGGAACACTATACTCTTATCAAACTTCCCTCCTTTTTATGATTACCCGACGCAGCTAGAATTTCTAAACACATCCGCGTTCCACGTTGATTGTCTTCAACTGAGGAAACTAAGCGTCTGAACATTGGAAATACATCTTTCTATTGAGAGATTTTCTGATCTCTATACTGAGTCACCTGCTCCAATAAATTAATCCGTTTGTGTTTCAGTGTCATCGAGATGTCATCGATCACAACAAGCCTCTCTTCATCTCTGTTCCTCTTTGTCAAAATGATGACTAGTTGTGGGTGTGTGTGTGCAGGAGAAGTGCTTTCGCGTTTCACACGTGATAATTCTAGGATGTTTACTTGATTTATTACGTGTTGGGAAAAGCCCATCATTTAGTATATGTTTGGTACGTACTGCCATCAAAGCGAATGCTCTTCCGATGGAGCAGTCATTCATTACTCCCATTGACGACGGAAAAGTTTTAGCTCATTTTTCTTCGGAGATGTACTTTTGCTTTTCTTGTTCTCATTTGAATCTAGTTCATTATCGAATGGGTTTGTGATTTTCTCACTCATTGCTCGGGAATTAATAGACCGGTAGAATCAATTTCACAGGTTGAGTGATATTGCCGAACATAGAATTAGGAACTCTACTGAAAGATCTGAATCGAAAAGCAAAGAATGCAGTGGAAAAGCAGACAGCATTTAGTGAGAAAGCGATTACTCTTTCACATTGTTATTTTCACTCATTTGAATTAAATGAAGAGTAATTAACATTAATCTGGATCTCTCTTATTTAGAATTTAAAATTTCGACCACTATTTAGGTAGTGGGAAAAAACATTATTATCTTAGCTAGCAATAATCTAGAGCAGTTGACAATCTTATTCGTTAGGAAAAAAATAGAGCTATTTTGATATTCCTTGATTTCTGAAGTTATAGATGCAATTTTACCAAGTACAGGGTGTACCATAAATTAGTAAATGGTTCAAGAGCCCGTAAAAATGGGAAAAAAAAGAAGATATATTTGAATGAGGTTTGCTAAAAGTAATACTCATGAAGTTAGATTTTCTTTTGGTACGGAAAAAAGTAAGTTCAAATTTATGTTTATAGAGGACGCTGAAAACCATTCCGGCAGACAGTAATTGGACTGGACCTTTCTTCAGTCTCTTTTGCGTCTGACGCGTTCGTGCTGAGGTAAAACACAATTTCACCAATATTTATTTATCTACCAATGTCAATATTGCAATCGAAACCTTATGTGAGCGTCAGTAATAGGAAAATTCAGAAATGAGCTGTTAATCGTTCACTCCGCATTTTATAGGACTTTTATTTTCATATATGTGATTTTTGTGCAGCACCATCTATTGACAAAAGGGTTTTTTTTCTATGTTCCTTCGTGAGAATAACGTTTTCGCAAACCGCATCCACATTTCACGAATCTACAGGGGCACCACTTATTTTCATATAACGTTCATATTTATCTATCTATTGATAGCTTTTCTTATTATCTGTGCTGTAGTCACCTGCTCCAATAAATTTGTGTTTTAGTGTCATCGAGATGTCATCGATCACAACAAGCCTCTCTTCATCTCTGTTCCTCTTTGTCAAAATGATGACTGGTTGTGTTTGTGCAGGAGAAGTGCTTTCACGTTTCACACGTGATAATTCTAGGTTAATTCGATGTTTACTTGATTTATTACGAGTTGGGGAAAATCCCATCATTTAATATATATTTGGTACGTACTGCCATCAAAGCAAATGCTCTTCCGATGAAGAAGTCATTCATTACTCCCATTGACGACGGAAAAGTTTTAGCTCATTTTTCTTCGGCAATGTATCTTTGTTCTCATTCGAATCTAGTTCATTATTAAATGAGTTCGCGATTTTCTCACTCACTGCTCGGGAATTAATCGGCTGGTAAAATCAATTTCAGGTTGTGTGAGATTGCGGAGTGTATGCAGAGGATTCGCCGGAAGATTTTAATCCAAAAACCCACAATGCAGTAGAATGGCAAAAAAGTATCTTGCGACAACGCGATTTTTATTCATTTTACGAAAAGACTAAAGTAATTATATATGATTGATCTTGATCTTTCTAATTTACGATTCCAATTACATTAGCTACTGTTGTCCAATCAATGTTACATTAAGTAAATATACATCGTGGACGAGAAGTCCTAAATACATTTAAAAAATGGATTTAGAAAAGAAAAATCAATTGGCATAAAGTGCGGCTCACCAAAAATTTCATTCGCAGATGCCACTCTACTACGAAAACTCCAGATGGCTCATAAAATTTGACTCAAACAGTGGAAAACTAATCTTTATTACGATTTGCTTTATATAAAACGATCGCATTTGAATATGAGCACTCTTACAAGCTCGGGCTACATCTAAACCATAGTTTCCCAACCTTTTTTGTCCAATCGCCCCCACTTCTTCAGAAATTGTTTTCTCCCATCGCCCCCCCCCCCAACGCAATATAACCCATAGCATCCTATGTTATACCCGTAGCTTTTACCGACCCCCCTGGAACTTTCCATCGCCCCCAAGGGGGCGTTAACGCCCACGTTGGGAATCTGTGATCTCAGCGATTGAAGGGGCGCTCATATTGAAATGTGGTAGTTTTGTGTAAGACAAATCGTAATAAGCATTAACTGTGCGTGTCGTGCTACGCCGACACTGTCGGCGTAGCGTTTATGAGCCATGTGAGCCATGAGTTTTTGTGTTACAGTGCTATCTGAGAGTAAAATTTTGAACTTTTTTCTTATTATAAAGAGGAAATCTCGACACACCTTGATAAGTATTTTGGTGCAAACTGCACTTTTTTTGTAATGACAATTTGTTGGTTTTTAAAATGTATCGAAGACTTTCCGCCCACACTGTATATTATTATCGTATCTAGAGATGTTGCCAAAATCTTTTCTTTTTAGTCTTTCGTAGAGATTTAAACTAAAAGGTAAAGAAAGAAGTGGAATAACAAACAAGTATCTGTGTAATAACAAAACGATTGTTCGTTGTTACTTTCATTCATGTTACGGAAACATTAAAATAATTACGATTAATCAAGTTCTTCCCCATTTATAGTTTACGATTTCGGGGATGGTAAGAAAATTTAAAATGATATTTTCAAAATATATATAGTATTGTCGTATATCTGGTAATAATATAAAGCCGTTTTCTCTCTCTCTGAAAAGCTTTTGCCGTCGCACAAATCAACTAGAAGCTACTTCGTAAATCCTGAGCATCATTGCGGAAGAAATTTTACCATGTATTTTTGTATATGCATCAGCGATTTTCTAATATGTGCTTAGTTAATCGGCTGCCATCACTTTTAGATGATGTCCTTAGTGACCTGCTCAGTCATCCCCCGGTGATTTGAATTAGTGACATCGTTGCCTTAAAACGATGCATAGAGAGCAAGTGAACATACGTTTTATTTATTTTTGCCCTTTTCTTTCATTATTTCCGTAATATCTGGCAAGTTTGAGCCTCTTTCTTCGACGAGTAGTTGTCTCAGGTTCTATTGGGAAAAAATTGTTCGTTGCCGTTCCCTGGGATCGAACCGCAGACCTGGCGGTCACCATCATGGTAGTAAATAAGTACCTCACCACTGCGCCACCCTCGCCCTCATTCGGACACCATAAATAAGTTCAGAACACCATATACACGTATGACACGCTTCGACGTGCACCATTTCGTTAGAAATTCCCCAGATGAATGTTTACGAAGTGCATTCACGGTGTAGCAATAGTAGTGGTAGGGAGTGTCATCGCGATGTCATCAATCAAAAGAGGCCTCTCTTCATCTCCGTCCAACTTTGTCAGATGATCTCTAGTTGTGTGAGAGAAGTGCTTTCAAGTTTAATACATGTTAATTCCAGACCGTATACTTGATTGATTACGTGTTGGGAAATACCCATCACTTACTATCTGATTGGTACGCACTGCCATCAAAGCAAATACTCCTACAATATGAAGTAGTCATTCATTATTTGCATCGACAAAGAGAAGTTTTAGCCAGTTTTGCTCCTTTCTTCATCCGAACCCATTATTAAATAGATTCGTGATTTTCTCATTTACTGTTTCGGAATTAATAGACCAGTAAAGTCAATTTAAGGTGAATGAGATTGCTGAAGAAAGAATTCAAAGTCTCACAGAAGAGATTTCAATTCAAAAACAACGAATGCAGTGGAATAGTAGACAGTATCTAGTGACGAAGCTTTTGTTCGCTATTAGTTTTACCCATTCCACGAGAAAAAAGTAGCGCAATTACGATTCTTAGAGCGTTCCAATTAATAATTCACTATTTCAATGGCACTTGAATAATAGAAAATTCATTAGTTTCGTATTTAGTAGTAACTCAGTGGTGTTTGGTAGAAGTTTTCTCTCACTGAAAATGAACTTAAAAGTATTTTTACCTGATGAGACTTGAATTTAAATATGCGTATATTTTTACGAGCATTCCGGTACATTTTTCCGCAGCGAAACATAATCTATTTAGAATCTGTTCGGTTACTTCTATGATTATTATTCATCAGGGTCTTTTCTTCCATACATTGCAAAATTTACTTTATTCATGAACGGGTTTTCAGGATAGCGTCCGATAGCATCTATTGAATCTTTGACGCGAAGCTAATGAACAATTCAGATTAGGAATTTGTATACATAAAAAAAGAAGTCAAACTGGTGCTCAAACTTAGATAATATATTAATAAATTAATAAACCGTCTTATCTCGTGTCTTTAATCAAACTTCTTAAAATATTATATTGCTTCTCGAACGGCAATGATCTTGCTTTATTACGCTTACTTACAGCTGATCACAGATACTACTCGCCCCTAAATCATTGGTGATTGAAAATTAATAATTCGAAAGATTGCTTATAGCGCCGAAACTAATTTTCTTTAAATATGAGGATTAGAAAATTATCAACATATCCGATTAATAAATCACTAACGGCGGGCAGCAGTCGTTACGGGCATTAAAATTGAGCAGTGATTACAAATTACGTATAATGAAGTACGGATGAAATTACTTTTGGTGTTTTCAATTTGTAGGCACTGATAATGAGTTGATTTTTAGAAGCCCATAAATTCGTTATGATACATAATCCATAAACGTGGACGAAGTTTTAAACATTCATTTTCGTGTTCGTTTATGATGCCTTCGTTTTGGAATAATCTCCACACGAAACCGACTCATATTTATTTTATCAGGTCTGTCGTAATTACTTTATTATTTATAGCAGTTAAAAATCATTCTAGTTATTATTCAGCAGCGATGTCTATTTTTGATACAAGTTTTACTAGTTTCTAGACATTTTAAATTTAAATATCATCACATTTGTTTCAGTAGCTCCCACCCCCCATTTAAATTTTGAAATAACTTTAGTAGAATTCGTTATGAACAATTAATAAGAAGAATCTCATTAAAATTTATAGCAATGAAGCTAATTAATGGAAGTTGTTGAATTATGTATTTTCGTGAACTTTCTAACGGTTCGAAATTGAAGCAAGAAAAAAAAAAGTTAGAGTAACTTGAATATTTTCTAGCTCTTTGCTGAATTAACGGTAAGAAGCTGTAAATTTTCTATAAATATGTTCATCTCTGATTTCTTATGATTTCCTTATTAGCTATCTATCTACTCCATGATACGACAACAAAAATCTGTGGGTTTGTGATAGTTACCGTATTCTCCCGTATTAGCCGGCATGCCGGGAAATTCGAGCCACAGATTTCGGTAAATTCTAAAAGTTCTTTACTTAAAGAATCTTTACTTTCTTCACCGCGCCCGCGGTGCTGTCCTGGCTTGTCGAGCGGTGATGTGTCCTGGGATCGGGGGTTTGGGTGTGGGGGTGTGGATGTTGGTCCCGGCCGGCTTGAGTTTTCTTTTCCGGCACGCTCACGATCAATGAGCTTATATCGCAAAAGCGACAGAGCCTGGGCATGCTCGGTTCTATACTATACTATACTACTACGTTTGTTCTCTGTATTTTAGATTGCTTTCTATTTCACCAACTACGTCGGAGGTAGTTCCGATTTCACACGTTTGCTTTTCCTATTCATTTTTTCTTGGTTTTTTTCAAATGACGCATACAAACATATTCGTTGTCGCAAATTAGGTGAGCTAAATGGAAGAAAATGGTTGACTCCGAAGTATCGTTTGATCATGTGTTTCAGGTTAGAATGGGCATAGCAAAAAAAATCATTATTCTGCAAAACATGATATAACAATAATGAAGCGATAGCATATTTCTTGAATCTTTGAACATAAAAAAAACAACAACCGGAATCTGCATTTCGTATTATACTGGTAATAATTATGTTAAGGTAATAAGTAAATGTTTAATTTCCATTATAGTTATAAAAGTCTGACAGAATAATTTTGCTTGCAGTCAAAAATATTTTTTTTTTCAGTATTATTTTCAATTCGAGTATTTATTCATTATTTAAACCTCTGTCGGGAGTACCTCATCTGTGAGGGGAAGCGTCCATTTTTTTTTTTCGTGTCAAAGAGTGAGATTTTTACAAGAAAGGGTGGGGTTCCCTCTAGTAGCCTCTTGCCTCCCGCCACTCACACAAGGGTATCGTTGTTTCTTCTCCAATGCACTGTTTGTCTTTGTGAGTCGTATTTCAATCTGGTAGATGGATTGCGCCATATTACGTAAGCATTTTTGATTTTTGAATTTTCAAGATATTCATGAATATATCTTTTTATCTACCTAGAACTGTTCGTATACCTAACGTCCCATGAATTACACCTGATCGTGTCCCTGAAAAAAATTGAGAGAAATTAGAAGTTTATTGTTTGATATGACAAGGGGAGGAATGTAAAAAAATTACTTGAAGACGCAAATATTACCTTGTTTGAGTAAAGCTTGCAGTTTCATAAGCCTCTCTTAGCCCTTAAGGGGCCCAAAATTGCAAGAAGGAACACGGCTATAACGCGTTTCGGAACTCTTTTGCCTACACCAGCGAGTAACTTCCGCTATATAAGGAGTATTTTACTATATTTTCTTTATCTCTGCTACTGATGAAGGCACTTTATATAGTTCCGAAACGCGTATGGCTGTATTCCTTCTTGCAATTTTGGGCCAACTAACATCGGTCGTTGTATTATCTATAACCCAAAAGGTAATTAATTTCCCTAAGGAGCCGTTCAAGTATTACGCCAGCAGATTTTTAGTCATTTTTTACCCCTTTAACTTGTCAGCAAAATTTTGTCAGCACTTCCCTCTACCTGCTAAAGCATATTGGGATCAGAGACGTACCCCCCCCCCCTCCGACTTTTTTATGCAAAACAAATATTTAAAAACAAATTAAAATTTTGGAAGAAAATACCGTTATATGTTATTACAATGAATTTATGTCAATTTCAATGCTATTTCAAGGCTAAGAACTCAAAATTTCTTTTAAAGAAATTCATTGTGACCCACCCTCTAAGCCATATATGCTGAACCTATGGCCCTCTGTGTTTCCTGATGTAGTCCATCATCTCAAACCTAATTTTGTAAAACTGAACCAAGCCCATTTACAAATAACTTAAATGACCCGTGACACAATTCGAGAGTTGTGCCAAATTAACGACTTTGAGGTGACCACCGATAGACAGCGCCTTCATTTCCAACCCATTTCATTAATGGCAGTAAATTGAAATATAGCGATATGGCCAGAGTTGGTGAAGTAGTAGTATTGATTGGTAAGGGGCAATTCTAGGTTGTTGGTTGTTGTGTCGCAGGGAATTTTTCTGCAATAGGGTTTTAACAAATGGAAGAGCTTACCCCCCGGGAGTTACAGTACGCCGTTACAGTTTTAGTACAGTTACGCCACCGAAAGGCGGGTCTATAAGACGGAGTTTTAAAAATGAGTATAGTCAACACCACCTATAGAACAATGCCTCCGCACGAAGCACGAAAAGTCACTGAAGAAGGCCATTTCACCTATTGCCACTGGATATAGAAAGTCGACGCATGCAACATCTTTACGTTTTTTTTGCAGTATATTCAATAGCAATAGCAGAAATGACCTTCTTCATTGACGTCACAAGCTTCGTCCGGAGGCCTTGTTCTATAGGTGGTGTTGGACAGTGCCACCCGACTTACGTAACCCCTCCGATGTCAATAGATGGCAACCCATTCGATTAAAGCAGGAGCAAAATAGTATTGGTTACTGTCATCTGTTGTTTAACTTTCTATAAAGTCTAAATGAATGCTAACCACATTTTTTATTACTTTCTTTATCGAATATTGTTTGCTGAGCAATAAAATTGAAAAAAAAAATTTAAATGTGCCTAAGATTTGTGCTGGTTGATATTTGTAAAAGCAATTTGTGTATGAGTAATTTTTCAACATATTTATAGATTGCGGATCTAGAAGCGAGCGCTAGTTAAAATTATGCACGTTTAAGTTCTCGTAGGAACGGGCGTTCATTGCAATATTCCTCTAATGATGAAATAACGTGGTAAAGTTATATTTCATAAAATTTCGGTTTATAAGTTGGTTATTAAAGAAGATCCGCATGCATGTATACTCCGCATATGTATACTCTTTTCTTTAATGAAAGTGGGCACTTTCATTGAAGAAAAGAGTATACATATACAAGAGAAGAAGAGAGAGAGAGTTGTGAGTAATGCCAGCGAAATAATACAATAAAATAAATATAATGACTTACATTTTTCATTTAAAAGCTGTCCATTACACTGTGAGCGAATATGAACTTTTACAAAGAGTAGTAGTTTTCATAAACACCTTTTAAAACTCGTTCGATTAAAGTTGTAGCAACGTTTGTTTGTTTCTCTTTAGCCCCCTTTTTTCAGTGGCTTAATTTTTATCTCAGCCAATGACCGTAATCCCATGTCAAAATCCTATGCATCGGATTGGGAAACGCTCACTGTAATTGGTAGGCGGTAAAAATTGTTTTGTAGGCACACATTAACATCAGCTTCTCTTTATTTTTACTCTTTCAGTACTGCATTATGAGAAAATTACATAATTATTAGAAAAAAAATTTAGTAAGCCATTATAATTGTAATTAAGTCTTAAAAATCAATTTTTTGTTTATAAAAATTAGTTCGTATGTAACGAATTGATTAACGTGGTATTTTTTTTAAAAAAAGTACCGTCAGCACATTACTCTTGCAATGTGTAGAAATACAAATTTTCAAACATGTTGAATAATATAGTTGAAGGAATGTTTTATTCAATTCCCCCAAAAGAAAACCATAATTTGTTTCATTACATTTGTAGGAGGACACTTTGGGGGTGTAGTATACAAAAGTGTAATACAGTATACTTTTGCAGGGCCGAAATATCTAAATTTTATTAATTAATCTATTAAATATACAGTCAAACCTCGTCTCGTTAATGAGTCACTGTTGGAAGAGCAAAAATGTGACTTTATAAGCGGAGTGACTCATTAAACGGAGTAAGCCATAGCTGTGTCAGTTCCTGCTTGCGGACAATTGGGACTTCCAAAAAGTGACCCGGTAAGCAGAGTGACGTGTTAACCGGGTGACGCATTAACGAGGTTTGACTGTATATAAATATATAATATAATTAATAATAAATGTATATATAGATATAATTAAATATATTTAATTATATATATGTATATACATTTATTATTAATGTATATACTGTATATATATAAATTTTTTTTTGGTCACAAATAAATACCAACGGTGAACTTGGATTTGAAAAATACATGAAGAGAACAATAGTAATGTTTATGTGCATCACCAATTATATAAAAAGGGAAATATATGTAAATAACGTATATTACATAAATACCGTATGCTATGTAAATAAATGTATACCGTATGTGAGTAATTCAAATGTGAACGAGCAGCACTGTGAACGGAGGCTGTGTTTGACTATTTCTGTCGCGCTTTATAGTATGATAATTTTGTAACCTTGAATATTTGTATGAGCTCATGGTGATATTTGTTCCCAATATGCATTACCTTCATAGTGATGTTTATGAACATTCCCAATAATATAAAAAAGGGAAATTTTTGTTGTGCAAATAATGTTCGTGTGTAATTCGAATGTGAATGTCCAGCACTGTCAACGGAAGCTCTGTTTGATTATTGCCGTCGCAGTGGAGGCTCTGTGTGTTTTCTGTGTGTGTATAAATTGCATATTCCGTAAAAAAGAAAGGGAAACAAAATTTCCCAGCACTGTGGACAGAGGCTTTGTTTCTTCGTTTCCCGTCACATTGGAGGGGCTGTGACGGTTGTAATGACGCACAATATTTTGTATATATTGTGTATTTAGAGCATTCTCAAATCTCTCCCACTTCAACATGCCAACTTCCACTTCTTCTTACTTGCCCACAAGTCTTTTCCACACTTCTTTTGAAATCCCAGGCTGTGGTCTTTGGCCCTTATGTGCCACTTGGCGCACGTGTAATTTTTCTTCCTAGTCATTGGGTTCATCTATCGATTTTATTCAAATGCTTTGTACGTTGCATCGAGTTGATGACTGTCTCCATGGGGAGAATAACGCGAGTGATTCGATACTTGCAAGCAAGGGGAGCCACCATTGTAAATCTTTGCTGACTTTCCGACACAACCCTGCCTCTTTTGAGGTAACGGAAGTAAGAAGCTTTGCATCAGTCCGGGGTTACGAGCGGTTCTATCTACACTGCTGGCCACCCACATTGCAACACCAAGAAAGACAAAAGATATCGCAACAATATTTATTTTGTAGATAACATGTTGACCAAGCATCAAATGATTAAATTTATAGACTTCTGTGAAGTGTGGTTCCTGCCAAAATCAGTAGCCAGAGTAGCCGCCATTGTTGGAGATCACCGCTGCCACACGCCTCGGCATTGATTCAAAGAGACTTTGGATGTGTTCTTGGGGTACAGCAGACCAAGCAGCTTCCACGCGTTGCCAAAGTTGATCTGGTGTGGCAGCTGGGGATGTAATCTGGGTCAATCGTTGAGCAACCATGGACCACATGTTTTCTATCGGCGAAAGATCCGGAGAGCGAGCTGGCCAGGGAAGCAATTCAATCTGGCGATTGACGAAGAACCTTTGGACAATGCGTGCCACCTGTGGTCGCACATTATCCTGTTGAAATATGGCTGTGGGCAAGCCCTGAAGGTAAGGAAGGACAACTGGCTCCAACACCTCGGAGATGTAGCGCTGGCTTTTTAAAGTACCGGCAATGCGTACTAGAGGAGTGCGAGAGTGATATCCAATACCGCCCCATACCATAATACCCGGTGCAGGACCAGTGTGGCGGTGCATAACGCAGCTGTTCAGCATCCTCTCTCCACGGTATCTCCAGACTCGAATCCGACCATCGTGGTGTTGCAGACAGAAGCGTGACTCGTCAGTAAAGACAATTTCATTCCATTGTGCCGTCCACATCCTTCTTTCATCGCACCATTGGCGGCGGAGACGTCTGTGGTTCTTCGTCAAGGGTAGACACTCTGCTGTAAACGGCGTCGAATGGTACGCGCAGACACTGGATGATACGGTACAGACTGAATGTGCTGTGCTATGGTTCGTGATGTGGCTGAGCGATCCGTCACTGCCATACACAATACGCCTGTCATCACGTGAAGTCGTGCACTGAGGTGGATGCGATCGAACACGTCGGTCCGTCGTACCCTCCTGCATCCAACGATCACATATCCGCATTACAGTTGTTTGGTTTCGTCCAACACGACAACCGATTTCCCTGAAAGATAATCCACAATCTCGGTAGGCCACTATCCTTCCTCTGTCGAACTCGGATACTTGATCAAAAGATGATCGCTGTTTTCTACGAGGCATAATTGATCGTTTTTTTGAAAAAACCACAAGAAATGCACAATTGCCGTACTTCAAATCGTCGAAATCTCCAAGCATTAAATAGCGCTTTGAAGTGGCGCCACAGGCGCTCGTGATGTGCGTCTGCGCTGAAATTCTAATCATTTGCATATCTCACCTCCGCTAATGCATGTTGTAAATTTCATATTATTTGCATGCTTCCTTCAGGGTGTTGCATTTACGGTGGCCAGCAGTGTATATATGAATGGGGACCATGGAAGTGAATTTTTACTCATAAACTCTAATCATATTTGTAATCTAGTTGCCTCACACTTTTGATGTCATCTGTTAATCGTAAAGAAGTTGTACACAGTCTTTATGCTTGAAAATACCAACTTTCAACAACCTATGTAAGGGATGTTACGGGGGTTAAAAAGTTTGTTGTATTTTTAAGTAACGTCCCTGTAAGGGTTAAAAGACCCTATTGTAGACTGCCCTTACGTAAAGCACATTGTAAAATTTCGTCAGCACCACCATTATCTGCTAGAAGGAACTAGAACAAATATTAATTTTTAGGAATTTCGTCTATTCTAACTATTCAGGAATAAAACTTCAAAATTAAAGTTTTTTGTTAATCTCTATACACAATGAATTCAATAAAATTTTGCTGTTGAACTTTGATATTCCCAAAGCCGAATGAAATAAAATTGAAAAAAAGAGAGAAGAAACTGAATTGAAGTATACGCACATCATTACAATTTATTGTATCAGATAAGTTCACATATATAGATATATATTCTGAAATTCCTCCTTGCAGTCACATCCGACTGTTCACGTGACGCCGTGAAGCTGTAACATTAAGAAAAAAAAATAGATTATATGGTAGAGAGACTCGAAGTCTTTCGTAACGACATTCTCAAAGACGATGGAAGAGTATAAAAAGTATAAGGAAGAAAATCCAGTGCCTAAAATTGCAGTAATTTCGTGAAACAACCAGAGAAAAAGTTTGAAGATCATAAAAAAGAGTGAAGTTCCAGTATTTCACTTCATCTTTTGCCTTGAGTTTCATGAACATGAAATAAAACGAATTTTATATTAGCCTTCTTTCAGGATAATATTGGAAATAAAAACGAAAATTTTACTCTATTTTTTACGTAAAAGTTTTGTATATTATTTTTGTAAATCATATTTCCTTTGAAAACATTATACAGTCGAATACAGTTATAACGAACTCCAAGAGACCGGAGAAATCGCTTCGTTATAATGAAATTTCGTTTTAAAGCAAATTCAGGTTGTTTGCGTTGTTCCTATGTATACTTATTTGAGGGCTTAGAAAAGTGTTCGTTAAAACGAGATTTTCGCTATAACAGTATTCGTTAAAACGGGATTCGACTGTATATAATTAAAATCATTAAAAACCTCCAATTGTCTAAGAGTATTGCGGAGTCACTACACAGAGCCACAGCTTCTTAATAAACATTTATTACGACGACACAAACATGATAATCTGGGTTAATGAAAAGGAAGGCCGACATAGAAATTTCGAACCTCACGCTTTCGTGTGCAGTGACTCTCTGCTCTGCTGTTTTCCAGACGGTCGTCTCCAGTACCCGGGATCACGTGACACACTCGAGGTCGTTGACCCGACTCTTGGGGGGTCGTCTGCGTGAGACACCACACACTCCCTCCCCAGTGATCACGAGTAATAAGAGGTGATCGCGTACTATGGAGTAGCATCAGTGATCACGAGCACTGTAGACGATCTGGAAAGTGGACAGTACGTCCAGAACGAGTGGTTCTGACTGGTTTCACAGCAGAATCAGCTGCGAGTCTGTCAGACGTAACTGCGGTTGGTACGTTTGGAAACACAGGTACCGGCTCCACCGTCGGATTCACGAGAAATGCCGGTTTAAGCCGATCGACTGACACTGACACTGATTTTCCTCTTATTTCCACGTTGAACACTTTGTCGGTCCGGCTGATCACTCTGTATGGTCCTTCAAATGGCTGTTCCAGAGGACGTTTCACCCTATCAGTTCTTACGAAAACGTGAGAAGTAGTTTTGAAATCATGGTGAACAAATGTAGGATGTCCTCCATGCCGTTTTATTGGTCGTGGTTGGAAAGTTTGGACGTGAGTTCTCAGCATTTGTAGAAACTCAGAAGCGTTAGTTGAGTTGGAATTAGCTCGTGCTTGGAAAAATTCACCAGGTAATCGTAAAGTTTCTCCGTACAGTAGTTCTGCAGGTGTGCACCCCAAATCTTGTTTCAGAGAGCACCGAAGACCGAGTAGAACTGTAGGTAATGCTTCAGTCCATTTATGGGTTTGGTTGCATTTCAACGCGGCTTTGAGAGGGCGATGCCACTCTTCCAACATACCGTTTGCTTGTGGATGGTATCCAGTTGCCCTGACCCGTTTTGCTCCGATGAATTTGGAAAGCTCCCGGAATAGCTGCGATTCGAATTGGCGACCTTGATCAGTTGTTACTGTTAAAGGTGTGCCGTATCGAGAAATCCAGGTGGAAAGAAAAGCTGCAGCTACCGTGGTTGCTGTGATGTCGCGGATAGGTACCGCTTCTGGCCATCGTGAAAACCGGTCTATCATTGTTAGGCAATAAGAATATCCATCGGAAATGGGCAGTGGGCCAATGATATCCAAATGAATATGTTGAAATCGTTGGGAAGGTTCCACAAACGATTGTAGTGTGGATCTCGTGTGCTTGTGCACTTTGGATCTTTGGCATGGTATGCACACTTTTGTCCATTTAGCACAGTCTTTAGCTAGACATGGCCAAATGAATCGCTTTCTGACCAAATCAATAGTACGTCTAATTCCTGGGTGTGAGAGTTTGTGCATATTCCAAAACACATCATATCGAAATTTTTCTGGAATATAAGGTCGAACAGCACCTGTTGATAAATCGCAGTAGAGCGCTTTAACTGAGTCTGGAAGAAATACTTTCTTCAGTTGCAAAGCTGATTTGCTCTTTAGAAGTTCCTCTAGTTCTTTATCCCCCTCTTGTTGCTCAGCGATGGCAGTAAAATCAAGAGGTCCAGGAACTGAAATTGCTGTTACGCGTGATAAGATATCAGCGGAAATATTTCGCGATCCAGGAATATGGCAAATGTTCGTTGTGAACTGCGATATATAATCTAAATGCCTTAGCTGTCTAGGTGAGCATTTTTCACTTTTTTGTCGAAACGCATAGCACAGTGGTTTATGGTCACTGAAAAGTATAAACTCACGAGCTTCAAGCATATATCTGAAAACTTTTATGGAAGAATATGCGGCAAGAAGTTCTCGATCGTATGCGCTATACCGTGTTTCGGTAGGTGAAAGTTTACGTGAGAAAAAACCTAGCGGTTGAAGACCATTGTCCGTCACCTGGTGCAGTGCACCGCCTATAGCATAGTCGGAAGCATCTACGTGTAGAGCTAATTGGGCAGACGGGGATGGATGTGCCAGCAATGCGGCATTAGCTAGTAGCTTTTTGCAATCTTCAAATGCTTTCAAAGTTGATGTAGACCACACAACTTTTGTTTTGTCTTTTCTTTTTTTCGTAGAACCTTTCAATAAATCATGCAGTGGCACTTGTGTCTCAGCTGCATGCGGTAGGAAACGGCGATAAAAATTTATGAGACCTAAAAATTTACGCAATTGCTCAATTGTTTCCGGTTGCTTGAAATCGAGTACAGCTTGTACTTTGTCTGGGCGAGGTGTGATACCAGATGGTTTGATCACATGTCCCAGAAATTCGAGCTCAGAAACACCAAATATGCATTTTGACACATTTAAAACTAAGCCATACTGTTGAAGACGTTGGAATATTTGTTTTAAATGAATTTTGTGTTCTTCGGCATTTTCAGAAAAGCATAGAATGTCATCAAGATATACATAGCAGAATGGTAAACCTCGTAATACTTCATGCATGAACCGCATAAAAGTTTGAGCGGCATTTACGAGACCGAAACTCAATCTTGTATACTCGAATAAACCCCAAGGGGTTGTGATTGCGGTTTTTGGTATATCTTCTTCGGCAATGCCAATTTGGTGGTATGCCTTGAAGATGTCTAGTCTAGAAAAAATAGACTTACCGTGCAATTCTTGTGAAAAGTCTTGAATATGGGGTATCGGGTAAGAATCAAATTCCGTAACACTATTTAGACGACGATAATCACCGACAGGACGTACAGTACCATCTGCCTTGGGCACGATATGTAACGGAGAGCTCCAAGGGCTTTTGGAGGGCCGGATAATCCCTTGTTCCAAAAGGAATTCAAACTCGGTTTTCACCTGTTGTTGAATTTTTGGATTGAGACGGCGAGGTTTGGAAGCCACCGGTGGTCCTCGAGTGATGATATGGTGTCGCGTCACATGTTTCACTGTTTTACCGATCTGTGAAGGGTTGAAGACATCTGGGAATTCTTGAAATATAGCACTGTATTCAGAATCTCCAATGGTAGTGACGGAAGGTTGTGTTGTGGGCTTGATCGATCCGAGTACCCGTAATGATGTTTGCGAATCGATGAGTCGTCGGTTTCGCACATCAACGATTAGGTTGAAGTTGCTTAGAAAATCAGCTCCAAGTATTGGTGAAGTGACGTCAGCTACGAGAAATGTCCAGGAAAAAGATTTCCGGAGACCTAAATCTAGTTTCTTGACCGTGGAACCATATGCAAGAATCTTGCTGTTGTTAGCGGCGAACAAATGGAAACTTGGATGTAGTGCTGACGAATTTTTTTTAGGTGGGATAACAGAAACTTCACTGCCAGAGTCAACAAGGAAATGGTCACCCGTAACTCTGTCGATCACGAAGAGCCTGCTGGATTTGCTGCCCGATTCCATCATACCAGCGATGATGGAAGGTCGTCGTTTTTTTTCTGGAATTTACATGGCTGACGGCAGTAGCGGGCATTCTCACCGAACTTGTTGTGATAGAAGCAGATATCCCGTGCTCGACTTGAACGAGATGTTGAACGCCTAGCTCGTCGCTGTTGGGAGTTATTACGATATCTCCCTCTGGAGAGTCGATTCACCGTTGCCGTTAGCTCTGCCACTTGTTTGGTGAGCGTTTCGATGGCTGATGACGAATCGTTTCGATCTTGAATTGGCTGCATTTGCGATGATGACGATGGCTGGATTCGACACACGTAATTTTGGGTAGTGACTTCAGCCACTTTGTCGGCTAGGACAGCAAGTTGATCTAATGGCTCACTGGAAACCGATAACACTGCTTGAATATTTTGCGGTAAGCGTTGCATCCACAAGGTGCGCAAGAACTCGTCAGTGACTTTGTTGCCGGAGAGTTCTTTCATCTTTCGCAGCAGTTGACTTGGCTTTTGATCACCCAGCTGTAGCTCGTTCAAAAGTTCCTTGACATTTTGATGTTCCGTCGCGGCGAACTCCTTTATGAGGCGGTCCGACAAGGCTTGATAGCGGTTGATTGCCGGAGGATTTAATATCAGATCTGAAACGAAAGACAAGCATTCTCCGTCCAAGGAAGAGACCAAGGCTGCATACTTCGTGTCATCGTTAGTGATTCCACTGAGTTGAAAAGCACTGTTGCACTGTTGAATCCATAGTTGCACATTGGATTTCCAAAACGGAGGTAATCGAAGTCCAATCCTCGAAACTTGAGCATTTTCTTCCGCCATCGGTCAGCTCCAACGTGGGGAGAGATAAAAAAAGAAGAGAAGACGAGGGAGAGGAGGAGGTCACACCAGAAGAGAAGAAGAGCAGACGATGATGCGTGGGCGAGAGGGGTCTGTTCTTCAGGGGCCTGTTTGAGGGAAGAATCGAGTCGTCGTAACCACAGACATAATGGAGGCTCGGAAAGAAGAAAATTTCCGAAAATGCATGAGATGAAATCTTCAATGAAGATGGACTTTTATTTATGGTTAATGTTCCTAAACGTCGCTGGTCACCACTGCGGAGTCACTACACAGAGCCACAGCTTCTTAATAAACATTTATTACGACGACACAAACATGATAATCTGGGTTAATGAAAAGGAAGGCCGACATAGAAATTTCGAACCTCACGCTTTCGTGTGCAGTGACTCTCTGCTCTGCTGTTTTCCAGACGGTCGTCTCCAGTACCCGGGATCACGTGACACACTCGAGGTCGTTGACCCGACTCTTGGGGGGTCGTCTGCGTGAGACACCACAGTATGTTTAGTGAGTGGAGGTTAATCTAAGCATGGTCTTTAGCATTGATAAGTGCATAGTCGCTCATTTCGGTTAGAACAACTCGCGTTTCTTTTACGAGTTGAATGCTATTACTATCCCGGATGGAACAAGGGTTACCGCTTTGGGAATTCTCACGAGGTTTCCTGCACATTGTTTATCGGTAGCGAAAAAAAAAACGAATAGAATGCTCGGTTTCATTCTTAAAAAGGACTTTATGTGTCCCCTTAAAGTTATCTTTCCGCTTTTCCGTGGCTTAGTTCGTCCTGGACTGGAGTATGCCGTCAGGTTTTGGATGAAAAGAGACTTGATATTTCTTGGTTATGTTTACACTGGAGGAACGCAGGTGTCGGGGAGATATGATCGACGGGTTCAAAATTTTCAACGGGATGGATAGGATGGACCATGAACTATTAATACCTTGTCAATCGACTGCTTTTACAAGAGGACACCCGTATCGATTGGTAAAGGACAATTCCGGGTTGTGGTGTCACAAGGAGTTTTTCTGTAATAGCTTACTGGAATAGCTTACCTGTGGGAGTCGTGAATTTTAACAAAATTGATGATTTTAAAAAGAAGTACGATAGATACAATGGGATAGGCTATATACTGTATAGGCTGGACACGAGAGGCTATCCATGCTTAGATAAGACAACCATAATGTATGTGTTTTTTAAATATGTGTTACATATTGTTAATTAATTTTTTTTTTTTTTTTTTGGTGATATATACTTTTATATTGGGTTGGTGTATTTTGGTTATATTTGACATCCACATTTTTTATGGGCATAATTCTTTCATTACCTCATTGGGCAATTTGCCTGTTGTAACATTTGTATTTGGTTGCTCTAATTAGTATTTCAGTCCGGGTTCCTGACCGTATGTGTGAGCAAAATAGTGGATGTGTGATCACATGAGGGAGTAGCCATATCAATGGATGACCATATGAGAGAGTATCCATATGAATGGATGACGATATGAGATTGAAGGGAGTGACTATATGAGAGTGACTATAAGTTAACGACCGGATGAGTAACCGTATCAGTAACGGAATGTGTGACCACATGGTCACTCACACACTCATACGGTCATTTACTTGGTCACTTAAACGGTCAATCACTAACACAGTCACTCACTTGATCATTCATATCATTCATATGCCATTCACTCAATCATAGAGTCACGAAAACTCACTCACGTAGTCACTCACTTGGTCACTCATAACGTCACTCACCCAATCGCTCATTCACTCGGTCAGGGCAGGTGCGAAATGTCAGGGGCGACATATAGGAGATGAAATTTCCGACTCCCGGTTTAGATATTGAGTTAAAGTCCTTATATTTACACATCATTTATTTAAAGGCAGAATATTTTCACTTTGTAAGCATGGAAAAGTTGGAAAACATACGCTTACAGAGTCTTTTTTTTTCTCATTTTTCATGCAAAGCATTGGAGATTATATTTGGAGAAACATGAGCGACTTTTCAAGTAATAATTCGTATCAGAATTTACAACTTTTTTTGCTGCAGTATCACAAATTCAATTTTTCTCCTACGAGCATAAATGTGTACGTATGCTAAAATTCGTATCTTCGTAACAATTCATATTTGATTGTATCGCTTTGCTAGTCCAAATGCAAATATTTTGTCACCATCTCTCCGCTGTAATTGGTTTATAGCAACATCGTAATATACAAAATTCATCCTACGTTCAAACATTGCGTAAATGTTCCTGTTATATATATATATATTCTGGATTTGAACCTTTGGTAAACTAAAGGCGAAGCGCGCAAACACCCAAACAGCTGCGCTATTTCCCTCCACAAGGTTCCACAAAACGCGAAAACGATGTATAATTCTAATTAATGATTTAATTTTGTTGTGTTGGGAATCTCCGCTGCATCCTACCGACACTAAAATAACAAGTTTTAATTCTGCAACGAGGCCTTTATTGCTATGTACATTTTCATAATTTCATCACGGGGGCAAAGGTATTATCCTTCCTGCATATCAGCATTAATTTAAAACTGTAAAAACACTAATGTGATCCTCTCGAAGCGGTTTCTACTTACGGCTCGATCTTGAGCAAATTAAAAATTTATATGGCATTCTCAATCACTATTTGCATCTGCTTCCTCCGGCTTACGTAAACAATTTTAGTAGAAAAGTTATTATACTAAAATTATTCCTTCGATATTATATATCATATGATTATGAGGGTACGGAAAGAAATATGTTAATAAATTGTTAAATTTAATAAAATCAACCAAATGTGAGAATATTAATATGATGGTCACCTGTTTTAAGCAGAACTAATTTTATTATACACTAACTATAATACTCGGTTTGTCCGGGTTTTCTTCAATTATTGGGAGGATTGTAAAAGGGAGAAACCATTATAAAGGTATAAACTAATATACTGACAGCATTAAAGGGACAAACCGTTGTAAAGGGATATACATGTCTGAAACGCATTGCTAGGGAACCACTGTAACCAAAGTAAACGTTCCGAAAGTGATTGTTGAAGCCCAGTAACCATTGTTGCACGACATCTTTTTTTGCCCATTTCGGGCATTTGCCGAGCTCTGACAAACTTCTAAAGTAGTCTATCGTTCATGTCGGGTCCCGTTTGGTACATATGCAAAATTTGGCAAAGTTCGGTCTCAAATTGAAGGTTTGTATAGAGAATACATACACACACACAGAGAGACATCAGCACACGAGAAACATGCTCTTTTTTTACATTATAGTTGCTTATTTTACTGTTTTAAGTGAGCGATCTCTCGTTCATGGTGTTGTTGCAGTGTCACAAATATGCGCGTGTGGTATTTTTATAATATTATAGCTAAAAAATAGATTAATTCCAAGAAATACTTGGTAAGTAATAATGCCTTTTGATATTATCATAAAATGATATACGTAATTATAATAACTTTTATATTAGAATTTTTTTTAAATTTTGGTTCCCATATTTTTGTGTTGCAGTTGTATTGTAATAACGAAGTCCAAGACTTCTAAAAGCTACACCTAATCCAAATAAAAACTAAAGTATAATCAAAAAGTATTAGAAAGTTCGAAAGATAATTGAAATAATTTGTCTTGAACTGGTTTTCCATCAACCCAATAAAAAATTAACTAACATACGTGATTCGACTGAAATGGATTCGACAAAAATTTTCTCAGTGAAAGTTGCCACTCAAGCAAATGAGAATGTTTTTGATTTTATTTTTTAAATAGTTAAAAAAACACACCAATGAATAGGCAGATACTAATGGCTAATGGCAATAATCGCAAATATAATTCAGTAGAATAGGCAAGTACAGCGATTGAATACTACTGTAATTGAGAAGGTAGAAAAGCGGGCGCACTCGGCTCTGTTTCAGCAATGACGTCACACATGACGTCAGCTGGTACCTACTTCAGCGCGTCATGAAATAGCACTTATTATTATACAGCCCTTGATCTAGGTACTACTACTTAACCGAACATGCACCTCTACGGGATTTCTAACGAATCGGCACATGCCAGAATGCAAGTTTTGAGTGTATGCTTGACCCTAACGTATTTATATTGTCGAGTTACTCTTGTTTCGTGTTCATCCTGCCATCTGTATTCCATTTTCTGAAGTAAAGATGGGAATGCTTGAATTTTCCTATTTTGTCAGGATCGTGTTGTAGGCCTGGCTGCTCTCTGCGGAGTGACTTTTTCAAACGGGAGACCGGCTCGCATTCGTGCATCGAAGCTGGAAAAGAATGTAGGTACTGTCAAAAGTCATACAGATGGCTTTCCGCATATCGCAACTGTTGAAATCTATGAAGACGGAACATCAGGAGTATCAGAAAATGTGAGTAGCGTAAAAATGTGAGAAAATGTTTAATCTCAGAAAAAGAGAACTTTGCATACTCAAAAAAAATATTGTTTTACAACACATAGATTATAATTAGCAATACTCCAAACATTCTTTCTTGATTAGCTATAATTAAGAAACATTATATTTTAAAACTTACGTAATTTTTGCTATAATTAATCACTCAATATTATAGAAAAAGAAATCCCATCCCGGAAAGATAATGCATTTCTAAAGAAAAACATCACATTAAAACTATTCGTATAGAATTTCTTGTTTGCTTGAAACTCTATTTCACTGAAACATCTCATCCCTTTCGAAATTTGTAGTTTCATTACATTGTTGGAGCAGGTTTTAAAATGGAGAAAATAATTCTTTTTCTCCGTAAAATTCGATTCGGAGGAAACTCTTCTCCGGTGAATTCGTGACGAAACAAAATGACAGTCACGCAAAATTACATCCAAGAAAAGAATTCATCATGTACGAAAAAAGACGAGGAGGAGAAAAAAAGTAGTAAAAACAAAGATGATTAAAATCGAAGTTCCTGCATGCAGATCGGAATGGAAAGAACTCTCTCTACGAAACTATCTTACGAGAAATGAAAGGAAAAAAAAAACTGAAAATTAGGGGAAAAATGAAGAAAAAGAGAGAAACTGTGATAGAAAAAGGAAAAAGAAACGAATTTCCTTTTTCTTAGGAGAGAAAAAAGAATTATTTCAGGCATTCCAGCTGAGTTAATTGATGACTTCAATCATAATTTCAATCCATACTCATGCGATCGATTGAAAGCCTTTTCTTTTACTTTTCTGTCTCGTTTGATGTCTTTTTTCCCCCCAATTTTCTATTCGTTTTAAATCGATTCCGTGTAATTCGTGCTTTATTTAAATACATGTATGATTTTTTCTCCCCATATAAACGTATAGCACTGCTATAATGGTTAGATGGGGAAAATAGTGTGCACCACCGAAAAAAATTTAAATATTACGAATTTTGTGTGTATGGTTTTTCTTTTTCGTAAAACTTGTTTTTAATAGCCTATTTCCTTTTCTTTTGAATTTTTTGTTTTTTTTGCTTTGATTAATTGTTTATTTTATTGCAAAATATCAGTTTTGAAAACTATGCAGGGGGATTCGGAAAAGAGAAAAATTTTAAGAGGTGATAGTACACACCAGTACAAACAATTGTCATCAAAGAATGCATGGTCTAAAATAAAACGCAAACGCGCCAGCGTGTTTCGGAAAGTCCGCCCCGCAAACATTAAACATTCCCGTTGAAATTTATCGGGAGAAACAGAACACCGTGCATGCAAATTTAATCTGGACAAGAAGACGAAACCGTATGCAAATCTGCGTCACACTGAATAAATGGCGTTAACGCCAGCCCTGTGAAGTTATTCCAGTTTGCAACAGTTCTAACAGTTGTAACGTACGGGATAATGACGCAATTTAGTAATACTGAAAAAACAGACATGCGTACGGTTTCTTCTTCTCCAGTTTACATTTGCATGCATGGTGTTTTTTTTCTCTCGATGAATTTCAACCGGGACCCCGTTTTAACGTTTCCAGAGCGTTAGGATTTTAGCGTTCGGCCCAGGGCTGTATAGACTTAATAAAGTACAATTGCGAACTTTAAAGTACACATTACAGTAAAACCTCTCTAAAAGGGCAACCTTTGGTTACTTTGTGTGATAAAACTGGATCTTCAAATAGCCTAAAAAAGTCCATGGTTCGAATCTGAGAAACGTACAGAAAATTTTCACTTGGATAATATTTAATTCTCTATATGACATCTATAAGGTATAAACGTGATAATTTACACAAAATTATATTATTCACAAAATATAAAATTGAATGAAAATTTCATAAATCGTTGCATCCACAGAAAAATCTGTATCTCACTAGAATCTTTAACACTGAATGAGATGAATTACATATCATTCAAATCATACATAGCCCAACAAGTTTAAGCGTATTGCACGTTCTTGTCTATCGATTAACCTTAGTTTTGATGTTTCGGGCAAATTGTTTGTCCTTTTTTTTTTTTAAACTTGCTACTCAAAAGAGTTCTTTCTCTCTCTACAATTCCTGTATTCTGGATGTTATTATTGGTTATCGACATAAGCCTCTTTTCACTGTTGGCATCCGGGAATAAGCGCCCTTTAAATGGAAGAAAAACTAACATCAAATCCATGTGCGATACAGCCGAATCCCGTTTTAACGAATACCGTTATTGCGAAAATCTCATTATAACGAACACTTTTCTTATCTCCTAGATAAGTTTACATAGGAACAATGCAAAATCCTGGAATTCCTTTATTACAAAGTTACGTCATAACAAAGTGATTTCCCCGGTCTCTTTGAGTTCGCTATAACGGGACTGTATTTTGAACTACAGTCGGATCCCGTTATAACGAACTCCAAGACACCGGAGAAATCACTTTGTTATAACGAAATTTCGTTATAAAAGAATTATGAGTTTTTTGCATTGTTCCTATGTAAACTCATCTGGAGGAATTACAAACGTGTTCGTTAAAACGAGATTTTCGCTATAACGGTATTCGACTGTATAAGTAAGTGGACTTTTCAAAGAAGTCAATCGGCAAAGACGTTTTATGAAATGTATCTGCGAATAAATAACGCGAGCAGCGAATTTAAATGTTACGTTTATTATTTGACTGTCATTTTTTCCTCGATATCTTTTTATATACCTTATTGTTTAATCGAAATTATATAGAACTTGATAAATAAATTAATTAATTTCAACGTTACTATTAGGTTCAACTAACAAAACATTGAAGTGAATGATTTCAAGTTACTTTTTCTCCTTTTACAAAATTCGTATAAGGTTTCCTGATGAGAACAATGGAGATACTTTTCTCAATTATATAGGCCCCTGTTCCGTACTCGTTCATAAGATAAATAATTGTTAAGGTAAACAATTATTTTCCTGAAAAACTCATTATAATCAAGAGTTCTGACACATTATTGCCGTGAATCCAAAATCATAACAATTCTAATTCTAATCATAACAATTTTAAAAATAATGTTAGAAAACTATATGAGAACACTCGAGCAATCGAGATAAGTATGAATTGTTTTTCTCAACAGGGCCGTCATTTCAACTTTTTCCGGGGGGGGGGGGGGGTGGCAAAGCACATGTACTCAATGTATGTATGTATGTATATATATAATTATAATATATAGTGTATTTTCAAAATCCAGGGCCCTCTCCCTGCCCCCTTAAATGGCGGGCCTGTTGCTCAAGGTTTAACTGAAAAAAAAGAACATAAATTTATATTTCCTTATTATTTTCTTACACATGTAAATCACGACAAATATGTAAAATTTTATGTATTCACGGCTAAGTTTTTTCAATGTTCTCAGACAGATTTCTCATGATTATAAAATAACAACCATTACTTTTTTTTTTCATTTGTGCTTCTTCAAACCCAGAAAAAAGAAGTATCCTTGATTGGTAATCGAGAATTTATATTTTCAATGCAGCCTCCAGTTGCTTAGGGAATATTTCCCAGATTTCGAAATGCGGATCATTTTCTTATATTTGGAATTCGCACTTCAATGTTAAATGCTTGTTTATGCCAGGAAAATAAAATATTGGTCACGTGGGTTGCTTCGCAACTTCGTCTGTCTTTCTTTTCAGACGTCTGTATTATATGATATTCTGTGTGCTTGAGAGTTTTCTTGCTCTTCTCTGTCTGGTATTTCAGTTGCAATGCACTTCATCTGAATGGCTACGAAAACATGAATAATTAATAAGAAGGAAACAAATGACAAAATTGTTCTCACCAGAATATACTACGATTGTCTCGACTTACAAAAAATGGGAAAAATTCGATGTAGATGAAAATTTCATCACATGAAAAAAACAACAAATTGTGATGGGCATTTGGGTCGAGATTAATACCGGTTAATTTGGTTGAAAATATTTATCACTATTAGGGATAAATTATCTCTAAATATCTTAAAAATACATTCCACTTTTAACAACGGTCTAAATGTTGCCGTTCATTTCTTTTAAGTATGGATATCAGATGATTAATGATTGTACTATGAACCTATTTCTTTTAAAAGATTAAAAAATTCAATTTTAATCGCCATTATATTGCGATTACATTAGTGCAATAACAACTATTTTGTGAACTCCAGGAACAATGAGAATCCAATATTCTCTCATAGTAAATGCGTATCTGGTATTTCAGTAGCTCAATTTACAGTATAATCACATACATTGCAATGTGTTGCACAAACTCGAACACGAAACAAGCACAACTCTGACAACATCAAAATACAATAGGCGCACAGGTACACTCATAACACACATTTCGGCATGCACTTTTTTGTTAGAAATTCCGCAGAGGAATGGGTACGAGGTGCACGTCCGGTTAAGTAGTAGCACTTAAGTAATATATTCATTATCGAATGATTTTTAACGTGATGTTTGTCTTGAAAAGAAAATAAAGAGAAAACCTTGATATTTTATGTTGATTATCGAAGATGGCTTCTAGTTGAAGTCATTGCAAACAATTAGTTATATTTCGAATCCCCTGAGACAAAATATTGATTTTTTCTCAGAAAACTTTAAAATTTATACTCTGATTATAAAATCAAGATATCATATTTATACGCTCGTGGAATTTTATCAGTTGAAGAATGTCATATTTTTCATTTTGTGATTAGAAACTAAATTTATTTCACTTAATAAATATCTTGATTCGATGTTTGTAATTTAAAATATGCTTCGTTGGGAGGAGGGTATCCAAATATTTATATATACAGTATTTCTCTATTGCACACTTTATAAATTACTCAGGTTGACTTCCATGAATCACTCGTGGGCAATCTTTGCAAGACCACCAATGAAGAATTACACATTACGAAGATTACTCTATTTTCGTACCTCGATCATTTCGAGGAAATATTCGTACATGCTAAATAGATAAGGAAACACTGTGATGAACATAATTAATCCCAACGTAACCAATATGTTGTATAAACGTAATGTTAACGATTCTAAAACGTACGGGTATGAGCAGATTTACCTAATATCTCCGTTGGGGTTCAAACGTCGCATAGAAAATCCTGAGAAAACACCTCTTATCGTATATTCTTTGGTGCTTATGAATAATGATAATAAGGTGTAATTCTCATATAAAAGATGATTAACTTTTAACATAGTTTCATTAGAAATTTGACTAATTTAATTAGTGTAGCCTCATTTATTTTTAACTATGTTTTGATTCCAATTCCACTGGGCAATGTTTTTTGAAAGCTCACTGATTATGTAACACCGCTGCTTGCATCTCACATTTACAGACATTTACGTTACAAAAATAATTCACTTAAATATGCTGCAGTGTGCATAGACTTATTGGTATAAAAATAAAGAATTACATATAATTTAATCGTGATATAATGTCAATTCAAAGTAAGTTTTCACATAATATTCTGAAGCGGAGAAGTTTCCTGCTTTTAATAATAGCAAGGGAAACGAAATTATATCACACAAATCGCCTTTTGATCTATTTTTAATGTAACTTGAACTTAATACAGAATAATATTTACCATGTTTCCTCAGATATTCAATCAGCTATCTGGGTATTCAACAAGTACACTGGCGTGTAAAAATGAAAGACGAAGCTTAAAAATTAGCATATCAGCGGAACGAGAAGTCAGGAAGAACCGAAAGACAAATCAAGAGACCGACGGTGGTTAAGTACGATAGGGCATTAGTGACCCCTCTAACATCATCGAAAAGGGCCCATTAGGAGGTGGCGAAGTTCTCGTTTGAGGAGGTACGTGCTTGGAACCCGTACATCTCCCAAGGTGGTTCAGTCACCGGTGCCCGCTATTGTACGGAGGTTCTCCTTTCTCACGTGCATCTTTTTTGAGGTCTATCGGTCCTCAGTTCCTTTTCGTGTACGACAACGCTATACCCCATCGTACAGTGGCATTTGCAGAGTGAAGATATTAGGCCCCTTCCACACGTGCACTAAAGATGGGGGCGACCGCATGTTTAGTTTGGAATTGGTGCATGAAAACTACCTTTTTCGCAAGCAATTTTTCTCCTTTATCCATGATTCAGAGAGAGAGCCCATAGGCAGCCTAGAGCCCCATAGAATGCCTGATGCGCCTATTGGTTAAATTTTTCAACTTTTATAAAATATATTTTATAAAACAGCTCTCAACTGCTGACTCTGCCACCAGATGGCGTCAGCAGTTGTGAGCTTGGCCTGAGTCTGCTCCGGCCGTCCATGTGCGGTCCCTTTCAGTGTACACGAGTTCCGATTAAAGATTGAGAGATTCGGTGCCTCTGTAGTCTAGTGGTCTAGGGCGTTCACCCGGAAAGTGAAAGGGCGTGTGTTCGATTCCCCGCAGGGGCAGTTGAATTTTCTCTCTTTCCAAAATATATCTTCGCAACAGCCAGTTGTTAAAAAACCTTCGTATGGTAGCGGAGAGTGACGTCATCCTTATATACCAAAGTGTTGTCGGTGAATATTCCGGACACGACGAAAACTAGTTACGAAAATATTTTTGCTACAGTAATTAGAATGTGTGTTTTATCATTTTCTCATTTTGGCCTAAACAAGGGTTTCCAGTGCTAAAGTAGCCAGTGTTCACAGTATTATAAAAAATTTCAGGAAAAGTGCAAAAAATTCCACGCGTGGGAAATTGTGATTCTCTTTCAATATACTTTCGTATAATAATATTAATCACACAAAAGAATATTTTTTTTCCAATATGCAAGAAATACAGGAAAAACAGCACTTTCATGTCTGAAGCATGGCGATTGGAAGAATATTAAACAGCGTAATTACACACTAAAGAACTATAATGATTACTGAATTTCATCAAAAGAGACGAGTGCCCTGTCAAATGGGAAACCTTGAGTAACTAACACGATGGCGGCCGCTATTAATTTCCAACCTATTTCATTAGCAGCGTCTCTGGATTAATTTCCAATTAATCTTTCATCTTCTTATTATCAGTAGAAACCAATCAAACTTCTTTTTCTAATAATAATTAAACTTCTTTTTTCTTTCAAATAACAGTTTCTTGATGTTATTCATAATATTTACAGAATAAAAATAATTCATCTCTTCTCATTAGAATCTAAATGAGATTCCAATAAGAATATCGTTAATAAACACAACCAATGCTAGTTTTTTTTTTCTTAATTAAACAATACAAAATAATGTCTCTGTAGTACATCATTTTCATTACGAGGCGGTAGAAATTTTTCATTAATATTCATACTTTTATGGATTTTTTTCTTCCCTTTAATGATATTATTATCATTTTTTCAATAAAAAAAATTTAATAAACGTTCACTTCAATCAGAAATGTGCGTTTACTATAACAGCTTCATTAAGCAATTAAATATTGAAAATGAATATTATATCAGAAAAAATGACTCGCCCCATGCAAATGTGTACTGGAAATAGATATGTAAATTGTCAATAAGTAAATTGAATTAGAGGCTTTTAATTCGATTTTTTCGCTTTTTTTATGCGTTCAAGAGACGTCCAAAGATAGTAAATGGCAGTTAAAAACAATGTTGTTATTTTTTTTCTTTACGTTATCCTGCTGTAAAACATCGAATTGATAATGATAATTCTTTTCTGTTATCACAATGAATGATAAGATATATGATGGCGATTCATTATTTCCGCGATAAATGCAGTATTCGTCTTCATAATGTAAAAAGATCCAATATAAGATTACTTTGTTGTTGTATTTAATAGAAGTCATCTCATGTGTTGATAGTTTAACGTATTTCTCTTTGATAATTTTTATTCATCAAATTAAGATTATTTTTAAAAAAATGCATATAAATAATCTTGTACGCATTAATAATCAATCTTATTTATATCGTATGGGGGAGAGGGGAGAATAAATAAGTACTTTGGGTTGTTATAGTTTTATTGTTGGGTAAAAATACGTAAGTTACGAGTAATCATTAAAAAAATGAATCAGAAGTGAAACATTTTAATCATTGCCGATTGTTAATCAGAAAAGGTTCTCAAAACATCTTGTATCGTCTCTGAAACAATCCCCAAACTTAACAAATTCAAGTTCTTGAATGAAAATTGCATGCATCTGATACGAAAGATGCAGGCAGTAAATCTCCACAGGGTTACAAGGATAACTTTTTTTCCCAAGGTAATTTTTCTGGATGTGGCTTATACAACTCAGCCGCATATTTCCCGTCTTTTCCTGTTTGTAATCTACGGATTATTTGTTGAAAACAGCATCGAAATTAATTAGCGTGGATTATGTGTCGCTATCTGAAAGATTATAATAGAATTAAATATTCAAAAAAATTTGTTGTTAAAAAATTATATATATATTTTTAATTTATAGATGGCGTGTAAAAATGCGATGTCATTGGAAAAAGATCTTTCAGGATGGAAAAAAAGGAGTTTTCAGTGAAAAAAATCTCTACGCAGACCTTCAACACAGGATACTTCCGTAACATCGGAATTCAGCCATCTATTTTCACTTCGAAATCTGTAAAAAGCATCGCAATACCAGTGGAACATGAAACATACGCAACCCCCTAACAACATAAGTACGTTAGGGTCACAAATGCACTCACAGCACACATTCCAGCCTGTGCCAATCTGTTAGGAATTCCTCGGAGAAATTTTCACGGGGGTGTATGAGCGGTCTAGTAGTAAATTGTATATTCGCAGGGGTTGCGTTTCAGGGGTAACCACGAATACGGAAAATCTGCGAATAACCCGAAAACCCTAAAATTTTGTGTCCTTCAGTTGCCGATTTAAACTTACGAAGCCGTTGCTCATAATGTGTTGTATGTTTGTTTGTTGTGTGTGTGTGAGCTTGTCATCTGATTCTCAATCTTGATCATCTTAATAAGGTATCGCTTCGGTTTCAGAATGCACTGCGGTAAACATCTTTACAAAAGCAATGCGTCAAACTGGAGATTTCATTGATCATCTAATCAATGACAACTTTTCAAAGTGGATAAATACCTGAAGCAACGCTGATTCATTAAAGATGTCAATGAAAACAAAAAAAAATTTGGTAGTTCCATGATGATAATATTGCCTCTGGATATAACGATAATCCCTCAACAACGGCATTTTTTCCTGGTTCGCAGAGTATCGTTGTATTGAGGTTTCACTATACTTCGAATATACAACGTCCTTGCAAGTTGATCACTTTAGAATCATTTGAACAACTGTCTTGTATAAATATTTTCAGAAGCACCAGAAAAACCATTGGGAGAGATTTTTTTAAATATTTCTTTTTTTAACACGTACAACTTATATTTATTTCCGGTACGAGAATTATCACCCTATCAGTGTTTTCACAAAAACTGACAGAGACCGCGAACATGAAAACCGTGACTATGAAATCAGCAAATACCAAGGACCGACTGTTAATTAACAAAACCAGCATGATTTTTTTATGAAACCCTGGCAAACAGTCCATTTCATTCCTTAAAATCTCATTTATTAACAGGTATAATTTTTATATATGTATTACACGTCGATGTGGGATTCCACAGTGACATTTTTCCCCAAAAAAGCGGAATTTACATCTATTCATAAAAAATACGCAGGAAATAATAGAAACTTTTTATTCCTACATTGAGGTCAAAAATCACCCCAAGAAAACCAAAACTTACTTTCCCTAAACACTTAAAAAATTCAAAATAATTACACGTTATGATCATCACATCTGCTATAAGCAATCACAGAATATTCCGGACGTGACGGTGAAGTATTTATGAAGTAATTAGCGGGAATAATTTGACACGTACTGATGTGCGGTCAACATATAAATGATCCGTATTGATTCACGAAACATTTAGTCCATCATATGCCAGCGTCTGTCAAGTTATGAAACATCCATTTATATATGATTCCGTTTGAATAACTCAGTGCGTGTATTAATTGTCGCGGTAGGTTATAAATTACAACGGGTCGCTCGGGATCGGCTATCTCGTCGCGACATAACGTTTCACCGAGCCGCCGTTGTTCGATAATTTCTGAGAACATTACACGCTTTCGGAGGTGTATATATATATGTATCTACAATATGGTCTCCATGATCTCGCGCTGCTGGAAGCATCCACTGAGTTCGATTAAGAGACACAGAAGGTTAATTTGCATCAAGCGATAACATTAGAAACATGACGTACAATCATTACAAAATCGATATGCGAGTTACGAAACATGAAAAGAGGAGGGTGAGAAATCTCATATTCGTGGAAATTGAGGGCAATCAGTCAAGTGGGTAATTACCTCTTACGATGGGAGTTAATTGATTTATGTAATCAAGCTTTCATCGTTATGACAAAAATGTGACGTTAATTGCAATATGATGATGTTAATGTTCCCTAAATTATTTTCGTACTCGAGTTGTTCCCAAGATCAACAATTCGTTTTATGTTATTAATATGGATAAACATTGGGTTTTTAGAAATAAAAATTTGTTCTTCTTAGTAAATATTCTGCGTAATATCTATTATTTTTTGTAGTACCGTGGCATGGGGTTACGTGAACCGAAAACAAAAAGAAATATTAAATTTCTCCTATGTCTGCCATGGATTTTACGGCTGCAAAATCAGAAGATGCTCATATGTGATAATGCCAGGCGAAGGAGAGACCCCCACTTTAAAATAAGTATTTCTACTATAATAAAAAAGAAAATTGAGAAGAATGCTTTTTATTAAACACAGACCTAGACATCCAATCGTTTTTACTAGTGAAGAAGAATAGGGCTTTTTTGCCAGTCATTAAGATGAAGCAAAAACATTATTATCTTTATAAGGACTAGTTAGAAAGAGAGATAAAGGAGTGCTAAAATATTTTATTCAGCATCACGGGAATTCATGACGTATATCCGATGTATTTTCAAATTTAATGTCAAATTACACATTATTCTTACCACTCTAATATGTGTCTCCATATATAAGTATTTGTTTCTTTTTTTTCGTAGTATCCTAGGTCCTACCTCACCCCATTACCTATTTAGGGCGTTTATTTCATGAGAAATATAGCTTGGGTCACAAAGTTACCCAAGCTCGGGATTTACTTGAATCCAAATTTCAATAACTTATTATGTATATTTAATGTTAAAATTTCGGTTTGTAAAAAAACCTAGAATCTAAGAAAATTGTCACAAAAGTATTAAAAATTTTGTTGTCAGCATTATTAATGTTTTTAAGATTGGTATCGTTTCTTCCTTTGGTACGAAATGTGCGAAAATTGTTACTTTTTTGGTCCAAGTAACCCCACGTTACGGTGAGTAGTTTTCTTCAGACTTACCATAAATTGGCCGTAAAATAATGTCCCAATATAATATGAGAAAGCTATTATCGTTGACTCATGAATATCGTGAAGGAAAAATAACTTTCTCAAGTCCCACACTGCCGAGGAATATTTGGTCTTCCTTCCTCGTATGCATAATTTAACAGAATATCAATCATGACCGATAACATTCGGAATATGTCCCCCGTCACTTCTTTCAATCATACCCTGGACAAATGGAAATTTATTCATCATTCGCCTAACCATATAGAAAAATAGTTCTTCCCTGACATTTATGCTCAGTCACAAGTACTTAGAAGGTCGTAACTTCACTCTAGACCAGGGGTCTTCATCCTTTCAGACATTACGGGTCAAATTAAAATTTCCCCATGAAGCCCGCGGGCCACCAACTCATACCGCGAATAAAAGAGGAAATTATTGAACACTTTTATTTACTCTGAAATTATTTCTTTCGTTAAGTTTGAATATATATATTTTTTAAATAATTTCATCAATTCCGATTTTTTTAATTTTGATTCTGAAATTTTTTCTGATAGTTCCGAAATTATTTTCCCGTTAATATTAAATTTTCAATAATTATTAAATTATTTTTTTCACCTTAGTTTTTTTTTCATTACTTGTTACTTCTAACATTGCTGAAATTACTTTCAATAGTTCTGAAATTATTTCTATACGGTTTTGTTATTTTAAATTATTTTTATCAATTCTTCTGTAATTATTTTAAATTATTTCTATCAGTTCTTCTGTAATTATTTTAAATTATTTCTATCAATTCTTCTGTAATTATTTTAAATTATTTCTATCAATAGTTCTGTAATTATTTTAAATCATTTTTTCAGTAATTCAAAAATTATTTTAAATCATTTTTTCAGTAATTCAAAAATTATTTTAAATCATTTTTTCAGTAATTCAAAAATTATTTTAAATCATTTTTTCAGTAATTCAAAAATTATTTCTTTCATTAAAGTGTTATACAGCATTTCTATAAATTCTGTAAATATGTATACCTTTTGGATTCCTATTTTTGCCTTTCAAAATAAATTAAATCATAGACCTCGAAAAGTTTTTTCTTTGGACGCGACTCCCCCAAATTCGTTACAACGGCCCTGTTAACGTGCCGAATGTACATTGTGAATCTGGAAAGTATCTCAAAGTTTCGAATGCAGCAGTACAGATTTTAGTGGGCATTGCTCTTTAACGGTTTTGTTCTCGTGATTTAATCGTTATTCAATTAAAGTAGCTATTTTCCTCAAAGTGGTCGGTGGGCCAGGTTAGGAAGCTCCGAGGGCCACATTCGGCCCGAGAGCCATGGGAAGACCCCTGCTCTAAACTATGCTACTATACAGTACTCACATGTTGAAAAATGTTTATTGAATCGAACATTATCTTGCCACCATCATAAAAATGCGTCTGAAAATCCTGTCTCAAAATCAAGTTCAGGAACTTATTTGATCCGATTCAAGCTCAAGGACTATCCATCGCAAAGAACTGCGAAATAAAAATGGAACTGCGAAAACACATTTGATATGTTTTCGTAGAATCCATTAGGGATTATGTTATAGTCGAGTCATCAAAGATATTTTAGATGTATTTCACCATCGTCTCTTCAGACGTTTCTGATTTCAGATCAATGGGCTTAGCGCTAGAAGAACCATGTCAACTTTGTATAGGGTTATTTATCAAATTACAAATCCAAATATGTAGAATAACTTGAATTTGCTGGTGTTCATGCACAATGTCGTATGTCAAATTTTTCAATTTTTTTTATACCTCTAAAAGCTTTTCCATGTGTATTTCTGTTCTATAAGAATGTCAAAATTATGTTTCTGACCAATAGAATGCCAGATATAGCATTATTGCAAATTCTTATGCATATGCTTATAAAATCTTGTCTCTTCAAACCAGTCAGCTATTATTAATGTGTGTGTGCGTGTGTTTTTTGCCTCTTGAAAAGTGCAGTTTGTTTTTTTTTTTACATACGGCATTTTGCATGAACATCGACAATATATATTTTGAAATTTCCAAATTGTCATCTGAGATTGTCATTTTCAGGCTGGCATTTCAAAATTTAACAGTATTTTATTTTTTCTAATTTTACAGGTAGCGCTATCATACAGCTGGATTATACCTTTCTTTTATTTGTTACTGTATTAAAAACACATGAATTTCTTAATGTGCATTATATACCACTGCTTTTCATCTGCGTGTTTTTACTCTGAGAGATTGGAATGGAAATAAATATGCAGTATATTATTTTTAATCATTTGTTCAAAAAAATCAAGTCTTAGATGCCAGTAGAGAAATTGGTATTTGTCCGAAAATGACGGAAGAAGCAAATCCTAGTTTCCCTCCAAAATTTCATTATTGCTAAATGAAACTGACGTGTGTGGCATAAAGCAGCGTTTCTCAACCTGTGGTCCACGACGATAGGTGGTCTGCAGGCAGACTTGATAATTTGATCGGTTTTAAATGAATGAAACAGTTTTCTATAATTGTAAGTGATGTTAGTGATATCAATCTGGATTCAAACAAAACAAAAACGTTCATACTTAATCTCAAATCACAGTGAAAATGCAAGGAAATACTGTCCCAAATACAGAGTAATACTAAAGTCATGAAAAGCAATTTACGACGTTTTTTTCGTGAAATACATTTTTTTTCACTGCAATTTGTAGCTGTCCTTTATCCCCCCCCCCCCCCATCCTTCTGCAATCAGTGCTGAAATTGCAGAAGGATGGGAGAAATAAAGGGCAGCTACTAATCACAGTAAACAAAAATGTATTTAACGAAAAAACATTCCAATGACTATGTTACCGTATTTCATTAAATAAAATTCAGAGATCTGGGAACGATGGAAAATATGGTAAAATACGAGACTTCTTCAATTATAATCAAAAGTAATGTCATTAGTCGACTAAGTCACAAATTAATGAAAAACTGCTAATGAAAGGAGGAAATAAAGGGCTACTTGAAATCACTGTGAATTGAAGTGCGGTGCTCTGGAAACACAGTGAATCGAAGTGCGGTGCTCGGGAAACACTGTGAATTGAAGTGCGGTGCTCGGGAAAAAAATGTGAGACACTAATACGGAACATGAATGATCCATGGGATATTTGTAGACATTTTATTGGTCCTAGGATTCAGAAAAATTGAAAAACGCTAATTTATAAGATCGCATTTATCTCCAAAGTAATGAAATTCGCATTTCCCAATTTTGCATCGCCGTGAATTTTTTGCAGGAAATTACTACTTTCATTTCACAATAAGCTTTAGAATTTTCATTCTTTTCGGCGGACAATCTCCGTGAAACACTTCATACATAGTAGTCTTAATAAAAAATATCTTACTGAACGAGTCTATCCTTATTCCATTCACACGCGCAATAAAGAAGACACACACAAGATTGCTGAGATAAAACCCAATATATGAGTTCCACATATATTTTTCTCCTCATTCATTTCAAGAAAAGGCTGTATAATCTGCATTTGTATGCAATTTAAATTCAAATGTCTTAGTTTGATCAGAATATCGATATCAATTGAATCATTCTTTACCACACAATGCACGTGTGCTCACCACAACTTATCCATCGAACATTTTACAGGAAACTTTAATTGCAATATTCCATATAAATTTTTGAATCAATAATCCAATACCGATCACGACGTTTCAAGTTTTATTAATTCTTAATCTTTATGTAGTATCACATTCCTCACACACACGATATGGCTTGTATCGATGTTCCAATTCAATGCTGAAAATATTGCAGGATCGTGTTTCTTGGAGCCGATGAATATGAATAATCAATAAATTAAAAGCACGATGTGAAACTAATTTGTTGAAAACATTGTCGACGTTTGCCTAAGTATTCCAAAAATTTATGATCTCGAATCAAATTTGACTATATATCTATAGGGATCGATAAAATGAAACCCGTTCGAGTGGATCTTAGACGTATGAAGATTTATATCCCGGTTTGTGGCAAAATTGAATTAAGCAATATACAGTATAAGGAATCCGGAATGCTATCGTTTACGTTAGACGAAATCAGAGTAGGCATTTGTACAGGCTAGAAAAGGCTGGTACCACTGTCTGTGATAGTATATATATTTTGGTTTTTCCGCTACAATAACAAATTGTTTAAAGTAGCGAGAAGACATCTTATGGATAGCTTATACGTGGCGTGACTTTGTCGCACGACAATGTGTGCTCGTTGTCGGTTGATGAATTGCATGGAGGATATTTTAGCACGAAAAGGGTGGTAGCTTCTGCGTTAGCTGTCGTTATAGACCTAATCTACACTATATTCTTTCCATTTGACCTTTCAAGAAGGTGCTTTACGACAGGGGTGCTCTACCTTTTAGTGACCTCGGACCACTCAATGGTTTTGACTAGATGACCTGCCACAGGCTACAACGGAAATGAAATAGTTCATCATTTCGATATTGTGAAAAAATAAAAGAATAATCACGTACATTTTTAATGTCGTTTTAGTTCTATCTAAGCCCTGGAAGTAAAAAAAAAATATTTATTTTTAAAAAAATAGTATGAAATGAATGAATTAACGTGGTGTCGTCGGCACTCTATGATTACGATAAAAATGAAAAACGAAAATTCAAATTTGTTTAGTAATAGAGTTATATGAATATTTATTCATTTTAGCACGAAAGAAAAACATAATTGTTTTGATACATTTGTTAGGGAAGTAGTTTTGGGGTGTAGTATAATAAAGTGCGGTGCAAGTTAACACTTTTACAGCGACGAAACATGTATTACTGAATTTTATTAATTGAATCATTAATTATACATGTTTTTGGTGATGAATACATACCAATGGTGGTACTACTAACGTGGATTTGTAAAATATGTTAAGAACATCATAAACTTGGTGGTGCGTTACGATGATGATTTGCCTCTCTGATACAACGATAATCCCTATACAGTTTTTTTCTTTGGATTTTCTTTTCTCCGCAGAGTATCACTATAAGTTTTTCTCATCTACTAGTACTAAAAATCAACAAAACCATGCATTTAAATTATAGAATTGTAGTTCACCATTGTATATATATGTATAAATATATATTTTTTTATTAAAATTAAATGTTGGACCATAGTTGTGTTATGAAGTCCCAACTATAGTCCATCGAATATTTCGTGCTATAAATCGCTCACGAACCGTAGTTGAGAAAAAATTCACAGATTTACAGAAGACAGAGGCAAATTGTATATTAATTTATTTTAATGCAACCACTTGTTCTTGCAAAAAAAATAAAAATACAATTGGAATCGAACCATGGTTGTTCAATTGCATATTCATAATGGGAAATTATATTTGTTTATGAATATAAAATGAACTTCGAAATTGGCTAAAAAATTATGTAATTCAGTAAAAATATGATTTAGTACACATTATTTACTCTATTCAGTCCAAAAACATTTTTCAGTTATCCCATAATATGGCAAAGATGTAAAATAAGCACGTCAAATTAAGCATGAGAAAGTCTATAATATGATAGTGTCAAATAAGTATTGATTTCTTACTGATAAGTGAAATTTATGATGATTGAGCAACTTTTTTTTTCATTATTCTTGCACATTCATCGCAAGTTGAAGTTGTAAGACCCATGCAAAAATTAACAGTTTTGTTTCCACATTTTTATGTTACATGACATATCAGACTCGTTTATTTTTATTTATTACTCTTATTATTATTATTTTGATCGCTCACGAACAGTTACATGATCAAGAGCGCACGAACGTTTCATTTTGCGCAAGGGCAACGCGTATGATGAACGCAGCTCTTGAAAAAGATTTTAGACGAACTGCTTTCGAAAAATAGTTCTGGCCTTCTGTACTGCTCTACAAAATACAGGAATTGTTTATAGTGAGATCCAGGATGTTGTAGAAAACGTCTATAATGCCATCCTCCCCAAATATTTTCTGGGCATTTGATCGCTACAACAACGATCGTTACACTTTTGAATTGTAGTGTGAAATAGTTTGTGTGTGTGGAAGCTTTTTGGGACTACTACTGCCAATATCGACTGCCAGATGAAGCGTGCTGAATAATGAAAAGCTTATATCGTTCTTTCCTTGATAAATTGTCATTGTGGCATCATTGTTCCATACAACTGTTGTTTCACTACCTTTATTGTGTCAGATAATATTTCTCTTCGATTTCGTCTCACCGTCTCTACTAAGCTCGTATTTTTTGGCTTTTAGCATTTGAGCCAGCTTCAGTGTAGTGAAAAAAGTGTCGGTTGAAGCATTTCTGCCCTTGCTCTCAAATGGCTTGATCAGTTGCAACTCTATGTGCTCTGAAAGAGAGATTCGTTGGATGCTGATACTCTCCGAGATTTGGAAATCCACTGTGACATCGTTTGCCTCCAGAAATTTCAACTACACGTTTCTTCTAGAGTTAAACTTTTACACTCCCAAAATTTTTATTGAGTCCCGTCAGAATTCCAGGTAATCAAGTTTACAAAGGAAAAAAAATATTTAGCTCTACTTGTGTGTGTGTGTGTGTGTGTGTGTGTGTGTGTGTGTGTGTGTGTGTGTGTGTGTGTGTGTGTGTGTGTGTGTGTGTGTGTGTGCGTGCGTGCCATTCTTCCATTAAAAAAATCTGCTCTGACAATGAATTGGCGTTGACCTTGAAAGACCTTTATTCTTCACTATCTTCATTTAGAAATACTTTTTAGAAAGGGTAACACTTCCAAGAAAATTATACACCCCTTTTTTCCTATAGAATAGTACGTTGGGTCAAAATGACCCAAACCGCGGTTCTAGGTATAAGTACTTATAACTCAAAAACACGAAATAGGAAGATGATAAAATTTTCCTAAATTAATATTCATATCATATCATGAAAAGTCACGAAATTTGTTTAACATCTGCTAATAAGTTTTCGAGATAAATGAAAACGAAGTTTGATTTGGGTCAAATTGACCCACTCCGCGGTTCTAGTGTTAAAACATAGAGAATTTTCATAAAACTCCTGATATGAACCGAAAAATGGATCAATAATGAGTAAGGAAAAAAAATTATGTTATGCATTAACCTTTAATATTGCCTTAATATTACGCCTATGTAAATTTGTAACAATAACTGCTCACAGTGGTGTGACCATGAAAACGAATTTCTATTCATATATCTTCGTAACAGTTAAAAAAAGAGCCCCACACTTTTGCTGTTTTCAGGTAGTCGTAAAATAATTATACAGTTTTTATAATTCCAAACACCAACAAGGGCGAGGTAGCCCAGGTTGATAAGATACTAAAGTACCAAAGGTTGTTTAGAGATGTCGCGAGTTCGATACCCTGTTCGTCCTTGTCAGAAAACTTTCCTGACACAGGAGTACAACAGAAATGGTGACATGACCGCAGAAAAAGTTGCTACCGCAGGAAGTTCCCCATCAGAGGTTAGCGCACCAACCTCTCGGTGAATATAAAAACAAGCCTGCCGTTCGGAATCGGCAATAAATTCTATGTCCCGGTCTAATTAGTCCTCTTGTGCAGAAAATGACCGTGGTGCGACAAAAATGATCAAATGAACACCCAACAACGTTAGTAAGGGATGTTACGGGGTTACAAAGAAAGTGACACTTTTTAAAGTACCGCCAGTACTGAAAAGTTTAAATAATGGATTTAGATTTTTCCACATTTAACAAAGAGTGAATTTCCTTGGACAACAGAAAGTCAAGTTCAAAAAAAAATTGTTTGGTTAATCTCTCTCTCTCTCTCTGGCATGCCGAAAAATGCAAGGTTTCTGAAATGCTGCTCACATTCGCGATTTTCCGGCATGTCGGATAATGCGCGGAAACTCTGTATCAAAAATGTGAATTAAACCTTAAAAAAATTACCCACACGTGCATGATGTATAGAAATATTCCAATATTATTTCTAAATGGAAAGAATAGGATGGTTCGTGAACGCATTGGATGCTCTTACTTCGTATATACCTGGAGATTTACGATATGCTCGTCCACGAAGCAATTCCACACGAACATGAAATATAAAATCTTTTTCTTCTTTTCCAAGAGAGGAAATAAAATGGAAGAATTCTCCAAAGTGAAATGGAATCTCTTGACAGGAAACTTGACACAATATAAATTCTGGGAATAAAACTTCGGTGGCGTGTGTGCGTCCTCTGTCAACGTCGCTCCGAAAAGGGCTTACTAATCCCATGGGGGAATAATACGAATTGGAGTTTCGTATTTTATAACAATAAATGAATTACCAGTGTTGAAGATATCCTATGACGTCCCCGAAGACTTTACGGCAGGGCTTGGGATAAAAAATTGAAATGAAATTGTTTTTCTTTCTCTAAAGTTGTTTTTCCCTGTATTTTTCAATTTCAAGATTTGCGATTGTGTGCGTTTTATTATTCAAGATGTGAATTTACCACAAAATATTTATCACCGCTCGTGAATCGAAATTTCGATTTACACGTCTTGGTAGTTTTATTTACTCAAATAACAGGTAAATATTATTCTAGTAAGAATGATCTGTTTTCCATGGAAACCAGAAAATTAATTGAAATGAAATCATAGGTATCTCTATTTATTGGAAGATAAATTTATACATTAGAGGAACGTAGGTTTCCTTGCTCTATCACAACAAGACTATTCAATACCATTATAACACCGAAATAGAAATACAAGGCCACAACAGGCAAAATGCCCATCGAGGTGACCGAGAAAAAGATGCCCATAACAAATATGGATGCTCATATGTTTCTAAAATACAGCAACCCAATTAAAAAGGCAATTATAAAAACTATACATGCATGATAAAATATAATACAATGCCCATAAAAAATATTTATGATTGTCTTATAAAAATGGAATTGAAATTTCGAAAGAAATGAGTTCTTTGGGAAGTTGTAGTAGTAGTAGCAGCCGCTCACGCGCGCGAATCGGGACACAACAGTTATCGCCCGAGTGGCGTGGTGGCAAAAGACTTGTCTGCTACCGTGAAGGTTGCCATCAAACCGGAGAAGAGTATAATTGATAAGTGTTTCCCAACCTTTTTTGTCCTATCGCCCTCTTCTTCAGAAATTTTTTTCCCATCGCTCCCAACTCAATCTAACCCATAGGATCCTATGCTATACCCGTAACTTCTACCGCTCTCCTGGAACATCCCATCGCCAAAAGACGAGAACGGAAAATACCAACCTGCTCCTTTTCCCTGCGAGTTTTTTACCGAAAGAAGATGAACGGAATCGCCCATCGTGACGTTTCATGACGTAGCCAGAGGCAAACTCAGCATGGGTGTACAATACTTGTATAAACGACGCGATCTAGCCTCCCTTTCACGGCGTTGCTACAGCACTGTTTGCCACAATAAAAAAAAAACAAATCCTGTACTTATTCAGCATATTCTTAAAGTCCTAGCGTCCCGCCCCTCGGGGCATACGCTGGACTTATTCAGCATATAATATAAATTGTTATCCGTCTTTAGAAAATATTCTACGATATTCATTAAACATCACTTTCCCCGGCATGGTGGCTATAATGGGAGGGGGAATGCGGTATCACGAATCTACTAAAATAATGATTTTATGCGTTTGTATGCTCTGTTTTCACTCATATCCATTTCACTTACGCAGATAATTCCTAAATGCGCACACAATATAATTAATAATAGAAAACAAGTATTTATAGAGAGTTTCAATAGAAAAACACAAAAATTATATCCACCTACGAAAATTATTGTAAGAAATTATAGTACTCGTTGTTTATCATAAAAACCCCTCACGAGATTATAACTAATATTTTTTGATGTTGGGATAACTATCGTCTAAGTTATCCATCTTAGCCTCAGTAATAAATTTTGTAATTGAATATCGAAGCAACTATCCTCTACTAATGACACATCTCTCATTTCCTACTAATAATTTATTCAGTTCCAATACCACAATTTATTCTTATTGTTTTAGGCCCTGGGAAAATATGTTCAATTTATTAGTGAGACGTACGTTTCCGAACTAGACGTAACAAAAAATTTCGAAACATTCTTCAATTACCATTTCACTAATGCGACTAATGGGGATCTATGTATTTCATAGGTATTTATTTTCTATTAACGACACAGGTATCTGTAAATTCCTAAAGAAATGTATATAAGTTTTAGCAATTTCGATATTCGGTGTTCGACAAAAATGGCTAATGGATTTCTTTGAATGCATCGGCACAAACCTGGAATTGGGATAAATATGAGAAATACAAAAAAAAATTATTACTGGGATGTGTTTTAATGTATCCACAAGATTAACCCATTTGCTCATTACAATCATTTGGTAATTATTGCACAAGAAATTGTATTTCTCTCTCTCTCAGCACTTAATATACTATGATTTTTCTTTGGTTGTCCAGGTAGATAAATTATCCATCTACTTATTCAGTCGATGCACTAAACAATGTTATTTTTGCATCTGTAAATGGTAATTGAAATATTTCTCTACATGATGGTGTTTTCAGCTGAAACCTCTGCGTGCTTTCTAGTATCTCTTAATTTCTTGGGAAATTGTTTTTCCTGGTGACATGCTAATTACATTATTCAAATATTCATTGTATCCGCTAGTATCTGCTGATTAAAGTGATGGTAAATATATTTTTTGGGCAAATGTTATTATAAGTGATTTTGCTTGAAAGGTACAAACAAAAAATCAATATACACATAAGTGTATTACAATGTATTCTAAGAGATACTAACCCCCGCCCTGGAGGTAGCATTTATTTTCTCCACAAAAAAAAATCAACCTTACATCCTACCCCCAGGGAACACCATTAAAATCTCACAAGCAGCAATTTAGTGCCCCTGAGGTTTATAATAATCATTTCACATAATAGAATTATTATAATTATTATAAGACTTATAATGATTACTCCACATAATTACTAAATTTTGCATAACAATTATCACATATTATAGATATGCATTCTTGAAATTCTTTGACATTTTGTGCCACACATTATTACTATGACTTATTTTTTATTATTCGTATTCCAATGTATGAATAATATAGCATATAAAGTCAGGTAAAGCATATCATATCATATCATATATCAGTCCGACAATCACTTAATCTTTCAACATAAAAAAATCGATAGCTATCGGATCTGCTTAAATATACACAGAGGCAAATCAGTCCGTTAACCACCTACCATTTCACGAGATCGAAGAAAATTGTGACACATTTCTTAAAATCCATACATATATAATAACATATCCTGACTGACTGATTCATCATCACCGAGCAGGAACCACTGAAGCTGTAAATATCAAATTTGGTCAATAGCTCTGTTTCAGATAGTCGTGCGTCTTAAGGGCGGCAAAATATTGTTCGCCTCAGATGGCAGAATTTCGAATACCGGCACTGATTCTTCCCCACGAATGGCGTTTCATTGACTTGGAAAAGAAATAATGCAGCTCTATTAATATATGTCATTATTCATGCGAGAAACAACGAGATCTCTGCTGCCACCTATCAAATAAAAGAGAAAATATTTCTTATAATGCTTTTACAAATTTTGGAAGCCCATTCCGGTGCTATAACAAGTCACATTAAAAAGTTTTGTTATTATTACTAGGAGAGACTATTATTACTAGGAAATAGTTGGCATAAAATCGTTTTCGTAACATCAAATTCATTGGTGTCACGTAAGCAACGATGATCAATAAAATATACACATATAAGAAATTATAACGTTTATGTCTTCATCCAACATTCCAAATTCACAACTTTAATGTAAATGCAGCTGCATTACCAAGTTATTCTAATGTTTTTTTAATTCAAAATGTGTAACGATCCCACTTACTTCTTTTTAATTCGCAATGTCTAGAAAAAAACATCTTCCATTACATGATTTTATCAAGAGAAAAAGTAGAGTCTCTACTTCATTTACAGTTGCTATAAAGTTGATTAAAGCTGAATGTTAATTAAATGAAAGTAGAATAATTAAGTACCTTGTTGATTCGACCAATGTCTTCTCGTCGGAAGAGATTCAGCAGCGATAAAAATAGAATTTTTCTTACGTGTGTGTGTCATTTATTGCGAACGAAGAAAAAAATTGAATCTTTCTTCATGGAAGGTGGATGAGGAGAGAGCTTATGTTTATTATTTCGCTGCTGTGTTGATTGAGAGCTTGCAAAAATAAAAATGAATAAACAAAGCAATTTCAATATATAATGGTGGCCTCGACGATGAATAAAACATGTGGCGGTTGTGAAACACCTGAAAAGATTTAAAACTTGATTTGTTTTTATCTCTTTTGTGTCACTGAATCAATCCTAATCTAAATCCATTGGGAATAACAGTAAATACAAAGTATGACTAAAAAATCTCAGACTGTTATCACAGTACATACTTTTTTTTTTCATTCAATGCATTGAAGTTATGCAGTATGTAAAAATAGTTAAATTATATCGCTTACACTAATAGATATTGGCTGGCATTATTGCTTCATTCCTGTAATAAACTACAGTAGCATGATGTACGAGGGGATGCACAAAAGAAAACGGAATCGCCTTGCGGTAAGCGGAGTATCCGTAGTACGGGGTTCTCCCAGGACGTAAGCGTGAAGCCACTCCTTCGGATTCAATGTGCCAAGTGGCGTTGCTTGGGAAGGTTGTTTTTGGTCATGCCAAACTTCCGTGAACAGTGCCGGGTACTGTGAACTTTCACTTCCTACACGGGAAAAATGCAGCAGAAACTGTTGGAATGTTAGAAACAGCTTACGAGGATGCTACTGTGGGAAAAACTCAGTGTATGGATGCTTTTTTTACAATCTAGCTGCTTAGAATATAACACTACAGTGTGAGAAGATAAAATCCCGATTTGTGAAAAACGGGTGACTGGTTTTTGCATCATGTCAATGCCCAGTTTCACATATCCTCCACGGTGTGCCAATTGTCGACGAAAAACAATATGACTTCTGTGCCTCACCCGAACTATTCTCCTGATTTGCCCTGATAGGTAACTTTCAAAAATATTTTCGCCTGGCACTCCTGACGTTAGGTAGCTAGCGTCTGACTGCGCAGGTCAGGGTTCGAATCCCTGTTCAGGCATGAACGCGGTTACTACACTACAAATTACTAACGGAAATGCTACTACAAATTAACGGAAATGAACTACAAATTACTTACTAACTACCGTGCACCCCGAAGTCAGGCAATGAATGCAGTGTTAGTGACGTGCGTATGGGAGCAGTTGAGTTTAAGTTGTCCTTCGAATTCATTGTCCTTCGGCGAAGAATTTTAACGTTCTTGTTTTCAAAGGTAATGCAGATGCTCCACAAGCTTCACTTCCGGAGTGGTTGAAAGTCATGGTGGTGTATCCGTGAAAAAAACCGAAACGGGGAAAATTAAAGGAGATGGCTCTCCATTCTCTAACCTGCACTCGCTGGCTTTCGACTGACGAGATAAGTCCCGTTTCGCCCTTCCAGATTATTCTCGCTCAGCAGAACTGCGATTTCAGATTTACTCATTTTCCCGTATACCCATCATACTAATGACTTACAAAATCCTAAAGGGTCTTGGTGACACTGAAGAGCTGCACAACTTCTCATGTTCAATTTTAATCCAGTTCCTATACGTTTGTTGCAATGCGTAATTACCGTTCTGCGTAAAAATGAGGCACCTATAAAAGCGAACGGACTCATCTATTAACAAAAAAACTAGTTGGTTAGCCGCTCCAAGTGGCGTTAAAAAAAGAGCAGCATTGAGTGCATCGATTGCCTCTAATGATCATCTTGACGTCAAACCTTTTCTTAAAGATTGCGGTTGAGTCAGTCAAGTGATTCAAGGAACCCTACGTTAAATCACTCTCTCGCAATTGTCTTTGTTATCGTCGTTATTTATGCGTATATAGCAAATCGGGTATGGAAGCTTCCTGTACTCTGAGGCAGAATTGGTGTGTAACAACTCTCGGACATCAGTCAGGGGAAAAAATAGACGATGATTTGATTGGAGCATCTCCTGATGATGTCTATCATCAGGAAGAAAGTTAATTGAGGTGTAAGTTATAATAGTGTATGTTTTGGAACACAAAGAAACGCGACGTTCTGATATTAGTTTTACTCACGCTGACTCATTAGTTTTACTAAATAGTCAGCTATTAGTTTTACTGTCTCCCGTTTGCATTCGAAAATCTTCGATCTTTGGACGGTTATTTAACCCGCCTGAGCATTAATCGGCGATAATTCAAGATGGCTATCCCATTCAATAAAAGGTGTGTGTGTGTGCATACTTTGTGAGGTGGAAATCTGGTGTGTACAGCTGATAGTAGAATATTAGGATTTTCGCAATGACGTGCCACGATCGTTAGTTTTCAAGAAATCAAGAGAATATTGGAAAAATCGTGCTCTCACAATGAATTATGAGCATCGTTAAACCCATCAAAACTCAATCAACAATGAAAATAATATAATCCATCAGTTCAATAATATTAAGCATCCCTCCATCTACACATGACGCAATAAATGCAACTTCTTTTTTACCGAAACTCTTGGCAATGACCTGCGAATCAATCGATGCATAAAGAATCAGAGCTCTTGAATAATTAAACGAAATTACTCTCAATAACAGTTATTTCTATTCCGTATAAATGATCAATTTTCCTTTCGGTGCTCGTAATTTAGGCTATGATTAGTACTCTCGCATACCCAACAACACCTTTACCGGTCATCATCCACCACCGAAATCCCACGCAAAAAAAAAAAACAGAAAAGAAATTCCCCTCGGACTGTGATAATGACAATAATGAAAATATTTCCCCGCACGTTCTTGATGCGGTATACATAAACGAGAAAATGCATTACTATAAGACGGGCAAAAGAAAAAGGGAGAAACGGGGCTCAGTTTTGCAAACAGTGTATTGGTCTAACATAAGCTCCCCAGATTTCCCGTAGCTCAAGAGAGCTATGCTCCGATGATAAATGATTATTTATTGATCTCGTTCACCGCCAGACATTCCATCAATATCGCCAGATCCCAGAACTGCCAACGATTATGAGTTCTCCAGCCGAACACCCGAAAAAACGTTTTTTTTTTTTTTATATTGCGTGTACAAAAGAGCAAAATAATGCTACTTACAGCTCTTTCTGGACATGAAAGTAAGTTTAAACACATACGCGACAAAAACTTTTACAAAAACAATTAAACAAAAAACCGACATGTTTTTATGACATTCGAGGATTACGAGGATAAGAAAGACTCTGACGCTTTGTTAAACATAAAATAAACGTTATGGCTAGAAAATACTAAACATGCAACGGGATTTCAGAGTATGAATATACGTATACCGTACAATATTTTGATGCTTCATTTTACGTGGCCGTCTTTTTCGTACGCAGGACCATATTTTTGGCCTGACAAAATATTAGACATACAAAGTTTTTTAACAGCTGGCCGATGCGAAGATATATTTTGGAAAAGAGAGGAAATTCTATCGCCTTTGCGGGGAAACGAACCCACGGGGGAGTGCCCAAGACCACTAGACCAGTGTTCCTCAAGCTTATTGTTTCCCCCCGGGCCGTGGCCCACTACCGAGCCCTAACACAAGTCACACCGAGCAGTGAGTGGTGATTCACAGTTTCATTTTTCTTATCAATTTCTAGTAAGTAGTAATTATGACCGGGCCTTTCACTTCGACAAAAGAGATTTACCGGCCCGCGGGCTTCCGAAGATCGAGAACCACTGCACTAGGCTACAAAGGCAACGAATGTCTAAATTTTTCCTTGGATCACGACTGTTTACACTGCCACCAGATGGCGACTTATCCGAGGATGAGAATTAGAATTTTATCTCTTTCCTAAATATAACTTCGCAGCAGCCAGCTGTTAAAAAAAAGCCTTCGTATGGATAGCGGAGAATGACATCATCCTTTTATATTAGATATCCATGGAAAACATTCAACTGCTTTCCATGACTCTTCCAAACTATTTTCTTTCACTTAGATGGACCTTGATACATCAAAACGCCATTGATAATCTATCTTATTTTTGGTATGGATCGTCCAGCCTGTGTATTCAGAGCAGAGATGGCGATACCCCACATTGGTCGACCTTCTCCATTGAGCTTTTTGTGACTGAGTATATGATTGTTTTTTCTACGCTAGTTATTCAATTTTTGACTTTCTATTTTCTTTGTAATTTCACCAGAGAGTGTCATTCGCTTTACCCCAAATAAGCCCTTCACTACCCCTTATAACAACAGAAACTAGAGTCATCTACCAGCAAGAATGTTCTCGAAGAATGAAGGACATTCTATCTAGTACTAGTAAATGTGATACGATAGAAATTCATAGACTGCCTGGACTAAAAGAAAGTTTCATATTTCTATCGAGAGAACATCATAACAATATTACTCTACTGCAGTCTACCGACGTTGAAGCGGTGTTTTAGCGCATTTGTTTAATTAAAACTTTTCATTTCAAGTTATTTATTTATATTATTTCTTTGAAGTTGGCTTTAATTTTATTTTTAATTTCTACACCTTGGTCGTGGACCCCTGGGGGTCCAGACAATCCCCCGATCGTGAACCACTGCTATACATGATAATTCATAAATGTATTGTAGCATTATATCGGGTACAATTGTAAAATCTGTTATCGTTTTCTCGGGGTCCGACTATGTTCATCACACATACTTTCGACATTTATCAATTTCACCAATTACACTTGGCTATTATGCATAATCGACGGTAAAAGTGGTAATGTTTTCAGTATTAATCAAATTTACAGGCGCCGCTTGGGTATTGTGCATTATCGTCGGTAGAAGTGATAAATTTATCAAATTTACTAAGATTGGTAAGTATCTGTTATTATGCATAACATGTATAAATGTGATAACCGATTTATTATACTTACCTTAACATATATATCGCCCTAGTCCATACAAATAACTGTTACATTTGAAAACAGTTTGTTTAAAATATTTAATTCTTCCTTGTCAAATGCTACTTTTAAATTCACTCATTTGTTGATCGGATTGAAATGCGAATATTTGATAAGAGCAAACAAAAAAATTATAATCTTTGATATATGAGCGAATAAAGTGGAAACATTCGTGAATCTTTTAGGAAGAATTTTCCTAAAATTCTCCCGAGAAGTTTAAAAATGCTTCTTGTTAGGATTCAAATAGAAATGTTTTCCGATTTCCCGATGGATTGAAAAATAAGGAAAGCATATGAAATTGGATTATCGTATCTGAATATACGAGCGTTAAAGATCAAAGAGTCAAATTGATACCAAATGCCATTGTGTAAAGTACATCTTTCCAAGGAAAGTCTTTTTCTTCCCATAACAGTGCATGTTTTCATGTTCCTTATGGATAAAGTGAAATATTCCTCTTTCTTATTTTCTAAAGAGCTATTTCTTCTTCTTCTAGTGTTCTCTTCTTGAAGAAGATTTATATCTTGAGCTATGAAACTAAACGGTCGTACAAAGAACACACTAAAGAAAGGCAAGGAAATCTTTCCTAAATTCCAAGATGAAAAATGCGAAAAGCCTTGACAACTTAATCCAACGAAATCTCGAGAAATAGTGGAAAAGAAAGAGCGGGTTTCGAGTTGAATTTTAAAATTCTTAGAGCCCACAGCGAGAAATTCTATCTTCTTACTTAATATTACATAAGACTCGGTGGAAATATTTTTTCGTCGTGGGACATTTTGTCAGATTTTTATATATTAGGCATTTTTTAAAGAATGTGAGTACAGTAAATCACGGAACAAAACATTTCTTGTTCCATCTGTATGAAATGAAAAAAACCAAAATTCACCGAGTAATGGTTTTAGCTAAAAAAACGCATTATATACAGCTACACAATCATAAATGGAGACGAAATATGTGTATAACAATTTACAAGACCAACGGTCATCACCATACTTTACTTTAATATGTATTTTAATGAAAATTTCCGATGCATTGTGAATGAAAGTACCCATTTTCTATAGTAAGAAATTGGCAATATATATTTGAAAAACGCGCGTTCGAAATTTCGCACATTGACCCCGTCATTTATTGGTCAAAACAAACGCTCTTTAAAATCTCTGCAACAATTTTTCCGTTTTCTGACATGAACTTCTTGACGCAAATGCGAGCCGATCTCCCCATTAAAAAGTCTCGCCACAGACAGCAACAGGCCTACAACGATAAATCATTCAATCATTACACTTCACTCATAGTTAGATAAACTGGTGGCAGATGGTAGCACTGCACATAACAAGCATTACACAGTTAACAGACTTCACTCCAGGTTTCACTACGCGTACACGCGTATTCCAACATTTACCAATTCGTTAGCGGTTCCGCAGAGGAACATGGATGAGGTGCATGTCTGGTTTAGTTGTGGTAGTAGTTGTTTTGTGACATGTAATGGAAGTACTTTTAGGAAGATTGAACTAACCACCGCGTGTCTGAGATATGAAATTTGTTACTGACCACAATAAATATCACAAGGACAGAGAAAGATTTCTAAGTTTTTGGTCCGGATGCCATCGGCAATGATTAAGTTCGTGAATTAGTTACAACCATTTACATGCCTAAATCATGTTATCCCACTCACCCTGCTCTTACTTTGGCTTTCCTTAAACTGTTCTTCCCATTCGCGATTTCTAATGCCGTATATGCCGTATTATGCACCTAGCAACCAATATTTGACATTTCTAGCAATTACGAGACGAATACGACACCTTTTCTTACCATCAACTGGCAAATTGATTTTCTTAATCATTTTCCATCCCACGAGAAAAAACGCACTCATCCCTTACATGACTTCAAATGACGTCTTTTGAAGACAACGCGCATGTGCCAAATTACGAACGAGCGTATTTTAAAGAGATGCTATTTTCCAAACGGTCCTTAATTTAAAAATTTCCCTCATATACACAAAATAGTTCTTTTTTTTTTCTATATTCCAATTACATATACGTAGTTTTTATTTCTATTAATAACAAATTATTCACACTAATAGCAGTAGTTTAAAACAAGGCAGGCAGGGACATGTCTTCAGTGGTATAGATGGTAGCATGCTTGCCCTGTTTGTAAGAGGCCCTGGAATCAACTCCCGGAGTAGACTTTTCTTTCACAGATCACCTCGGCATAATATCCAGAAAATATTTGTTTCCTTGAAAAGTAGTTTTCGTTACGTGAGATTCACAACACATGCACGTACATTTCCCAGCGTGGCCCGGGTCTTCCACCACCTGCTATAATCTCTTCATTGAGGCAGAGCAGCGAGCCATGATCTGGTTAGGAGGTGTTTTATGAATTTCAGAAATTCCTCTGTATTTGAAGAAAAAAAACTTTTAGATGAATTCGTTTTCTCTAAAAATGAAAAAAATTCATTACCCTAAATATTTTTTAAACAAGAAATTTTGAAATAATATCTCGTTGAATAATATAGAAACGATTTTCTTTACAAACTTTGAAATTTGAAAGTTGATTTTTTTGTATCCATTATTAATGAGATCCACATAATGCGCATAAATAATAAATGATATAAAACAAAAGCAAAATACAGTGAAGTTTTCATATCCGTGAAACATTATATTTCCTCGTCTTGTATTCGTTATAGATATTGTTGCACATGTTACGGTAAAAGCCCGAAGACTGGTAAAACCTAGGATTTATCGGTAAGACCTAGGCTTTACGAAGTCGAGTTGGTAAAAGCACGAAATACGCTTGCGAACGTTTTCATTTCTGACTTTGACGCAGTTGAAGACCGTTTTTAATGAATCAATTAACCATCCACAGGTAATTAGTTCCTGCCGCTTATTAATTAACTGATAATTTTATAATTATACAATAATTGCAATCAATTAATAATTAACAAATCAATTAATTAACCAACATGTACTTGTCAGTTCCTGACTCTAATCATGTTGATAAATCATAAATTTTATGAATTAATTGATTTAAAGTTCATACTGTTTGGAGTAAACTACAATTCCCGTTTTTAATTATAAATTAGTTATTTTCAAGTAATAACTGTAGTTATTTTTAATTATTATTATTATTGTTATTATTATTACTAGTCAGTTATTTATTATTTAATTAACTAAATTAGTCAATTAATAGTAATGTAGGGTATGGCAAAACAAAAGTTCACTTTTAATTGATTCTTTAAAAACGGGCTTTTACTGTTCTTATCTTGAAACCAATAAGTTCATGTTGGTTAATTAATTCACTTGTTAATTATTAGCTATAATTGCAATATATTTATAATTATTCATTAATTAATAAACGGCAGAAACTAGTAAGTTAACATTAAGAAGGAGTGTGACGTGGTAAAAGTCAGAAATGAAATCGTTCGCAAGCGTATTTCGGGCTTTTACCAAACCGCTTTGGTAAAACCTATGTCTTACCAGTAAATTCTAGGTTTGACCCAGTCTTCGGGCTTCTAACATAACACATACGTTCCAAATACTTGGGTCATTCCTTCCCCAGTGATAAAATTTTTTATTCACAACCGAGTTTGCAGATTCCCAAAAACCTTACAGAAAAGTAACTTCAGGAATGTTTTCACCTTTTCTGTAATGTATTTCATCGAATACGTGTAAAAAGTAACAAAATCTGTTCATATCCCACCCCACCCCGAAAAAAAAAAATCTATATATTTATACATTTTTTTCTTTATATACTTGTAAATGTAAATATATATTTATTTATTTATTTTATTGATAAATTATTTCTTTCATGAAAATAATGTCAATAATGGAGGAAATATCCGTGAATATGTTTCTTTTTTTTCCCATTCTGGAAAGTTTCGGGATATTCTCCCTGAGGAATTCCTACACCTAAACTCTCCAGATCTCTATTCATATTATATTATAACTTTCCCATACATTCTGCATTGCTGTTTATCGCATTTTCTTTTCAACATCTTTACACCGATACTCCATATCATCAGTTTCAACTTATCAACTAGAGCATTGAAATAAGAACATATACTGTGCATATGCTTATTATAATTTCTACTCTATTTTGCCGAAGGCATTCTAAGAATCGCATATTTTTTGCATTTTTTTTCTTTTAAGTATATTCATTTTCTCGAGATAGATCCATACCCTTTCTTAGCTGCGACATACGTGGTACGTTATACGAAATGGATGTCCACATGTTTCGCATTTGCGTTAAGACATACTTGATGTTTTCATACTGTCCTTTTTGATGAGATAATTTTTAAATGCCTACATCACGAATATCCAATCACTTTCTTGCGGCAGGCACCCAAAAGTGCTCAATAATTGTTCGCTTCCACGAGTTAGGGATCATTCAAGTATTACGTCAGCATCGAGGGGGTAGGGGGTTTCGGATTTGCTGACTTTTGATGACAAGGGGGGGTTTGAAGGTTGCTTATACGTCATCAACCACCCCTTTTTGAAGATTTGAAATATTCTAAGCTGCTGACGAAATTTTGCCGACAGGGGGGAGGCGGTCAAAACGGGCTGAAAGTCTGCTTACGTAATACTTGAATGGCCCCTTATCTGTGGACACCTCAATTGAAATCTTCCTTCATGCTGAAAACAAGGATTAAAATTATATTGAGTTTGAGTATGCGGCATGGTTTCCATAGATTAGACGTCACTTAAAAACCCAGATGATGTTATCATTCGGATATTGTTATCATTTCCGTGAAGTGGGGAATGAATCAATATCATAACGTGAGAAAAATTGGTTTATAGTTATCGAGATTTCTGCTCATGTTATAAATTGTTTTCGTCCTACAATTTTTTTTTTTTTGGCGCATTTTGAAGTCAAAGTTGAAGCAGATCAAAAGTCTATTACCCGTTATATTTCTTCAACATTAGTGGTTGTTTGGCATCATCAAGACATGTCAAAATCATTGATTAGAATTATTATTTCAAATAATAAGATTATTTCAAAATAAAGTGTATTAAAAAAAAAATAGCAAGTGCACATAATTTCGAAAAATACCTTATTTTTACGTTTGTGAAAGAAATTTCTGTGATTACTGTATATTTTATAGTTCAGTATTGGGAAAATTACAAGAATGAACGACCCAACGACACCCTAACACTCTAAAAAACATTGAACCCCATAGTATTAAAGTAAATTTTAAATATTTGAAATTTAACGATTTGGGGTATTTTATTAGAGAAAAACAAAAAAAAACTATGACATGAACTGATAGCTGTTGCAAATTTAAAAGCACAAACTGTGTCAATTCTTTCATTGTTTTCAAAATAACAGTTAATTTATGAGCGGCATCAGCATCAACAACACGAGCTTCTAAAACGTGTTTTAAACAAATATAAATGCGATGTTACACATTAAAAAAAAAAAAACCACTATATTTATGGTTAATGCAAAAAAACCAAAAAACAGGGTTTATACACCCATGCACATGAAATGAAAAACGAGCTCCCAAATTTGAATCCAACGTGAAAAAAAGAACGGTTTCTACTTTTTTTTATCTGCAAGTAATTAATCTTCATTAAGTCCCTCATTCTGACAGCAATTTATTAGCTTTGGATTCGTAATCCCGACTTAGTGTTAGCAAATAGGTCATTATGGTCTTCCCCCAACACGTTTCTATTTTTTTCTAGCCAAACAAAAAACGATTGTGATACTTTATTCAAGTAGGGAAAATTTTTCAAAAAAACGTAATTTCTCTTTATTGGTGAAACTTTCTTAGGATACGAACAGGTTTTTGAGTAAGCGAATCAGAAATTCAAATAAAATTTGAAATCAAAATGTGATATAACGACTCAATTCACTATTGAATGCTCAATTTTTTATTTCCGAGCTTTTTTTTCATTGATGTTAATTAGCACGTGTTGAAAGCAGGAAAAATAATTTAAAAAAATATATATTTCGAATTGCATTGCTTGTGCAGGGGCTTATTCAAGAACAGACAATGTCGTATTGCACAGCTTCAAATATCGCACGTAAAATAAATGTATTGAAATAATATTACTGTACCAACTACCGTACTTACTTGCTGGCGAGGGTTCTGGCTCGATTAATTGGAGTCTGGCACAATCTTTTTTTCATCTTACATTGTTTTGAGTATATCTTATAATGTGTGAAATTTTGCAACGTACGTATTTTATAACAATGAAAACTGTAAGCCAAATGTAGATATAGATGAGAAATAATATTAATTTGTTATACAAGCTTTTTTCTAAAATTTTGCTGTAAATATGCGGCGTGTATTGGTGGAGATGTGCGTGGGACGTGTCACGAAATATACGTATGGAAATGTATATGTTACTGCCAAAGCCCGAATTTGACCACTTCGCGAAGTGGCTAGCCCAGTTGACGAAGCATCACCGATAAGAGGGCCTATCGGTTAGAAATTCTTCGAAATATGGACTGAGTTACCGTTTCGGTTAGTAAGTAAGCCCAGTTGACTAGGCCAATGTCCGAAATTCGGACTTTCGCCGTTTTTTAGCCGGTCCCTGTATATCGCTCCCTATGATTCGGAGATACTGACTCTATAACATCACGGGGCATTTTGAAGTTTATGAATGTTCCAATTGGAGGGTGGGGCATGCCTGATGGCGGAGAAAGACCGTTATATTACATATTATATCGTATTATCCCCGTGTCACCCGAATATACTATACAACTACGTTTTTTTCATTCCAAATTATAGTAAAAAAAATTGGATCATAAGATTCAAGATTAAAAAATGCAAATTCGAGATTAAAAATAAATATAAACAAAACATTTTAGTAAATTAGTGAAATCATAGTCACGCATGCTCCTTATGAACAAACAATTGTTATCGTCTTAAAGTCAGGGCCGCACTCGTGTCATGGCTGACCCATTACGTTATAATGTTGCACATTGGTGGGTAATGTGGTCGCTCCACTATTGGCAATGATCGTGAAATGTTGAAAGCTGTTAGGTATTTGAAGGTTGGCTGGGCTAGCGTGTAGCCAGACTGTGCCGCTGCTGCTTCTTTGCATCAGGGGAAAGGCAAATATTTGCGGATGACTATCGGCCCGGGTTTCGCACAAGTGTGAGCCTGGCTTAATTGGGACATCTACCAGCAAATTTAAAATATTAAATAAAAAAAATATGATCTCACCTTATGTGCAATGTTGATGCTGAATTTTTATCTTTAAATAATGATTGAACGTTAAAAACCCTTTGCTTAATAATGCAAAACTATAGATTTAAGGGTTAAAATCAGAAAATGGTATTACAAAAACAGATCTGTTAAAGAATCCGAGTATTAATAATGTATAATATATGAATTTTTTACTCTATAGAGAGACGACTGGCTCTAGAATATAGTCAGGAAAATGGATGGCACATAGACAGTACGAATGCACCAGTCACGGAAAGGCGTGCAGCAATTCCCGTAAGTGTCACGCGAAAAGTTTCGTTTTGCTTCTGTATTTTCTTCATCTTAGCCAAGATTGCGTGAACAACATTTTGTTACTGTAACGTGTTCGTTAACAAATATTTCGCATTCAAAATTATTTTTTTACAGATTCGTGATTCACGAGTTTCGGAAGTAACTCAGCAGCCATGCCGTATGGAGGCATATATGTAGGCATTTCTGTAGTACTCTTGAGTCGTAAATGAGTTTTTAATTGTTACTATTATCTTTTTGAGGTGAAAAAGAAGGCTAAGGGACGAATTTTACGTCTATGGTCCAAAAAGCAGTATTTCTTAAAGTTTTTCTTCATTGCCGACTACGTATAATACAGTCGGACCCATCTATAGCGACGTCGGAAAAAGTAGCGAAACCATTCGTTGTACCGAATTTCGTTATATCCCTGCCTGCTTGAAAATTTTTTTCTTTTAATAAATAATAAAACGTTTTACATGCACGATAAGAGAGCATTATTTTTAGTAACCTGAGCATTCGTAAAATGGGTAAATTAAAATAATATATTTTAATAAAGGTTAAAAATTTAATTAAAATCTTATGAAATTTGGGGATTGGGCATAAAAAAATATGTGTCAATTCATTTTTTCCCTTGATATGATTGCGAACGTTGAACGTTCTCCATTTAAATCACTTTTACCGAATAACCTGCGAAATGTAAAGCCTTTTCCTTCAGTAAGAGCGAAAATTTTTTCGTTTCATTTTTTCGAACCATTTAAAGAGGAAGTAACAAATTTCTAATTCCATTTCACTTCCTTTTTCATCTTGGCTTTGAAACAACAAGCTACGAATTTGAAGCAGTGAGTAGCGTTTTATACTTGGACATTCTCAAAATTAATTTACCCACGATGAAAACATCACAACCAACGTCGATAAACTCAATCAGGGGTATCAATGGGATTGTTAGCAAATTCGCAGATGACGTGAAGCTAATTGGATTAGTTGAGAATCCAAGTGATAGGGAGTTGCTCCAGCCAACTTAAACAGGATTGCAGCATGAGCAAATGAATGGAGCATGATATTTAGCGTTGACAACTGCATGGTCGCTCATTTTGGTTTGAAAAGAACCCACGTTTCTCTCACGAGTTAAATGGTATCACTATCTCCGATGCAACCAGGCTCACTTATTTGGGAATTCTCATTGACGTGCGGCTTAGGTTTTTTGAACAGCGGTGCTCAGAAAATTGAATAGAATACTAGGTTTCATTTTCAAAAGGTCTCTTTGCGTTCCCCTAAAGTCATTCTTCTTTTTTTTCCGAGGTTTAGTTCCTCCTGGACTGGAGTATGCTGTAAGGTTTTTGCAGACATACCTACAGAGGGATATAGACTTGGTTGAAGGTGTGCAGAGAAGACCTAAGCGTGTCCTTGTTGGCACAAAAGGCTTGAGTTATGAAGAGAGACTTCATTTTTTGAAGATGTTTACATGGAAGAACGCAGGTGTCTGAAGGATATGTGTGGGTACAGGTGTATTTGCAGGTGTCAGTCGAAGTGTTCAAAATTTTTAACGGAATGAATATGATGGACCATGAGTTATTAATACACCGCAATGCGATTTTTGACAAGGGGGCACCGGTAAAGGACAGTGTCTAGGTTGATGTGTGGCAGGGAAATTTTCTAGGCATTAACACATCAAGTTTCAAAATACTTTATAAAAGTATTATCACTTTGTTTAACTATTTCTAATAAACGGTGTTTAATATTATTGAGGCGCATGAGAGATCCTAAATCGTTATGTTCTGTACATCCAACCAACACGTTCTGTAGTTTTCAATTATCTTTCTAACTGATTTCGAGAAACTTCGCTTGTGTGAATATTGAGTGTCTTTTATTGTTTCGTTGCAACTCACAAAGGACGTTTTCTCATCCTACGAAATTCGGGAGATTGATTCATAATATCGCCTTTCCGACAACACATGCGTTAAAATTGCCTTTTCGCAATCACCGAACAGTGCAACGCCTTATACTATTGTTCGAGTTGTAAACTTGGATAGAATGTGCCAGTTTGATTCACTGCTCACACAAAAGAGAAGAGGATATAAATTCTCAATGTAGAAATCTAGAAAGAGATTCATACACTTCGTTGACATCGATTCGGATGCATTTGAACGTGAACATAGGCTCCAAAGTACACGCAATACTTTTCAGCGACTTCTTTTTTACTTATTCAGCTTTCAAGAGTATAATATTACTTCGAACCGTGTATTTTTCTTATATATTTCACTTGAAACAAATATTTGATAATATTTGAGATTCCGGCCGCGATTCGCCTTTCTATCTTCACTTGAAGCTCTCACAGACAGCTCATATTGCTCTAGTACCTGTTATGTATGTAACGCAGTTACTGTTTCCTCCATAATGTTTGTATCGCGAGCGATTTCATAAAGTTTAACTGAGTGAGCTGAGAATTTAAGAAAAACTAATAAATCCAAGCTACAAGACAGATAAGACTTGTAATTAGCGCTCAGGTACTCATATTCAAATCCTTGGAGGTTTATACTGCATCAAGCGATGTTTTTCATGGCGCATTAACTGAAAAACTATTTTTCATTAATTTTTTTTTTTTATCTTTTCCGTCTCTTGAGCTTCGCTCTTAAGATTTTTCTTTCATGACATGCATGATTTTTTTTAGATACGCAGTTTAGAAAGATCATAATTATGAAGTTTTCAGAAACTCTTTGATCAGTTTGAATATTTTTAGAAATAACTGCTCTTTTTCTATTAGCCAAAAGTACCATGAAATCGAAATATTTTGCAAATTCAAGTGCAAAAAACCAAACAATATAAATAAAGTAACTGACGAGGTTTGCTGTTGAAGACGTTTGTAGAAGAAACAAAATCCTATAAATTATTTTAAAAAATTCGGATAAAAGATAAAATTTCGTGGAAAAAAATAGAAGAATGTGCGCCAGGGATGTCATTCACCCGTTTTTCATACGAGTTTGTTTTTTGTAAAGATCAATATAGTTGAAATTTCCCTTTTCGATTAAGAAAAAACTCCTGATGAATTCGAGATAAAATCCTCGGAAAATTCTGTGAAAATTTTCATATCCACACTAATTAAATGACTGCTGAAAACAAGTTAAAAAAATTATATTTAGCATAGTATCATGGTTTTTAATATTTTTAGCATGTTCTAAATATCCACATAAGTTCTGCAGAGATAAACGTTATTTATTTTTGCAAATATTTTTCACATGCTAAACTATCTACCATCATTGATCATAGTCTGAAAAGAATCATGAATCCGATAGCCTACGGTAATAAAAAAACACTGTGATAGATCAATTAGAAACGTGTCATCTTTCTTTTATCATGCAATGTCTATATACATAATTACTAAAATCCAATGGTTTCTTATACTTTTTTCTGTCTGGTGGATTTTGAAAAATAAAATAAAATATTCAGAATCGGAATATTTTGCAAAATCAGGTGAAAAAAAAACGAACATAAATTAAACAACGGACGTGGCTTGCGAATGAAAACATTCTGTATCCAATAATAATATAAGGAATGCGAATGAAATTGATTTTTAAAAAAATGGGAGAATATCAGGCGAGTCATGCATACATTTTTCTTTTCAACCTTTTTGGAATTTTCCTTTTTGATTAAAAGAAAATCTAATCAGTTCAAGAAAAAATTCACGGAAATTTCAGTGAAATTTTTAATAATTATGCTGATTGTATGACTCAGATAAAAATTTAATTTCAATCCAATATCATGTTTTTTTTACAAAACTAATAGAATGTTCTAAATGTTAATATAAGTTATACAAAAATAAATATCTGTTGTTTTTCCTATTTTTCTCATGTGATATATATCCTTATATATATAAATTACCTACTACCATCGATCATACTCTGAAAAAACATCAGTCCTGTAGATCCTGCTATAACAAAAAAACTGGTGATAGATGAATGAGAAGCTTTCCATCTTACTCATACAAATACGATGTCTTATGAATGCTATAGAAAGAATCCAACAACTTTTTTTAATCTGTCTTGAAAATTTTGAAAAATTAAAATTGTCAGATCCGTAATACTTTGGAAATTCATATTTTTGGTTAAGAAAAAAAAGCCCTTCACGAATTTCTCCGAAGATTAAATCTACGGCAAATATTGGGAAAATTTTAATAATCATTCCTATTTTATGACTCTTCTAATAAAAAATTCTATTTCATTTTAATATCATGGGTTTTTTTATAAGAATGGTATAATGTTCTAAACATGCAAATAAGTTTCACAGAAATAAATAATTTTTTTTCAGAAATGAAACATGAATCTTCCTTGGTCAATACAAATGTAATTGGAAAATTCTCCACTATGATAAAGATAAGCACCTGATGAATTCAAAATAATATTCTTGAAAAATTCTGTGAAAATTTTAATAATTATGCTAATTGGATGACTCGGGTAACACAACAATTAAAAATAATAATTTTACTTTCATATCATGAACGGCTCATCAAAACAGCGCGTAAGGATTCATGTGCACGTCCCAGGGGCTCCGCAACATAAATTATATACTTAAAAGTGCTCCTTAAATCAAATTAGGTTTAGAACTGTTTTTGTCCTGTTTCCGTCCCTCGCTCAGCCAGTCATTCTTTTAGTCACTTACGTGCTTGCTTACTTCCATAAGTCCGAAGTGCGGCCTAATCGTGAAGTGGCCGGAGATCTCTAGCGAAAGCTCAATATGCTGATGTAATACGGTCCGGAAGGAGCCAAATATACAAGGAGTTTCAAAAAGAGTCACCCGATTTGAAATGCGTATATTACGACACTTAAGATTAATTTTATATTACATGGCTAATTGTAAAGTTTTTTTACAAACCAAATTAAACATGCTCAATATGTCCACCTTGGTATGGTATCTATACGATAATCAAATTCGTCCCAAACTTTTGCGAGCATGTTTGCTTCCACGGCTGATGTTATGCGTATCTTCAGTTCGGCTAATGTAGCTAGAAGGGGTGGCACATAAACATAGTCTTTTATAAACCCCACAAGAAGAAATAACACACTGTGAGGTCCGGCGATCTTGGAGGCCAGTGATGTTTAACTGAATCGTCAGGTCCCGTGCTCCCGTGCGGCCGATCCATCTTTTAGTGGGAAAAGCCAATCTTGACAAAAACCGAAGTGGTGGCCGAAGGAAGAGCGTTAGCGCTACCTGTCGGCAACTGCCTGAAACTCGATATTTACTCTTTCTACCTATACATTATTCGATCAAAAGGGGTTAAAAGCTGAATAGCTATGATTTTGTTTTTAATCGGATGATTCTTTTTGAAACACACTGTATATTTCTCTCTTTATATTTTTACCCGCTGTATAATCTCTCATGAGAGATTCGTTGACTCTGTAATCTAGTGGTCTAGGGCATGCACCCGGAAAGTGAAAGGACGTGGGTTCAAATCCCCGCAGGGGCAGTTGAAAATTTTCTCTTTCTAAAATATATCTTCGCATCAGCCAGCTGTTAAAAACCTTTGTATGCATAGCGGAGAGTGACATGATCCTTGAATAGTAGAATACTCTAAATCAGCAGTTCTCAACCGGCGAATCCTTGGGTAGGATTGGTCCTCGGAGTCCTTGGGTCTCCATGTGCACTTTTCAAGTACACCGCAACAGGAAATATAAATTAAAAAAGAATTTAAAAAAAAGAAGGTTAAGAACCGCTGCTCTCTCTCTGTAGGTCACTATTTTCGTAGTGGGGATATTTAACGTAGAATACTCTAAATATATATATATATATATATATATATATATATATATATATATATACACACGTAAGTTATACAAAAATATATTTTTTATTATCATTTTTGCCAATTTTTTTCATTTATAGGTTATTTACTATCATTTACCTTACTCAAAAAACATCAGTTCGAGCTCCCGCTGTAACAAAATGAACTATGGTAGATGAATCAGAACCTTCCCATCTTTCTTAGGGTTTATCAACCTATGGTCCGCGACGATGGCATAGGTCGTCCGCAGGCGGACTTGATAAAATCATTTGCTCGTTGTAACTGATGTTAGTAATAGTTTTTATCCTTATCGGATCAAATAAAATTATGCCCTCATACTTAGGCTCACCATACTTCAGCGAGGAGAATGCAGGAAATTTGGATCTTAAATACGGGATATCACTAAATTTTGCCAAAAAAATAGAAATTGACGGCTTTAAATGCAATTTGTTAATATCAGCTAAAAATCGCTGAAAGGTGTGGAAATGAAGGGCTTCTACAAATCACAGTTAACAAAAATGTACGCAGTTGAAAAAACCTCGCGAAATAAATTTTCATATAATCTGATGACCATATTTTACTGAGGAAAATACGGTAAAAAGTGGGATCTTAAATAATAATCCGTAGAACGCGAGAAATCACCAACTGTCACCAAAAAACATTGTCAAAAGTAAGCACAAATAGCAATAGAAATTAAAATTAGTGAAACATTCCAGGAAAAACGTTAAACCTAGCAGATATGTGTGAGAATGAATATACATTCTGCCATAAAATTATCATAATATAATTTATATTATGGAACGCTGTGTATTACTACATTATGAATGGTTACAAATTCAAATATCGTTGAAAAAACGAAAGAAATGAATAAATAAAATCGGAACAACCAAATTACCGGTATGTCCCGTAATACGAGACACAAATGGTCCATCAATTTCGTTCAGACATTTCACTGGTCCTTGTTTTCAGATAGGTTGAGAAACACTGATGCAATACGATCTCTTTTTTTAATAAACCTCTATAAATACCAAAATTTAACATTTTTTTCTTCTTTCCAAAGGATTTTGAAAAAATAAAATTGTCATAATCGGAATACTTCGCAAATTCAAGTAAAAAAAAATCAAAGGGCGGGCATAAATTAAATATTGGACGTGGTTAACGATTGAAAACGAAAGAAAATCCTATAAATAATGCAAAAAGTTTGAATAAATGATAAAATTTTGTAAAAAAAAGTAATAGAAGAACAGCATGTGAGAGTCATACGTGAAATTTTTTCGGTCAATATCAATCTAGTTAGAATATCCCCCTTTTTTGCTTTTGCCATTGATTGAAATGCTTAAATATATATATATATATATATATATATATATATTTCTTCTATATATTTATCTTTTATTTCTTTAAATAAGTTCCAGATTAGTTTTTTTGTCTTACGAAAATTGTCTCTATTTGTTCCGAAACTGCAAACGTCAGCATTAATTTATTCCGATGCCTGTCATTTTCGTGAAAGAAAATGTGACGCTTCTCTCTATTTTATAAAGACGTATGTCTTTAAAAAAAATTGCAGCTACCACTGAAATAGTGATTAATTTTATTCTTGAAATACATCACGATATTTTTCTCTTTCTCCAGCGGCTCAGAAACGTCATTATTCCTCCTTGAAAAATATTTTGGATTTATATAGCTAAATAGTAAGGAAATCCAATGTTATATAAATCGATTCAATTCAAATCTCTAACTGGAACGATTCTATGTGTTCATTTGCGGAAATAAATGGCCTCCGTATCACAAGGAACGGAAACACATTTGCATCAGCACATTATTCTATAGGGTGTTTGAAGTGTTTGAATTGGTTTCTCGTTGAAAATGACCATCAGTATTGGTGCTGGAAATTTTCAAACAAATCTTTAGGAGGTTAAAGAAAATTTCATAAATCAAAGAAATTCGTCAGTAAGAAAAAAAATTTGCTTTCATCGTAACTGTTTCTGTTTATGTGCAGGATGATTCCATAATTGCGCTTACCGCATTTTACTGGTGAATCACTGTATTCGTTTGTATTCACAAATGCAAAACTTAAGGAATTTGAGGATTCCATCCTACGCTTCTGGTGCAAAAAATTATAATTTTGATATTTAGCACTTCAATATCTCGTGTTTATCAAAATACAGGTGTGTCCCATAAGTTCGTAGATAGTTTAAAGATTAATAAAAAAAAAGGTAAAGTAATCACAGTACAGTTAGATGATTATCTGCATCTTAGTTCGAAAAATAGGAGGCAGATGGCAGCACTAAAACAAGCATTACACATAAACAAGCTTCACATTAGGTTCACAACACATACACGCACATTCCAACATAAACCAATTCGTTAGAATTTCCGTGAGGAATATGTACGAGATGCATGTATGGTTTGGTAGTAGTTGGATACGGTTTATGCAAAAGTTATTTTCTGAGGGAGGATTTTCTTTCGAGAAGAAGAAATATAATTTTAATTTTTTTTCGTTTGGGGGATGCGACATTCATACAAAATCACTGGAAATATCGTTGTGTGTAGAGGGATTTACCGTTATATTGATGTTTAACATGAGAAAATGGATTCAAACTTTTATTATGGAGTCACTATGTAATGTTTGACATCGTGTTTAGGATTTGTTGAAAACAAAATTGGTTTCAGGATATCAGCATACTGTGACAACAATGAGAAAAATGCCAGTTTCTATCCATAGTGATTATGTCACTTTAGAGATGGATGCAACAATACCTGAGAGACTAAGCTTCGTTACATCATCAATCAGTTTTCTCTTGTTGAGATCAATTAACAAATTGAATTTTTTGGGAAAATCATCACCCAATATTCTTTTGTCAATTTTCGCAATGATGAAGGGACATTGAAAACCTCGGCGAAGTCCTAAAGTCGTTAGTACTTTGATACCATAGGGGTTTTGATTTTAGAACCATTTGTAGCACACAATTTGTCAACAGTTATATTGTTTTGGGTGGTAGCTGGAATTATGCTTACAGGGAAGAGCAGTTTCAAATTTCTGTCTTTGACGAAAAGTCGAAATTCGTGACAATCTTGCAGTGTTTCTGCCGTAGAACTTGCCGCGAATCCCACTCCAGGTGGGAGTTTTCCTGTTTTGAATGATTTTCCACACAGGAGCTTCACATTTCTCAAAACGACATCCTTCGTCGAATCGGAAATGATAATAACAGTATTTTCCGTTGGGATTGAAACGCGACGGGAATTTCGGCGAGACCTAGCAAGGGAACGATTTGGGTCGAGAGAACGCGATCGCACATTTAATTGCGATAATTGCTTCTCCAGCGATGAAATTTTTTCCAAGAGTTCTTTAATCGACACATTTTCGTTAGTGACAGCACAAGCTTGGGATCTTAGCGTCATGTCGGATATTCGATCAGCCATTGCAACCAAATTAGTAACGTCTTCGTCACTCACTATCAGCACACTGCGAATCGGATCTGGCAATTTCTCAAACCGTAAAGTTTTGATTAAATTATCCGAAACATCAGCCGTAGCCATAGACTTCAGTTTCTGAAAAAGTTGGCTAGGCTTCGTGTCACCTAGTTCGATTCCGGTGATGAGCCGCTTAATGCGAACGTCGAAGACACAGACTCGTTAGACTAGGTCTGACTACAGACTTGTCCTCTGACCAAGCTGGACCCAAGCAAGTGCTGCGCTGAAGACCCTCGGTGAACGTTCACTGTACGGTTTTCCTCCTCCCCCTTTCATTTATTTATCTGTCAAAATAAAGATCCCTGAAACCAACCAGCCCCTTAACCAAGACAAGGACTCAAATTGACGAACGTCGACAGAGTCTGGGTGGTGTACGGTTTACAAGTAGGAAAAATCTCACTTTCCTGAATAAATTCAGCTATCTCTATTTTGATTCCGCATATTTATTAGAACGTGTCGTTGCTGACAATGTCCCATATGTTTTCGACATATTTTGGTGCTAACTGCGACACCAGATGATTAAATTTTGTATCATCTGAAACGATACCATTGATCTTAAATTGCGCCTCTACTTGATAAAACCAGATCTCCGGTTTATCTGTCCAGAAGGGAGGAATTTTCACACCTACTTTGTGCAGCTCAGACGACGTGCATGTTGATGCTGAGTGCGGAATTTATGTTTCTTTGTTTCCTTTATCCATTTTGTTTATAGTAGACGGGTCATCAGATGTTGATCTCTGGGTGTCGTTTTTCTCCCGTTTTTCGCCAACGGATAAATAAGGAGAAGAAAAATAATTGTGTGAAAACTCCTTTTTACTTCTAGCACTGAGGTAGTGTGTGTGTCTACTACTTTTTGCTTTTGTTTCCACGTAACTCGATTATACATAGCATTTTCACATATAAGCTTTTTCAACAATATTACGGTGCCACTACTTTAAAATACCGCTATAAAGTCATTAAATTTTGATACTGAATTTCCGTTGAATATTTTTTAATAAAAAAAGTTAGTATATTAAAAAGAATCTTCGACAATTTAAATACGTATTTTGCATAATATATTTTTTTCATTTTTATTGCAGTTATTATTATTCCAGTTAAGATACCTCCCGTGACATCTTATTCCCATTTTCCAAGTAAATATTTGTCCATTATCAGACTGGCAAATGATTTGTCAATCCTCAGTTTATTACCTTATCGGATATAACTCTTGGGATTTTTAATAAAGTTGTCTTTTCCAATTTCCAAATGATGCAAAATAGTGTGAATAGCTTGCTGTTATTTTTTTAATTATTTATTTTTTTCAAAATACCTATTTTATTGTATTCATTCAAATAGATCGATTTAAGTGTAATATTCATGAAAAAGCAGAGCTCAAATCCGAAGATAAATATCTGTTTTTCTTACTTCATTTGCATATTGTAAATTATTCTTTTAGGTTTGAATAAATATTTTTCTATTGTAAACTCTATTTGTAAGTCATTCATTTTGAATATTTTTGTATAAAATTGAAGAAATTTTATTCATTTATATGGTGTGAAAGATTTAAAAAAAAATATAACTTTATCACAACTTTCACGCAATGAATTTCATTAGTTATTTGAGAATTCAAATATTTCAGGCATATAAACATTTAAATATATTTTTTCACAATAATTCCATGATGAGGGTGTCTAAATATTTTTCACACTGAACTTCAAAGATTTCTTAAAACTCGTAATATATAAATTTCTTCATTTTGTTCTTTGATATATCTGCTATTCATTTTAAGATCAAAGTCGAAAAACTCAATACGTGAAACATAATATTCTTCAAGCCGTTCAGGTGTCTCGACACCAATTTGAAAAGTTGTGATTTTTTTTTTTTAACTTGGATTTTTTCCCGCTTGAAAGAAGAATTTTTTATTCCCAACTGGCGAAGATTTCGTACAAAAATAGCAATTCGACTTTAACGAATTGTAAAACTCGCACAGTCGGATATTATACAAAAATTTGTTTTGAGAAGTCTAAAACTTATTAACGAAATTATAGATAATGCTCTTGTGCCTTCAGGTGATTCAAATAATATGCTGAAACACGCACTCATCTACGTATACGCTTCTTTTGCAAAGCCAAATTCCAACATGTAAGTAAGCATCAAAAATAGCAGAGAATTATTTTTTAAAAGAAAAAAAAAATTATGACTTCTTAAAATTAGATCATTTTTCTTTAGTTTGTGAGTTCTTCGAGTTAATTTTATTCACACCACGAGAAAAATGCTTCCCATTCCACATTCCTCCACGATTTCTGTAAAAATTCGAAATACACAAACCATTCCTGAATTAGAGAAAACTTCTCGAAACATTTTTCTCTCACAATTCATTTGACGAAAATGAATTTTTACAACGCCGCTGGGAAAATTCCACGGTTTAATTACCGCATACGCATTAAATTCATTAAAACTCGTTTTTATGAGCGCGAGGGGCTCCGAGACTTTCGAAATTTTGTTTTCGAAAAAAGACTTTCAAGCGAAGAAAAATATTATATATTTTTTTTCTTTTGAAAAATTATATCTATTGATGCCATTTTTCGTCCTTCACTTTTAAAGTTTTGGAGTATTTTGCGCTAAGTATTATGAAGAAATACGTTTGGTATATATTTTTATTAAAGATATACATTCGTTTTAAAATGTTTTGAAATTCTTATTTTTTTTAATTCAACGCATTGCATTGATTCAAGAATATTTCGTAATAAGTAAAATGAAGCAAAAGTCGTTGGTGAACGCTTGCAATTAAAAGTGATTTCGAACGTGGCATCTCACGGAAAATCAATTTCATCATGATATTTTTCAAAATAAAACCCTTTCAAATTGAAACTTCATTGATTCATTATATATTTTTATATATGATCTGATTTTATATATATATACAAAAGGTAATTATTTTAGAAAAAAAAAATACGATGTAATTTATGCAAGAGTGAAATTAAACCTTTTCAGTATTCAGTGGGTCGTCATTCTTAAGGTATGTGCGGTGATTTTTTATTTATTTTTGACTTCATTTTGGAGTTTTTAACTTATTTTTTGTAATTTTTGTAAAGCTTCCCTGTAATATTTCTGTATTCTTTGTAATTTTTTATATATTTTTCATATATTTCTCTGAAGCTTCATTTTACTTTTAATGTGTGTGAAGCTCTGTATATATTTTATTTTTAATCATGTTTCATTCCATTTTTTCTCTCGCCCAACATGTTTTTGAGAAGGCAGGCGTCGGGGAATAAGAGTTGGCATTTTTAGCGCAATCAGGCATAGCCATCCTTCAGAAACGTCTGCTTTCTTCGAACTATGCGGGGGCGGGGGGGGGGGGGTCCCTCCCTTCGATGACGACGCACTGCATAGGCTGTATTTCAATCTTGCACAAATTTCATATTGTATTAATTTCAGGTATCCAGTACAGGGCAGTCATTCCAACTTTTTCCGGGGGGGGGGGGGGGAAGCACATGTACTCAATTGTATGTATAACATTACCACAGTAATCACCATGTATATAACATTACCACAGTAATCACCATGTATATAACATTTGCATACTCTTGAAGCTTTTTTTTATTCAACGTCGCTACTTCAAGTTATAAATAAAAATCGTTAACTTTTATCACTGATAACAATATTTCTTATATTTTCAATATTTCTCTAAGGAGAAACAAAAGCACACTAAAAGTATTTTATTCCCATAGAAAAGACAGAATATAGTGTAATGGAAATATTTTGGAAATATTAGGATACCAGTCCGACGGGTGCTCATTAGATGTGATGACAACGAGTCGTGCTTTGAACTATACGAATCCGCCTTTGACCGGTACACGTAGAGGATATCGGTCTAGCAATCTCAAGTGCGAATCAAAAGATAGCCATGAGTAGAAGTCGTTAATGATAACTACGTTATGCTCCATGTATCCGTCCCACCATGAGAGTCACCTCTCATCTTGTGATAGGCGTCAAGATAGTTGATCGCTGCTTGTGCTGACTTGCCTGTTCCAGGGAGTTCCCCAGAGTACTAGACCGACTGTTTGCCAGACTCTAGAGGCTTCATATAGTTGCGCATACCTATTGAAAAACGTATGAAATCTAGCGCTTACGTTAAAGGATTTATCGTGGATATCTTTGATACCGTAGCCGTCTTGAAATCACTTCTGTGTTTCTATCTTAGTGTTATACATTTCAGGAACACCCAGTATGTACGTTGTCTCGCAAAGATCCACGCATCACTTCCCAGCGACACACTGTATGCATAGTCTTAAGCTGGATTAGCCTTTTTTTTCCCCCATTGAAGATAGCATATCCTTTGATAATGAAAGGTATCAGACTCACCTTGCACTACCTGGCGCAAGAAACTCTCGCAATCTTCAAGCCAAAATTAATAAAACCAAATCGTTAGAAATTCCTGAGAGAAATCTTTGCGAGGTGAATATACGTTTAACTAGTAATAGTTAAACGTTTTTTCTTACAAAAAACTGAAAATCTTTTCTGCCTGTAACATTCTTTGTGATCGTTACTAGGGGGAATTTCCACTACATTTGTTTTTCCGAATCGTATCATCTCCATTTTTCTTCACTCCGTTGTTCCGACGATGGTAAAAATACGTATATTTTTTTGTTTTGTTTCAGCATCCACAAATATTGCTAAGGAACACAACTCTCTTCAGAACTTGAGATAAATCGCGAGAGTTTTCGTATGTTTATTTGACGTCTCTTGTGGTAGAATCCCAAGACTACGAATGACAGGATTTCTTCGCTCTCGTCCCCGATGCGTCGCATTTATTTGATAAATATTATTTCTAGATAAACGATTCGTAATATTGTCCACCATTACGGATATGAAAGAACAAACATAATATATTTCAAGCAGAGAAAAATAATTCTTTTTTTAAAAAACACTAGAAATTTAACGTGAGTTCGGATAGAGAAACGAAGGAAAAATCTCTGCTCGATGTCTCAAAGCTCCAGATGCTAATTTTTCAACATCTAATTAAATGACCCATGGGGCCCCAACTGCTACTTAATCGCACATGCACCTCGTAAACATTCTTGTTAGGAATTTCTAAAGAATTGGCAGCAGCCGGAACGTGTATATGTTTGACCTCCTGATCTGATGCATTTATGTTGTTGGAGTTGCTTGTTTCGGGTGAAACAACAGCTACTTAACCGCACACCAACTCCGATCATATCGCCACACGGCAATTTCAAATCAGTGGAGTCGGGTGAGAAACGAAGGCGTCTCCTAATTGTGGTCGTCACAGTTTCGGTAGGAAAAGAACTTGTTTTAGATGTGCTCCTCCCCACCCCCCGATTCGAACCCGTGACCTTGACGGTAACTTTCAACCTGGTGGACGAGGAACATCTTACCACTGCACCACTTGGGCACTTTCGTGTTATATTGGTGCCACCATCTGTCTTACATATTTTTAAGTTAAAATGATTAATGTCAGAATTTTTACGTTATGTAAGTTGTGGTGAATGTCTATTTGCGCTTTGCGGAGAGACCTTTTACTCCCTGCAGTAGGTAAGGGGCCATTCAAGTATTACGTAAGCAGATTTTCAGCCACTTTTGACCCCCCCCCCCTGTCAGCAAAACACTGACTCTTCCCTCCCCCCCCCACCCGTCAGCAGCTTAGAATAGTTCATATCTTCAAAAAGGGGTGGTTGATGACGTAAGCAACCTTCAAACCATCCCTCCCCCCTTGTCATCAAAAGTCAGCAAATCCGAACCCCCCCCCCCGATGCTGACGTAATACTTGAATGACCCCTAATTAGATAAGAGTGTATTAGTAAAATGTCTAGCTTTTTCGCCCTTACCTACAAACTAGTTTCGTAGTTTTTGGTTTTTTTTCACTTGTTCACTTTCTCACTTCTATGTACAGTATAGAAAAGAAGAGTTAGTTCTGAGAAAGATGCATTAAATGTATATAAATGGGGAGATGCCATGGGGAGAGAGAGAGAACGAGGTGGGGGGGGGAGGCTGCGGAGAACCACCTGCATCGTCGTCTCAGTTGATCGTTATATCGTTGAGATATCACGATGGTGGTGGGAGAACAGAAAGGGGGAAAAACACGCGCATTCACAACTTTACTTCATAGGGTTACAATAAACCATACCGATGAGGAAAATAGAGGTTGGAGGAACAGTCAGCTGGATGGAATTTATTCCACTGGTATTTGGATTCAGTATTACGTCCATGATCGTAAAGGGGTTAATTGTTAATAATTACATTCCGCCACTAATTTTTATTTATTTATTTATTATGTTTCTAGGTAAGATGCATGTGCTTAGATTTTTTCATAATTTTTTAAAGACGACACCTTGGGACCCTTTCCTTGTGTTAGTAACGTATTTTCCATTAATTCCAAATGTTGCATTCAATCAAAATATTATGCCTATAGTGGTTGATGTGCATTAGCAGTTGACGTGTGAAGAATATCCGATTACGCGGGGAAAATTCGTTGAAATCATCACATTTCGAGGTGTACTTTAACATTGTCGCTTTGGGATAAATTTTTGTGCCGGAGAGTTTCATTCGTTTAAGCGTAGTATCCGTTATCTGACTAAGCGGAGCCGACTGCAGGCGTCTTTTTCACCCAGTTCTCTACGCTGATTCATAGCTACTTTGTTGTAGCCTTTGTGTGTTCCTGTTCTTATTAGTTCATACATACTTCGATTACAAAAAAAAAAAAAAGAATCATATTGATACACAAATTAGGATTGTGTACATGCTTTACATGAATATATTTTCACACGTTATGACTATTTCTTCAGCATATTTCCATCTGCTATCCCGCTTTCGCATTTACATGCAGTCATATAAGTACAAGTCAATTTTTTTTAAATCCATTTCTTAAAATAGACTAGCTCATGACTCAAACATGTACATGAATAAAGAGAACAAATATTATACGATATTATACGGCGACGGCGAATAACGCGATGTCTACATCCTCGCTAAAATTGCTCTTTCTCCTTTATAACATTCTTAAGAGATGCGAAGAAACATCTCCATATTCGAAATTCCTTTCAATTACAGTTTTATTACTCGTATATCCGCAGTCTTGCAAGAAATAGTATGTGACACTTAATCTTCACATGAATTTATTAGATGCTTTCTCGGAAACTACAATCGTTCGGATCAAAAGACCCAATAAAATATTTAGGTATGAGGAAGAGATGGAGAGAGAGAGGAAAAAAAATATTTTATGATCTTTCTTTGAATTCATTCATATTAAAATCATGGAGGGGGTATATCCACTCGATCTGAATAACAAAGCCTTCGTCATTAGCATTTTTTTCTCTTTTTTTTTTTTTTCAAATGTGATTGGAGTACCCTGTGTAACGGATTTTATCTCGGATCATACAAATGATAGCTTTTGTATTTTTGAAAAATATATAAATAAAGAATTGGAAATCTACTTAAAAGTTTTATACGAGTCATTTGCTTTTCTTTCATATCTTTTATTGAACTTATTTCGTTCGTGAATATCAAATAAGGAACTGTACATGAATTTGAATAACAGTAACCATTTTTTGTTTCCTTTCAAAACAGGTATTGTATCACATATCGCATAGTATCAGTTCGAGCACAAAAGAAATAGATTTTTCAATATTCAATAAGAAAAACTAAATATTACAGATGTATATGCGGAATAATTTTCAAGAGTTTGTAACATATATCTTCAAGTTTAAATAAATTCAGAATGTTTTGTATGTAAATATTTGTTGACCGCGTGGAATTTTGGAATTGTCGTTTTCTTTGTGGTATCCTAAATAAAAGTGCACTTTCTGTCTTTTTGTTCTCCAAAAAACTCGCATAAGAAATAATTTGATTTTTTATTATTAACACTCTAATAAACACTAATAAATAATTTCTGTACTAAAGAATTACTCAACCTTCCCCCCTATAAGGCATGCGAGAATTATGTATTTGTTAGATACGGGAATCCAGCCTAATAGATTCTAGAATTACATAATTTATTCGAATAAAGTTTAAAAGTTTAAAATAATTGAAATTGAGAACAATTAAGATTCGAGAAGAACACGTGCATGTAGATGTATGCACGGTAATGGCAGGGTAATAACTTCTCTTTCTTTTCCACATGTTACTGCCGATCCGTTGATCCTAGAGACATACTTCCAATTCGTAAAAGTATCCAAATAACGTGTAGAACTCAGATACGGCATCCATGCTGCAAGGGGTAACATTTCACAGTTACTAGATGTAAAGTAGAGGTAAAAAACGTATTCCCTTCCTCCGGTTGAACTGCTTTACAGAAGTTGACATAGTTCAACAGGTAGTATGTGGGAATGGTAGAAGTATGGGGAGGTACCCAAAAGTAAGCGGAATTATCGTTCCTTGCCTTATGGTAAGCGGAGCATCCGTTGTACGGGATTTCGCCTACGCGTAACGCCACTTCTCCTGAGTTAATGTGCCAGGTGGCGTTGTTGAGGAAGGTTGTGTTAAGCATCCGTGAACCTTTTTTTTGGTGTAAGTTGTTTATCCTGTGCCCAGTTTTTGGTCATGTGAAGTTTTGCTTCCTGCTCAGAAAAAAGCAACAGAAACTGTTGGGATGTTAGAAACCGCTTACGGGAATTCTGCTTTGGGTAAAACTCAAGTGTACGGATGCTTTTTTACAAGGTAGCTGCTAAGAAGATTGCACAACAGTATCCGAAGAACAGATCCGATTTGTGAAAAAGACGGGTGACTTTTCTTTCTTTTTTTTTTCTTTCTTCCAAACCGAGCACAACTCAGGTCTATCACCATCTGTGGGCGATTTACTACCTAGTGAGTTGTGCCGGAAGTGTAACTGTGTATGTGTGTGTGTGTGTACCTATCAGTCTGAGTGCGTATGCAGATGGTTTCACTTAGCCAAGGAAAGTACCCTTACTGTACTCTCGTGAGTAACAAAAGAAACACGATCATTCTACAGTGGAACCTCCCGTTACTTGACACCTCCACTAACGGACACTTTTTTTGAATTACGCTGATGGAACTCAATGGACATTAACGAACTCAATGGTACTTAACGGACGTTCCTCGTTAGCAAACAAAATTTTTGGTCCTACGGGTGTCTTTTATAGAAAGAAACGTTTGACCGTAAAATGCGACTTTAAAAGCGCTTCTGAATTATGTGTTATTTTCAAGAAAAAATATTTTGACGCCACTAGGACAACCGCTTTGTTATGTTCCGTTTTGAATGAGAAAAATATCGAAGTACATGAACAAAATGGATATGTTCGATTTCGGTAGAAACACACGATTGACTTTAAATTTTAGTTCTTCCAAAAACATTCTCGTCTAAATAAACCCTGCTGTATAATCCCACAGAGTTAAACCATTGAAAAGTGAATTTCAAAAAAACAGGAAAGTTTCCCGCTTTTGAAATATGATCTTGTCTTAAACGACCCTAGGTACCATTGCAATTTTTTAGTTTTGACGTATATTATCAGCGCCCCCCCCCCTTTTAATAGTGTAGAATTCTGCGTTTCTCTGTGCGTAATATTTATTTGCCTTTGAAATGTTCAGAATGTGTATTCCTTTCCTACTACCATGTATATATGCTACCGTTATCATATGTCTTTCTTAACGAAATGTTTCTCGCGTAATCTCAAAACCAGAATTTGTTACATTATACTGTAAAATATATACATTTAACGCTTCGTCGTATGAATTTCTCTGTCTTTAATAAATGGAATGATTATTTATCTTTGATATTATCGACATTTCTAAAATCTCCGAGCAAATGGAAATTAAAAATTAAAGTTCTCTATCTCTAATTTTAACCAAATATGTAGTTTAATCTCTAACATTTCCAGTATTACAGTATGGGCACTGCTATCGGGAAGATTTTTTAGATAAAGGATTCGAAAACATGGACGTTATTATTTGATCTCGAAACAACGTGTGTTCGTTCCAAAGAAATTTCTTCCATTCGTGTAAAACAACTAGCCATATATAAATCCCAAGGTGAGTATTAACACGGTTTTTTTCTTTCCTTCATTTCAAATCGAATGACGCATTGAAAGATGCTCGAAACGTTAGTAACATTAGACGAACTACATTTACAGTCTCATATTTGAAGAAAATCTTCAGAATTTCTCACATTGAAGCTTTAGATTGAAAGTTTTAGAGTGCATTTGTTCGTAAGGGATTTAACCGCTTTCATCATCATAAGAAATTCAAATGCGAAGTTTTAATGCAACTTAAATCTTTTCGGAAACAGAGCATTTAAATTCAATGGTTCGATGCAGTTAATCTCGGGGCTTTTCTGGAAACGTTTCGAAACTTTGAAAAGTTTGAACCATCACGATTTTCAGAATAAATCGTTCCAATCTTCCGATACTTGAAAGCAGGTTAAACATAATAATTGGTTTGAATATCGAAGTAATATTATTATTAAGTAGTTTAGATTTACTCTAAGCATAATTAAAAATATTGAGTTTATATTTCTAAAATCCTTTTTCACTTTAAAACTGTAATAGATATGCTTCAGGTGTTACATTTCGATTCCTTAAATATGTCATCCAGGTGTGTATTATTTGACGTTTTTGCCGAAACATATAAAAGCAATGATATGTGGAAGAAAGATATTTCGTGATCCATAATCTTACAAACGTCTTACGATGAAGTCTTATAAACGTTCATTCTGAAATATTTTGATCATACAACGATGTTCATGTAGTAACTTGTAAATCCTTTAAGATTTAAGTATATTTTCGTATATATAAGTTAAGTATATTTCGTATATATATATATATAATAAGACTTCAATTAATTCAACAGCAATATCGAATACTTATATTACGATTATATTACGATTTCATGCACAGATCTTAGAAAATATGCATGTACAGCAAAAAAATAAATAACAACCAAAATAAATTAGACGATTAACTTTATTTTCTTAGGTAATGTATATGTCAATTAGATTAAAAATAATTAATATATCGTTAGTTTATTTTTTCTAAACCATAAATTTATGTTTTTTTTCAATTACCACGAGGGAATGAAAACTATGATTTTCATTCTTAATTTATAGAAACCTGCATAAACATTTTTATTGAAAATCGTGTAGACGCATTTAATTTATGTCATTTTTTTTACAAAAATATCACCTTTCAAACAGCTGAAATATTTAAATCGACGAAACAATAAATACTAACAGGAATATAAAATATTTTGTTGGTAGAAAATAAAATATTTTTCATGGGATGTGGATAAAATTCTTCCATATCAGTTTTAATTTCAAAATTTTTGAGTTTGTTTCTTTCCCTTATGGTTTCCTTGTAATAGAAAACATGGCATTTCTTTTTTTCAAATGTCTTTTGTAAGAAAAACCAAAAATTAAATGGCATTCCTTTTTGATTCCACGTGAAATACAACCGAAGAAACAGTAGCTAAATTCTTCTTTTTCTCCTCATTGAGTTTTGTTTTAACGTCGCATGCACTTGATAACTGAGCGATTTAGGCAATTTCGTGAACTTTTCAGCCATTCGTTTGTTTTTTTAGCTTTTTTTTTTCTTGATATATAATTTTAGGTCTCGGCTTTTTCTTTAAAAACGGCATCCGTTTTTGACTGGAAATAAATTGTTTGCGTGTTTTGTTCGCTTCTTGAACTTTGCTTTCACTTGGATTAGAATTGAAACAACAACAAAATAAATAAATAAATAAAAATAAAGTAAATAAATGTATGATGGAATACACGACTGACATGGTAATGGAGATTTCTCACAATGTTTTCGTTCCTTGTAAACATTTCGTATTTTGGCATTTGTTTTCACTGGAATGGAAATAAAACGTAAACCATGTAAGTTAAATGACAATAAGTTATGACAAAAAAGAAATCGCTACGCATAACTTTCTAATTCTCGAAATTCAATTTGGTAATGTTTATGTAAATACTTCATATAATACAGTATGAAACGGTTCTGATAACTTTATTTAAATTAAATTACAGGCTTATTATTTTCTTCCTTCAATACCAGCCCTGTAGTGGGTTAAAACAGGGTTCTTCCACCTTCCAGACATTGCGGACCAAATTAAGAATTTCAATGGAGCCCGCGGGCCACCGACTCACACAGAAACATTTAGAACTGTAAGAGTCACAAAGGGAGACATTCAAAAGACAAGAAGGAAGTGTAAGTTCCATGTACAGTGGTGGGTAAGCTTAGTAATTAAACAGAGGTCTTCAAATTGTTATAATTTGTAAATTTGAAAAAAATTTATACAAAAAAAAATTTGATGAATTTTTTTCTTTCATCAAACATGAATTTTCATAAAACTTTATATTATTTTCCGTCATTACATAAATATTAATTTTGTCATTAAAAATAATTCCTTTCATTAAATATGAATATTCATTAATTCTGAAAAAAATGAGTTAATTATTATTATTAATTTTTATGTACATTAATCCTAAAATCATTTCATTCCAAAATTTTGAATTTTGAGACTCTTTCTAATTCTAGAACTACTTTTCTTAAATCAAGTTATGAAATACTTTCATTCACTTATATATTCCTGAATTATATCTTCCAAATAATTCTAAAACTACTTTTTTTCAATTATGAAATTCTTTCAATAATTACGCGAAATTATTGTAAAAGAAACAATGACATTAGTGTTTTCATAATTAATAATTTTTTCCTTCTTGAACTTTTTTTTTCACTAATTCCAAAAAAAAGCATCTTTCAACAATTCTTGAAACTGTTTTTCACTAATGGGTGTTTTTCAGAATATTTTATTAAAATCTATAAAAGTATGACTTTTTGGAGAGAGAGAGAGATGCAGATTTTCTCCTCCTCAAATATATATAAAATCTGGAAAGGGGCGAAAAGTTATTCTGGTGTAAAAGTTATTATTACTGGTGAATCTGGAAAACATCTCATAATTTTGAATACTGCAGTATAGCTTCTCAATGACTCGTAGACTTTTTCGAATAATTTTTTTATTCATTGAATCGTCTTTCATGGTCAAATAAATATTTTCTCGAATTGATTGGCGAGCCACGTGAAATAGCTCTGAGGGCAACTATTGGCTCACGGGACATCTGTTGAAGACCCCATGTGTTAGAGGACCTTTGCTACCATTTTCTCTCCGATGAGGTGAGTCGCATCAGAACTGTATTAATGATCATCCCACCTCGATAACACTGTGCACTTGAGTCTGTTCTTGTGCATTCAAAGTCCCGTCATCTACCTTCTAAATCGGAAGTGACTACATCATGAAATTTAACTGTTAAAATATGTGATGTGTTTTTTTTTTAACTCACGGTCAACTATTAAACAGTGGTTAAAGAAATTTTAATTAATTTTCAGTCGTAATATTGTAACATAGATGCTTACCACATTTTAACTACAAAATAGAATCACTGAACCCAGATGAAATATTCAGCGTGAAAGGACAATCTTTATACACACTTTAATATTTGAATCATTGACTATAGAAACCGATTTCCAATCAAAAAAAGTAATCACATATAAATTTTATTTCTCTTATTATCCCCTTTACCTAAAACTGATATTTATAAACATTTTTCGTTCCACGTTTAATGATTCAAATATAAAAATTCTGATATTTCAAGTGAAATATCTGCCGTCGTATCGCGCATTGAAACATGTATTATTCATGTATATATATATTTTATACATATAATGTATTTGAAGGGGCAACGTAGTAGTAGAAAATATGAAAATATGATATAGATGCGCATGCGCTACCTTAACATAACCGCATTGTGATCTGAAATTTCGTGCAAATCATCATCAGGGTTTTTGTCACTCGAGTCCGATTAATTTATGCCCACCTCATAACCATTTTCCACATGTATGTTCACATATCTCTAATAATGTTTTTGTATCATTTCAGTTAAAAGATTAAGCTAAGAGAAAATGCATTTAAAAAAAGGATGTCCAATGTCAATGTCATGAAATTCTCAAATGTCAATCATGGCTTGAATATTTTTAGTGCACACAGTAAAATTTGTGACATCGAACTGAATGGTCTGTGTATACGTTCTATCTTTTCCATCTCCATGTATAAGCTACAGAAATGAGCTTGTAAACATGGTGATATGATCTTCAGTTTCTCATCTTGTAAATGTTCATACATCTACTTTTAAATAATTCCTCTTATCCTGACTTTAGTCCGTTTTAGTCAAAGTCAATTCTTTTTTACGAAGCATTCTAGAATCTAAGAATTCTGTAATTCTAGATTCTTAAATTTTTTGGGAAGTACTTGTTACGAATTATACGAATTTCCATAGAAACCTATAGGAAACTGTTTGTGTTTCGACTATCAAAAGTGATTCCCGAACGAAAAAACTTTGTTAGCTAAGGTCTGAAGTGTCACTGTATTTGCCTTTTTCGTTGTTTTTTTCTGGATTTATACATTCTGGTTCACAATTGGATCTATTTGTGTTTGACTCTTACGTGAATGTATTAATACTCGACTTGAGAGTTTGCTGGATCTTCATTCAAATCTGTTTATCTCATAGTTGGCTGAATCCAAAGATTATTAATTCATTAATCAACGTTCAGATTAATTTATTATTATTTTATATAAATACAACGAATGCACGAATGCATTTACACCGGGCATGGGATCCACACAAAGCATACAAAAAAGAAAAGTAGCTAGATACATACAAATTGAAAATACTAAAAAGCAAAAAAAGAAAACTAAAATAAAAAGGTACTAATAAAATAGAAAAAGTACTAAAATGAATAAAAATTTAAAAAAAAGTAAAAGGATGCTAAAAAATAAAGTAGAAACATTAAAATAAATAAAAATCAAATAATTAATGAAAAATACCGAAAAGAAAAAAAGGATAAAAGGGAGCATTAAAATAGTTTAAAATATTCTCAAATATATTATAAGTAATCATAAAAATAATCAAAATAAATCATGAATCAATCATCACTTAAAATCTGAATGTCTCCCGAAATATTCCACGTGGAAATATGAAACTTTTTTTCGTTCTATTCAACAAATGCAGCACAAGATGTTCCTGATATAAAGTATCGTTATTCAATAATAACCAAATATTTGGTGAGACATGTGTGAAAATCAACAGTATATATATACACTGTTAAAAGAAGCAGTTTGAGTTTTCTCAGAAAACTTCCACAAATAAATTCGGCATACCCTTTTGAATATTCTACATCATTTCTCGTGCGTGCTTCCATCGCCGAAATGCTGACATTTAGCTAATAGAATTCAAACTACTTTCGTGACAAAAATTTAGATTAATTGAAGTGAGCAGGAGCCCCCCCCCCCGCTTCCCAGCTCCCCACACCCACTACCGAAGTGTTCGAAGAAGTCCAAATTAACCTCGCCAAATACTGTGGAAAACTCGGCCGCATTTTCTTCAGGCTCGTTTTAATGAACCGAACGAAAATTAGTGGACCGAATTCCCGATGACTCTTCTCCAAATGTTTGTACCGGGTTTTATTGGTCGGCTGGACGTCATAGTAATATACCCGAACAAATTCGACTTTTGAGCGGAAGAAAATCCGTTTCTTAAGAAAATTAGACGCGGCTTTGGTTTTAAAGTTATAAAAGTGGGACGGCAACACTCCTCCCCAAGTCCCGTTCCCTTGAACTAACTCTAATTGAAATTACTCTTCTCTCTCCGGAATGTCCGACATTCATTTCAATTGCCGTCACAAAACCACATTCCGGGAGAGCAAATGGCGAAATTGTTCGAGGAGTCTAAATGAAGGGCTTATACGAAATAAATCGGATCTAGCGGCTCCATCTTCGTGTGACATAATTGCTGCGGTTTTTGCGGGAAGAGTCAAGAATCACTGGGCGGAAGGCAAATCCGATTTAAGAGTGAGGGGAATAGCAAATGCGTCTCATCAAAAAGATTAGATTTCAGTGAAAGTGCTTTTTCGATGTCTGGAGGCTGCGGTCTTCTCATGCACAAAACGACCATCTGAAATGTATTAATATATTTATTTTCGTTATTGCGACTACATTCTGGAAACCTAATAATAAAGTTCGAAAACGTCATTTGATCGTTATAAATAGCTTTGAAGCAAACGCGTCACTTATTCTTTAGAAATGTTACAACATTCTGTAAAAATAGAAATGACTTAGGATATTGAGCTTTTCGTGTAACTCTCATTGTAGAAATAATAGAATTGTATAGTAGCTTATTATATGTTTTAAGGTCAATCTCAATGTGCCATTTATATGAGTAATCTTATTTTCAGATAAGTTAATTCTGAGATTATAAAGATATTTATCAATCTTAGATTATTCGATTATACACTGATTAAATTCCTTCTGAATTTAATTAAGAAAACAAAGTATTTTAGTATTTATAACACAATGTCTGGCCAAGAAAAAAACTAAACCTAACACTTTTTTTTTTTGGATCGCCTTCAACACAATCATACCAAGATTGGTATTAGTATTTGATTTAATAGTCTTCCATTTGAAGAGAGACGGCAGACCTTTAACATGGTATTTGCACACCATAAAAATCATACAAATACAAACATGATGGCCACAGTAGTCAAGTTGCTCAACGAGGGGAATGAAAAAGATACCCATAAAAAAATGGATGTCAAATACAACTAAAACTACAACAACCTAATATTAAAAGTTTGTCTCGAAAATAATTAGTAATACATAAGACACTGCCCATTAAAAAGGTTATGGTTGTCTCTTATCTAAGTATGTATAGCTTCTCGATTCATCCCAATATATATATATTATTTCTTTTTTAAATGTATCAATTGTGTTAGAATTCACGACTCCCGAAAATAAGCTATTCCATTTATTCACAACCCTATTGCAGAAAAACACTCTGCGACACCACAAATGGAAATTTTAAACGCATCGATCACATATCCCCCTACACCTGCGTTCCTCCAATGTGAACATATTCAGGAAATCAAGCCTTTCTTCGTAGCTCAGGCTTTGTGTGCTAACAAAAGAACGCACAGCTAAGTGCGTCAATCTCTCTGCATATTTAGTCTCCATAACCTGATGGCATACTCCAATCCCAGACGAACTCATCCTCGGAGATGCGAAAGAATGTCTGTATGAGAACGCGAATGAAAGACCTTTTTTGAGAATGAAACCGAGCATTTGATTCCATTTTTTTGACCACCGCTGAACAGTGTTCAGAAAGCATAAGCCGCTCTTCAATGAGAATTCCCAAATCAGTGACCCTAGTTGCATCGCTATACAAATTCCATTCAACTCGAAACGTGGGTTGTTTGAACCAAAATGAGCAATCATATTTAAGTTCGTCTACAGCATGGATTCCCAACTATCCGCGTTAGTTTCACCTCATCTGCGAATTTTCTAACAATCCCATCGATAACCCTGATCCAATTTACCGATAAAAAGTGAAAAAAAAAAATCCAACATTAACCATGTTCACTTCAAAATAGGGAAGACGAATGGCAGCAAAGTGCGTGAGAGTGACATGAAACGAGCACAACTCTGACAACTTAAATACGTTAGGACTACGCCTATATACAGTCGAATCCCGATATAACAAACTCCAAGATACCAGAGAAATCACTTCGTTATAACAAAATTTCGTTATAAAGGAATTTCAGGTTGTTTGCATTGTTACTATGTAAACTTATCTGAGGGATTAGAAAAGTGTTCGTTATAACGATATTTTCGCTATAACGGTATTCATTAAACCGGGATTCGACTGTACATATACACACACATACACACAACGTTTCGGCATGTACCGATTCGTCAAAAATTCCGCAGAGTAATTTGTACGATGTGCATGTACGGTAAAGTAGTAGTATTTTATTTGTATGAGGTTAGAGTATTTCCTCAATTATTTTTATGCAGATTTTACTTTGTCTCAACGGTTGGCAAGGATGTCAGGTACAGGAGACGTTAAGTAACTCTTCAGTGTCCTTTCTGACAAGTTCTATGTGTTTTCGATGGGATTTATAGATAGACAGCCGTGATCTCAAAAAGTTGACAACTACTTAGCTGAAATACTCAGCCGACTTTATTTTATTGCTGATCCTAGTCCAGAACAACAGAAATAATCGCAGATCACAATAATTCTTCTTGATGCTTGCACATTTGGGGTAGTAGAATATATTATTTGTTTAGCCCAGGGCAATAGGGAAAATTGCAAATACTGTACGTTGCTGTGTAGGAATCGCGTAAGCTTGGGTGCATCAAGATTAGGCTCATAAGAATTGCATGCCAACAACTTTCCCAGTGGAGTTGTCAGTATAAGCTACCTATTTCATCATCAAAAAGTGGATCAATGCATTTAGGTAGACGCACCGATCCTGAATATTACCAACTAGGTAATGAAACGTTACAGCAATTGGATACATGCGTGGATTTAGGTATTGCAATGAGCCGCATTCTGGATTTCACTGATCATTATCATGGCATAGTCTGCAAAGCTAATAGAATTTCATATATGTTACGTACGGCATACCGTAAGTGTGATGCGCATACGTTGTCATATGCTTTCTGTGTGTACGTTCGCCCGACTCTGGAGTTCTGTTCGCAAGTATGGAGCCCTTACAAAATCAAGGACATAAAGCTCCTCGAAAAGCCACAGAGGTCGTTTACTAAACGAATACCTGGCATGAGCGGTCTATCTTATTGCCAGAGACTTAAATTTCTGGGTTTACACTCACTGGAATGGCGTAGAATCGCTGCAGATCTGAAGATGTGCTACAAACTAGTCCACCAAATTGTTTATCTACCATCGAGAGAGCCTTTCTTTGAGATCATAGACAGGCAAGTTAACCTTCGTAGGCATCGCTTCCAAATAAGAATACCAATGGCTAGAAGGGATTGTTTTTTCCAAGGATATAGATGCCGTGTGGCAAGAATATGGAACAGTCTTCCATCAGAACTTGTATGTGCCTCCTACGCAAGATTTGCTTCCACTATTGGGGATTTCGACCTGGCTCCGTATGCGAAGTGCTTCCCGTACTGACTATTATTTTTTTTTCTTCCAGTATAAGTGCATTTCATGCCTTCTGGGGTTATTGTAAATAAATAAATAAATACAACTATGTAAAAAAAGTTTCGGAAATACATTTTTTGTGACCATTTTTGTTGTGACATCTATTGAACATCGATGACATTTGATTCTACGGAATATCATCTCATCCCCTTTGATATTTCTATTGTGTCATTTGGATTCAGTGGAAAATCACTGTCATTTATTCTCTTGTAATATTTGTCTTCATCATTTGTTTTCATATGCGCCAAGATGAAGAGATTTACAAATTTTGTTTCAACAATAAAATATTCTGGATTAGGGACCAGTATTATTTACCTTGTCGCAATAGCCATAACATCTTCATCTGTTCACACGTTTCGAATTTGGAATTTCTTGCTTCGAAAAACAAACTGATGACAGATTTTTTCATCTTTGCTCATATGAAGGAAGAAAAAAAAGAGTCCCATCTCAAGAACTTCCAAAGACACAATGAAAATATTACGGGGTTTGGAATGCATTTCTTAGAGCGTATCTCTAATGTTCCACAAATGCAAGCCGGTCTCCCATTCAAAAAAAATATCTCTCCCAAGACAGCAGGCAGACCTGCAACGCGATATTACATACCGTGAAAATTCAAGCATTTACCGTCTCTTCTAAAAATATGGAAGTTAGATGGCAGCACCAGCAGAACATCAAAGAAGCATAATATGACAATATAGATACGTTATGACCATACATACACTCAGAACACGCATTCCGGCATGAACCGATCCAACAAGAATTCCGCATAAGGATGTTTACGAGGTGCATGTTCGGTAAAGTAATAGTAGTATCTGATGTCATCGATGTTTCATATATTATGCAAACAAACCGTAAAAAATTGAATCCTAGATGTTTTGTTTTTTTTTTCACAGATAATGTATACCAACTGCAATGCACACATGTTATTTACAAACCTCTTGAAATTATTTCTACAGTTTCTTCTGTAAACAATACAACTTACAAAGAATAATTAACGTTCAATGACAAACAAGTACAAAAAATAAATTAAAATTCTCATTATTTTCGGGGGTTTTCTTTTCTCTTTGTACAAACAGATTTTCATGATATCTAACAAAAATAAAACCAATATTGTTTTATTATTTGAACAAAAAAAATCACAAAAAACAATTTTTTTTTTTGATATTTCGAGAAAAAAATAATTAATTTCGGGTCTTTAATTTGCTACGAGTTTCATTCTCATTTCGATCGGATTAAATACAGACACGTTCGAGATATTTCTGCAAAAACTTTAAAGGATAATCCGATTTCGGAAATTCTAGATGTTTTAGTCTCTCCTTTTTTTCATGTTTTCTTCCCCTGACTATCCTCAAAAAACAAAAAAAAAAAGGGCTTAAAATTGTTTGTCCGTTTCAAATAATAGCTGTGATTCTTTTATTATTGGTATTTTGCTTCACGGAAATTCTTTATATTTTTAAAAAATATATATGTTTTTTTTTCTTTTTTATTCTTGATCATATTAAACTGAAATCGGTGGTAATATGATCACAAATAAATAAGAGATTTGTATTGATCTAAAATAAGAGAATTCGTGTCTTCTAATGGCATATAATGCTGAGAAACAAAAATATATAGAAAGTGAAACCTGTCGATTGTGTGATCATCAATTGAGGAAGTTATTTTCAAAAGACAACATTTTCATTTCTTTCTTGTTTCGAAATTCACTTTTCAACGATTTCTTTCGATTGTATTCAATTTTATTCATAAACAAAGAAAATACAGAAAAAACTTTGGGGATGAGTTCTGTCAGATTGTGCAACAGGGTTTATTTAAACGAGAATATTTTTTGTTGAAACTGCAATGTAAATTTAATCGTTTCTACCGAAAGGGAACGTATCCACCTCTTCCATACACTTCGGTATTTTTCATTCAAAAAAGAACATATCGAAGCGGTTGCTCTATTGACGTTTGAGGATTTTTCTTCTCAAAACGGCATATTTTTCATAAGCGCTTTCAAAGTCGAATTTTACAGTAGGACCTCTCGATTACGCGCACCCGTGTGACTTAATGTTTTGTCCGTTAACCCGGGAGCACGCGCGCGCTACAGGGAGGAACGCGAAAGGGAATGCTTTGTTAATACAATACAAATACAACGCCACAACAGGCAAATTGCCCAACGAGGTGGCTGACTTAAGAACATCATACAAATACAAATACAACGCCACAACAGGCAAAATGCCCAACGAGGTGGCTGATAAAAAGATGCCCATAAAAATATGGATGTCATATGTTTCAAAAATACAGCAACCCAATTAAAAATGCAATTAACACAAATTACAAACAATATATACACATGATAAAATAAATCCCCGAGCCATTTTTTGGAGGCCTTACCTACTACTACTACTACACCCCCCCCCCGCGGAACCCCCCAACGCACCAGTACATGCGGGAATGTGCGTGTACGTGTAGTGAAACCTGACGTGAAGTTTTGTTGTTTCTCTGTAATGCTTGTTATGTGTAGTGCTGCCATCTGCCACAAGTTTTTCTAACTATGAGTGAAGTGTTATGATTGAATGATTTATCGTTGTAGGACTGTTGCTCTCTGTGGCTAGACTTTTTAACGGGAGATCGGCTCGCATTTGCGCTTTGAAGTTGGGAACCACAGAAAACCAACTTCAGCCGACCACCACTGTGGGGTTCGAACCCGGATTCTCGCATCGCGAGTCCGTCACTATAACCACTCGACCACCACAGCGGCTTTGCACTCCATTAGTTAATTTTTTCTGAAACGTGTTTTTTATTTAAAAATTTTAATAAATATATATCTTGAAAACTACATTTAATCAAAATGGAAGAAATTATGAATAAATACCAGCATTTATTTGATATGAAAACTTACATTACTCCACACACTCTGCGCAAAGACTGATAGTGTATTCTTGACAAATATTCTTGCTGTACTTGGAGCAGCTAGTTTTTGTTTTTATTTTGTCTTTTTCTCATGTACATAAAAAACAACGTTTGTATAAAGTATTTGGTTTTTGCAAATGGTTTGGAAGCTGCAAAATTTGTTCAAAAATCTTTCTTTTAGTTGGAGTACAGACTTTTACTATTTAGGATCTGAAGGTTTTTCTAGATGAAAGAGAACCTTCTTTTTTCTTGAATTCTTTTGGCTGTTTTTTTCGTTGATAACAAGAGCACCTTTGCATTGATTGCAGCGATGGCCATCAATGCAAAAAATATTATCATAGGCCATCTATTTGAAATTTTAGCACTAGAATATGGAACGCCCATTTCATCTACAACATCCACGGTATCTTCACAAGATTTTTCTCAGAAGAGAGAGTATAACTCTTACGACACATACCAGTCTGACTCATTCATTGATTTTTCATCCGTAGAAATATCTTCAAAAATTTTTGTAAGCATTTAATCTCATCTTCGTAACTCAAATTCAGAGACATTTTCGTACAAGTGAAGTAGCAGCACCAGGACGCGCAAAAGGGTGTGTAACACCCTAGTAGTGCATTCAAGAGAACAGAAGAGGGAATTTTGCGTCTGACATGTTCCTCTACTGCAAGATAGCCTTAGAAGCAGCTACACCAGGTTATACTCATGTCTATACGGAGGGCTTAGGAAAATAAGTTCCTCAATTTATCTCGGTAACCGACCACAAACTACTGGCTTCTGCAACCAAAACAGACACTTCTCAGAAAAAGGGCTTTGTCGAACAAAAACATCAGTATGTGTTTATTTGATTTTTTTTCCTATATGTATTTGCACTCTTTAAAGGAACCCAAGAATGTAGTTAGACTTCATTAAACCTTTAAGTGGCACATTTACGAAACATCTCGACCCCTCAAAAGACCCTTATTTCATCATTGCCAAGCCCAGGTATTTTGTAAAGTTGATTTATCCATGAAACAATATTCCCTATGCCTTTAATTTGCATCTGTTGAAAATTGGAGGAAAGCCTACTTTTTTTTAAAAAGCTATGGCATTTTGAGGGGGTTTTAGTGATTTCTGCTATGCCGCTTAAAGGGTTAAAATGTACCCCTCCCCATTTCCAAAAAAAAAAGTGTTGTATACATGTTAAATGTGTCGCTGTTTATAATTGTATTTTTCAAAAGCGTAGATGACGCTCAAAGAGACATAAAAAATGAGGACGTCTAGTAACCCCGCTATCAAAGATAGCACATAACACTTCTCAACTCGCCCCACAGTTTGTTAAATGTTCATTAGAGGAATGTTTATTATGACCATGTGCAGATGTAATGTAGTAGTAACAGAATCCATTGCTCGTATGTAGCCAGGTATTATCAGCACACCCATAATAATTATAGAAACAGGAATAGGAAATGACGTTGTCAGTTACTACAAATAGATACATCTACTGTAGTAATAGCATACTCTCGATCACTTTATTCAAGAAGACCCAGGTGCTACTGAACAATGACAGTAATTTCGTGTGATGATAACATCGACACATCACTAAACACCACAGTATTGCAATATAAGAGGCCATCAAATATTACTATGTTGATCCCCACTTTACTTGACCATGTCCGTTTTGTGGTGGTCATCGGAGGAGCGAAACAAGCAACTTCTCAAACTCCCGCAGAAGCTATTCTTAATCAGACACCGTGCTCTTCTCGCTTACCACCGTGAATGTTACTGTCATGATCGCAGGGTCAAATCCGGGGGGGATATAAGTAAAATCTTTTCCCTGATAATAAAATTAATATAATGAATAATACTAATATCATAATTCGGTTTTCTTGATATTAGTCTTTCGCAATCTTTCAAACCAAACACCTAGTAAAGTATCTGAAACAATTCGAAGGACCCCATCCCCAACTTACACACTGTATATAGAATCATTTTCTTTGCACGTCCGATCCTGCGTTCGCCACTGATGGTATCGCCCTTTGAGAGTATGCACAGGGAGTCTGATACTGCTGTGTGTGTGTGTAGAACTTTGCTATGTATGCACGGGGATTATTTTTCACGTGATTCTAGACTGAACACACTATATATTTTCATACCTTGTGTTTTAAGATTATTCATTACTGGATTAAGATAAGCATTAATTAAAGGAGTGGTGTAGATTGCTAGTTGGTGCGAAGTACCGAGCATCGAGCTCTAGTCTTCATGGTTTCTCTAAATTCTGGAGATGTTGATCAGTCAATGGCAAGAAAATGGAAGGCAGATGGCAGCATGAACACGAAGAAAGCGCAACTCGACAACATAAATACTTTAGGGCCACGCACACATTCCGACATGTGCCGATTCATAATAAATTCCATAGATGAATGTGTACGAGGTGCATGTACAGTTGAGTAGTAGTAGTCAATGGCAAGACGGTTGTTTAAAAACACACAAACCAATAGATTTATTTCCTTCTTTGAACTTAAATGAAAATTTTTAAATAATAATTGCTTGAAACTGAATAATTTCCATTTGATTATAATTAAATTTTTAATTCAAATTTACATGCATCTCTCCAATCTTCGTTGAAAACCTCTGGCTCGTTAATCATAGGTTGAAAACACTGCTATAGCAGGAAAACCTTCTACAGACTCAAAAGCCGAAAAAAAATTAAAAACTTAAATTCTTTATAATTTTATTTTTTAAATCATCCCGATAGTTTCTATAGATTTCATCACATGGAAACTGATACTAGTTCCATTCAACGTTATACTATTTACGTGTACGAGGTGGTTCATTCCCTGAATGAACTTAATTTTCAGTTAGTGTACGGGGAAAACAATTTTCCACTCGACGGATGCAGTTTATTTGGGCGTAACATTTTGGTATATCTGTTGTGCGTATTTTTAACTCTTTTCACGGTGTAAGATAAGAGAGGAGGGAGAGGTCGTGACGGAACTAAACTGTATCAACAAAGATGCTAGAATTCCACTCAAGAGGAAAAATTAAGAGAACCGTAGAGAGCTCTGTGTGTTTGCCCTAAAGAAACTTGAGCCACCGCTAAAAACTACGAAACACTCTTTTCGGCGAAATGAAACACGATTGAAGAAGTTTGAAAAAGATTCTTTTTTCACTTTTTTTTTTTTGGTGAATAATTTAATTTGTTTCCTGTTAATGCATATTAATTAGTGAACTTGAGAGTTAGCCCTCAAGTTTGCATTTGAAAATAGCGAACGAGGGAATGCTTTTGGTTTTGTAGAACATTATTGAATATCAATTCACGTTACATGAATGTTTGATCAGTAAACATCATTTATGCTTTCTATATTATTATGTTGTTAGGCGAATTAAATTAGAAAAGGAATTCTTTTCTAATAAACAGACTTTATATAAAGTTTCATGGGATTTTTCACAGTTCCGTGTTTTTCTTTTACCGGTGGAATTACGATTTGATTTTCTTAATTTTTTTTCTGTTATTCCACTTTCTCATCCCTTTGGTTATAGATTTCAACCATAAAATTTATATTTAAAAAAATGCCATGTCCATAGAAACAATATTAAAATTAAAAACAAAAAAAATCAAATTTTATTCTTCCTAAAAAAATAGGTCATTTAAAGAAATTAAATTTATGGCATAAAAGTGCGGAAATGAATGAGACTTTCGTTTCGTAAACATGTGAAATCTCACACTTTCAGGAAAAAAATGAAGTGGTTTCATGTTACAAAAGTGTTTTTTTTTTTTCTAATTGATAAAACCGATGCTCCCAATTGGGAACATCAACAGTTAAAAAGTTCTAAATTAAAATAAATGGAAGCACTATAAGTTTAAAATACGTTTCCTTTTATGTACGTTCATTTTACATCACACATGTAAGGTTACAAGAAAGTCTTTGTTGTTATTTCAAAAGTCCTCTCTTCATGTCTGTACATTTATAAAATGAGCGGAGAGAGAATTTCCGTATTTTCTTAACATCATACACAATACATCAAATCGATATGAAAAAAAGACAACTATAATTTATATTACAACATTTTAAAACAAAAAAGTATAAAAGAAAAAAACGTTTTTCATATGCAATAGAAGTCCGTTATAACCACAACTCACAATGACGGAAAAAATCGTCGTTATTACGGACTTCTCGTTATAATTGGATGCTTTTTGTAACATTAGCTATTAGATAATCACCAGCAAATCGCTCGTTGTATCGCGATTGTCGTCATGAGCCATACTCGTTATAACAAACTTTTACTGTATATAGATCTAGTAGATTAAAAATGCTTTTTTAATGCAAAAATTGGCGAATTCTTGATTTGCATTATTTTTTCCGATGGACAAGTAATCATCAAGACCAGTAACTTTTACATATTATTAGGGGCCGTTCAAGTATTACGTCATCATCTATGGGGGGAGGGGGTTTCCGATTTGCTGACTTTTGATGACAAGGGGGGAGGGGGTTTGAATAATCCTTACGTCATCAACCACCCTTTATGAAAATATGAGTTAGGATTCAGAAGGGCAGAGCTGATGACGAAATTTTGCTGACTGGAGGGGGGGGGGGTAAAAATGGCTAAAAATTTGATTACGTAATACTTGAACGGCCCCTTATGCATTAATTGGTTAAGATTCGATGTATTTTAAGTGTTTTTATATCTCAGAGAAATATCGTCAGCTACCGGTTTTTGTATTGAATGAGTTGAAAATCTATAGCATCATCATCACCAACCAATCTCAATCCACTTCTGGATGTAGGTCTCCTTTAATTTTTTCCATTTCACTATGTCTTTTGCCATGTAGTTGACTCCATCCACTTTTCGGATCTCGTTGATCCATTTCGTTTAGAGAGGCTTTCTCGGGGCGTTTGACACCACGGTGGAATACCAATCCAGAATACTTGTACTCAATCTGCTGTCCTGTCTTCTTGCAATATGTCCAACTCATTTTCATTTTAGAAATTTATTTATTTCCATGTTATCACATACTTTTGGCTCCTTATCCACAAATCTGGTTGAAAATCTATATACAAATTTGTATTTATATTATTTTGCATGCCTGTTGAGCGGGGGTGTCATTTTTCTAAACATTTTCCAATGCTACTCCCGCATTCATACGAATTTTGAATCAGCCTCCTGCAAGTCGTATAAACGTACTTCCACTGTACCCATATGTACATAAATGTAGAACATTGCTCTCTGAAACGCGATTATTGTTATTATTTTATAAAATTTATTTTCTCACTATTTCGTCTATTTCCTAATTATCGACGTTCCACTCTTGTTAATTCGCATATGACAAATTATCTCAAAATACAAGAATAGTCTCTCATAAAAAATATTGTTCCGGATAATTTGTCTTACAAGTCCTTGAGCAGAGAATGAAACAGAATACGGGACGTCACAGATTTATTCTATAGAACAGCGATTTTACACGTGTTTACAAGCAGAGATCTTGACGGAACATACAGATAGAATCCGATCTACAGATGACGCCTTGTCTTCCGACTGAAATCTTACAACTGCTTAGTTCCGGAAAAAGTAACGCCATATATCTTTCTAGAATAATCGCCAAGATTTGTGTGACACCTTTACATTTTTCCTCTGGCATCTGGTTAGAGCTGTCGCCAAACGCGCCAAGTTTGTCATTAATTCGGCGAGATTTACAGAGATATGCGATATCGATTATTTACAGGTGAAAGAAGACATAATAAAAATGATAAATAATCACTATTTACATAATTTCCGTAACAGTATAGACCATTATTTTCATAATATCTGGGGCATTTCTATGTTTTCTCGAGACCAATGTTATTTTCTTTTGCCTCATATCCCGTGTGGAACAACCTATAATTTGACAAGTACAATCTCTTCTTGTACATCTCATTTTAAATCCGGATGAGGGACGTAGATATAGTTGAGAGACGTCATATTTCAGGTTAGAAAATAATGCACTTTATTCCTTTGTGCATGTTTCCCCCCCCCCTCCCTATGAATCTTGTCTACGAAAATGTGAAAACATATGGAGAAATGTTTCTCGGGAAATGTATAAGGAAATATCCTCCATCACGTTCACCACCCACCGAGACACGAGCGCGAAGGTTTCTTTTATTTCTTCCTTTTTTCAGCATTCGATGGTGGAAACGATTGCCTGCCAAAACTGCAACTGACAAACGAATCCGTCCTGACAAATCGTTGTTCGTATACGTCACGTTTCCATTTGATCTGACGCAGTGGATTTCAATTTTCAACGAGGGAGATATAAGCCATCCATCTATAATATTTGCTTTGCTGTCTACGAGTTACTTCTTGGAAAATATCGCCATGAACTGTGTGTGTCCTTTCTTTTCATGTTTCCAACATGTTCGCCGTTGCGGGCTCTTTTTTTTTTTTTACTTCCACCGGTTTGACGTCCGTTTCCGCTATTCTGGACACATAAACGTGAATATACTTATTTTTTTCTTCTTTCCGAATAAATAAAAAGTGGATAACATTTTTTATTTCCCATATCGCCGTCGAAACCATTTCTTCACCTGTCATCATCCAATCAAATTTTGATTTCTCTCGCATCAGTGTATACAAGAGGTGCACAACTTTTTCAATTCCCCGGGCCGGATAGGATATTGCTTCCTCCCGCGGGTCGGCTACGTATATGTTACCGTAAATGTGATAAATCAATTACTATATGAATACAAGAGGATTTTTATTAGTTATTATAATAACCTCCTCCTTCTAACTAGATCATGGCCCGCCGCTCTGTGTATATATGCATATATATACACTCTCGACATATACTCTCGAAGAAGAGATTTCAACAGGTGGTCGAAGAAGACCTGGACCATACTAGAAGCTGTTCGAGTGCGTGTTATGAATCTAACGTGAAATCAGTTTCTATGTAATGCTGATTATATGTAGTGATGCCATTTGCCGTCAATTTTTCTAACTATGAATGAAGTGTAATGAATGAATAATTGCATCGTTGTAGGCCTGTTGCTCTCTGCAGCGAGACTTTTCGACGGGGAGATCGGCTGGCATTCGCGCCTCGAAGTTGTTCATAGGAAACCAACTTCAGCCGAGCACCACTGTGCCAACGGTGTGGTTCGAATCCTGGTCCTCGTGATATGTATAATAACCAAATTCATCATTACATTTACCGCTCGTAGTGTATACAGTCGAATTCCGTTATAACGAACTCCAAAAAACCGGAGAACTCACTTCGTTATAAGGAAATTTCAGGTATTTGCATTGTTTCTATGTAAACTTATCTGGGAGATAATGTGTTCGTTATAATGAGATTTTTTCGCTATAACGGCATTCGTTAAAACTGAAATCGACTGTATATGGTGACTGTCTATACCATAATATATATTCACTTTACATAGGTTTTTTTTTCGTATTATAAATCTTACTAGAAGGTATCTATAACTAGACATGAAATGCATAAGATGTCTAAACATCAGAAATTTAGGAAACTTGAGGAATGTTAGAATGGAGAGATGAGAATAATTCCCGTAGCCTCTAAAGACCTAAAATATTAGCATAACTTTCGGTGTGGAATCACCGTATTTGAAAAAAAACACTTGCCTCTATAGCAGGGAGTGGCTAACAGCTAAGAAAAATATTTAAATGCAATAAATAATTTTCCAACCGGCAAAAAATATACGCACCTGCGATATACGAACCTCCGAAAATGTAATAAAATGAAAGAAATAATTTGCGGACCGGCGAAAAATAAATTAAACAAAAAATTTGCAGACACACTCACGGCTAAGACAGGCATGAAAATAAATATGGACAAGGAAAATTTAACCCTTCAAGCGGTTTTAAAATTTTTCCGATCCGCATTATAAGTGCCACAATGGAAATAAAAGCGCACTTTCAATGCGGAATGTCAACTCAAGACTCTATCCCTACAACTAACATTTCATAGTCCTACAACAAAACCCATTGACCGTGACACCACATTGGTGACAATGGTGACGCCACCCGCGGTGAAATTGGAAGTTAAGAACCCGAGGTTATTTTGAGTTGACCGAAATAAAGCAGTTCAAGTTTGACGAGATATCTCGGGAATGCTGCGGTAAGGTTTAAAAAATCTAAAATTATGTACCGGCTATATGAATTGGTCTAAATGTTTCATGAACCGGCAGGAAATTCCCACGGACAGGCACCGGTCCGCGGAAAAGCGGATGAAGGACACTGGCCTATATAATTCACATTAAGAAATTCCGATATTTTTAGACGTATTACTACACACAGAAAAATGCAGTACTGCTTACTTATTTATAGGAAAATAATTTCAATCACTCAATAGATCATGGAGAGTTGAGAAGTTCTTTAATTCCATTATAAGATCTTGATTGTAAATCGCTGCATAAAAAAAGGGAATTATTATTTTACTCAACAGGTAAGCATTTTCAATCACTACAACTTCATGACAATTTCACGGGCATTTCAAGACACTTCTAGTTGTAAAAATATATTCTATGTCGCAAGGAGTAGTTAAAAAAAGGAATGGCTGATTACACACAAGATTGATACTGACTACTCCATCTAATTAAACCGAAACTTTATACCAAAATTGAACTCACATGCATAGTTTGTAACATTAATAGGCACTGCTTCTCCCGCAGTATTATCCAATACCGTAATTGGCTCCATCCTGTTGCACGTTCAGGTTCTTAACTCTTTGATCTTTTTTACTCAAAAGAGGGGAAAAACATTTTTTTTTTCCTTCCATCATAAAAATTTATTTTACCGATCAAAATCCAGTCGTTCTTAATAAAAAGGCAAAAAAAAATCCATTAAAAGATTATGTCGGTCGCCTCTCGAACTAAAATAGGTAATTCGAGTGATATGATGGCATCTCATCTTTACTTGGATAGTAAAATCGATGATCACGACCGTCGTTAGCATTAATTTTTCATTCCCATTCCGAGGGCTATGAAATGAGGTTCGAGTTCGGAACTGGTTATTAAATCTCAGATTGTAAAACGTGTTTCATCGTCTTCATTTCTTTTTTTCTTAATGGACCTTAGGAACTAAACCTTGAAATTAAAATACATCAAACTTTAATAATAATCTATTTCCTGATACCATTTCTTCTGTCAGGTTCTTCAATTTCGTATAAAGTTATCTCAATGAAAGTAATTTCGTGTATAATTCCTTTTTTTTTTCTTTTGCCGATTTCTTATACCTTAAAAAAAATAATAAAATTTCAACGTTTTAATTTCTTTTTTTTTTTTACGAGTGTTCGCTAAATTATTTTCCCCACGAATCTCGTATTTTCTTTTCCCGTTTTTTTTTTAAAACAATTTCGATAAAATTTGACTTTTATGTTGTTTTATGTTTTCATTAATGCTAGCTTCTGAAATCTAATCCTCAATCAATATTCTATCAGGGAAGAGATTTAATGGATTTTCGTAAAATTTAGTAAACAATATACTAGCATTCCACATGGGGAACATTGTTGCTAAATGAATTTTTAAGTGAAATACGGAATTTTTTGAGGAAGCACCTATTTTTCAAGCAAGTGCGATGCTTTAAATAATTTAAGTTTATGCGCATTTTGATTTGCAAAAAAAAAAAAAAAACATGCAAATTTTATTATTATTAATTTTATAATGTATTATTATTTTAATAATATTTGAGAATGTCCCTTTCACGTTCCACGTGCTAAACGTATTACAAAAAATCGTACGTGTTCAACTCATGTCCAAATGTAGTCTTCGGATTCATCTGATGCGGCCCGTGACCTTAATGAAAGAAATAATTGCAGAATTATTGAGAATAATTTTATATATAATTGTAAAGAGTAAAATTTAAGAACTGTTAAAAGTAATAATTGATGAAAAATGCAAGAGTTTTTGAAAAAAATAACTTCATAATTAATGGAAAAAAATTTCATTTTCACTAAATGACCAGAAAAAAAACCAGAGTTTCACTAAAAAAACCAGAGAAATTCATAAAGAGACAATGAAATAAAAGAATTAATGAATGGATTTATTTATTTATTCAAAAGAATCAATTAATGAAAGGAAGTTATTTGAATAAAAATAAAAATTCAAATTTAATGAAAGAAATGAATCCAGAGTAAACAAAGAGTCTTCAATAATTTGAGAAACCGTTTTGTGACCGAGGACACCATGGGATGACTTGGTGGCCAGCGGGCTCCGTGGGAAGTTTAATTTGGCCCGCAACGTGTCTGAAAGATTGAAAAGCCCCTCCCTACTATCAAAAAAAGTGAAATGCAGGAAGGGGAATTATGGAATCATCCTGAAGGCATACGGCCCGTAGTAGAAGAAATGACACATTTAAAATGGGCGCGTTATTTAGATACTTTTCTAATGAAATCACAAGTACGGGGCGGGGCGTATCCAAAAGTAAGGAAGGTGCTATTACCATATAGGCTTCATGATCAGGATATCGGATTGGATGTTTTGTTTGTCTTGTCCTGGTTGTGTCACGTATCAGGTCGTCAGGTCGTCTATGCGGTCACCGATGATGACCTTCTTCGTTGAATTTTACATTTCTTGAGACCACGACACATTTCGTTTCTGGATACATGAGTCGGTATCCCTTTGAAGAGTACCTGACGAAGATCATTTCCCTCGATTTGCAGGAGTTAGCACGTGCGCACTGCATTCAAAAACTCTAACATTACTTAAATCAAGATCAGATCCAAACTTCAGTTTGTACTGTGTACACGGTATTGCTTGCAATTCGATTATGGAAGTACGCAGCAGCTCGAATCGCTTCGCCCCTCATTCGTTTTGGCAAGTTGGCTTCCAGATGACATCCCACCTTTGTTCAACAAAGTTCGATTCGCTCGTTCAGCAACTCCATTCAGCATTGGAGTATAAGGAGGAGCAACATTAATCACGATACCATTTTCCGTTGCGTAACGAACAAGTTCACCTTTCGCATATTCGCTAGCATTATCACATCTGATTTTATTTATTCAGTTTCAGAAATTTTATCCATTCTGTAGACACCTCACATATTTTCAATAATCATAGGTCAAAAAACCCCGAGGCCTAGTAATAACTATCAACGCTATAATGATTTGTGGAATTTCCTCATTGAAACATCAAAAGGGTTTGAAAATATGTAATTTTTAAAACATAAGTAAATCCAATTTACTAATCGAAAGCTCATTTTTCTTTTCAGGATATGGTTGCGATTGAAGCTTGATTCATGAGACAGTCCAGCACACGAGGCATCCATATTTACTTTGAATTAAGTGTAAGAGCTTCTCCTGTTTGTCAAGAGCTTTTAATTCATTTTAAACTTCCAGGAAATATTTATGTTTGAAGAAAATGTTCACTGGAGAAAAATCAATGCAAAATATATTATCGTTGCTTTGAGAAAACGGAGGTTTTAATTTACGGCTTTGTAGATTTCCCCACTTCATTAAAATATACTGAATAAGGTTATGAAGCACTTGCCCGTAATCTCAAGAAAAATTTATAGTGCAAACACCTAATGTGTGAAATACGCAGTTTCGCCGTAATATTTGCCATGGGAGTGAGTGCCTGATAGGAACTTTTACTGAGAGCAACGTGTGTATAATAATGTAAATATGCTAATTCAAGACAAGTCTTTTCAGTGTGGAGGTCGGAAGATCAAACAGTAGCTCTTTTGAATTTGAGCTTTGGTGAAACAAACTTCGTATAATCGAGAGAATCTTCACAAAGAAACTTTTGGCTAACAGAAAGAATTGATTCTTTAAAATAAAATACCGACAACTTGAACCTCGAAAACTTACGTGAAATTTTCCCCGGAATATTTCCGAAATTCTTTTGATGGCTGAAAATGCATATTGTTCCGATTCCCCGAGAAATTCTCGTTTCAATTGTTCGCCAGAATTTCTTGGAAAATTTTGACAATTTCCTATTATCAAACAAAGCTTAAAAATCCTCAAAGAAATGGATGAGACAATAATGTGCGCGCATTTCAATAAATAATTTTATCGAATTTACTTTTGTTTCGGAAGAATCGGTTTCAGATTCAACCTTTATATATATGAAAACTAATGGCGAAACGGAGGAAAATATTCTTTTGAATATTTCGAACTCCGAATGAAAAATTATTATCGCTCCTGAACATTGTCTATACATCCATTTATCTTCTATTATGGTACGTATTCTCTTGCTAGTATATTCGCAAACAAATAAGATTCTTGTCATCATTTTTCAAGATCTCAATTTACTTCACCCAAAAAACAACGTGCATAACATCAATTCTGATTGTATATCAATCGAAATCAATTTACTTGAATACCCCCCATGCTATTCAGTTTTCTTATTTTGGACATATTTCCGATGTGGTTATATTTTTCTTTCTCTAAAAAGAAATACAAATCGAATAATCGCGTTATTCAATACATGAAATATTATTACGGAGAAGAAAAAATAATAATTTGTACATTGATTTAGAAATTGCATTCATCAGAAATAATAACAAATTTTAAATGTGCAATTTGATTTTAAAATAAAGAACAAAAAAAAATTATTTTTATTTTTCCAAGCGAGATAAATATAATTTCAAAGAAATCAAATAAACTGATTTCTCGAAAGAAAACCGTTAACTTGATTATGTTCTTCAAAATCACGTTCTGCAAACAAACGAAATCTCATGAAGAAAGACTAAGAAGGTAATTTTCTAAGGAATTTCTTTTATCTTATTTCCCCCCCCCACTATATCTTAATTTTATCTTTTCCCTATTACAACACACGAGACTTTTCCTTTTCAATTTCATCTTCTTTCTTCATTATTGGTTTTCTTTTGAATTACGAGGATTTTTATGAGTTTTCTTTTCTCCAAAAAACAACATAATATATGAAATACAATAGAATAAAAAGATTTATAAAATAAACCATAGCATCGCTTAAGTGTGTTTTCACACTCTTCTGACTATGAAGTAAAAAATAATTTTCAATATTTCATCTTAGAAATTCATCTACTTTATTGTGGATCATGAAAAAATAGGTAAGCTTTTATGATTTTGAAATCATATTGTATTGATTATTATGATTAAAAAAATGCAAATTTCATATAAAAATTTGTAAATTTACATAATTGTATACTAGTGTCAAACTGCAAGTGAAATATGAATATCTGATATGAGATTTTAAGTCAGTTATTTTTTTAATCTATTATAATTATTTTCACTGAAACGTCTTTTTAAACTTAAATTAACTATTTTCAAATATTCTTGTTTTTCAAATTGAATTCGGCGCATTGCTTAAGAATTTATTTTCGATAATAAATTTAGATCAACGATATTTAATCATCAGAAAACTTTATCTATGAGATATATTCAGGTTCTTATGCTGTAAGGACTATTTAATCATCGAAATGGCATGAAATGAAATTAGAGGAAATAATCATACAGTTTCACATCTTGGACAGTATTTTGTTTTTTTAATCAATCAAAAGGTTGCTTTTAAAGTAAATTGCATAGTATAAGATACAAAACAGTCAAAATATCACTGTAGATAATACACTTCAGCAAATAGAAAATTGTGTATTTCTCGTAACAGTTCGTAATATTACATTTTATACATAAAAATACCGATATTGCAAAAAATTATTTAAAAAAATAAAAAAATAGAATCATTACTATGGTGTGATCGTTGCTGATAAATCACCAACTATTCCAAGACAAAATGATAATTTGAAATCAATATATAAGAAAGGTCAATATTTAAGCAAAAATATCATTTCTCTAAGCGGTTTCCTAATATAGTCTGAAATTATGAGAGCTATTCAAAAAATATTTATGGTACATATTGAAATAATATCCCTATATTGTGTTCTAATTAGCTAGGGCGGGAAGAGATAATATAAAAATTATGTACGCATAGTGTGATAAAAGGAACTGATGTCATCATCCTACATTATGATTTGCTATAGGAAAATTTATGAAGAATTCATTTCTAAAGACTTTTATATACAAATACAAATACAAATACAACGCCACAACAGGCAAAATGCCCAACGAGGTGGCTGATAAAAAGATGCCCATAAAAATATGGATGTCATATGTTTCAAAAATACAGCAACCCAATTAAAAATGCAATTAACACAAATTACAAACAATATATACACATGATAAAATATTATACAATGCCCATAAAGAATACTTATGGTTGTCTTATTCTAAGAATGGATAGCTTCTCGATTTACCCCAACATGTTTATCGTATTTCTTTTTAAACGTGTCAATTGTGTTTCAATTTACTACCTCCGGGGGTAAGCTATTCCATTTATTAACAACCCTATTGGAGAAAAATTCCCTGCGACACCATAACCTTGCATTGTCCCTCACCAATCGATTCTGGTGTCCCCTTGTAAAAGCAGTCGATTGGCGGTGTACTAAAAGTTCATGGTCCATCCTATCCATCCCATTGAAAATTTTGAACACTTCGATCATATCTCCTCGACACCTGCGTTCATCCAATGTAAACATATTCAAAAAATGAAGTCTTTCTTCATAACTCAGGCCCTGTGTGCCAATAAGGACACGCGTAGCTCTTCTCTGCACCCCTTCAACCAAGTCTATGTCCCTCTGTAGGTATGGTCTCCAAAACCTTACAGCATACTCCAGTCCAGGGCGAACTAAGCCTCGAAAAAGCGGAAGAATGACTTTAGGAGAACGCGAAGAGACCTTTTTGAAAATGAGACCAAGCATTCTATTCGCTTTTTTGACAACCGCTGAATAATGTTCAGAAAACTTAAGTCGCTCGTCAATGAGAATTCCCAAATCGGTGACTCTAGTTGCATCCGGGATAGTGACACCATTCAACTCGTAGTTTGAATGGTAGTTGGCCTTGTTTCTTTTTCCTGACGTTATGATGCAGAATATGAAAGCTATGTGTTTTTTTCGTTTGTCAAATATTGAATAGGAAAAAAAGTAGGTTCGCATCACACGAATGCAGATACTTTATATAACAATCTAAAACCTTTAATAAATAACCTTTTTCTGAATGATACACCTACTTTACCGCGCACCATCAACGATGATACAGGGCGTCCATAATTGAAAATTCCTATTTTAGATTAGCCTACAGGCGAAACCAGTCATCAGAAAGTGTGAAATTTTTGTGGAGGACTTTACGAAGTGATGGGAATTTGTTTCAGGGGAAAAAAATAGTTGCACATGTCACCACCAGAGGGCCTTTCACTTTTAATAACTGTAGCATGTATCACATGTGAATTTATGTGATGTCACGCAGCAGCTATTATAAAACCTAGAAACATTCGCGGATATCTTGATTCTCAATGTGTTTGCTGCTCACAATGACGATAAGTTTACGAGATCGCACTTTCTTGGTCAAATTGTTTTACCAAAACAGCAATTTCGCAGTAACTGCTGTACTGAAATATCGGACTTGGAAGAGGATTCGAAAAGGTCCAATGAGTGTTAAAACCTTCGGTGTATGATAACGGAATTTGAAACCATGAGATCGTTAGCTGTTCGACCTGGAAGAGGAACAAAACCCGTTTCTATAGACGCAGTACAGGAGGTTTCGCTTCAGGTGGAAGAGGACAGAGCTTCTAATTCTCGTGGTCAGGCACGGCCGACTAGACATTCAATAACCACTCATTCAATTCATTCCACATAATTGTTTAGTGAGCTATGGGTCAGGCGTGTAGCACAGGCGTTGGATAAGCCACCTTCAATTGTTCATAAGGAATATTCTCCGATACTTGCTGTACAAACTTTCACTTGTGCAGCGGTTGCTTCCACACGATTATGACGCTCTACTCCGGTTCTCATTGCAATTTCTAGCTCCCGTTGAGGTCGATTCCGAATAGCCTTGGAATATCCTCTGGACAGACGAAGCGCATTTTCACTTGGATGGTGCAGTCAATACTCACAACTGCCGATTTTGGGAGCCAGAAAATCCACATGCTATCTTAGAGGTTCCGTTGCACTCACCAAAACTGAAGGTATGGTGTGGATATACTGCATCATTTATTCTCGGTCCCTACTTATACGAGGAGTTACGTTCTACAGGTCCAGTGACATGTTCGATCATCGGGAAGCGATATGCATTGTTGTTACAGAATGAAATTGTTCCGGCTCTGCAAGCACGTCACTGCCTTGCAGATACAATCTTCATGCAAGACGGACCTCGTCCACACATTACAGTGTGTGTTAAGAATGTTCTTAAAACACATTTTACAGAAGAACGTATCATCAGTCGGCACTTCCCTAATATATGGCCTTCCCGATCCCCGGACCTTTATCCATGCGATGTTTGGTAACCAGGCTCGGTAGGTAAGAAACCTATTTCTGATGCTCCTCTGTACGGACGGTAACCACCCTCGTGGAAGACGAGCATCTCACCACTACACAACCCGAGCGCGAATAATATGCCTAATGCTGTCCTCGCAAATATATCTTATTCAAAATAATAATTAGAAATTTCTTATTTTCATAAAGGGCGTAATGTAAATATTTTCTAATATGAAATTCTTAACAGAATTTTACAATTTCCAAGAAAAAATATTTAGGAAGCTAGATCGTTTTTTTTTCTTTCGTGCACATTCACATTTTTATTACTAAAATTTTTCACCACCATTATTTTTTTTCTCTCTCCTGAAGTTCGATCGATTAGCAATAATATCTTGAAGGTAGAAAAAAACGAAATCAATTTCTTGTATTTTTAATTCGAATGATAAAACATGTTTCAAAACTCAGTGATGATCAAAGTGTTTTTGAGGCCTCCAATTAATTGATACGGATTAAAAAACAACCCTGGTATTTATTTATTTTTTTGTCAATGAAATGCGATTTCTTTACTTAGTAAAAAGAGTATTCAAAGCCCTTAAAAAGTATCTAGGTCTTGAATTCCATTATATTTTGGATGAGTTAAAGTATGAAAATATAATTGATACAAAACTATATTAATTTTTCGGGTCACCATTTTTGTGTTTGGTTGGTGATGAAATGATGCGATGACGACATTGAGTAATCTGAACGAGAATTAACTTATAAGTATTATTTATTTGGGGGCCGTTCAAGTATTACGTCAACATCGATGGGGGAGGGGGGTTTCCGATTTGGTGACTTCTGATGACAAGGGGGGAGGGTGGCGTTTGGATATTGCCACCCTTTATGAAAATATGAGTTAGGATTCAGAGGGGCAGAGCTGATGACGAAATTTTGCTGACGGGCGCCCCCCCCCCCCCGTCAGCAAAATTTCGTCATCAGCTCTGCCCCTCTGAAGGGGGGTTCCGCGTTTTGCTGACTTTTGCTGACAGGGGGGGGGGGTCACATGGCTAAAAATTTGCTTACGTAATGCTTGAACAGCCCCTTTACAAGCGTATTAACAAGGCAAACATGTGGATATGTTTCAGGAGAGCGTCGAGATCCTGTTAGCACGACACTCTAGTGACTAGAGTGCTAATGCGCAGATGCAAAGCGGCAAGAACGCAGCGTCATCTCTTGATATATATATACATAACTTCAAACTTTTTCTTAAATAAACAAGTTTTTAATTATTAATGTAATTTATCAAGTCACACAAAAAACGAATGCTATGTTCTCTAATTCTCCAAATTTATATTATGTGATTTACTTTGATTTATTTTCTCTGGGAATAACACTCTAGATTTAAAATACTTCAAATTTTCACGCGTTAGATGTTTCTGGATATTTTAATTAAACTTCCCTATATGAGAAAATTCTCTAAAACTAATATCGAGCTCGTATACTAAAAAAAGAAGAAAATAAATTATTTCCGTGAAAATATTTCACCATATTGAAGTCACTAACTCACTTACTATAATCAGGCGGAAAAAATTAGCTTCTTAGAGCATAATACCATTTTATTACTTTTAGAACCGTTCAAACAAGATCTAATAGCTGCTACGCAAAATCGAATTCACCCTGAGAGTTAGGCCGAAATTACAGATGTTTGTGAATAATTGAATAAATTTCCAAATGCTAAAGTATTGCTCCAGACTTAGTGTTAAAGAGATTTGTTTTTCAACATTAAATTATCTTCGTTGCCATTGTGATCAATTATGTTTAGAATATAAAGAGCTTTAAAACTTTGATTGGATTCGAAATTTCCAATTATGTACGTGTTCAGCGTCTTTTATTTATGCTTTTGTATAACATACTTTTTGTGAGATATATCCAGATTAATTCTCTAGTAATTTCAATGATAATAATTTTCAATTGTAAAATCCCGTTTGAATTCCTAATTTCAATTTTATCATGCTTCTTTTTTTTAGATTATTTTCATATTTACCGATAAATCTTTAATTTTTATTTGAGATGTAAAACTTATTTGAAGAGAGAGAAATAAAATGTTTTAAGAACTATTTTTATGTATGAGTTCATCACTAGTGAACTTTTAATTGCTACTGGAATAAATACCATTTGTGTAATGAAAATGATAAATATTTAATACAAAATTGATCATTTATTTTCCAGTTCTTTTTTTTTTTTTTTTGGGGTGAATTTAAATATATTCGTGTGTATATTTGTTTTGATTCCAACACTTTCACATAAGCGAAAAATCCATATAAATCATAACGAAATAATGTTTACCCGTAAATTAATTTTTTGTATTCAATTCCAAATAATATATTGTTTTCGATTTTTATTGGTGCGAATTATATTTTCTCTCTTCTATTTTTTTTTCCGTTTCCTAGATTTTAGACGAAATAGGGTAGAATATAATTTCATGTTTCTTCTAGAAAATCACTAGAAACTTTTTATATAAACAACATATATATAAATATTTCCACACAATATATATTTCTAGAATGTGTTTCAAACTATTTCTAGAATATTTTTGAACTAGGTTATTTCCAGAATATTTTTAAACTAATTTATTTGTGGAACAATATATCTTTATAATTTATGTCTATAATGTACTTCTAGAATATATTTCATTACTCTCTGTAGATTATATTTCTCATATGTATATTTCTAGCATATTTCTAGATTATATCTCTGATATATATTGCTAGCATATCTAGAATATCTAGAATACATTGTGTGTGTGTGTGTGTGTGTGTGTGTGTGTGTGTGTGTGTGTGTGTGTGTGTGTGTGTGTGTGTGTTGGGGGGGGGCAACATCGTGTCCCGTATTTATGATATCCTATTGTTTTTACCGAGCCCAATACAGTAGAACGTCTCGATAACGGACACACATGGGAACAAACATTTTTCCCGCAAACAAGGAGTGCCCGCCCGCTAATGGGGAGGTAGGATATACAATGGAACCTTGTTTATACGGCTTTTTTTCACATATTTCCAGCATATTTCTTAACTATTTGTAATATATTTCCTAACTACTTCTAGTATATAGAATATCTGCAGAATGTTTCTAAAATATTTCTTAAATACTTATAAAATTTACTAGAATATTTCTCTGGCATATTTCTGAAACATTTTTATCCAAAACTTTTCTAGAATATATTTATTTCTAAAACACAAGATGGGGGTCTTTAACATCTTGTGGACAGATGAAGCTCATTTTTCGCTTCATGGCGACGTTAATACCCATATCTGTCGCATCCGGACGACGTCTAATCCAGGTGAATACACGCAGAAGCCATTGCATTCTCTCAAAAATGACAGTGTGGTGTGGGTTCACAGGTTCGTTCATCATAGGACCCTTCTTCTTTGAAACGCAGTGCTCAGTAAATGGGTAGAAAACGGCTACGGTGAATGCGCAGCGTTATTTAACGCTTCTGCGCGAGAAGATCGTGCTATGTTTGCGTAAAAGAGATGCGCTTTCTACCGTCACGTTTATGCAAGATGGAGCAACCAGTCACACTGCTACTCCGGTCAAGGCATTCCTGATACAGACATTCGGAAAAGACAAAATCATTAGCAGGCGCTGCAGGTTCCCATGGCCTCCTCGGTCTCCAGATTTGACTCCAGCAGACTTCTGGTTATGAGGATATTTGAAATCCCGGATGTATCGATCCGGTCCATTCAATGTGTCGGAACTGAAAGATGCGTCATGTAGGCATCCGAACTTGCTGCACTCTGCCGTTTCTGGATTTTTGACTCGATGGCAATGTGTTAGCCCCGGTAGTGGTGGTCACGTGGAACACATACTGCTGTAATGAACGATTTGGAGGCATTCTTTTCGTTATTTGCATATCTTTCTTTGCCTTGTTTACGTCAGTGCCACCTATCGACTGTTTCGAGGTTTTTTCCTGACAAAAAAATTCCCGTGACCTAGTTATGCTAACCTTAAAAAACCGTTTTTTATTTCGGTTATTTTTCCGGTTTTTATGAATTTATGAACTTTAAAACGTTTCCACGGACTTTTTGCCCACCCTGTATTTAAATTTTCGAAATGGAACCCATGTACCATATGCGGGAATGGAACACGGGTCCTCACGACGCTAGCACACATCAACCACCAGGGTGTGTGACTAAGGACGAGTTTGATCCAAATCTCTAGCCTTAAATTATACACAGCGACACTAAAATAAAATTTGAAATTAATTCCGAAAAATTCCTGAACATTTTCCAGTAGATTGCAATTTCTTAAAGTTTTTTCTGCAGCAGTAATTTATTTTTCACAAAAATCTTGGAAAAAGAAATAGGTTGCCAGTTTCGTTAATGATTCTTACTGCACCCTTAGCTACACACATTTGTATCTGCATCGCATCTTATATATTACATAATCTTGTCTTCTATCTCAGGGAAAAAAACTCTCACAAATAACTTCCTTTTTATTCCAGATTTCATAATTTTTTCTTCATTTTTTCGCCATGTTATAAACTTAGAATACGGAAGTAACTAATTAGAGCAGCAGAATTAAATGCTCACTTCTTTTTTTTTCGTCCGTAGTTAGTTAGTTGTGAAGACATTAGAGACGGAGATGCAATTTTCTTGTTGCATATTACAGTATTTTGCAATTCAGATAACTTACTAAAAAGACTAAGGAAACGTAATTAAGGACATTCAGAAAATATTTCTCACATATAGGGTAGATGCTCCACTGTTGGTCACATTTAACACATTTAAAGAAAATTTAAAATGAAAATTTTGTAGTCGATGAGTGGTTGAAGCTTATTAAATAATGCCCCAACACAGTTATCTAGTAAATTTAATTGGCTCTCTGTAAAATATTACAGATTATGAGTTTTTTTGTTTTTTTTTCAAACCGAGCACAACTCAGGTCTATTGCCATAGGCAATTTACTACCTAGTGAGGTGTGCCGGAAGTGTAAGTGCGTGTACCTAACAGTCTGAGTGCGTATCGAGTGTTGCGTATGATTTTTCAGTGCTGCCATCTATATCTCAGAAGTGAAGTGAGTGATGTGTAGTGACTGAATATTTGTACTGTTTGTAGGACTGTTGCTCTCTGTGGCGAGACTTTTTAACAGGGAGATCGGCTCGCATTTGCGCCTCGAAGTTGGGAGACTATGAGTTATAAATCATTTAACGATTGAACCTAATTCGTACCGCTTTTGGTCACCTCCACACCACCTTTGACCACTTCCATGTACTGGTTTTGGCCACTCCATATTATATTATTCAACAAACATTTTTGAGTATTAAGCAAAAAATCAAAGCTGTGTTATGTTTTAAACTTGAAGTATAAGTTTCAAATAATGAATGCAGGGAGAAGAAATATTTAATATAATCAGTAAAATACATAGTAATATTAAATATCTACACTAATTACATTCATCGCTAAATTCATTAAAATTATCCTTCAAATTAGTGCAGTTCATGCACATGGAAGAATACTTATCACTAAAGTCAGGTTCGCCTAGTTGAAGTGTTTCCCTCATTTGGAGCCTTAGGAGATTTGAAAAAAAAACGTATATCTTACAACACATATGCCGAGTAAATATTTTCTAAGGAAATTGATGGAGGAGATACGGTAAATCAGATATCAGCTTTTTCCAGACCCAAAAATTTTCTGGTTATGAAAAGACCGGAGGTACCGGGATTGTGAAAAATGTATATAAGCAACTATATATAGTGTAAATAATTAGACCAACTGCAAAATATCAAATTTTGTAGATAATATATATTTAATCAAATAATCATAATTAACTGCATTTAATAACATATAATCGCATTTATTAATATGATATATAGTTGACGCTAAATATAAAAATGAGAGTAGGTAATATATACATTATGATGAATGATTAATGTTAAAAGAATAGCATTAATTATAACTTAATGACGTCCTAACAGGCTGATGAAGTGACATTCTGTCACTGCCCTGTTGAGTGACACTTTCTGCTTTCTATTTCCCCTCCAGCCTACTTAAGCTTTCTTTTCCCCCTAGATTAATAACCCAATATGGGTAATATTAAACTCTAAGTAGTTTAAAAATAAAACATATACAACCATGGCGAAAATCGCACTACTAGTCCAGGATGGCTAAGAAATGACTCGGGGACTGTTTGCCAATTTCAGTCGGAACCCACAGGCCACTATGTCATATTTAGGATTTAGGATACGGTAAAACAATTGGGCCAATAGTCTATGATTGATTTTTAAAAAATTCCTGTTCTCAGTATTCACGCTGTATGTTTAACTTGTAAACAGGCATGTGAGAAACAAAATCTCATCGGTGTTACATACTTTTCTTTTACAATACTACATAATTTTACAATTTCCGATTTTGTCCTCTGCAATATTTGCTGATGCTTTATTCATGTACTCAGCCTTCTTATATCTGATTTTGGGATACCGTTTCATAAAAGAATTGTACCACTTTCTGCTTGGCCTTCCATCTTGGAATGGAGTTTCTATTTTGCTGGTCTCATCAATTTTCTGGACAGGATACAAAATTGTTCTTTGTTGATAGGAAATTCCATACTTCCAATTTCCAAAATCCACTCTTCTAATTGATTTTCTACCTCAAATCTCAATACAGCTGGAAGACCAGCATGACCAGAAGAATTTGGTGCCCGTCCTGTAACCTTGCGGTGCAAACTAGAACGAGGAACTCCAAAACTGTACTAGACTTTAGTGTAGACATTCCAGTTTGAATGGCCTCAACTGCACTTGCTACTTTAGATGGAGAGAAACAAAACATATTTCTCACTGAAATATGTCCCGCCTTTTTCTTAACTGGGGCCATTGCTATATAAAAAGAGAAACAATTCACTAAATTAGCTGCGTACAATTTATCGAGATGCTATTAAATAAATTTAATATATAAAGGACCCATAATGACGAATCATGTGGCCAAAAGTGGAACATATATTATACCAATTTCGGCCACTTGCATTGCCAAAAGAAATACATGTAGTAACTTCTGAACACCGGTTTTAGCCATTTTTTTCTACCAACTACATTTTTTTGCGATTTGCCCAGCTCATATTTTATCAAGATAAATACAGGAAAAATTGAAGATATCTACAAGTCTTGAGAAAAAAAAGTCGCCAAACGTGGGAAATCATGCAATTATAAGTTAAATTGGCTAAAAGAATAGCAATGTGCTAAAATGGGGGGGGGGGGGTGGGCTACCACAAATCATAGTGTATTATAGTGCCCAATATGTCCTAATTCGTTAGAAGTTCCACAGAAGAATATGTTTAGTAGTAGTAGTGTATTATAATGTATTTCTTGAGAAGGAGAGAACATGACAAATGTGAGAAATGAAATTCAGAGGAGCTGGGGGAAATTAATTTTTTTTCATCATAAATTTCAATTTGAATGAAAATTCAAGTGGACGTTTTTGAAATTAAAGGGTATTTTTTAGAAAATCGGGGTTGTCAAAAATAAAGGGTCATATGCTTTATTTCTCTTTCTAATGAGTATATCGTCCTGGTTTCACCCTGTGTGGGTGCGGAGGAAGACGTTACGCCTCCCATCTCTTTTCGCTCCGGACGGGCCAAGTGAGTAGGCAAGTGACCGAATGAGTGGTCAAGTGAGTGGATGAGCGAGTCTTTCATACACACACTCACTAGATCAATCAATCGTTCATTCAGTGAGTAATTCAGCCACTCACTTGTTCAATCAATCGCATACTAACTCAGTTATTCGTACGGTCATTCCCCCACTTACTCGCACCCCGTTTTGATCAGCGACCCTCTCAATAGCTCCTCAGTCGGTAACTCACTCAATCCCTTCCTCATTCGGTAACACACCCAGTGATCGCATACTATCTCGGTCATTCACCCCCTCACGTGGTTGCTCATACGGTCACACACATTCACTTTATCACTCATACGATCACTCACCCACGCGCTCGGCTCGGAGTTTCCGTAAACCAGTGGTTAGTGCGCTTGCCCGGATTGCTAGAGAACCAGCGGTCGATCCCACGCACAAATGAAGGCAACCAACTTTTCTTCCCAATATTCATCTCAGCAGTTCATGTTTAGGTGAGGGAAAACTTAATGTATTTAACTTATTGCACATTGTGTAAAGTGTGTAATTGAAGATTGCATGATAACTATAAAAGCTCTCAGTGGTTTTTCCACAAATTTTCCCATATTATTCTGTTAGGCTCCGCACACTCATATTTGCAAGCACAAACACTAGTAAATAACTTTATGTTTCTCTGCTCCTCGGGAAATTACATTTTTGTTTCTTATTTCTGGGAAGAACGTCTCGTGAGAGTGAAGAGAGAGAGAAAGTGAAAAGTTCAACTACGCCACTGAGGGAAAATACAGCTGTGTGTGTGTGTGTGCGAGAGCGAGAAATAAAGAATATTCTTCTGAAAGTTTATTCTTGAAGTTTTTGGAGAGTAAAAGTTGGAGCTGTAAGACATCTCACGCACTGGTTGACTTTGGATACTCCCTTTATAGGATTTGGAGAGAAGGTTTTTTTTCTATTTAAGGCTTGTGTGCCTGTCTCAACTGAATGTTTGAGTGGTTCAAAGTAAATAACGAACATTTGTTTGTTTCCGACCTTTGCGGTGATTAGAATCTGTGTGTGCGTGCGTGTGTTCGTTGTCTTTGTATGTCTTTGATTAAATAGCATTTGATGTGATATTTTCAATGTAAAAAATTACTTTTATTCTTATATTAGACAAGCTCCCAACGAGTTATTTAGTTTTAATCATTTCGGTATCGGGAAAAAATACAGTGTGGACGAGAGAAATACATTTTAAAAATTAATGACAAATCGAGCAAGTGACATAAAAAGGTGGATTTTATATTTATCATGGAATAAAGTTTGTTTTTTAAATTAAAAATGTTCAAATTTCGCTCACAGGTGACGCTATACAATGACATAACACGTAAAATGCAACATGATTCCAGTGCGTGAGGGGTTGTTAATAAATGGAATAGCTTACCACCGGAGATGTGATTTACCACCGAAATTTTTATGTAAATTGTTGGTTTGTTAATTAATTTTTAAAATGTGTCTAGGACTACTCGTCCAACCTGTATTTTTAGACAATGAGATACGTATATGATGAGTTGATACGACTTTCTGAAGGAAAGTTTTCTTTCATATATATTAAGCTGATTTTGTAACGTTTTGTAAATCCAGTCATTTTTTTTTCAGTTAAATCAACTCGATTTTCACCTTCAATTTTGAAAATGTGTATAAGCAAAACAAAAAAAAATTCGTATAATAAAGGGACCATTTCGAAATGAATGAAACCGGGCCATTTCATCAACTCACAATCAGTAGACGACCAATTATGTTATATTATGTCCGCCTAGTATTAAGTGAAATACATAAATTTCGCATTGAAAACGGGACATCTGGTCACCATATATGCAAATGAACAGTTAACAAAATTTTCGTCATCACAAAAAACTCATACCCCGATACTTTAACCACTTCACGTTCAAGCTTTTGGAAAGAAATTTGGATAATTTCTGACGAATTGGCGATAAATCTGGTAACCTACCTAAACGTTAGAAAATGGAAGAAGGGGGAAAGAAAAAAAATATAAAAGGAAAAATATATAATAGATAAAGTAGATAAGAACGGTTTTTTTTAGTCTTCTTTTCACCCTCACCGTGCGTGTTCTTTTTCCTCCCTTACATGTATAGAAAGGTACATTATACTGTTGTATGTGTCGGGAAAAAAATCATTAACAGGAGTAAGAAAGGTAGGAAAGAAAAGGAACTTCCATAGATAGGGTTGCCACCAAAGCTTCGCGATGGTGAAGAGAGAGGGAAAAAAATGAAGAACTCTTGTTTTATTTTATTTCACTTGTGTTTGCATGTAATATTACGCCATGGTTTTAAAGAGATGAAAAAAAACTGTTGATTACGAAAATAATACTAAATAGATAAAACTGATTTTCTGCCTGTGCGTACGTGTGTCTGTGTGCGTGTATGTTCTCTATACAAATCTACAATTTTAGACCGATTGCCGCCAAATATTGCATATATAGAAAACAGGACCCGGGTTGAACGATAGGCTACTTTAAAAGTTTGTCAGAGATTTGAAAATGCCCGAAATGGGTAAAAAAACTGTCGGGCAACAATGGGGGGGTAAAAAAACTGTCCCCAACAATCACTTTCAGAATCTTTACTTTGGTTACCGTGGTTTCTAGCTATGCGTTTCAGACATGCACCTGCCATGGTTTGTCACTTCTTTAATCCTACCAGCATTATGTACAGTAGGTCATTCCTTTATAATAGTTTGTCACTTTTTCAATCCTCCCAGTAACTGAAGAAAACTTGGGCAGCTCGGGTACAGAAGCTAGTACTAAATAAAACCCGGTGAATTTCCTTGAATATTCGTCGAACAGCTAAGTCCGTAATCGATGAAATCGCACAGAATCAGATCATGCCGCGAATCACTGGCCTTAAGTAACGATATTTTGCGAAATTAATACAACGTGTCAAACTGCTACTTAACTGGTTTTTCGATGTGCTCGCGTGAAAACATTCGATTATCTAAATAAACAAAAAAAAAGTATATATCGAGAAACGAAGCGCACAGTCAAACATAAACTGCACCGAAATACAGTGGAATGGCCCGTGAGAAATTCGAAATCTTATTCCTGACTTTTCTGATGAGTTGGCATATGCAAATCCCTCGTGACAGGAAATGAAAACAGAAGTTACGAGAAAACAGGTCTCCCTCTGTCTCTAAAAAGCTGGTGCTTCTCGCAGGGGTAAACAGCCCCCGAAACTGTTATCCTACTTGGTCATGTAACAGCTGATCCAACATCCGAAAAGGATTTGTCAGCTCGTAATGAAGTTTATTCCCTCCCCCCACCTAAGAAAACTCGTAAATTTTCAGTTCAGCTTCTGATTTCAAACTAAAAGGGGTGAGATCCTCAACTGAAACTTTGGCTTAATTCTGCATGTGTGTTTTGTTTGAAAGTTTCGCCAAAGCTCATAACAAAATCCTTAAATATCTGCGAATTTATGCATCCGTGGGAGAGAAGCATTTAATTTACGGTACGTGGGCATAATGTTTTATTTATCCGTTGTAGAAATCGATGGTAAGATAATTTCTATTAATATATTCCTGCTGAGCAAACTGGGGGAAAAAACTCCCGAAAAGGGATTATAAAGCTTAATGTAGGATTAGTTGCGTTTAAATGTTTTCCTTTCCCATACGTATTTCAATAATTCTTTCTCAATATTTTTTTTTTCACTACCATATACTGCCGCAACTTTTACTTATATTCACCATTCTTTACAACTCTTCTGACTAAGAATCAATTAGGAGCATCTTGACGAAGGAATGGGGAGAATTTTCGAAGCCCCTCTACAGAACAAAATTTTTCTACATCTACATCTAGAACTCTTCTCAATGAGCATCAATTAGGAGCATCTTAACGAAGGAATGAGGGAATTTTCGAAACCCCTTCTGCAGAACAAAAATTTCCGCGCACTTTTTGGCTGACAAAGCACGTTCTTGTAAACTCATCGTCATGCTCTTTTGTATAAAATAAGAATGTAAGTGGTTCTACTGGAGCTATTTATATACCAAGCCACATAAAAATTGAACAGTTAAGCGATATTTTTAAGAAAAAAATGCATGTGAACTACAATTGGCATATAGAAAACACCTTCTAGTTCAGCATACAAGGAACTAATTCGTTTTCGTTCTCTGCTGTCAATTTTTTCATTGCTTTCTGATAGATAGTTGAGGCTGTAGACAGCTCAGAACGAGCTAACTTTAATTGTGGAGAACCGGTACTCTTACGCTTTCGTACGTTTTCACACACAAATGAAATAAAAAAAATCTTTCTATTCTTATAGTAAATGATACTCGATGCACATACTCATAAGGCAAATATGGTTTTTATTTTATGATGAGGATTTCATATGCTTTCAAAATTCCTTAGCTTTCTGAATAATAGTTAAAGCTATATACAGCCTAGAACTCGCCTTATTTAATTATAGACAAAACGAGCATTATTTTCCGGAAGCTTCTGAATGAAAACAAAAAAAAAGCTTGTTTTTTATATTCATATAATATTGGGCATCAGCCATTTTTCACTTTTACCCCTTCACGTACAAGCTTTGGCAATAAATTTGGATGATCTCTTTAACGAATCATCGATAAATATTGTGAATTTGCCCTAGGGGAGACAAAAATAGAAATGGGGAAAACAGTATATTAGATAAGGGAGAGAATTTTCCTTCTCCCTCATCCTACGTGTTCACTTTCGCTTTTAGATGTACGTAGTAGAAAGATGCATCATACGTGGGAAAAAATCACCAACAGGAGTATAGAACAAACGAGGAGGAAAAAAATCAATTTCTTTCCTTAGGGTTGCAATAATACTTCTGGATGTTAAGGAGAGAAGATCGAAAACACAGAGAGCTGGATTAAATTTATTCCACTGGCGTTTGGATGAAATATTTCGTCCATGATTGGGAAGGGGTTTGAATCGCGAAAGTAGCTGCTGGCACCAATAGGACACTGAAAAAGCATAGCTGTGGCAACATAAATACGGTGGAACAATACATGTTCCTATTCGCCAGAAATTCTCCAGAAAATGTTCACGAGGTGCATGTACAGTCAACTAGTGGAAGTATTCGTATAAAAACTCAAGGCCCTTGCTCATAAGAACTCAGATATGATTTCCATTGAATGATAAAAAAAAAATTCCACATCATTCCAAAATTTTTATTTCGTATTTTCAAAACCAGAATTTTTCGTATTCTCAAACCCTTACGTCAGTCATATTCAGCTGGATTTTAATAATAGTAATTATAACTTCTGGCATTTCCAAGGAAAAAAACCCAACCACGAAAAAGATATATTTCTATACCATTTTATCTTCACATACCGCGCATATAATTTCGCATAGCAATGATTCTTGGTACGCTACAACATGATATAAATGTAATTTTAGAATGTGAAGCACAACATGCCACAAGAAGAGCACGTTCACAAGTTCAGGCGAGTTGAATTCTAAGTTTTTTCCCACATTCTCGAGAATATTCTTGTTTTTATGTGCATTTGCTATTTTCTTTTATACACAAAATATAAATAAATAAAAAGAAAAGAAAAACCTATAGTCGAAAACGTAGACATACAAAGTTCTTGTGTGATTCCATTTTATTTATTTTTCTCCATTTTTTTTTTTTTACACGAAAATGGGACAAAATAAAGAAAATGAAGAAAATTGAAGAAAAAAAAGTATTTATTCAAGAACAATTCGAGAGAAGGAATTCCTTTTCTTTCTTTTCTCCTCTGTTGCACCGATTCTTCTTCTGTTTCCTCAGCAATGTCTTTTTATTTTCCGCAAGGAGAGAACAAAAAAGTATATTTTTCTCCAAGTTTCTTCTGAAAACAAATCTAGTCATGAAAAGAGAAAAAGAAAGAAAAAAAAAACTTACACACACAACACTGAGATTTTTCGAATGCATTCCATAAATTCCTGATGCATCTGGAATAAAGAAGTAAATAAAAGAGAACGAAATATCTAAGGAAAGAGAGACAAATGGTTATACTATACATATAAATTTAGATATATTTTTTCCTTCGTATCTGGGGAAAATTTAATCTTTTTTTCTTTCTTTTATTTAAAAAAAAATTATTCTGACATATTCGTATTAGTTGTATTGTGAATTATTACACGCATGAGTCTTATCAGTTTCGTATTTCATATTTGAAACACGTTGATGCGATGACTATGTACGTGCGTCATCTCAATCAACTCGTAATGTTCCATGAATATGGATTTATAAATTTTAATGCTTATGTAAACTCAAATATATTATGAGAATATAAAAAAAATGTATGCATATTTTTCTGTGAACAACGCATAACTATAAAACATTCTAAATTTTTTTTATCGAAAAGTTAGGATTTTTCTTTTCAAATGTGTGGTGGTTGTGATAAGGAATTTGAAAGAATAGAAAAATAATTTAACACCAGATTTTTCTAGCTCACAAAGTGTGGTTACTAATTATTCGCCGTGTTTCTTTAACCCCACTTCCCGTACAAACATTTGGCAATAAATTTGGATGATCTCTATTTGATGCAACGGGGATAACTCTGGTAACCTTTGTCCCCTTACCTGATAGCACGTTAGCAACAGGATAAAGAAAGGGGAAACTAAAAAAAATAAGAAAAGGAAGGAAAAGAAAAATAGAGAAAACGTGGAAAATAAATTATAGTAGATAAGAGAGAATACAGGGGATTTCTCTTTTCACCGTCATCCTACACGTATCTTTCTTCGCTATTACATATACAGGCCCGTAGAAACTTTAAAATGAATAAAAACAGGAAAAATAACCGAAATAAAAAACAGTTTGCAGGGTTAGCATCGCTAGGTCACGGGAATTTTTTTGAAAGAAAAAACTCAAAAACAGCCGATAGGTGGCACTGGTACGAGCGACGTCGGTGGAAATATGAAAATGAGACGGCTATAAGAACATGCACTCCTAATCCACAACCAATTGCATGAATGAAGTGTCTCTTACTAATTTTTATACAATTAGTTTTGGGATCACAGGCAACATATAAGATCACATTGGCCCGCTGGTCATGTGTTCAGCATATATACAGCAGACACTATTTTCGAATGCTTCATGTTAGCATCTGTACTCGAAAGCAGGTTCGTAACTAGGATTTTTGCCGCTTGGGGCAAACATGAATCAGCCGCCCAGGGCAAACATTATTTTGCAGCCCCCACAATAAGTTTATCTATAGACATTTCACTTCACATATACTATTAATGGTTATGAAATCTTTAGGAGAAATCTATTTTCAAGGATAATGTAGGGATCATTGTGATATTAATTAATTTATTTCATCTACAGTCGGGTTTCGGTTGTTCTTTCTCGGAGAATCCACAAAAATATTTGCGGCTTCGCAATATACATACATACAATCGACGAGTTTCGCGTATCTTGATCCAAGTTGTTGAGAGATAGGAAAAGATGGAAAAGTAATTGAAGCATCAATCAACAGCCGAAGATGGACTCTCAGAGTCGGGTAATTCCTGATTGCATCTCCAGCCATTCTCTGTTACCGAGATTGTCATCAATTTCCAGCCCCCCCCCCCCTTGGCCCTTTTCTCTCTTCCTAATAAGAAAGCCTTCTAGTCCCACGAGACACCATCACACCAAGATGAGATTTTCGCTCGACGATATTTGCATGCCTTCGAGAACAGGCCCGTAATTACATTTCCATTCGCGAAAATTGTGGTATACGACTGATGAAAACTGGTCCTTACCGAATTGTATGGTGCTCTAATATAACGTAAGCTTACGACGTTATAGTTTAGCTGTATGATAGCTTCCACTGAAATCCATGATGTGCATGTTGTGTGACCGCCGTTTGTAACGTTCCCGTTTAGTACGACTTATTTTCGTCTCTCATCACGGCTTCTTTTCCTTAATTGATAACGTTGACTTTCCTGGATAAAGCGTTCGAACTTTTGGTATTTCTCGCAACGTGTGAAAAATTCAATTCGAGATTTTTTTTTACCCTTGACTATGATTACTCCAAAGCAGTTGTTCTCAACCTGGGACCATATGGTCCCCTGGTGGTCCTGGGATATTCTGAGGGGGGAGGCCACTGGTGAAAATCAGATGAAAGTGGGAGTCACAACAAATGATGATGGGGTGGGGGCCAAAGAGGTATGTGAAGAAATAAAACTTTCAAGTTATGTTGGGGAAAAATATGACTGGTACTTAAAGAATCAGGCATGGCTATTTTAACCATGTGAGCATGGCTTGGGGTACCCAAAAAGAAAGCTCGCTCAACTAAAGCCCTGGGTAGGTGCCGGCCCATAGTGATGTGTCAGGAAGGACGATTTATCGCGTAGTTTCGTTGGATCGTCCCGTATTTCACACACAGATCCATTCGTCTCATACAATTGGCTCTTCAGCGGGATGACCGACCCCCCCCCCCTTCCGGATCCGTGCTGGGTCATATTACCTCGAGGGAATTGCGAGAAATCGCCAATCATTGTCAAATGATGCCAATGGTATACGAATAAAATTGCATTGCAAAACGGTTGCTAATATCACCGTAAAATAGGTTATGTCTGAAAAAAACTATGCATGGTAACGTTACTAAAGGAAAATATAATTGCCAATCATTGCTAATATTGTCCAAAAATCGTCAACTGGGGGAATTAAGCTAGAGAAGGGGAAATCGTTCTTCATTGTTCACCTGAAATATTCATTGTTCACCTGAAATATTCATTGTTCACCTGAAATATGTAAAATAATGCTCTAAAATATGAAAATATGACTCCAATTCTGAAAATCATGAAAGAAATGTCTTAAAATTGCTGTCAATTATGAAAAATTCTCCATCGAACAAAAATAGCGAAATATGCGAATAAATAAATATATGCAAAATCATAGAAATCCTAGTCCCCCTTGTAATGTATCGTATGTTTACCCGCTCTCTGCGGAGAGACTTTTTCAAATGGAGAGACCGGGTCGCATTCGTGCCAAACAACAGAAAACCGCTGTACTACCAACAGGGTTCGAACATAATGAACCACTACATTCCGAATATAATAAGCTGCCGTCAAACTTGTTTGTGTGGTCATTTTCTTTCATTATTTAAAATTCCATCACTGATAATTCATCTTTACAAAGAGATAAATTCCCCCAAAATCGTGTAGCGGTTCATTAAATTTGTATCAACGCGGTTTATATCGGTTCAGCCACGCTTCATTTTCCTCCGGTGAAAAACCGATTACATGACATCCCATAACAGCAATAACAACGTCGCTAACAGCTTCATCATTAATCTTTGATGAAGCGCTGAATTTGACATCTTGTTTTACAAGTCATCTGGGAACAACGTCCTGACTATTACAGCGAGCATTGTTTTAATGCTTTATGGGTGAGTGGTTTACCTCTTACGAATATTGTCCTCAGAGGGGCCAAAAATATCGAGTCACGTTTTGTCTATTTAGGCTTAAGTAGCTTTTGCAGAGTGGCGAGGGGAGAATTCCTTTGGCCATTTCCATTCTCATACAACATTTCTCTTACGAGGATTAAACCAGAAACAAAAGATATCTTCTTTTGTGTTCACAATACGGTTATGCAGTCAAACTTGGTTGTAACGGCACTTCGACTATAACGTCAGTAGTCGGTGTTCCCGACTGATTCCCGTAGAAAATGATGTTAATGATCCTTGCTTATAACGTCGATGAAAACACAATGGACTCGTATATAACGACGAAGGTTTTTGTGGATACTGCTTCCATTTTTATGGCGTTTCATTCAAGAAATTCTTTGAATTCGAGCTGATTCCATTCACGAAATATTCGGCTTTTGTTCTTTTTGATACTTGGCGATGCAAAAGATTAATACAGTATAACTTGGCTAATTCGAATTTTGGATAACTTAACTTTCACGAAACCCCTTTAGAATTTTGTATCTCATTTTATGTTAAAATTTCTCAGTTCAACCTTTTTTTCGGTTTTTTTGGATAATTCGAAGTTTGAGGGAAAAACAGAATTTTTGTATGAGCAAATTCAATTTGGAAAAATTCTACGGGAAGGCAGACTTTGTTTTTCTCGTTCAAGTTGTCTTGTTGTATTGAAAAACAACAAATTTTCAAAGACTAATTAAAGTTTAAAAATTCTGTTTTTCCTTACTCTTTTCTTATATAATATAAATTAATGCCTATTTTAAAATTGTTCAGCTGGCGTGTATCGAGACTGTGTACCACTTAACACAGATAAGGCTTTTGAAACTGTGTAGATCAAGGTGTAATATTCAAAATTTGAATAATTTTTATCGTCATTAAGAATATAGAAAGTATCGGGAAGTTCAGATTGTAATACGTTAATGAAAGTATATTTCCTCGATAGAATGACCAGCAGAATTTGGGAAACAGTCTCATAAGGAATGATCATGAACTGTTTCCGTAAATCAGGCTTTGAGGATTGTCAAGAAATTCTGCAGTGGTGCTGATTCCAGAATAGTGGAATATTGTAGCATCATTGTAACTAAAAATTATTAAAATTTTGGAAACAGTTTCGTAAATTGATGATAAAATTTGAATTGATAATTACTATCTTATGTGAATGTTGATAAATAAGTTTCAGTTTCTGGTCATTTTACAGATTCAGGATTTATTAATTGGATAATTTGAATTTTGGTTAATTCGAACTTTTTTCCAGTGAATTTGAACTTCGAATTAACAAAGTTCGACTGTACATGTTTTACTCTCTCACTTGTTCATTGATATGATCCTTAAATAGGATATTCTCCTATTTTTTTGTAATTTTGCCCTTTCGCATTTTTTAAACTAAAATGTCCCATTTTATTTTTTATTTTCAGCGAAATGCATTATAATTTATACTAAAATCAAGACGACCCCATAATTTTTATTATAATATGTAAATTATACTATTGCGCCAACGACTGTGAAAATATAAATATTTATGACATACATGTATCGTGTGTTTAACTTTTTTGTTTTCATAAATGCATATTAGTTCACTGCCGACTTTCTGTAGCACTTTATCTACCGCCAGCGGCTGTTTGCAAGAAGTTTTCAAGAAATCACTGACAATTTCGCATAAATGTTTGGCTAGAATTGGCGGTATCTCGTGCTCATCCGAATTCCCCGCAATTTTCCCGCTAAAATATGGTCAACCTAGAAATCGTAATAAACTTTCAACTTCTCTTATATTTGATTGCAGCAGATAACATTTTCACATTTGCTTGAAAAATTTCACGTGATCTTGGAAAAAGTCAATCTTGGTTGAAACGACAAAATTTCGGTGTCGTTATAGCCGTGTTTGTTTTAATTCATTTTCCTTTCCTAGGGTATGGTCACATAAAAGTTCTGAAATGTCTATAACTTCTCCAGGATCTGTTTCTAAGCAATAGTTGGCAATTTCGCTCACAATTAACAACTTATTTTTGGTGAGAATTGGTGATATCTCCTGCTATCCCAATTCTCACCCAAAATTTGCTGCATTCTTCTTAATAAAATTTGGTCACTCTGATCGTTTTAAAAATTAAACGTTATGTATGGTTTTTTCTTTTTTTTTTTGCATCTGATTGTATTTTTCACATTTAAAAGGGTCTTAACATACTGTCCGAGTTTTGTCCAAAGTCCGAATTGCAGAGATGACTCGTACTTTGGCCGGCCATTTCACGAAGTGGCAGCAAATCCCTGGCCAAAGCTCGATGTGCTGATATAAGACGATCCGGTAGAGACCAAATTCATTTTTTTAATCGCTAACGTGTGGTACATGTCTATATATGACGGCTGTATTGGATTAGCTCCCTCCGACGAGAGAAGAAAAATGTTAAAAATTTGCGAGAAAAACTATAAAAATAATTATATAAACATTGTTTTTCCCTACCAAATTTTGAAGAAAAAAATTATAACCGCTTCGTATAACAGCGGTTTGATGGATTGCCATAACTAACGTGAACATAATTATCACGAAAAAATACGTCAACTTGATGATAATCCCGAATAATATATTTTGTTCGTGAACTAGCCGGGTAAAATTCGAAATTTGGACATTGGACGGGTCAATATTTAACGAAATTGGCCAATTCGCAAAGTTTCCGGCGCCGTCGCGAATTGTCCAACTTCTGCCTTTGGCAGTAACATACGTATCAAACATTTCTCATCATCAAGATTTTAATCACATTTCAAAGTTCCCAAGCCATAATTATTAAAGGTTAATGGAAAAATATTTGTTTCAATAATCACATTTTGAAATATCGCTCATTTTCCGCTAATGAGTCTGGATGTTTCCGCAGCTTTAAATTCCGTTCCTATATAGCTATTTTTCTTCTATCCAAATCTTTTCGCGTTACTCTTATCTGATAAATCCTTCGCTTTTTTTCCTGACAAAACACAACACTATAGACAATTTAACAATCAAGACATGCCAACTGTTATTCCCAAGCCACCCTTTTTCTTCGGCTGGCTGTCTTTCCTCATTTCGCTGGTATAAAAGAAAAATACAACGGGATAAAACATCTTTTCCCTCCTCCATTTCTTTCCTCCTTTTTTGCCCCTTATTTACGAACTGAACTAAGAATAAACTGATTACACTGAAAGACACTCAACTCTCGTAAAAGTGGTTTGACTGAAGTTTCCTCCTAGGAGATGAAATGACTCGACCTTCTTCAAGACTGGAATACTGAATTTCGATGGGAAAAACGTTTGTTTACTCTGAGAGAAAATCGAACGTTCACTTCATATCTTTTCTTTTTTAACTTTTTTATATAGAAGCTCTATTTTTCTTTTACGATAGTTTACTGATTACTTACCTGTTATGCACAAAAAAAATGCTGAGCTGTGTCATCATAAAAGAGTCTCCTTCCTCTGTTATGAAGACGAAATATTTTCTTGTATCGAAGCGCGCATAGTTTTTCAATTTTATCTTCTGTGAAGGTACCGGATTATTTATTAACTTACGCGTGCGAGGCCCTCTCATGTTATATTTTTTCATCATTTTTAGATAAAGATTTACATGCTTATCTTTCTATGTTAGTGATGATACGCAATTTTAAGATGAAAAGGGCAACCAAATAAAATTTCGTGCCGTTTTCCATCTCGGGAACAAAAAAGGTATATTGCAGGGGATGTCCAACAGTTGGTTCACTTTGAGTGATAAGGTGCAATTACCGTGTTTTAAATTGATTCCCTTATCATTATTTAAGCCAACACTTTCCACAGCAAACCTAGTTAGCAAACTAATTATTCATTATTTATAGCAGGGTTAGGAGGTTTTTGACGCATGGCAGTTTTTCGTAATGCCACGTCCAAAACCTCAAATACAGTCAAATCTCGTTTTAACGAATACCGTAATAGCGAAAATCTCATTTTAGCGAACACTTTTCTATTCCCCCAGATAAGTTTACAGAGGAACAATGCAAAAACCTGGAATTCCTTTATAACGAAATTTCGTAATAGCGAAATGATTTCTCCGGTCTCTTGCAGTTCGTTATAACGGGATAATTTCCATTATAAATAAGCACATTAATTTTATGTAATGTTTAAAGTCACGATGTTATTCAAAGAATAAATACTTGATTGATTGTAAAATAATTTTCTACTCTCTACAAAGTTATTTTGGACAACAGGCTATATACGTATATATATATATGTATTTTTTCTTGTAAAATAGAAAATTTTAATAAAGCATAGCATAAAGACTGAAGGGCAAACCTTCCAAAATTTCTTCAATTGCTTATATATGTGTATAGATATAAACATCTGTTGTACTCTTTTTATAACAGATAGATGTTAAAAAAGATCTTTCACACCATATATGTAATGTTTATTTCTGTTATTAAATTATCTAGATAGTCACATACGTAAAACAATACCCTTTGCATAACATTATTATATATGTCTAGCAATCAAAATAATAAATTGTAGGACTAAACGGTCCTTTGATTTGGTAGTGCTGGCTTCTATATGATGGCTTAAGAAATTTCTGTAACTTCTGTAACGGAATCTTGGTGCGAAAGATAGTGGTGAGCGTGTTCGTTCCGGCGTGGCACAGAGAGCGGATGTGTAGCTGTCGGGGGTTCCATACGCTATAACCCTGTTATTTCGGCAATGCCGCGCCCAGCTAGCTCTGTGCAGAGGGTGCAGAGGCAGCTCTGTGCTTTGACAAATCACACACATGTTTTTCATCCCCCCCCCCCAACCTGTGAGATCAACAGCCAGTGGACGGAGTCAGCTTTTGTCCAAAGTTTAATAACACAAGGAGAGAGACTGTGTTTTTCCCCCTTCGCTTCGGTGTAGTATAAGAATATGCTTATGGAGTAAATAATAATAAAAAAAAAGAATTCCTTTTTCCTTTTTTTATCATTCTGGATGTAGGGAGAAAAAACACTTAACATCTGTGCGAAATCGGAGAAAAATAATCTTCTTGAAAAAATATGTGGCATTTTGCAGAAGGTTTAATAATTTCCTCTGTAGCAGTTATACTGCGGATCAGAGAAATTTTAGAAACCACTTAAGGGATAAGCGCATCACAACAGGCATTCCTCAGAAACAAACTTCACGTGAGGTTCAGATTACGTAAACGGCACATTCCCACATGCACCAACTCTTCGACAAATTGTTTTGACTGCAAATGGCAACTTCACTTGCCTTTGACAATGTTTTCTGCTGTAACTGGCAAGTTTCTTTGACAAATTGTTTTGGCTGTAAATGCAGCTCTACTCGCTTTGACAACTTTTTTTGATATCTCGTATTTTTATGACAGAACTCTGGTTAACTTGGGTATTTAATCATATGTGATCGACACTTTTTTAGTGGAACAACTTTCGTGCCACGGGCCGGAGGTTGCGCACCCCCGGACTATCGTATTGAGATTCACATTCAATAAACGATCTCAGTAGCCTCTAATCGCCTCCAGTGGACGACCATCTTCACACAATCATGTTTTCTTTTACTTCACTTAGTTCAAATCCATCTTGTCATTTTTGTTACAATATATATATATATCACTCGCACAAATCCAAATCTTTTAACTGTGAATAATGATTCTACGTTGCTTTTTTCCGAATCTTATTGCACGATAATCACAAACAGAATCATCCCACTTTATTCAACCAGTACATATAAATCCACAAAATCAACAATATATATATATATATATGTTTATCTATTCATATATCATATATACAGTACCGATTTCCCTAGTGATATATCTGTGACCTCAGTTTGGAACAATAATTCATCGATATCGATTTCTTCTTTTTTTCGGAACCGATTGGGAAATATTTCTGTTCTTGTCTCCCATCAATCTTGTCCCCTTTTCTTTCTATTTTGATTTAAATATATGCGTCTTTCCTTTTTTTTTTCGATAGCAGGATTCGGAACTATAGAAACTTTTGATATATACAAAAGAAAAATCACTGGATAAGCGGAGTTGTGATTTATTCAATTGTGGATTTGTAAGCATAGCTTTGAAATGAGGGGCCGTTCAAGTATTACGTCAACAGCTTTTTAGTCATTTTGACCCACTTGTCAGCAAAATTTCGTCAGCCCTGCCCCCTATACCTTTTAACACATATTGGGATCAGACACGTACATGCGGGGGGGGGGGCACGCCCCCACCCCAGACGATCAAAAATTTCTCTTTTTTTTTTAGTGAAAAAAATGTTTTAAGAAAACTTTTAAATTTCGTAAGGTATTACCTTTGTGGTATTGTAATCAATTTCTGTTGATTTCACATTTTCAGATCACTAAAGTAGGCCATGGACCACATTCACAGATCACTAAAGTGACCCATGGCACATTTAGAGATCCCTTCAGTGGCATGTGGCACAGTTTTACAGCACTTGAGTGGCCTCCAGTGCAGTTTTACATCACCCAAGTTATCCGCGGCACATTGCCAGATTGCTTAAGTGATCGGCGGATCACTTGAGTGACGCGCGACACATTGCCAGATTGCTTAAGTGATCGGCGGATCACTTGAGTGACGCGCGACACAGTTCCAGGGCACTTAAGCGGCTCGCGACACATTTCCAAATCACTTGAAGGATCCGCGGAACATTTAAAGGTTACTAAATAGGCTCTGTAGAGGACTTATCGACAGAGAGAATGTTGGTTAATGTGCCCACAAACCAGCGGAAGGTGTTCCTCGTTTTTGGCGCACCCAGTAAGATGTCATTTAGAATATTTCATATATTTATAAAGGGTAGATGACGTAAGCATCATGCAAACCCCCCCCCTCCTCCTCCTCCCTTGTCATCAAAAATCAGCAAACCCGAACCCCCCTATCGATGCTGACGTAATACTTGAATGACCCCCTGAAACTGAGATATTTATTGTTCGTCAGTGAGAGAAATATTTCATTATTGGGGGAATTTGTACGAAAATGTATATCCACGTAAAAATGCTATTCAGATTAGATTAATTCATCCTAAGAATAATATTGTTCAAATATAACTCCTTGTATTTTATCCGAAAATTAACTGTGAAGAGATTTTGGTATTTTTCCCCCCTCATTCTTTGTCTTCCAATGTGAAGTAAATTAATTCTTAGAATATCTTTCAAAAGTTTCTTGTTGTTTTAAATGGCGTGCATTGCATATACTAAATAAAACATCATCCACAAGATATTCATTAAAATTTTAATTAATTCTGAATTCTTGGAAGTTGGGGTATTCAAAGGATTCATTGAATAAGGGGGAAGCAGAGAGAAGGGAAAATCTCTGATGAAACACGTGAATATTATTTTTATTTAATGCTTTGATGTATAGTTTTTTTGAACGGTTTTGTTGATTTCAGAAGGGAAAAAAACCAGATTTCTAAGTAATTATTCGAGCGTCCAGAAATTTCATCATGTAATTTTCTAAATATTTAATTCATAGACAAAGGGTGTCATTTTTCTCAAATATATTTAGTTTCCAAGAGCGTTATGTATATATTAATATCGGTAAATACTGAATAAATTTTAAGAATTATAATTTTTTATGAAAAATGGTATCTTAATTTTACTTACTTTTTACCGATATTAAAAATTCAAAATATGTATGTGTGGATAATAATTTTCACATATTAAATATACCAGTGTTTCATTGTGTTAGTCTCTGGCGAACCTTCCAATATAAGGTGTTTAACTTCCTGCAATGTAGAATCACTCTGCGTATGCTGCATGATGGGTAGGTAATGGTCAGACACTGGTAAGAAGCTGATGTTCTTGATCGAATCCACCACATCTGTTGTATGATGGATTTGAGGAAGTGATTCCCTTGAAGGAGCTCTAGAAAGAGCGTCTGCCACAGGATTTTGCTTTCCGGGAACGAACCTCAAGTTGGAGTAATAGTGTCTTGCTCTTAGCAAAAGGGATTGTAAACGCCTTGGTGCTTTAAACAAAGGTTTAGACACTATAGCCACCAGAAGTTTGTGGTCGGTGTTAACGATGATGTTCCGTCCATAAATGTAATGGTGGAATTTCTCAAGGCTCACAACAACTGTTAGCAGTTCTTTTTCCGTCTGTGCATACCGCCGCTACGTCTCTGACAGGGATCTGCTTGCGAATGCGATTGGTTTATCCATCTGGAACATTGCAGTCTTTCAAATATTTGCCTAGAGAGATTCTCATACAGATTCCAGTCGCAAGTTTATATGCTGTTAATTATGTAGTAAAAAAATTACATTTGAAAATATTATAAAGTGCTTGTTTAGTGCGTTGGTTCTTAACTGAGAACAGGAAAATGAACTGAAAAATCCACAAGGAATTTCTACCTGAGGGAACGACGATGAATGCTGCAAGGTACATTGAAATTTTGACCCGTTTCATAAAACGTCTACTCAGGGTACGACCTCAGTACGCACAACAAGGTTCATGGTTTCTTGTTCACGACAATGCTCGCCCTCACACAGCCAATATCGTCAAACAGTTCCTGGCAAAAAAGTGGGTGGTGCAAATTGAACATCCACCATACTCGCCAGATCTCAATCCTCCAGACTTCTTCCTATTCCCTCCATCCCAAAAGAAGACTTCTTGCAAAGTTTCCAGGACATGTATAGGAGATCTCAGCGGTGCATAGTAATGGGAGGTGGCTATTTCGAAGGACAGTAAGGTAACTTTCGTTAACATTTCATCTACGTTAATGTTACAGGACTATTTACCGAACTTTATTGTTAGAGGTTGTATCTAGCATAGTGGTATCGGTGTACAATAGACCCAATTGCTTATGAAGTGGACTTGTTCTCTCAATCTACGCGCATGAGTCTCTTCATCCCTTCAGTATTTGGATTTAAAGTACGTCTTTAAATCCAAATACTGTTTTCATTGTACTGTTGAAAGACAAGTGCCATTCTGGTCATGAATTTTAATTCTGATAGTGGGAAACGATTTAGAGTTTATCGACCTAGTGCGAGTTTTCGCCATGATTTTCAGAATATGCTTCAAAAAGTTGGCTCAGAAAACAATTACTGCCCATCAAGGAGGCAAAACGTCAATTTAAATGGCCTATTTGGCTGTCTAAAATAGGGAAGACAAGGCAAGTCCCGAAAGCCCCAAAGCAAAAGTAAAGTAAATGACAGTGATTTTCAGCGACCATGACATACGTTCTACTTAACTGCACAAGCACCTCGTAAGCATTACTTTAGGGAATTTCCAACGAATCGGTGGTTACATGCGAAACCACGTTGTGCGCTTGTGTTTGTATCCCTAAAGTATCTTTGTCATACTTGTTTCGTGTTTTTACTGATGCTGCCATCTATATACTACAGACAACTTGTATTTTGAAGTTTAAATGGAAAATGTCTGATAAAATAACCATGATACTGATTTACACTTTACAATGTGGCAAAGCAAATCAGAGCAGTTACTGCCGTAAATTCATTCGCGTAATCTGTGGGGGCGTACAGTCCGTAGATGTAAATTCCACTGTACTTTAAGATAAATTGTTCGTATAGCTCCAAGCGGCGTGTAATCCGCATATGCGAATTTCATTCTACAATATTGAAATGATAAAGAACGGAAGGTGTCGTTCGTCATGTTTTAGTTGAAAAATCTCTCGAGTTTTCTGCTCACAAATTTACACACGCCCTTTTAAATATTTTTTATATACAAATCGATTTTGGAAAAAATATTTATTTCTATTACAAATTCTGAGGAGGAAAAAAGCTGGAGATGATACGCAGCCAACTTCGAGGTGCGGAGGCGAGCCGGTCTCAAATTTAAAAAGTTATTTTTTCAGATAGCAAAGCAGACCTTCAACATGATCCATATTTACATAACATCAAAATTCTAACATTCACCATCATAACTTCACAATATGTAAGACAGATAGCAGCACCAGCATAAACACGAAACAATAACAACTCTGACAACATGAATATGTTAGGACCACGCGTACACTCTGAACACACATTCCAACATGTATCGATTCGTTGGAGATTCTGCAGAGAAATGTGTACGAAGTGCATGTACGGTTAAAGTTTAAATGCTCGCAGGTAGTAATACGGTACATTTAATACTTAGTAAATATTACACACTAAAGATTTAACATATTATAATACACGGATTTTACACGAAAAAAATAATCGGAGTCCCATAGAGCGTATTGTACACCGTGCTCGTTATACGGTTGGACAGTCGAATACCATTATAGCGAAAGAATCTCGTTTTAAAGAACACTTTTCTAATCCCCACCCCCCCCCCCTCCCCCCAGATAAGTTTAGATAGGAACAATGCAAAAATCTGGAATTCCTTTATAACGAAATTTCGTTTCAACGAACTAGTTTCTCCGGTATCTAGGAGTTCATTATAACGCGATTCGGCTCATTATACGGTAGTACTTATGATAAATAACCTGTAACAAAAAAATTTGTTTTAGTATTAATAATGTTTGTTATTCCAAAATAAATTTAATGAATAAAGATTGAGGTTAAAAGGAAAAAATTACCAATTTCCTATCTCTTTGTCTTTTTATAGATCAGTGAATAGATCGAAATTTCTTCCACAAAATCTTTTAATTTATTCTTTGTTCCTTCAAAATATAAATCATTCACGGATATGTAAACTGGAGCGCGTGCGTGGCAATACAATACAAAAACTACACAATAGACGCAAGATCAATAGGGCTGCTGCACTAGTAAAAGAGCTGTTGTTTTCTAAACATGTTGAGCGCAAAAATTTCCTTAGAAGTAATTTACACGTCCTCAATACTTTTTCTTTGTCAAACTACCCAATGTCATTGAAAGGAACAAAATAACATGAAAGCAAACAGTTCTGAACTGTTCCTGTGTATAATGAATACATGAGATACCCCCTGATTTGAATTCTTCGACCTTTGTTTATATGCTTTTGTCGTAAAATTCAGTTCAAAGTAATCCGTGATAGGAATTTTTAAAGACACCGGAGAAAGAAAATGTTGTTTTTTTAAGAAAAATTTTAATTTAAATTTCAAGAGAAAAATTACAATAAATATATTGTATGGGAAAAAAATTCTCAAAGCATTTGTGAATTGCGTGTGTGTGTATACGTCACAAAGAATTCTCGGAGCACTAATGAAAATTAAAAGAGGAACTATGTACCTGTTTGATGGTTTAATTCATGCTAATTACTCCCTAATTGTAAACAGTGTTGAATTGAACTTTTTTAATTTTACTTTTATATGAAAAAAAATCCCTTTTATTTTGTAAATGAGAATACGTTAATGGAACCCCATCGAACCTATTAAGTTACTAAAACGGAAAAATACATGTATATACTTCTGTATCTCTGGTGGCAAATAAATTTTAGTTTTCAACATTTATTGAAGAGGAAATGCTTTTATTGCTACAAAAGGCTCTAGAGAATTTATTTTAAAAAAATCGCATAATTGCACGTAGAAACAAAACATCACTTATATCAATAGTATTAAATTTCATACTGAATACGTGAATTACGTTTGGTAAATTAAATTTAGGAAACACCATTTTGTTTTTTATACAAATTTAATTTATACCTTCATTGCAATTCTCAGATCTCAATCCATAAATGAAAATTATTCAGATGGAATAATTTTCTTTTTTTTATATAAATCCGCAAATAAGGAGTTACCGTGATATTCTTCGGCTATAGTCAATATGCCTAGACACATATTTCTCAAATGCACCGCTATTCCGCGATTACACGATTATTTTTTTCGCGATTTTTTCCACACAGCCAATCACGTTGCTTCAGTCTCTACAGCCTCTAGGATAATTCGCGTAACACTACGATATTTTCATTTTCGTATCTGATCGTCGAACCGCGGTGCGAACAAGGTGAATATTTCCAACGCTGTTCCGCGAGACATTTCTAATGTGCAATTCCGCTATTTTCAATGCAATATATAAACGATTTTATTTTTCAAACCAAAAAAACTTAAACACTGAGAGCACAAACTGAAATATTCAAATAAGAAAAGGCGGATCACGATTTCAAATTTCTGAAAATATGATACAAAATCTTTACAAGTTTTAGAAAAAAATTCTTCCAATTTATCAATGCATTTTTCGATACCAAAACGACTACGAATAAACGGATAAATTATAGTATAAAAAATATATCATGCATGTTATTAGTCGTAAACAGCTATACAATATTTGAACATCTATTTAAATATCAGAACTTCGAAAGAGAAATGATGAAAACTGAAAAAAACTTTGGATACAAAAGAAGTGATAGAACACACCAATACAAACAATTGTCATCTAAGAATGCATGATTTAACATGAAACGCAAACGCGCTAGCGCGAAAAACACCCGCTCCGCAAACGTTAAAACGGCGTTCCTGTTGAAATTCATCTGGACAAAAAGAGCATGCATGCATGCAAATATAACCTGGGGAAGAAGAAGAAGAAACCGTATGCAAATTTGTGTCACAGTGAATAAAGGCACAGACCTCAGCCATGTGAAGCTATTCCAGCGTGCAACCGTTCTGACAGTTGTAACGTACGGGATAATGGCGCACTTTTTATTTATACTGAAAAAGCAGACATACATTTCAGTATGAAAATATTTGGCGTATTTCCCCAGTTTACATTTACATGCATGATGGTATTTTTCTTCCGATCAATTTCAACAGGAATGCCGTTTTAACGTTTAGGGAGCGGCAGTTTCGAAACACGCTATCACATTTGCGTTTCGTTCTTTGATGACAATTTTTTGTATTGGTGTGTGCTATTACCTCTTAAAGTTTTTCCCACCTTTTCTGAACCACCCTGTATACAGGATGCATAGCAAGCGGGAGTTATGGCATTTTACTGACGAACCGTTGATCCAAGAAGCATACTTTAAATTAGGAAAAGTTTCAAAATAACGTGCAACACTCAGATATGCCATTCATGTTGCAGGGCAGTTACTGTAGTTATTAAAATAAAGAAATACACTTTTTATCCCCGTGTGTCCAAAAATTAAAAGTTTTCTTCATGTCTCTCCTGATGCCAACAAAAAAATTCCATGTTTCTAAGTGCAATATTCCCTGAGATATTCGAATTCGGAAAATGGAAGAAAGTTGGAAAAAATATCTCGAAAAATGCGGAAAACGCGCATTAAACACTGTTTTTCTCAAATTTCCTCCACTTTTCTAATTCGAATATCTCAGTGGATATTGCATGTAGAAATATGCAATTTATTTTGCTGGCATCAGGAGAGACAGCACAACAACTTTCTAATTGGATTTTTCGGCACAAGATGTCCGTATAAAAAGTTAGTTTTTCTTATTTTAATAACTTCACAACCCCTTGGAAGATTAATGAAATATCCGAATACCGCACGTTATTTGGAAACTTTTGCTAATTGGAAGTATATTTCTTTGATCAACGGTTCACCAATAAAACGCCATACCCCCATCCCTCCTCGTTTGCTATGCACCCTGCATACTTGTTGAATTTATACTGCTATAAATTCGTTAAATACACGTTAAAATACGGTACATTTGACGCCTCTCTTTATTGACTGAAATAAATTTACTCTGTGGCATTTGGATGAAATTTTCCCGAGATATCAGTGGTTTTATTTCTTAAATTTTGCATTTTTCTTACACATTTTCTCCTAAAATTTTTGAATGTGGATACAATGCAAGAAAATTGCATTGCAATTTGAAATAAATCAACAGATAAATAACATATTTTATAATATTTCTAAGAAAGTTTTTTACCATGTTAAAGGGTACGAGACCCCGCCCCACTAAATTGAGAAAATCATGCTATGGATTCCTTCTTGGTAATTTTTTCGAACCAATTACCAGATATATTTCCCATAGCTAAATTGACAGCTTTTCTTCCCTGTTCTCTATTGTTCAAAATTAGACCCTCATCATTTATATAAAATTCCCTAATTTTCGGTATATATATTTATTTCCTATCTCACGTTTATCATAGTTTGGTCGAGATATAATATTTTATCGGAAATTTTATTAGCATACCAAAATAAGAAAAATGTACACACGTGGTTAAGGCAAACAATTTTCAACTTCTTCTTCTCCGTATTGTTTTGGCATCGCTTCATGTTCATGGTCTTAAATCTTTCGCGGGACGTGATCATTAGTGTGGTGTTTTGTTCTTCATGCTCCATTTTCCACGCATGGCGTTTTCGAAGTAATTAAATTTCCATCCGATTTTCTTGACCGTGATGCTGATGGATAGTTTGGCCCTACTTTCAAACTTTCATTAGCTTTCTCGAATATATATATAACGCTCAATCAGCATTGCCAACGCTTCAACATTGTGCGGGGGGGGGGGGCCTTCGTCTGAAGAAAATAATTACCTCTTTCTCTCTCTTTTTGAACAACCGCAGCATTGAAAGATAGCTACAGAAGTACGTAGTTGTTTTTGATAGTTATCGGTTCGAGGGGAAACCTAATGATGTCCTATATTTCCGAGATTGATTCTTATTTGCTCTCCCGAATGCATGTGTTCAGAATTTTCCTTTTCTTTTTATCTTTAATATTCATGCTTATTAGTACTCGTTACCATTCAATAGGAATTTCGAATATTTGAATATCAATGAAATACGTGGTTGCATAAATTTATTGAAATTTCTCTCTGGAAGATTTCAATAAATTAGCTTCTGAAGTGATATTTCAACTTTTTCTATAAGATTATAGAATGTGAATATGCGTATAAAAAAATAGAAAGATCGTGACTTTATTATACAGTGAGATTTCCTTTTGATTGGTTTGGGGACGATCACAGCTCAATAATATATATTTTTTTAACTTTATAATAATGTGTGCAATATGAATTATTCATGCAGTTTTTTTTTATCCAATTACTAGACTAGTATCGGTCTTATATCCAAAATAAACATTCGTAGCATTTTCTAGAGTAAAAATTAATTTTGTTATTGGAAACATAAATGTCTCAGACACAAAACATTTCGTTATTTCAGCTCAGTGATACTTTCATGATCTGTATGGCTATGGTTATTATGATAATTGAATAAAAGGAAGAAACTCTGCGGAATATTTTTAATTTTTTGGATGCATTTAATTGAAAAATATATTTACATACTGTAATTTCGCAGCAATAATACGTTCACAGAGCACGTTATATTTCTCGATGCGTTGCTATTCGCTGAAGTTTTACTTCCGTTAGTTACCAATGTCACTATTTGGTGGAAATATTGTTCTCAGATGTATAATGGAATATTTTCGAATTTCTCTTGAACATAATTTATTAAATACGTTTATTAATCTTATTAGCCTCTTCAAATTTTAAATGATTTATCGAAGCTTTATTTCCGAAAAGAAAAATGTAACATTCATAAAAATAATCATTAAGTAATTGTTATCTAGGTATACAGTTTAAGTTACCATGTGTCCCGATGTGGTTATCACCTCCAGAACTGACACGAGTCTGCAGTAAAGTGGTGGTGGAGGCACCTCCCCATGTACCCACAGCATTTTGTAACACGCAGATCAGTTTTATTCGAACATGTAATTTTGAAAAGTAGTTTCACTCCTCTAAAACATTTTAGGGGTTTTTTCATAAAGAAGGGTATTTTTTATCAGTGAGAAATAACTCTAATAAAATAAATATGCCTAAAATTTTTGAAGAATTTTCACTCCTCAATGAAATTAGGAGTAAAATTGAATTTCTATGTGGAAATCATGCATCTAGATATGTATTGGCAAACACTGCACGCAGTCTCGAGCACCCACATAAATAATTAGGAAATCAAACTCTTCTTCATGAACATCATTCCCGCACTCACAGGTCTAAAACACTTTCTTCTTTTTGTAATAACCCTGTATTATATATACGTAATATTCATTCCACTTTGATTCTTTATTCAAGGCTTCATGATAGTAATCTGAAATATCATGGAAATATTTTCAGTTTCTCATGAATTCAAAGAATTTTTTATGGACATTTTTTCAGCTTTTTATGTGATTTAAGAAAAGAATTCTCGACGGAATTCTTTTCAGTTTTCATGATTTCGAACTCCACATCTTTCTTGATGTGGAAATTGTTTCGGTGTTTTTCAGTTTTTCATAAATTCAAACGAAGATTTCTTAACGAATTTTTTTCTGTTTTCAACGAATTCGGACAAAGAAATCGTGATGGAAAATTTTTTCCCTTTTTTATGAATTCAAACACAGAATTCTTGATATAAATCTTTTCATTTTTTCATGAATCCATACTAAGAATCATTGGAATTCGGAATTAAGAATTCCTTGTTTGAATTCCTAAACACTATTAAATAAAAATGTTTCTTTCCCCCCAAGTTGATCGTCGGCCGTGCTTTGACCACGAGAACTTGATTAAAACATGTTACACACGCAAAATTTGGTCAGAAAAAGTTGGACTTTTCCAGATATTTTCAACGCTGTAACTTGTCAATAACCACTCGTGAATTTTAGGAAAACGCCAATCAAGATAGATTTTTGAATCTTTTGAATATTTAGATTTTGAATCTTTTGAATCTTTAGATTTTGAATCTTTAGATTTTGAATCTTTAGATTTTGAATCTTTAGATTTTGAATCTTTAGATTTTGAATCTTTTGAATCTTTAGATTTTGAATCTTTTGAATCTTTAGATTTTGAATCTTTTGAATCTTTAGATTTTGAATCTTTTGAATCTTTAGATTTTGAATCTCAAGAATTAGATTTTTTTTTTTTGATTTTCTGAACGAATGGTGAGAAATCGCGAAATACCGATCAAATAACAAAGAAATTCGGAATCTCTCGCATTGATTTATGAAATTGATTCTTCTGACCCACATTCCCTTATCTCTTAAAAACAGCAGCTGAAGTGTGCGTATGCCAGAGAATATTGTGTTTATTGCAGAGATAGAGCATTGTGCAAAATATCGCGCAAACGTCCGATTTCCCTGAGGAAATTCTCTTCCGGATCCCTCCAAGTTTTTATGCTTTGACGTTTTAGAAGAAACTTTTTGAAAACCGTGAATCCTTTTATTCGCAACACTGCCGGGACTTTGACACCATATGAGAGAAACTCTCCTCTTTTCCTAGACAAAGAAATAACTCTTTTTTTCTTCTGGAACGTAAAAATATGATCCTCCTATTTATTTAGTTCTGAAAATACTGAATTCACGAACTGTTTTATCACCTCCAACGATAAAAAGAGGAGTTATTACCTTGAAAAATATTCAGTTTACATTATATTATGGTGATTAGCACGTATTTTTCAGAAATGACGATGGCACCGCCTGTTGATATCGATTTTGCATTGTCTTTATTCATTTTGTATTCACGCACACACACATCATCCACCTTCAAAAAAAATCTCACATTCAACACAAAACTAATTGCTGAACGTAGTTTGCATAATTACATACGGCTTATTGTAATTAATGATACCTGTAATTGATAAGTATGTTTTTCGAATGGGATTTAATTGAAATCTGAAAGAGCAGTGAATAACCATTATTCTATTTTTTGGAGAACTCGTGTTTTTCGGGAATATTTTCCCCCCAATCGTAACATTTTCTTTTAATTAACATCTTATTTACTTTTCTCTAATATTGCACGCATTTTTGTTGTTTTGGAATAATTAATTCTTTCTAGGAAATGAAGATATTGTGTTTCGATTGAAATTATCTATTCTTTATACTTTATTTCGTTATCCGCTTTATATATTCTATAATGACACATTTTTTGCATATTCTTGGAAATACGCCTACGTGCAGTAAATACAAATCATAAGAAAAACCCATTGCATTGCTTAATGAGAATGTGTATATCCTCGATAGTACGTTTGTGAATACCGTTTAAAACTTCAGTTTGATGTTATTCGATATTCAGCACAGATTAGAGTGCATTTTCAGTAATAAAAAAAAAAGTAACTCTGTATAGAAAGAGTAATTTTTGCATTTTTTACCAGAACAACTAATGCAAAGGATGGAAATACGGCGAAAGATTCGAATATACAGTTCGCTTTCGCATCAAAAGAAAGAAATGGTTCGCTTAAAAATTTCAGAATTTTTCTCTTGCAAATTTTAATGAATCCTCTGTATGAATCTCTTCTTTTTTCCCAAAAATCTAGGATATCATGAATAAAACGTAAAATCCAAATTAATGTTTGGAAAAGTTTCTAGCTTTTCGGGAGGATGATATGATTGAACTTCTGAAAATATTTTCTAAGGATGTATAATTAAACAATGTAAACAAAATAGTTTTGAGTTTCAAAAACTATTTTGCGTGAACAGTTTACAAACGTTGTTCCTAATACGGTGGGCGAGGGAAGAAACTTCTGTGTGAGTTCATGTACAGCCAAACCTCGTTATGAAGTCACTATTTTATAACCTCACTCCGTTTAATACCAGAAATAGCAATAATAGTAGCTACATATGTTACCCTTAGACAAATAATGATTATTATAATTGAAGGAAAGACTTTTTTTCTGCATAGTATGTTGAGGTGAACTCGGAAAGAAAAATGTACTGGTCTCCACCGGGAATAGAACCTAGTGCTCTTGTAAACCGGACAAGCGTCTTCTGTGGTGTTTTCTGGTGAAGTTGATTTTCTGCGATTCCCAACTTCCAGGCGAGAATGCGAACTGATCTCCCCGTTAAAATGTCTCGCCGTAGAGAGCAACAGCCCGACACAACGGTACAATTATTCATTCATTACACTTCACTCACTCTGATTTGAGAAAAAACTCACAGTTTAAAAAATTCATTGCAGATGGCAGCACTACACATAACAAGCATTACACAGAAACAAACTTCACGGAAGGTTCACTATACGGACACACACATTCCAGCATATACCAATTCGTTAGAAGTTCCTCAGAGGAATATGGACGAGCTGCATGACTGGTTTAGTAGTAGTGGCGTACACCACAGGAGGCCCGACAATTTCTTCCTTATTCCCGCGCTGTGGCACGGCGCGCAGAATTAAAGGGTGTGTGTGTGTGTGTGTGTGTGTGTGTGTGTGTGTGTGTGTGTGTGTGTGTGTGTGTGTGTGTGTGTTCTCTATACAAATCTACAATTTTAGATCGATCGTCGCCAAATTTTGCATATATACCAAATGGGACCCAACTTAAACGATAGGTTACTTTAAAATTTCGTCAGCCCAGGGCAAATGCCCCAAATGGGCAAAAAACTGTCCAGCAACAATGGTTTTTGGGCCTCAACAATCACTTTCCGAACGTTTACTTTGGTTACCGTGGTTCCCTAGCAATTCGTTTCAGACGTGTATATGCCTTTACAATGGTTTGTGACTTCTTCAACGCTGTCAATATATGTATAATATTTATGCCTTTATAATGGTTTTCCACTTTATTCAATCCTCCCAGTAATGAGAGCTTTTTGAATAGACACCATCATCAGCATCACTTTGAGGGTAAGGGGCCGTTCAAGTATTACGTCATCATCGATGAGGGGGGGGAGTTTCCGATTTGCTGACTTTTGATAACAAGGGGGGGGGGGGTTTGGATAATGCTTACGTCATCAACCACCCTTTATGAAAATATGAGTTAGGACTCAGAGGGGCAGAGCTGATGACGGAAATTTGCTGACGGGGGGGGGGGGTCAGCGTTTTGGTGACTTTTGCTGACAAGGTGGGGGGGGGGTTAAAAATGGCTACTAATTTGCTTACGTAATACTTGAACGGCTCCTAAGGCAAAGGATGATGCCCCATAGAAATCAGTGTTAAAATTGCCGATTTTAATGTAGAAATGCGGAAATTTGGTGGGGTTTTCTGTCACATCAATAATTTTAAAAATTGTATTCAACACTCGATTTTTGAAATATTGAGTTCGCTTAGAGATATACGAAGCCCAGAAAATTAGATATGAAGTAATTAGCCGGACCTACCTTCGAGTTGGATATCCATACAATAACATTGATTTAAACTTTTTATTTATATCTTCTCAAGCATGAAAATTAATGTCCCCGAATTGTCTTTTAATATTCAACTGCATAAATTCATATAGTTTAGGTTGCTTTAAAATTAATTATGGGCCCCGTGAAAAGTACATCGAAAAATTCCACAGCTTCAATTAAGCATTTTTTTGAAGCAGAAACAGGCAGAAATAGATAACTTGAAGTTCAAAGGGGGGAATCGAAATACCTAGCACCCTTTAAAAAAAGAAAAATATATACATTTATTTTTACGTTTCTTTAAATCTAGATTTCTTTCTTTCATGAGTCGCGTAGGAAGTAGCCATATTGGTGAACTTAGACACGGTTTGCATGTCCCTCAAAGAAAGAGGGAGATATCACGTGATCCAAAAAAGTCTTATTGAAGAAAACCCGGGCAACGCCGGGTATTATAGCTAGTATTTTAAATAGTTTAAATTACTTCACCAAACACCAACTCTGGCCATATTTCTGTATTGCAATTTACTGCCATTAATGAGATGGGTTGGAAATGAAGGCACTGTCTACCGGAGGTCGGCTCGAATTCGTTAGGGAAAATATCTTATCTATGTCCTCCCTCGTGTTGTGAACACCCCGGGGCCGTAACAGCAACCTTCACGGCAGTAGACGAGCATCTTACCACCACTCCACTCGGTCTAAGACCGGACCTGCTTCCATCATAATTCTAATGCAGGATTAACTATTTTCTGAGATGCTTGTGGGCGGAACTTACCATCACAGAACTCGAATTTCCAGGAAGTAGGGCTTTACGGCACTATGCAGACGCTGCAATGCCTCACCTTACGCCCGACTCTTTCTTTTCAGCGCATACCAATTGCGGTCATATCGCTCAGGAGCAGTTTATCACTGATAGAATTTAGTCGGAAATCCTTTTAAGCGGAAAGTCATGCCGTGCTTCCGTTCTCAAGCATAAAGAGGACTTTCGGTGAGGGAATATTCAGAAAACGCCATCTATCGGTGATTGCCTCATGGCTAGTAGAGAAAGAACTTTTTTTTTTGCTTATCCCTGGTATCGAACTTGTAGACCATACGCATAACCGTCGGACGGCGGTCCGAGCTGAAGAAACTCAATCAGCAGAACTCATTGGACACTACTTCTTCCACTTTTTTTTTAACCGTACATGCACCTCGTACACATTTCTCTACGGAATTTCTAACGAATCGGCGCACGCTGGAATGTATGTTCTGAGTGTATGTGTGGCCCTGACGTATTTATGAGTTGCGTTTGTTTCGTGTTCATGCTGCCATCTGTCTTCCATATACTGAAGTAAATAAAGATGGAAATGCCTGAATGTTCATGTTATGTCAGTATCGTGTTGTAGGTCTGCCTGCTCTATGCGGAGAGAATTTTTCAAATTGGAGACCTGCTCGCATTAGTGCCTCGAATCTGGAAAACCGCTCATTGGACACTAAAGGAAATAGTTACTATGACTTTCGTAGCTTTTGGTCTTATATAACGCAGTCTAAATGTAATAATTATTTCTCTAAAATGTAAGCTTCTTCAATTGCAAATCTAGACAATTTTCGACACTTTTAAACAAACTTCATGATTTTTGTCTTTCTTTATAATCATTCCTTCCGGAAACATTCTTACATAGTACAGATGATTGGATACTAAGCGAAGATAATTGGAAAGAAAAGTCACATTCAACGAAGAATGAATATCTTCACGTGGTATCCAGTCTACTTCGTACAATTAGCGAAGAGGTTCATCGTTTCGTTCAATGTTGACATTCGTATGCTTTGATATAATCATTAATGTGTAAATATATATCTTGCATTAAAACAAACACGTTCTCAACACTGTGATATATATCTACAGTTTCAGAGCTCAGTAATTATCAGCACGATTACGTAATTATTTTTATGCTCAATTAAAAACTGACCAATAAATTTTCTACTGCAGATTTTGGTTTGTGTTTAATCATCGCTGAAAATGATAATTATTTGTATAATTATATCTTTTAAGGCCGACCGTGAAGTTAAAATTAATTGTCACATCAAAAACAGAAAAAGATTATGTATAACTACCGCGTTTGAGCCACCGTCGATGTGGGCACAGTTGGAGCATTAATTTAATAATATTTTAACAGACTAAATGGGTCCGAATTCAGGAATAGAGATGATTTTTTATCGTAATCTTCCGTGCGTTCTAGTCACTTTATTCGCATAAGTTTTAACATGGAATTTTGAATCTCTCTCTAATCCCTCGTAGTTTCTTCAGCTTAATGAGGAAGCATTTGTTTCAAGGAGAAAGGGATCTTTTCAAATTCTCGCGATGTTCTAGAAATAGAGTTTAAAAAAACAAAACGAAAAAGAGCTAGATGAACAGCTGAGAAACGAGCTCGAAAATCTACATTTTAAGTGCAACTAGAGAGAAAAAGATGAGCTCGGCTCGTTTTTCATTTGCATGTGATGATGACACGACTTTTGCAGGTACAAGAATCCAACATGAACATTAGTTTTTGTTTTTTAGCCTTTTATTCAACACTTTTCCTCTCCCGAGGATAAACGATTTTCTCCTCTTGCTCTTTCCATACCATGAGCTCAGGAGTATCATAAATCATTCGCCTCCACACGTCTGCAGATAATAAATAGGCCACATTTCCGAGCTTTAGTTTAGAATTTGCGAAATACTGCATAATATCTGAAATGGAAAAAGAAAAAAGATCGAACAATGCAGAAAATTATGACAAAAATAAAAAGTTTTCACAGAGCCGAAGTGAAAGTGAATCCTCAAAAATATTTCTTTTCTGATTTGCTATTGTTACAAAATATCGAAACTGGGGTAGGCTGTGTAATAGACACGGCCGTAGGTTTTGACGTGAATACGTTCTTTGTGCGCATTGTGAATCGCGTGATAGATAATGACTAGAGAGCCCGGATGATATGCGAATGTATAAGTGCATATGCAATTGCATATTTTAGCGCGTTTTACAGTTACTGCATGTAAATGCATAGACTCACTGAAATTTTAGAATAAGTTAACATTTTCAGCATTTTTAGCGTGTTTTCTTTTGATCGCGTTGTAAATTAATGTTTTCATCTTTTTTATTCTTCAATTGCATATTTCTCTGTATTTTTTCAAGAAAATACTTCACCATCAAGTATTACTCCTTTTTAGACATATTTTTGACAATTCAAAATGCATACTTTGCACTTCTAATGGCATTTTTTCTTCATTTTATGCGCACATTTTTCAGTTTTAATGTTTCTTTTTCTTTTCCCTTAGAGCAAACTTTAGTGGTTACAATATGTGTTGATTTTTTTCATTTTTGCAATTTTTTTTTTCTGCATTTTTGTGCATATTTTTCTTTTTTGTAAATATGTTTCACTTCTATGTCATGTTTCTGTATTTTTAATTTTTTTCCATTTTTGAGCAAATTTTCTCTTTATAGGGAAACTTCAGAATTTTTTAATGCATATTTCTTTTTTCATTTTATTTATATTTTTCAATATTCCCATGGAACATATTGAAGAATCTTTAAGGTATATTTTTCATTTTATTCATATGTATTTTGACATCTTTAAATGCATATTCCACTATTTTCAGATGCATACTTCGGAAACTTTTTTTTTTCATTTCTCGGCACTTTTAAATGCAAATTAATTATATCTATCAAACACAGATTCAAAAATATCTATCAATCACCATTGCCTTCTGTTTGCGTTGCAAACCTTTTTTCTGTAGCGTAAAATAATTTAGTTACGAATGCGGGCCACGGGTCTGGTGCACACACCGGAAAGGTATTAACACCAGAGTCATGTCATTCAATTTCTGTTAACGAGATCTTACTCGCAGACATAAAAAACACTAATATTTTATGAATACTTCTTAAGATCATGTACCCAACGCGCAATGGTATCGTCAGATGCACATTACAAAGGTGCATCCAGTGATATCACTCCGATTTCAATATCTCTTCTCCTCTAGGCACCAGGCCCACTCGTGTCAAAATTTGTGACCGTGTCTATGACACAGCATATCATAAATTTTTTTGTAGTAATTATTATTGTTTCACGCCGAATCTTAATGCTCCATGTATCGTTAGATCATTTAAAAGACGTATTTACGTCAAAATAGTAATATGTTATAAGTTATTGAAGACTTTTTCTAATGGCAAGCAAGTCTTTTCCTTTATAGAAAACTGTAGAAACTGGAAATCATCAGAATCAAAGAATTTTTAGGTCTTGTCAGGTGTCTGGGATGTCAATCTCTTCCGCCGAACAAATTCCGGAATATTCGAGGCCCGTGCTTTAGAAAGAGGGTGTCACTGTCATGACAGTGACATCTGTGATCGATGTGGGACATTTCCTACAAGAATTGACGTCAGTCACGGACGTGAGGGTGCGATTGATTTTTACTGGTTGATATGATGTCCTCGATGGAGGGTTGGAGTTACTCGTTAAAGATCGCTTAGTTTCCATGATTTACTCGCGAAAGGAATGCGTATTCTCTTTGTTTTTATTGATACAGATAGCGTGTTTAAACTATACAGGCTTCCCCGTATCGTTCGCTCAGCAGATATCTCTGCAACCGTTGACTTAAATGCATACGTTTATGTACAAAAGTTTTTCAAATCACGTGCAAATACAAATACAAAGCCACAACAGGCGAAATGTCCGACAATGTGTCTGAGAAAAAGATGCCCATAACAAATATGGATGTCATATATGGATGTCACCCAAAAGCAAAACCAAGTAACAGCAAATTACATGCAGTTGCTTAAAATCTCAAAATTTGTTTGAGCTTCAATTTTTGAGGGCCATATACATAATAAAATAAAGAAATTAAATTTTTATACAGCTACCGTGAGCTAAAACTTCCAGTTATTGAAATGTAATCTCGCTCAGAAAAGTGTCCTTTGCAAAAAACTTAATCTTTAAATTTAATATTTATCGTGGTATTGAAAACATAAAATCACTTTGTCTTGATAACTTATAACAGTGTTGCCGTGTTTTCATTTGCTCAAAAGTTGCATTTTAGGACCTCACCCATTCTTTCACAAATAGAATGAACTCAATCGTTTTAGTTTTTATTCAAAACAGCCATTTTATAACTTCAAATTTAATTTATGTTTTGCAGTTTGTGAACAATCAAACCTTCAATCATTGATGATAACTTCAAAGTCAAATGTCTCCGTTGTCATTGCATTTAAAAATATCCAAATGTCGTCTTAAAGCCACATTAACATTTCACTACTTGGAAGTTGTAGCATACACACAAGGGGTCTACATAAAACTCTTTCTTCTTTTTTTTATGCATACTACCCCTTGGGAAATTTAAGACATTTTGAGTAACTTCAAGTCATTCAAAAACTCTTTGTAATGGAAAATATGTTTATGCATATTAAGTCAACGGTTGCAGAGATATCCATCGTGCAAACATCTTGGGACAGAGTCTAATACAATAAGAAAATTTTGTTGATTGTGATTACTCATGAATCAAAGTTGCATTGAAATCAGTTTACTATATTTCTCAAAAAGATCATCACTCTACTCAGAGTTTTCCAATCCCCAAGAACTTGTGGACCATTACGAAACATTAATATCAGTGTTTTTATGTGACCCCTTTAAGAATTTTCATATTCTGGAGAACGTTCCGATACCATTTTCTTGTTACAGAGCAGGGACGTACAACTTCCGGCCCGTGAATGGGTTCCAATCGGACTAAACAATTAAAAATTTTCAAAAAAATTATAAATGCATACATGATAGGTACGTAGTTTCTGTCCCACTTCTGTAGCCATATTTCATATCTAACCCGCGGATTGAAAAAGTTTGTTCTGTCCTGATTTAGACAATCTTTGGTATGATATTCATGTTAATCCATCATGTTCAATAACATCAATGTATGTGCGTATTCCGTGAAACACTTGAATCGTACAGGCTCATCAATTCAACACTTTTGGAGAACCTCAAATTTTCAGTTAATATATCTCACAATAACTATTTGGTTACGGCTATTTGATAGTATTTACCGCCGTTCGTCTATCGGTGTTTTATGAACCTCTGACGTACCACGAAATCCTGATAGAGAAACCGTACAATTAACCCGTTCAATGTTTTGACGTAATTTCATGTCCAAAGTTGTATGGAAGAAATGCAAAACACCCCATTTCTTCGCTGCCATTGTTATTCCGACTGTGTACACCGATTTGAAAAAAAAATAAAAGTAACCCTACGGACATATTGTGTGAGTGAATGAAAACATATTGCGTCTACTCGTGTTTGTCTGAGGAATGTATATTAGAATGTTTTCGCATGAAAAGAAGATCAAAAAACGTGACTGGTACGTTATCAAATTAGAATTAATATCAAGTACAATATGCAAAGGCGTAAAGTTGTTGAAAATAATGGGTGGCCCAAAAACTACGGGGGGGGGGCGATTTCGACAAAGTATTACACTTGAGAACTTATTTCTCATTTTGTATTCGTTTTATTTGATGTATGTTTTATTTCACATCGCTGAGTAATGCATGGTAATAGAATCTAAACGTTTAGTTTCAGTGGAGGGAAACTACATTCAGTAGTCTATATTTGTAGTCTGTAAATGTTAAACTGTCATTCCGGAAGTGTTTTAGGCCCCTGGACGCTGGTGCTCGGCTTGAGCTTTACGTATTATTATTTATTTATTTATTTATACAATATTGGCTGGCTGAGGCCTATACAAGGGAATGCGGAGGTGAAGTTAGACAGAGACGATTGATGTTGCAAAGAAAATCGGATACTGTTGTACAATCAATGTTTGGTGGGAGGTTATTCCAGTCGGTTATTGTACGAGGAAAGAAACTAAATTTGAAACAATCTGGGGATGCAAAGATTTGTTTCAATTTTTGTGAATGGTTAATTCTTTTCTGAAAAGTATGAAGCTGAAATTAGAAAATTCGAGGCGTCAATATGAAAATGGCCGTGGAGAATTTTGAAAAGGAAAGATAGTCGAGAGATATATCTACGGGTAAAAAGCGGTTGCATATTGAGTTGGCGCTTGAGTTCAGTGACGGAGGCGGAGGATGACCAACAGTTCAGAATGAAACGGGCGGATTTATTTTGAATAGAGAAAATTACTAGAAAATTACTTACGGAAAAAAATTATTTTTTTGAATAAATTCTGGTGTGTTCGGGCACATGCTACAAAATACTGGTGCTGCTCGAGCATCCACGCAACAGCTTTACCTATCAAGTTATATAAACACAGTCCCTGATGTAGGAACTTTTAAAATCTCTCGTTAAATAAAAATAAAAAAAACCCGGAAGCTTGTTTTCAAACGAAAAATTAATGAGTAGAAATTCTTGTTCCTCAGCAGAGAATCATTTCCTACTCTAATGAGGAGCATTTAGTCAGAGACGTCAACCCACAATCTGTATACACCACATCGTCTATTGTTATTGAACCGTTAACACCTGTTTGTGCACGTAATCCTGCACTTGCAGGCATATAAGAAAAATTATCTAACTAGGAAAAGATTTCCCCCCCCCACATCCCTGTTTCCTCCAGAACCTCATTTTCACTTTTGGTGAATTTTTGCAAAGGGAAAGGAAAAAAATGCATTTCATTGAGCGGAAACAAAACATTGGAAGAGTTAAAAACTTTTTATTTTGTGACGGCGAAAAATTACTGAAATGTTAATTTTTTCTGATACGTCCTTTTGTAGGAACATTTGGGTGAAATTATGAAGCGTGACAATTTACAAACCCTTTCCTATATAACCCGTGGTTATACTAGTTAATGTAGTCTATAAATGTTAAACTGTCATGGAATTAACGCACTCGGCAGTGTGTATATCGTACCATTTAATCGCCGGAGAATCGAAAAATATAATTCGAGAGTCACAATAAATTTCCGATTCAGAGCCTTACACATTAAGAACTTGCAACAAATTCCCTGGCTTTTCCGTTCGAAGTAATCACTTCTCATGCTTCGAGGTTTCAGCTAATATTCCTCCTTGTGCCGTCCCATTAGAATTGAACGATTACCGCGGTCTCTTTTAGATTGTGATTAATCTCCCTACAGATTAAACTCCCTTGGACACATTTATGAAGCGATTCAATTGTAGAGAGTAGATAAATTAGTTTTCCCTCTCACACAAAATATCAAATCAATCATGGTGTGATCTAGTCAATTAATTCCACTCGAACGAAGAAATTCTATTAATTTGAAAAGGCTTCATCTGTATAACTAGAGTAACTCCATCTTTAAAATATTCAGTTTCTTTGAAATATGAAGTAATAGTGTTTTTTTTTTCTTCTAGTCTTTTAAGGTTTCCACGTTGTCATTTTAATGACAATTTTCTTTCCTCTCTTACAATCCTCATCTATCACCTTTCCCTGTGCAATGAGTTTGTAGTGTATGGAAGGCTCTCAGAAGCCAATCACTGTTAGTCAATGAACATTAAAAATGAGATAAAAGCATATTTTTATTCCGTGGTCAGTATAAGTAGTGGCGCTATTTGTTGTTGCACTATTAAGATAGCGACGTGAATGCTTTGGCAACTGAAAGTTTTCACTAATATTTTAAGTGAAGAGGCACTTGCAATACGAAAGTCATTTTCAGAAAATTGACTTGTTCTGATTGGCTTCTGAAGGAACCAAGCCATACCTATAATACGATACATATATATATACATATATTATGAAAGTTCAAGCATTTAACTATCTTCCCCTCCAATTATGAAAGCCAGGTGCAGCACCAGTAAAAACGTGAAACAAGCACAAAAACTATGACGACATACATACGTTCGGACCACACATAATACACACGCAACACATTCCTGCATTCGTTAGAAATTATGCAAAGGAATGTGTACCAGGTAATTGCACGTAGTAGTATATTACACAGAGATACATCTGTAAATGCACGATGTAGAGGTTTCTGAATTTTGAAATTTTGAAAACGAAACTTTCATATTTAAATCTGATATATTCATATTCAAAAATCGAAAATGGGTTAAAATACATTAACTTCCCGTTTTTACAATGGTTGTAGAATGTGTACGAATATCGTAATTTCCAGCGTATAATCCACGTGTGCAAATTTTATCCACCAATAATCAAATCTTAAGGAATATTAGAGGTCGTTGAGAAAGATTTAAAAAACAAAAGAAGTCGATTCTTTCACAAGCGTCTATACGCCATTTAAAAAATTATAATAATATAATTTCGAAATCCAGTTTTAAAATATTTATTTTTCTTCCAATCTAATTAGGCGAAGAACTTTCGAGTTGAATGGTGTTATTATTCCGGATGCAACTAGGATCACCGAACTGGGTGTTCTTATTGATGAGCGGCTTAGTTTTCTGAATATTGTTCAGCGGTGGTCAGAAAGCTGAATAGGATGCTCGGTTTCATTCTCAGAAAGGCCCCTTCCGGTTCTTCTAAAGTTGTCCTTCCACTTTTCCATGGCTTAGTTCGACCTCGACTGGAATATGCCGTCAGGTTTTGGAAATCGTACATTCTTACAGACGGACATTGACTTGGTCGAGGGAGCACAGAGAAGAGCCACGTGTGTTGTTGTTGGAATGCAGGGCATAAGCTATGAAGAGAGGCTTGAAAATGTTTACATTTGAAAAGCGCAGTTGTCGGAGGAAGGGATATGATTGAAGTGTTTAAAATTTTCAACGGGATGGATAAAATGGACTCTTAGCAATTAATACATCGTCAATCAACTGCTTCGATGAGGCGACCCCAGTATCGATTAGTAAAGGACAACTTTAGGTTGTGGTTTTGCGGGGAGTTTTTATCTAATAGGGTTGTGAAGGAATGGAATAGCTTACCTCCGGGGGTCGTGAATTCTAACACAATTGTCACATTTGAAAAGAAATACGATAAGCATATTGGGATAAATGGAGAAGTTATCCATACTCAGAATGAGACAACCATATTTTTTTATGGGCAGTATATTTATATTTTATCATAATTAATGGTTTTAATTGCTCTTATTGTGTTAATACGATTGAATAATTGACGTTTGCGTGTACCCGAAATTCCAAAACGAACACGGCTATACGCGTTTCGGAACTATATGAAGTTCCTTCATCAGTAGCAGAAACAAAGAAGAAAGACGATTTTGAATTTGACTCTTGTCTACAACAGCGAGTAACTCCCGCTATAAGGAGTTTCAATACTTTTATTTCTTCTTTGTTTCTGCTACTAATGAAGGAACACGCAAACGTCGATTATTCAATCGCATTATCAAACCCAAAAGGCAATTCATTTCTATTCTTATGGTGTTGCTGTATTTTGAATATAGTTCAGATTTATATATTTGACATCCATATTTTTTATGGGCATCTTTTACCAGCCACCTCGTTGGGCAATTTGCTTGTTGTGGCCTCTGTATTTGTATCAGAAAACATAGCCTCAGATTATACGCAGCGGACTGTAATTCGCATCGAAAAATTCCTTTTTTGCGTTTAATGCACGGATTTAAACAGGAACTTGTTATAGGTGAGCGAGGTTGTCTTGCCACCACAGGATTTTAAGACCTCCTCTTTTTCTAATTAAAATTCTGTCGGGTTTATTTTTTGAGACTGCAAATGTCCATCACGGAGGGATTTTCGATCTCCACACATATTTTTATTTACCAAATACTAAAGAAATACCTTACTTGAATAAAACGTTTTTCGGTGGTTCCGCGGCACGTTCGCCGTTCTACCACACTTAACAAGCGGGCCAATGAGGTGGCCTATGGCATTAAAAAGATATTTTGTCCCGGATTTCACTAGTGTTATTTTACTGCATACAAACAACAACTGTTAAAATTCAAAGGCAAACTTGATAATTTAACTTATGTATTATTGCTTATAAAATATTTAATAATATCCAAAAGCAAAATCCCATCATGAATTTCAATCAAAGAATTATAACAGTTGTTTTTTCTATTTGGTAGGTGACAGCAGGGACTTTTTTTCAGTTCAATGATGTTTTTGAAAATATTTAATACAGTAGAGTCTCGCTTATCCGTCACAAACGGGAAGGCAGAATGTCGGATAAGCGAAAATCTCGGATAATAGGAAGGTGTTAAGAAAAAGCCTATTAAACGTCAAAGTACCTTAAAATTTTGCATATTAGGAACTTAATAATCATGATTTACAACAAAACAACAGAAAAAACTGACTGATTACGGAAAATTAACAGTTACAGAATATTCTGAAGTTAAATACGGTATACTTAAAAAGTTCAGCCCTGTGATGATTTAAAGAAATGTTTGGTCGTAGTCTGCTTTCCTGACCAGTGCCGTTTTTTCGCACTTAGTTATTGTGTGAAATTCGGAGAGGCACAACTGTTGGTGCTTGACCTTGCTCTTCAATTTCGTTGTCATCGCAATTGACAATAACGACAATTTCTTCTTCAGTTATTTCATCCTGATCATCACAGTCATAGTCTAGACTGGTGCAGCACTGTACAGTCGGGGAAACAAATTAGCTGCGGTAGAGTCAGGAGTAACAAGAAATAGACTACGCTCACGCTAGCAACTTGCAGTTCTTGTTGCCGATTAATGCGGGTTTTTTTTGTTTTTGTTTTTTTTCGCTGAAACGTTGGATAGGCGAAGGTCGGATAAACGAGACTCTACTGTATTGCAATAGAATACTGCACTCTGCCTAGTTATTTTCAATATTTTCTAAAAGGCATATTTTCTGCAGATAAAATTTTACTTTTGCCCGTTTGTTTGCTATGGACAAAACTGTCCATATTATCACAGTTTTGTGTAACTATTACACAAAACTGTGTAAGAAAGGCACCGTTTTTTCATGGTGAATAAGTTTTCAAAGTATGAGCGTTTAGAATCTGAGAATGAATGCTGCCGCATACAGAGTTTTTTGCTGCGCAGAAAAAATTTCCTGTATTGTATAAGATAGCATGTTATTTCGTCATTTCGCACATGAGTAGAGAAAAACAAGTCTGCAAGTAAAACAAAAAACAAGAGTATGTGTCCCTTATTTAGAAAAATTTAAAGCGCCCATTTTATGTGGGAATAAAATTTGACTTTTCCCGAGAGCATCTTAGTGCTCCTCATCTCCTTCCTCCATCCTGGAGATAGCAACCCCCCCCCCAGACTCAGTACTTTTTAGGACTTCTTCCATAGTGAATTTATACATAGTACGAAAACAAAAAATAAGATTAGCCCGGCGGCCCCATACCAGAGCTCATTCATTCATCTCCCTAAAATTCGAATATTTGAACCAGAAGCTAGTTCATATAAATGCTATTTTCCGTTTCATCAAGAAATTATAAGTCGTAAAAAAACTTCTTTTTTTTCGGAAATGTCTTATGGTATCTCATCAGTACGTACCGCCATTCTTCGCATTCCCATTTTAATCACTGCGGGATGTTTTGTCTCATTGCCTATGCTTATCACATATGCTGCCATTAACATCCACCCATTATTGCTATAGTAAGCAGTGCAGTCAAGACAAAACTTTGCGTTTTCGGATGTATCCGACAAATCACGGGCGCTGACATTCACCGTGTCTCTGTCGTAAGCTTCTAAGGTGTGAAAAGCCATCGCGTACGACATCCCGTCGACCGTAGTAGGTAGTTATCCGGAACACGGTGGCAACGACTAGTAAATATTCGGATCATCTTAGAGCCGCATGGATGAATCTAATTCACAGGTTCTTAACTAGGTATCCACGGATAACTTCAAGGTTCTTGGATACATTTAGAGAGCCCGTGAGCTTGCAAGCAAGAACAATTAGCTTATTGTTCTTAATTGCTATCTATTGAATATTGCATCGTAAACGGAGTCCACTGCCTTCATTTTACTGGCACAGGAGGTCCGTGGAACGTGAAATCCTCTGATTCAATTCTTACAAAATTTAAAATTCGATGTTCTGAGAATGTCAGTTATCATGTAATTATATTATTATCATTGCTATTTATTGCTCGTTACATTAATTAAACTTTTATGTGTGTTCTTATAATATAAATTTTAAAAAATCGATCAAATGAATCAATGTAGAAATGCATTTACCTTACAATGTATGTAAAATTTATAAATATATTACATTAAAAAATTCATCGCGTTGAAAAATATATGTGCGTATACTTGTACACTGTGCACAAATGAATTTTTATTTATACTTTTATAGTTTCTTTATAAGTGAATTCGACGGAATATTCCAATGCCATTAAAAATGGCATTCGAACAGTGATTCTCGACCGATTTGTCGCTTAGTGTCCAGGGTTGCCACGAGATGATTAAAATTCTAATAAATGATGCGGCGCATGAAAGGAAAAAATCTTCAGAAGTCGATGTATTATTTGGCCAACGAGTCTCAGAATTCTATTCAAAAATTCAACTTCTGAATTTAAGTTTCCGAATTTTTCATCAGAAAATACCTGAAAATCATTTAAAATTTCGAAACGGAAAAAACAAAAAACAAACATCGCTAATCCCAAAAAATAAACGAAAAATTTATCGTAAATTTTCTAATCCCAATACAGTTTTCACATTTAATAGGTTTTTTTTTCTTTCTTTCTTTACTTCATACATTTCTTTTAGCAAATTTTAAAGCAAAAAAATTGAAAATCGTGATTGGAATAATTTTCTATTTTTCAAAAAAATTTAGCAAATTAATTCGAGAAATGTGTTCTCTCTCTCTCTCTCTCTCTCTCTCTCTCTCTCTCTCTCGTTTTCCTACAAGTACAGTGTCCTGCACTTTTTTTCCCCAATCTTAACACAGCCCAGCATCTGCAAAGCCTTTAACGAGAAGCATCCGGATACCGTTTTTCACGGAAAACTCAAATTAGCTCAGGATAATGAGAAAGTCGTTTCGAAACCATTTCAACTCAACGCATAGTTTCAACTAATTTGACTTCGAGTAAATAGCTTCACAAACAAAAAAAAAAAATCGAACTAAAAGGACGAAAAAAAACAAAATTTAAAGAAAAAAACGGCCAAATAGAAAAGAAGTGCATACAAGTAGTGTGTGTTTCCGTTAAAGCAAACAAATCTTGAGAAAAGAACATTTCTTTCCAACTTAGTTAATTTCGTTTTTATTTTTCTTGGAGCTTCCTGTTCGACAAGTATCTTTGAAAGGCTTTTTTTTTTTTCCCCTTCTTCTGGGCATGTGCCAAGCTTCAAGCAGTCCTGAAATCATCTATATCTTACAGACTCGGTTAAGTCCGATTGGTAAACCGTTTTTATACAGATTGAATAGGATTTTGTCTTAGAGAGAAAGAGTCCCGTTTTTTTTTTTTGGTTAATTCTAGGTTTGAGTTTTGGAGTGAAATCGCCTTCATTCGGAAAACATGGGGGAAAAAGTGATTTAAATTGGTTGCGCTTTTAGCTTACGATGCTGGAATTCCTTACATGAAGTAGCCGAATAGACTTTTAAATCTTGGAAAATTAATATTCCACAATCCTACATGCCATCCAGGGCCATATAATAAGGGCTGTCTCACGACGCGGCGGAGTCGATACCGGCTGACGTCATCGCCCTGACAGAACCGATTAATCGTCATTGGCTACACTGGTGTTTCAAGGCCGCGCTTTAGTTGAAAAGTATTAGAGCAATGACGTCAAGCACCTGATCCCAGATCACGCACCCTGATACCAAGGTGGTAAGAACAACTTCAAAAGGGATGAGACAGCCCTTTAGTATGTAGCCCTGCACACCCTCAAACGACCGAATTAGAGGCGAGTCGACTATCAACGCGATACTTTCAGGCATCTATCACATTCACTTCTGATACGGAAGACCGATGGCAACACTTCTCGAAAACGAAACACGCATAACTCTGACATCATTGATACACACTGGCACGTTAAGGCGCACACATTGGCTCTGCCCGGATGAGTATTCACTTGTTCCACGTAAGACAACAACGAACGTGAAAAGAACATTTCAATACAACTTAGTTAATTTCGTTTGTATTTTTCTTGGAGTTTCCTGTTTCTGAAAGGTTTTTTTTTTCTGTCCATGTGCCAAGCTTCAACCAGCATCAAAATCCTCTATACCTCACAGATTCTACTAAATCAACACCATCTATAGAAGAAGGCCTCCGCTTGGAGCTCATGACGTCACTGAAGAAGGTCATCTCAGCTACAGCCATTTGATATAGCATAGCAGATCAACGCATGCGCCGCCATCTTTACCCTTTTTTGTAGTATATCAAATGGCTATAGGTGAGATTATCTTTATCAGTGATGTCACGAGCTTCGCGAGGAGACCTTTTGCTATAGAAGGTGTTGACTAAGTCCGATTGGTAAACAGTTTTATACAGATTCAATAGGATTTTGACTTTGAGAGAGAGAGAGTCTCTCTCTCGCTTTCATTCAATGATCATAAGAAAAAAGTGATTGAAAATTTTTCTGTTTTTTTTTTTTTTTTAGCTTACGACGCTCGAATTCCTTGCATGAAATAGCCGGACAGACTTATAAGTAATGGAAAATTATATCCACAATTTTACATACTTTCAGCGACCAAATTAATGTAAATTAGATTCCCAACACGATACTTCCAGGTGTCTGCCACTTTTACTTCTGATATGGAAGACAGGTGGCACCACTTCTCGAACGCACGTAGAACTTGACATCATTGATGCACATAGCCCGTTAAGGCACGCTGTATCTGTTGGCTCTTCCTGGAGGAATGTTTACGTTTTGTATGCAAAAAAAACACACCTTGAAAAGAACATTTTGATTTCTGATCACTCATTTGATTTATTTTTTGTTTTTTACTTTTCTAGGAGGTCCCTGTTTGACAAGTATTGTCAATTCTTTTTCTTTTGGGGGGGGGGGGGAGCTTCAACCAGCCTAGAAATCATCTATATCTCACAAGCTCTAAGTCCGATTGGCAAATCTTTTCTATACATAATGAATAGAATTTTGCTTTAGTCTTTAAATGGTCTACGTTTGAGTTTAAAATTGTAAAATTCTAATCGTATTCATATCCAAACGAACACAGGAGAGAACAAGTGGTTCAAGATCTTTTACGTTTCTACCTTACGACTCCCGCCTTGCATGAAATAGTCGGACAAACCTGCTAATATTGGAAAATAATATTCCGCAATCCAGCATTTGTTCATCGACCAAATTAACGTGAAGTAGATACCCAATACAATGCTTTAAGCAATCTACCACTTTCATTTCTGATATAGAAGACAGATGGCAGCAGTTGTCGGAGGACGCGAGTGGCACAGTGGTAAGGCGCTCGTCTACCACCATGGGCGCTTCGTTCAATTACGCTTATTCGATCCCTGTCATTAAAAATGTTCTTAAAGTAACCGATCATTCTCGAGGCCGTGGAGTATGGAGAGATCGCTGTTGGGAGAGAGATAATTTTACAAATCGCTGAAAAATTAGTTTCATTGTAGAGTGACTATATGTCTCGCATTTTGTCCCGTATTTTCGTGACCCGCGTTTTTCTGTTTTTATCCTCCATACTGACTTTTTTGAAAAATTCCGCAGTTTTACCCGTGTTTTAGTCGAAGTTTTCTTGAATTTGTTGTTGTAATATTATCATATAGAAGTACCGAAAATTTCATTAATTATCGCACTTGGGGAATCCCTTTACACAGCGCGGATCTATGATCCACCCCTCTCTCGGGGAGGGGGGCATACTCTGAGAAACATATTTATCTCGAATTCCATTCACACTCGTTTATTTTTGTGGCCGCTAACGGCTCGTATATCGGCAAAGTTATTTCATGACTACCCTGTATTGAAAAAAAAGTAGAAATCATGCTAACTTCTAGTTGATTATAATCATCTTTTCTGTTATCATATTGATCATGTCATGCCAATTCAAAAGTACCCTGTGACCTATTCGACAGCCGACGCGTAGAATTAAATCTTCACGAAATGCTTTGACTTTCCAGAATTCCGAAGATGTTCAGCTGTGAATTCAATTTCCTGCACCAGTTTCCAGGAAGTTCACTAACTACTTAATTCTTTCCAGCTTTTTGGCGTGTACTTTTCTTCCCACTGCCGTATAGAAAAAAAGTAAAAGACTTCTTAAGACTCACGGAACACTCAATTAAGTTCCCAACAGAATGCGAACCCATCATTTGCTTCATTATTTGAAGCCCCAAAACTTTTCCCGCTTTGATATTTTTTGGTCAGTTTTTCAAACTCAAGTAAGTTTTAAGCACGGGCGGACCTGTAAATAAGGTAATAATTAGTGATCCAGAAATAAAAACCTATTGACAGATTGTGTTACTCATTAGCATGGACGAAAATCTTTTCAAGCTGTTTTTTTTTTTAAAAAAGCACTTATAAGTAACCGTAACACGTATAAAAACTTCCTCTATAAATTTTTATTCAATCCCGCTGTCCTCAGGCATTCATTAAAGTCCTCCACGTTTCAGTGTACAAAGGAAATGCATTTACAGTACAGTTTCACGTCGCACTGTTTTTGAGAGCAACGCGGCCAAATAAGGGGTTAATAGAAGGTAGTGGAAATTTCCATTATACAGGGTGAATATTATCAACCGCCCGATAATTGAGCACGTGATTCCTTGTGAAAAACTAATGCGGAAAAGTGTTATCATTGTTTTTCGATTTGACCAATATTTTATGGAATTATAACGCATTGAAAATTGATAACGTCACTTTCGAATCTTGCCACATTCACCGAACCTACGCCAAAGTACAACTTGGCGTGTTTAAGCTGGTATCAATACTATAAAACCCTAAGAGTAAGTAATCAAGAAAGCTAAAGATGTGTAAACTAGTTTCTTTCAAATTACCCTTTCCCTCAAAAAAAATGAATTTAACAGTGAAGGAAATGAAATTATACACACATTTTGGCAAAAAAAATGTTGATTTTGGGAAAACAATTTTTTTTCCAATAGATGTCGTTTGGCTAACACTCTACGTATCTGGTGATGGATTTGGGATTTGCCAATATAGCGGGGGGGGGGAGGTAACACGTAATAACAAGGTTAACATCGCTCTACACCAGTGATTCCCAACGTGGGCGTTACCGCCCCCTGGGGGGCGATGGAAAGATCCAGGGGGGCGGTAGAAGCTACGGATATAACATAGGATCTTATGGGTTAGATTGCATTGGGGGAGCGATGGGAGAAAAAAATTTCTGAAGGGGGCGATGGGATGAAAAAGGTTGATAAACTATGCTCTCCTACCCCCGGGCTTTTGAAAATACACCAAAAATGACATTTATATATAGAAATATATATAAAGTTGAAATGAAAGCCCGGCCGGAATGTGTGTTTCGAGTGTATGTGTAGCCCTAATGCGTTTATATTGTCAGATTCATACCTTTTTCGTGTTGTACTGGTGCTGCCATCCAACTTTTATATTTTGAGTTGAAGATTGTAAATTCTTGAATTCTCCCTGTTATTTAAGTATTAAGTATCATCCATGTTGATCTGCCTGCTCTCTCTCTCTCTCTCTCTCTCTCTCTCTCTCTCTCTCTCTCTCTCTCTCTCTCTCTCTCTCTCTCTCTCTCTCTCTCTCTCTCTCTCTCTCTGTGGAGAGACTTTTATGATTTTGTGAACTATATAGAATAGAAATGAAGCCTTGAAAAAAGATGAGAATGCAGATTCGTATGACCAATTAGCATTAATAATACAAGATTACTATATATTGAATTCATATCGTAAAAATATTCGAACTATGCAGTTGAACACAACTTGTTATCGTGTTGTAATTTATAACTGCTCGTTTCTTTTTTGCTCTGATTCATATTAAACTTCCGCGTGATTCAAATAGTCAGAATTAAAATTTCAGCCACACATTCTAATTCGACGAAGCAGGCACTAAATTGTTATCAGCAGAACTTGGACGTGTTAAAAACAAATGCTTGTTCAGAATTTGTTTATCCCGAAAAATGTCATTACGAAACGACAATATAACTCCAACGGCAATATAATAATTTGCTGGACTATTTGTCAAAATCATTCACAGAATGATTAAAGCGTGAAATACACTAATTAAGTAATAAAGACTCGCCAAGACCGAACCGCAATCACCTCTTAAAACTGTTTCCGTGATGCCAACATCAACTTTGTTGGACGATACAAATCTAACGGAGTAATTACGCGCAGCACGTCTTTAATGCGTCTGACAATGACCTTTTACTTTAAACCCATTCCACGTAATTACATTTTTTTCTTATTATTATTATTCCAAAAGCTACGAAGACGATACGATCACCGTTGCCAGAACGAAATTACTTAATTAAATAACATTTGTACATTCATTAAAATTCTCCATTTGGACTCGTAAAAATTCGAACACCGAGACAGAAAATCGTAATATTTTTCCCCAAACCCTGGCAAATATGACGATATTACGCGAACTCCATCGTAATAAAAATTGTTCGTTTGTATAGGAGGAAACAAATACCGTATTCTCATAACTGGGGAGGGGAGGGGAGGGGGCGTTTGTTAACGAAGAATATCATCATCATCAGCAGGAGCATCGTTCTGCGCAAAAGCGATAAAACGTAAAATTTGTGTAAGTCGCGAAAATGCGGTACACCGTCCCTCTATACAAGCGCCTATCCCCCACGGGAGTCGTTTGATAAGTTATCAACGACCGCTTCATTTTCGCCGGAAATGTTACGTTTTTATGGCTTCGAAGGGCCGCCAAAAGATTTGATTCATTACATCCATTACACTGTTATTGCCCGAAAGCATTAACCCGAACAAATGACTCTCTAAAGTGCGAAAAGGCTCAGACTAACAATTTCCAAACAGGGCGATATCGGGCGATGATTAGATGGTGCGTTTAAAAGAGAGGGCCGATTAGTGGCCGAAATATAAATACCCACCACCACTGCCACCGCCAACATCATTGAAACACAACCTGATTGAGGATTCGGACAAATAGCCTCATTGACTCTCATAGCTAAAAGTTTACTCAACCACTAGATAACAGGTCGTTTCGGTTCTCCCGTCGTGAACGGGAATTATGCCAAATTCTCTCCCGAAATTGACTACATAAAAGTTAAAACATAGCTCCGTAAATAATAATAATAATAATAGTTATCTTTCCAACAGTGAAAAAAGGATTAAAACGTAAAATAATATTAAAATATTTAATAACCAACTATAAAATCAAATACTCTTTGATTAAAGTTGTTCGAGTAATGAAACCTTATTTGCATCATCATTATAATGGGTAAATATTTTATATTTATTTATTCTAGGAGGAAAAAGTGAAAGTTTTATTATTCATTTTATTTGAATGAAAAATGTGTGTGTGTGATTAAGATGATAGTACTTATAAAATGCATTTTTAATGTAAAGTATATTCAGACGAATTATTTAACATAATGAAACTAATTTTATACTTTACGAATTGTAAATCACATAAATTTATTTTCACAATTCAACTCGAGCATACACAATTTATTTGGGATATTTGATAGCACCGAGAGCGCACGAGATAATAATTTTTATATGATAGGGTAGGGTGACCATACGTCCCGTATTTCTGTTTTCCTGGCCGTCCTGACTTTTAATCAAAAGTGTCCCGGTTTTTCCCGTTTTTCACACGAAGCCTAATTGAATTTTTATTCTTTGTTGAAGTCAAAGATTAAAATTATTTTTCAACTCATAAATTATATTATGACAATTACAAATATAACTACGAATATTAATCTCCTACATTTGTCTTAGTGAACGTTTTATCTCGTGGAATTCATTTTAATCCACTGCAATTTGCAGTAATGCTTTATTTCCCGCCATATTGCTTTTCCCGTAGTTTCAGCAATACATGGCAGCTCTGCTCAGTTTTGGCGATAATTGCCGATGTGCCGTATTTTCCCGTATTTGGAATCCTAATTTCCCGTATTTCTTGTGAGGAAATATGGTCAGCCTCTGATAGGGCGTATGATAGGAAATGTGCAGACGCACTCCATGCTTCCCCAATGTATATGCATAGCAACCGTGGCATCAGAAAAATACTACTGCACGCTCGTGAGGACACATACGTGGGGTTGGTGTCTCTCTTGGTTTGCGCACCCCACCCCCCTAGTCTTGTCGTGCAGTGTAGACACACTGCACTGGTGCAATGGTGGTCGGTTGAAGTTGCTTTCCTGCGGTTTTCCAGCTTCGGGGCGTGAACGCGCGCGCGCGAGCCGGTCTCCCATTCGAATAAGTCTTTCCGCAGAGCGCAGGCAGACCTACAACACGATACTGAAATAAGATGAAAATTCAAGTATTTCCATCATTACTTCAGAAAATGGAAGAAAGATGGCAGCATGAACACGAAACAAGCGTAACCTGACAACAAAAATACGTTAGGGACACACACGCACACTCAGAACACACATTATGATATGTGCCGATTCGTTAGAAATTCCGTGAAGGAATGTACACGAGATGCATGTACGGTTGAGTAGTAGTAGAAGTGTAGAGAGAGCAGCAATCACCAGTTTTTCTATCATAAAATTCCATGCCCACTTACATGAGTTGAGTGTCTGAATTTACAGGATCATCAGTAAATAAGGGGGACTACCATGAACTTGTACCGTGTATCTGAATACAGATACCCAGCGTGACATTGGGCGTTCGTTCCAGTGTGATGTTAAGGTAATGCAGACTAAGTAGTGTGTTGATTAGATCTCTTACTTCGTACTACGCTATTACAATCTTTCTTCTCGTAGGAGTCGATCTGATCCTTTCGTTACTGTTGAATTGCCGTCTTGTTCTAAGAACTCATACAAACAGAACATTAGTCTATCGCACTACCCTATAGTCGGACTTCACTTTAGTAACCATATCCAGCCCTAGTCTATTGTCACAGAATCAATTTACTAACATTTTTCCTCTGAAGAGGTTGGTGATGTCAGAATTAATTACTGTGGAAACTAATTGTGTATTCATGTAATTTTCTTAAGTGTATATGTCTAGATGTCGCCATCTATGTTCTGAAGACGAAATTGGCAATGAATAAATATTCTTATGAGTGCATTTTTTTTAAGAGAAGCGAGTGCCGCGTATTCACTCCTCAAAGTTAGGAAGCAACACAAAACCAACTGCAGCTAACAACGCTAACAACCACTATGTAAGGGCGGGGCCTACCACTGGGCCACCAGAGTACGCTGGCGAACTACGCACTGGGCCACCGAGACAACCAGCCAGCGGGGATTGAACTCGTTATCCGACTGCAGCAAAGACTGTTTTAAAACGCATGCCCTATCCTGTAGAATCCATCCAGTCCTATCCATCAGAAGACAGTCCCTGCAACGTGTCCAGACAACCCCTTAGCCAACAAGTCACTCACCCTTCAAACTATAATGCTTGACAAATATCAAGGAACAGTGTTGTGTGGTGTGTGTTTTTTTCCCCCTTGCCATTCCTAATCACACATCCTTCAAAGAAATTAAACTTAGCACATGATTAATAGACATCCTAAAGTATCTTTATTATGCAAAATGGGACATATGTCGCCACATGGCGAAAAAAGACGAGCAAAAGTAAAAAGACGAGCAAAAGTAAAAAGACGAGCAAAAGTAAAAAGATGAGCAAAAGTAAAAAGATGCTCATTACAGCAATTGCAAACAATTACGAAAAGTGTTTGTTCTGCTGGAAATAAGAACAGATATAAAATCATCAGAGTATGAAGTGTGAAGCCCCTTCGACACTGATGCACATTTGGAATCTGTTGTGTATGCTGTCCATTAAATTGTTGAACAGGGCTCGAAGGAGTTTGTCCCATTCGTCCTCCAAAGCGATTTTGAGTTCCTGTTTGGTTCAAAGGTTATGTCTTAGAGCGATTACGTCTGCCGGGTGCTGGAAAAAATGAAAGAACCGCCACACCTCAAGAGGGTAAATATGAAAGTGTACTCCTGGCCAAATAGCAGCAGACCTTGATAACGGTACTGGCAATAGAGAATTTGTGAGAACCCTTTCTCAGTGATTGTATAATGTTGGCTTATATGCAAGTTTGTAAAATGCATTCCGCTTTAAGCACATCATCGTCGAGAAATATTGCGTTGGTGTAATCAGCATATTCGTTGGGAACAGCAACAGTGATCCAAAGTCATATTCTCTGACGAATCGCTCTTCCTCATCAAAAGTGATTCTGTACACCAGCTAAAAACTTCCTAATGTTTACGAAATTGATCGCTATGGCCAAGGAGTAATGGTGTGTTCGTGTATCGTGCACAACGTCATAACTTCGCTTCATATCTTCGATGCGGCTATCGTAAAATCACAGCGGTGCTGCACCGACATTCCTCTGGATCATGTCCGTCTTTTCCGCGGTGGAGTTGGTTCATAGATGATAATACCTATCCGTATGGAACAAATGAAGTGTCCGACACACAAGCAAGTGAAGATATTGAGCGCATGTCATGCCCTGTATATTCACCGGAGACGTGAACCGACGTTACCGCACTCTGCAATGAAGAGAATGAATGATCGAAGACCTAACCCTCGAATCATATGGGAACTCAAAATAACCTTGAAGGACAAACGGGACAAAATGACTCAAGCTCTCCTCAAACATTTAGTGGACAGTATGCCCAACAGATGCCAAATGTGCATCAGTGTCTGACGAGGTCACACATCTTAGACTGAAGAACTCGTATCTTTTCTTATTTCAAGCAAACCGAGCAATTTTCATAACCGTTTTAAATTGCTGAAATATGGAACATCTATTTTTCTTTTGATTAGCTTTTCTTCCACCATGTGGCGATATCTGTCCCATTTTTCACAATAAAGGTACTTCGGGCTGTCTATTAAACATGTGCCAAGTTTCATTTCCTTGAAGGATGTCTGTCATTAGATACGCCGAAAAATAACGCCGTTTCTTAGCAATTATGAAGCAGTGTAGATTCTATAGGACACAACTGGTTGTCGAATGAACACAATTTCAAGGCAACAAAACAACAACGAACTGAAAAATCCAAGTGACAGTGTATATGATCGCATGGTCAGCAATACTTCAACATCACACACATAAGAACGCTTACCGAATCCATACCAAAGAAGGTTGTTAAATATATAACACTTCATTTTTGTCACTTATTTACTGATCATCTGGTGTGTTCGGATGCTCTACGCATGCAAAAGTTCCGAAATAAAGATTGCATGCTCGGAACATGATGCTGTATACGTGTTCAGAATTTCCTCGCATTCCTTGCATTGCTTCTTTTAGGTGTTGCAATTTATATTTCCTCTAGTATATTCATTCTGTTGCCTTCTTCGATCAAATACTTGATGTCACAGTTTCTTGTACACACAATCTCTTGTTTCGTATATCCTTCCATTATACTTTGTCATTATCCATCATTACTTCCAACGTTTTCGGGACTCTCATCCGCCTTAATTGTCCGTAGTATAGAAGAGGTTTCTACGGAAAATCGTATACGTATCAGTATCATGATCTGTGCTGTTGCTGCCAAAATGGAATTCTTTTCTATACTATTGCGATCAAATTCTTTTCTTTTGATCATGATATGTTAGCTCACACACGCACACGAGATCTTTCCATCCAAGTACGGTGCCATATTGAAGTTATAACTTTGTTCCGTATCGACTCCCAATTGTTCCGATGAACAGTGTTTTTGTTTCGCTCGAGGTATTTACTTCCAATAATGGAGGTTAAGTGGACCGATACCGCTTTCCAAGTATTACTTACTTCTCTTCGAAAAACTTTCCATACATGACGGATCCCGAGTGTATTAATATATCCAGTCAACAACACTTTTTATAACTCGTAAAAATATTTAATATGATTAACGTTTAATATTATGAACGTAAAACTATTTCTTTACAGAATTATTGGATATTTCAGATTTTAAAAAATGTTAATGATACATAGGGTATCTGAAATTGAAGTTGTCATGAGCTGTGTGCAGTCTTAACCACCAATCAGATAGCTAAGGAATTTTGGGAACGTATAACTCTCAGACTGCGGAAATAGTCCGAAAAAGGTCTCTCAAAACTGTAAAAACAATTCCCTTTTTTCCAGTTGTCGTTTGTGAAAGATAGATAACACTCAAATTCACGCGTTACAAATGCATTGATACTTGTCTAAGACGGAAATCTGTATTCGATGGAATCAAAAAAAATAGTCCTTTCATATCGATTAATGTTTTAATGTGCACCTTTTTTTTATAAAACGAAAATCTCTCTAAAATGTGTGGAATATCGTTTCAGTCTATTCACATTCCTTTCCATACAAGTATCCCTATGTAGTCCTTCTCATGCCAGAAGCATGTATGTGCGAATTTCGAAAACTTGGGAATGACATTTGAATTTTTGCTCTAGCCATATCATTCTATGAGTGTCATTTTACTAAAATACTTAGCAACATGTGTTTCAATGTGGGTTAAGCATTCGCAAAAAAAAAATTATTTGCAAATAAATGCAATAAATTTGCAATTTTAAAATGCAAATAAATTTTGCATTTGCAAAATTTAGCAAAATAAAGGATCCAAACAGCTAATGAACCCAAAAAGTGAAAATTTGCACATTCATGCTTCTGGCAAGAGGGGGATGATATAATACAATCATAAAAAGATAGTGTGATACGAACACAGAATCTGGGTTCGAACCTGCAATCACCGACAACATAGTTAATTCTTATTTCGCAGTGCTATGCGATCGTTACGGACACACCCTAGTCTTTCAAGATTATTTTTAAAAAAATATTCAAATTTGAATACTCGTGGTTATCAAGAAAACATTTTATTTTCTGGATATTATGATGAGGTGAACTCGGAAAGAAAAGTCATCTGGTCTCCTCCGGGACTCGAACCGAGGCGCTCTTGCATGCCGGGCAAGCAGTTTGTTATCTGTGGCGAGACTTTTTAACTGGGAGATCGGCTCACATTTGCGCCTCGAATACGGAACATACTGCATAATAACTATGATATAGGCTCTCGATAGGCATCAAACATACAGATCCACCTCGGTTCGAACGAGGTTTGACTTCATATGGCCAAGGTTGGCGTATTTTGGCAACTTCTTAAGTGAAGTGATGCCTGTATATCCTGAAATTGAGTCGCGATTCTGGGTTCTACAGTAAAAATCGTTTGATGGAAACGATGAGCCTCTGCACTAATGGTACGAAGTACAGATGACTGGATACCAAGGGAAAATAATTGGAAAAAAAAGTCACATTCCTCAGTAGGGAATCGAACCTCCAGTCCTGCACTTTCCGGGCGCGCGTTCTACCATTGAATACAGAGGGCAGACGTTTCCTAAGAACACTGTTCCTTTGGGCTGAATGGGACTGCACAATAGACATCCTAACCAAACGGTGACTCAGTCCATATTCCAAGGAGTTTCTAACTGAAAGGTCACGGTCGATATCATCATGATATCATCTTTTCCCACGGGGGCCCCAAGATCAGCCACACAGGCAGTCAAAGAACTGGACCCCTACCCGCCAACACAAACCCCCAGTGCGACCAAGAGCACTCCCGAGCACCCACCAATCAGAGGATCATATATTGTGCTAAAGAAACTAATACAGGCAGGACTCGGCTGTGGGGAAGCCGGATAGGGCACTTCACAGGTCCTGAGACATGGTATTGTTACATGCCAATTAGAGAACAGACAAACAGAGGAACATAACTACACATCACTACGTTATCGAAGCATAACGCTGGAAAACATTACAATCGTGTTGCTAAAATGTCGATCAAAAACAACTCGATTGTCTTTGCTATGGACAATAAGTCGCGCCAAAACAACATCCCGCGGTCCTGGTGCGGGTAGCAAACCTAAAACAACATCTCAGTCACCATCCCCGCTGAGGGTAGTAATCGGGAAGTTCAACTAGGTGTGCTGTAGTGTGCTGCCATGTGATGTCGGAAGTGCGGTGAGCGACACAGGTTGCATGTTTACCATTAAAAAATGTGGAAATAAAAAACTTTAAACATATAATGCAGTAGATCAAAATGAATGAAAATATGTGGCGCGGAATATAATGTAGATGTAAACGAATATAATTTCCATAGTGGGAGAAGAAGTAGAAAAAAAACATACGATTCAAAAAAAATTATGTAGAATTATATGACAGCCTCCTAACTCAGCAGCAGCTGCTCGTAACGAAATTAGCCTCCAGATGACGACATAGAACGAAACGAAGAACCTCTCCGCTAATTGTACGAAGTACAAATGACTGGATACCAAGCGAAGATAAAATCGTTTGCCTTGACGTGCACTATCAGCCCTAACATTTTGGCGGTAGAGTTCTATAACACTCTATATATTCTAAAAATTATATAGTAAAAACGGATAGGATATAGTCTTTGTATTAATTTTTTTAGAATGGCACGTACATTGTATATGGGCTTAATACTGGCACATCTTCAAAAATAAATGGTCTCTGGTCTAATTGTTTTGCTCGATTGCTGACTTTGAAGACACTTTTTCCCGTCCCCAAATCGGAAAAGATAACCTGAATAACAGCACCTACTCACATATAATTCTTCCACATTTCCTCAATAAAACTGAACCAGGACAATGTATTGGTAACCCCCCCCCCTTCCACTCCCAATGCGAAACACAAATCCCGGTATCGAACATTACTACTAATGACCAGACACTACTCCGGCTCGTTCACATTCATTTGTATTCGTTAATGATGCTTTTATTTTAGATTACTTTGATATTTATAATTCTAGGATCCTTTCTCCAAGGAACGGGATATCGGATTCTTCATAACATTTATCGGAACTTACCGAAAATACGATGGAAGAAATAACTGCTAACCTCTGTTTGAGACGGATATAAATGATACATCTTATATGATATAATGAAAGAGCCAAATAAAAGAAAAAGGGGAAAAAGCCTTTTTCCCTGTGGTTTCAAATTTAATAAGCTTCTTTCCGTTCTTGAAGACAAAAAAAGCAAGAAGAAATATTATTTATACTATATATATTTATCTGTCAGTGTTTGTGAGCGTATGTGTTCTTAATGGCCCATGTAAAAGTAATGTATTAAGGGAAAAAGAATCGGTGTAGAGAAAATAATCACTCAAAATGTTTAATGGGGCCTTAGACTTGACTTTCTCTTTTTGTCCATTAATTTCTTTGATGTTGTTGTTCTTGAGTCTTTTTCTCGCAGTATTTACGCTCATTTCTGTACCGAGGGAAACAGAAACATAAAAGAATCCTGGGAGAGTACCCTCCATTAATATTCTGTTGTTCTGAGCTTGATAGCTCTTAATGGATATTTTATATGGCATATTTCACGTGTCCGTTCGTTGCTGCCCATCACTTGAAATATACGCACTACAATATACATGAATATAGGCTTTCGAAATTTTCCTCCATAACGAAAATGAAAGCTTTTCCCAATTTTTTTTTTCTTTCGTTTCGTCTGATATTATTCTGTAGTATTTTTCAAGCCTGAATTTTCCCATTAAATCCACTTACATAATATACCGTATATAATTTCACGATATACCGCATTATAATTAATAATACTAGTGGGAAAGATTTTTTTTTCATCATAATAAATTAATATTAGTTCCCATATTTCAAAATTAATTTTGTTTTAATGTACCAAATATTGTCATTTGTTTAAGTTTTTGACCGGTATGCAAATACGAAATATTTGTAGACATTGAATACTGACGCTATTACGAGTGATTCGCAAGTGATTGCAAATCCCTCATCTCTCAAAGAGATTTTGTTATGATACAAAAAATATTAGCTTGTTGTAAATAACTTACAACAAGCGAATATTTTTTGAATATGATTGTTTGAATTGATATGTTTTCATTTTCAATGAAAACCAGAACTACACATTCGCTATAACAACATAAATTCTCGAAAAAGCATATTTTCCTTTCTCTTTTCTTTAAGTATACATAAAATGTATACTAGAAAGAGGGGAAATTATTTTTAAATCTCTTCACCCTATTTATCCGTCTCTAAAAGTGGGGCATATCAGTACTAGGGCTATATTATATGGCCCTGGTAACATCAGCTATTTAGTAGACTACTACAGAAGGTGTTAGCCTTGGTCAGTACCTCCCCATGGGTAAGAAGAGCATATTCTGAAACTTATCTTTCACCTTTTTTCACCTTTTTAAAGGTGAGAAAACACGCCATTTTGTCTGTAAGTATGTTGGTTGGGCAGGTGGGAGCACTACGTCTGGTCTTGGCGTTGCTGTTGAAAAATCCCCCTCCTCTTTCTTTCCTTTCTTGTAATCTTCCAAAACTGGACACAGGTCAAACAGATCTTAATCATTTTCTCTGCCTTAAATGCTATCAAACATTTCTATATTCATTTTTATACTCCATTTGCAGAAACTGCTGCATTCCACAAAGTGCAAAATTTTGTTGAACAATTAACATTGTGTATATGCTTAAGCAGTATATATGTATATATATTCACATATATATATATATGAACGTATGTCAATGAATGTAATATATGTATGTCATTTATAACTTCTCGTGATAAATGAATTTAAGTTTTTTTGCATCGCAGAAACGTAAGTCTGAGGAGGAAAACGAACTGGATAAATTATTTTTTTATTATTTTTTATTTTAAATTATTTTTCGCAGTTGTGAACTGTCGGACTTTAATAACGGACTTTTACTGTATTTGAAGAACATGGCACGGATACTGCTGAAAATATGACGTATTTTCAAGACTTCTGAATTGTAATTTTACGGCCTGTATGTTAAACATGCAACATATTCCGCTTTTTTTCAATGTTTCAGAGTCAGGGAATCTTTTTTTGAAACACCCTGTATGATACATTTCCTGACATAATGAGGAAATGGTTCCATAAATCTTACACAAAGAATTTTTATCCGTCCTATTTTTCGAATGACAAAGTACGTGCGCAAAACCGATCGATACTTTTGTACTCAAAGAATTCGATATTTTCATATTTACTTTGGTGAGAGCAAGAAGTTTACTTCAAAGGTGTTTTTAGACACATTCCGTCAAAGGGAATGGCACAAAGACAAGATGAGCTTAGGAAAACCCATCCGGCGGAAAGAAGAATAATGAAAACATATCTAAATAATCCGTATTACGTGGTGTCGTATAGAACTCATGTTGTCAGAGTCACAGGCTCACCCGTAAACAACGTTAGGTTAAGGATGACGCGTGTAGCATCAAAAAGTCTCTTGCCCTTTTAACTGACACTGCGTTTGCGCAACGCTTTATTAAAAAAAAAATTAGAACTTTATAAACTTAAAAACTTTATTTAAAAAAAATTAGAACTTTTAAGAACTTCTTAATGTTATTTAGTAACCATTTGGACAGGTGAAGCACAGCGGGGACACTCTGTCCAGCACCTCCTAGAGATAAAAAGCCTCCGCACTGGTTAACATAAACGTCTTTCAGACTACCTAGCAAGTTTGCCACATTTTGAAACACAGCATCCTCATTTCGTTTCTTCTTATTTTGGCGTAGAATCTTCGTGATTGGCTCACAAATACCACGTAGTGATTGGATGTGGGGCATTGACATCGCCAATTCTGAGTCTGGTCACTTCTTTCCCCCACAACGATGATACTGGCACGAGCAGGGAATTCTTTTCCCTGAATATTCTGAGGAAAAATGGACTACTTACTGACGTCACAAGCAGCGTGAGGAGGCCTTCTATTTCTAGGAGGTGCTACTGTGTCGCACATCCTTGAGGGCCGCTTTGAACTAACCACACGATTTTCTGTACACTATTAATTGTCAAAACCAGTAGGTGCCGACCCACCGTTGATTTTGAGCTTCTTGAAGGTTCTTTGAGACATTGAGAGTATGACCCACACATCCTTCAGCAGCACCCCCCCCCCTCCACTCAGGGTGGAGTTTATAGTCGGGTCCTCAGACAGGCACGGATCCATGTGTCGGGAGGGGAAATATATGTATTGTGCAGTTTCTTTCGATGATTTCGTATGTTACGGGAGGGACTAATTTTTTCCCCATATTATTCGGCTCTTGCAGAGGTGGATTCGGGGGCGTCGGAAATTTTTTGATCCTGTGGGTGCTCAGACCCGTGTTACAAATCACCGTGGATGCTCGAACACCCACAACAACCCCGGCTCTGACTCCAGTGGTATCTTCAATTTAACCCTCTATTATTCACCATCCAAAAAAAAAAATTGAAAAGAAATATTTTTCCATCCACATATTTGCGAAGTTCATTTTTTCCCCTGAAATATATTTTAGCAGACACTGTATTTTTCGCCAAGGGTTATTAAACAATATTTGGCAATTTTCCCCACATTTGGCGAGAATCGGCGATGTCCCGTATGGATTATCTCAATTTCCTGTATTTTTTTTATCCAATATGGCCATCCGTATTATATTTTCCTCTCATTATATTTTTCGTCAAGAAATGTCTCATAAAACGTCAACCTCTGTTATAACGACAAAATTCCGAGAAATCTTCAGTGTCGTTATTACCGAGTTTGAATATTTGATACTATCAATAGACATGTTTGGCCTATATTTTCAAACGTTATTATACAAATATTTAAATTCCAATTAAATTAGTTATGTCTGTAAACGTTTCTCATCAATTTTTAGCTGTTAAATATAGAGATGTTTAGATCCATTGACTCGAAATGAATCGTGTTTTTGTTAAACACTCGATATATGATAACTAAATAATATGACACATGGGAATAACCTATTCCCACGTGTCTAACTATCACTGATGTTTTAGTCGTTTAAAATTATTTGCCGTTCCACAATATACTGCTAATTAATTCCTTACTATAGTTAGCGCCAGTCGGAATTCGAAACCGGTAGATAATGAATACGGAATATTCTCGTTGAACCTAATTAGTCTGTCGTTTTCGTACAGTACAATCTCGGATGTCCGATGAAATAAGGTCGTTCTAGAACTGGAACTCGCTAACTAAGGCTGATGCTCGGGTTCTGTGAAGTTATAATTAACGACGAACGAAGAAAAACAGAAAATATACGGCCTTAAAAAAAATCGCAATTTGAAGTTGGAGATTTTCTTCGTCGCGTCTCGTCTCTTCTTCTTCTAGTCTCGATTTGAAAAATACGTCTTTTTTTACTGTAAAATCACTAATTTGCTCTTCCTGGTATTACCGAAATACAATTTCTAGACGACCAGCTGCATTTTTAAGATGTTTTTGGATATGTACTATTTCAAATTTCCTTATACTGGTATCATACAAATACATTTTTTTTTTTTTCGTTTTTTTCAGAAGCTAGCTCCTTATGAAAATGAAGCCATGTTCACATCTGCATGCATAGAATTTTGAAAAAGACTGATAATTGTGAGTTTTGAGGTGAAAAGAGGGCACAATTTTTTTCAATTACTCTTTCTGCGAACGAGAGGAGAGAAAACCAATTTTTCGAACAGAAATAACAAACTGCTGGTGCTAATTGGTGAGTATTAAACACTACTTGGTAGGTACTTGTCTTGCTTATTATAATATTATAACAAAATGATACAGTAGACAGTAGAGTCTCGATAATTCGAAGTGAAGCGAGACCACCTTGGATATAACAGAAAATGACAGTGCGTGCGTGTGTGTGTGTGTGTGTGGGGGGGGGGGGCAAAGAAAAGAAATAGAGTTCTTGTTGAACACTTGTATGCACTCTTCTCGTCAACTGTACATTTGTTGCGATTTTTTGAAAGCCATTGTTACCGTTTATCTGAGCCTCAGCTTTGTAAAATTTCAAAAAATTATTTTGCTCTTGGACATCGTGATGCTGCATCACAAAGAAGAAGGTTCCAATTTCGGCACCCATACGGTGTAACACATGATGCTGATAATAATTGGAGAAGTCGAAATTTTTATTTATCACATAATCGAGGTCCTCCAAAAGGGCGAGTCCCAATGCAATCACAATTTGGTTGCTCTCCATAACTATTCAGGGGCCTCTACTAGTCATATGTCTTTACCAAACACATTTTTATATAATTTTTTGTGCGCTTTTGCGTGTGTGTTCATTGTCATTTAAATATTTTCAGTTTTTTGCATAATATTTGATTTTCTTTTATTGGGATCAATTTCCCCATAAAACTTCACTGTTGAACATATTATTCGCGGTATAATATTCACAGCGGCCAATAAGCTGAATCTTTTGTGTGACATATGCGTGACTGAAAGCCTAATAAGCTAACGACATGCACGAGCCCGCAGATTAATCTCACATGGGTTCTAAGACACAAAGAAGGATATAAGCAATTAAACGAACTCGTGTCATTTGGAAATAATTAGGTAATATAAATTCCGGCAACGCCCACTAGAAAAGATGTACTCTCGTCCTTATAACAACATCTACAGCCGCGGACAATGCTACATACCGTCCAATTAACTGGATTTCACCGCAGTTCTCTTTGAAAGAGTGAGACAGTCGGTTCGTTCGCTTCTTCGACATTCATAAACCATCGATCAACGTGTATGAGACTTTTCAGAGAATTAACAACTCGCTCTTTTCGTGAATTATTTCTTCGAAAGTCCGTCCTCGTGTAAAAGTCAAGCATCAATCATTGAAGTGATTCCTATGTCCGCCAGTCAAAGATTACCTTCGTCGCTAAGTTTTAGAGGGTTGAAAAGACGAATTCGAACGACCATACATCAATCAAGTTATTTATAATTGATAGACTCTCAGTTTTTTATATATATATATTTGCAATTTTTTTTTGTACGAACAACTGGAAAAAATATTACATCAAGAATATTATAGAGTGTGTCAGGATATAAAATTCCGAAAAGATCAACAATAATGGAAAAAAGCGAGATGTGATAATTTCCGTAAAATAAAATCACTGAGTGATGTAAAAATTTATATTTTATACAGCCTCAGATCAAAAATAGAAAATTAATTAGAAGTATTTGCTTCTCCTTTTATTCCGATGTAAATAAACCCCGTAGCATTTGAAGAGAAATTCACCGGGATATATGTGATTGAAATTTTCGGTTTTCGCAACTTCTCACTCCCATCATCTCTCTCCCTCATATTCTTTCCCATACTTAGTTCTTTTAGCACGTAAAGAAGTGAAGAAAAATCAAGAATTCCAAAATCACCGTTTCTTCGAAGAATTTTTACCCAAATTTTACGCGGAATGAATTTACTTTCAGAATATTTCTTATATTAAAGAGAAGCACAAATTTTACTGACCTGGCATTTTTTTGATGTGGGGGAGACCGTATGACAAAATATTTAATCTCTTTATATCTCTATATTTTCATTCTACGGGAATTGAAACGATCACGACTAAAATTTACCAGTTTTTTTATTATTCTCTACATTTCAATTTAATTTCAGAATCCGTCGTAGATTTTTTATTTCTTTCTGGGAGTTTCAAATTGCGTATTCCCTGTTGGAGATTCTGTATGCTATTTCAGAAAGGAGACAGATTGCCAGACACAGACAGAGAATGGGACGGTTGCTGAAATGAAAAAAAATTAAAAAATCCATTGTGCACATGGGTATTTGATGCAAAGTAATTTTACTGGGTAATAAAAAATCCGGGGTAAAAACGGGACATGAAAATCATTAAAAAAAACTATTATTCATTCTGAATTTTTATTGATTTTATTTTTTTCAATATTTCATTTAATTTATCACTGGTGATTCGAATCAAAGTTTTACCGCTGACAGAATTTTTAGCAGATGTGTGTTGTGAAAGGTTTCCAAAAAAAACTTTTTGGGCTTCCGAGACCAACGAACTCTAGAGAGTCTTTATTTAGAATCGCATAAAGCATTAAAACAACCAACTTTTACGAAATTTTAGTTTTACTAATGTTTAGTTTAAGTATTTTTATAATACGTGCCGAGACGGAAAAAAAAGAATGAGAATGCTTTTTTAGTAATTAATAATCACATATTTATTACATGTATACAGTAAAATCTCCCATAACGCTCACCCTTGAACATTAAGGTTAACCTCCAAATAACGGCCACTTTTGGAAATTGAAATGATTAAAAAGTTATGCATTACCACATAAGAAAAATTACCCCGGAGATTTGTTTCGAAGGAGTTTTTCCTTCCTTGAATCCTACGGACATAAAAATAACTACGGATACTTTCCTACGTCAGTGGTTTCTGAAATGTGATCTGCGGACCCCGGAGGTTCCTCGAGTAGATGCTAACGGGTGCACTAGACGCGTTCCAGAAAGAGAAAAGCAGAATTTAGGGTTAGAATTTGGCAAGTGGCTATGTCATAGACCAGTGAGTCCTTGTTTTCCATGTTGTCTTTTTTTTTTTTAATATTTAATACTTTCTTTTTTAATTGAAAATATTTCGCTAGAAATTAAAAGATAGCTGATTACGCCGGAGGAGGAATCTGATCTGAAGAATGCATGTTCCGGGATACCAGGATTACAGTGCAATTGAACGCATTTATCTTCATGAAATTTTTGAATAAACTTAACAATAGAAAATCGCAAATAAAGTTCTTCGTGAAAAAATTCACGTCTTCAATGCGAAATAAATGGCATGTGCTACAAAACAGCTTCATCTAAATTATAACATCATGAGTTATTATAATTCTCTACAAGCAATTAAAAATATTAAAATAGTTTCAGAAATACTGAGTCTCCTAACAACGGTGACCTCCCAATAACGGCCACATTTGCACCACATTTGTTGGGAGATTTTACTATATATACAATTTTATTTTCGTATAAATTAATTGATACAAAATTTATGAAGCTAAAACTTGAGCTATACAAACATTTCTTTGCTAGCTCATGATAACAGGGAACAAGTATGGGATAATACATATTTCTCTTTTATACCCTGAAATCTTAAAATTATTGTAAAAATGACATGCACGTAAGAAATTGGCTATTATTATGCATATATTCAAAATGGTAGCCAGTTGATATTCAGGGACACTTATTCATCTCCCTTAATTAATTTCTGGCCCTTTAGGGCAAACGGGAACGGGTTTTTCTTGCTGCTACTATTCATCTGATATGCAAAGTGTCTTTCTTTCCCCTATTTGAAGTCATTCGTGTATCTAAATTCACAAACGTATCTATCTACAAATGCATTATTCAAGAATTGAAACCCAAAAATTAATTAAATTTTCTTTTCTCTCTCTCATCAGATTGGTTACGGCCGATTCTCCCTAAAGAGATTTTTCCCAATTCGATCCGAATACAGACTTTCTTTTTAGAAACTAATTGCCTTTTGGGGCGATTCAATCGCCTCAAAACCTTATTTCTGAAACTCTGAGGCAAGCACGTTACCGCAATTCAAATGAGTCTTTAAAAAAAATGTTGCGTATAATCAGAAAAAGAGGAAAAATACCTTAAAAATATGAATATTGGGAAAGTTATAATCGACGTAATTCTTCTGTGGCGATAACTGAATGTGCTTCAAAATGCATTAATGCTTCAAGTTATGGAAAAATAGATAAATGAATCTGAATATTTTTTTTTACTCTTATTTTTCCTCTCATGTCATCGGTGAATTCAAATTGAATGCTCCAAATTCACCTCAGGATTTCTGGAAATAATGTGAATATATTTTTCTTGAATTTATCGATGAGGAATTCATTCGGAAACTTTTTCCCAATAACCGTATCCTACCATTAACTTGAGGAAATTCGCTGATTTTGTTCAAAAAATATTCCAGACTAAAACTTCAGTTTATTCGAAATAAATATAGAAACGAGAATTTTCGAAACATTTCGTCGTTTGTATCAGAGAAAAAATAACGTTTTCCTCATATACTTTTCCACTTATGGATTTCGAGTTATTCGTATCCAAAAGTATCACTTCACATTCCGAATCACTCTCTAGAAATTCATGGGAAATAAGTTTCAAATATTCATTATAATGCAGCTGCTTTTCAAATCTTTGGAAAAGTTAATATATTTAAGCATATGTTTCTATGGTTTTTTTTTTTCTCTTTCTCGTTTCGTGACTCGTCAGGAGGATTAAAAGCTCGAAATCGATGTATTTATTCAATATATATATTGAAATAGCCGCTCCGTTTCATTTGAATGTCGTAAGGAATCGCCGGGAGTAAAAGCACACACAATGTCGTGTCTCAAGTGCTCCGAAATGAGAAAGACTTTTGCACGTGACATTTCACAAATAAACTGAGACTATCTTCAAGAAAATGATAGGCAATCGGCTCCGGTAATGGACGCTTCAATGCATTTTGTATTATTCATTGTCAACTCTTTATCTTACACCCTTTCTGTAAGAGTCCGTAGCATTCATGGAAATGAGTGAGCTTCTCATTACATACAAATGTGATGAAATATAGTATTGTGAATAACTCGAAATAAATGAGTTTCTCAATACCAATAAAATTTGTTGAAAAGTTCATCTTTATTGCAGCATGGTATTTGATGGTCTGGAAAATAGGAATTATTATCTCATTGTCGTGAACGACGTTTTCCCCCATCAAAATATTTAAACTTCTGAAATTGCATAGGAAGTATATAATTCTTATTTTAATCAAAAAAGGTCTTTTTTTTTTACATTCATTTGTTATGTCTCGTATATTGGCTTCTTGGCTTCCACTCTTGGTTTATACTGTAAGGCACCCAAACATCAAAGCGTGATGAAAATTCAATAACAGTCCAACGCTTCAATTAACCAAACAGATTACAGCATTTTTTCGCAACGTACTCTTAGTTACTCTCACTTTCTTTGCGGCTTTTCGTGTGTAGGGTTCGCGTATTATAATTAGGTAGCTCTTTGGGGTGCTCACGATTCCTGAGCAAGAAACCTCATTTAAATATTGAAAATGTAATTCAAATTCCGTTTGGGCCTACTACCGAGAGAAAAGGAGCGTGAGAATGACCAGCCTTTGTTGATTACGTTCAGAATCCTAATCTCATTACAAAAAAGGCCACGAAGAGTTTGAGAACACACATTAATTTCAAGTTCATACTTAGATTTTTTTTTCCTAGTTTCACTACTAAAACTGAAATGTTTTCACAACCCTGGGTACAACCAATCACGTTAACTATAAATAAAAATTCAAAGGGAACAGTAAAAAAACCAATTTCGTGAAATAGATTAAAAGAATTTTTTCACAAGACTCCTTACAGTTCCTCTTTCCTGAAGAGCATATAGAATCTTAAGATCGGTTGAATATGCATCCTCAAGAAAAAACATGAAAGATTTATAACCAGAGATGGAACTCATCCACCAGTAGATGAGAAAAGGGGGTAAAAAAAAAATTCAAATCACACACAAAATCTAAACAGAAACATAGAAAACAAAGTGTGCTCTGCCGCAAAACTTCAACAATTGTAAACGTGACGAGAAGGCACGCGCTTAAGAACAAGTTGGACCAAGGGTAGCAAAAAAAAAGATCTAGAGGAACTTCTACAAAAAATCTTTGCTGAATGCGTTTGTTAACAAAGCGAAGGATTTATTTCGCCATGCGTTTTTCGGGGACTTTTTTTTGTTTTTTACTCGTGAGATAACTTAAAATATCTCAAAAAAAATTTTTTTTTATTTATTTCTACTCCTTGCTGTGCATTGCTTTAAACATTTATTAGCGATATCTTCTTCGTCACGTCTTGGTTATGCATTCTGTTACGTGCGGGGAATGTTGAATACGTGACTCGTCAAAAGACGTGGCGTAACTGCGAATTGTAGCAAAATAAAAAGGAGGGTATGAAAGTTCACGAAATCGAAAATAACTGACGAGATTCCATACTAAACTGTTAAATTTAAGGAGAAGAAAATTGGAAAATTAAATGCTTTCTCGCATACCTAAATAAAATATTAATCTCCTGCACATGCTTACTATCTAAGGCGACGATTTTCTGACGTGATTTCAAATTTACACTCCCAATGCTGATCTTGTAAGATGATGTCATTGAATTTTGTCATTATAACCGTGGTATGGTACTGAGGATAATTGTATGAAATATAGTCTGACCCATTTATAACGAATTCGGAAAAAAAACCAACGAAACTAATCGTCATACGCGAACTTCGTTATATCCGCGTGCGCGAAAATGAGTCAATCATTGCTTTTATTTTTCTTTAATATTTTTCGGGGGACAAAATTGTAAACTTATAATGTATAACGCAAATTTCACTGCTTCTATACAAAGCTCTAAAATGAGTAAAACATCAGTATAGGGCTGTGGATGTCGGACGTCCCGTATATACGGGATTGGAGGGCGTTCACCGTGAAGGGGTTTTTTTTATTGAATTCAAAACTTTTAATTAGTTGCACAAAGAGAAATATTTCTTTTCGCGATATATATATATAATTTTTCTAATTTTAAGATATTTCATGAAACACTGGCATATGTGCAGATTTTTTGAGATTTTACTTTTAATGAAAATGCACTCTCTATTGGCTTTACAGGGAACAAAAAAGTAATAATTAAATGTACGTACTGAAGACAGCTTCCAATAGAACTTCGAGCTCTTTTTTTTTTAAGCCTAGGTTTTTTATAAGTCCTTACTTGTAATGTATTTGTCATTTTCAAGTGTTCTATCTAAAAATGAATCATATGTAAATAGTGGTTAATATGCATTTACAGTTGCCGTGCGAATCGCAATATTCGATTAAGCGGGGAAAAGTTGATATTCCACCTACACTGTCTCTATGGGAGAAATTTTGGTTCCAGAGGATTTTACCCGTTTAGGGCTATCTCCGTTACCCAATTAAGCGGGACAGACTGTATTTGCCTATATTCTATTTCATTCATTCTTTGATTCGGGACAGTGAATTTAATAGCGTAAAACCGGGACATCTGGCCACCCATGTGTACCGGATGTTGCTTCGCACAATGAATATCAATTTAACAAAAATCAACAATCATACGACGAGTCGTGTTTTACTGCCTTAATTCCCTATAACGAAGTCAGACAAATATTTGTCGAACTCGAACCCTAAGAATTTCTTTCATAAAATGAAAAGCAAACATGCCAAAAAATGCTTTGTTATATCCGAGTTCGTTGCATTTCATTGACGTTAAAAGTTGCTCGTTAACTTCTCCATGGGAATTGATAGAAAAAGCAGCTTATTGACGTTACAGCCGTGTTAACCAGGGCTGTTATAACTATACTGGCTTATCTTAACCTTTCCCTCTCATCCTTTCTACCCGTATAATGTATTAAAATTAAAATGTTATATCTCCCATCTGTCATTTTTATGATACATACAAAAATACAAATACAACGCCACAACAGGCAAAATGCCCAACGAAGTGGCTGAGAAAAAGATGCCCATAGCAGATATGGATGTCATATATTTCAAAAATACAGCAACCCAATTAAAAATGCAATTAGAAACAATATATATATGCATGATAAAATATTATACAATGCCCATAAAGAATACTTATGGTTGTCTTATTCCAAGTATGGATAGGGATAACTGAGATGAATAGTTTTACTGCATAAAAATTTATATATCATTCATTATACATGAATTCTCACACTGTCCAAAAAATTCAACAACTTTAGCAATAAGTAGATTTCCTCATGAATGAAAATTTTGAATGTTTTCCGGACGGAGCACTCAAAAATGAATAGTTGGATTGTTTAGACTCAATGAATGAATACTTATTTTCGCTCATTAAATGAAGCTATTAGAATGTAACTGTGGTGCTACTGGTATGTATTTGAAGAAGAAAAAAAACGTATCTGGAGAAAAATAGCGGTATATCAGGCATTATAAATCATTCTTTTGTTAAATTTAAAGCTGAAATTCCAAAAGTTAAAGAAAATTGAAGTAACGTGGTTTCTACTTGAAATGAGAAACCTGATATAAGCGGAGAATCATATTCATTATCTTCGAGATTTTTTTCATGGTTTTTAGCTTTTCAACTGAAAATATTCTTTCATTTGAAATGACTAAATATCAGAGAAAAAAAAATTGACTGACGAAATAAAACAGTCTTTCTCGAATTGCACATTTAATGATTTACTTCATGTTTCGTAATAACTTTTCAACAAAGTCCTGAAATTCTTTTCCAGGATGACTTGAACTTCAGTTTCAAATTCGAATTATAATCATTAGCGAAAAGTTCATGTTGAGCAATGAATTATTATTATTTTCAATCACAGTTCGTCCTGAAAATTCCGAGATTTTTTTTATTGGTGCTTGCCTTTTGATTTTATTAAAAATGAGCGTTTTGTGGCGATACGGGGATGTTGAAAATCCATTGCAGGAGTAGTAAACCTGTAGGACGCGTAGGTTTTTCAAAAAGAGCCTTTAAAACTGTGAAAAGTATTTAAAGATAGAGTGTAAAAATTCTCAACAAAAATGTTTAGTTATAAAGGTTCTTCTGATGTAAATATGAGGTTGAGAGAAAGAAAACTATACACCCAATTGACAAGTTTAGAGGCCCCCTAAAAGTGCGATGTAATGAGCCGATGACGTTCATATTCTAAAAATTATGAGTTCACAAAAAAACAGTTTTCTAAAAAAAAATAATTCAAATTTTTATTTAGTTAAAATTTTTCGTTATACTGTAAAATTTTTTTGTGCAACCCTAAACAAGCACAATGATAAAAAAATAGAAACTTAAAATAACATAAAAACATTTAAAATTTTTATGTTGGAGATAGGCAAGCGAGATATGTGATCTTAATATTGGCACCGGCAGGAAAAATGTTGGCCACTACATTTGAAATGCCTAGTCTGGCTTTTAATATAACTAATGTGTTGTTTTTTGAATGTTTTACTAGGTACTCAACATGACTGATCAAAAATTCCATTTCAGATAGTACTCGATTTTATAATTTTTTGAATGAAGGTGATGCTGCAGAAATACATTCACTCTCCCTATTTTAGAAATATTCTTTAAATGTTTATAAGATCAATAAAAGGTGCTTTAAAAGAATCTACAGTTTGATGGTTTCGAGATCTTTTCCCCAAGTTTTGAATCTGGGAAATTCAGTCTAGAACAGGAGTTTCTCACATAAAGTTTCTCGCAAAACTTTTGATACTTATAGGGATGTTCAGCTTAATCCTTGATGATAATGAGGCTGTTCCACGGAACTAATTTTTGAATATTAATCCCAAAAAAAGTGTGTCCTTTATGCCATCTCAACAGCATCATAGCCTCCCGGGGCAAAATGAAGGAGGGCTTCATCATCACCGCTTAATATACATATTTATTGTCATTTTAATAATTGTGCCAGATCTTATCGTAGAAACCACTATTCAACATTCCGCGGGATGTGCGGGCCATGGGTCCCCGGTTGAACACATGGTTGGGGGCATGTCAGCCTATTGCACCGCATCTCAAAATTCGTGTACCGAGAAGCTCCTCGGCCAAGTTTGTTGGCGATCTAACTCGAAGCGGATCGGTGCCGCTGGGTGTATTTGGCGCTTTCTCCTTCTCGATTTCTTTGTCAGCCTATTGGGAAGAATATTCACGAATCAAAAGCTTTGGTTATACTGTATAACCATCAACAGAAGAAAAGCTCCTTCACAAGAACTCCGACATATGCATTAACTGAAATTATCATGATGCTAATCAAAGGGTGTTCATCTGTGTTGTCGGTGAATATCACCTGAGCACGAAATCAAGCATCTGTCCTCAATGGTTTAAGTGAGCACCATGACCCCTACAAGGGTAGAGCGGGCAAGACTCTAGCACGAGGACCCGGGACAAATCTCACAATTTTGGTTTTTTACACTATGAATTTAATATCGAGGAAGCCTCACCAAAGATCTGTCTAAGAAAGACTGGCCCAGGATGGGGGGGGGGGGCATGATGAGCACTGATATGCTCGCGGGGAAAGAAAAAAAAAATATTCCAACAGAAAATGTTCTCAGGTGCATAGGGGGATACTCCATGATAATGGGATCAGATGCTATGATTAATAGCAGTTGTCGCTAGGGCGAATGCCTCATCTATTAAGTGAAAATTTGAGTAATTGACAAGCGCTACATCATTTTAGGACCCTCCGATAAAGGCTTTGCTCAGGGGTACCTTCGGAGTAGGGTTTATCGTTTTGTGACCTGTGGGCGATACACAAATTTTGCCGCCCTTCGCCCATTATAACTTAGTCTAGTTATATTGACCACTTATTCCTCCAAATTAGCCGCCCGGGACAAAATTCTGCTTAGCCACCAGTGTCATTATTCTGAAACGTAATGATAAAGAACAATTTTCAAGACCCCGTTTTCTTTAGCTACCCAAAAAAAAAAGTCCATATGATAGATTGGTATGTTATACCGCATTCTCCATCCTGCCAAAAATCATAACATCTTTCTCTTGTTTCGCACCCATCAAACTTCTTGATGCGAAAAATCATTCACTGTGATTTACATATTGACATAGCCACCTATATTTAGGGTGTTTCAAAACTCATAGCGCATACGTTAGGGGGTCAGGTAGGGGAGGTGTCGTGGAACACAACTAGACAAGAAGAAATCACCACACAATACATGCGCGGAACTCAGTGATAAAGCACTTCCAAGCGAACGCAATAAATACGCTGTTCACCGCAGCGAATCAGAAGGACGGTATTACATTGTACGGATCTGTGGTCGGCAATGCGAGGTAAGCTCAAAGATTGTATCCCGTCCGACACTTCATCGATGGTTTCAAGCTTGCGTTACTGTAGGCGGCCGCAATTTTGAGCGGTTTCTGTGATGTCTCTGTGTAATTGGAAGTTACTGAATAAATCATTTTCCTTACATTCATTTGTATCCCTTTATTCTCTCTCCATCTGTCTTGTTTCTCATCATTTAATGGCACAGAGCATACCGCCCTTTAGCACTTAAGTTGAGTCCAGGACTTCTCATCCACCCTGTATTATTCATTTATAACTCAATCAATTGTTTCTGGAAGAAACTACTAAAATCTCTACTTTCTGGAAGAAAAAAGAAAACATTGTTTCTTTTTTGTTTTTGAAAAACATTTTCACCATGTGAAAAATTCTTGGTACCGATAAAAAGGAATTTCAGCAAAATTTCATTGTCGTGAATCGTAAAATAAACGCGATTCTTCCAATAATATTGTATTTCTGAAATTTTTCCCAGACACGGATTACGACTCTTTTGAGGCATCTACTGACATATAAAAATACACGTATTACACTCAACTGAACCCATCAACTTTATGAGAATGTGCGTAATAATTATGGCATATACGTACGTATGGCGTACTTGCGGCTAGATAACAGCTGAGCATAAGTCTTTATTACGCAGCCCGAAATGATTTTATGCCCACTCGAAGAAAGAATAATAGCGCTTTCGCCTTCTACTCTTCCATTAACTATATACCCTCCCCGGCAGATGGCGCTGCGCGGAGGAGTACTGCGATGAAAAGACTTGGTTGTTCCTCTTATACAAGTGCTTTAGTAGAAAGGCGAAATTAATGTCCCATGAAAACGCAAACGTCAGTAAAACGCGACGGAGTCGTGCAAGGAATGTTGCTAGCACTTTCCGCGGTGAAATAGAACAGCGAGTTGTAACAGTCCAGCCTTTATGGGGAATCATATATCACCGAATACCATCAGCTAAAATAGTAAGAACGAACCACTATTTCTCGTGCTTTTACCCCCCTCCAATCTCTTTCCGGAATCTTTTCCTTATGTTTTTCTTATCATTTTCTTCTTTTTCTCCCGTAAGGAATCTGTCACCACTTGTTTCATCTGGGAAATCTATTAAAGAGCTTTCTCCTCGGAAAAGCTCTTACTAAAGCTAGATGAAATACTTCTTGTGAGCAGTCAGTTGCTTGCAGTGATAGAGGAATCGCTCTTTCCCTCCCCCCCCCCCGGTTTGTTTATTTTATTTTTGTCAAGATTTCAACATTCACAAGAAAATCAAAATAAAAACGTTCTGTTTCTTAAAAAGTGAACGGAAATACCTGTTTTCACGAATCGGCTGTCAAAGGGAAGGGAGAAAAAAAAAACATCGTATTTATATATCGTACTTATGTCAACTATTGCAACGACTTCAACTCTACGTTAATTTAGAGAAAACTTAAGTAAGGGCCAACAAAATGATTTTATTGATCACAAACTGCATCGTCAGGAATTCTTAACCACTTTTTGGCAACGACCAAAAATTAACAAGATCAGCTGTGCGACCCATGGGAGTGTTTGTTCTTCGGGACTAGTGAAACCAGTGACGCAATTGATGCATTTATAACTGACTGTAAGTGGATTCGTACTAGCCACCTCGGAAGCCCCTATGAATCAAGTTTGGGTCGTCACTCATAGCTCAAGAGTTCCTAGCTGTAAGTGGACTTGCACGACCGATCTTGGAAGACCATGTGATCTTAGTTTGGGTCACGACCTGTAGGTTAAGAACCCTTGGTTTAGAGTCTAATTTGATAGGTCTTTTTTGAAATTGATCCTCGTCGACTTGCATGCGCTTATAGCTCAAAGTTTCCAATTATCCACACGTTATCCTGGGCATTAGTGGGAATGTGAAATAATTAAATCACGTTTCATTTCTCGTCACAAGACTATTTAATCGTATGTGCACCTCATATACTCGGAGAATTTCTAACGAATTAGTACATTCTGGAAAGCGTTGCGGTTGTGTATGCAAAGTAATACGTCCTAACCCAACGTATTAGTCGTCGGAATTATGCTTGTTTCGTATTAACACTGGTGCTGCCGTCTTCCACAGTTTGAAGTGAAAAATGGCAAATGCCTCAATCTTCATGTTAAGTTATTATCGTCGAGTGAAGATCCACTCTTTTTATACTGCTATTCATATTTATTTATTTTTTTACTAAATGGTGAACCGATGTGGAAAATTTTCTTACAAAGGAGCCCGTCTTCTCTTTTGAATTTCACCAATAGAGAATGACTGCTTAAAGCTGCAAACTATCTTGAATTTATGATTATAAAGAGCTGAAGTTTAAGCCAAAATAAAATATATGTCATTCTCATTAATATTACAATGAATATGGGTGCCCAAACACTTTTTAAAGGCTGCCAATTTCGCTATTTCAAGACAGAAACGTCGGCGTCTATAAAGGATTTCAAAATCCAAAGAAATTCTGAAAAACGCCCAAATGAAAGAAATAATTTCAGAACTACTTGAAATTTATGGAAATGCATAATTAATGAAAAAAACTATTTCGTAATGGGTGCGGTAGCCCACGGGTAGATAAGATACTCCATGTTTAGAAGAGGTGTCGCGAGTTCTATCGAGAAGTTCTATCGATTCATCTTTCCTGGAAAAGACGAATCGGGTCTCGATTCGTCTTTTCCAGGAAATTTTCTGACAGGTAGGTACAACAGAAACGGCTATAACATGACCACGAAAAAAAAATTGCAACCGCAGACAGTCCCACATCGAGCCGCTGTGGTGGTCGAGTGGTCATAGTGACGGACTCGCATCGCGAGAATCCGGGTTCAAACCCCACCGTCGCCGCAGTGGTGGTCGGCTGAAGTTGGTTTTCCGTGGTTCCCAACTTCGAGGCGCGAATGCGCGAGCCGATCACCCAGTTAGAAAAGTCTCGCCGCAGAGAGCAGCAGGCCTAAGCAGCAGGCCTACAACGGTATAAATTATTCATTCATTAATTACACTTTACTCATTGTGAGTTGAGAAAAACTCACAGTTTAAAAAAATTGATTGCCGATGGCAGCACTACACGTAACAAGCATTACACAGAAACCAACTGCACGGAAGGTTCGCTATACGTACACACACATTCCAACATGTACCAATTCGTTAGAAGTTCCGCAGAGAAATATGGACGAGGTGCATGTCTGGTTTAGTAGTAGTAGTCCCACACCGAGGGTTAGGGCACCAACCTCTCGGTGAGTATAAAAAAAGCGGCTGCTGCCGTTCGGAATCGGCAATAAATTGTAGGTCGCGGTCAAATTATCCTCTTTTTTTGCAGAAAATGATCGTGATGCGATAAAAAGTGAAAATTGATGAAAGAAATGATTTCTGAATCGGTAAAAATTAAATATATATATATATATATATATACACACACACACACACACACACACACACACACACACACACACACACACACTGCTGGCCACCCAAATTGCAACACCAAGAAAGACAAGAGATATCACAACAATATTTATTTTGTAGATAACATGTTGACCAAGCATCAAATGATTAAATTTATAGACTTCTGTGAAGTGTGGTTCCTGCCAAAATCAGTAGCCAGAGTAGCCGCCATTGTTGGAGATCACCGCTGCCACACGCCTCGGCATTGATTCAAAGAGACTTTGGATGTGTTCTTGGGGTACAGCAGACCAAGCAGCTTCCACGCGTTGCCAAAGTTGATCTGGTGTGGCAGCTGGGGATGTAATCTGGGTCAATCGTTGAGCAACCATGGACCACATGTTTTCTATCGGCGAAAGATCCGGAGAGCGAGCTGGCCAGGGAAGCAATTCAATCTGGCGATTGACGAAGAACCTTTGGATAATGCGTGCCACGTGTGGTCGCGCATTATCCTGTTGAAATATGGCTGTGGGCAAGCACTGAAGGTAAGGAAGGACAACTGGCTCCAACACCTCGGAGATGTAGCGCTGGCTTTTTAAAGTACCGGCAATGCGTACTAGAGGAGTGCGAAAGTGATATCCAATACCGCCCCATATTATAATACCCGGTGCAGGACCAGTGTGGTGGTGCATAACGCAGCTGTTCAGCATCCTCTCTCCACGGTGTCTCCAGACTCGAATCCGACCATCGTGGTGTTGCAGACAGAAACGTGACTCGTCAGTAAAGACAATTTCATTCCATTGTGCCGTCCACATCCTTCTTTCATCGCACCATTGGCGGCAGAGACGTCTGTGGTTCTGCGTCAAGGGTAGACGAAGCAATGGACGTCTTGCGGACAGACCACTCTGCTGTAAACGGCATCGAATGGTACGCGCAGACACTGGATGATGCGGTACAGACTGAATGTGCTGTGCTATGTGTGTTCGTGATGTGGCCGAGCGATCCGTCACTGCCATACGCACAATACGCCTGTCATCACGTGAAGTGGTGCACTGAGGTGGATGTGATCGAACACGTCGGTCCGTCGTACCCTCCTGCATCCAACGATCACATATCCGCATTACAGTTGTTTGGTTTCGTCCAACACGACTACCGATTTCCCTGAAAGATAATCCACAATCTCGGTAAGCCACTATCCTTCCTCTGTCGAACTCGGATACTTGATCAAAAGATGATCGCTGTTTTCTACGAGGCATAATTGATCGTTTTTTTTGAAAAAACCACAAGAAAAACACAATTGCCGTACTTCAAATCGTCGAAATCTCCAAGCCTTAAATAGCGCTTTGAAGTGGCGCCACAGGCGCGCGTGATGTGCGTCTGCGCTGAAATTCTAATCATTTGCATATCTCACCTCCGCTAATGCATGTTGTAAATTTCATATTATTTGCATGCTTCCTTCAGGGTGTTGCATTTACGGTGGCCAGCAGTGTATATATATATAATGAAAGATATTTTCAGAATATATACTACATATAAGTCTTCAGTTAATTTGGGGGCCCTGTTCAACTCGGAGGCCCCATTCACCCTTTTGTTACGATGCCACTGCATGTCTTAAAGGTTGAAGACCCTGGTCTAGCTGTTAACTCGAGTCGAAACATATAATAATCTGAACCTTATCTTGTCGATTCGACAAAAAAAAGGATAAGTTGTTTCCACTGCATACTTAGTAATGATACGGTGAAGAAAACATTGCTATAATCCTTTTCTTGCTCGGATGAAGATGCCCCCTAATAACGATCCCACAAATTGACCGACGCAGAATTTCCACCAGGAAATCAAGACTGGAAACAACTGTCCCAAAACGATATGGAGCTTAACGGAAGGACATCGGATAAGGGAAAAACAAGATAAACTACTATATTAAGATCAATGAGAAGGAAAATGACAGATGAAGGAAGACAATAACTCGATATGATACCAGCGTATTGATCATTGAGATATAGTGATTCTATCAATGTAGAAAACAAATAAATAAAGCAGCATATGCAATTCAAACGCAAATAAAATAAAAGTTTGCATTGTTTTTTCTCGTGGTAATGAAAGAAACCGATTTTTAGGGGTATATTATGATATTTTAAATCAATTAATTATCTTTAACTCATCACTCATCATATGAATAATCTAAAGCAGTGGTTTTCAACCTAACGTCATGTGCACCTCCCTTCTTGCGGTACTAGAACATGCTAAGGGCCACGGGTGGAAATGAAGTGGACCGAGGGCCGCAGAGAGCTGTGAAAAAAAAAATTAAATGAGAAGAAATAAAGCTTTTAAGTGAAATATGGTGGGAAAATTTGTGACTACTTCCAGAATCCAATAAAACTGCCATAGAACTAGGGGCACCTTAACATGTGGTAAAGGTCCGTCTTTGAGTTGAAGAGACAAAGCAGGAATTAACGGATACATACGACTAAGATAAAAGATCTTTGGTTAGTTAGTGAATATGCGTTGTTTCGGTTATGATTCCCCGAAATCCTGCAGCCCGTGAGGCTTGCCCATAAGGTAAACGGGCATTGCGCGTGGACCACCTAAGGTGGTGGAAAACAGTTTAAGAACAATCGAAAAATAGTCCTAACTCGAAAACTTGTGGATGTAAATATATGAAAATTTTAGAGCTATAATTACAAGGGAAACTAAACATTTTCAACTGAAAATATATTTGCTGGGTGCTGCACTGCTCCAGAAAAAAATTGTTTACATTATAGTAAAAATCGAAATCTGGAAAAAAAAAATTATCAGAACTCGCATGTGTTTTTTTTTCGGACGTCGGTGAAAGAAATTTGCATTTCCTCACGTTAGCGTAACAGCCGAGACTGTTTTAATCAGTCGTGAGCTGTGGAATCGAATTTTTTTTCTTAGAGTGTGAAGATGTGGCCACAGACAACAAATTTATTGAACATAGAAAAGGCAAAATATTTGCTCTCAGATAAACTGTGATGCCTAATCATGAAATTTCGGGAAAATTGAAAACTGTTGGTTGAAATTTCATAAATGGACACAAGAATTATGGACTGAAAAGCTTGCACAAGAAGGTTTTATTCTCTTACCATTTGTCAGAAAAAGTTGATTATATACTCGTAGTTATTACACAAAAAAGAATCTCTCTGTATAATTCAAGAATAAAACTTGCCTTGTACACATCAAACTATGTCTAATGTGATAAAAAAATTTAATGCCTGGTATGCAAAACTGAAGTGCCACCTCCCCTTAGAAAACAACACAGAGAAAAGCAATGTGAATTGTGAATTGGCCAAACTACATGTATCTTTCGGTGCCAAGTGGGATGAGGATGTTTTCTTTGATGAGAAGCAATTTAGATGGACTCGATGGTTTTAAATATTACTTACCTACACAATGAGAGAGCCATATTTTGGAAATATGGGCATATAAAGGCAGTTTCAACAAAATTTATATTTTCTGAGGCATCTCCCATAACTTTAGACAGTTTTCATTCCAACAGGATAATGCTCCTGCACTTGCCTGAAATTTCAAATACACCTGTTTACAAAATTAGTTACAGTTCCAACTTATAGGTGGCGCCAGTCATTTTACTTCACTGCTCCTACCTGTGGGGCTATTTAAAGGCCATGTTTTTTTTTTTCAGCATGAGTCCTCAAATGTTATATTAGCTTGAACAGTTCATCTGTGTGACATATACATTCACTGCAGAAGAGACATTGCGGGGAAGTGGCTTCCAACTCTACTCTTCACTTTTGTCATGTTATTGCTAAACAAGGGGACCATTTTGGGAACCACCAAAATAATTCCGTTATTTTGTGATTTGACCCCTGTTTGCCAAGGACAATATCCCCCCCACTGTTTAAAGGCATTGCACTGACATTGCGACACCATCTATTAGCCAAATTCATAACGACTGTATTTTAATGTGTATCAGGAACCTTTTTTGGCAAAAACTGAGTCCCAAAAATAGGAAGGTTTCATATACATGGATATAGATATGTCTTTTAAACTTTTTTTTTTCAATTTAAAGCCTAAAAAATCAAGGAGGGTTCCTTATACACATCAAAATACTGTAATTCCATAAACTGGTGTAATTGAAAAATCTGGATTTTTTGGAAATCTAATGCAAAAATTTATCTTTATAAATCATTGTTTCCAAGTTATGTGATTTTGAAGTTAGGGGAGTCCTTTCATTAACAACCTGTGCATAAAAACAAAAAACTAGGCAAAAAAATTCAATGATCTTCTATACATGAGCATTCATATTTAATGACATGATAGTCACAATTTACACAGAAAGATACTCATAATTATTAGGCTTCAATGCATGCATCTATTACGGCAGAGCAATGAGTTTCAATTGAAACTACTAAAAGATTCTGATTCCTTGTTTTGTTAAGCTCATTACATTAAAAAAAAGTAAATTCAAATTTCAACAAAAAACACTAAACAATGCTTAACAATGCTTAATATAGACTTTTGCAATTCCCTCCCCCCCCCCGGACATGTTCATAGTATCTACCAGTGTTTTGCAAAATGATAATTTGGTTCCATGGGCCATTCTGGCTCGTGGGGTTCCTTGGAGTGTGTTTGAGAGCTCTGATCTTCCAAATGAACCAATCCTCCAGGAATGCTTTGATATTTCGAGAGCCTCAGTTAACATGACAAAATGAAAAATCTGGTTTCCTTCATTTCACAATAGGGAAAAATCTCAAAGGATTATGTGAAAGGGGTATACACTGCAAAAATCCTCTCTTTAACTTCTATTTCCCTAGGAGGGAAAAAGTCATCAAGCTGAACTCCCACTGCCACCACAATATTGCACATGTAAGCAAGAAGATGTAAAACAGAATCTTCCAGATCCTTCAATATCTATGTTCATAGTTAAGCAATAAATACAGTCCCAAAATTGAAATATTTCATAAACAGGACCTCCTTACTAGGACTTGATAAACTGCAACCTTTCAGTTTATTTTTCAAATCAAGTCTTTACAGAATTTACAGAAACAAATCAAGCTGGTTCAGCATTAAAAACTCATAACTGGTACGTTATCATATTACTATGAGATATTTCTTGTTTATAGAAGTCTGTGAAGCTGATTCAATGCATAAAGCTAATGAAAGCTGCAACACAAAGGTAAATATCAAAGAAGTATATTATTTTCCAGAAGATGATGTGTTTTGAGATTGTCCAGGGACTTGTTCTTCACTCTGCCTTAGAAGTCTGAACAGAGCTGCAGCTTCTCGAATACGACTGAATTCAATGCAGAATGCTTGCACTTCTATGAGAAGGTCCTGGAAAAAATTTGTATACAGAATCTATAGTGTTTTTCTTTACAATATCTTAAACAAATGTTGAATATACAGTAGAACCTCTCTTTTGCTGACGCAGATGGGACAAAAAAAAATTCAGTAAAAAAGGGGTAACCATTAATCAGGGGTTTGAAATGCATACTTTTAGTATACAGGTGGAAATTAATATTTGGCTATAAAAGAGGGGTGACTGCATCTTAGGGGTGTTCATTAAGAGGGATTTTACTGTACTCACAAATAAGACAAATTCTTTTGTTCAAAATTTGTTTCCTATATTGGGGGAGAGATCTGCTTACATATTGTCTGACTATGGAAAGATGTCCTTATCCCAAAATGGAGGGTCCATTCTTCAGCAGAGAGAAACTAAGATGGGGGAAGAAAAAAATATACTGAAGCAGCAACCCTTGAGGCTGTTTTTTCTTCCCTCCCCACTCCATTTCTCCCCATTGAAAAATTAACCCTTTCTTTTTGTGATGAAAGTCACAAGCCCTCTTTCCATAGTCAGACAAAATGCGTCAGTTTAGAATAAAAAATACAAACTGAATTTTGCATACACTACCAACCTTTCTCCCATAGCAGAGGTGCACTAATTTTGACCCACAAAAACAGAACATCATGGGGGGGGGGGGGCGCCTGGTCGAGTAATGCACAGAGACCCTCTACAAGCTGGGCACAATGAATGTTAATCGCTATGCAAGACCATCCAAGGCCTGTCATGCTCTAAGAATTAAGCGAAAAATGCCCAGGTGTGCCCATGCATTAAGACACCCATGTGTGAAGGGCATTTCAAAAAAAGGGCGTCATTCGGCACAACAGGATAATTACACAAGTTTTTGGCCTGTAAACAGTAGCCATCTTGCATGTACAATCAACAGACTGAAATATTATACAGCCATGCCTTTTCATCCACATGGTAAGTATTTATATGATGGAAAAATGTATTATTTGTATCTCGTACAGTGTCAGCTGATTTAGGGTGGAGAAAGATTTCAAAGGATCAAAATAACAAAGAATTAAAAATAAAAACTTTAGAATATAAAATAATTTTACCTCAATATTTATTATCTTGTTCCTAATCAACGATTGCAAAAAAACACACAGTAGCCTCACAAGTCTATTCTGCATGTACTTGTCTTTTATGTTTTGGCAAGTGACTATACAATTTGATATGTACAGATGAACAAATTCAGTTGGCAGTTCCACAGCCTATTGGACAGATGGAAAATATAAATAGGCATTCATTAATTCTAATATCCACAAAAGCATTAAATTGTTTCTGTACTGTTTTATAATTTAAAAAAAATGTTTTAGAAAAAATTAAAGTATTAAACTTCAATAGCAAAAGCATTCCTAAAAAAAGATATTTAGAAGCTCAATGAAAATTCACTTACAGTGGTTAGCCTATTTACAACTTCCATAGAATGCAAAGACATCTCCATGTGTACAAGAACTGAGAAATAGCTGTGAATCAATGCAATAAATTAAGTCTGCTATAGAATTATTAACAGAAACTGTAAAACAAATTTTTACACTGAAATACTGGAATTTCAATCAAATTCAGCTTAAAAATTGCAGATTTGCAGTATATAATATTATTATTTATATTAAATTATACAGAGATAGAGCATGTACATAATTTAGAATCTACGAGCACTAAAGTAGTGCACTCCTTAAAGTAGAGCACTTAAGAATTCAAAAGAGGAAAAAAATTACAAACGTTTCTAGCATGCTTTTTTTTCAATGGTTTTTGTTGAAAAATCCCTTGATTTAAAAAAAATTTATGAGATTCATTTCTTTCCATGATTTGTATCATGGTATGAAAGATTTTCTTGAGTAACAAAAAAAATGCTCACATATAAGCCTCATAATTTTTTTCTTTTTCTGGTGAAAAGAAAGGATAAAAACAATGTCTTGTCCACAATCTTTAACTATTATGACTGTTTCCAATTATTAGGAAAAATGTGATTTTGTAATGTCATTATATAATTCTTCTGCAAAAGAATCTTATTTTTCTGTAGGTAGAAGATAGCTAAAAACATTCAAGTTTTTCATGATATTATGAAGAATATTCTCAGCCAAACAATAAGGTGGCGATTGTTATCTATGAGCAATTTAGAAAAAACAATACACAAGTGGCAAAGAGTATGCACATAACTGTGATACGACTTCTCTCTGTTGAAGTGATATGAAATCTGGAAGTATAGAAAAAAGAAAATGATAGTGGAGACCACAAAAGAAAGAAACAGATGTGATACCGATAAAAAAGGGAAAGGTCATTGAAATCATGAGAAAAACTTTCAAAAGTTTATCGGAAAGGTCAATTTTCTTTTTAAAATCTTGTAACGCATTTGTTCCTTTATTCCTTCATTTATTCTTTTATACCCTTATTCCTGATTAAATGAACTATGTTTTGTAAAAATTCTGAGACATCAGCTCTTCAAGTTTCCTTCTTATAATTGAAAACCCACTAGGTGCATACCCTTACCCACCTTGTACAATAAGTTTCAAATTATGCTTGTCTTGATTTTTAAACAATAACAACAAACTGCAATTATAGCATCAAGATTTTACACGTGTGATTAATTTAACGTGTGCAAATTTACAGTTACTCACAGAACTGTAAATTTGCAGACCACTCTATTTTTATACTGTGTATCAATTAGATTAAATGATTCAGTTAATACCAGAAACAGTAAAATTTGTATACTCAGTAATTTGGTTGGACTGCATCAATTTCAACAAAACTTCTATTGCTACAGATGGGTTATTTTCTACAAGATCTGGAAACTATTGTGAATAAAAGAAAAAAAAGAACTGATGTTAAAAAATTACAATAATTCACAAGATGCAAAAATTATGCATGCTAAATGTAGTCAGTTCTTGCATGAGAATGATACAAATATGCATACAAACAACTACACTACAATGAAAAACTCTCGCAAAATTAGCCAACTGGGTGAATTTTATGCAACATTCAAAAACATCATCCTCAATTTCAATGGTTAGTCTGTTATTATGAGAAAACCTCCCAGTCCTTTGAATGTTATCATAGCCAACTTTGACTGTGCAGTATACAGCATCTCTTATAAATAGAAACACAAACTTCAAGGATAGGTAGAGAAAGATGTCAAGGAAACGTTTTATTTTCTGGATAGTATGCTGAGATGAACTCGGAAAGAAAAGTCATCTTGTCTCCGCTGGGACAAGATGACCCGGCAGATCCATTCAAAGGATGGTTATAATTTGAGAATTCCATAAGAACCCATGACCAGAAACATAATGAGAAAATGGTAGTAGAAGCACAAGAAATGAAAGGATGCAAGATAGAGATTACTGGAAACATTTATTGCACATAAATATTACAAATAGAATATTCAATGATTCCATTTAAGAATGTTACAGGAGATGTTTGAAGTTTCCACTATTACAAATGATGCATGTGTAACACCAAAAGACCATGGATTAGCGAACATGGTCAAAACACTTGGATTTTCCTGAATATCAGAAAAATGGAAGGGAAGAAGAAGGGTTGTTCTTCCATGGCTTGTAAGGGTGCAGGAAATAATTTTAACCAATATGGTGAGTGAAAGTGAAATCAAATTTATGGTAAGTAAGTGTTGTACAAAAATTAGTTTTCGGGCACACAGCAACGGTATAAAAAAGTTATTATTTCTATTTTAATAACTATACAACCATTTGCAACATGAATGACATATATGAGTGCACATTATTTTAAACGCTTTTTTCTAATTGGAAGTATGCCTTTAGGATCAATGGTTTACCAGTAAAATGCCATGTGCCCTGTTATCTATGCATCCTGTATATATCCATTTCTAATGAATTGGTTCATGCCAGAAAGTATACATGTATATGATGTGTCCATATATGTGTTACACACTTGTGCCATCAAAGTATCAAAAATCAATGCAGGTGCTTGAATTTTTGCATTTGACCTACCATAACCTACGAGGTTATGCTCTTTTTGCAAAAAAAAAAATGTGAAAACTACCTAGAAGCAAAGAATAAGAAAAATAAATAAATAATTAATTCCTTTTATTCATGGTAATCAAAGTCTAGTGCATGAAATATTTTCTTACTTTCACTGGCGTCAAGCCGATATGGTAAACAAGTTTAGGATCAGCTGCAAGATCAGCGAGAAGTTGATCTTGTTGTTGCACAGTCAAAGATGATTTGAAAGCTTTGGCCATAAGCCTCTTTGCTTCAACACCAGCAGCATTGCTAACACACATGGAAGAATCCCACATTAATTTTAAGTCTGATCGATTAGTAAGATTCAGCCAAATGACCTACCAAAAGAAACAAATTCATATATAGTGTCAAATATGAGTAAATATACATTGGACTTACTAATGTTTCCAAATTTGCTCCTTCACATCTTAAATTTTCTTCCGAATTTTGTGCCAATTTTGTTTCGAAAGTAGAATGAAAAATATGATGAAATTTAATATGAAAATAATGTTACTGTAAGCCTAATTTTTTTATACATGTTTTCTCAATTATTCAACCTAAGGTAAGGTTACGCAAATTGTTGGAAATACACCTTCCTGTATGCACAAGAAAACAAAATTTTCCTCCTGTATCATGAATCATCAGAAAGTGATTGAGCAGGTTACAACGCCTATCATCTATATGATGAGAGCAAGTTTAGGGTAAATAAATATTAGTTTGACTGACATCCATATCTTCAGTGATATTTTTTTAACAAGAAAAATAAAAAAATCATTTCCTTCACCAATAATTACTGGGATAAAAAGCTGGTGGATCAAGTAACACTTTTATACTCGTGTGCATACCTTAAAATAATCAATTAAAAAGAAATTTATAGCTGAGGAGAGATATAAAATGATAGGAAACATGATGTTTTTGAAAACATTATTATTTTTCAATACCTAAAATTCATTAAGCTTTGACCTTCATAAACATATTACAATTTATTTAAATCGCTTTCAAGATAAAAAAAAGTTTACATCTCCTTCAGAAGCCAGCGGAGGAACATCCACGAACTGAGGCATGAAACTTGTCTGCACAGGTGCATTTGGCCCACACAAAAGATACTCCATAACGCTTTTTCTGGTGTCTTTCTCTTGCTTCTCTCGATCTCTGTTAAAAGAAAGTTGAAACCATTTAAATAGTAATAAAAAAAACTGAAAGAATAAAATAAATTGATAAAAATGGAATAATTGTTAGCCATAGATAGTTATAGACTATTAACACATTTACTGTCGATCTCACACCAGTACATGAATCTCCCATCAACTATCAACACAACCTAACATGATTGGCAGTAAATGTGTTAAATTGTTTATTAAACATCCAATAAAACTCTGATTAGACATCTTTTGTTAAACATTCAATAAAACTCTCTGATTTGACATCTTTTGTTAAACATTCAATAAAACTCTCTGATTTGACATCTTTTGTTAGACATATATAGACACTATAACTTCAACCTTGAAATTGAATCAGCAGTATTTTAAAAAAACTACAGTATTCCCCCCCCCCTCCCGAAAATGCAGAGGGGGAGAAATTTTAAAATTCATCCCTATCTACCTCCAGACAACGTAGGGGAATACAGTACTATTACTTAACCGGTATATGCACTTCATAAACATTCCTCTGGGGAGTTTTTAACAAATTGATGCATGCAGGAATGTGTTGTGCATAAGTGCATATGGATAGCCCTAATGTATTTGTTGTTTTAGTTATATTTGTTTAATGTTATACTGATACTGCCATCTGTAAATACTACTACTACTAAACTTTAAATACCGCATCCAAAAAAAATACCACTACTAAACCTTCATAAAACTACTAAACCGTACATGCACATCATAAACACCCAAAGCATGTCAGAACATATGTGTGTATATGCTTATGTATTTGTGATGTCAGAGTTGTGCATATGATTTACATGGAAAACTGGACATATGAAGAGATATTGATTATTTAGGAAAGGAAAATTCATCTATGCTATAATTTCCCAAACTTTTTATTCCGTGGCCCCTTACTTCAAAAAGAAAATTTTCTCTCATCGCCCCCCCCCCCCCTCACCGGAAGTGAATCCAGAGGATCGTATGTTACATTTGTACCTTCTAACACCCACCAAAGTGTGATATTGCCCACTTTGGGAAGCACTTATCTATACCCTCACAGGATCCATAAAGATGGATTTTCCTTCCCTAAAACATCAATATCTCTTCATGCAACCAGTTTTCCATGTATATATTATATAAACAAGCAGAAAGGATGTCTCTTTCTCAACAGAGTTATACATGTTTAATCTTCAAGAAGCTGTGGCATTTGTCTCTCGCATAGAAGTGAAAATGATTGATGCTGGACTTCATAATTACATCAAGGTTTAATACAGGACTCGCATTTCAGTACTTCAATGACTCTTTGTTACAGCTTTTCATGCTCAATCATTAAATTATTTCATCATTACCACCAGTTTGCTGCAGTGAAAAATAAAGACACTAAATAATAATATTTGATGTAAAATTGGGGGGGGGGGGGGTTCTTAGCCAGGAATTTTACTTACCCACATGTAAATAAATCTGGTGCAGGTATGACAGTTGGTATTGAACATTTACTGGAATGAGGCATTTCAGAATGACGCTCTGCAAGTGCAACTTGAATTCCACTAACATCAAAATTCTATATGAAAAAACATGAATGGACAATTACATAGTGCGATTTTGAAACAATATACACATGAACTTGATTAATTTGTATTTTAAAAATTTCCTTTAACCCCACATTTAATTAACTGTTGAAAATACCCGTTTAACCTGTTCAATGTTTCTGGCATAATATTATGTCTGAAGCTCTATGGGAGAAATATAAACATCATTCTTCGAAGGCCATTTAAATCATGAGAAAAACTTTCAAAAGTCTATCTCGGAAAGACCAATTTTCTTTTTAAAAACTTTTAACTCATGTTTCTTTATTCCTTCATTTATTCTTCATACCTTTATTCCTGATTAAATAAACTATGTTTTGTAAAAATTCTGAGACATCAGCTCTTCAAGTTTCCTTCTTGTAATTGAAAACCCACTAGGTGCATACCCTTACCCACCTCGTACAATAAGTTTCAAATTATGCTTCTCTTTTTTTAATAGCATCAACATTTTGCACGTGTGATTAATACTCACAGAAATATAAATTTGCAGACCACTCTAAACATCATTCATCCATTGCTATTATTATTTATTGGATTAGTGTTCATCTATGTCATTTCTAGAGTACCTGTTCTTTTCAATTTATTTTTGGCTACTCTTTAGTTATCTTTATTTTTAGTTCGTGGTATACTGATAAGCTATGTAATAGGAGGACTGAAAATAATCTGGGAAAAATTATTCCATGCTTTCCCTATTTTGTTTGCAATTAATAATAAGTCTCTTTGATGTTTCTCAAACAATTAGCAAAAGATAAAGGGGAGAAATAGAGAACCAACAAAATTTTCTGATAATTGCAAAGATATCAAATTTCTGTAGGAATATATCAAACAACAATATTCATTACACAGAATACAAGCCGACCCATCAATGAAATGCCAGAAATAATTATCAAATCAGAAATCCCACTGGGAAAAAAAATATATTTCTTGATTTGAGATATATCAAAGTATCCAATCAAAATATATAATAGATATGAATGATATCTACCAAAATATTCATTAGGCTCTTCAACATCTTCAATAGTTTTATATAATGCAGTAGTCGTTGCTTATTAAAATCACGGATAGTTTTATTTGGGAATTGTTATCACTTTTGCAAAGTACAGAATGGACCAATCATATGATGAGGGAAAAATTTGTTTGTTGTTAGGGCTTTGGTTTATGTTATCAATTTTTTTTCGCATATTTTAAAGCCAAAGTTGAGCCAGGCTCATTCTTTCCCTTACAAGTTATCAATCTGCAAGATTATGTAGGAGGTCAGAAAGCTCTGTTTTGACAGAAATTTAGGTACTCAGTTTCAAATGCACTAATCAGGCTGTAATAGCTGTAATGATCCATGTATGTGAAATACTTTTTTTCTATAGTGAGAGAAGTGTAAGGCTAAAAAAGTTCCATTTTCAGTTCATGGTCAGTTTCTTTCAACTGACCACAGCCAGAAGACTTTCACAAGCGAATCTATGGAATCTACAGTACATCATAAAAGGTATTGTAATTCATAATACATACTAGGCAGTTCCATTCCAACTCCTCACAACTTTGGAATGAAGAAAAACAACAGATTTTAGCTTTAAGGGAGAAATAAGTCATGTTTTAGAAAAAGGGCAAAAAAATACACGATTTAACATTTTGGAACTTGTTATGTGGGAAAGAAAAACAGAGTTGTCATAGTTCTATACATTCTGTTCAACCAAATGGGACATATGGCTATTGTACTTACAACCAGTATTTTTCCGGATATAGTTTATCAATCATTCATTGTTATCATCCCCCCCCCCCAAGTCCATACTGTAATACATCTGTAAACACATCTCACAGCAACCTGCACTTTCTCTATCAAAACTTGAAGTGAATCTTGAAAAAACAATCACATATTACCTGATTTTCATCAACTTCAACACTCAACACTTGTGATGGAGTCTTTTTGAGAAGCTATGAAAAATAAAACACATTTGAAACATGAATAGCGATGAAAAATATAAGAGCTAAGAAATAGAACTGTCAAAATCATATTCACTTTTCACTTATATTCGCTTTTTTTATCACTCTCAATGCAGTGCAACCTATCTGAGACAGACACTGTTATGAGACAAAAACCTGTCTTGAATATAATCAAAAGATTTTCGTTCTGTGATTAATGCTTTTGTCTGCACTTTTATAAAACGAAAATCTGTCTAAAATTGAAGGTTATTTCAGACTCTTGAGGATCCGTTTTGTACAGGTTCCACTGCAATATGTATAAGCTACAGCAAACTATTGATTATTTGGTGTTTGCTGGACTAGATATAATCCAGATAATTGAAATTTTTGGATAGTCCCAGAGGACCTATTATCAACGGCATTTTCAAGTATATAAAAATTAAGTAAAAATTCCATAAATAAAAAGTATGCTAGCATAAGTAAAATATTGTAAGTTAAAATAAAACAAAAATAATGCAAATTAAAGAAAGAATAAACTGTCATTAATTTTTGTTGAGTATTTTTTAAGATATACTGGATTTTTTGCTGATTATCCAACAGTTTTGCACATCAATACAGCAGTGTATTTGTCAGATAATTGAGTGTCGAGTAATCAAGAGTCTGTTATACATAATGTACATTCTATATAAGAATTTTAGATGCATACCTCTTTAGAAGGTACAGACAGCAGTTGTGTTAAAAAGTACTTGGCTGCTGGAGAATAAGGAGGTACAGCCCAGAACACATTGAGGTTTTCTCCACTCTCACTTTTGGTTTCACCAGGAGGGTGCTGCAACAACAGGCACAATATAAGTCAATGATTGCCATACAATTGTCGTTGTCGCTTTCAGCTAAAAGTATGCATTTCAGTGACTGGTAATTAAGTGTCAAAATCTGTTAAACTTCTTGATATTCGATTTTAAACCAAACACACTAACCTATTGAAGATATTTTTATTATCATATCGGATTGCAATGATATAAACTCTTTTACACAAACTTAATCAAAATACCTTTTAAAGCAAAATCATAATTATTCAATATATCTGGTCTTTCCAACTGCTTGATTTTTCTCCCCAAACATGGTAGATGACTTTATCACATCCACATGCATTGGTAAATTTTCTTTTAAATTTGAGTTTATTGAAAACCAACAATATTTTTGATAGTAAGTTGAATTTTTACACACAACTGAAACTAGAATATGTGTCAATTTTTTTAACATTGTTATATCCATGTTAAGTTTACATAATTCATGTTTGTGAACAGTATGTTCCAGGAATTAATTGTTATTCCACAGTACATCCAAACCCTAATATCAAAAAGTAACAAAAAATACAGTAAATCCTCTCTGTAGAGGACACTGGTGGGACAAAAAATTTGTCTACAAAAGAGGGGGTGACCATAAATCAAGGGTTTGAGATGCATACTTTTATTATAAAAGGAAAAATTATTATTTGGCCGTAAAAGAGGGAAGACCGCAACTAAGGGGGGTGTCTATTAAGAGAGGTTTTACTGTATATAAATCTAAAAAACAAAATTGAATCATTTGAATTTCAGTGACTGCACCAAGAAAATAAATTCCCACAAAATTTTTATTTCAAGATTTATAAATGCTAGATATGACTGAGATCGCTGAAGCAGAATGTTTTGCATTGTTCTACAACAAGCCCTCTGCTGACTGGAAATTTTCTGGGGTAAAAATTCCCTTCCCATAATAGTGTTTCCTACACTTTTCTTTAAATTCATCTAGATTGTTCTGCAGCGTACATCAAAGATTTCAGCATGTTCTGCTCTGGGCCTGAGACCAAGTTGAGGATTCAAGTTCAGTTAACCATACGGAAACCACCATATAAATGAATCACTTTTTGTTCATTTTATTGTTAGATTTTTTTTCTATCATACATTTGTATATTTCCTACACCAGAGGAAAACTGGTCTAATTTTTTTTTTCAACTTTTCCTAGACTTAGTGATCCTTTTGCACTCTGACATAAAGTCTGAAAATTTTGTGTTGTCCTCAGATTTAGTCATCGCACATAAAAAATTTTTGGGTGCCAATACCATTAGATGCAATGGCCACTTGGGATTTATCAAACCTGCATTACACCAACATTACTATTTTCATCATCCATGAGTGTCTTGATACTGTTTCAGGTAGATGCATAGGTCTAAGTGTTTTTATTATAAATGAAGTGGGGGAAACTTTGTTTAACAGCTTGTTTTCTTTGGCTAAATGTTGTAAGTTTAGTCTTTAAAAATTATAGGCGAGTGAGTGCATTTTAAGAATAGAAAATTATATACAGGGCGATTATAAAAAAACTATCCCAACATATGGGCCCCTAACTATCATACCATTCACAGAAACTGAATGAAATTTTGGCATAAGGTATTTTGAGGTATGCGCTCAAGAATGATATGGAAAACAACAGTGTCACTCTAACAGTTACGGTTACAGTGAGAAAATTTCGAAAATATCAAATGGCAACACAAAGTTTTTTGTATTGGAATGCGATCTCCATTGTGAAAAACCCTAAATAGCGTTTGAAAGTAGCATGAAAATCACCGGCGGTAGATAGGCTAAAAGTGATGACAACCAATAAGGACAGAGAAGCAGCATAAAATAAAGCATTTTAAAGTGTTTCACAAATTTTCCACATGACCTTGTGGAGGACTAATCAGGCTGGGATCTCAGCCGAAGAAATGGTGTGACAAATGAAACGAACATTAATGCTCTGGTGCACGGCAAAGTCCTTTTTACTTTTTCCTTGCCTAGCTCCGGGGATTTTCGTGCTACAGGTGCCATTCCAATGCTATTTAGTGTTTTTCAGTATGGAGATCGCATTCCAATACAAAAAACTTGGTGTTGCCATTTGATATTTTCGAAATTTTCTCACTGTAACCGTAACTGTTAGAGTGACACTGTTGTTTTCCATATCATTCTTGAGCGCATACCTCAAAATACCTTATGCCAAAATTTCATTCAGTTTCTGTGAATGGTATGATAGTTAGGGGCCCATATGTCGGGATAGTTTTTTTATAATCACCCCGTATATACAATCCTTGCTTGATATAACGACCCACATCATTCCGTTGAAAATGGACATTTTATTGGTAGGAAAACATATAGGATAATTGTTATAATAAAAACATTTGGGACTTATCCTACCCATCATTGTAATGGCCGCTATAACATGGAGTCATTATAAGGAGCATCTGCAGTATAGGCCTATCACTTTTTCAATGCTGCCCAGAAATCCAAAAAAATTGAGGCAAATCTGGGTTACAAAGCTTATATAATGCAAATTAATATTGTAAAATACATATTCGATATTCCAGTTCTAGAAGGATTGCTGACTGTCTTACTAAAATATGAATAAATACAGATGCGAAAGGATTTTGAGGAGCAGGCTCCGTGCGATACATCTCGTATATCAGGAAGGCAAGAACCAGGCGTGATTCAGGTTCAGATACCAAATCGTCATTCTGAATCAACAAAACCTATGAGAGGACAAAAAACAATATTAACACTGTAAAAAAAGCAATTAAACTTGCTGCATATATTGAGGAACTATAGGTAATTACAAATTAGCAGTTATTTATTCAGCTTTTTTACTCAGGTTATTACCATGGTTAGGTTTTACATAAAATATAGACTTTCACTACAAGACAACTCCAATCTCAAAAGTATTTTCATTCCCCTCTGAGTTATTGTATAATTCAGGGCTTGACACAAATCGGGGGGGGGGGGGGGATTAAGACACCAAGCAATATTTTTCCAACAAAAACATTGTATTTATATCCAAAATATTGTATTTATTCTTACTCGCCCAGGAATTAGGAACCCCTTCATATGCTAGCAGACAGGCTGGCATAATTTTTGATAATTTTGTGCCGTCATTCAATTAAGTTATCATACATAAAAAATATTAGGCGTCAATTCTAATTTTTTTTGTCACTCTAGTGACCCGGTGCCTCCGATTTGTCCAGCTCTGGTATATACAAAACTGGTCCAAACAAATCTGAATAAAAAAAAAATCTGCTCAATCATTTCCCTGACCAAAACTACTGAAGAAAGAAATAAGGATGATCCAGAAGTCTGGACGTGTTTTTAAAACAATATTTAAAAAGCTATCAAAAAGATAGAGACAAATGGCATACAGATAGTGTTTTAAATAAAGCGAGGTGTGATTGTCAAAGCGTTTCTGAAGCCAACACACAAGCAATAGACCTATTGCTTGTTGGTCTATTGCTTGTTGATACATCCATGTTACAACAAAACATAGTAAGAAAAGCTCTATGGGCTGGACATCCTCTGCATCACTAAAGGTGTGCGTGTAGAAATTTTGTAGTAAGTATTATAAAAACTCTGAAACTTTCTCTTTTTTAAATGTTTTATAAGATGTTTGTCTCTATTTTTAACAGCTTTTTTAAATTCTTTTTATCAAAACAAGTCCAGACTTCTGGACCGCACAGAAAATTCGAAATCTGAACTCTCTGAATGTTTTCTAAGTTTGTGTTTTCTCTTCGCAAGAATTTTTCCCTTCACTTTTATCACACATATGCATATTTCTCTGACTTTTGCCGAAAATTTTACATTTTCCCTGGCCATTTTTCATTTCCCTGACTTTTCAGGTCAGCGATAGTATAGATTTACGGATATCATTTTTGTAAAACAAGCGTTATTCTTTATTTATTTTCATTTTTTATTTTAGTTTCAGCCACATCATCGTGCATTTTGTCTCTTGTGGTATTTGTATTTGATCATACAGTAGGCTACCCTATTTGTAATGCATGCTTACCTTGATGGGGACCTGCAATATAAATGCAGTTCTGTGCAGCTGCTTAAAACCTACATGCCTTCTGCAGGAGTTTGCATGTTGCCTCGTACAACTGGATATCAATTAACTAAATAACCAGGTGAAATTTTGAACATAGATGATTATTTAGACGCAATTATTTATGAAGCAATGTTCTTGTTATTTTTATGTCATCAAACTCAACTGAATGTTTTTATACACAGGGTGTCCTACAACGGACTCCCTGACTTTAAAATTAAATCACTGGGAAACGGCGATTGATGATTGATAGAACAATAAAGCAAGCAGTGTGTTTATTTTGAAAGGCATAAAAATCGGACAAAAAGTTTCAAAATTAGTTACAACTGTTGCTGACAGGTGGCGCTATATGCTGAAGTTGAAGTACGAAGCCTGAGAAATAGGCTATAAAATGTCTTTTGCAAACAGTCCTTCCAATTACATCACAATCAACTCAAAATGTGCACCTTTCGCAGCACAGAGAGGACGTGAATGAAAAATTAAATTTTCAATCACCCTCTGTAGAGTCCAAATGGGAATGAACACACTTCTCTCATGGATCAAATTTCAAAACTCGTCTAGTGTTGCAGAGCTTTTCCGAAAAACTGCGCCCTTCAATTTGCTTCACAAAAAGTAGTCACAGGGGATAAGATTGGGAGGTGGGTATAGAGGCCAAACCATGCTTGTTCCGATAAATGTGGGAATAGTTCAATGTAATTACTCTTTTCCCATAGTGTCCTCAAGAAAGGCAAAAACCATTGTGATATGGTATGGATGGGTTCCATTTTGCATGATGAACCACAAAGTGCCACAAAAACTACAAAGAACCACATGATCCTATACCCCAAGAGACAAATTGTTCCAAACCTGCAACATATTGCTCAGTAATGATTGTTTGTACATCTCTGTGCTACAAAAGATGCAATCAATCAAAAAAGTGATTGCAACGACTGCTTGCAAAGGACAGTCTATAGCCCATTTCTCGGACTCCATATTGTGACCATATTGTGTCCAGCGCCACCTAACAGCATCATTTGAAACTAATTCTGAAGCTTCTGCGTCCAATTTTTATGGTTTCAAAATGAATATACAATTTGTTTTATTCTTCTATTGATTACTGTTCCCGAGCTATTTCATTTTAAAATCATGGAGTCCTTTGCGGGACACATTGTAAAAGTATATTTCACACACTAAAAGCATATGAGAAATTAATGAAATACTCTTGATCTTACCACAGCTAAAGCTATTCGAAAATGATCTTGCTTGTTGAAACGATGGTGAAATTTCGATGCCAAACTTTCAAATGTTTGGTTAGGTAAATTTTTATCTTCAATAAGGCTGCGAAATTAAAAATAGCATTGAATATAAGATTTCTAGAAATAAGACATGCACGGGAAAAAATAATGCACAAAAAAAACTTCAATGAACGAGGGCATTGGTAGCTAAATGCTGGAACCTGTGTCATGAGTTCATGAGTGGCCCTAATATATTTATGTTGTCAGTTATGAGTGTTTCAATATAAGTAGTATCTGTCTTCCGTACTTTGAAATGAAAATGGCGGGTGCCTGAATTTCCGTGTAAGGTATGTATCATGTTGAAGGTTTGTCTGCTCTCTGCACTGAGACTTTTTCAAGTGGGAGACCGACAAGCACATTCATTCTTTTTTTTACAACGCTTCTAGTTATTATTTTATTAAATGACTGGGGACGCGGTAGCCCAGGTCGATAAGATACTTGCCTAAAGTACCAAAGGATGTTTAGAGGTGTCGCGAGTTCAATACCCGGTTCGTCCTTGTCAGAAAACTTCCCTGACACAGGGGTACAACCTGAAACGGTGACATGGCCGCAGAGAAAATTGCTACCATAGGGAGTCCCCCCATTGAGGGGTTAGCGCACCAACCTCTTGACGAGTATAAAAAACAAGCCTGCCGTTCGGAGCAGCAGAATATCTGCCATGAACTGTTGCATAAATTCTTGAGCAAATGACACATAGACTTTGTATACATTCAAACAACAGTTAGTGTCATAACGAGCAACAAGAGGGGATCAACTGGCGAAATTCCTAAAACTGTCAATGAGAGGTCAGTATTTTGGTTCAAATCAAGTTAAGTTCAATCTAGTTAATTCCCTCCGCCCCACCGAGTATGTGTTTTACTACAAAGGTTGCTGTTAGCAATGCTATATTGATAGAAAAATGACACCATTTTCAAATTAAAAGTGATTAGTCCCAATTACAACGCCAAGTCTATATCGCCAAAATTCGGTTAACAATATGAGAACTAGAATCCCGATTCTAGAAATTTTGCCAATTGGCGACCACCGCTATCATGAAATATTTCGCTGCAGTCTCAGCAACAATTTCGGATAGAGCAGTCCAAATAAATAAATACTCACTCTAGAAGAGCCGTGTATTCTTCTACAGCCAACGACATTTTTTTCCTTTTATTCTAGTAGTAAATAGAGACGACCTGGACTTCATCTTTCAGTGATATCATCTCAATTATACAGTGTTCAACACACTTGGATTACCTGCTGTTGGAGTTCATTTCAAACATCTTTATATATATATTTTTTAAATTTCTTTCTTTTGTCCATTTTCCGATTTGAAAAATAAAATCATCCTCTGAACAAATTGCTCTCGTATGAAATGGACTGTTTTATTTTGAAAACATGTCTGTCTTCTGTTCGTACAGTAGCGTCATCTTTCGCATACATGTGTAAGTAATGATGCAAAGTTTGCATACTCTTTGGCTGACCATATTTGTTCGAGAGAAATACGGGACATTGGGATTCCAAATACGGGAAAATACGGGACATCGCCAAAAACGACGCCAAAACCAAACAAAGTTGCCAAATGTTATTGAAATTTTGAAAATCACAATGGCGGGAAATGATGCATTACTGCAAATTGCAGTGGGTTAAAAGGTATTCCGCGAAAAAAAAATGTTCACCAAGGGAAATGGGGGAGATTAATATTCTCATAATAGTTGAAATTATCATAAAATAATTTATGAGTTGAAGAATAATGTCAATCTTTGACTTCAATAAAGAATAAAAATTCAAGTAGGCTTCGTAGGAAATACGGGAAAAACCGGGACAATTTTGCCAAAAAGTCGGGACGGCCGAAAAAACAGAAAATACCGGGACTGTCCCGGGAATACGGGACGTATGGTCACCCTACATACTCATGCGTCCTCATTTCTTTGTTTCTGAATTTAAAAAGATTCAAAAATGAAAAACTGAAAGTTCAAAGGGGTTGGTGCACGCAAATTTGCCAAAAAAATACATTGATTTTCCAATTTTTAAATACTATGAAATTTTCTGCGTGTAACTGTGTCCAAGTTTTTGTGCTGCCTGTAATAAAAGTATTTTCAAAATATTTTAATATAAACTGCTGGCAGGCATTATATACGCATGCTAATTTTTTCCACTAAAATGCGTTTTTCTCGAAACTAAGTTTTTTGTTAGATAAAGAACATTTTATCGAACACCACTCATTTAAATGTCTTGCAACTTTGTGCGTCTCTCAGCACTATGATGTTACATACTTTATCACGAGAATTTTTTATTAAAATAATTTTAAAAAATTTTATGGCCAAAATATGGGTAAATTTTGATGATTTTTGAAAAAGTTGCATGTTGGAATTAAAATTCGATTAAAAAATACTAACTAACAATTAAAATCCTAAAAGCTCGGGTTAAAGTCCATAACACCGTAGTGTTTAGAGACACAGAAAGTTTCAAGACACTTGAATAAATGGTGTTCGAAAAAATGTTCCTTATCTATAACAAAAAACTTGGTTTTGAGAAACACGCCTTTTTTGAAAGCTTGGTATTGCCTGCCAGCAGTTTATTATTAAAATATTTTAAAAGTACTTTTATTACAGGTAGATCAAAAAACTTGAACATAGTTCGACGCAAAAAGTTCAATACTATTTAAAAATTTAAAAACTGGAAAATTTGCTAGCACTAACCCCCTTAAACTTTTCAGGACAAAATAAATTTGTATATAGTATGTCTATATACAATCAATGTATCAATCTCCAAACTTGTCTACACACAAGATACATGTGCAAGAAAGTGGAAGTTTTCTAGAGATGAATATACAAAAATTAATGCAATGGAATACAATGTACTTGTGAGAATATATTTTAAAAAAATAAAGTAAAAGCGTTCATAATATTATTTATATAAGAAAATTACTCTTTCGATAAAAATATATTTAAAATATTTTCCCCACACAAATGGGTGAAATTAAAAACATTTGAATATTTCGCTGTCCACTCAAAAAAGTGATTAGATACGAAAAAAAAGTCTTTTGGCAGTGCCGCAACAAGATGCCCCACTAGCACAACCACATAGTACAATATCTGTACCATATCGTTATATATCGGAATGTCAGAGGAATATCAGATGTCATAACTACGATATAGTACGATCTCGTCCTTTATTGCACAAATTATTTATGATATCAATATTGATGATGTCTTTAATTTGTCAAAAGAATATGTGTTTGATTCCATGTGAATAACCTTTGCTTTGAAGGACAAAAACTGGGAACAATAAATTATTTTAATATATTTTGAAATACATAGATCTATATCGTGAACCTAACAACGATCTATATCAGATACATGATATACACCTGATATAGGTCTTTCTTAGGAGACAGGTCTATATCCTGAACATTGATGTGTACAGGGCCGCAACTAGATGCTTGCGGTCACCCGGGGCAAGCGCGCATTTTGAACGTCCCCTTGTAATGTTGAAGGAGAGGTTTCAGAATGAAATTTGCTCCCTCTCAGATAGAGCGCCCGGGGCACGAGACCCGCCTTCTCCCTCCCCCCCTAGTTTGCGGCCCTGGATCTGTATCGTGAACCTGACAAAGATATATATCAGATATTTAGAAGACACCAACGAATAAGGCAAATACACAAAAAAATAATAAAAAAAAAAAAAAAAAAAGATGCACAATATGTTGATATATCTAAAACATTTCAACTATTATAATTGAATCATTATCGTGCATGTGTTTTATATCATGCATGTTGGTATTTTAAGCGGAGCAAGAACTTATCCATCATAGCTTTAATTACCACTTTATGATTGTACATAATTAGGGTGACCATACGTCCCGTATTTCCCGGGACAGTCCCGACTTTTTAGCAAAAGTGTCCCGGTTTTTCCCGTATTTTGCACGAAGCCTACTTGAATTTTTATTCTTTATTGAAGTCAAAGATTGAAATTATTTTCAAGTTATAAATTATATTATGATAACTACAACTATAAATGAGTATATGAATCTCCCACATTTGTCTTAATGAAATTTTTTTTTCGTGGAATTCATTTTAATCCACTGCAATTAGCAGTAATGCTGCATTTCCCGCCATTGTGATTTCTCCATTATTTCAACAATATTTGGCGACCTTGTTTGGTTTTGGCGTCATTTTTGGCGATAATTGGCGATGTCCCGTATTTTCCCGTATTTGGAATATCGTCCCGTATTTCTCTCGAAGAAATATGGTCAGCCTATACATAATTTTTAATTTAGATAAAAATGCTTTTAACTTTTTTGAACTAGCATTCTCTTAAAAGAATGCTAGTTCAAGCGGCCACAAACAATATGGAAAGGTTTTTGGTACACCTAGTAAGATATGCAATTAAGAACATATGCGTACGCAGAATTTTCTCGATTTTTCCCTTCTGAGGGGGGAAGGGGGATTTACGTGTTTTTCGTGGAAGATAACACTATAATCTTGGCTCGGGGGGGGGGGGTTGTTAGAACCCCAAACCCCAGGACCGTCATTCCAACTTTCTCCGGGGGAGGGGGGGGGCAAAGCACATGTACTCAATGTATGTATATATATACCATTTTTAGTGTATTATCAAAAGCCAGAAGGTGGCAATGCCCCCCCCCCCTTCCCAGATGACGTGTCTGTCAAACCCCCTTTGCTTACGCCAATGTTTAAGAATAACTCATATTTTTATATAGGGTGCTTGACGACGTAATTATCATTCAAACCTCCTCCCCCCCCCCATTGTCATCAAAAGTCAGCAAATCGAAACCCCCTCTATCGATGTTGACGTACTGCTTTAATGATCCCTAACAGCAAAATGCGGGTAATATAGTCATCGCATTTATGTCTCACTACCCAGTCGATCCCAGTCAAAGCCGTCACTGTTTATCACAGCAAGTGATTTTTTTTTCTGTCTTTTGTATTGGAGATCCCCGGAAAAACGCCGACGATGTCGACTGTTCGCGAAAAAGTTGAGGAATATTTTGCCTCGATCAATCCGATCGCGAAGAGGATCATGGCGGACATGTCACTGGTCAAGCAGCGGCAGTGTGGCTGGGACAGCATGAGCTCGGACGAGCAGGAGGATACAATATGGAGGGCGCTCGTACATCCCGAAGTTGAGAAGAAGTTGTTGAAGGAGGACGGCTCCAAAGACTCCGTCGATCTCGTCGAGTGCTTCCCGGCACTTCGCATGAAGACCGGGGCTCGAATTATTGTCGATGAGGAGGCTTCGGCTGGAAAACCTTTTGTAAATCGTTAATCCGTATTTAATGGCACAAGTCGTTATTTAGAAAGTTGTTGTTTTATTGGAACAGCTTTGGTATAAGGAACAGGTTGGCGATTTTCGGCGGCAAACATGTCCGACGACCCCATCAAAAGTCGCCAAGGCCGTTAGGCACACTACGGGTGCCGGAAAAAAAAATCGCCAGCATAGAAAACAATAATGAAACCGATATGAAAAATATCATGAAACACAAGAGAAATGGAAACATAAGTAAGAGCCAGATTGAGCGAGCATAAAAATGCTAAAACCAACACGCATAATTATGATAAAAATAATTATAAATTGAAACCTGGACTCTCTTTCCAGGAATCCAGGTTCTTATAAATAAACAGCGGTCCTGCATGTTGTATAAATAAATATATTCTATGTATTATAAATTAAAACCCGGACTCACTTTCCGGGAATCCAGATTCTTTTAAATAAAATAAATAAAAAGTATACGGGGCATCCTGTATGCAGAAAAGAATAAATATTGGAAAATATTAAAGGTACAACCTGAGAGATATCCAATAATTAATTAATCCGACCCACACACTCACTACATTATATATATGGAAGGAAGAGAAAATTATCCCAACGGTTTTTCAAATTCAAAACACTGCAGCTATAAGGTGACGTCATTTGGAAGAAAAAAGAAAGAATGGAAAGCGAGAAGACCCGCTAGAAAATGGCAGAAGTTTCAAAAGACGCACTAGAAACAATGGGAAAAAACCACCAGTGCCATCTCGCTGTATTTTTTTTAACAGGAAACATTCTAGGATAACGACAACGCAGACCACCACAGTGTGCCGGCGCTGGTGACTTATCGTCGTTAAAAAGTCGCCAAGTTGCCATGTCCCTTATACCAAAGCTGTTCTGTTTTATTTTGTGTTTACTTTTAATATTATTGATTTTGTACTGAAAATGAGAGAACTACAATATTTAGTAGAATGGTGGTGTAACTGCAGTGTTGGTCACTGGTTACCATAATCTTTTTACAGTCGAATCCCGTTATAATGAACTCCAAGAGACAGGAGAAATCACTTTGTTATCACGAAATTTCCTGATAAAGTTATTCCATGTTTTTGCATTATTTGAATGTGAACTGATCTGGGGATTAGAAAAGTGTTCGTTAAAACGAGATTTTTTGCTTCAATGGTATTTGTTAAAACAGGATTTTACTATATTAACATTTAAGAATTATACAGAATTAGAATATTATTTCCACAATTTTTATAGATTATTATTATTATTATTGAAAGTAAGAGCTTAACAACATTTAGATGGAATTCGTACGGAGATAATCCTTTGCAACGTGTCAGACTCTTGCGTAACAGCACTCCATACTATTTCACCAACTCTGGCCATATCGCTATATTGCAATTTACTGCCATTAATGAGATGGGTTGGAAATGAATGTGCTGTCTATCAGTGGTTGCCTCAAGTTCGTTAGGGAAAATATCTTATCTATATCCTCCCTTGGATTCAAACCCAGGACCGTCACAGCAACCTTCACAGTGGTAGACGAGCATCTTACCACTAGGCCACTCGGGCGCTACTTTTGCGTAATAGTCTCCTCCTCCTTCTTTCCTGTGGCATGTTTAATTTTTTCTATGCATCCATGCATTTTTGCAAATGGTGTGTCTTCCATCATCAATCAGTGGGCAGCCACACCCTCCAGGAAACTTTTTATTGTAGCAAAATAAAAGACGCTAGAAACTTTAGGTGGGAAAATCTATAGTGTAATGTTGTTTTTTTTGGCAATTTTTTTTTCTTTGGCAAGGAAAATTACCCGAAAGCATGATCGGAAGTCGCCAAGAGTGAAACAGAGTTATACATTCTGATAACTTCCTCGCCAAAAAAAAAATCACCAACACATTGCTAAAACAAGATAACACTATGACTATTAAAATGCACGAAAAATACTGTAAAAAAAGAACAAAACTATAACAAAACAACATTCGTCGACTAAATGAGGGATTAAGAAGATTTAATGTAAGAATATGGAGCCAGGTGACTTCACCAAACACCAACTCTGGCCATATCGTTATATTGCAATTTACTGCCATTAGTGAGATGGGTTGGAAGTGAAGGCGCTGTCTATCAGTGGTCGCCTCGAGTTCATCAGGGAAAATATCTTATCTATATCCACCCTTAGGGGAGTTGATGGCAGAAGACTTGCAGTGACATCATTCTTCAAAGCCATCTGAAAGTAATATTCTTGGAGCTTATCCAAGAAGGAAATGTTCTATCTGTTTCCATAGCTCAGACGTAGAGCACTTTTCCCGCATACGAGGGGGGGAGGGAGACCAGGGTTTAAATCCCCATGAGGACGGAGATACATTTTTCTTTCGTAAACATCAATATCTCCTTATTCAAGCCAGTTTTCTGTAAGCAGATTGAATGTGTGTTCATTTAACTATTTCTTTTTGTGTTATATACTTCATCTTAATTTCAATTTCATTCCTTTGCAGGGCATTTCATGGCGAGATGAGCATTCAGCACCTTTTAGCTGGGAAACACAGGTATAGTATGATTTCCAGTTTTACTCTGCGTGCAGGGTCTATACCCTGTTGAATAAAGTAAAACCTTGATATGATACTATGCAAATCAAGAAAAAATATGGTTGTAGAGTTACTGTTATATCAAGAGGTAGCATTATCATCAGTCTACCAAATTCAAGGTTGGCACGATATTTACCATTGTGGTTTATACTGGTATTCACAATGGTTTTTATTGTCATGGAGGGGATCCATGTTTTCTACCACTTTTAGAGAAAAAAATCACAGTTTCTGCCATTATTTAAAAAAATTTACCCTCTGATTCTTTGTTTTTTTTCTGAACAAAATGCATAGTTGTAAGCCACTACTGTGCAAACACAGAATACAAAATTATATTCTTACTAACATGCCTATTAAAGTGCCTACATATACTCATTTCATCATATGTATTATAAATTCTCTTGGCGTAAAGATTATATCGTTATCATATTGTCGCTGTTTGCGCAAAATGTCATACTGCAAAATTCTTAATTTTTTTTTAATGCCACTTGGTAGGTAAGTATCATCACATGTTTTTTTGTGTTCTGTAAAAATGTTATATTGGTCTTTGTGTTGGTTAGAAACATATGACATTTTTACAGAACACGAAAACACATGTGAAGGAGATTTTAGTGGCATTGAGACAAAATTGAGAATTTTGACAGATGCCATTTTGCACAAGCACCGACAACATGTTCATATGGATAGAAGTAAAAACAAGTAAAATTTACTATAGGCCAAGTTCTGGTCGAAATATGTTTATTCATATGTATATGTAATGTGCAATTACCTTATTGCAGGGCTTGACAAATCCCAGGCGCCAGTTTTTCATGGCGACTAAGAAATTGGTATTGGTGGCTAAAATTTTCTGTGTGATTACCAGCTCGGGTTAAAAGATTGCATTCATGGTCATTTGATCATTTTTGTCACTCCACAGTCATTGTCTGCACACAGGGGCTAACTTGACTGAGACCTACAATTTATTGCTGATTCCGAATATCAGGGTACATTTTGTACTCGGCGAGAGGTTGTTACTCTATGTCCTTGGTGTGGGACTCCCTGCTGTAGCAATCTTTTTCTATGATGCCATTTCTGTTATACCCTGCCAGGAAAGTTTCTAACAAGGACAAACCTGGTATCGAGCAGCGCCTCTAAACATTTTTTGGTGCTTTAAACTAGTATTTTATTGACCTGGGCCACCACATCCAAATTGCACCTGGCTCCTAAAATATTTGGTTGGCATGTAGAATTCAAATGCTATGTCAAGGCCTGCATTATTGATAACCAAACAGTCTGGCAGTATGTCAACCATGCTTTTTACCAGTCAAAATTTTCCTGTGAAATATATATATATATATATATATATATAATTGGGAATTATTTACATTGTCTAATTGAAAATTTTTAACTACCAATGATAATTGAAGGGGTTTTATTCATCTTTTTTCTGCTGATATTCCAAAATAGAGCAGAAATATTTGAAAAAAGTTATCAATATTACATATAATTTGCTGACTATTTATCATCTTATAAAGCCAACTATACAGATCCAACTGTATGTATATGTTATAAAATAAATAATAATAATTGTATATATTAATTACTGACTATATAAATATTAATCTTTATTTGTAAATTAAAAACAGTTACTCTTAGTATTAACTGTCATCAGTACATAAAGGCTAATCCTATATGCTAGGTTTTTACCATTTTTAACGGGGTATTATCTCTTATCGTGGTTTACACATCTCTTATGGCATTCTTGTATATTTGTAACAGAGTCAAATGGATTTAACTATATTTGGAACTGAAAAAAGATTCATAGAGACACCTAGAGCAGCCATCTCAGCTTCAAGCCTTAGTACTGCTGCTGGCACACCAAGAGATGAGCGCAGGGATGATGTGAAGAGATCTCAAACCATAAAGCGTCCTAGTGTACCTCCTCCTCCTGTACCACCACATGCTAGTCCACCAGTACCTCCTCATGCTGAGAGCTCTCCTCCTGTTCCACCTCATGCGGAAAAGACTGATGCTCCTATATATGCTAAGGTTGTGAAACGCAAAGTCAATTCGAAAACTCTCAACCTCAGTGAAATCAAAGCTCACAGGAAAGCTCTGGAGGAAATGAAACCTGTGGTACCACCGAGGATGTCGTTGGAGTTACTGATTGACATCAATCCTACAACTGATGTTGTAGACAGTATTGAGGTGATTATTATTTTTTTTCTGAATAATCATGCATTCATTTTCTGCAATTTTTTTTTTTGTTTCACCGAATGCCCAGGAAATGCAATTGCAAATATGAGTATAAATAAAAAAGCGTTATCTTTATACAGTAAATTTGTGGGAAATTTTAATTTTATATATAGTGGAACTTCAATTCATGAGTGATTTGGTTAATGAACAGTTTGTGTAACGAGCAAAAATTTTGAACAAATTTTGACTTGGTTAAAGAGCAATGATTTGTATTGAAAGCAAAAATTTTGTGCTTTGTTTATTTACTGTATTTTCACATTACTACACACCTGAGCTGATGGTTTTTTGCTTTCGCCCATACATGTGTTATTGAATTGTGGGTAAAATATTCTCCCCTACACTTTCCAGTAAGCACGCCTCACTAGAAAGATGAACACATGTGCAAGTGTGAATGTTTACGATATGAAACTAGATGTAGCATTGTAACCATGCATATGTGCGATTGAAGTTTTTTTTATATTCTGCATGGAGAAAACTGTGGACTGATTTCATTATTGAACGTGACTTTGGGGGGGGGGGTAGCTCATAAGCAGGAGCCACCAGTTGTCAAAGAGATTGTATGCTTTAGGAAGACCATGGACTGGAGGTGCATAAGGATGGCACATAGGTGGAGATAGACGTGGAAGTCTGGGGGGGGGGCATGGTCATTATTGCTCGGGGGCAAGATGATGATGATGTTAATTCATATATACACATATACATTAGAGTAATAGACTCCACCTTTGACGCTGGGGCACTCCAGATATCTTTGCCCATTATAGCATTCAAAAAGTAGACGTGGAACATGTCTAGGAGTTGACTGTTCCTCAGAGGAATATTCACTAGGTACATGTGTGGTTTAGTGGTAGTAGTTCTTTCAACAAGAAACCACACATAGCTCTGAAATCAATATTTACATTAGGGATATGCATGTGCACACATTTTCCGATGATGTAATGAAGTAATTTGTTAGAAATTCCTCAGAGGAATATTTATGAGCTGCAATGTAGTATTATCTGGGAGATTAAACCTTCCCAAGTTTCTCTCAAAATATCAGTTAAAAGCAAATTAAAACAAAACAAAACAGTTGCTCTTGCAGTTAGGGAATAAAATTTAATTTCACGATAATCTAGGTCAATAAATACTTACTTAATATAGTAAAAGATGTTTAGAGATGTCATGTGTTTGGTACCAGATTTGTCCTCTTCAGAATCTTTACTGATTTGAGGGTAGAACAGAAATGGTGACAACATAACCATAGATAAAGAGTGCTCTGTAGGACGTTCCCAAGGATATTGCACTAACTTCTCAGCATCTTCAACACATTAAAGAAGGAAAAAAAACTGCCATTCAGAGAATTGGCAATAAACTGTAGGTCCTGGTCTATTTTGCCTGCATGTGCAGAAAGTGACCATTTTGTGACAAAAAATGATCAAATTTATTAGTCTTTTGAATGTTTCAAGACAATTTAGTAGCTTCAGCCAATTCAAGACTTGGCAGAACCCAGTTGCCAGGTCACTATGGCAACTATAAAATCAGTGTTAGCTCCTGAAATTCTCTGTGTGTGATTGCTAAATTGAAGTCTATGAATAACACAAAATACAGTGTCTTTTTAACATGAAAAAATGATATAATGACCTGGGTAAGTAGAAAAAATGATTATTAATGACTGTTTTTCTTAAGATTAAAATCATTCTTGGGGGCTCCTAAGAAATTTGGCTGGCATCTAAAATATTTTTCTGATTCATCATGCCTTGATGTAATTGTATGGATTGCATCTGAAATACATTTTAATTGAGTGAACTAAAAGTGGTTCTTTTTACTAAGGTGTTTTTCTACCAAGTGAATCTTTTTGTTTTTCTTTCTTGCAGAATATTCCCAAAACTGGATTTGATTTTCTGGATAATTGGTAGAACCATAATTAGATTGCTAATTTTTTTTTTTTTGTGTCATCTGCCTTTATTTTTTTTCTCCCTTTGTGAAAGTTTATTTGCTTTTGTGTTTTCATGCAAGTACATTTTTGTGTTTCAATTGCCAATCTCTGAATTGTCTTGTCGTCTTATACCAGATCAAGGTTTCTACTTGTTTGATGCTGCTCAAGTCACTAAATGATGAATACTGCATTGGCTTATTTAAAGCTATTTTGATGTATTTTACAGTCCCGTTAATAAAAATACTTTTTTGAAAAATTTACAGATAAAAAAATTCGAACATCTTGCACACCCCTAATTAATACATTTTTTTAAAATTTTGTGCTCATGAGGTTGTAGTTTCTTGTCCTTTCCAGCCTTTTTTTGCTTATGAATAAAATATCCAGACTTCTAATTTCATCATGTAGACACAATATCATCAAAGTTTGTTTGTGTTCAAATGTTTGATCAAACTTTTTAGACAGTCATTTTCAAATTTTTCTATCAGGAAACCTTTATGCTTTTTTTTCCTTTTTTTTTCTCTCTTTCTTTTGGTTCAAAATAAATTTTGAAATTCTTTTGGCAAATAATTTTATAAAAATTCAAATTCACAAATCTGTAAGGCAAGTGAAAATCTTGTTTCAAAGTTCAAACCTGTATCCGAACATTTGGGATGGATTGCTAATACAGTGAAAATTCAATATAACAATGCTATCTATAATGATGGTCGCCTATATAACAATATTGCTGTCCTCTCTAGTCAAAATGCACTTTTCATAGTGTTAATATATTCCATCTATAATGATAACTCCTTTATAATGATACATTTCTCAGGTCCCTTGAGTATGGTTATATAAGCATTTCACTGAAAATCAAACAGTGTGAAATAGTACAGGCTGTCTATAATTGAGGATGTTAAAGTGAGAGGGGTGTAAGTCTATTAATCCTCATTTTGAGAAAAGGAGGTTTTACTGGAATTGTTGTCTTAAGTTCCCATGTTAAAAATTTTGTGATTTCACAATCTAGTGGTGAACTATTGAAGCTGGGACTTTATTCATTTTTCTTTTAGCAGTTTAGCGCTCTTTGATTGCATTGCTGGACTAGAGTCAGAATTGTTGAAAATGTGTCTTATACCACTCTGATTTTAACCCCCCTTTAATTAAAGTTCCTTTGTTCTGAGCTGTCTATAGCCATAACTATTTACCAAAACACAATGAAACTTTGGGAACATCCTAATGAAGGGATGGGGTAAATTTTCAAAGGCAGAAATTCTCTACGAAGCTTTTGAGATGCGGAATCCGTTTTCATATAAGCACTTCAGCATTTAATCCTGTTTTTGTAAACTCAATTTCATATTCATTAATAAGAAAATTGGAATATATATAGTTCTGCTAAAGATGTTTAGATGCCTGCCATGAAGAAATTGGTGGACAGGTCACAAGATTGTGAAAATCACAGTAAGACCTTGGTATAACATTGCTATCCAGCCTAGAGTATCATTTTTATAGGTCCCTGCCAGCATAATTATGATTACTCATTAAGTCATCCCACTTATGAAGTCATTTTTCATTCATTCCCAGGGGTAACGTAATACTGAGATCTGACTGTAGCATTCATGCTACCATTTGTTTAAGGTGAAGCCCCCTCTGGTGGTGATATACATCGGTGCTTATTTTCTTTTCTTTCTATTTCTTCTCCATCAAGCCCTTTTCAAAGTTCCATTGCCCTTTCCAATGAATAGTTATATTTATATACATGTCAAACAAGCATACTTGGGTTATTCATCTTACCTAGAATGTTTCTTTCAAATGTTTTGTAGTCTATTGAAGGAAAATTATTGAATTTTTTCTGCATTTTTTTGCGAAATTTCTTCTCAATGTATGTTCAGTTCTTCTCAATGCATAATTACTGTCAAACCCTGTTAGAGATCCCTCCATTGTAGCACTAATCCCGTTCAGTGCCACAAATTTCCAGAGAACAAATCTTCTATATAGGAATTATAATATAAATAACCCATTTTAGCACCAACTCATTGTAATGGCAATTATTGTTTGGGTGTATACAAAGTCAGTGTGTCATATTCCAAGAACATTTTTGCATTTCTTTTCCCATTATTTTGTTTTTGCTTCTTTTTTTTTCGAAAGGTGTTGCAGATGTATTCCTTTTTTTCACTCCGCTGTTATTATCAGTCAACATGACAACAGTTTAGAGCAAATGGCTTATGAAGAATGGTGTAGTCTTAGAAAGCATATTTCTCATGAATATCTGAACGTGTATAGGGACCTTAAAGCTAAACAACCAACCTATTCAAAGAAACTGATTTATTGATAAGGGAAAATATACAATGAGCTTACAGTAGTTTGTTCAACATTTCCAAGATAGGTTTTTCAACACTGTGAATGCTTTTTACTGTCTGGTCATTACATTTCGAATGGTAAGATAATCATTAAGAAATCACCTCTCTTAATTCATGTCGAAAGGAGTTGTTCTTTCAATATCTGAAAAATGGTAAACTTGTGATTATCAAACCCATGCACAGAGTGGTGACCATGACAAAGCTTTTTCAAAAATATTCCTTGTTAAACAGCTCTGGGGAGCCGGTGGAGCTCGCGGATAAGCATTGAACAGGGTAAAGGATGCCACAGGTGGAAAAAGTTTGAGAACCCGTGGCATATATGTTGAAAAATGATTTGATGAAATTTAAGATGTGCATATTTTTGATCATTAATTGATTGAGATATTACTCGCTCAAATAATATGTTATGCAAAAAGAAAGTTTATTTTAAACCAGAATATAAAAATTTTATTTATAATTCAATGAAGTCTGGATTTTCTATGTTCATGAGTAGTTTTCTTTCTTTTTTTCTTCTTTTTTTGTAATAATGAGGACAGAGTGAATGTAAAAATTATTGGACATCCACTATATTAGGTTTCATGTTTTTCATCTTAGAATAAAAATTAATAATCTGCTGCACTCTGCATGAAGGTTGTGCATTTAATATATCAAAATCATATAGATGCAGTTGAACCCAGATTTAACGGAAGCAGATTTATGGTTTTTCTTGTCCCTCCCATTCTACCAGTACACCAAAGAGACATAATTCCTCCCATTCTAGGCTAACTTTCTCGCCATTCCCTGGATCAGTCGCCCTGTGCTATAGCTTGCCTGACCCCCTCCTCTACTGTTGTTGATACGCCTCTCGGCTGACTTTTCATTTATTAATTCGATGAAGTTCTTTAGTCATGGCCAAAATGAATGCAAATATACAGATTTGGAGCAAATTTGTTAAATTACAACTCTATTGTATAACATCTGAGAAAATATATTCACACATTATTGTACTAAAAAGACTCAATATACAAGGTGTCCCAGAACTATGGCACAAATTCTAAACGTAGTCATCTTATATCACTCATCACAATTTCTGTGAAAAATGTAATTATGGCATAAAGGTCTGTCCGTTGCATAGTTTTCAAAAATCACATCTCTGATATCAAAATCTTTTCAAACTTATTATCATACCATCCCCTTTGTCAGGGGGGGAAATGGGCCGTTGGATATCATTTAATCACAAAATTAATATGTGATGTTCAAACATTAGCTGTTGTGATAAAATTTTATACCTTACTCATGTTACAATATGTGATAAGTGTGATTAATACAGAAGATAATACATTACTTGAGTTTAAAATATTTTCCATCAGTTTGGGACATCTTGTAGGATTTTTTTTCCATTCAAAATTGATGTTGCTAATTTAGTAACAGATAATGATTCTTGATAAACCGTTGCATGTATTAAAAATCACATTTCAATTGGGTTCTAGTATGTATTGAAAGATTTTAATGTAAATTGTTTTGTTTTTTTTTAAATTTTGAATGTAAATGTTTTTATTTAAATGTCATATATTTTTTTAAGAATTTTATTTATTTTACAAAAAAAAATTGTGATTTTTTTAACGAATTTTAATACCTATATTTTTGTACAACTGTAAATCTCTTTTACATTTGCTAGTCACTTTAAGTATCTATACATTGATTGTGATATGTTTTGTTTTTGTTTGCAACTCATATATGTGTCAATTTGTATACAGTCAAATCCCATTTTAAAGAATACCGATGTAGGGGGGAAATCTTGTTATAATGAACATTTTTCTAATCCCCTAGAAAAGTGTTCCCCTCCTTATCAGGAGATAAGTTTACAGAGGAACAATGCAGAAACCTGGAATTCCTTTAACAAAATTTTGTTATAACAAAGGGATTTCTTCAGTCTCTTGGAGTTCCTTATAATGGGATCCGACTGTATATGTTCTCAGAATTCATTCTCAAGTGCATTAACAATTGATATTTTTCTTCCGTATCACATTTGAATTTCTTTTTTTTCTTTTGTCATTTATAAATAATTCCATATTGTTTGACGATACCACGAGGTTTTTCTGGGTGAAAAGAATCTCAAGCAATTTGTTTAAGTCGCTAACATAAATGAAAAGAATCTCAGTCTCATCCACACCTGTCATAAATATCTTTCCTGTATTTTTCAATATGATGTTTCTTCTGGATTATTTATAGCCTGTCCCAATTCATTAATGTCATTACCATAATAGTCTTTGAAACCCCTTATTACATATTAATTATTGTTTTTTAAAATTTTTTAAAATTTTATTTTTTAAGTTTCATTTGATTTATAATAAATAGTTTCAAGAAGTACATTCTTAACTCTGTTTCATTATTATGATCTGTGTTTTATCAAGACCCCAAATAAGTGTGCAAAGGCATGGATCCCCAGTGTCAGGGTGTCAGTTTCTTAAGGGTAGCTGTTTACAAGACCTAGATTGCCAATGTTAGATTTATTCAATAGATCTAGATCTTAGAAGCTGGGAGTTCTGTGAGGCTGTATTCTCATGCTATGGGTAGAAGCATCTGTGAAAAGCCCTTCTGATATAGTCCTACAAATTTGGAGAAATAGAGATGCAGAAGCTTTTTTCTTGCTATAGTGATCATTTGTTGAGAAACCTTGATTTATTTTCCTCCACTTTTAAGATTATGTAATTAACATATTAAGAGAGTTAAGGTAATATCCCTGATGGCACCGGGGAGTGAATTCAAGTTACATTTTTTGTGGGTTTGTTACAGCCGTTGCTCTGTTTTAAGAACCTCCGATTTACAAACTGCACGTTTTATGAGCTAACTTTCTGGTTCGAAACAATATACACGTCCTTTGAACGCCTTTCCCATTTACTAATATTCGATTTTACGAACTATTTTTCACGTTCGTACGGGTTCGTAAAAACATGCGTCGACTGTAGTAGAGCCGCGATTCGCGAAATGACGCCCGTTAAAGTGCATAATCGTCGTAAAATCTAATCAATTTAACTCAATCCTTTAAAGTACTTATATCCCCCATGGGACAGAGCCTGGGCCATGTCTGGTCTTACAGTCAATTTAACTGTATCAATTTTTACGATGTCATCGATTTTCAGTGTAAAATAGATCGGTGGTTTTTAACCCATTGTCCATCCTGCACTCTCAGCGCAATACGTTCTCTCGCACTCCCTTGGACAATAAGTTTTCTCTCTGTTGGAAAATTCAGTTTTTCCTTTAATAAATTACGTTAACTATCCATTAATTAATCTTTATAAACTGTTTTACTTATTTTATTTAATTCCCGTTTTAACTGGGTTGTTTAATTTTTTTTTGAAAATTAGTTCAAAACTTAAAAAAAAAGTTACTAATTGCTTTTTTAAATTTTTCGAAATTTGGGAAAAAGATTCAATGATTCAAAAATATTTCAGCTGGAACAATAATGTATAAATGTTTGTTTGGCACTTGATTAAATTTTTTTGACGTTTTTCCTTACTCATGACAGTATCAAATCTTAAGAGCTAAAAGAAATTTCTGCAACGCAAATTTCACGTGATGCATTTTTGCAATTGAAAACCTAAAGATGAGGTGGCAAAATGTCGATATAAAAATATTTTTTTTAGAATTGGAAAAAATTAAATTTTTATCAGCATTTAAATTTTCCTGAATAATCAGTCAACATGTTGCAATTTTTTTTTTTACATCTCATCCCCATAAATGCTCTCCCGCATCCTTGGTTGAGAACCATTGAATTAGATTGTGTGCCAGTTAAAAGTATAAAATGGGACGAATTTGCTGAAGTGGTCGGCCACTTTCGCGAATTCAGACAGTAAACACTTCGTGAAGACGCTAGACTTTGGACATGACTGTACTCAGCAGATTAGGTCACAAAAACTGTTCTTTACTATCCACGGTTTCAGGTAACCACGGATGAACCCGAAACCATCTGCCCAACAAATACTACCGGTCTACGATAGCAGAATCTCTTAATCTCTTCTCTATCCCGCACCCCACAATGCAATGCGACTTACCTTCTCGCATCCCCCTGGGATAACGCTTTTTCTATCTGTTAGGAAATTTTGTTTTTCCCCTTGTAAATACGGTCGATTCCCGTTTTAACGAATACCGTTATAGCAAAAATCTCGTTCTAACAAAAACTTTTCTAATATCCCAGATAAGTTTACAGAAGAACAATATAAAAATCTGAGCTCCATTTATAAAGAAATTTCGTTATTACGAAGTTATTTCTCCGGTCTCTTGGAGTTCGTTATAACGGGATTCAACTGTAATTAAGTTGATTATCCGTAACTAATTTCTACGAACTCTTTCACTTTGATTCACATTTAATTCACTTTTTGGCTATGGTTAATATTTGATTTTGGCTTTTTTTTGGAAATTTCAAGAACTAAACCGAAAAAAAGTACTATTTTTACCATTTTTCGAAATCTGGAAAAAGATGCAATGAATAGAACTTCACTCACTGATTCCAGCCTGAACAACAATATATAAATGTTTGTTTGGCACTCGATAATTTTTTACGTTTTTTTTTAGTCATGCGCACGCCAGATTGAATCTTAGTCGCAACGTGCTAATAACACGAAGAACAAATGTAAACAAACAGAGCAAATATTTTTACGTTTAGTGATATAGTTATTAATGGTATTTTGTTCGCAATCAAAAAGGGAAATAAATACGATCGCTAATCAAAAAAGAAACTTTTGCAACGCAAATTCCGTAGGCCACATTTTTGCAAGTGAAAATTAAAAGATGAGGTAATCATATTGTAATTTTTTTTCCCCATCACGTACTCCTGAAAATGCTCTCCCACACCCCTGGGAGTTCAGGCACCCTTGTTAAGAACCACGACTGTGTGTACTAAACATCCTCAGCAAGAAAAAAGCAATTTATAATTGCTTTGGCCGCACAAAATCACTTGTGCACCGTGAAAAAATTAAATTTGTGATCATTATTTGAACTATCGGATTCCAACAGCAGATTTCTTCGGTGTATAAGCCGCTCCATTATTAATTGAATTAATTAGTTAGTTATTAAATTAATTTCGTCACTAGAAATAAGTTCGTAAGCAGTTTGTTAATCAAGTTGCCCCACTGATGCTGCCCCCGACGCTATAGCTGACCCGCGAACAGAAAGAAGTTGGCCACCCCCTGCCTTAGATTCTAAAATTGTTTAACCGTAACCATGAACAGTTATGTAGAGCACCAGACCCAATTTAATATTAATTTTAGGGCCTACATTTCCTTCATCATGGGGATCACTAATGGCATGATCGCTTATTACTAATTTATGAAAGTATTCACCCTTCCAATTTTTTTAATTTTCAATTACTGCAAGTTGGCAGAATTCCCCAGGACAAACATGATTAAACAAAGTGTTCAAGAATGTCTGGAATTTTTGGTACCCGGGTAACAAACCACTGAAATCATGTACGCATTCGGAACGAGTGTGATAGGCTGACTAGTCCCCAGAATGTTAATAACAGCTATCGGACCTAAAGATTAGAAAATTGAGGTCGAATGATGTTATATCTATTCAACACGTAGATGAGTATGTATTCGCTTATAAAAATGCATTTATTTCGCCCATCTCTCTATTTTTTTTTCAAATCTCTATCGTTCCCTCGTGGCCAAATTTTAGAGACAGCAAGTCTGTTCTCAAGTTATTCTCCCATACATCTTATGCCTGGGAGAATTCGAAGCACGTGTTGGAAAAAAAAAAAAATGACTGAAAGGAACCAATTTCGAGATACACAATCAAGGCTGCGACCTCGAGTAGTCCATTTCGCTTGACTATGGTATAAGGATTAGTTTTCTACACACAACGTCCTGAAATAATGTTATTTCGACCGACAAGAAATGGAAAAAAAATCAAGTGAGAAAAATTGTCACATTTGGGGGAATAGTATATATAGAGAGAGGTCTGTGAACCCTGTAGTAATTATGACCCGCGACGTGCGTATCATCCGGTATTTTCCATCAGCAAATCGTCGCCGCCGTTGGTTTTTCTAATACGTCGTTGGTAAAAGCAATGGCACGGATGGCTATACGGTAGTATTCTCGGCTTTATAAGAGGAAGCCCCAGGCCCTCCTCTAAAAGAAGGGCCTTCTTCCTTTTAGCCGTCTATTTATAACTTGCAATGCCTGCAGAGGAAGCAAAGGGATATACGGCACATTATACGTGACTGCTGCTGTTTCAGTGAAAAGGAGTGAGCAGCAGCAGCACAAAGTGAAATTCATTGGCTGCAGGTGTTGATGTAGGACACGACGTTATGAAATAGAATAAAATATTGAAGAGGGAAGAGAGTGTAGTGCAAGAGCGTGTAATGTTTGCAGGAGAATTCATTAAGACGCTTTTTCTTTTTTCCTTTACCCCCCCTCCCCGATATTGGTATCACCCGAATCAAGATTTTAACACGTGTTATCGATTACCCAACGAAGACCACCACCACCTCCAAACAGCCACTAGCTGTGGCGTCTGAACAGTTTAACTGGGTTTCGAGTCAAACAGAATCCCCTTCCCCCTCAAAATACTGAAAATTTTCATTAATACGCATATGCAAGATTGTTGATGAATTCAATAAGTTCTGCTGCCCACTGCCCAACCTCCATAGCAGTGGTTCTCATAATTTTTTCAACCGCGGCTTCCTTGGCATTGTCATCGTTCATTCGTTGTTTCCTCAGAACAGTCTAGAAAAGAACCACTTTAAAGCACTAAACGGGCAAACATATGCACCATCTTGTCACGACGTCCCTAAGAGCTGCAACGCATACTTTGAGAACCACCGCCGTAATTGCTCACGAGAGCACAACCTTTTTAGTCCGCGGGCCCCAGATGTGTGTAAATTCTGCCACTCACGGGCCAGAAGCTTATACATATAGGGAAGACCATTTGATCTGCAATTTACGGGACATTCCCGTAATTTTGGTCGTCCCAACTGTTTAACAAAATGTCAACTTCACAATAATTGGCAACTTTACTTTCCTTTGACAATTTTTTTTTTGTCTTTAATCGGCAAATTTACTTACGCTTGAAAATTAATTTTTGGCTGCAATTGGTAACCTTACTTGCATTAGGCAATTCTTTTTGGCTATAATTGGCATCTTTTCTGGCCGCGGACAACTTTACTCGCATTTGACATTTTTTTTGCGGTAATTGGCGGTATTACGTATGAATACCAATTTTATGTATTTTTATGAACGAAATAGTCAGCCAAGGCTAATATCATATTGCGTGTATTGATACTTTTCTGCCGAAACATCTTTCGCGGGCCGGAGGTTGTGCAACCCTGCTATCAATAGGCTTCATCACATTATGTATTTGAGGATACTATGTATTGATAATGCTGATTGCATGACTCAAAAAGGAACGACTATCTCCAAAATGACATAACTTAAATCAATGTTCATTCAGCTAAAAAACATGAATCGTTAGTATTTTAAAAAATCAACTATATATGAAATGGCTGATAGAGAAGTTGGCAATTCCCTCTGAATCCTAGATGCGAAATTCCAGCTGCTCCTCGTAATGCAGCTGTTGGTATTTCGTCTCTTTTACATTGGACTCTGGAATCATATTTTACATGGTAGACTCCCCCCCATTGAGTGGATCATTGAGTCAGAAGTGTTGATTGAATCGTCGAGAGCATCCAGACTAAAGTCCCGTCAGCAGCTCTCTCTGGTTGAGCTCATAGACTGAGGGGAATATATGAATAGCGAACATCTGGACACGTGCTACGGATACAGTACAACCAAACCCCGTTATAGCGATTTAGAGGACTGAATGTTTGATTCGTTATATTCGTTTTAAATAAGGGAACTTTCTTCGGAACGCAGTGCCGTCTTAACGCATGGGAAGTCACCCGGCACGGCCCAGGGACCTTAAGAGAAGAAGGAGCCTCACAATAATAAGCCCTGGTTCAAATTTTGGAGAATAAGCGTGTAAATTCGTTGGCAAAAATTTCTAACCAGGTGTGGCCTCAGAAAAATCACTTGGCCTATGAGGCTCTTAAGACGGCCCTGTCGGGATAAAATTTCCGTTTTATCCGGATAAATATATCTTATATCCGGATTTTCGTTAAAAGTTGAATTCATTATAGTGGAGTTCGACTAGGACTTAAATTGGCTGCTCAAAAATATTAGCAAGCTAGGCGGCTAATGAGTGCTAACGACCAGACATTTATCCAATAACAGTTAATTCAAATAAATTTTCGTCGCAATTTATTTTCTTCCACATGTTCTGCCATGATAGAGGGATTCTCAAACGGTGTGACGCATTCAAAATTTTCAATTTGTTGCACATTTCCAAAAATTTCTTTTTCCTTATTCATTTTGCTTGGTTTCAGGACACTGCATGAAGCCACGTCGTTGTGCGGATTTTTTTGAGATTTTTACTTTTATCGATAAAGTTAGCGCCACCTATTGGCTTAACAGAGAACAAAAATAAAATAATTAAATACTGAAAAGACAATTTAGATACTTCGAGCCCCAAGTCTATGTTTTTGTATAAGTCTGAATTGGTAACATATTTTCCCTAATTTTCAAATGTAATACGTAATGAAAGTATTATGTATATATAGTGGTTAATACAATATATATTTACAGTAGCCGTGCGAATCGCTGTATTCGATTAAGCGGGGAAAGTTGGGAAAATTATTCCATTAAGTGGGGCGCTTTAAAATTGTTTTTGTAGGAGATATTTTACTTCCACAGGATTTTATCCGCTTAAGGCAGTGATTCCCAACGTGTGCGTTGACGCCCCTGGTGGGCGATGGAATGTTCCAGGGGGCGGTAGAAGCTACGGGTATAACATAGGATCCTATGGGTTAGATTGCGTTGGGGGGCGATGGGAGAAAAAAATTTCCGAAGAAGGGGGCGATGGGAGAAAAAAATTTCCGAAGAAGGGGGCGATGGGAGAAAAAAATTTCCGAAGAAGGGGGCGATGGGACAAAAAAGGTTGGAAAACTTTGGTTTAAGGTATCCGACACACACACACAACGTGTCAAGTCATTTTGGAAAATATCGATTTTTTCTTTTTTATAAAAGCCCTATTTCTTGTGATTCCAAAATAGGTCTTTTTTCAGTTTATACTGTATAATGCTTAGAACCGAGGTTACGTCAACTTTAGTGTTGCGTTTCCACTACAAGTAATCTGTGAATAAAAATTTGAACGTGTTTTGCGAAGAATGCTATTTTTGTCATTTTACTTGAGTTTCAATCATGATTCAAAAAAATATATTGATTGTATCATTACAAAATTGTAATATGACATTCTGCAATATAACTATTCAGGGGTTATGAACCAAAATCTAAGGTCTATCACAGGGCTGGACAAATCTCAAAAAAATCTAGGCACCAGAAATATATTTTGTTAGACATGGTGACCTGGTGCCTGGGATTTGTCCAGCCCTGGTTTATCACAAAATCCCCCGGAATCAGACAAATACAAATAATAACGTATTTGTCTGATTCCGGAGTTTTTACACACGATATGTTAAATGAAATTTCAAAAAATTCATATTTGCATCAATAGATTTTGGGTGTAGCTCATGAGCAAACTATATAATTTCATAACCTGTGCTTTTTGCACTGTTGGGAGGGGAAAAAAATCATTCACAGAATTTTCTGCAATCGTCATTCGAATATTATATGAATATTGGCTTAAAATTTGAGATAAAAATAACTTTTTCATACAAAATTACATCGATAGTCAAAATTTGTTATTGTTTTCACCATTTTGAGACACTTTCTATCAGAGAAATGTTTTTAAAGCTCACTCCAGTACCATTTTATAGAAAAGTGACAAGAAAGGTAGTCGGATACCTTAAGCTCCGTTACCTGATTAAGTGGGGTATAAGACTGTAATTAAAGTACCCAAAAGAGCCGCGAACGTAAAATTATGGTGAATCTTCAGCCAAAGGACAACCAAATTATAAGGAAAACCATATTTTTATTGAGAAAAAAAAATTGTGATAGTAATAATGTGATGAGCAAGTTACGACCGATTTACCAAACTCCCCCCCCCCCCCTTTTTTTTTCCACCGCAGTCTGTGACGTCACACCGACTCGGAAAGCTCATAGATTGTGTGGCTTGTCTTTGCAGGTAAGAGTGAAAAAGGAGGTCGGGTCAACTAACGAGAGGACCTTAAAGGAGGGGAGATAGAGAGGAAAGAGGGAATCTAAGAAGTACTGCTTTCACCCACTGACCTATTTTCAGTTCTACACACAAACTAACTTTAGTTGCGTATACAACACACACACCACTGTAAGGTTGTTCAACTTCAGTTTCTTATATGTGTGTGTGTGTGTGCATGTGTCCATCTATATATGAAAGGAAAAAAAAAATAATTTAACAACTCTTTAGTCTCCAAAAGTTTTTCTTTTCTTCATAATTTGTTTTTTTTACGTCTATTTCATCCTGTAATTCTTCAGTTTTTAAAGATGTGACTTTTTCTTTCAGATTCTGACAATGAAAAAGAAAGAGATAAATTGATGTAATGGATTAACATTACTTAGTCAGTGAGAGTTATTGCTATTTTTAAGCATTGGAGAGTTTTGTGTGTGTGTATGGTTGTGAACGGACATGTGTCACGAAATGTGAGTGTGTATGTGGATTTAGTTATATTCCAAAAGATTGTAGAAAAATTTGGAAAATTAATGTGGGCGCAACTTCATATATTTAATGAAATTGATTTTTGTGAGATCAACAAGGCTCTCGTAAGGAAGAGTCGAACACAAGCCTAAATTTTTATGTTGTATGCAGTTCCACTTTCTACGAGATAGCATTTAGAGAGGTGTTTGTCTTCGATTCACATTTTTACTATCCGATAAGTAATATTTTCCATACGGATTTCTCGGAGACTTGCAAATTTTTAAAGCCCGACAAAGACACCATTGAACAGATCTTTGTATGAAAAATCCAGTATTGTAACACTCGAGCTGATATGGTCAACGGTTCTCATCTATAAAGACAAATAAAACCGCGTCTAAAAATTTGGACATGGTTTTTCAGCAAATCATGAGAGCCGCTTTTTTTTTTCTACCATAACTTCTGGTTCGAACAGCCATGCTAACATTATATGTACCGAGCAACATGTAAAGAAATGTGGGACCAGTCCTGAAGATATCCCCAGGTTTTGTGACCAACGATGAAGTTAATAATTTTGTATGTCGCATTCTTAATTGTATTGAATTTTATTTCATTAAACTAGAGGGGAACTTAGAGGCACACAGAAAATAAGGTGAAATGAAAAGTAAATTCAAGGAGAACCACACAAATGTTTGAATTTGCTTTATTGTTTCCACGAAGAGTGAAGATCGTATACTTGAACAAGGGATGTGCAGGATGTAAATAACTAATGCTTTTCTGTTCCGAGCTGTCTGCAGCCTCAGCTACCATTCAGAAAATAATAAATCTTTAGAAACGTCTTTATGAGAGAGAAACATAGATACAATATAAGACTCTTATATTATATTATTTATATTACATTATACTTACCTTAATCTTATGTCTATGTTATGAAAGGATAGAGAGAATTTTCGAAGCCACTTTGAAGACCAAAAATCTCCAGCTAGTTTTTTGGGTGGAATCACCGTGTTCGTAAAATAATTTCACCAGCAAAGCACGTTCTTGTGAGCGCAACGTCATACTCTTTAATAGAATGGGGATGGTTCTGTTGTGGAGATGTTTAGATGCCCCTACTGAGAGATGAAGCTTGAGCAGTTAGGTCCCATGTTTGCAGATAATTTTCGTGTGTGTACCACAATTTGGGTAGAAAACATTCTCTAGTGTTAAATGTTGCAATTGATTTTTTTTTTTTTTTTTTTTGTTAGTTTCTTCCCAATTCTTCATAGGTGGCTTCCTAGTTTTCTAATGAATAGCTACGGCTATAGACAGCTCTGTATAGTTGAACTTAATGATGTACTCCCTGGATATATCAAATGGTGCGACTGAAAGGCCTCACACCTCAACTTTTGTTGTCAATTTAGTAGGCAAAAGCAGCACTTCGTCTCCAGAAATAGGACAGATGAGCATGACGATAAGAAATTGACCAATAAGAATTTTGACCAATCAATACTGCAGTTATCACCAAAATTTTATAGAAAATCTTAAACAGTCCTCAAATATCAATGTATTTACAGCCCATGTTATACAGCCCATAATTTTTTGCGTATTATCCGCAGTTGCAAATTTCACTGTTTACTGAAAAAGCGGTGCTTCTCAAATTCCCACCATCAATACTATAAATTTTTTTTTCAAATTTGATTTTAAATATTTAATTTTCACAGAAACCATTTTTTAAGGAGAAAAAAGCTGAATGTATGGTGCAGTAGTATATGATCCTCATCAATTCTGATTATTCTTTTTTAATGTATAATCTACGGATTACGTGCAGCAGTTGTAATACTTACCAGAAGCACTTACTAATTTTTTAAATGTGATGTTTTTTAAACTTATAAGCAAATGGCTGGATTTAACGAGCGTTTTGATTGGTGAGCTCCTCACCACGAGCTTCTCGCTAAATGCGTGTCCTACTGCATTTATGCTACTGACAGTTTAGTATAGTAGGACCTTGATTAACCGATTTTCGGGTTATCTGAGATATTGTCTGAATTTACTTGTAAAAAAAAAAAAACTGTACAGCAAAATGACGTCTAAAATGCTCTGTATCGTGATAAATTAGTACGTCAACACCGAAGCATTTCAGCGAAAACGATGCGAAGGTAGAGGATGGTTCGGAAGGCATTGAAAGACAATTTTTTAAAGTACATAGAATGATCTGAGCAGTGCTGTAAATTTTAAGTAAACTCACCAATTTATTTGATGTAACTTTACACCGGTGTTTTTATTTTATATTCTAGGGTAAAATCAGAGGTGCCGACGTGAGGAAAACATCGAGGAGAACTGAAAGTTGCTTGTCGTGCCGCATATACGCTTACTCAGGGAGTATGCATTGCATTGTTTTCTCAGAAATTATTTGGGGGAGCTCAGCCATCATACAAAATTTATTTGGGGGAGCGGGGCTCGCATGGCCTCAGCCCCTAGGCTCTGGTGCCTATCACGTTAATTTGAAACAATGTTGTGTAAACGTAATTTAAATCATTTATGTGAGTCTTTAGTTATTTTATTTAATCTTAAATCTACCGAAAATTGCTAGAGATAATGGTTATGACCGGAAATTTTCTGAAATAATTTTCTAATAAATTTTAATTGGTGTTGATTAATCACAAGGATGAAGCTGACGAGGGCTCAATATACTGGGCAAAGAACCTAAAGATCGATGTTTCTTTTACACTACAAATTTACTACTGCAAAAACCAATATAGGGAGCTCTTCTAAATGTCTGGCCTGGAGTTTGAGGGAAAAAATCCTGATATACACCCCGAAGGTGTGGGAGGGGCTCCTAGATATGAGCATGTGGGTATGTTCATGAAAAAAATTTATGAATCAATTATCTTCAAATAATGCTGTAAAAATAAGGCAGTTTTAGTTTTGATTTCATCTGATAACATTCAGTGATGCATCAACAGCATCTAAATAAATCCAAAATGTCTTACGCCATAGAAATCCTAAAAAATAATCTTTCGTTGTTTTCTATAACTCCTTAAATGTTTCTACCATGGATTCAGAATCATCCTATAGCAGGAGATCTTAAACTTTTGCCAGGCTCTTGGCTGTGCGACCCGTGCGGTGAGCAAATCGGAGTTGAAAGGTAAAAAAAAGCTTCGTCGACCAAAGAAACATGGTTTGTGGGCACCAAATAATAGGTCCTGCAAGGGTTGGGATTTTTTTCTCGAGCCACCCCTTCCTTTTCAGTTTAATGGATACCCTTGCACCGGCCAGACAGACCGAAATCCGCCCCCCCCCTCTTAACAGAATAATTTTCGGAACATAGAAAAAAATTCCTCGTGCAAGCTGAAAGATTTCTTGGAGCATTTTCAAGAACCCCTAAAGCGACAGATGGACCCCCTAATAAAGAATCTGTCTTAAAGAGAAATGATTTTCGGATATCTATTGTAATAGGTAGATGCTGCGACAGAGGATTTCTATCTCCCTATCTCGGCTTTCTCTTCCATTTTGAAAGTGAAACAACAAACTGGCTCAAAAACGATTACTTCACGTCGTACACTGACATTTGAAAAAACGTCTTACGTCATTCTTTCATAAAAGAAAGTTATCGTGGGAGTGGTTTTAATATTGTTGTACATCTTTAAAAAAAAAAAAAAATGCCACTCTTTCGGTCGAGAGTGGTACCTGGTTATTCGATAAGAGAAGAAAAAAAAAAAGAATATGGTATCGATTATATATATATTAATATATTATAAAAAGAAGACAAGGAAGAAGGAAGAAAAGGATCACTTCAGATGATGCCGCTGCAATGACCAGAGTATGAAGGAGAAGAAGCAAAAAAAGAGCTATCTCGCAGAGCTTTTTCGTACGATTCTCTGTCTGCTTGTAAAGTGGGGTCCGTGATCTATGTTGACACACTTTCTCCAGAATCATGGCCCGTAGCGTCTTGGCCTTCTTTTTCCCATTTCCTTCTTCGAGCGTCTCCCCAATACACATGCACCAAAAAGATAAATAAATAAAAATTAAAAAAATCTTTTCACCAAAAAAAAAAAAAAAAAATTGGCAAACTATTATTATTTTCTTTTTTGAACGGTGAAAAATAATCGAATCAAGTCACAAGATTCTCGATTAGCTGTCTCGGGATGCCATGTTCACTAGCTTTTGTTAGATTTCTTTGCGATTGATTATTATTTTCTTATTATTTTGGAATTACTTCAAAATGATCTTATAACTAGCTTCAGCTGTTTTCTTCTTTAGAAAATGATAGGTCTTGGTTGTGTTTGTTCACCAACTTTCGAGAGCTCTTTCGGCTGAAAATAAAAAAAAACGAGGATGTTATATTAATTAGTCTTTGTGAGAAAAACTAGTTTCGACGGCATAGTATAGATCGATTGTAGTTGATTACGAATTTTCTCGTAATTTCATTTTAATTGCTATATTGATCGTAATACAATTCGATTTCTTTATGATTTCGATGCATTTTCACTCTCAAAAAGTTACTACTGATTTTTAATCGAGTGTAAAATATTTTCGTGCATCTAACTATTAATACTTTGAAAATTCCCACTGGATTATTTTTTTTCTTAATTATTGTATCATTAAATGCATTTTTCGTGAAAAACATAGTGAAAAAGAATACGTCTTATAATAATTTAATTATTGAAAATATAAATTTGAAAGTATTATGATTAATGCACAGGGTTAGCATAAATGAATGACCGGATTTTAAAAAATTTATATTTTCAAAACTATCACACATAATATAAATCAGTGATACATAAAAAATAAAGAAAAACATCCCACGTTTTTTCTCAGTTACAAAACATCTAATCTGTAATCAAATTAATTTCACACACTTTTACATTGCCAATGGTTCTTAATTCTTTCGTTCCTCAACTGTTAATAGTCCCTTTGATGCGTTCTTCAAGTTCATTGAGTGTTTACGGCAATGGTGGTTTATAAAGAAAGAAATTTAAAAATTAATTGATCAAAAATTAATAGAACGCGTCAGTGCCGCATTAAGAGACATTGGACAGTGAAAAACTGCAAATTGTGTTAGATGAACTTGATTACGTAACTTCATTAGATGTTTGTCGTGTTACGAAAGGTTCACACATTGAACTTTTCTAACTAGAAAGAGAATGGGGAATGCTCTTCTTTATTTTTATGTATCCCTGATTATACTATTTGTAATAATTTTGGAAATATAAATTTAAAATAAAATCCCGGTCATTAAATTTATACTAACCGGTATATCACAGCGGAACAAGAATTTCATGAAATGACAATACATTTATTGCTAATAAAGAACTGTTTCAAATAAAATCGATCATTTCTTTAATTTTCGCTTGATAACCGTATTATCCTAAGTATACTCCACACATTCTAATTTCACTTTTTTTCGCAAAAAAAATTTCATCGTGTTGCTTACAGCTGTGAAAATTTCATTCATCAATGATGAAATACTAAGAAATAGAAGAGATTTAGGAGGATTAGAGAAGATCCAGGGCAACAACTTTCTAATTGGAAGTTAGAAGACAAGGAGACCGTATAAAGATTTATATTTCTTATTTTGTGACACGCTGTAATTTCAATCTCAAAACAGGTACAGGGACGTTTTGAACGCCTATTGAGAATTTTTTAAATTATAATTGCACCTCAATGACGGACGGTTGATCAGATAAAGGCAGCATTAGCACTTACACGGCACCCTGTATAAATTTCTGGCATTTATCTGTACCACTACTGATGGAATATTAATGAATGAAAGTGGCTGTTGGCAACGTTTTTCTTAAAAAAATGTCTATTGTTCTACTTTCATCTTCACGTCATTTGTTACCAATGAAAAATTTATTTTCTGTGATTCGTTTTTTTCATTCCAACCTCTCTTATTAAATAAGCTGCAGATAATACGCATCGGCCTATAATCAGCATTAAGAAATTGGAATGTTTCTTCCAACGCGTAGGTGTGCGGTTTATACGCAGAAAATTACGCTACATAGAAATTCCGGGAGATGAGTTTTTGAGATAGAAAATACTAGGAAGTGACTAGAATGTGTTCTCACACTATATATTCATTTACTAAAATTACTGGAACTTATCCGTGCGGAACGTAAAATAGCTAATGTCTACCTTATCATAAATGAGGCATCACATCACGGTCAATGCATTCGGCAACAAATAGCTAAACAAAGATGTACACATTGAATTTTTCTCTCCGTCTTCCTGTTATTCAATATAACAATGAAATAGACGGAACTTGTAAAACGCGGAACAGAAACCGAAGAAACATAGTGGGCGTGTTGAATAACCTCCAAATATTTATTCAGAAAATAAATATTTTCCTTAATAAAACGTAAGATGCACAATTAATTTAGTATTCATTTCTATTCAATAGCCTTAATCAAATCAAGAGACATTCTGGATATTGTGTCGAAGTGAAATTGGGAAGAAAAGTTTGTCGTTTCCACCGGAATATCTCTAATACTAATAAGTAGCATTATAAACTGATGATAAGAAATGTTTTTTTAATGAAAAATGTTGATTCTTTATATATACGTCGTGCATAATTTTTTAATGCTTTTTTAGATTATTAAAACAATTTTTTTTACATCGCAGCCTCTATGAGAAAAAAACTGTAGAAAATTACAGTGTTATGCAGTTGGACCAGCTTATAATGAACACGGATATTATGAATTTTCACACATAACGAAGTTTTCTCATGTCCCGTGAATTTCGTATTAATTTTTTCTCGTTTATAACAAACACCGATTTCAGCAAAGTGCGTCTGTAACAAATTTTTACCCGATTTTCACACAGGAATTGTCAAGAATTTCTTTAGAATCGTATCTAAATCTTCTTATCTGAAAATTTACCTTTTTAAAAATGCTTAACTGCAGCTGATAATGTCCCTCTTTTTTTTCGTCGAAGACTTTCTAGTAAGGCATTTATGGTTTTTTAATGATTTCCATTGATTCTCCTATTTTACTTGAAAAAAATTTTATTGTATAGAAAGTGACGAGAAATTATTGATTTCAAGGACCTTAACCTCCAAAGCACTTTTGCTATACTTAGATTCGGACGTTCGTAGTAGTGGTGTTGTCACGTGCCGAGTAAATTTGGGAAGGTCCAGTCTCAAACTGTCTTCTTTGCCTTTCAAAATTGAAGCTATACAGTTGGTATAAAGCCAAAAACGGACAAAAAAGTGAGGTATCAAAGAAATTTAGGGTTATTCGAAGTTCGTTATCCACGATTTTAAGGATCAGAGAGAAATCGAAGAAATATTCCAATTCAGAGAAAACAAGAATCCGATGGTAATCTGTTTATCTGTAAACTAAGAAGAGATTCAGAGAAGTAGCTCGTGCTGAAACAGAGGCAGCTTTTTTCGAATTGTTCGAGAAAGCGACAAAAAATACGTATGTCTCACTGACCGGGACCTTGTTAAAAGAAAAAGGTTCATATTTAGCATTTTTATCACGCAGAAATGATTTTATCACTAAATGTTTAACGTCCGCTATCATATCAAAGAAAAAAAAATTGCCGCGATTAACATTTTCTTTCCCGTATTCAATTACGTAAGATTTAAATAATTTTTTTAATAACAGTATTAATTTAATTTAATATGATAATCTATTTAATTTTTAAACTGCTTATATGTATTATTGAAAAATGCGTACGTTCTTGTAAACTGTTTCCCTTTTCCTTAAACGCATTATTTTCCAAGCCGGTACGGATACAATGAATTTCGCTGTTTTTTCGACTTCATTATAAGCGCGACCGACTGTATAATCCACACCAAGAAATTCAAATGTTTTTGTTAACGCTTAATCCGCAGATTATACGCAAGAAATGCAATATTCGTAACTCGAGATACTATGGTAATCTGAATAAAAAAAAACCTTTATATGCAAATGATTCCTCTGTGTTATGATTTCAAATCTCAAGTTTTCTTATTGCATCATCTACAGGGCGATTCCATAATTCCCCTTACCGCATTTTACTACCGAATCATTGGACCTAGAGTCATACTTCCACTTAGAAAAATTATCTAAGTAACTTGTATATATATATATATATATAACTCAGATACTTCATTTATGTTGCAAAGAGTTTTATAGTTATGAAAATATAAAAATTAACTTTTCATACGGATACCCTGTGCTGAAAAAACCAATAAGGAAGTTATTGCCCTGTCTCTCGTGAGGCCAACAAAATAAATTGCACTTCTCCAAGTGCAATATTCGCTGAGATATTAGAATACAAAAAATTTTGGAAAAGAGGAGAAATTGGAAAAGAACAGTATAAACCCGATGCTTTTTCTCCTTCGTTTATGTTGTTCTTTTCAACTTTGCTCCAATTTTTTAAAATCAAATATCGCACACTCGTCACATCGGAATTGCTGTCACCCGAACTCCAACAACTCACGCACACCTCGCAATCTTTTTCTAGATGTACCTTCACTTTTATTTCTGAATTTCATGAAAAATTCAGCTAGTAGAAAATGCATTAAAAAGAAGGGCACCTATGTTTTCAGAGCACGTGTTCTTTCAGTGCAAGACTCAGCACGGTGTTGAACATTGTGGACATTCTCGATTATTGTCTTATCAGACACAAAAATGAGACGACCAAATCACAAATGAATGAATGACACCTCCTACGAATTCGACAGCGATGTGTCAACCTTCATGTATGCAAACATATAATTCACAAATTCAAACATATTTACACAAATTCAAACATATTTACACAAATTCAAACATATTTACACAAATTCAAACATATTTACACAAATTCAAACATATTTACACAAATTCAAACATATTTACACAAATTCAAACATATAATTTACAAATTCAAACATATTTACACAAATTCAAACATATTTACACAAATTCAAACATATTTACACAAATTCAAACATATTTACACAAATTCAAACATATTTACACAAATTCAAACATATAATTTACAAATTCAAACATATAATTTACAAATTCAAACATATTTACACAAATTCAAACATATAATTTACAAATTCAAACATATAATTTACAAATTCAAACATATAATTTACAAATTCAAACATATAATTTACAAATTCAAACATATTTACACAAATTCAAACATATAATTTACAAATTCAAACATATAATTTACAAATTCAAACATATAATTTACAAATTCAAACATATAATTTACAAATTCAAACATATAATTTACAAATTCAAACATATAATTTACAAATTCAAACATATAATTTACAAATTCAAACATATAATTTACAAATTCAAACATATAATTTACAAATTCAAACATATAATTTACAAATTCAAACATATAATTTACAAATTCAAACATATTTACACAAATTCAAACATATAATTTACAAATTCAAACATATAATTTACAAATTCAAACATATAATTTACAAATTCAAACATATAATTTACAAATTCAAACATATAATTTACAAATTCAAACATATAATTTACAAATTCAAACATATAATTTACAAATTCAAACATATAATTTACAAATTCAAACATATTTTACATAAATTCAAGCATACACACAAATACAAACATATGTAGATATATTATTTATTATGTAGATATATAATAAACAAATACATATACACATAACACAAACATTTTGCAGCCTCAAAGGACTGAAAAGTATTTTCCTATTTAAAAAATAAAAAAAATCCGTTCATTTCAAGCACTGAAATTTATTTTTTATTTTTAATGTAAATAATTAATTTTTTTCAATATTTTAGTGCATTTTAATTTTTTATGAAATTCAGTGCTATAAATTTTTATTTCTCTATCGTTTGTTTTCACGGAAGGGAATAATCAATTTGTTTTTCTTTTTCAATGCTCTATTGACATGGGCGAGTCCGGGGAGCATATAAGGAAATTTTATTCGTTAATTTCTCCGTTGCTACTACTTCTACACTAAAAGATCAGATGAACTAAAAAGAAAAAAATAATATAAAATAACCAATAGGAATCTGAATTCGTCCTATATAATAGGTTAATTTTTACGCCTTCCGGAACCGGTCTAAAGTTCATTTTATTGCATATTGAATCGCAATAAAGGTGTGTGCAGGTCGTAAAAGACAATGGTACTTAACGGAGCCTTGATGCCCTCTCATTGTCATCGCCGTATAGGATATAATTTCTTCTGCAGTGAAGTGACAGAGATGATGATGATGATGTGATCCATGAATATCCCGGAAAGGGACTCGTCATGCGGAAGGCGCCGCGTTACGCAAGACGAGTTTCAAGACGTTTTATTGAAATATTTTCTCGTCTTATCTGGTTCGCCCACGAGAAATGTTTATTTCTTTTAGTTGTCAGGGCAGATGAAGAGGTGTTATGGGTTTCGCCTTATTGAAGACTAACGGGAGATAAGATCAAGCTGCTCGATCAACGGGTCACGCAGACTCGTTTCTGGGCGAGAGCGGGACAATCGAGCCCAGAAGGTAAAATCCTCAGGACGGGATTCCTCGAATCTCGAAGTTGCTTATTGAATGAGTCAGTCAGTCATCCACAGTAGTATTTCTTAACCTTTTTTTTTCGCTCGTGGAGCCCCTTTAGATCAAATTTCATTCTCATGCCCCCCCCCCCCGCCCCGTGTAATCCAGGATCCCCTACCCTCATCAAGGAGCGACACCCTTTTCACTTATTGAATTGCTTTTTCGACTAAATTGGAAAGTGAACAAAAACTTTATAGGTCGATCTCCGAGCCCTTGGGTTTTCAGTTCCGTCTCATCATGATTCCTCTCGAACAAAGTGATGTTCTTGGGTCCCGTACTTATTTGCAAGTGTAACAGCTTATATGGTCTCCACACTCACTCTCAAAAATCATAGTACTGTACCAGATCTCAATACGTGAGCTTACGGACGTGCCCCTGTGCCTTTTGATGGACTAGGTTGGGGGTTCTTAACCCATGTCACAGAGGCGTCTGAGATTTATCATACAAATGCACATACCAGTCATAGATTCATTTGTTACGTCACTGATTTCAGGGGCGTATTAATGATTTCGGTGGCCCTAGGCTAGGACCAAAAGATCTTCCAGGTCTGTCTTGAGCCATGATGCCATATATTTCTGGGAGGAAGTCGGCATCCAAATATGCATAGCATTATTACTGAATGCACAGAAATGCTAACAAATTATGCAAAAATATGAACTCACGAAACGAAACCTAATGAAGATTCAGAGTTAACCAGTGTTTAAAATTCAATGAAAATATTTCCCGAATTAAGGTGAGCAATAATTTAGAATTAATCCGAGAAGTAATTATAGGATCAATAACAACTCAAAATTTATGAAAGAAATAATTTTAGAATATGCCCCCCCCCCTCTTTGATTCAGGGCCTTGGTTCAGACTTGGTTAAAGTTATTTGCTGATTTCAAAAATTTAGAAATCAAACACTTTGTTATTTAGAAAAAAATTAAGAATTGAATATTTAATTTTTTGAATTTAATAGCTATCTTTAAATTTGAAATAGACCTATTGATCATGAAGTTAATTGTGTTGTTGATTTTGGGTCACGGTTAAAAAGTTCAAGAATCCCTATACTAAACAGTTCTGCTGGGTTATGAAAATACGATAGTCACATTTTTTCCGTACCGTATTAAAAGCTTCATTTCTTAACGTCTGAATTTTTTTTACATCTCTGTGGCCCCGTTAACTACTTGCCATGACTCCACTTAAATTTTGTTTTCATCCGCCCCCTCCCCCCTTAAATACTTAAATACAGACCACAAGGGAGCCAGCCACACGGCTACAGGTTGAGAGCCACTGATCCACTCTAAGGACTTCACTTGCGTTGGAAAGAAGTTTTCTTGAGAAATTCTAGAGGATTTTCCCCATGGGAAGAAATAATTTCATTATCGAAAGATAAATTAGATATAGATAGTAATATATTTTTTTTATGTAAAAATATCTGAAATCAATCAAGTTTTCTCTCCTCTGAATAATACGGCGTTGTTTCTGAAGAGGATTATCATAACCTAGTTGCTCGTTGTCTGTTACTAAGACTGATGGAATCAGACGGTGTCGAGAAAGATTACCATTGAATCTCTCGAAAACACGCCCATTGGCGAAGATGATTCAGCTGCGAATCGTGGACAGAGAGAAAAAAAACAATAACAACCAAATTAATGTGGATGCGGAATTGAACTCCGAAAACCCATATTGACTACTGATCCTGTAATATAGTTTCTGAGGTTTTGGAGCGTAACGAAGTGAAAAACGCTTTCTGAATTTTAAAACAATTTTGCCTGCGAGAAATATATCTTCTGAGAATATGAAGATGCCCCGATGTTGAAAAATTCTTAAACAAATTAAGGAAAAAAATTAAAAAAAAACAGCTACTTAGAGCTATCATAAATACAATAGACGTTTTGAGATTGTTAAATCACAGTTGCGTATTTTATTAGAGAACCAATACGAAAAGAACATTTTTCAATGTTATTTAATTCATGTCCGAAAATTGAAATTATCGCATTTTCCTAGTAATTCCCAAGTGGCGATTATATACCGTTCCAGCAATATATATTTATCACCACATTTTTTTTTCTGAAATGCTGGAATGGAAATGAATATTTTAAAAATTAATTTGTAAAAAACAAAATATTTCTCAATGATTTATGGATACAATTTATAGGTGTGAGTAGAGAAATAAACGCTTTCCTTACAAAAACGCGACAAAAAAAACCCTTTCATTTCTTGATATTTTATTAGTTGCGCGTGAAATTCGCATACGCGGATTATACTCAAGAAATTTAACAAGAATCAAACACGAATTTTTTTTCTGCGGAGAATTATGGATCGAGCTTAAATTAAATTCATTCAAATTTAAATTAGTGAATATTATGGAATTAAGTGAATCGAAACTTAAATTGAATTCAAATTTAAGTAAATTTGATTCAAATTTAGATTCAGGAAAATTAAAATTAATTGATTTCAAATCTTGTTTGAAATTGCCTGTAGTCTAATGTTAAACTCCTCTCGATAAAATGATATCCTCTACTACGATCAATCCCTCTATAACGGAAGATTTTTTTTAAAAAAACCGCTACAATGATATTTTTTAATAATTTGCTCAAAATCGTTTTGAATTTGATTTTCACTTTTCGTCACGTGTTTTCGTTCTTCTGAATGTGTCTTATTACATCGGTGTTTTGCATCATAGGATCACCGAAAGAGCCAAGAGCTAATGGTCTTGCTGTTATCTGTGTATGGGTCTGGCCCATACACAGGCTGGGCCTGGCCTTTATGCAAATAAAGATTTATTATTATTATATTATTTTTATTATTTTTATTATTATAAATTATTATTTTCTGTGTATGACAAGAAAATGCAACGCGGTGAACTATTTTGCGGGAATATGTATTTAATTTAATTTTATTAATCAATTAATCAATTACAATTTTTTGTGGCGAAGAAATCATATATATAAATGTGAAATTATGTATGTCTGTTTGTTCCCTATACAAATCTACATTTTTAGACCGATCGTCTTCAAATTTTGCACATATACTAAAAAGGATCGGGATGGAACCACAGGCTGCTTCAAAAGTTCGTCAGAGTTGGGCAAATGCTCGAAAAACGGTCGGGCAACAATGGAACAATGGTTCCTGGGGCTCCAACAGTAACTTTCGGAATGTTTACTTTGGGGGGGAAGGGGGTTACCGCGGTTCTTTAACAGTGCATTTCAGACATGCATTATGCCTTTTCAATTATTTGTCACGTCTTTAATGCTGCCAGTATTATGTATAAGAGTTTATTCCTTTATAATGGTTTGTCACTTTTTCAAACTAATTGAAAAAACCCAGGCATATCCGGTATTATGGTTAGTATACGCATAAAATTGAATTAAAATGAATTTTTTAATGGTACTATAACAATGTGGAGTTCGTAAAGATGACAAGGACAGAATAAGCTTGACGAAATGTGATGATATATAATGCTGTCTCTCGATATACAACGATATTTTTCCCTTGGTCCGCAGACTATCGTTATATCGAGGTTTCACAGTATCAGAAAATCATCGAATATTACCTACAGACTGATGCCAAATTCCACGTCTTCCTTAAAGTGAGAAAGGAGGAGTTCTTTATCAAGACACGATGGAGTATTGCCATAAAATGAATTTAAAAAAAAAAAAAATTTTTTTTTTCCTTTCCTGTAACCCAGAAATATCTTTATGCTATTCAATTACAGTATATCCGGGTGTGCTCTTCTCTTTCCCTCCCCATCGAAGTTGCTAAACTTTCATTCCTAAAACTCAAGACTGAACAGCAATCATGGGTTTCCTCCTCGTCAAAAAAAAAAAAAAAAAAAAAAAAAAAAAATCGACGAATGTAGGTCGAGATATTTTACACACATCAATGGATAAAAAAGCAGGTAACGAATCTTCGGTCTCCCTCTGCTTCTTCTTCTTCAATAAAGTGGTCAAATTGTTATGAAACGCCGGAAGTTTCACGGCAAAGACAAAGATAAGAAAGAAAAGGGACAATATAGATTGGTTTTTATTTTATTTAGTCCGTTTATAGTTCACATATGGTGGGTTTTTTTCCTTCATGTCTCAAGTGTGATGCAATGAAAGTGAAATCTAACGACCAAAAAGATAAAACACAGCTATTCTTATTCGGTTCTCTTTCCGGGTTCGATCCAGTTTCCCACATGTTTTCTCTCTTTCTTTCCTTTCTCACTGGCAAATAACTACGTTTTACCAGCATTTGACCGGAATTGAGGCAAGTGAGAGTAAAAGTGTCTTAACCAACAAATTTTTAATTGCGTCAGTGTTATCAGATGACATACGGTCACACCCAGATTTACGCGATTTCGGAATCACGCAATTTTCTGTGAAAAATGCCTTGTTCTTTAAATCAGCAGATTTCGTAAGCACTATGGGGTAGTAGCTGAGATAGAATTTCTTTTTATAGTGTTGTAATCGAGTGAAAATATATTGTCCATTCAATTAGAAAAATCGTATGCAGAGAAGCTGAGATGATTTTTAAGGTGCTAAAAATGGAAACTAGGGAAGCATCTGAAGATGTAAACTATACCACAGATTTTGAAAATCAATTTGAACCTGATAACCATTTGGAAACATACCTTCCATTTTTGAAGAATTGTTTGGTCACTGTTTAATATGTCGGGTTCAAAATTATGCTATCTAAAATTTATTGGCAATGCACCTAATGACTCAGCTGCCATTCAAACTAATTTCGACACTTTACTTGACTTTATGCAAAGAAACAAAAACCTGCTCCAACACAAGAAGCTGATTTCTTTTGATAGACCATAGTGTTACCAAATATTGCACTAAAACTGACTTTTCACTTATTTTGGAGCGATTTCAAAATGTTAATGGCAATTGCTTCAATTAAGTATAGAAAAACCTGTATATGTTGATTGTAATTTTTTTTTCTCGATAAAAGAAGTGTTTTTGAGAAATATTATATCCAACTAACCTAGAAAACTGAGAGAGACAACTAGGCTCCATCACACAAGCAATTTCACTACATTGTCCCATGGGAACTTAGGAGGTTAATTAACTTCAATTAACCACTATTTAATGTATTTGTATGAAAAATTGTGTACCCCAACCTACGCCGATTCGACTTATGCGCTTAATGTCGGTCCCACCTATTGCTCAACTCCGGGTATTAGCGTATTTTGAGTTTAATAGTGGACCAACCATAATTTCAAGTATAATCATTAGGTAGCAGTACATTGAACATTTGCTCTTATTTAATTTTCAATTCAATAAGAGAAAAATTCAACAACTCGGGGTTTATGCACTTTTGCTCTCACTGCCCTTAGGGGTCATTCAAGTATTACGTCAGCATCGAGGGGGGGGGGTGTGGTTTGGGATTTGCTGACTTTTGATGACAAGGGGGGAGGGTTTTAAGGTTGCTTACGTCATCAACCACCCCTTTTGGAAGATATGAAATATTCCAAGCTGCTGACAGTGGGGAGGGGGGGCCAGTGTTTTGCTGGCTTTTGCTGACCGGGGGGGGGGGTCAAAAATGGCTGAAAATCTGCTTACGTAATACTTGAATGGTCCCTTACATATGTTTATTACATTCTTTTCTCTTGGGGAAGCGTTTCTCAACCGGCTCTCTTAAACAATTAGATTCCATGAGAAATAGTTTAACTGCAGTGGCGAAGTTCTTGCTGTAGTTACGAGGATCGATTTCGTGATCATGATTATAATTTTCAAGAGTAAAAATGAAATTTGATTATTTATATACATTTAATCTATATAAAAAATATACGAGCTAATCCACTGTGCGTGTACTGATATATGCTTGAGTTTAACGGAATGGTCTCCATTTATTCATGGATATATATGCGACGTGATTATAAAATTCTCTAGTGATTTAGACTTACCGTAATGTCCTGTGTATAGTCCGCAAATGAAAATTTCGCTACTCTTAGAAAAAATATCATCTTATAATTCTTGATAATCCGATAATAATGAAGGCTTAAAAAATAAAATGAGATTTATAATTAGGTTTTTTTTAAGCATTGATTCTTATACTGTCATCTATACGCCAACTATTGCCAATAAAAAGTACATTTTTTGTGAATCATTTTTAAAATGCTTTCAGTGAACAAATCTCAAATACTAGATAGGGATATTCACAATTCGATACAACGCCAAACAGTTGGAGCGCCAGAATTCCGGAAAAAATAAATGGTGGCTTTGAATCGGGTCACGGCAGTATTTGTTTTCATTCTACCCTCTCAGGAGAAAAAAAACGACAGATAATACGCAGTGGTCTATAATCCACAGTAAGAAACTTAGTTTTTTTTTTTTCAACCTATTAATTATTATGCTTATCCATTATAACATGATTATACAGGAAATTACACGCACTATTATAATATGACTATACACAAGGAATTACATGCTTCATTGAAATTGAATAAATTTATAATCAATATTTTTTCTAGTTACACATTTTCTTCTCTTTGTTTTTCAAAGTGAAAATTTATTAAGGTTATTATTGACAATTCGTTGTTTTATACTGGAACGTTTTTGAGCTATGATAATGACACTTAAAAATATTTAAATTCAATTCTTTTTAGTAACTAAATTTCTACATTTAGTATTCACCTGTCCATTGAAAACATCGATGAAAAAAACTTTCATGCAAATTACTATTTTTTCGCATTCAATAAACAGATATTTATCCAAACATGCGTGCTAAATACTAAAAACCAATTCTGGATATTTTAAAAGAAATTTTCTTATCTAATGTTTGAACGTTGTACGATGATGTTTTGAAACCAAACCTAAGGCGCCGTATTAGCATTAAGCACCACAAACCTCCAAAATTGTGTTTTTAGAAACTAAATGCAGTGGCGAATAGGCTAAAAATATACGGTGAATGCATAACCTGAAGATATATTTTATAAATTATCTCAATCAGAGCAATAATTGCTTTTATGAATAGTAATATTTTCCGTTACATTGCGAGGAACTGAAGAGAGAAACACACATGTAGTGGTGTGTGTGTGTGTATGTGTAAATTTCTGAAACATACTGCCCACACAAATTTATCAATATTTCTTATCTTTAAAATTTTACATAATCACGCACAGAACTTGTGTATACGAAATCATACGAAATTTCATTTACTACCATTATTTTGTTAAATATGCGCTAAAACAAATATCTCTATCAAAATATCGCTCTGTTTTTAAATGAGAATTACTGTTAAATATCTTTATATAAAATTAATACACACACACCCTTTGAACATGTTCATGATATTTCTTAATAATAATAGTCTCTCAATTAAATTAATCACTTAATCTATGAAATTACCAGATTCCATTACCGAATGGAAAATTTTGAGCACTTGAGGGCATGAGTAAGAACAAAATCGTTAAAGTTTTAACGTAAATTATTATTTTTCGAACAATTCCATGAAAACTGCGGTTTCCAGAAGATTTAGTGGATATAAATAAAGAAAATAAAATAAAGAGGGAATTTGAAAAACTTTTGTTGAGTCTTTCTCTTCCTAGCTCGATGAATCTCCAAGTTCTCTCCCAGTAGCCACAAAAACTCGCAAAAATTTAAATAATAATAATAATCCTATTGTTAACCTAAGCTCATATCAAAATTGTATTTTAAAAACGAAAACACCGTGAACAAAATAGGCCAAAAGTGTGAGAAATTTAAACAATAAAACAGTTTTTAGAAAATCATCAGCAATGGCTACTTTTCTAAGTGAAAATATTCTCCGTTGTATTTCTAATTAATTACTGATTGCCAACTACTCAGTCCAATCACTTAAATTAGAGGAAGAGTAAGAGGATAAAGAGTAAATTTTTGGGAAAACCTACTCACATAATTTATTATCCTTAAAATTTCTAATAATCAAGCACAGAACTTGTGCGTACGAAATCATGCGGAAATTTATTTTTTCATACAGTATTACATGCCAAAAACAAATTTTATACTTTTTAATGATACAATAACTACTATTTTTGAATATCTTAATACAAAATTAGACATTTATTTTTGAATATGCTCATGATGTTTCTTAATAATTAGTTTGTTAATTAGAAATCTATCAGATTTTACTGTCGGAACTAATTTTGACCACTTGAAGACATGAGTAAAAAAAAACGTTTAAATTATCAATCTAAAATGTTTTTTTTCTAAAATTCATGAAAAACTGCGATTTTCAGAAACTTCTAGTGATATAAGGATGAAAAAAAAAATGCAAGAGGAATTTCAAAAATTTTTGTTGAGGCTCCCTCCCCCCAGCTTGATAAATCCCTAATTTCCCTCCCGATTGCCACAGAAACCCACAAAAAAGCAATAATAATAATAATCCCTCTCGTAGGGATAATTTCGATCGCAGCATGACCTGAATCGGCCAATGTTGTAGCAGAAGCGGCCTCTGGCGAATTATTTCACTCGGCAGTGAGTGAGTGAGTGAGGGCTTCTTGTCGCAGCTTCTGTATGTGCACCGAGTTGTTAATATCCTCGCGCTCGCATTGAAAAATAATAACCATTGTTGTTATTCTCCGAAATTTGAGAAGAAATTTGAAAAAAAAGAAAGGAACATGTCAGTGTTTTGTGCCGGTCGAGACTCATTTCTAAACGGTGTATTGAATGCAAAACAATAATTCGGGAGGAGACATCACCGTCTATACTGTAAATATTTCCCGTGTGTCGTTTCATTCAGTTTTGTTTTCTGTTTTTATCGCATTATAAAACGTATTCTGGGATACATTTGAATACGAAGTTGAAGGATCTTTGGAAGGACGAAGGGAAAAGACAAGACGCAGGAAAAGAAAAAAAAAATTACAGCAACAAACAAGAAGACGAAGTGGTAAGTGTGTTTGTAGTTCGTTTGTTTTGCTCGAAACGGATTTTCAAAGGCGGATTCCAAAAACGAAGACAGTTCCGGTAGTTGATAACCTCTCCGTTTCCTCCTATTTGTGTGTGTGTGTGTGTGTTAACTACCCAAAATATAATTATATATTATTCTTTCACTGTTGTTTCACGCCTCTTCTTACAGCTGTGTGTTTTATGGATAAATTTAATTCCACTGATGCACCAAACACGCAATACTCTATAACGAGCTTAAATCTACTACAATTGACACGTTCGATCTTCTATGGAAATAAATTACTTTTGAGGTAAGATAATGGAAATAATAATAACAACGTAAGTAATCCCAAAATGTGAATGTGTTCATTTCATATTTTTGGTTTACTTACAAATACAAATAAATATGCAAATACAAATACAACGCCACAACAGGCAGAATGCCCAACGAGGTGGCTGAGAAAAAGATGCCCATAAAAATATGGATGTCATGTATTTCAAAAATACAGCAACCTAATTAAAAATACATAACAAAAATTATAAACAATATATACACATGATAAAATAATATACAATGCCCATAAAGAATACTTATGGTTGTCTTATTCTAAGTATGGATAGCTTCTCGATTTACCCCAACATGTTTATCGTATTTCTTTTTGAACGTGTCAATTATGTTACAATTTACTACCTCCGGGGGTAAGCTATTCCATTTATTAACAACCCTATTAGAGAAAAACTACGTTGTTATAATTATTTCTATTGCCCTCCCCATGTGACACGCTTAACCCTCTACGGTTCATCACCATAAAAACGTATTGAAATAAATATTTTTACAAATACGGATGTAAGTTTGTGCTAATTAAGGGGAATACAGTTCGCCTACATTATACTGTCATCTATAAACAGATGAAATCTTGCTTAGCAAAGTTGGATAGTTTTTACCTAGAATTTTATTTTCAATTCCTTCAATTTGGTGCGATTTCATAAATCTCTGAACACGTAAAATTTAAGCAGCTCTCGAAAAATCACACAAACAAGGAATCAACTCTTTCCAGGTTTAAAAAAAAAAAAAAAAAAGACTACTTACATAGCCATATTATGTACTGAAATAACACTAAATTATGGATTTTTTAAAATACCTAAAAAATTGAGAAAATAAATTGGTATAATGAGTTTTATTTTTGGCCATATATTTACCATGCATATTCAAATATATACTGGACCATGGAGAGTTAAAAAAAATGGAAATACGATATAAATAGTGTGATAAATCGAGAAGCTATCCTTATTTAGATAAGACAACAACATTTTTATGTGAGGGAGGGGGTGCAGTGTATTATATTTTCTCATAAAGTATTAGTATTTTCGTGATAATTACTCTTAGTTTGGGTTGCTGCCTTGCAGACACACTTGGCACCCATATCTGGGTATCTTTTTTTCGGCCTCCTCATTGGGCATTTTGCATGTTGAGGCCTTTGTTTTTGCATTTGAATTTATTAAACCTAGCATACTTGCGGCATTCATCATTGAAAATTGTTAGAGTTTTATAATATCTATTATATTAAATACTTGAAAATATCACAACCGTATGCAGAAATTTATATCCGTTGAGAATTGCTTCTTCTTCTGCAAAGATTTATTTCTAGCTAATTTATATCTTTTGGTTTCAAGTTTTTCGACTGATATCCCCCGATTGCCTATTTATAGAATTTTTTTTTAATTTTATATGTAGCGTAATACGAAGTTTTGACCATTATAATACGTAATTTTTTAAAGACCGAGTAACCATGCGTCTATGACAGGAAAAATGTATTCTTTAGGACCGGGATTCTTAACGGGGGGGGCTTGGAGAGTTTTTAGATTCCGTGAGCCTGGGTAAGAAAACAATTAACTGTTTATATGTTGCTATATACTGCATATTAGTTTGCAAAGGGGTCCGGACGTTTATTCTATTGGGCATGGTCCGCGGAACACAAAAAGTCAAGAACTCCAACTTTAGGAAGAAAATTGTAATATTGTAAAAGCATTTTATTTAAAAATATCGTGTGATTTTTTTTTTTTTTTTTTTGAAAAACTGATTAATTTCTATAACTTTGTTTCTCAAATTTAGACCAGACTTCATTTTTAATGATACAAAGAAAACTTTGATTAGTTACGTTTCACTCAGTACTTTAGCAAACTGTACTCAAGATTAAGGTTTTGAACATTCAATTCTTTAGATCTCGGCGTGAAATTCTGATTATAAATACCAAGAACAAGTGGTAGTTTTCCTTGTTCAACAATAACCTTAGAAGACAGTCCAAATAATTCTTCATATGTAGCAAATCAAAAAAAAAAAAACTTATGGATTGAGTAAATTTGAAATCTATGATTGAGAATGGCAATGTTTCGGAAGTATTTTTTCACATAGAATCTGAATTCATAATATAGTCAAATCTCCATGTAACGAAGTCTCTTTATTACAAAAAAAAAGAATTAGTATCAGAGTAATAATTTTCAATGCAGTATATACTGAATTGACAAAACCTTAGTTAATTTCGAACAACTTCGAAAACTTTCGAAGCATTTCATCATCCAGAGACGGGTATAGTATTAGTGGTATTGTATAATGTCACCAATACAACATAAAACTTCAATTTATGGGTTTTCTTCCCCAATATTACTTGTGTTAAATTTTCAATTTTTTTTCTTTTTCTTGTTTTTATTATTTTTTTCTTTTTCCTAACTACCTCGTGGGGCAATTCGCCTGCTGTCGCATCTTATTTTGTATTTGTATTTCATGGGAACCGAATTTCAATTGAATTTTTGAAATTTGAACTGAAGGACCACGACCGTTATAAAACGATTTGATCACATATGAATGAAATTAAAAGAAAATTTATATGAAAAATACTCATCATTCGGTTCATAAATTTCAGCCGCTAATAACGGATTTCAAATCAATCCAATATTGTTTACTGTATAGTTTTCCAATTGTTTCCATAAAAGTAATATCGTGATGCACACACACACACACACATATGTACTTGGTTGGATTGTGACCAACATTTTTAGCACGTGGACTCTTAGATATTAAGTTATTTTTCATTTACTTATTTATTTACTTACAACTACTCCAGAAGGTATAAAATTCACACTGCAAAAGTAATAATAAACAAAAATAAAATAATAACAGTAATAAAATATAATAAAAAATGTCAGAAGGGAAAACCCTTCGCATACGGAGCCAGGTCGAAATCTTCAAGTTGGATAATTTCATTGCGGCATGGGGACACACTCGAAGACGGCATACATTTTTGTTTTTTTTTTCTTCTAGTTGTATGCAATGCGTGTAGCAGTAATATAAACTTTCAGTAATGTACACAAGTTGCGCCAGGGAAATAATGAAATCCAGTAATATATTTCTGAAAAGACAAAATTTCGGATTTCCTCTTTTTTCTGATGAAATGATTCCCCCATGAATTCTCTTCATAAAGTCTGATGAAATAAATAACATTTTTATACACGAGATATAACTCTCATGTAAAACTCAAAACAATACCACATATATAATATTCGAAACAAAGAACAATATATTTTACTGCATTCCCATAAACATTCAAAAAACTTTTTTTCACGTGATAAATACATTATGGTTAAGTACTACTGTGATAACAAACACAGTATACTATGTATACAACAGTGGTTACCAACCTGGGGCCATGTGAACCCTACCCTTATAGTACTTGGATATTCTACGGGAAGGGAGGCGGCCACGTGTGGAAATGAAGTGGACGGGGGAGCCGTGAGAGGCGGTTAGTGACTACAGACCGCTGTGAAAAACAATTCGGATGTAAAAAAAATAAAACTCTTAAGTGAAATTTCACACTTAAGTGAAATATCGTGAGAAAAAGACTTTTTCACAATTCAGCAAAGCTGCTCATAGAACGAGGGGGACCATTAACGTATCGGCAGGATCCGACTTTGATTTGAGGGGTCCTGGGCCAACGCCGGAATTTTGGGATACCTACGACGAAGATCAAAGATCTCTGGTTAGTCGGTGAATATATGTTTAGTTTTTCAAGTTCAAAAATCATGGAGCCCGTGAGACTTTTCCATACGTAAATCGGGTCCAGCGCGTCGACCATCTAGGGACCGTCCACGGGGAAGGGGTGGGGGGCTACATGATGAGCTCTGGTACTGTGATTTTCAAGAGTAATTACGTAAATGTTAGCTGTTACTTCCGGCTAAATTGATTCTTACTCAGGAATCCTCCATGATATTGAGATGACCCTCTATGGTACCAAGAGATGAACCAATGCAGCTCGCTAATCTCTAACTCAGGGGGTTCGAAGACCGTTCTTATATGTAGTTATGGAAATTTTTATCCTCAATTTTATATATATATATATACACTGAAAAATCAATTCAATAAGCAGAAAGGGTTTCACTTCAAAGGATGAGGAAGAAGAGGGGTGGTCTAGATAAGATGGGAGGGGAGCACGAGAAGAAAATGTAGTCCAGAGGGACCATTTTCCTTTTTTTTTTTTTGGCAAGACCGTCTTCAGAGCATCATGAACCCCCGGACCAAGTGATTTTTCTGAGTCCCCACCTTAGAAATTCTCGAAAAATGTAACTACTTCTCATCTTTCTGAGGCCCCATCCGCGTAAGGCCCCCGGGCCGTGTCCGGGTGGACCCATGCGTTAAGATGACACTGGCCATGGCGAAGAATTGTTAAGAAATATTCGACTACAGTGTCATCTTCCTTGAGCAAAAAATATTGTAAAGTGAATTTCATACATTTTCGATAGGTTGGTTAGTATTTGTTACATTATATTCCGTATATATCGTCGGCGTTCAAGCAGAAGTCACCAAGCCCAGTTTTGAGAGAATTTGCCAATTTAAACTTTCGAGTGGTTATGAAAAATAGTAAAAATTATTTTAAGTATTTTTTTTTAACTCCTACAGTAGATTTACTGGTTCGTGGTTCACAACTGTTCACACCCTGGAAATATTTAATTGGAAATTTTAATATACTGCAGTAGTCCATCAAAAAAAATTTTTTTTGTGGACTTGGTGACTTTTGCTTGAGCGCCGACGATATAGACTTATGATGTTCAATAAGTAGTACGTAAAATATATCCCGGTGAGATGACGTTGGATCGGTTCGTTTTCTTGAAGGATGCCCCCGTGTTTGCGTGTGTTTTTTGTTTTCTTTGCGTGGCCTGGTCTGTGCCTATAGGCATTCTAGGCTTACCTATCTCGTATGCGCATATACGAATGCCTTGTGAGTGGTGAAGAAGAATTTGTGTCCTGGGGGAAAGAGCGCGACCTTCTGTTGAGCAAACTTAATAGCAAGCAAGGCAAAGGCATCTCGTCATCTTTTCCCATCGCTATTCACCTTCGGTTTTGCTTCTTATTTTTCACCAGTAGTTATTCCTCTTCTTTTAATAACAGCAGCTCCATGATAACTGCAGTTTTTCTGCCTCCGTGCCCGAGTGACCGACAACTTTTTTTTTTCCTACCTTTTCTCTGTTATTGTTTTTTCTTTTCTTGAAATCTCTTGATCTTGCTGCGGAAATTCCTCGGTGCTTCCTATTTTCTTTATCTTAGTATTATACTGTTAGTTGGATGTCACAATATTTTTTTCCTAATTTTCAACAAGGCTTGCTTGGATTTTTGAAATAAAAAGTTAAGATAATTTTCATCTTATAAATTATATTGTGATAATTATGACTCATTATCGTAATTAATCAGTCATACGAATATATGAATCTCACAAATGTATCAAACACAGAGAAAGAATTATGGAGATTGGGGCCTCACCACCATTAGGATATTGATTTTTGTTTAGCATGTGAGTTATATATGATGATGAATGCTGAAGTGTCTGTAACCATACTTGCCAACTACTACGGAATTTCCATTATTTCTACGGACTTCTACCACAAAATACGGTACTACGGCAAATCGTGAAAAACTAAGGAAGTTTGGATTTTTCTAGGAACTCCTTTCGTTCAAGAAGTTCTTTGAATTCTATTATCCTATAGAGAGATAACGAAAAGACCGCATCTCCAAAGAATAAATATCAAGCAAAGAATAGATATCAAATTAATAAGAAATAAACAAATTGATATAAAAAGTGGTAGTTTGCACTAATGTATCGTATCATGTGACCTTGAGAGTTGTTTTTTGATAAATAAAAGTTCAAATTTCACTCACAGATGACACTCACAAAATTCGACATCTATATGTCTATGAAATTGATTTTCTGTGTGTGTGTCTGTCTGTGTGCATGAACTCTATACAAATGTACAATTTCATATCAATCTTTGTCAAATTTTGATGAATCTTGTCAAATCACGTGTACCAAAACATGCCCCCAACTAGGCTACTTTAAAAGTCCGTCGCAATTGGGCAAAGTCCCGACATGGTCAAAAAAACTGCGCAGCAACAATGACCTTGGAATGTCTACTTTGGTTAACTTGGTACCGAAATAATGATTTGTGACGTTTTTAATGCTCCCATTATATGAATAAGGTATTACTGCGATAAGATAAGATAAGGTAAGATTAAGGTAAGATAATCGATTTTAATTTGGAAAAGAAGGAATGAAAAAAAAAATTCGAAACTTTTTTTTTTCGAACTTCGTGACTTGCAGCTTTCTAATTCTCGCCATAGGGGATTTTTCTGTAGTTTTAGTGGCAGTTGGCAAACTTTACTTGCCTTTGGCAATGTTTTTGGCTGCAATTGAGAACTTTACCTTTGATAATTTTTTTCCCCTGTAATTGGCGATATCATTTATGGATATCGAATTGCTCATACTTTTTACAAAGAAAATATGGCCAGCCGAGGCATTAATCCTGTTATATGTATTGGTACTTTTCTACCGAACATCTTTCGCAGGCAATGGAACCAATTGGCAGGCCGCATTTTTCCCGTGGCCTGGAGATTTTGCACCCTCCCTGCGTAGTTTCATTCTCACTGTTACTGAAGAAAACGCGTTAGGCACGATGCTTCAGTATACTGTCCAACTCGATAATAACGACCTCGGTTATAACGACACTTGCACTATAATGTCAATAACGCAGCCTGAATTGATTCCATAGAGAATAATGTTAATTAACTTTGTCCATAACGTCGATGAAAACGCAACGATCTCGTATATAACGACACATTTTTTGATGAAATTCGCTTGTCCATTTTTATACTGTTTTCCCAAAAAATCCACAGAATTAGCGTTCATCATATTGAGAGAAATATTTTGCTATTATTCATTGATACTTAACGTTGAAAAAAATATCTATTAAATTTATGACTTTTTTTCCGACTTTCCCACTAAGACATTACACAACACGAGACATTTCGGTACTTCCCCCGTAATTTTGCCTTTCCAACTATTTATAAACAATATTTTGGTAATTTTGCAATTATTTATTTTGGTAATTCTGCAATTATTTATTTTGGTAATTCTGCAAAATTATTTCCGTTTCAATATACCTTGTATTAATTTTTATCAAAAATTATAAAAAGAATTTCAGTAATTCTTAAAATTGCACTTCTACTAATTTCATTAATTTTGAACATTTCTTTCATTAATTTTGAACATTTCTTTCAAAAAATTGAGAACTTTTTTTTTCCATTAAAGTGTGTGTAAGCATTTCTGTAAATTCTGTAATTGGGTATGCTTTATTTCTTTCTGGTGCCAACTTTTCCGTCCGGTAATACAGTATATATAATCAGGGGCTCAACTTCATTTCAAAAAACTGTTTGAGGCCATCAATCGCCCCTGCCCTGGTAATGTATTAAATACACAACGTTACTGGTGAATCTGGAAAGCATCTCACAACTTTAAATATTAGAGCGCTGTATGACCCAGGGCCTGCTGGCCTTTAATCATATTACTATTGTCTTTTCTTCTTTTTTTCAAATTTCTTTTGCTCCATCCTTTCTTGTGTGAATTTGAACTTTCTTCTGTCTTATCGACCGATGTGTCTAAAGCTGTGGACCGTGATAGCCAAAGATATGGATGTAAACGCTAATCACGCGACACGTTCAATCGGGGGTTCTCTATATCATAACATGACGCACTACATTTTATGTCTGTATAATATACCTGAGAACTGTGCATGGACATCACACGTGCACAGTAACGTTGACTCTATTTTCATTTTGGCGTGGTCTATTTTCTAAATCTCAACGGTGTCTAATTCGTGAAGTGACATCCATGGCATAATGTCACGGATATTACTTTGCATTAGAAAACCATCACCACCGTTGACTCATTATTGCTATATTTGCTTTGTATATTTGTGTTTTCATGGGCTTTAATGCCATGAATGAGTTGTTTGCTTAATCCGATTGGCTCGTATACTCCCTGTCTCTCTCCCTCTCCCCCCCCCCCCATTTTCGATTGGTTTATTTCCTTAGCCCTTTCTCGGTAGCGCAGTACTAATCTGTTAACACGATCTCGTGCGTAAAGACAATATAATATTGAGAACCAATTGGCTATAAAACTGGATAACTCAGATTGTATGCATTAAGGGGAATGTCTACGAATTAACATTATGAGTGGGGCAATCTGATAAAAGCCTATCCATAACAAAGTGCTAGAACTCAATGAATCTGTTAGGAAAATACATTAAATGCCTTCAGCGATTTTATGCAAATTTATTGCAGGTAAATTTTTTTTTTAATTTGTGACTTGCCATGTGTATGATGTAAAGCCGTAATAGTCAGAATTTAGGGGAAGAGTATGGCTGACTTCATTCTCGACCCTACACACAATAACATTTTGACGCATAGATACAGAAGAAATGTGTTATAAATCGAGTGGGGGTTGCGGAATGAGATGAATACTAAAAAAAACAGTTTTGTGTTCATGCCCCGTTATAAAGAATAATACAAATAATACAGGGTGATTTTAAATTTATGGGGAAAAAATTTGAAAGGATGATATAAGATCCTAAACAAGATCATTTTTGGTCGCAGAATGTGCGGTTGAATCGCAGTAACAAAGACGGCATTTTTTTATTCCATTAATTGTGGAGTAATTTCTTTCATCGATTCTGGATCATCTCATTTCTTTCATTAATGCTGAAATCAGTGCCGTAACTAGGCAGGTGCGACAAGTGTACCCGCACAGGGACCAGAATGGGTCCAAAAGGGGGGGGGGGCCTAAATTCTTGCAAAGGTACAGAAATGGCTGGTTACGGCACTGACTGAAATAGTTTCTTTAATTAATTCTAGATAATTATTTATTTAATTAATTCCAGATAATTATTTATTTAATTAATTCCAGATAATTATTTATTTAATTAATTCCAGATAATTATTTATTTCATTAATTCTAGAATTTTTTCTTTCATTAATTCTGGAATTATCTCTTTTATTCATTTTTTTAAAACTCCTTTGGATGCCATAAGAAAATAACGGGGATTGCGCTGAGAAATTAAACACGTCACGTGATCTTACTTCAAATGGTGTTTAGGGCACTATTCTCAGCACTGACGAGGCGGACACCGCTGACGTCATTCTCCCTCCAGTAATATAAGCTCGATATATACGACAAACTTTACTTTACAAAGTTCATCTCTTAGCATTAATATCCAGTCCAACCTCAGCGTTTGATATGTACCGCAATATACTGTATTTATAGTTTCCAGATACGCAAGCTGATAAATAGCCCTACTTTATCACCGTTGATTGAGCTCGTTCGACGCGCTTCTCGTGAGATCTAAGATTTGAAATTCACGGTGTTCCAATTCCTCTATCAACAGGCAAGTGTGAAGGTTCGGTTTTTTTTCGGTGATCTCCTCCAAAAGTCTAAGAGAGAGTTCTTGCAACGTCGCTGTACAAACTGGCTACTCGACACGGGACCAAACAAAAAGGGCCAGAATCGATGGCTTCCCCGCACACCGATGTCAAATCGATGGCTTCCCCGCAGACCGACGTCATATCGATGGCTTCCCCGCAGACCGACGTCATATCGATGGCTTCCCCGCAGACCGACGTCAAACCGATGACCAACGAGCATGTTTTCCCCATCGAAGACATCCACCTGATGCTGATGAAGAACGGTGACAGAGCGGATCGCGCGACGGCCGCCTACGTGGCAGGAGTCGAGCAGTTCCTTCTGGTCGAGTTGTTCCAGGCCGTGGCCAAAGTCATCGCCAACAAGGGCGACGAACCCAAGAGGGCCACCTGCGCAGACATCATCGGGGCCATCAACGGCGACGGCGAGCTGAAGGCGCTCTTCGGTGACGGCGTCGAAAAATGGAAGTCGAACCGCATGGCGAGCCTCACCAGGAAAAGGCCCAGAAGCTCGTGATCGACTCTGGATACCCTCGTCCAGTCCAGTCCAGACCAGACAGAACTGATAACAGTATAAGGGATTAGTTAGCCCATCGCCTCTGAAACAGACCAGTTATTTGAAGCCGATAACGTATGTAGGACCCGCATTCATGCCGCGAAAAATTCAGGAACTTTTGTCATACCAGTAAATAGGTGTATATGAATATCCCGTTTTTTTTGTCTCGTTATGTCTACTCGTTACTTTTACGGTAAAAGTTTCATTTCCATATTCAAATATTTATGTGCATGATCGGAACTTTACGGAATATCAATTCAATATATACTTCATGGTCTCCCCTAAAGGGTGGGGCTGATTGGGCTCGAGTCCGTCTGGTTCAAGATGATTCTTATAATTTTTTCTGTTTTCTCACACTATAATTTCACTATGAAAAGTCTGGCCCAGGGCCCACGAAAGAGCCCAGCCGCTGGATGTGGGGGCGAAGGTATACTTTCTTCATAAATGTTTCGCATATCACTTACCGATATTAGCTTCTAAAGAATAGAAAAGATATCAATAATGCTGAGATATCGGAACTCTCGTAAGTAACAACGTGGAATCCATTTAATATCTTATACATCGAGCTGGGCCTTAAATTGACCCTCATGTTTCTAGTCTCCATATCAGAACATAGATAACAAGTTCTTTCCCTACCGAACCTGAGGCGGAAACCGATGTACGGTGTCATCATTTCCGACCCAACTCGATCGGTGGTAAATTGCTGTATGGTAATATGATCGGTGTCGGCGTGCTGTAAAGGAGTAGTCAATAACATAAATTATTTAGTCTCGGTGATCAGGACTCTGCCGGCAGCGTTGAGCTGAAGAGCATAATTGTAGTTGAATTACTTATCACGCTCACGGGGGGCGTGATAAGTAATATCACTGTATATCATACTCTCGCCCTATTTCTCTATGTACTAGTTCAGAATTTGCCCATAGCCCCAAATGTATACAATTATCAGGACTGATCTAATGAGAAAGTGACAAGAGTTCTTGATGACAAAATACTCCATACGTATCACTTAGAAGGAACTGCTTTTGATCTGAAGACAGTGATTCCCCGCCCCCGCCCCCCCCACATCGTTTTGCATGCAAGCTGGTGTATGTTCGTCTCAGAGAAAGCTATGAGAGCTGCCAATAATCTATAATGGCCTTCACTTTAACTTCCGAATTACCGTTCTTTCACATGCGATGGCGACCTCTGTGGTGGTTGAGTGGTGAGAGTGACGGACTCCCATTGCAAGAACCCGGGTTCAAAACCGTGTGCTCGGTTCGAAAGAAGGAAAAAAAAAGAATGATGAGAGAAGATAGATAGAGTGAATGTCTCGGGTGACGAATCCAGGTTTTAAGGAGGATTTTCTGGTACTCTTCAGCGAAATTCGGGGAGTCGATTCACATTGTTTGCTGGAGAAGCATACGGTCGTTAGCTGAAATCCCACTCAGCATTCCAGAACGTTATATAATTATGTAAAAGCCACAGGCAACGGAAAGTTAATGTTGATTTAAAATGAAATTGGGGGTGAAAATGAAGTTGAAGGGCAGCCATGACAGGCTGCTAATGGGGCCACAAAGAGCCGTCGTAAAAAAAAGATGCAAAGAAATGAAACTTTTTAAGTGAAATATGGTGGGGGGGGGGTGTGATTTCTGTCATAATGAAACAAAACTGTCCATAGATCCAGGACCCTTTTAATGAATGGGGCCCATCCGGACAAAGTACTCCCAGTCAATTAGGGGGGAGGGGACAACTTATGCTGCCAAAATTGCCCTGCATAGAACACGAGTTATCTTAACGCGTGAGTCAACTTCAAGTTAATGAACTGAGTCCGCCGTGGCCCATGTGGATATGGCTCTGGCCGTGATGTCATCAATGGGGAGGGGAGCTATACATAAAGAGATCTGATACCATGATTTGCAAGAGAGAGATTAAATAAATATTATACTTTCAGCTGAGTATATGGGGTCTCAGAACCTAATTTTTCAAGAAGGCTCCATGATATTGAGACGCGCGCGCGCGGCACTGCATAAAACCCTTACGAGAATCCTCACTGAATCAGGGATCGACTTTGCTCATTAAATTTTTGTTGACTGCGAATTTGCTCAAAAAAAATCTATGAAATAAGTAGGGAGGGTTACTCCTTGATGGAATAAAGGGGAGAGGGTCCCAGTCTGGGCTGCAACTAGATTCTTGGTCAGCCGGGCAAGCATGCATTTTGCGCCCCCCTTGTGAGGTTGAAGTAGAGGATAAAGGGTGAAATTTGCGTCCCCTCTGGTCCGGTGCACGGCTCAGAAGACCCTTCCCGATCCTCTATTGATGGCCTGGTCCCAGATAAGGGGCGGGGGGGGGGGAAACGACAAAAATATTTAAATGGGGGGGGGGGCACGTGCGAAGGAAGGTTAAAAAAACGCTGTTATATGTGGTCCTCAGTGAGTCAAATGGCTCCTTTGAGTTGATTCCCGTCTACGCTCTAATTGCAAGTACCTACTTGCAACGTACCGAAGCATACGAGGCCGATACCTCATGTTACCTAGTTCACATAGGATTCATAGGCCTTCAAATGCGGGAAATACTCGCCAAGCAGGGAACAAAATATGAGAATGTGTGCCATTTTCTACACCACACAAGAATTATGGTGCCAGGCGCATTACTCTTTTGTGAACGGTGGGATCCTATACGTAGGCCTATTTCCGTCTTCATTCTGTAACCGATAGAAGCTCTTCTTTCATTCGGCTGTACAGCAGCAACCTCAAACTGATTGTGTACTCTGATAGAGTACTTCACCCGTACACCAAGTTTCAATCGATCGAACCCTGGACCCAGTTAAGATACTCCACACTCGCACAACGTCCCAGCCACAGACGGTAACGGTCATGCAATTTTTAGCTCCGATAACCTAACTCTTCACTAGGGCTCTGCCCAACGATAGGAAGAAGTCTTTCGACATCTCAGGGCCGTCATTTCAACTTTTTCCAGGGGGGGGGGGGGTTGGTTGACAAAGCACATGTACTCAATGTATGTATATATATATATATATCCCATTTAGTGTATTTTCAAAAGTCAGGGATACCCCCCTAAATGATAGGCCCCTGTTCGACATCGACTGAGTCCTCAGCCTCGGCTCCCATGTCGGTCTACCATCTCGTCTGCGAGTGACATGTCAACCAGCTGCTCTGTGGCAACAGGTCAACCAAACCCGAAGAAAGCTGCGGGGTGCTCTTACGGGGGCGGGGGGGACATCTTGTTCCTAGTCAAAACAACAATGAAACTTTTACAATGTTTGAGAAAACTCAGTGCTAAGCTTAGCTTTAATAAAGGAACATTACAGCTTATTGTTCGATTTCGAAACACGGGAAAAACAAAGAGACGGGTTTCAACATGCTATGCACATCGGAAAACATTGATTTACTGAATTAAACACACGTGAACATGCTTGTGCACTATACGAAGAGCTTATTTTCAAAAGGGAACTTTTGAAGAACTTGTGTGAAGTTAGTGGTTTCTATCAAAAGGGAACACATCCACCTTTTTTCATACACTTCGATATTTTTCGTCTCTCGATAACGGACACGTATGGGACCGAAAAATTTGTCCGCTAAGGAGCAGTGTCCCTTAATGAATAGTAAGATACATTAAGTCCCGTTGATATAATTCAAAATTGTGTCCGTCAGTGGAGGTGTCCGCTAACGGGAGTGTCCGTTATGGGAGATTCCACTGTAAAATGATCGTGTTTCTTATGTCAACGACGAGAGGGCAATAAGGTTACCTTCATGGGCTAGTTATAGAACGTTCTGGAATCAACAGATGGCGTAGAAATTTCCTATTTTCCGGACTTTGACCTGATTAAATTTTAATTAAAAGGTAATGTAATGTTTCAAAATAATGTAATGTTTCCACTAATTTTCTTTCAAAACGGAACATTTCAAAAATTCAAATATTGATAACTCTCTTGAAAGTTGATCAAGAAACATAACGCTTAAACATCCTTCTACCATTCCTATATGCCACTTGTCGGGCTATTTTCTACTTTTGTAAAGCAAACCTATTCCTCCGAAATACGTTTTTGCTACGTTACGTACTTCTACTGTAAATTTAGCAAAAATGGGAATGTTCCCTTTTGAAAATTAGCTCCTCATATAGCGAAAAGTCTGAGTGCATTTTCGAATTTAGACATTTTGTGGAATTTCAGAAAAATGCTAGACAAATCGTTCTCATATTTCGGTTGTGTAAAACCCTATATTAGTACTCGCAATTTCCTGTGAAAAATTTATTCATGAACGCATTTAAGTAAAAAAATTCAATGAGATAAAAATGTTCTTCATCAACCCTGTATCATTGCAAAGAATTCCTCAATTAATTAAAATCCATAAATTTATCCAGAATTTATGGAAATTCAAACTTTATGGAAGAAGTAATTTCAGAATTAGTGAGAAATTTCACTAATTTGGGCTCTGTTCGATTTGAGGGATCTGGGCCCAGTCCTGTTGGCTCATTTGTTAAGAAACCGTGGACTGGTTTTATTAATTCCAAAAAATTAAGATTTTTGTGTTAATCATTAATATTTAATAAGAAGTTTTATATTTAAAAAAAAAGTACACCTATAGGTCGTGAAGTTGATCGTGTTGTTGATTTTGGGTCACGGCTGAAAAAGGTTAAGTACCACTTGTATAGAGAAATATAACATGAATGAGGCAAGCAACAGACTGTGTAGCACACGACACTCTGTTTTGCTCCGTCGGAAATAGTGTATTACAAAGCAATATCTCGTTTTTTCCTTGTAGAAAAATGGATGCGGTCTTTCAGCTCCAGATGTTTCTTTGTTGAAATTTCATATAAAGAGGTTGACATCTTTTATAACCCTCATGATAATTCAAAAGAATAAAAAAACACAAAGCAACAGATGCATCCGATTTGGCTGTTACTGAGCAGAGCTTGACGATATTGCTGCGTTACGCCATTTGGATGGAAATGTGAGAGCTATCTAAGCTGAAATTATTTACATACGAAGCATTCGGTCATCCATAATCGCAGATTAAGTGCTCGGGAATTTCGCGACCCGGTGTGAATAACAATTTTACGGGTTGGCCCTCAGAAGAGTCTAAGAAAGTAACTTACTGTAACTTACAGACGAAGGAATTTGCATTTCTCTTCATTGCACGGTAAATTGAAATAAATGTTGGGTTCGCTATAAGTCCTGTCAGGGTTGGAAGCATCAAAAATCTTTTCCTGAGGTAGAGAGAAAATGCAGTCAATATACAGTGTCTGTCCTGTAAGTCCTAATGCTGCTTTTGGCTCATCTACCGTTCGTCGTAGAGGTATGGTTCCAATTTAAAAAATGCTCAAAATGTGTTCAGAAATCACTCTGTACCCAGAATTGAGAGTGGTAATACAGTGTGTCAGAAAATTGAAAAAAAAATCTGAATTTTCATGAATTCAAATATCTCAGCGAACCTGGAAACATGGAATATTTTTTTTTTTTGTTGGCAGAGCAACAACTTCCTAACTAGAAGTTAGAGGACGAGGTATGAAAATTTAGATTTTTTTCTTTTATTATAAGATACACCGTATTTTCACTCTAAAAACTGGTACAGGGTGATTTCTGAACACATTTTGGGCATTTTTAACATTGAAATTATACCTCTACGACGAACGGTTGATAAGATAGAAATCACATCAATACTTACAGAACTCCCTGTATGAAGTCTAGGTGGCTCGTATTTTTATACTTTTTCAAAGTTTAGCTTCCACCCCCTATCTTGTTCCAGTCAAAAAAAAACAACACGATCAGTGCAAAATTTTAGCCAAATCGGACATTTGGCCAAAATAAAAATTTCTCGCCTTTATTTGTGATAATGAATAATATCCTAGTGTAATTAGTGAATTTCATAAATATGAAAAAAATTACAAATGAATCTATTATGTGTGATGAATATAGTCAGACCCCATATAATGATTACAAGTTCTACGATCGAACCCCAGACATAAAAGGATACAATACATGCATGCATTATCATGTAGTATAGTGTATCATAAAGTACGATTTATCATGTTTACCAACGATGCAACACATGGGTATTATACATAATCACCGGTAAAAGTTATAGGTTTTTTTTTTGTGTACTTATTAAATTTACAAACCACGCTTGGGCGCTATCCATATTCGCCGGTAAAAGTGATTAATCTAGGGAGAAATTTATCAAATTTACCTAAACTGCTCGGCGTTTATACATAATAACCGGATTTATCACATTTACCGTAACAGATGAACAGTAATGAGACACATCTCACAAAAAAAAAAAGAATAATAATTTCTATATTTCCCCGTAGTTATATAGAGTGAAAGTGGCCGTTAAGATCTTATAAATCAATCTTAAACAACTTGATATAATCAATCATCACTCGGCGATAGCAAATGCTACATCAATCTAAATCCACGCTCGAGATCCGTTCGGGTGATTATTTATATGTATTTGCTCTTTTATGCGGTAATTATTATTATTTTATTTTATTTGTGCGAGAAGTATGTCGCGCATTTCGTGAGAAAAAAAAATGTATTAGAAATGGTAATTTTTTTCCCCATACATAACTTCAATTTTTAGCGTATTTACATCATTTTTTGAATCATGGACTTAAAATGACTTTCAAGAGAGGGGATAAAATTAAAAAAATAATCTATGTCCATTTTTAAACTTCAAATAAATAATAATGCTTATTGTTGTTTCTAAAGCCTCGAGAGTGTTTTTTCGAAACGTTTTTTTTTTCATTTTCCCTGGAGAAAACAAAAATCTCGTCGATGTCATCATCATCATCGCCATCGTCATCGTCTATTTATTCAAATGTAGATAGTTGTGTATGTATATAATGAGTCTGTGTCCTACTTTTACCTCTCTGGCCCTAATGAGTTAGTGTGAGTCAATTTCTTTTTCTCGCCCCTTTTACAGCTCTTTTGATCCCTAGAAATCCCTATTTTAAGGGAGAAAAGTGTTTTCTTTTCGAAATAAATTTTATTTTATTGTTAATTTTTTAAGCAGCGTGAACGCTGTTGTATTTTCACGGGCCATTCTAAGTGGTATAATTGAGTTTTGAAAATTCGGTTTTCAAGATTTGAGTTAATCGTTTATAACTGGAGTGAGCAATTTTTTTTTTTTTTTCAGTCTGCGGGACCAGATATGCGGTATTTATGTCGCTAGCGGGCTCGAGACATGTATGCAGAGTGTCCTGTAAATCCCAATTCGGTCTTTATCTCATCAACCGTCCGTCGTGGAGGTATGGTTCCAGTTTAAAAAAATGCTCATAATGTGTTCAGGAATCACTTCGTACCAGTTTTGAGAGTGAAAATACAGTGTGTCGTCACAAAATGAAAAATACAAATACGACGCCAAAACAGGCAAAATGCCCAACGAGATGGCTGAGAAAAAGATGCCCATAAAAATATGGATGCTCTATAATCTAAATTTTTGTATGGTCCCTTTGTCCTCCAACTTCCAATGGAAAAGTGGTTGCCCTGTCTCTCCTGAGACGAACAAAAAAATTCCATGTTTTAAACTGCAATATTTACTGAGATGTTTGAATTCAAAAATCGGGCAAAAGTTGACAAAGAACATCATAACCCAACAGACAAAGATCCTTTCCCTCATTAATGCTGTTCTTTCCCAATTTTTCCCCGATTTGTGAATTTAAATATCTCCGCGAATATTGCAGTTAAAAGGGACTTCCCGTTCGGCTTAGAAGAGACAGAGTGACAAGTTTGTAATTGGAGGTTATAGGATGGGGAGAACCGTATAAAAATTCAGATTTTTATTTTTATTTTGTGGCACACTATATTCACTCTCGCAACTGGTACAGAGTGATTAATAAATACATTTTGAGCATTTTTTAAATTAGAACCATACCCCTGCGACGAACGGTTGATAAGATGAAGGCCAAATCAGGACACCCTATACAAAGAGTAACTATATAACCCATAGGCCTATATATTTTACGGGATATCCCCGTAATTTTAGCCGTCATAACTTTTGCATAAAAATATCCCGTTTTTTCTTGTATCTCTTCAACAAAACTTGGTTCAAGATTATTTTTATGACATAAATTATACAATATAATGATGTGAAATTCTAATGTGATGGCTACGATGAATCCGCACGAGACCAGTGATTAAGACAGTTAAAATTTGATTTCAAGAGGAAAAACAAATTCTCCAAACGTACAGTATAGTTTGGTGTATACAGATTGTCTTGTAAGTCCTAATGCTGCAGCCTTTGTCTTATCAACGTCGTAGAGACATGGTTCTAATTCAAGAAATGCGCAAAATGTGTTTAGGAATCCCTTGGTACCAGTTTTGAGAGTGAAAATACAGTGTGTCACAAAATAAAATAAAAATCTGAATTTCCATACGGTGTCCCTATCCTCTAGCTTCCAATTAGAAACCTGACCTGTCACTCTTTTCAGACAAACAAAAAAGTCTCCCTTTAACTGCAATATTTGCTTAGATATTTGAATCCAAAAAACGCATAAAAGTTGGGAAAGAACAGCATAAATAGGAGAAACGAGCATTGCCCGTTAGTTTACGTTGTTCTTTCCCACCTTTTCCCCAATTTTTGGAATTCAAATATCTCAGTGAATACTGAAGTTAAAAACAATGAATAAAAAAATCTTAGGCACAGGAGAGACAGGGCAACAACTTCCTAATTGGAAGTTAGAGGACGGGAGACCATATAAAAATTTAGTTTTTATTTTATTTTATGACACACTGCAATTTTTTCACTCTGAAAACTGGTGCAGGGTGATTTCCAAACGTATTTTGAATATTTCTTAAATTAGAACCATACCCGTATACAGGACACCCTGTATATTCTAATGTCCAAATGCAGGTTCATTACTCAAATATCCCTTCATACAAATAGAACATCCAGGCGTGCTTGAAAATTAGAATTACTATGCATTAAATTTCACCTTAAATTTTTTGCGATTTCAAAGAACCACGATCATTTATTTCTAGCCGCCGGCTCTGGCTCTAATTTACTATTTATAGTTTGGGAAAAGACTTAATTTGGTTTTTGTATTCAGAAATATATGTAAAAATAAACTGACGAATTGCTATATCATAAGGAATATGATATAAGGAATATATTTAAGGTAATTGGCATAACATAAAAGGAAAGGAAAATCATTATCAATAATTAACTTACGATTGGAATCTGGTGTCGATCGAGACCGCTTCATAGATCAAAGGAAGAGAAAAAAAAAAAAGACCATTTAGAAATAGAGGAATTAATAACTTACTCGTGTGTGATGCATGCGTATGATTGAAATGATGCTAAGGTGCCGTTCAAGTATTACGTCAGCGTTACGTATCCATTTTTGACCCCTCCCCCGTCAGCAAAAGTCAGCAAGACTCTCTTAGGCCATTTCACCTATTGCCATTGGATATAGCAGGTCGACGCATGTAATATCTTTACCTCCTTTTGCAGTATATGCAATGGCAATAGAGTATATGCAATGGCAATAGAGTATATCCAATGGTAATAGAGTATATCCAATGGCAATAGAGTATATCCAATGGCCTTGTTCTATGGGTGGTGGTGGATAAATACGCTGATGAAACCTGCATCTAGTTTAAAAAGTTCAGATACGCTTTTTTTTTTACTTTTTCTCACACACCATGGAAAGGGTATTCGAACATTTCTGGAAATCGCTTTCTGAATAATATTAAATATGACTATATCAGGATAGAATCTGACTGATTGCAGCAATTATTACGGAAAGATTTTTGCGATATTTCAGTATTTGGACAGTAGAAAGATAGAAGATAGAGAGAGAGAGAGAGAGAATGAGAGACATCCCTAACTATAACGTTGACACGCAACTTTTATTACGGAAAAATTGCAGAAAAAATTCTAAAACACGTAACGGCTGATGCGATCCTTCGAGAAACTACGGTTTTATTTTCAAAATAATTTTTTTGTGAATTTTCGTAGTTTGTGGATGATGAAGACACCATCTCAGTATGTTTATTTGAAAAATCAGGATCTGGTAGCCCAAGTCGATAAGATATTAGCCTAAAGCAGTGGTTCTCAACCTTTGGAAGCCTTCGGTCCGGTTTCATTTATTTTTGTAAGTGGAAGGCCCGGTCAAACATATGATTAACGGAACATGAATGGGGGAAAGGGAAACGGCAGATCAGTCGCGGCCCGGTGGTTGAGAAACACTGGTCTAAAGTACTAAAGGATGCTTACATGTGTCGCGAGTTCGATACCCGATTCGTCCTTGTCGAAAACTTTCTTGATGCGAGGGTACAACATAAACGGCGACAACATAAACACGAACAACGATTGCTACCGCAGGGAGTCCCATACAGAGAGTGGGGTAAAAGCACAAACCCCTTGGTGAGCATAAAACGCTGCCGTTCGGAATCAGCAGCAAACTGTAGGGCAGTCTAATTAGCCCTCATGTGCAAAAAATGACCGTGGTGCGACAAAAATAATAAAAATGATCAACTTCGAAAAATTAGTGTTTTCAAGATGAAAATCTCTCTCACAAAAAAAATAATTTCCGAATTGCACTTTATATATCACGTCTTCCAGTTGCAAATATAGCACCAAAATACAATCTACAAACACCGTTATTTTATGTAACTTTGGAACCCGTGATTCATTATCACTCGTGTCAAGTTTGTTATTGTCACCACTATAAATGACTTTTTTACGTAAAATGTGTCATCAAGAGAGAAGGAGTTTATTTCGCCTTTTTTTTTCTCTCTCTCATCGTGTGTCTTTCCGTCGTCAATTAATAGGATATTGAACTGCACCAGAGTCTATGAGCTCAATTACACTTCTCTTTCGTCTCTTCCTCGTCAGTTGCAGTTGGTGGATAAATGAACGATAGTTCGATTCTGACCTTATGCAGCAGACATCTAGAACTTGTTGTTAGGGAGCTCTGCTGTGGAAAAAAGTTTAAGGACAACCGAGAGAGAAAAATCATCATAAATCAAAAACCTGTGCATGTAACTATACAGGGAGATTCTAAATTCATGTGGAAAAAATTTTGAGAGGTGATATAAGACACCTAAATAATATTTTTGGTCATAGAATGCCAATAGCAAAAAGGCGGTTGAAGGTGTTTTCAGAGAATGCACAATAGCATTTCATCAAAAACAAATGCTGTATCATATTAAGGACACAGGTATTTTCTGGATTTTATGCCAAGTTGAACTCGGAAAGAAAAGTCATAAGGTCTCCACCGGGACACGAACCTCCGCCATCAGGTCCCGGCGGAAACCAGATAACTTTTCTTTCCGAGTTCACCGCGGCATAATATCCAGAAAATATCGGTTTCCTTGATATATTGAGCTGAGAAAAAGCCGTCTATCCCTATCACTGCATCATATTTTTCCGACATATTTGCTGCGATTTGTGCTGTCAATCATTCGAGGGTGCATATGCCTCTTCGGATTAGATTGGAGTTTGTTTTTTATTGGTGCAAGGACTATCAAGGTTTATGCTGCGTCAAGACTTGTGGTAGAATTTGCCTTACTCAGGTTGCCACAGAAAGCCACAGACCTTCAACAATACATATTCAGCCATTACACTTCGCTTATAGTTAGAAAAATTGATGGCATATGGAAGCACTACATAACAAGTATTACAAAGGAAAAAACTTCATCAGGTTCAGTTCACATACACGCACATTCCAGCGCGTACCAATTCGTTAGAGGTTCCGCAGAGGAATATGGACGAGGTGCATGTGTGGTTCAGTAGTTACTCATGTTGCGTCATGAGAAGGCTTACAACATTACAATACTCTGTACCATCGAGTGGTTGATTGCAATTATTACAGCAAATTCGTCTAAAAAATATTATATTTGTTTTTGGTGAAGTGCTGTTGTGTGCACTCTAAAAACACCTTCTACCCTGAAGCAAATTTTAGTTGGTTGGCCCCGGGCACAAGAGAAAACCTTAAATTACCAAAAAGTGTGCAGTTTCGATTCTTCAGGGACTTCAGAAGTCGTGGCGCCGGGTGCGCCCGCCATTAAACCCGCCTCCGCCTCTACCGCCTTTGCTATTGCGATTCGACCCGCACATTCCATGACCAAAAATTCTTGTTTAGAAGTCATATATCAAGTCTTAAAGTTTGCCCCATGAATTTAAAATCGCCCTGTATAAAGATTTTAGAGCTATAATTACAAGTGGAACCAACCATTTTCCGCTGAAAATAATTTTGATGAGTGCTGCACCGCTCCAGAAAAAAAAATAGTTTAAATTATAGTAAAGGTGAAAACCTGGAAAAAAGTACAGTAAATAAGAACAGACTATTAAAAATTGTGATCGGTAATGTTGGTCATGTTTGCGCATGTTCGATATATGCTAAGAAAGCTAACATAGCAAGACTGGTAATAATTTTTATGTTCCTCGTCTTTTCACGTTTATTTTAATTCAATTTCATTTTTACGACAAAATACGTTTCATGTACGAGTATCAGCAAAACTTATTAGTGGTTAAATAAATGTAATACAGGGTGGATGAAAAGTTCTCGATGCTTTTTAAAATTAATAACAAATCAACCAATTGACATAGAAAAAAGTGTGACTTGCACCAAAATACTTATTGAGGCGTCGATTTTTTTTTTTTTTTTGGTGAATTACAAAAAATTTCAAAACTTCGCTCACAGATGACGCTGTACCACGCAAAACTTAACATAACACATTAACTTAACACATTAAAACTCAACATAGCAACACAAACAGTGCATAATTAATGTTTATTATGATTTGCGTTACGTACCGTATTTCAACATGAGCAGCCCCTTTCACTCGTATTGATGCTGCAGCCCGAGCTACAAAGGGTGCTCATACTGAAATGTGGTAGTTTTATGTAATGAAAATCATCATGAACATTAATTATGTACTGTTTGAGTCACATTTTATGTGTTACATCTAGTTTTCTCATGTACAGCATCATCTGTGAGTGAAATTCTGAATTTTTTCATTATTCATCGAAAATATATCGACGCTTTCATAAGTATTTTCTTGTAAATCGCACTTTTTAGAACGTGTCTATAAGTCCTTTGGCCGGCGCTGCTTTTCCATATGAATTTTCCATTTTTATCAAACTCAGTGATGCATTTATGAGGAGAGGGGCTTAGCGGGCTATATCCTAGGGCAGCAAATACAGTGGCGGCAAATTTGAGTAATTAGTGGCCAATAAAGTTTGTAGAATGGGAGAAGGACGGCTAAATGTGTATAAATATTAGCCTAAACAGCAAGGGACTAGGTCAGTGAGTGACCAAATGAGTGGCTTAGAGAGTTTTCAAGCGTGTAAATGACCAAAAGAGTGACATACAGAGCAAGGGACCAGAACCTAGAGAGTAAATTATAGAGAGAGTGAAAGCATATGAATGACCAAAAGAATGACCTAAACCATGTGTAAACGTGTAAATGATTGAAATAGTGATCCATACATAAATAAAGAATCAATGTCAGTGAGCGGCCAAAAGAGTGACCAAGAGTGTGTGCAAGTGTGTGAGCGACAAAAACAGTGTGCAAGTATGTGAGGGACCAAAAGAGTGACTTAGAGAGTTTGTGAGAATGGGAGTGATCAAGAAAGTGAGTCAGGTGTACTTGCAGGAATGAAGGGGCCAAGGGTGTTATAGCACAGGGTGGTGAATTCAAAAAAAGAGTAGTTAAGAAAATTAGACTAGAATGGAGAAGAGAGCGACAAAATTCGAATATTCCGCAGGCGGCAAAACCATAAATGCGCCTCTGATCAACCTTGAAACTTCATTTAGTAATTATGCTTAGTTATCGGTAGAACCTTAAGTGCAATGAAATTTATCAAACTTACCGACACAATTGGTAATTCGAGGAATAAGCGATTTATCACTAGCATACAAATACAAATACAACGCCACAACAAGCAAAATGTCCAACGAGGTGGCTGATAATAAGATGCCCATAACAAATATGGATGTCATATATTTCAAAAATATAGCAACCCTATTGAAAATGCAATTACAAATAATATATATATATATATATTATATTTATATAAATATAATATAAATATATATAATATATTATTTGTAATAAGAATAAGAATATAAATATATTATTTGTAATTTGCAATAATGCTAAAGATTATTTAGAAGCATATTCTGAATTTTTAAATATCTTGAGTGGCAACGGATTTCCATCTTCTTTTCTGGGTTTCAAAATTTCACCCAAACACTTCTAATAGTCAATTCAGGCGGCATGCTTTAAAAAGAGTCTTACACTTGGTAGGTTTTATTCAAGTTTTCTCATTTTTCAATTTTTAACACACTTTGTGTATATCTATTTTTGCTGTTTGACTTCCAAAGCTTGTTTTTCGCAAAAATGTCGGGGGAACTGATGGTAATTTTATGCCTATTAGGCTTACCATCATTAGAAACATTTTTGCGGTTTGGAGCAATGTGGGGGTGGGGGGGTTCCCCCTTGAGAACGACCTCCTCATTGATTCATATTTTTCCTTTTTACAATTTTTCAATAACTTCTCATCTTTCGCCTTTTCATAATATATATATATATATATATATTATTATATATATATATATATATATATATATATATATATATATATATATATATATATATATATATATATATATATATATATATATATATATATATATATATATATATATATATATATATATATATATTATATAATAGACAACATTGTACAGTAGAAGAATTTTAATTTAAATGCACTGTATGTACGCAAACAGCGTTAGAATTGAAAAATAAGTCACTTGTCCCACGGACCAGTGAATACGAGAACAATTTGTTACGATTTACGAAAGATTTAAAATTTGTTATAATGCACTTGGCAACTTCGTAACTTGTTTTTGTTTTTTTCCCACCATCACTAATACTTTTTTTCGCTCCGGGCGGGACATATAGGCGTACTATTCTAGTGCAAGCAACGACTTGACTTTTATAAAACACGACGGTGCACATTTTGACAACAAATCGATTGATTTCCAGCATATAGATTTTTTTTTTCAACATACACGAAACATATGCAAATGTATTCAAGTCTAGTCGAAATATGAATTGTAATAATTAAAAAGCCCGTGCGTCTAACGAGGAAAACCCCCCGATGTAGTTTCATACGTCATGGGTTTTTTTTTTTTTTTTTAATTCATTATTTTCTCTACTTATTTCACATAGGCTTGATTGACCTCCAAGTTCAACAGAGAGTAAGCGACCTAACAAGCTTGAGCTAGATCTATCTTATTGAATAAGACGTTTAAAAATAAAACACACAAAACGTCAATCACGTTCCTAAATATGACATGAATTTAAAACGAAGATAAATTCGAAAAAAAAAAATTTATTTAGTTTATTCGGTTGATTTAAAATTTTATTTTTGTTTCATGGAAGTTTTTTCCCCCCCATAGAAAAAAAATTTTTTAATGAAAAATGAGCATTTCTCTCTTTTTTTTTATATAAATGTTTCTCAAAATTCAATAAAAAATTTCAAAATACGTAAAATATCAAATCATACTGTATTTTCTTCTTTAACTTTTTATACAATCTTGTATACTTCAATGTAATAATTACGGTGTGATGAGATTTTGATCAAAAATAATAATTTATGATAATGAATTTAGTTTTTTTTTTAAATTCCATATTTTATAAGCCATTGGTGCTCAACTAGGTGTCCACGGAACCCTTCAGGGGTTCTTGATGAGATTTCGGGGGATCCGTGAGCTTGGTTGAGAAAATAATTTGCACATTGCTTTTACATCAAGAATCTGTTGTAGTATTTTAAGATCTCAAAATATATTTGATGTGTCGCACACGTAAAAAATGAAGAAATTAACTTTTTATACAGTCCCCGTGTGCTGTGGTGGTCAAGTAGTCAGAGTGATGGACTCGTACCGCGAAGACCCGGGTTCGAACCCCCAGCGGTATCACATTGGCAGTCGGATGAAGTTAGTTTTCCGTAGTTCCCAAGGTCAGTCAACTTCTCGTGTGAATGCGAGCCGATCTTTCCGTTGAAAGTCAATCACCACAGAGAGCAACAGGCATACAACGTTACGAATATCCAGTCATTACACTTCACTCACAATTCGAAAAGTAGGTGGCGGCACTGAAAAATCATACAAATTACTAGATACGCACTCAGACTGTTGGGTACACACACTTTGTTCCAGACTCGAAGCTGGGCTGGAAGAGATCTCGGCAACGAGATAAGTCCGGTGGCAGAGTCTTGGCATTTGTTCATTCAGTCCCCGTGTGCTAAAACTTCTTACTTTTTAAATGTAAATCCCGTTTTGAAAGTCATTTGTAAAAAAAATTGATATTTCTCTAAATGCAATATTTTTATAAAATCACAATATTTTGGCAACTTATCACTGTTGTGTGTTGGCAAGTTTTCATCGCCTCAGAATTTGTGATTTTTAGGGCTATACACAAATAGAAATAAACTCAACCATTTTATTTTTTTTATTCACCACAAATCGACAATTACATTTTTTGACAATTACAGAATTTTCAATACATTGAATTTAATTATATATATATATATATATATGTATCTTTTGTGAATGACTTCTAAGAGCCGCATTTACATTTCATTAATTGGACGTTTTGGCACACAGGGTCTACATAAAATGTTAATTTTTCCATTATTTCATGTATACGACTCCTTGGGAAATTTATGACATTTTAAATAACCACACGTCATTTGAAAACTTTTTGAATCGAAAGTATATTTCTCTCTAAGGTCAACGGTTGCAGAGTTATCCGTTGTGCAAACAATTTGAAACAGCCTCTGTTTGAGTGTTTTTTTGTGAAGAGGTCCGTGACCTTCATTTTATTGACACCGAGGGTCCGTGGACTTGATATTATTTGCACATTGATTTACAGGTACTAAATATTGACAACCACTTATTCGTTCTTCGAGAATCCTCTTGTTATGTTTCTTAAGGGTAACTCTGAATGGTACGCCAAGCACGCATAAAAGATCTTATTCATTCGTACACGCGAAATCTTTGTGTTCATTGCAGTTTCATCATCCTGTATGCAACAAAAATTTACGCTGTCGGCAGGGGAACGTACTCATTTTTGAGCCCCTTCCCTTAATTTTAAACGAACAAAAAACAGACTTGGCATTCCTGCTGGTTCAGCCAGAGCCCGGGATACCAGCCCCCTTCTCCGCCCTCCCCAACATACAGCCCTGCCTGCAATTGTAGAAATATTCAAGCACTAACTTCACTCACAACAGTAGATACGCACGCACACGGTTAGATATAATTCAGTTTATACAGTATATCAGTTAAGTATAGACGTACACAATGTCGACACAAATCAATTACCTCTGAAAGGGAATAAAACGGTAGTGCTCGAAAACGGTAGACCGGTGTTGTGCATAGTTTCAACCTAGGGCAAAACCGATGTAATGTGCAGCAACATTACAATTCCACTTGAGATATAATCAACAAGATCGCATTAACTAGTAATCTGCTTTATGGCAAGCATTCCTCAAATATTGTTCCATCTGGTGATTTTTAACGAATTTTCAAAAAATAATAATAAATATATAAACCTTTGCCAAGTAGTTTCTTCAAAAATTTCTGAGAAGAAATTGAGCTTTGGCAGTTTTTTAAACATTTGAAATTGCATCTCATAAAATTCAATGCAATTTTAGAACGTACTAAAAACCAGTTACTGCGCATAAAGTAGGCACGATTTTCATTTACATTTGGTAAGAGAATTTTAATTAATAGACTGATGAATTTTTTGTTGAGTTTTTAATTTCATAAGATAAGAAACAGTAACTGAAAGAGACGAAATAATAGGAAAATTGTAAAATCATATTTAGGAATTTTAAGGTCATATTTAAATGTTTTTAGGTCATAAATGCTTGTATATATTCAAGATTTTTAGGTCATAAAAGTTCGAGCCCTCGTGATCACTAAAGTACACAATAGTGCTCTAAAACTCACTTGTCTTTCTATTGTCTACCCAAGCTGCGAACATAGATTAGCGTCATACTGATTCGAGGTAGCAGTATTGGTGCTCTTTATCTGTCAATGGGAAAAGCTCAATGGTCGGAAATTTTTTGACGTGCATCGCAAAGATTCTGTTTTGTGAAATCTATCATTCTTGAGCTGGAAATAAGATAGTAAAAACGATGTGAGTGGATCAGAAGGTTCGTATATTCCTGGTTTGTTACCGTGTTTCTCCATCAGATTCTTAAGGGTTTCACGAATTTTAAGGCATCAAAAAGTCCATTTTTCAAAAAATGACTTTATAACATATTTCATTCAAGTTCAATTCAAATGCAAAGAATTTCGTGCCAATTGATTAGTTGATTATTTTAAAATAAAAGAAAGAAGTGATGGAAGATGGTGCAAAAATACAAAAACTAATTTTGAACGTGTTTTTCTCAGATTGCAGTTTATGAGTTCATCCGTAAGATTAAAAAAAAACGACTTCACCAAAAATTCCAAAATTTTGTGAAATTATTTACTCGACATGTGTTAGTAGAATGAACATCCGATTTAACAATTAATAAATGGGAAGACGCTTTTCAGCCACCTCGTTGGGCATTTTGCCTGATGTGGCTTTTGTATTTGTACGGTCGACACTCGTTATAACGATTCCACGTTATAGCGACTATTTCATATGTTTTCATAGAACGACTACGTTTTACTTTCGATAGAACGACCCTCCAAATATAATGTCTGTTTTTGACGAGGCGAAGGGGTTCGTTATATCCAGCGCCGAATGTATAAGTTTTTTTTTTTAATGTTGAATTCGGAGTTTTGAAATTCCTATCTTTCCTTTCAAACTTCTAAAATTCATAAAATTCTAATGAATAGTCAGATATCCACTTCGAGGTCCATTTTATTAACATATCGTATAAATATTCTTACAAAATTTCAGAAATTTTGGTTCATTTCTTTTTTCAATATCTTACAGACCAGCTAAAAAACTACAATCTGTGAAAATCACATTTGAAGTACTTTTTCTTGCATACATTATTATTTTTATTTATTAGGCAAAACATCACAAAAACATACAAGATAGAAAGACAAAAAAAGAACTACAAAACAAACATTATTTGACCCAAAGGGATACAATCCTTCCATGGGTCACAAACAGTAACACAAATGGGAAAATTATGGATAACAGGGCATTTATACTTAGTTGACTATTTATACAAAATTGACTGATTGATACAAAATATTTTGCATTGGATTTTCATCAAATGAAGTGTTTTTTAAATGTCATTTCTGATAAATCGACTTTAGAGTTCGTGATACCCCTCAGGAGAAATGATGGATATTCAGCTCCTTCTTCAACGATGATAGACGCCGCTTATTAGAAGCATGAATAATGTTATCATTCGAGTATTGTTATCACTTTCGTAAAGTACGGAATGGAGTAATGTCATACCATCCGGAAAAATAAGTTTGTAGTTATCGGTATTTCGTTTTTTATCGTCAAAAGTTTTTTTTTTGTGCATTATGGAGCTCTGAGGTTGAACCAGTCTTATTTTTTTCTTCCATAAGTTAACAGTATCAAGACTATGTGTAGGAGGATAGATGATACACCCTCTCCTTATTTTATGAACATTTCCATACTCTTCATAATACCCTGTTCAGACAGTAGTAGCCTCTATAATCGCATTTGCCTACCTATAGTGGGAAACAAATGTAAAGTAAAATAAAAGGCCCTTTCCTCCTTCTAGGTCGGTTTATATCAGTTTCTTCCAGTTCACCATATTAACAGTTACACGGCCGAAAGACTTTTACAGGAATGATCCTATACACTTTTGCACTGAAAAAACTATCGTCTTGAAACAGATTAGACAGTTCCATCCAAACTCTTCATAATGGCTGAGTAATGAAATAATAATAATAATAAACACGAAATTTTAGCTTCAAACATAAATATCCCGTTTTAGAACATTATGAAATAACGAAAACGACACGATTGAACATTTTGCAACCAGTTATATGGAAAATAAAAACTGAGTTGTCCCGTCCGATCAAACGGGACGTATGGCCATTGTATTCGCTTTTGGATTTTTTTTCGGATGCAGTCATCAATCGTACATTATTATCAGAAACCCCCGAGTCCCGATGTGATCACATTAAGCGGCATGCACTGTATTAGGAAAAAGTAAAACCCTGCAATCATATGATGTGCACTTCGGACACTAGAATCAATTCAGATTCACCAATTAAAGAGAAAATTATCCTCTCTCTCTCTCCCCTTGTCTATTTCATCCCTAGTTGTCTATATCAAGAAACACATGCGAAAGCTGTGAGTATTTATTACACGTACGTACGTGTGAATATATGTATATTTTCCGTGACCAGCATTCGTTGCCGAACAGGTTGAGGTAATTTGAATGTAACCATTAACCTCGTAGACACGTGACCACCACAGAAACGAAAACTCATTTCCAAGTGAACTGGAACGATGAACGAAATGGCAATTATAAACGTCATCGATATTATTCGAGGCAACAGAGTAAACTTCTATGGGCGGGGCTTTTTGCAATCAGCTGAACTCTCTTTGCATGCACTGTTTCGTTTCTACACACATCAGAGATGGAAGAAAATTAACACTTTTTCCTGATAAATATGGATTACAGTAAAAGCCCTCTTAAACGGACACCCCTTCAGATGCGGTCACCCCCCCCCCCTCTTTTTCGGCCAAATAATAATTTCCCCTTGTATAATAAAAGTTCACATTTCAAATCCCTGATTAACGTTCACCCCCTCTTTTACCCACGATTTTTTTTTTTGGCCCGCCTGTGTCCGCAAAAGAGAGGTTTTACTGCAATTCCAGATTTTAGAATTTTAGAAAAATACGTGATAAAACCTTAGGATATGATTTTCATTTCAAATTCGTGTGTTTGGGGTCATTGAAATATTATTTCATCATCGTGGGGAGAAGGGGGTTGGATGATGCTTACGTCATCAACCGCCCTTTTAAAAATATGAAATATTCTTAATGACATCTTACTCGGTGCGCCAAAAACAGGAAAAACCTTTCGCTGGTTTGTGGGCAGCTGGACTAACATTCCCCCTATTGATAAGTCCTCTACACAGCCACTTTGGTGATCTCTAAATGTTTTGCTTATCCAAGTGATCTGGAAATATGTCCGGGCCACCTAAGTGTTCTGGAACTGTGCCCCGCTTTACTCAAGGGATTCATAATTATGCCGCGGATCACTTAAGTAATCTGGGAATCTGCCGCGGGTAACTTGAGTGATAAAGAACTGCACTGGGGGGCTGCTTAAATTCTCTAAAACTGTGCCACATGTCCCTCAAGAGATCTCTAAACGTGTCTCGCTTAAGTGTTCTGAAGCATTCCGTGGCACGGGTCACTTAAGTGATCTGTGAATGTGCCACGGGCCTACTCGAGTGATCTAAAAATGTGCCCCGGGTCGCTTAAATGCTCCGGAATTGTGTCACGGGTCACTTAAGTGATCTGTAAACGTGCCGCTTGGTTCATTTTTACAAAATTAGGTTTGGGGGCAGACCACATTTGGTCCTTGAAACAAGGGTATAGTATATATGGCTCAGAGGGTGGGTCGCAATGAATTTCTTAAAAAGAAATTTTGAGTTTTCCAAATAGCATTGAAATTAATAGAAATTGATTATAATAACATATAAAAAAGGTATTTTTTTCCGAAATTTTAATTTTTAAAAAAATATTTTTTACATTAGAAAACAAATTTTTGATCACCGGGGGAGAGAGACGTAAGACGTACGCAGGGAGAGGGAGAGTATAGGGGGGCACGAAACCCCCTATACTCTCCCTCCCCCCTGCGTACGTCTCTCATCCCATCAATATGTTAAGAAATTTCATATATATTTTTTACTATTCACATAGACTTTTACATTCACTTGTTCTCTTTTGTTTTTTTTCCCCCAAAATAGGTGATATCGCTTTTTTAAAGGTACTATGGACAGGAATACGGGCAACAGAAGCTGGAAATATAATATAGAATAATATAAGTTTGCTAAGCAAAAGCGGTGGATATCCTCCAAGAAAATTGTTTTAGAATATAATAAATATAGAGAGATTTAGATGGCTTTTTTCTCAGCCAGAGATATCAAGGAAACAGTTATTTTCCGGATATTATGCTGAGGTGAGCTCGGAAAGAAAAATCCTGGCGGAGACGTGATGACTTTTCTTTCCGAGCTCACCTCAGCATAATATCCGGAAAATAACTGTTTCCTTGATAATAAATATATTTGGAACTTTCTGACACACAAGCCTACTTATATAACACAAATGTTTTTCTCTAGGGCTGGGAACGGAAGATGAACTAATACTTCTAAGAATACATAAAACTAATGTTTACACAATGGAGATGATGAATTTTGGCCGTCTTCTAAAACTCCCATCAAACTCAATTTGAAACTGAAATCATCAGTTTTCGTTGAATCTAATTTGAACAAAATATTGATTCAAATGCTTTTAAATGTGATCACTTATCCACTTATCTAAAATGTTCTGCATAAAACATGATTTATAAGAAATCTAATTGGTTTTTCTCAAAAAAAAAAAAATCAAGTCAATTCACAAACTTTTAATCGAATTTTAGTCGAATTGATCGAGTCGATTAACTCAACTAAAATTTTTAACTGCGATTAACAAATAATCGATTAACTAAGCCGATTAGTCGATTAATCGAACCAGCCCTAGTTTTTTTTGCATACTTATTTTGTTTTTCATACGTATTCTCATTTTTTCATATTCCGTATGAAAAGAGCTTTCCTTAATTTTAAGGAAAGCTCTTTAGCAACTAATTATAAAATATACAGGTATAAATATTAACTTGTCCCAAACGTAAAGAAAATTTTTCTTCGTGAGTTTTTGATAGAAACAAACTGTTTAAAACTTTAGCTCCTTTCTTTTAATTATGTTTCTTTTTTTCAAAATTTTAATCCTCTATGACCTCGTGTATATTTAGATATGCATGGAAAATTTATGTTAAAAAAACAACAATAAAAAAATCGCACTATACCAATTTATTTTCTCAATTTTTTTGGATGTAAATTTGTTATTAGCATATTTTTACTTGAAACAATAAACCGCACTGCAATTTAATTAATTAGAGTGGATTTTATAATTTCCTAAAACGGTTAATTAACGGTACAGTATACAATTTGTTTTGATTTTAACGTTATCTAAGAATAGATAACATTATGTTAATATGTTAAATTATTAACATTAATGTAGTTGAATAGTTGTTACCTTGAATTTCATTTCCATCTCCCTCAATTTGGTGCGCTTTTGTAAATTTCTCGACATGTAAAATTTCAGCAACTGTCGAAAAATGACACCGACAACTAATCAACTCCTTCTAGATAAAAAAATATGTATTGTATTCATATACCCATATGTTTTTTGTATTGAAATTACACTGAAAGATGTACTTTGTAGTTTTTCGTTTTAGTAAAAAAGATTTTTTTTTAGAAGTTTTTAGAATTTAAAAATATATCTTATTAAAAATATCGCCAAATTAAGCATTTTTTCATAAAAACCATAGAGGAATCTCAAAAATAGATATTTGCGGAGGTGACTTTATACATTCTTAGTTCTAGTTGTATTCTAAAGGGATTAGAACCCAGAATCAAACGGGGGTGGGGCAAATAATTGAAGGCTTTAAGCAGTTCTAGAATTATTACTTTCATTAATTCTGAATTTTCATCACTTCTGGCTGGATTTAATTATAATGTATGGATTTCTGGAAAACTATTTTTCCCTTCCTCACAAAATGCATGAGATCAAGGTTAAAGTGGCATCGAAATAATTAAATATTAACAACAATAACTTAATATTAACTTAATATTTTCGCACCCGAGCCCAGCGTCTGTTAAGGGCAGCCCTGCATGAAATACCCACAAACTTCGAGTCATTCCTTTTGAAGTAATTTCCGAGTAAATTCCTTGGCAACGTTGTCTTCCTTTTTCGAGAAACGTCTAGAAGCGCAAAGTCAGTCATCTCGTCCAACCTGATTCCAAAAAAAGGAACAGATAATAAAGATGTTAAACAAGAGTCGATGTTAATGATCTTTCAAGTTTTTTTTAATTTCTTTTTCCCTCCCCAAACTCCAACTGATACATACAAATTACAGAAAGTAATCGAGAGATATTCCCATCACATAAATTTCCGGCAAAAATTCAGCGGAACATTCAGTCCGACAAAAGCGAGCTGAATCTACAGTGTGAGCTTGAAAAACAGGTGTTCAAACAACGACTTACGTTATAGTTGAAACTGATCAAAAAATGGTAACATTTCCTTACCTTCCTCAATCTTCAAAATTGCTCTAAGGGGGTAACTACGGATTCAGGTGTGGATATGAATGAATAAATAGATAATTTTTTTTTTTGATTCACGCGATCACATACGGGATAGTGATGTTATTAATGCTTGTCTAGAGTTTTGATTGGATATAATAATTATTTTTCTTTTCTTTTTGGCTTCGGGCATTGTCTGGGAATACGTTCATTTTCTTTTTTTCTTTTCCAAGTCTCTTAACAACGTCCTTATTTGATCCATTCCTTTTTTGTAGGGCGGCATCATCATCTATCGGATCAGATAGGATCTCTTTTGATATCCAATGTTTCATGCATAGACATTATACATGTATTTAAAAGAGCAAAAAAAGAACTGGTGAAAATAAATGGTCTTTCTTTTTGCGTTTTTACCTTTCTTTTCTTTCATCGATCATTTTTTTTTTTCCCATGTACAGGATATCATTTGTCACGTATCGATGATCTCGCGTTGGATGATCTCGAAAAAGAATGAGGAATCACACACGCAAGGGTGACTGAATTCGACCTATGGGAACACGTATTAGATGCATCCCATGTCTATAAGTGCTAATCTGAGATGTTTTTCCACTCAATATTTTTACCGCTGTCTTTGAGAGAAGATCGTTTTCAAATGTCATTTAGTAATGAGGAAAAATATTGTCACACACATACACACACACATTATAACGGACTTCTCGTTAAAAACGAATTTCAATTTTTCACACTGTAGAAACATATAAATGGGAGGAGGGCCTAAATAAATTTAACTTTTATATATTTTGAACTATTTTTTCTGAAATCTAGAGAAAATTTCTTATACATACATACACAATGTTGATATACAGTGTAACAAAATTTCGAACTTTGTGGAATGCAGCATTTTTTGCAACTGGGGTGTTCGATGCAGTACAAAAAATGTCCAATGACCTGTTTGCCCTGTGTCCATTTTTGGAAGATTCCAAGAAACGAGAGAGAGGGGCGGGGAGAGGATTTTTCAGGGGAAATAGCAATGATATCTAAAGCATGGAGGTAAATATTATGTAGTTCACATAACACCTCCATGGTTAAAACCAGAGATCATGCCCCACCTGCCTAACCAACACACGCAGGGTGTGCGTACAGATAAAATGTGTTTTTTCACCTCCTGTATAATAATAAGAAAATAATCAAATAAATGAGAAATAATAAAATAAAAAAAATAAGATATAAGCATGTGGTCTTCTTATCTGTATGGGACGGCACTGACATGCTGGTTATAAACACCTAGGAATAGGGTGTGTGAAGAGATTTTTTAAAAAAATCCTTTTTTTCTATTCCATTTTATGTATATTTCTTAAAGAAAGGGAAAGGAAAAGCACACGCTCGAGAATTTCAGTTGTCGTTATAGCGAATAGGTTCTGATTTTCACTCTTAAATAACTCGTTATAAGCTAATATGTTTTTGTACCTTTACATCTCGTTACATGCCGTACCCGTTATAACGGACTTACTGTATCTAATTAGGAATTTCCCAATACAGTCGTTCCTGCTTAAATGAATATAAACGGCTCCAGTGCATAATATCCAATTCAGCAGGGTATTCGATAGGTGAGGAACAATTCAATTGCCGCTCACATAGTTAGTATTTGTTCTTAAAATGTCTCATAGTAATTGGCAACGGTGTTATCCGAAAATATAATTTTGGAGAGTAATTTCACTTCTCTCCAATACTTTAAAGGTTGTTTTTGTAAAAAGATAAGTATTTTTTTTATCAGTGATAAATAGCACTTTAAAAAAAATTACCTAGAACTTGAGGCAGTATTTTTACTTCTCAGTGAAGTTTGGAGGAGTAAAACCGAACTTTGAAGCATGAATCACGCGTCCAGATGTGTATTGGCGAACACTGGTTGGCAGTGTCTTGAACATCAAATTGTTCCTTTGCTGCCATCTGTGATAACCGCTCTTTTGAAGCAGAAAATTTTCGCAATTTTCAAAATCTTTGGAAATTTCCCGGTTTTTTTTTTTTTTTTGTCTAATCATGACACCGTTGCTAAATGCATTTTTGGCTGTTTCAGCATACAATCATTGCAACACAAATTAGCTGACACCATCGAAATTAGATTTTCTCTTCCGTTTTATGATCAAGCTTCCGTTCTTACGCCGATCTTCTTCAATTTTGTCCGAATATTTCGTAATGATTTATACCTGAGCTTGAAAAATTCCATAGGCTTACTATTTGGTAAATTCGAAGGTTTTTTAATTTCATCTAAATTTTTAATTTCAAAAATGCCCAAACTCTAATCCTTTCTTCTCCTGTTCATTTTTCCTAACTTCAAGACATTGCTTGAAACTACGGTGTCTGTACAGATATTTTTTTATATATTTACTTAAAAGATGGCCTTCACAATGAACCAAAGTAAAATAATTAAAATAAGACAGCCTAGATAATTCGAGGTTCCGCGTATAGGTGTTTTATTAGTTTCAATTGGCAGTATACTGTGCTTGCCATAATTTCAAATTTTTCATCTAATAAAAGTATTATTTATGTACATAACTAGTAATAATATACAGTATTTACAATATTCGTGTGGACTGGAATATTGAATTAAGCGGGGAAATTAATGAGTTATTCAATTAAGTATAAAACTTAAATGTTGTCTCTGTGAGGGAAAAACTTTGATTCCAGAGAATTTCATCCGTTTATCTGTTACCAGACTAAACTTCTCGAAAACTCCGAAGAGTTCCGTTGTGAAGAGGTATATTTATTTATCGGTATATCGAGTATCGTTGTTGTGAGGTTTCATTGTAAATTTTACAAAAATTGTTTTTCATATGAGCAAGACGACGGTAGCTCCGAGCTTCAGTCTGGACAAACCAAAAATACTATCCGAAGAATAATTATAATCCAGCGTATTTGTAAAAATATGAATTGCGGGTGAATATATGAAATTTTATGAATTGAACTTTGATTTTTTTTAGCACTTGATTACTCAAATCAAAATATTTATTTAAAATTATTATTGTGCTATAATTTTAAATCATCTTGTGGTGGCGTTTATTCTCATGAAAATGTGAAATTTCAGGCTAGTACCCGCCTGAGCGTTTGCAAATAAAGAAGAAATGCAACCAATCACTGTATATAAGACGACAGGTAGCTAGAAAAACTGTCAGATCGGTTTTTGCTGCTAAAATGGCAGGATTTAAATGGTTTTAAATAGTTAACTATTTAATAGAATAGTCAACACTCGTGAGATGGGTCCCAGAATTTCCGAGCAAGAAGTTAAATTTGGATTTTCGCACACGACCAACGAAAGAGTGTACCGTGAATGTAAGAATCCGGGAAAACATCAAATCTTCGGCAAAAATGCGGGCGAAAAAAGACCCTGAATTAACGGTAGCGCTCACGATTGACAAGAATCGTTTCACAAAATAAACATGCAACACTGCCTCAAATCACTGCATAATTCAAAGTTGGGGCATCAAGAAGTATTAACATGCGAACTGTACAACGATTCCTCCTTGATATGGGCTTTCAGAAGCCCACTCGAGCACTTTTGATGACTGCAAAGAAAACAACTATGTGGCTCGTCTGGGCTGTCCAGTACTGCCTTTGGACTGTTGACGACTGGAAACATGTTGCCTGGTTCGATGATCCGATGCGTCATATTTTCAGTTGTATCAGACTGATTAATTAATGGGCAAGTGTACGGATATGGAGAAAACCTCATAAAACCACTGACCCGCGAGTCAATAGGATAAAACAATGCGACACCGCACACGTCGGAAGTTGCAACCGAGTGGCTCCAGGAACACTCTCCTGACTCCAGCATCCTCCGTAGGCCCTCTGAATCCACAGACACGAGCATTATTGAGCACACACTGGGATGTCTTGCAACGTGATCTACAAGTATTAACCAATAATCATTTTTGAAAATCAAGTGCAATTTGGTGAAAAATTAAAAGAGCGGTGGAGAATATAGAAATAGATTAAAAACGTTCTGGTCCTCAAAATGAAAGCGAAAAATATTTCTACTGTCATCTGTTGATTTAAAACACTGATTTATGAATCGGTGCGTATTTTAGCAATTCGTTTATCTTTTTGTTTGGAGAAATTTATATTGTGAATTGACATTTTAATGAAATTTATTATAATTGAGTTTAAAATCAAAGTAAAATTGAATATAGTCAAATATCGTTTAAAATAATTTTTATTTATTTATTTCTTGCAGATTTGATCACTAAAATCACATCAATGTGTGTTTTAAGTTTTGGTTTCCTTAATTAGGCGGCCAATCAAAATTAGTTTCGGTTTCACTAGAGACATCTATTGTCAGTCATAGGTGACATTTCCTGATTTTATGTGTTACGTGAAAGGTATTTTTTTCCTTCTGAAAAACAATTTTTTTAAATATATGTACTGTCATTTATCATTTCAATAATATTTAAGAAAGAAATCTAAAAAAAAAAGATCTAAAAAAAATCTAAAGAAAGAATTTTTTCAATTGATTCAATGTAGTATAGGCAATCGACCTACAACCCGTCAGCCTCCCTCTTATGGGAGTTTTAACGTACAAAAAAAAGGGGGGGGGAGAGAAACTCATTTTGGAAGGACAACGGAAACAAAATCAATTTGTTGTTTTTTTTTAATTTTTTTTAAGTAAATACAGTAATAATATTTTTCGGGCATGTAAAATATTATAATTCCAATATCTATTATTTTAAGTTACATACCCGAATGGACATGTAAATTTTCGAAGGTTTTCCAGCCCTGATAAACATTCTTTTTTCCCCTTATTTATCAAACGACCCTCATAGTTTAGAGGGAAAAAACACATTTTTCCTAAATCTCAGTCCCAATTAACTAATATTTTATGCATTTTTATGCAAAATTGTATCCTGACTTATGCGCTTTTATCCCGTCGGTCCCCACCTACAGCATAACTCGTTTGGGATATTACTGCGTAGAAATTTTCCCATTTAGCATCACCTACACAATTGCATGTAATCGAAATAGGTCGAATTTCTGACTACTACTACTGAACTACACATGCACCTCGTCCATATTCCTCTGCGGAACTTCACATGCGCGAATTGGTACATGTTGGAATGTGTGTAGTGGATTTGACATGAAGTTTGTTTCTGTGTAATGCTCGTTGTGTGTAGTGCTTCCATCTGCCATCAATTTTTCTAACTTTAAGTGAAGTGTAATGATTGAATAATTGTATTGTTGTGTAGACCTGTTGCTCTCTGCGGCGAGACTTTTTAACGGGGAGATCGCCTCGCATTCGCCCCTCGATTTCGAATTTTTGACTGATAATCAGTTTGGCAGAATGGCTGAATCTTGATGAATCTGATAAGAATTTGGCAGAAATCTGGTTAAACTCTATCACCATTTTTTATGGTAGAATAGGGAAGGTGTAAACGCTGTTGTGTAAGTCTGTAGAACAGGTGTTTTTGTTATACAAGAATTTTACAGTGTATAATTATCTACGAAATGCGTGCATATTTCATATTTCTTTCAGCATATTTCTTTTTTTTTCCATCTAATTTTAGCGTGATGGATATTTAGACACACATTTGAGGTGTTATTCATTAGCAAAGTTGATTCTAGAGTCCCTATCCAAGATATTTTTCTTGCAGATGAGTGGTTATATTTATCTTTACCAGTTAAGAAAAAGCACAAAAAATTATATGATGATATGTTGAAACTCATCTGTCCATTAAAAATTACAATTTTGCAAGAATTATCAAAATTTTTTCTCCTCGAAAAAATTTCATCTAAATTTTAAAGCCTTGCACACTCTCAAAATAAAAATTAACTTGACTTCAACATTAAAATTTTGAATTTTTATATAATTATGTAAATCAAAATTGTATCCGTGAACTTTTAATGGAATAGCGTCGAAATAGATGAATAATTCGTGATGCTCATCAATGAAAACTTTAGGCTCTTAGAATTAGTTGGTACTTTGGAATACTGGGAGTTGATTAGAAACGTTTTGAAATGTATAAAAACCAAGTATTTAATTAACTGATCACCATTTTGCTGCCGTCATCAAATGAATATCTCGGAATAGAAGGGCAATATCAGTTTGAGTTTACACTGAAACATATATCCGAATGCTAACGATCATCCGGAGATACTTCCAAGTTGGCTAAAATATAGTAAAAAAAATAGGTTATAACGTCAATAATTGGTTTTTTTCAGCTGATTCCCATAAAGAATAATACTCTAATGAACTTTACTTATCGATTCAATGAAAATGCAACGACCTCCGATGACTATATATACAAACATATATAATATTATCAAATTTTTGTTTACTGATAAAAGAAAGGCGTTGAAGAAAGCGATAAGGGATAGTAAAAGGGAAGTTAGTCCATGTTGGCAGACAACATTTGCTCCGACTCAGAATCATTTTTTAGATACGCCAATAATGGATGTAAGGGAACAGTTGGCCCCCTCTCGATAGGAGGGTCTACGGTACAGAGCAATGTAAGTACGTGTAGTGCTTTCGATGACTTTTTCGCGTCGGTTTTTAACACAGAATACGATATTAAATGTACGGGTGTTGCATGGAGTAATAAAACAATATTCAAGTGGGAAATGTGGAAAGTCCTCAATCTTCTAAAAATTGTATGTGCGAGAAAAGCACCAGGACCAGATGGTGTCTATCCCAGGGTCCTCAGGGAATGTGCTAATGAATTGTTGGGGCCAGTCGCACAGATATACAGGAGTAGTGTTGCTGAGGGTATCGTCCCAAGGGATTGAAAACTTGCAAAATGCTGTTCCGATATTTAAGAAGGGTAGTAGAGAAGCTGTGTCCAATTATCGTCCAATGAGTTTGACGAACTCCCTCTCGAAAATTTTGGAAATTATTGTCAAAAAGCAATTGATGAAGTGGCTAGACGAGAATAGTGTATTGTCGGATAACCAGCATGGGTTCAGGAAGGGGAAGTCATGTGTGACTAACCTCCTTTGCTTCTATGATCACGTGACTGAGGCTTTGGGTAAGGATCAAAAATGTAGAGGCTGTTTACCTTGATTTACAGAAAGCATTCGATCAGGTCCAACATGGCAAACTCTTGAAGCGTTTTTACACGAGATCGGGATTAGGGGCAACTTGCTGAATTGGATAGAATCGTGGTTGAGAGATAGATCACAACGGGTTATGGTGAACGGGGAATTCTCTGATTTGACAGGCGTCACTAGTGGAGTTCCTCAAGGAAGTGTCCTGGGCCCCATACTTTTTCATTTTTCATCGATAAACTCGATCAGGGTATCGATGGGGTTGTTAGCAGATTCTCAGATGACGTAAAGCTTTTTTTTTTTTTTCAGACCGAGCACAACTCAGGTCTATTGCCATAGGCAATTTACTACCAGGTGAGTTGTGCCGGAAGTGTAAGTGCGTGTACCTAACAGTCTGAGCGCGTATCTAGTGTTGTGTATGATTTTTCAGTGCTGCCATATATATCTCAGAAGTGAAGTGAGTGATGTGTAGTGACTGAATATTTGTACTGTTTGTAGGACTGCTGCTCTCTGTGGCGAAACTTTTTAACGGGGAGATCGGCTCGCATTTGCGCCTCGAAGTTGGGAACCACAGAAAACCAACTTCAGCCGACCACCACTGTGGCGACGGTGGGGCTCGAACCGATGACGTAAAGCTGATAGGGTACGCTTTATATTCATTTCAATATTTAATGCTAACAATCAAGAAACTATTACCAAATCAAATTCACACTTAATTATTCTAATTAGGAATATAGAACTCCCTAACTGCAAATAAGAATTTTAGAAGGAAAAAATGTAAATTTTCACGGCATTTTTTTCGACACGTACAGTGAATAAATTTCTGTGCATTTATGGATGCTAATAACTGTATTAGGAAATAATGGAAACAGAAGTATACTGCGATACCTCAGCTAAAGAAAATGATTCGTTCCGGAAACACATTCGTTAGCCGAAAAGTGATTTCCCATAGGTTTCTATGAAAAATTGTTTATTTCGTTCCAGGAAGGGCTCAAAATTTGAAAATAAGTTTCTTAAAACACTAAGTACGCTATAAAAAAATACAAAACTGACTGAAGGCTAAAATATTCACCATACACATGTACCACGTCTAAACTTTTTATCCACGGATATACATATTTCAATTCCCTGCCTTGAACAACTTCAAAATTGAACAAATGAGAATCTACAGGAAAATGAAAGATACTGAAGATCTTTTAGTTTAGCACTAATGTACGCAACAAACACCAGCTTTAGAGCGGTATTCACCGACATGGTTTAACTATAGTCACAATTTTTTGATAAGAGATCGACACGGATTGGTTAAATTCAGGGTTTTAACCAATCTATGTTGATCTCTTATCCAAAAATTTTAACTACAGGTTTAAACCATGTCGGTGAATACGGCCCTTAGTCTACCAAAGCTGTTGTTGCTGCACAACCCAGTTGAGTTCGTAAGGTGTTCCCATCCACATCCGTGATTTTGTCAGACCATTTCTTTGTCTGAAATATGTAAATGAAAAAGGTAAGCTCCTAGAATGTGTCCAGACTGTTCCGTTTGATGCTGAGTGTCATGCATTGGAAGAACGCGTATTCTGGAAACATAGACTCCTTTTTTTAATACATTTTCTATTAGCCGAGTCTTTCATTTTACATGATTCTCTCAGAAAGAGAATTGTAGATAGGCTGCATCTGTAAAAAAAAATCAGAAGTGGACATGAATTAATAGGGCTCGAATGGTAGTATTTCTAATAATGATTGGCACTAAAATTCAGTTCACGACGTGACTGTTTTGTATTAGCACGTGCATAAATATAAACGAAAATTTTCGTTATCCGAGGCAGAAAAATCACGAAAAAACCTCGAAAAATCCGTAAGTGGAGGCGTTCGTTAGCCGATGTATCACTGTACTACGTAACACAATACACACTGCTTCTCTCAGTTTTTCGAAAAGGATCTAAAATTGTAGGGTACCTAAATAATGAAAAATAACCTTTTTTTTTTTAGAATTGGCCGATTATTTTTAATACCCGTCCAACCTGTCTACAGTGTCCATTTCTTTCTGGTATTTTTATTTTTCAATCAAACTGCTCCCAACCTGTTTTGTCTGGTCCGTTATAAGCAAAAGAAAAACTCTCAGGTGTACACAGATTGACAGGACATTTTTCTTATCTCATTTACCATTTCTGTGTCAAATTCGGTTCCAAAATAAACAGAAAGAGAGAGAGAGAGAGAGAGAGAAAAAGACGGACAAGGGAAAGTAAAAGGCTTCTTTAAGAGGTCGTTAACGTTTGAAACCTTTAAGGTCTCGCACACAACACACATGTTAGTACTTTTCTTCTTCACCATCTTGAAGTCTTTTCGTGAAGATGTTTCCAGTAACAACATGCTTGTATAATCAGGAAACGGCGATTTGGGTCGTGGCTATTGCCGTTTATAGGAGTGAAAGGGAAGTAAGTAAGTAAGAACAAGAAGAAAAGAAACTATAAAAATAAAATATAAAGAGAAAGATAGAGAGAGAACTTGATCTCTCCTAGTTGTGAGCAGTGTATATAGCCGGCCTCTTTTGTTTCCTCGTGGTGTCCGAAAACGTGTCCAGTTTTGTGTGGGTTCGTTTCAACTTAAGACAGAAGAGAACCCCGAGGGCGTGGGAAAACAGAAAAAAATCACTTTCTATTTAAGAAATAATAATAATAATAATAAAGGAAGACTTTCTTGTCATTACGAAAGCTTATATAAACTCGTGGATAGAAAAAATTGACTTCCCTATTGCGTGTTCCCATTTCGACTGACTGTGTTGTACTCGTCAACCTGACACGATTCTGTTTCGAACCATCCAACTGAAAGCGAAATTAGCCCTTTTCTTTTCTAAAGTGGCCGGGTCTGGTCCTTTTCTTTTCTTTCTCATTCACTTCGGTGCAATTAGGGTGTACAAACAACTTGAACTATGAATCCGATGTCAGAGTCCTAGTGACTACTTCATTTATTTTCAGGTACCAAATTTTCCAACACATACAGGCTGTCTAGACAGCAGATATCTCTGCAACCATTTTACTTTAGAAACATACTTCCCATAACAATTTTCTTTTTTTCAGATATCGTGTGGTTAATTGAAATGGCTTCAATTTCCCGAGGGGTCGTATACTTGAAAAGGTAATCTTTTTATGAAGACCCTGTCTTTCTTCTGGCTAGTGAAACTCTTCTGGCTATACGAATCATACTCTGAAAAATCTTTTACAAAAACTTCATATTTTTGAATGGATTAGTTATCGAGATATTGAAGAAGAAAAGGGACTGTACACAAATGGCATTGAATCAAATTATTAGTTTTTCTTTTATTTAGATTATTTTAGTGTGTATTTTTTAAAATGAAAATACTTTTTTCATTGATCGCTATGTCAGATACTTCTCATCACTATTGGACGAAGTTACAAAAAATTAATTATTCAAACTTTTGAGGATTAAGAAGTGAAAGAGTATTGTGAAAAAAAATCCGGTACAAATCTCTCCAGCAAATACAGTCAGCGATTAAATCTTCAAACCATTGGTCACATGAAAAATGCAAATTAAAAGTTTGTTCTGTTGTGAAATTACTTAACTAGAATGGCTTTGTTATTAAAATTATTAAAGTTGTTTCATTTTTTTAGTGACAAAGACAATTAAATTTTTTGAACTTTGAGTTTAATTTATATTTTCGCAATTTGTCAACCCTTCCTCAATCGTTGGCGATAAATGTGGAAAACTTGATAATCAAATGAAGGGTAGAGCACAATGAGTATAAGAGAGCGATGTTACCATCAAATGGGGTGACTTGGGTACAGATTTTAGGCATTTTTTGTATTATCTCCCTTATAAATCAGCATTTTTTACTGCTACTACTAATACGTAATCGGACATGCATCGCGTACACCACTCTCTACGTAATTTCTAACAACTCGGCACGTGCCGGAATGTATGTTCTGAGTGTATGTGTGGCCCTAACGTAGTTATGGTGACGAGTTGCGCTTGTTTCGTGTTCGTGCTGCCATCTGTCAACATTTTTTACTAAATGCTGCACCACTCGAGAAAGAAGTTTTTGTATGTTTTTATGCAAGTATAATTGTATTGCAACTTATTGTAATGGAGAAAAATGAATGCAAAGCCGTACTCAAGTCACCCCGTTTGGTGGGGGTTGACTTGGTTACACTAGTCTATTAACTTGACATTTTACCTTTCGAAGCGTATGTTTCCATCTCACCCACTGGAAATAATTCGAGACAAATAGAAAAAGTATAAACATAAATTTTGTTTTCATTACAAAGATGTAAGATACTGGAAATTATTCTTTTATGTCTACGATGTAAATCTGCCTAGTCAAACATGCCTGTTTTTTGGAGGGTTAATCTTCGTCAATACAGAGAGAGAGAGAGAGAGAGTGTGTGTCAGATGAATACCAAACTCATCTTTCAGCTCTGACGTCCAATATTTACCACTTTTTCCCGTGATATTTACAAGATATTCATGACATATTAGTATCTGACTAAGGTATTTTTTCCCATCATATTTGACAGAAAGAAAACCCCCAAATATTATGTCGAGTGTTCTTTGTCTTTCATCAAATAAATCTTGTAGGAGTTAGAACATGTTCATCTTTCATGTCTTGTGATGCACGAGCATCGATTTCAGAATCTTTTCATGCCAGAAGATTCTGGCATGAAAAGGTTGTCTTTTCACTTTCGCGGTTTATTTGCTTTTGGTTTTACTATGATGCACTACTGGGTGTGTGTGAAGCCTCCTCATGGTCTATCCAGGTCATCAATGGTTATTCCTTTTCCTGTAGAAACTAATATAAAATACTGTCTACAAGTTACCCGGTAATTCTTAAACATTTTTCACTAAACATATACCACCATTAATTAAAAACTTCATTTCATTAGATAATCTATCTTCTACAATCGAAACAATAAATATACAAATACAACGCCACAACAGGCAAATTGCCCAACGAGGTGGCTGACTTAAGAACATCATGGATCCCCGAGCCCTACCTAGTACTGCTACATCACACATGCACCCCGCCCACCCCCCCCCCCGCGGAACCCCCAACGAATCGGTACATGCGGGAATGTGCGTGTACGTGTAGTGAAACCTGACGTGAAGTTTTTTTGTTTCTCTGTAATGCTTGAGACCTACCAAAGAAAATTTCTATCATGTCTGTAAGATGTAACCACTAAACACTGTAAACAAAGTTTTGAAATGGTTTCATGAAACTTTAAAACACAGGTTACGATAAAAGTAGGCTGGAGAAAACAAAACGGGATAATTATGAGAGATTTGGGTACAATTTTTAACCATGGGGGCTAACTTGTGCGGCTGGACCCGAAATCACCCCTTTATTTCATTCGCAGAAGTTATGGTGCCATCTGAAACAAAAGATTAGAGCACGTACCCAAGTCACCCAACCAATCACCGAATCACTCCATTACCCCATGGGCTCTAAACCCGTGAAACATATCCGCAGATATTTAATTTGAAAATATGGGTTTTCTTGTAAATGACCTCTCTCTCTCTCTCGCTTAGAGCAGAATTCATATTTCACTAGTTGGAAATTTCAGCACATGAAAAGTTAATTTTTATATTTTTTTGTGTCTATGATCCCTCGGGAAATTATTTATAAAAAAAAATTGTGATCGAAACTATGTTTTCAAAGTCAACGGTTCAGATCCCATCAAATGAGATATCGGCTGTTCACTGTATATTTAAAAAAAACAAAAACAAATATACAATTTCAGATTTTTTTCATATAGACAAGGAATTTATAAAGCTGTTACAGAACGTTTATGTATACTGATATCATTACTAAGAACACTTCACGATGCCAGAAACATAAAAGTGCTTTGGAGATGGTGAGCCGCTATGAATCCTTACGGTTTGTAAAGTCTTACCGTCAATTTTTTTCTTTTTTTGTGGATTTTTTCCAACAAACAACATAGGTATACATACTTGCTATATAAGAGTACAGTTTTTCGCCTGTTCTGTATTCATAAATTTTGTGCATCCAACACTGTTTTCGTTTTTACATGTGCAATGTTTTAATAACAGTCTGCAATTATTATAGTGTGCATGTTTGCAACATATACCTTTTCTATATACGGTGCAGCATCGGTTATCCGAAATACTTGGGGTGGGGGGGATCCGATAACTGACTTTTCGGATAACCGATTATTCACGGGAAAAAATTGCACAGATGCCACAGAAACAATATGAAACAAAGAAACGGTGATATTAAACACAAAACCGTATATATTTTGTATCACACGTCTTACAAATAACACAGCGAATGAGCTAGCCTAGTTTGACAAGTTGAAAATAGCCATTAAAGTAGGTCTAAAGTTTAGGAAAAGAAGTCCAAAAATTTTCTTTTGTTTTTTTCACAACTGAGGCTCGTTTTTTTGCCGCTAAATCTCGCAAACGTTTTAAAAGAAAGCAATTAGACAGCATCACATTACTCTTCTTGTTCTAATCACTTCATAGCCGTCTCGAGGCAGGGGATTTGCCGACTAGAACGCTTTCGTTTAACCGATGTTTCGGTTGATCATGCTGATCTTGTTGACGCATAATTGATGCTCTACTGTACACTGGAACCTCATTTATATGGCGTTCAAGAGGTCGATCCAAAACATCGTACAAATGTGTAGGTCGAATAACTGAGACTTTTTAAAAAAAAAAAGACTTTTTCCCCCTTACAGACATACAATATATTATAAAATTCATTGCGTTTAATTGTATCTTCAATTATGTCACAAAAAAATACAATTTCAATCATACTTGAGAAAATGAAAAAAATACATCGCATTTTTTAAATTACTTGAAGAAATAAAATTTAACAGAACGTTATCTATTAGAACCTGACATTGGGTAAAAAAGTGCAAAAAAAGTCTTCTAGACTTGGGAAAATTTTCCATCTTGGACTCTCATTTTTTGGCAACCAGCATCTTGGTCTTTGATTTTGTTTCTCTGCTTCATAATCATTTCAAAGTTGACGCAGGGATATTCAACTGCTTTGCGAGATCAAATTTCGTCATTAATTTAAATTTCTTGTCAAATTCTTCCAAAATTTCCATTTTTTTAAAGAAAGTGCTTTTTGTTTTCTCAACATTACGAACATCGGATTTGACACAGCTAGCAGCAAGCAAAGCAAAACAACGAAAGAAATTCTAGAGGAAATTATCGAAGGAAGTCACTGTGTATGTGTACCGTATGTGTCTCTTATCAGCAGACCTGTACCCACTAAATGTTTACAATGTGTGTAGATTTTCTTACCCTCTAGGATACCACTGCAAAAATTCTGAAAGAACATATGGCCGTCAAAACAATTGAAACCCGTTTCTTTGAGGCTTGCCGCGTTTGCATATTCTCAGAAACAAGCATTACACAAGTCACTTGAGTGTCCACTCTAAATGACCATCAGCCATCCCACTGACTGTTTCCGTGAGAACGTTGACGAGAGCGATTTGCGCACATGCCTCTACCCTCGGACACTCGGACATTCCATTGATGGACGAAGTCCACTTTACCCTGAAAGGGCCAGGTAGTCAAAGTTTCTGGAAACTTTCCGAGACGTAAGGCTCATTCACCAAGCTGTGTGGCTGAAAGTCCCACACCGGGAACACTAACTTGGGGTATCGCTTCTTTTGACTGATTCCGGATGAGTATTTCGAGATGATAACATTTAAAATTCCATAAATCCGCCTCCCGAGAGGGGCTTCGGGGAAAATCGGAGGACCATAGAATTATGTGGTCCTTGTCGATCGCTCGAATTTCTACGTGGAAAACTTCATTGACACGTTTCAAAAAAGGCATTTTTCAAAAGGCACCGAGGAGGTCATGGGAACCTGCAACGCCTGCTAATGATTTTGTCTTCCTCGAACGTCTGTATCAGGAATTCCTTGACCAGAGTAGCAGTGTGACTAGTTGCTCCATCTTGCATAAACGTGACGGTAGAAAGCGCATCTCTTTCGCGCAAATATGGCACGACCTTCTCGCGAAAAAGCGTTAAATAACGCTGCACAATCACCGTAACCGTTTTCCACCCATTTACTGGGCACTGCGTTTCAATGAAGAAAGGTCCTATGATGAACGAACCTGTGAACCCACACCACACTGTCACTTTTAGGGAATGCAATGGTTTCTGCATGTACTCACACTCACGTTGATTAGACGTGGCCCAAATGCGACAGTTATGGGTATTAACGTCGCCATGAAACGAAAAATCAGCTTCATCTGTCCATAAGATGTTAAAGACCCAAGTCTAATTCTGTTAGCTTTTGAAGAAAACCCACCTCGAAAATGCTTCCCTCTGTACGGTATTCGCTGGTAAAAGTTCATGGCATGACTGCAATCTGTATGGGTATAGATAAAAGATTTCATGAGGATGTAGGATGTAAATTCGTACCGAGGATGGTGATAAATCCAAGCGTCTGTCAGCTTCACGAGCACTGCTGGTCCCTGCAGCTGATTTGGACGCTAAAACTTCCCTTTCGGTTGCAACACGTGGCGAACGTGCCTTCCTTAAACATGGTCGTACGGCTCTTACGTGATCCTCCAGTGTTCCAGTTTCCTCAAACCGCTAAACAAGCTTTATGAGGCCTGTGTCGCTCTTAAAGACCCTTTTCCACTCCTCACATTCTTCTGAACTCGGAATTTGCGCAAGGCAATGGTCGACGATTCCTGTGGTTGACGTAAAACAACTTTACCAACAAAACTTTATCCTTAGCACTCAGCATCCTTGTTCACACATGCACGGTTCACAACGATGAACTGGTCGTGGATTAGGAGCGCAAGTTTTTATAACCATCTCATTTGCATATTTCCACCGAATTCACTCTTACCAGTACCATCTATCGATTGTTTTTTAGTTATTTTTTCCTGTCAAAAAAATTCCCCTGACCTAGCGATGCTAACCCTTCAAACCGTTGTATATTTTGGTAATTTTTCCGGTTTTTATGAAGTTTTAAAGTTTCTACGGACTTTTTACCACTCTGTATGTAAGGAACATTGCCAAAGATGAGTACTCGCGCGTCCCATGTCTATGTTTAGGAGCCCATCTCGTAACCCTCTTCAAGCTTTTACTCACGTAATGAGTACGTAAATAATAAATAATATCCTTACATTGGAAATCCCCGCTGCCATCTATGAAATGTAAGAAATACTAAACATCAGCCTGCTCAAAAATCCCGGCTGAGCTGAACAAAAATTTTTATTTCAGCGATATATAAAACACGTATAATCCCACCATCAGCCCATGGGGCTGACAACAATTTGATTCTGTTCTTGCATTAAAGAAAAACCAATTACGGTGGTATACGTGGTTATATAAGTATTAAAGGGGTTCCTTCTTTTTTCCAGATTGGGGGGAGCACATTCTCTTTTATTTTACCTGCACTAACCTGTTGTTTCTCTGTGCTTCGATATCTATGTGGAATGACAAATAACACATGCAACCTTATACAATATAGAATTTTTTTCAACTGAGCAAAAAACTCTGTATTCACGGAAGCATTCTGAGACTAAAAACGTCCATATTTTGCTGTATAACTCATTCACCATGAAAAAGTTGTCACTTCCTTTGTTACTTTTGTCCATAACCAATAAACGGCTAAAAATAAAATTTTATCACTACACATGTGCTTTCTATAAAACACGTGTATACAACCTTCATATTGAAAACAAGTGTACAGTACAGTGTTGTTTTTGTTAATCAGGCAAAACTTTTTAATCCTACCCAGTTGTCCGGGGAAAAATATGTTGCAAAAATTTTGTATGCTTTTTATTTTTTTTTCTTGACTCAAAATGAAGTGTTCCCACAGAGTAAGAATAATCTGTGTATTATATCTTTAGTCTATGAGTGTTCCGGTCTCTGCCACGAAGCTGGGCTGAAAGAGATTTCGGCAACGAGAAAAATCCAGTGGCAAACTTGTGTCGTTCACATTCATTCAGTACAGCATTATAGTACGTGTGAGAAACATCAATGAACTGAACTGCTTCTGCCACCTATCAAATAAAACTGTCACAGCCTAATTTTTCGATTAAAATTGGTGATTGATTTCTGAATGATGTACTACATAGGAAAAAGTCAATATGATATGGTATTTGAAAATATTTTATAAGCAATAATATTAGTTAAATTGTCGCGTTTACTTCAAAATTTTAACAGTTGATATTTATATAAGGTAAATTAGTATTATAAAAATTCACACTTAATTTTCTATATATAGCCTTCTTCATAGGCCTTACTGGGCCCGTTCGTAACCCCACAGTCAGCCAAGAGCTGGGCATGGGGGTAACAATTTGATTCTGTTTCTATATATAGCCTATCGGTATACGTCAAACAGGGGGTGTATCTATCTGAGTAAGTCATCAATTAAGATTAGAAGTTTTAATTACAAAAATTGAGGACTAGAAACAATTCAATTATGACAAATTGGGAAAGATCAATTTCTGAGCATACTTCTTATGTAAATGTACTGCATACAAACAATAACTGTTAAAATTTTAAAACAGATGTGAGAATTTAATTAATATTTTTGCTCGTAAAATATCTATTAACATCGGTTACCAATTTCAATTAAAAAATCATAAGAGTTTTATTTGATAGATGGCAGAAGGCGTTCCAGTTCATTGATGTTTCTCTCATGTGTAATATAATACTGTACTGTACACTTGTTTTCAATATTTTTTTAGGGGAGGCACATTTTTTACTGATAAAATTTTATTTTTACCCATTTGTTGGTTATGGTAGGAAGTAACAAAGAAAGGTGTCATTTTTTCATGGTTAGCAAAGTTTGGACGTATGGGATCTGATAATGCTTCCGTGTACACTGTTTTTTTGCTGAGAAGAGAAAAAATTCCGTATATACACAGTCGGCCATCGGTACTCTTCCTAGTTTGCTGAAAACACCGTTGCAGTGCTGATTGTCGTATCGGAGCAATATATAAATTGTTAAATAAACGTTTTAAAAAACTCCTCCTGAGGTTTTTGCTAGTATTCAAGTCCTCTATATGCCTTCTAAGTTCACATCTAGCATTTAGTTACTTGATTGGATGCTATGAAAACATTATTATGGTCGCTATACACTATACTTAATGTTATTTGTGTAGGCAATCGAAGATGATACAAATGAAGGAAGCGCCTTAAAATAATGGATGAATTTCACCGATGCCATTAGTTTCATTGCTTAAACAGTGGAAGCTTTAAAGATGAGAACAGTCATCTCGTGTTGGAAGAATTTTTCATCTCAGCGTGTGCCTGAGGAGACATTCATTTAATTCTGCGGAGCCAGAGCCGAAAAGATTATGCAAGATATTGTCACACAGTGAAGCAAGCGGATGAAGAAGGTTTTGATTATGTGGACATGAAAGAAAAATTTGACAATTAATTAACAGCATTTTAGAAATCGACAAGGGAGGGATTAATCAAACTGAACGCTCCTGAAACCGAGGCGATACTTCATGATGATTAAGATTAAGAAGTGGAATAGGGTCCCATCTATGGTACGTTTTTCACATATAGAGCGATATTGGAAGCCTTGTTACCATGATCATCTTTCTTTCAAACCAAACACAGCCCATGCTCTATGGACTTTCGCCAATTTTATCCATTGCCCCTGTCGGAGGGCTGGACAGTGTCGGAAGTTACCATACTCTACAAATTAACTGCAGAAGAAACGGTTAACAGAAATTACAATATTCTTTCATGAAACATCACCGAGAATCATTGGACGTCCCCTTCTATTTTTGCTGCACAAAGCGCATACAAACGAGATGTTTTATGGTTTTTCGTGTCTAAAAAAACACGAGTTTATGGTTTGTGTCATTCACGGATTTTCCGTATTTGCGATTACCTCCGGAACTTATCTTCCGCGAAATACCGAGGGGCAATTGTATTGCATAAGGTGGCATTTTATTTTGACATTCCGCACAGATATCAAAATTCTGTGCTCCGAGAAACAACAGGTCTGTGCAGGTGAAGTAAAAGGGAATGCGCCCACTCTCGAAGATAAAAAAAGTTAGAGGGCACATTCCACGTAGGAATATTTTTTTCCGCTAACATCTCGGTGTTTACCATGCCCCCCCCCCCCCCCCAGCATAGAGCCAGGCTCCCTAGACTGAGAATCTGAGATATTTTGTGGACCTCCTCTATAGTGAATTTATAGTGTGAAAACGAAAATAATAAAATTTGTCTTGGGCGCCCGTGCTAGAGTTCTGCCAGGCCTACCCTTGTGGGGGATCATGGTGGTCACTTAAACTATTGAAGATGGATGTTCGATTTCGTACTCAGGAGATATTCACGGACAACTCAGCTGAACACCCTGTAATTGATTCAATGATTACATTATGATTATTTCAGTTTCCGTCAGAGCTCTTTTACGGGTACTTCTCTTCTCTTCTAGTGACAGCATATTCACGAATCAAAGCTCTTGACTCGTGAATATGCTTCCCAATAGGCTGACAGGGTCCCCAACCTTGTGGCTAGGCATCGACTTTAGGTCCATCTTAAGAGCATCCAGGACAAGTGATGTTCAGGTGCCCTATCTGGTTGAAATTAACAGCTTACCCTATCAGTTTACATACTTCTTCTTTAAAATCGGAGCGCCAGATCTCAAATAATCCTGAGATCCTCCTATGCATCCAAGGCAGGTCCCAGATGAGGCTCATGCGTTAACATAAAAACACCCCGAGAGTGCTCTTTATCACACTCTTACAAAATGTTGAAAATCCACATTTTCGAAGGTAAAGAGGTCTTAGAATAGTTCATTTGAATTCCTACAGATGGCAGAATACTACCAAACCTGTAAGTTTCTCAAATACGTAATCGTCTAATTAAAAACACACACAAAAAGACAATAGTCGTGTGTCTTCCCAAATTTATAACCAGAAGCTGGTTCATGAATGCTATTTTCCATCAGGATATAATAAGTTTTTTTGGGAATTTTTTATCCTCTAGAAGTGAAGATTCTTGAATTACATAATTTATGTGTACTTTATGAGACACGCAGTTCCATCTAAACACAAGTCCCACTCGGACATGACACGGGACGCCCGGCCTTTATATCCTGCAGGGCCCTAGGCTGACCCCCGGGTTAAACTGTTCACGGCCCCTGCCTATTATGAATTTATAGTGTGAAAAATAAAAGAAGATGAGAATCATTTTGGGCCCCCAGACTTGAGCCCTGTCATCCCCATATTCCTTGTAAGGAGAGGGTCATGCGATGACCTCAGTTATATAGGGGATTCCACAATTAGATCTGGCACAATCTGATTTATGACAATAAATATATATATATTAAGAGGTGGGGGTGCCTAAGCCCTCTATCATATTGTCCTGGGATTATGATGCTGTTGAGACGGCAGTAGGGACCTTTACTAAATACTAAACCGTAAATACACCTCGTAAGATTTCTCTGAGGAATCAGTGCACGGCGTAGTGTATATTCTTGGTGCGTGCTTGGCACTACGTATTGTTGTCGGAATTATGCGTGTTTCGTGTTCTAGAGGTACTGCCAATTGCCTTCTATGTATGAAGTGAAATGTCAGATGTCTGAGTATTCGTATCATTAAAATACCATGTTAAAGGTCTGCCTGCTCTCTGCGGAGAGATTTTTCGAAATTGTAAACCGGCTGGAAAAGTGCCGTAGGACACCGTTAAGGAATCGCAATTAGCTTCAAGAAGAATGTCAAATTTATGAATTAATGTATTTTCTTTTGGAAATCATAAATTCTTATGGGTTAATATTGTGAAAAACTCGATAAAACCACAAAAAAATAATAATTTCGAAGCAGTATTGTTTGTTGAATTTCATCCATTGAATTTCAAGGAAATCATTTTTGCTTGTAAACTCAATGTTTTCCTATTGATCTACTGCATTTTAAATGTTATTCGTCAATTTTCATTGATTAACATAACGCACGCACACACACACAGACGAAACTGACGGAAGTTCCAAGAAAACTTAATCAAATGCAGAAGCAAGAGAGAAGAGCGTTAATCGGAGCATGTCTCGCCCAAACAAACGAAAAAATAAAAATAAATAAAACGATTTCACACCTCATTTAAAATCAGCAACTTCGACAAGAAAACAGTTCCTGTTCTTTACAGTAAACTTGACCTGGTTTTTAGAATTAAAGCGAATCTTTCTCGTCGACGCCATCTTTGTTTCATGTCACTTCTTCTGGATTCACTCACTATTGCAAATATGATTTTTCCGACCCAGTAGCGTAGATACGGAAGACAGATGATGTACTCCTTGGCGCTTTTTTGCATTTCATTAATGTACGCAATTCTCCTTAAAATGAAGAACATTCGTCTGAATCTTTTTGGGAACCACCAACCCCCTGCTTTTCTGAGTTGCAATTAACGATTTCGGACAACATCCAATTAACCGCTCAACGAATGATATAACAACAGTGTTTTATGGGGGGGGGGGGGTTACTTTTACACTTTCGTTGCTTGCCTCCGTATTTTACCCTATTGGGATATTTTTATTTCCTGTTCCGGTGTTTTCCTTCATCGTCTTACATTGTTTCTTATCACTCAAACGATCTTTTAAGGTGCAGATAAAGAAAAATGTTATGAAATGTAATTAAGAGCAACACTCCCAGATACAATTAAGACTTCGATGATGTGTTGTTAGTTGAAATGATTGAAGAGGATATTCAACGTTCATTCAATATACATTCAGAAATGCATTAACGATGCACTTCGAGATCAGTTAGAGATGTTGTCTAATGTCTTCCGTAGCTTTTTCCCATCTGAAACTTATCACTGTGTAGTAAGTAACTGATCGTTGTTTGATTAGTGCACGGATAAATTAGGCGATTTGAACGTAAAGCATATTAAGGGGGGGGGGATTTGTAAAAAAACGTATTCGCCCGCATTAGCCGCATGCCATCAAAATTGGGGGACAACAGCTGTTTGAATGATGGAGTCCAGTCAATTTCTGGCATGCCGGGGAAAGCGAGGTTGATTTAGGATCACGTGATAAATACAGAAGACTGATGATACACGCGAATCGGAATAAAAATAATTAGTTTTCAATGCAGCCAACCAATAAACTTATCAATAAGCTTATTTATTGCATTTGTCAAAAGAACTTTTATGAAACTTTTAAAGTATAATCCCTGGTTAAAAAATGTATAAAACAAATTAATTATGGCTTTCTTTATGAGAAAATAAATGAATATGGGGGGCCGTTCAAGTATTACGTAAGCAAATTTTTAGCCATTTTTGGCCCCGTCCCCCCTCTGTCAGCAAAATTTCGTCGTCAGCTCTGCCCCTCTGAATCCTAACTCATATTTTCATAAAGGGTGGTTGATGACGTAATACTTGAACGGCCCCTATTCAAAATTGTGAAAAATTCAACATATTTAAATTGGTATTTTTTATTCTTATTGTAATGTGTTTATTGTCTAGAGCTGGTGAAACTTTCAAGTACCAGGTAAATTAATTCGTTGTGTACTAAATAATTTAAAAAATTGTGTTTTGACTTTAACTAGAACTAAAATGTTCAAAGACAAAAACTTGACATGATAATTATATAATTTCTTCATAATGTGGTAGTGAACTTATCCGAGGATGATGTCACTCTCTGCTATCGATACGAAGGTGTTTAACAGGTGGCTGATGCAGAGATATATTTTGGAAAGAGAGAAAATTTGCTTTTGCAGGGAATTGAACTCACGTCCTTTCACTTTTTTCTCCCTTTCCTAAATATATCTTCGCATCAGACAGCTTTTAAAAAACTTCATATGGAGAGCGTAGAGTGACATCATCCTAGTCGCCATCTGATGGCAGTGTCAGCAATTGTGAGCTTTGGCCTGAGTTCGGTCCGACCGTCAGTGTCGGTCCCGTTCAGTGTACACGAGCTCCAAGGAAAGATCGAGATAATCGTTGCCTTTGTAATCTAGTGGTTTAGGGCGTCCGATTCCCCGCAAAGGCAATTCAATTTTATCTCTTTCTTAAATACAGGGCGTCTATAATTAAAAGACCCTATTCTAAAGTAGCATAGAGGCGAAATCAGTTATCAGAAAGTTGTGAAATTTTGTGGAGGACTTCATGAAGTGAAGGGACTTTGTTTCCGGGGGAAAAATAGTTGCACATGTCGCCACCAGAAGGCTTTTTACTAAGAAATGACACATTTAGGCAAACGTTTACAATTTTAACAATTGTTAAACACTTTTACAATTGTTACTGCAATAAAACATGTTTTACATGATGGCCATCATTTCCAGATACCATGTGAAATCGCAAGATAGCATGTTCCACAACTGACCGAAGTGTGTGCAGGGAAATGTTCAGCACAGGGCGTGAAATGCTGCCTTTAAAGTCAGGTAAAGTTTTTGGATTGTCAAAACTTACCAGACGTTTCAAATGCCCCGAAAGCCAGAAGTCGCACGGATTAAGGTCCGGTGATCGGGGAGACCATAGATTAGGGACGTGCCGGCTGATGACACGTTCTTCTATAAAATGTGTTTTAAGAACATTCTTAATACACACTGCAATGTGTAGAGGAGGTCCGTCTTGCATAAAGATTGTGTCTGCAAGGCAGTGGCGTGCTTGCAGAGCCGGAACAATTTCGTTCTGTAACAGCAGCAATGCATATCGCTTCCCGGTGATCGAACATGTCACTGGACCTGTAAAACGTAACTCCTCGTATAAGTAGGGACCGAGAATAAATGATGCAGTAAATCCACACCATACCTTCAGTTTTGGTGAATGCAACGGAACCTCTAAGATAGCGTGCGGATTGGGATTCTAGTTGGGATACGTGCTGCCGTCTAGCAAATGAAAATATAACTATCGGGTATAATTCTGGAAGTAAAATCGGTTGATGATTTAAAACTGGCATGCAGCACCAAAATGAATGTACAAAAAAATATATCATAGATTTTTTTTATTTTTATGCTGCACACAGGTGTAAATTTTATACTTCATGAAACCGGTTGATATGATTTTATGCGTGCAGTAAAACTTCGTCTATTATTTTAATTTTTATGTATTATTAAATAAAAATAATATTTTGCACTTCGGTGCCGAATATAAATAAACTTTAAAGTAACACGGGCAATATAGGATAATTTCCATTGTATGTATATATATATATTTGTAGATGGCAGCAGTGGTTCCCAGTTTAACAATAACATAAATGCAAAAACGAACACAAAGGCCACAACAGGCAAATTGCCAAGCAAAGTGGGTGAAAAAATGCCCATAAAAATGCGGATGTCAAATATACAGTCGAATCCTGTTTTAACGAATACCGTTATAGCGAAAATCTCATTTTAACGAATACCGTTATGGCGAAAATCTCATTTTAACGAATACTGTTATAGCGAAAATCTCATTTTAACGAATACTGTTATAGCGAAAATCTCATTTTAACGAATACTGTTATAGCGAAAATCTCATTTTAACTAACACTTTTCTAATCCCTCAAATAAGTTTACATAGGAACAATGCTAGGTAACCTGGAATTCCTTTATAACGAAATTTCGTTTTAACGAAACGATTCCTCCGGTCTCTTGGCATTCGTTATAACGGGATTCAACTGTATAACAAAAATACGGCAACCCAGCATGAGAGCGTATTTCACGAAAAAAACAACCTGATAATTAATAATAAATAATACACTGACCATAAAAAAGATTATGATTGTCTTTTCCTAAGTATGGATTGTTTTCTCTATTTATCCCAACATGTTATATAATCGTACTTCTTCTTTTTAAACATGTCAATTGTGCTAGAATTCACGAGTTTCCCTCAGAATTCTCTGAATTTCCCTCTCAACCAAGTCTATGTTCCTCAATAGGTACGGTCTCCCCAAAATTTCAAGGCATACTCTAGTCCAGGACGAACTAAGCAACGGAAAAGCGGAAAAACTGAATTAGAAGAAAGCAAAGAGAACTTTTTAAGAATCAAACCGAGCATTCCATTCGTCTTTTTGACCACCACTGAAAAATGTTCAGAAAACCAAGCCGCTCGTCAATGAGAATTCCCAAATCGGTGAAATGATGTGGTTCATTACAGTATTATTTACGAGAGAATAAGCGTTGGACCCTGCTGTCACCTAGCGAATAAAAATGAAATCTGTAATAATTCCAGAAGTATAATCAGTTGGAGAATGATTTAAAACCGGTATGAAGCATTGAAATTAACAATATGTGATTCGATGCCGCAGATTATTTGTTTTTATGGTGCACACCGGCGTAAATTTTATACGCTATAATGTAGGTTGATATGTGCATAGCTTCGGCGTGAAACTCATTATAAACCACGGAAGCCATTACATCATTACGTTATGTTTACATAATTAAATAAAAAAATTATTCTATACTTTTTTGGGTGTACTGAATGTAAATATCGTTGGAACACTAACGGACAATGGTATATTTTTGCTATGCATATTTTTCTACTTCTTTTTATGTGGCAGCAATAGTTACTGTTTAGCAATATAATATGCGCTATTATAGTATTGTGACCCCCCCCCCCCCCCCCACTGCCACTTATCGAATAAAAAACAAAGCTAGCTCTTATATTTCTAGTAAAACTGGTTTTTCATTAAAAACGTAGTTTTAAGAATTTTAGGGACATGCTTCGCAGACCAATGGCAGTGAGTAGACCAGTGGTTGAAGAACACTGGCCTGACGTCTAAAAATATATTTTTCAACTTTTAGTTCCAAAAAAGATATCCACGCCAACTAAAAAGTTGATAATTATGCAGCCGAATACAAAAAGACCAATTAAGATTATGATTAAACTTTAATTTCGTGTTTTAAAAAAAATTTCACAATTTTCACCATTATATTATTACAGCGGTGAAATTACTTGAATTGCATAGCAATTACTTTTTCGTTTATTTTATTTCCGTTCGTCATTTTTTTGTTGTATACATAACTGCATTTTTATGTGTATTCATAGTGATTCGTGATAAATCTTTCATTTACGCGTCATATTATTCATGTTTTGTTTATTTACTTTAAAAAGATTTATTTTTATTTATTTTTTATTTAGTTTTATTTTATTTTTATTTATTTTCAGTTTCATTTTATTTACTTATTTAATGTTCGTTTTTCGGAAAACTTATTAACATCGTACTTATATGAATTGACTCTTACCTCGGGTAGTCTATACTTCCGTTACCATGCAATTTTTTTCCTGATTTCACATAACCAGTTAAATGATCGAACTTGTTAAATTGATTAATCTATAAGCAAAATTCCGAATCTCAAATGATCTTAGTTTTTGCAATTCTAATATGATCACTGGCTTTGAATACATGTGGTTTTGAAATTTAGTCTTATCTCTGTAGTTTCATACGTTATTCAAATCAGATTCTTGAGTAACATTGAAATAATCACCTCCTTTCAACATGAAGTTCGATGAATATTTTATTTAAGGAGAACTAACAATGTTAAATGCATTCACATACTGTATGTATGTTTTGGAATAAGTAGAATGCAAGAAAATGGAAAGGGAGTCACTTAGACCCAGAAAAAGAACATGTTTCTTCTGAGAAATTTGGCTACTACTTCACCGCGCACCAACTCTGGCCACATCTATCACCATACAGCAAATTTCCAACCAGTTGGATGAGAAATGAAGGTGCCGTCTACCGGTGGTCCCCAGGCTTGGTATGTAAAGAAGTTGCTTCTGACGTTCTATGCAAACGTTCGGATGCAATGACGTTCAATTCAAACCCGTGGATCTTGGCAGTGATCTTCATATTGGAAGACGAGCATCTTACCACTGCGCCACTTGGATGATTTTAGCGTCCGACTTCGTGTGGTGTAAGAAATTTCCCTGGTACCTAATTTTTTTCCTCACTGGCCAAGTCCTGGTTTTAAATATATTGAGAAATTATTATCTCTCAAGCAAAATTGTGATACATGGCTTTTTAGGACGTAACTTTTATTGGCTCCATAGTATATTTTAAATAACATTTATATTTTTCACAATATTGCACAGATGCCAGTTCTGACTTCAAAACAAGAGCGGTAATTACTGAAAGCTGCTCTCGAGTTCTCATTAACTGAGGCAATGACTACTACTAAACCACACACACACGTACCTCGTCCATATTCCTCTGCCGAACTTCTAACGAATTGGTACATGTTGGAATGTGCTGTGAACCTGACTTGAAGTTTGTTTCTGTGTAATGCTTGTTATATGTAGTGCTGCCATCTGCCACCAATGTTTCTCACTTTGACTGAAGTATTTTATCGTTGGAGGCCTGTTGCTCTCTGTGGCGAGACATTTTAACGGAGAGATCGGCTCGCATTCGCGCCTTGAAATTGGGAACCACAGAAAACCAACTTCAGTCGACCACCACTGTGGTGACGGTGGGGCTCAAACCCGGATCCTCGTGACGCGAGTCCATCACTATGACCACTCGACCACCACAGTGGCTGAGGAGGCAGTGACCACCAAAAATAGAAGAAATTGTTTATATTTTAAATCATAGAATTTGTGGAATGATTAATTCATAAGAAAAATTTCGAATAATCTTAAGAGGTTCATTTCAATTTCACGCAAACGTTGAATCATTGGATTCAATTTAATTTCATACCAATTGGTTTCATTTTCTGAGCAAACAAACAAAGTGAATATCTGCGAAACGATGAACGTCTCCTCCAATTGTACAAAGCCTGGATACCAAGCGAAGATGAATTTTGGAAAGAAAATTCACATATCGCCGCTGCGTGGAATCAAACCGCCACCCTCTCAGTGTCCGGGAGAGTGCCCTGCCATTAGGCTACAGAAGATAGACGTTTTCTTCCGTGGGTATGTTAATGCTAAATGGGACTGCGCTGAAGAAACCCTCCTAACTCAGCAACGGCTCGTAACGATATTTGTTCGAAAGTTTTCTTTCCGAAATTCATCTTTGCTTGATAACCAGGCAATTGTACTTTGTGAAATGAATATCTCTTTCGATAAAAAAAAAAAAATCGCAAAATGATTAGCTTTCATTGTAAATTATCGCAGATAATGTATTTATTTAGTTCGATTTTACCTCGTTAGATTTTATCAAAATGAATGCAAACACATTGAATGGTAGTGTAAGTGATGAGAGAAAAGACCATATTTACAGTGATTGTGGTTTAATACGTGTTTTTTTTTTTTCCTTCGGTTTATGAACACGGAAATTTCGCATTTATTACCCGGTAAATTCTACTGCGTAGGTAAGGTGATGAGGTACAAGAAGCATGGCAATGCATGTGATTTTTTCCTGCTTGTTGTCTGGAAATTTTTACTGCGTAGTTCAGATATCAAAACATTCATAACGGCTTCCTAAAAAGTTCAAATGTTCAGCTGCAGCTGCTGATAAAATGACTATTGGAAATCTTTATATTTGTGTGTGTCTGTAATATAAATAGTGTCTGTAAAGTTTGCTGACAATTTTTTTGCGTTGATCTCTGATAAATATATTTAATTTTTTTTCCTTATAGAAATCACAATAAGAAGAAATAAAAGTTTTGTATGGTAAAAACTGTGTCAAGACAAAGGGGAAAAAAATAGGGCCGTTGTCTCATATCCCAGTACATCTTTACATACATACATCTTAAGCTGCCGGGTAAGTAATTTACATAACATCGATTAATAGAAAATAACTTGAAATTCTATTTGTGTGGTAGTTATTAGTTGAGTGGTTATGCTCTTATAATATGTATAACCAGGGCCGCAAGTGGGGATCTTTTGCGCCCCCCCCCACCCGACCACACTTTCACGGGCCCCTTTATGATGAATTTATAGCGTGAAAAAGCAAAAAAATGGTGAAAATCGTTCCGGGCCCCAGGGCTGGAGCCTTGTCAGCCCACCCCTTGTGGGGGCCATGGAGAGCAGGCGGTTCTCGTGCCCCGGGCGTTGGACCACAGGCGGCGCAAATTTTATTCTCAAACCTCTCCTTCAACATTACAAGGGGGCACCAAAATGCGCAACTTGCCCCGGATGACGAAGCATCTAGTTGCGGCCCTGGTTATAGCATTATCGTATCGGAATAAGCACCTCATCAGTGTATGTGCAATAGCTGTTTGTGATAGGGAATAACACTCAGTTCTCATATACAGCAATCTTTGTATATTGAAGAAACATATTTCTCTACACCGTAACATGCTCAATCCATGACCCGAGAGCCAAATGTGGCCCGCAATGAATAGCCAAACCACTCAAGTGGCCCAAGAAAGATTTTCAAATCACTTAAATGGGGCCAGTGGTAAATTTCCAGATTTTATTCTTTAAAATATACTATACGCAGCTTTTTAAAAAAAATAAGAAAATTAATATTGTATCGATCACACATTATTTTTTCGGTAACGTCAGTATGATTATCGCTCATCTATTTATTTTCACTGATAAATCGAAATGTGGTTACAACCACATCAGATGTTTTCTGTGCAACCTTATCTCGATTATCATCGATAAATAACCACAATATCCTCTTGTATTTGCAATTATTCAGTGATATACAGTAGAACCTCTCGATAACGGACACCCATGGGACCAAAAACTTTTGCCTGCTAACGGGAAGTGTCCGTTAAAGGAGGCTCCACTGTATTTCCTCATGTGAGATACGATAATCTACGTATCATTGCGATAACGCTGTTTGTGTTTCCTAGTGGATACTAATGAGTGTTTCCATTTGCTTATTTCAGATTCACTCGGATAAGTGAGGAAAGATGACTCCCGTAAAGTATCAGGAGTGCCCATCACCTCCTCCTTCTCCACCGGATTTCGCGGGCAGCAGTAACAAGAAGCAGCATAGAAGTTAGTCACATGCTTATTCCAATAAATGTGGTAATGGTGAAATGCCGTTATGGTAAATATGATTAATCGGTTATTATGCATAATCACCAATCGTCTCAGGGAGCTTGATAAATTTTCTGCATTTATCACTTTTACTGGCGATTATGCATAATTCCCGAGTGGAGCTGGTAATGATGAGAATGGTTTCCGACAGTTGGTAAGTATGATGAATATGTGCGTGTGTGTAGAAGAAATCATGCGGAACTGTGTCACTTAAACTCAGTTTTTCCCGTACATGATAGAGTGCACAACACATATTTTGCAATGAAAATTAAATTAAAATGACTGGACTTAAGAATAAAACTTATAATTTACAGTAAAACCTATCTTAACGGACACCACTCAGATGCTGTCGCCCCATTTCTTACGGTAAAATAATACTTTCCCCTTGTATAATAAAAATATACATTTCAAACCCCTGATTAACGGTCATCCTTGTTTTACGGACGAATTTTTTTCGTCCCTCCGCACAGTGGTCAAAATTGCGAAATTATCTGGAAAAAAATCCAAAATGTGTGTGAAGTTTTCGTATCGGGGAAAAAAACCATAGCCGTGTGTAGGAGAAATGTCTGGTCTATCTTAAGGTGTCTATTTGTGGATATTCGTTTACATCGAAAGCATCGGAAGGTCAAAGTAGGGTGATAACTTACTTAAATGGGATTTTCGCAGAAAAATTTAGAGGGAAAAACTTAACTTCCTTAGCTTATTACTTGGTTGTGCTTGAGTGAAACCACAAAATTATTTTTGCCACCAACTTTTAGGTTCCTTTTCTTTTCAATTCTTTGTTGTTGGTTTTTTTTTTCAGTTCTGCGTAGAATAAATTGTTTTAGAGAATTGTACTTAAATGATTCGCTTCTTTTTGAGTGGCTTTAAGTGCAAATAGTGCCTTACGAAAAAAGTTCATCTTTGTCCCACCGTGAAACTTCTTTTCAGGTGTTTTACATGTTGTGGGTGAAAGCGTTGTATGATCCATTGCCATCCTCAGCAGCCCCTTTTCTTGTAATAAGACTCTTTTTCTTGTAATGTAACTCGCATAGTGCTAGTGGTGGATTGGGCTTGATTTTTAGAAAGTCAATGGATTTCGTGATCAAATACATTGATGAAAATGTCACCCACATAAAATCTAAACCATTCCCTTGAATTTAGAAGCATTAAATTTCGTTTGAAAATAGAAACATTTCATCAGTAACCCTTTAGAAAATTGCAAATCATGCAACAAGACCATATAGTGTTTTCGTGAAAGGAATTAGTCGTCACTACAACGAAAAAACGATAAATCCCCCCTCCCCATAGTAAATGCTCCAACAAAGATCAGTGCAGAACTCGAAGAATTTTTCACCACATGGGCTAGCGAGCCCTAAAGTAGAAAGACTTTTGGAGTATCCTAGCACGAGCAAGCTTGGCTATGCAATACAGGCTGATGCCAGATCATCCGGTCAACGCACGATGAAGTTTCGCCAACGCTAGATAAACTTTAAAAGCAAAGATTCGTTGTCGGCAGATTTTTTTTTTTTTTTCTTTTTGTAAATTTTCGATTTTTAGAAGAAATTGCATAAGCGTAAATTAATTTTAACTATCAAATAGCATATTTTTTGAGTGTTTGGAGCACTCTGAGTATGTATCTATTAATTTTGAATAAACGTGGTTTCTCATATTTTTTTGTTCGCAATTCCATTCTAACGCGAAATATCTGATCGGTAATCCAAGTCGAAAATACAAACTATATTTTGCGACTTTACATAGTTTATTTTTGAAGTTTTGTGCCAAGGGGAAAAATTAATTTTTTTGAATGAAAAGCTTGATTTGTTCATGCAAAAATTGACAATTAAGTGCTCCGAAAAGAATTTTTTTTTTTTAAATTTTGTTAAAAAATACTTCGGTACGATTGTTCATTTCATTTTTTTTTTCGTTCTGAATACCAGGGATATATTATTAGTTTGAATAAAATCAATCAAAAAATAACAAATATCAGTAATCACTGAAACTAATTAATCGGAAAAAGTAATTTTGGCTTTAGAATGCAAAGAATTGCAGGAAAATAGAAAATGTGGTAATCGCGTTGAAATGATTTTAAAATCACGAAAGGTTATTATTATTATTATTCATTCATACTTCTCAGCATGTGTGGATCTATATTTTTAATATGGATCAAAAAGAATTTTCAAAAACTATGCGACAGTTTCTGAGGAAATATTTTTTATACAAATACAAATACAACGCCACAACAGACAAATTGCCCAACGAGGCGGCTGACTTAAGAACATCATGGATCCCCGAGCCATTTTGTGGAGGCCCTACCTACTACTGCTACACCACACATGCACCCCTCCCCCGCGAAACCCCCAACGAATCGGTACATGCGGGAATGTGCGTGTACGTGTAGTGAAACCTGACGTGAAGTTTTTTGTTTCTCTGTAATGCTTGTATGTGTAGTGCTGCCATCTGCCACCAGTTTTTCTAACTATGAGTGAAGTGTTATGATTGAATGATTTATCGTTGTAGGACTGTTGCTCTCTGTGGCGAGACTTTTTTACGGGGAGATCGGCTCGCATTTGCGCCTTGAAGTTGGGAACCACAGAAAACCAACTTCAGCCGACCACCACTGTGGGGTTCGAACCCGGATCCTCGCATCGCGAGTCCGTCACTATAACCACTCGACCACCACCCGGCTAAATTCGCTATATGGACCACTGTACGCCGGTGACTGTAAAAGAGAGGTTTTATTTCATAATCACAGTCTTGTAATATTAGCTCTTCTGATACATACACCCACTGGCCAAAAAATTAGGAACACCTGCAACTCACCACTAATATCGTGTGGGACCTCCTCTGGCTTTGATAACAGCAAATATTTTTCTAGGCATATACTATACAAGTTGCCAAACCGTTGAGGAGGAATATTAGCTCATGCTAACGAAATATCAGCTCTTAATTCCCTCAGATTAGAAGGTGGTGTTTCAGAGCTTTTAATAGATCTTTCATCTTTGTCCCACAAATGCTAAATTGGGTTGAGATCGGGTGACTGATGGGGGCCATTGAAGCAATTGAAACTCTGAATCATGTTCCTCAAACCAATCAGAGATAATTCCTGCCCCGTGGGAGGGAAATGGCCATTATCATCAGGAAACATTATCGCCATAAAAAGGTGTACGTGGTCAGCAACGATGTTGGGGTAGGCGCTGCATAGACGAATGTTTCTAATGGTATAAGGGACCAAGGGTATACCAGAAAAATGCTCCCCAGACCGTGATTCTGCCGCCATCCGCTTGAACAGTTGCCTTGTGGCATGCCGGATCCATGGCTTCGTGCTGTTTGCGCCACACTGATCCTGCCATCAACATCACAGAGAAGAAATCTTGAAATTTCTCTCTCTTTCTAAGTGTATCTCACATGCCACAAAATTTCTGTATTGGGTGGCAAAAAACCAGACAGCTCCATTTTTTTTCTTTCTCAATAAAAAAAAACTAGGCAATATACGGTGAAAAAGTAAAAACGGTCTGCGATAGAGGAAGGTATTATAAATGTTCTACCTAAAATTGAGTTTTGATCAGGATGAGTTTTGAAAAATATTAAGTTTTTTAAAGTGTTTTTGTCTGTTCTGAAAAAATTTAGAAAATTGTAGCTCTGTCCAGCTTGCACCCACGTCTCCATTTGCTTATGAAGTAACTTCCACTAAGAATATTTTTCACGGATATATTTCAATTTAATCACGTGCGTTAGTTAATTTTTATAGGGTTGATTGAAAGCCAACTCGAGACAGATAATTTCAATCATGTTCTGAACTATCTAATAATTTTTAATTAACTTTTTGTTTTCATTTGAATTAGGTGTAGCTTTTAGAAGGACTTCGTTATTACCAATAAAACTGCAGCATAAAAACATTGGAAGCAAATATTAAAAAAAAATCCTAGTATAAAATGTTTGAATTTATTATTATTTTGAATGCTAATATCAAAAGACATCATTGCTTACCAACTACTTGTATTTCTTGGATTTAATTCATTTCTAAACTTATAGATTATAAAAAGATTAGATTAAAACAATAAAATGAATCATTTTATTGATCATTTACTTAACGAGATCATTTACTTAAAAACATTAAAATAAACTTTGATTTAAAATAATCCTCTTCAATACTGTACGTTTTATAAGCTGATGTCGTATGCGAGAAAAGGTATCGGTGATGTCACACAGCAGCTCCGAGACCACGCCCACTAGGCCAAGGCGGCAAGAGCAACATCAAAGAGATGAAACAGCCCATGCTATATATGTAGCTTTGCGTTATTACAGTTTGACTGTATATGCAGACAAACCTTAAAAATAATAGCCTCAGAGTACTGAAAATTCGTTTCGCTATATCCGATACAATAGAAGAACACCCTTCGGTAACAAATTTTGAATAAGGAAACGTGTTTCTTCTCATCGTAATTACATATGATAATCTGAATCTAAGCTCAATGTGTGACCATCATCTCGTGTATTCTGACTATGTTATTATTGTCAGCGAATACAATAGCTGAATGAATGGATGAATACAAACCGACCTGCTCCTAATTTGATGTTGAATTCAAAAGATTTACATATAGGCTACTTTTCAGTGCGTGAAGTACTTATAACAATTCATTATGAATCAAATTATCGATAACGTTGATTCATTGTAACTTTCACCGCTTTCGTTCGGATAAATAATTGTATCTTCCTATGCATTTCTTGTAATCGTGACCCACAGACCTCATTTTTGACCCTCAGCTTCTCCTCTTCAGTTCTCAGTTATCTTATAATCTCTCAAATAATTACAATGCTAATATATTTCTTTATTTTGTGCTTTTAAATATGTACCTGGGCAAAAAAAATTCACGAGTCATTTGAATCGTTAACATAGCAATGGTTTTAAAGTTATTACGCTTGCAAAAGTAGAACGGATGGAAGAGAATAAAGATTTAGAGTTAGTTGTTTGGTGTGTGAGTTATCATCGTCTATTAATGGTCACAGAATTACATACACCCTCTCTCCGAGTCACAAATGGTCAACTTAGGACTTCTCGAGTTACAAACCGAAATACAGGGTGATTATAAATAAGCTGGGCACTACTCGGACGTATGTAGAGCCCATTCTGATGGAGGTATTTTGATGAAACTTGTTTTTTAGGATATATGAACCATATAAAAAAGAAAGATTTAGTAAAAAAAAGTTATTTTGTATTACCACCAGGTGAAAAAGTGGTACTTTTTATTGCAGTTATCTTTTTTCCCATGATCCAAATAACGTGTATACCAACTTTCAATGAAATACGTCCACCACATCGGGCGCTACATAGGTTGGAGTGGTGTCAGTGTAATTCAAATGATGATGATCCGCTTAATTATATTGACGTTACTCCGACCCAATGTAGCGTCCGTTGTGGTGGACGTATTTCATTGAAACTTGGCATACACTTTATTTGGTCCACTGGAAAAAGATAACTGCGATAAAAAAAAAGTGCCTCTTTTTCACCTGGTAGTCATATATCGGACATTTTTTATTGAATCCCCCATGGTCTATATATCCTATATAGTATAGATACCATCGACCGCCCAATAATTACACACGTGATTCCTTGTGAAAAACTAACATGGAAAAGTGTTTTCAGTTTTTTGATTTAACCAATAATTGATTATGGTGTTGTAACGCATTAGAAATTGAGGACATCACCCGAATTCTGCCAAATTCACCAAACGTGCACTTGGCGTTTTTAAGCTGATAGCAATGCTATAACCCTGAGAGTAATCAAAAAAGCTAAAACTGTGCAAACCAGTTTTTTTCCCCTTTGCCCCTTCCCTCAAAAACATTTAAAGAAAGAAAATTACCACATTTTGGCAAAAAAAGTGTTGATTTTGGGAAAATAATTTTTCCAATAGATCTCGTTTGGCTATCGCTATACAAATCTGGTGGTGAATTTGACAATATAGTGGGGTGAAGGTAACACGTAATAACAAAGTTAACATTACTCTACGTGGAGAAGAAAAGCGCCAATCGTGAAAGAAAATAACTGAGCTTTGCTTCTAACGGGGTTGAATATGTCAGTCCATTTTCAATTAGCGGCACAACTGCTGCATGGGGATTTTTTTTTTCGTAGAGTGTTTGGCGCGTAACTGACCGTTAGAAACCTGACACGTCACACTATTTCTCTCAATATCCGTCCGATCATAAAATAGAAAACACTTTTCTATATTAGTTTTTCACAAGGAATCACATTCGTAAAATTACTGGGCGGTCGATAGTATCCATCCTGTACACCAGGTTTCATCAAAATACATCCATCAGGAGAATTGGCGCTACATACATCTGAGCAGTGACAGTTTATTTATAACCATCCTGTATTTGGCGTTTCTGATGAATCATAGATCGACCTTGGTAGCATTCGGCTAAAGTTTTTATCCAGGCTCTTTCTGATCCCCACATTGGGTTCCAGAATGAAGTGTTTCAGGGAATATATATACTGTAGAAAATTTACTTATGCGTTATATACAGCTAGCAATGGTTCTCAATCTGAACTCGTACGGACGAAAAGCCTTATATAGATACCCTGGAATATTCAATAACAAACGAGGATCGTGGGCCAAAACCAAGTGAAAGGAATGCTACAGCAAGAAGTCCATTTAAATAATAAAAAGAGTGCTTGATTTTGGATAAGAAGAGCACGGAAATGAAACATTGCCAAAACGATGGGAGGGGAAAACTGGGGAAAATACGTGTAGGCTAATTCTAGATTAATTGGCCGTTTGAGTTTGCGCATGCCATTCGTAAAATAGCATCTGGATCGGACGGAGTGGGGGGGGGGGGGGGGGGGGGCTTAGACAAAGATTTTTGGTGGACCTAAAGTGAATGAAAAATACTGAATTTGTGGAAGGTAAGAGCTCAAAAAAGAAAACCGTAAACGTGAATTAGCAGATGTATCGGCGAAAAACTCATAAGAATGCACAGCGAGACAGTTTTGCCCAATTGTCTTGCAGTTGTGCAAAATTATAACTTCGACATCATAAATACGGTGGGGAGAGTCTACAATTATATTATAATTGTAGATTCAGTTCACTGAATTAATCGGCATGCTAAACTTTCATTTCTCAATAACAAAATGTTAAGGGGTGGAAGGAGTTGTTTGTCACATTTTTGAAGAAAAAATGATTTGACTCACATTTATACAGTCGAATCCCGTTATTGCGAACTCCAAGAGATCGGAGAAATCACTTCGCTACAACGAAATTTCGTTATAAAGGAATTCCAGGTATTTGCATTGTCGCTATGTAAATATATCTGGGGGATTAGAAAAGTGTTCGTTAAAGCGAGATTTTCGCTATATCGGAATTCGTTAAAACGGGATTCGATTACTAAGTGTATTACCATCTATAAGTCTAAAAAATTATTTTTCACAAATATTTTCAAAATATTTATGTCTATTCCAATCTCTAGGGGTGAAAAAATCTGCAGATAATATTCAAAGGTATATAATCTGCTCTAAGAAATTCCAATGTTTATTAACGTATAATACACGGATTATACGTAGAAAAATACGATACGTAAAAAAAAAAAAGAGCTTTATCCTCTGATGAGTATTGGGCAGTGGATGATGGGATTATGAGCTCAAATTACGATGTAGGTGAGACTTAAAGAGGTGTCACGACCTCTGAAGTCGATTTTTCAAAAACGACTTTAAAAAACAACACCATTTCATTCAATTACAAATACAAAGGCCACAACAGACAAAATTCCCAACAAGGTGGTCGAAAAAAGATGACCATAAAACAATATGGATGTCAAATATACATCTAAACTATATCAAAAATTCGGGAACCCAATAGGAGCAATAAAAACCAATAATTATGATAAAATATAAACATACATTACTGCCCATAAAAAATTATGGTTGTCTCATCTAAGTAATTTTTTGCAAATCAAATGCAGAAAAATTCCGTGTCAATCGATTAACTTGTTCCTTCAAAGTGAAATGAATTTTTACCATGCACAAGAAAAAACACTTTGAACGCGATTTTCTGATTTCAGTTTTCGAGATCCTCCGTAAGATTAAAAAGAAACTATTGCACCAATAATTCTGAAATTGTACTGAAATGTGGATTAAATATGTGAATGTAATAAAATGAAGCTCAAACTTTCACATATCTCACTTTTCGTTAGAATTTTATGAATTTTTTAAATGTTGAAAAATATATATATATAAACCTCAACCAATCTAAATGCAGCATTTTTTTTTTAAATACTTCCTATTGGCTTAATTGCAAAATCCGAAAACCGCAATCTGAGAAAATCGCGTTCAAAAAGTTAAAACCTTTTCACTATAATATATTATTTATTTGAAAAAAGAGAAAAAAATTAACCATTGACACGAAATTTTTGCTGCATTTGATTCGCAATTTTCCGTCATTTTAAGAAAAATTGACTTCAGGGGTCATGACGTTCCTTAATCATGGCGTTACAGGGCCGTCTTATGTGCATCGTGGGCCCCCGGGCCAAGTGATTTCTCTGAGGCCCTACCAGGAAAATTCTCGAAAATTTCAACCAGATATCATTTGTAAGGCCCTCATCTTCTGTGGAAGGCCCCCGGGCCATGCCAGGGTGGGCCCCATGCCTTAACACGGTACCGATTCGTGATCAAAATATGATAACAATACGTTAAAAGTACGAGCTAAGATCCCTAATCGAAATACTATACTTACTACCTTCTATTTGGAATTCTTCCCTCGTTCCTAAGGTACAATTTTAGAGAATCCCTACCCTAATATATTCATCTAGTGCTGAATACATTTCAAGGTTGTTGTTTTTTTCCATTTCAACCAGATAGTTAATCTGGATTTATGTTTTTTAATTTATGATTGGTCAACGTTTGCTGAACTTGAGGCTCCCAAAGTGATATTCAAGTTTCATAATTGGGATTGAAAATGACTTGAGATGAACCTGCGCTTGTTTTTGCTATTTCTAGTGAGTGGAGATGTTTGATGCGGCATTAAAAAAAAGGCCCACGTACATTTATCTACCTTTTGACCTTGACGTTTTGGTGAACTTGTCGATTTAACCGGTTCATCCACTCACTCGGACAAAAGAGAGAAAACAAAAACGTGTGTCTTGAGGTTGTTTACCCGATATTACGTGTGCGTGCGTCTGAAATTTCGATGAAGTAAATAAATAAAACTCACAAGCGGTCAATGAATTCTCTAATAATTGATTTTTTTAATCCCTCTAATTTCCGGTTTTTTTGTTAATTTTTAGATCCTCAATTTAATTTGATCATTTTTGTCGCACCACGGTCATTTTCTGCACACGAGGGCTAATTAGACCGGGACCTACAATTTATTGCCGATTCCGAACGGCAGGTTTGTTTTTGTACTCATCGAGAGGTTGGCACGCTAACCCCTATATAGGGGACTCCCTGCGGTTGCAGTTTTTTTTGCGGTCATGTCGCCATTTCAGTTGTACCCCTGACATGAACGAACCGGGTATCGAACTCGCGACACCTCTAAACATCCTTTGTTACTTCCGGCGAGTATCTTATCGACCTGGGCTACCACGCCCTTCTCAATTTAATAATACGTCTAACTGAAATTCTAATGCAGGGCTGTCAGACTGTCACAGGCCCGTAGCTAGAAATATCCTTCGGAGGAGGTCCACTTGCATTTCGGGAGGATGATGAGGGGGGGGGGGCAAGGGATAGAACATCTTAACCGAACGGTGATGATCCAGTCCATATTCCAAGGAATTTCTAACTGAAAGGTCAACGCCGGATTATGAGTTCATCTTTCCCCACGTGGTCGCAAGATCGGTCACACGCAAACAAAGGGCTGGACCCCTGCCCGCCAAACACAAACCCCCAGTGCGACCACGAGCACTCCCGAGCGCCCACCAAGAAGAGGATCATATATTGTGCTAGAGAAACTTATACAAGCAGGACTCAGCTGTGGAAGCCGAGTAGGGCACTTCACAGGTCAAAATGATAGAACAATAGATTTGCCCATCTTTTCTCCCTTTTTTCAGTAATTTTCTCACATTTCGAGGGGGGGGGAGAGTAGGCCCCCCCCAAGTCACCCCCACCACCTCTCACGACGGCCTTGGACTACTACTAAACCACACCTGCACCTCGTCCATATTCCTCTGTGGAACCTCTAACGAATTGGTACATGTTTGAATATGCGTGTACGTGTTGTGAAACCTGGCGTGAAGTTTGTTTCTGTGTAATGCTTGTTATGTGTAGTGCTGCCATCTGCGACAAGACGGCCTTGGACTGTCATCAAACTATGTGCATCAATATTCTTAAATTTTTTTTACACCTATGCAATCAGTGAAAATAATTTAACAATTTTGCGGACCGGCGGAAATGGGGAGATTCACAGACCTGCAGACGGACTAAAGGTCTTAACGTTTTGTATCCGAGGGCGACATTTAATGGGAGGCGCGAATCACTGGAGTTGGGCCACCCTCCCTCCGTCCCTCTTGGTGACCCATGCAAGGAAAAAATTCTGGTTGTTATAAAAAATTTGTAAATTTATTCTTCAAAATAAAATATGGCCTATGTATAAATAAATTAGAATTACCAATAATTAATTTATAAGCATTAATTATTAGGTAATAGTTTATCAACTTGACAAATTCAGTGCTCGCTCAATCAGAGAGCTTTGTCCAGTATCACCCAGAACTATCAGTCCGTTAAAAAAACACACACACACACCTTTTAATCTTTGAATAGTAAATTTTTGAATAAATTTATTCCAAGGTTTGACCCCTTCGACCGCTATTGATAAACATTTTCTGATGTAATTCTCTAGGAAAATTTTGTCATATTGCTTTTATGTAATTAAATTTTCTGTAAATCCCTTATTGCTTCAAAGCGGAAACTAGTCAAAAGGAATTCTCGTCAAGAGATATGATATTTTTGTAGATACGTACATACTAATTTTTCGCTCAATGGAAGGAATATCCAAAATAAAATAAGAATTACTATCGTAACAGTTTCAGATAGTGGAATGCTGATTTCATGTTTCACGAAAAATAGGCGTCATAAGGTTATCATCATTTACTTGATTGATTATTATCATTAATGTATTACATACGATTATTCACTTTGATCGCTTCCCCTCTTCCACACCGCCCCGTTGTTGTCGTGGGGTTACACAACCCTCACTATATCAAATCCTAGAGGGGCATTTCAAGTCTCTTTGATGTACCAACCGTCCATGTTTACGTCCGTAAAGTTTACGTTCGTCCAGTGTCCATCGCATGGCTTGCAATGAAATATTTCGTGGCATCCGTACCGCATAATTTTAATCTGTCGCGGTACCAATTCATCACAGCTCAATTTGTCGTGGCACCTATTTATCGAGGTACATATTCGTCACGATCTATTGTATCTTCACATTCATTTTAAAGAATCTGCTTTCAATGTTTTGATATTTCAGTTTTCTGACATAGTATTTCAATCTCATTCCAGAACATAGCCCCGTATAAAAAGCACCTACAACAGAAAAACACGCTACAATTCCTGTTTGCCAGTTTTACAAGCCATTGAACGAACGTGTCCGAGAACGGAACAAATATAACCTAAGAGGTCATCAGCGAGTGAATCGATAAGGCCGAGGAGCATTCACTGCGTTGCCGAAGGTCGTACTAAGAATAAAAGTAAAGAAAAACAACATCTATAAAAAAGACAAAAACCAGTCGTTTCATCCTAGTCAAAGTTAATTAAGACAAATTAATTAAGAAAACAAGATGTCACCCAACGCCAAACCCGAGCCAGAAGCTGCCACCGGAAGGCTGCACGAGCTGAGAGAAGGTGCAGATGTAAGAGGAGACTGCGGGAATCCTATGGACCAACCCCCGCCGTGGTTAGACAAGGAGAAATTCTACAGGGCCAGAGAAATATTTAGGAACCATTTCTTTAGGTAAGTTGAACGGATATTAATAATTATTCCAACGATCATTATAGTAGAATCTCGCAAAAGTGACCACCTGGCTAAAAAAAGAATGCCTTTTTTCCAAACAAAAGTACAAAAACACAGTGAACGTGAAAATACAAAAAAATACACTGTAGACAAAAAACACTAAGGGCCCTTTCACACGGAGCGGATGCGGGTCCGGAAGAAGTTTTAACAATTGGAATATACTGCGCCTTTCAGACGAGCCGAAAAATCTCCGCACCTAGGAAATGTTCATGCGGGTCCGGACGTCGTCCGCATGTGTCAAAACCTAAGTGCGGGCTCCGCATCCGCACATAGAAGTTTTGACAATAGGTTTATTCGGGGCTATTCAGACGATGCGGATGCGGAGCGAATTCGTCCGCATCTTTGGCTACTTTTTGAAGGTGATTTTTCACGGAATTTTTTTAATTATTTGCCATAAATACCCTTAAAAACACCATATGTTGGTCCCTGCTCATTAATATAATGTACCTACATACGTGTATCCCTTCGTTTCCTTCTGAGATTGAGATATAGCAACTTTAACTGCCTTTTGTCCATATTTCACAATTTTATACAATGAAACCTGTCAACAACGGCCACAGACGGGACCAAAACTATAAGCCGTTCTGTTCATTACGAATATTTAATTGACTACATACTTTAATAACTTTAAAATTTAATTTAAAAATTTTAATTTTTTTCTTTTTAAATTTTTAAAATTATTTAAAAATATGAATATCTGAAATATTATTTTAAATATTTGTTATTTTTTTAAATTTTTAATCTGTTAATTTTTTTAAACTTTAAAAAAAATACTTTTATTAAACAACGTTATCCCCGTACGACGTTCACTCAGGGCCAGATTAAGTCGTTTGAAGACCCTAGCACTTGAATATTTTTGGTGGTTCCCCCGATACCTACAAGTTTATTTTACTCAATATTCAGTCTATAAACTTAAAAAATGAAATTTTATATTTCAGAAATGACTAATCTAAGGATGGGATTTCACTATAAAAGGTTTATGAAAGTTATTTTATAAAACTTGAAAAAAGCAACTAATAAATTTATTGGTTGCATTTGCTCTAATGCAACCGATAAATTTATTAGTTGCTTTTTTTTAAATAATTGTTATAAAATTTTTATAGTGTAATCCGGCCGGGATTATACTATAAAGTTTTATAAAAGAACTTTTATGAAAGTTGAAAAATTCAACCAAAGGCGCATCGGTTGCATTCCAGAAAATGCAACCGGTGCACACACGCACACACATTTTGCATTCAAAAAATTCAACCAATAAGATAATATTGGTTGAATTTTTCACGTTTTATCAAAGAGCTTTTACAAAACTTTTATAGTGTAATCCCGGCCTAAGGCTGGTATTACACTATAAAACTTGAAAAATGTAATCAATAAACACATCTGTTACATTCGAGCGAACTTAACTGATCGGCCTATCGGTTGCATTTTTCAAGTTTTATAAACTAACTTTTATAAAACTTTTATACTGTAATCCCGGCCTAAGACAGAATTGTGATGTGAATATTTCTAAGCACAGACATTTTGAACGTCCCCACCCCTCCCCTTTTTTTCTACTTGCAAATTCTTTGATATCTCCTGAATTTTTTTTTTAGGAACATATTAGTTTCGGATGTTTTTGGATTGGATTTTTCGAACATTGGATGTTTTTGGAATTTTTCTTTCATATTTTTCCGGAAAGACAGATTTGTTTTCAAAATGTTTTGAAAATATTTTAAGACATTTTCTCCCATCGACTACTTGTGAGGATCGGAATGAAGATATCTTTATTCCCATATTCTATGTGGCTCTAGACTAAACCACCAAAGAATACCTCTAGGCTGCATATGGGCACTGAATCAGGGGTGAAGGAGAAAAACAGTTACAAAAATTGCGAAAAAATAGTTTTTATGCACGAATTTCAACCTAAAGATGCGGGCGAAACACCCGCATCTTCAGTGCTCGTGTGAAAGGGTATGCGGACCCGCTTCCGCATCCGCATCCGCTCCGTGTGAAAGGGGCCTAAAGAGAAAAAATAAACACACACAACATACAACACACTTTATGGCCAGTAGGTATTTTTCAATCCTTCCATCAGGTCTAGATCAGACATGATTTGAAGTTTTTACAATGAAACAACGTTTATTATAATACTGCGCTCGTTAATCTTATCTGAGTAATATTCAGACGGAAATAGTGAAAGATCACAGTATATGTTTGTTTTTTTTACGATAAAATTCAGTGTTTTTTAATCAGTGAATGCGAATCGCACTGTACTATACCGGCATAAAAAATGTTGTTTTTTTAAATACACTCTTATATTTTAATAATACTTATTAGGTGGGGGGAGGGGGATGATGAGCTCTTACTAGATAGCTGCTCGACGGTAGTAAAATAATCGGAGGGCCTGAAGAGCCGCAATCAGAAACATCCATTCGGGCATCGTCGTCCCCTGCCAAAGCCTCCTAGATACTAGTCTCTCTAGGAGGCTTTGCCCCTGCCCAAGTAGCGACGAATAAAGCACCGACTTGGGTCTCGCTGATGTGATGAATAATATCAGTTTTACGTCAACCGCCGTTTTTTTGGCCTCTCACAAATCTTAAAGCTTCCAAGTGGTCGTCGCCCCCACTCCCATGATTTTGACCTCCGAGGTACCACATACGTCTGCCCTCTATTTGTCGTAATATTTTTCTGAACGTTAAATGATACAGAATTAGTATTGAAAAATATGGCTGGGGCCCATATCCTCCTCCTTTGCTAATACAGTGATACCTCGGCTAACGAAGATGATTCGTACCGGAATCCCGTTCCTTAGCTGAAACGTGATTTCCCATTAGTTCCTGAGGAAAATTGTTCAATTCGTTCCAGAAACGGCCCAAAATTTGAAAATAAGGTTTTCAAAACACTAAGTAGCGCTATATACAAAAAAGAAAAACTGACTAAAAAACTAAAACGAACAGCTTCAAAACTGAACAAATGAGAACCTACAGGAAGATGAAAAAGATACGGAAGATCTTTTTATTTTATACACTAATATACTCAACCAACACCAGCTTGTCTACCACAGCTGTTGATTACAACCCAGTCGAGTTCGTAGGTGTCCCCATCCACTTGTGATTTTGTCAGCTCATTTCTGTGTCTGATACATGCAGATGGGAGGAAAAAATTCCAAGAATTCGTCCAGATCATTCAGTTTGATACTGTCTTGCGCTGAAAGAACACGTGCTCTGAAAACATATAGCGCCCCCCCCCCTCCCATTTTTTTCAATGCATTTTCTATTAGCTGAGAGAATCTTTCATTTTAAATGAAACAGCCCAAACTCTATCGAAAAAAGAGAATTGAAGGCGCATCTGCAAAAACATTCCGAGGTGAACATGAACTTATCAGGCTCGAGTTAATGTCTCCCCCCCCCCCCCATACACACGCATCTTGCAGCAGGGCCCCTAGGCCGGGATCCTAATAACCCACCTTATAGTAAATTTATAATGTGAAGACAAAAAAAATAACAATAAACGTTCTGGGCAACCCGGGTTGTAGCTCTGTCAGTCCCGCCCTTCTGAGGTAATGCTCAAATGACAGTAATTATGAAATTCTATCTACATTCATTGGATTTATACCGTAACGGTCACTATGCTTTAGAATACAAATAAGTCATGGGTTTCCAACTGGTGTTCCGCGACCGCTTTTTTAAGGTTCCGCATAATCAAACGCCACGAAATCCGTAAAAATCAAGGGTTTTAAAGAAAAAAAAATTGTTGTTACTGGTATTCGCAAAATTGTTCTTTATTTTGAATTTAAAAAAAAAACAAACGAGATAGTGTTTTTCAAAAAAATAAAATAAAAAATCAGACCACTTTTAGATGAGACTCAAGAACTTGGGCCAGTATTACACTATAAAAGTTGGATAAAATCCCTTTTATAAAACTTTAAAAATCCAACCAATGAAGCTCATAGGTTACATTCGAGCAAATGTAACCGATAATCGTATTGGTTGAATTTTTTAAGTTTTATAAACGAACTTTTAGAAAACTTTTATAGTGTAATACCGGCCTTAAAAACAATAACGTAACATTTTTTTACATCGAACTTTCAAATCAGAAGCTAGTTCATGAATGTCATTCTACGTTTCATCAGTTAAATTATAAGTTGTAAGAACGATGTTTTGTTTTTTAGAAATTTTTCATCCACTAGATGTGAGAATTCTTGAATAGCAGAATTCACGTGCACTTGGCGGGACACCCAGGGCCGAGTCCTACCCGTACGGCAAGGGGACCTCATTTGCATAAGGGCTTCCACGATAAGATCTGATACAATGAGTATGTAAAAATTAAGAGGTGGCGCCAAAGCCCTATTTCATTTTGCCCTGGGGCTATGATGCTGTTGAGACGACAGTAGGGGCACCTTTTGTTTTGAATAAATATTCAAAAATTTGTTTGAGTTCCACTGAAGTCTTACAATTATCAATGGTTCCGCGATAAATCTTAGGATGGAAACCCCTGAGAAATTAGATTTCCATCATTCTTTTTTTACTGATGACCTACTGACTTTCAACAATGTCATTATCAGTTGATTTTGGTTCGTGCAATCAAAAGAGCGGCAAGCTAGTCATTTACTCAATGAAGTCACCAGAATTCGCAACCGGCTGAAGCATGCAGACATCCATGCCTCAGGGAAAGCGTAGTAAATAGTACATTTTAAATAGCACCACGGCTCCCCATCGACGAGGTGCAACAACTCCAACCAATTTATTTAGTCTACGAAAGTCTGTAATAGGAAATTAGTTTCAACTAAAAACCGATTGAATTGTGTCTGGTCTTTCGGACACCAGAAACTCACGATGTGTTTTAGGCATGGCAAAATGGCCAAGTCTTTGAAAGAATTTTTCACCACATCCGTTTTACTTTGTTTGCGTATCGGGGTCAGAATCGATAAAAAGGAAAGAAAAATAGAGTGATTGCATTAACAATTGCAAAAGGAAAAGAAGCCCGTTAGCGAAACGTTATACAAAGAATAGGTCCAGGCTGCTTAGAAGGAACTAAAGTACATACATACCAAGAGAAATACATTACACTTTTTGAATCAACTATTTTTTTTTTTTTGTTCTTTATTTCTCCTCTTTACCCCGTGCCCAGTTAGTTACTTAACCTCAATATTCACTTTCCAGAACTAATTGAACAGTTCGTTGCTAACTGTTCAAACAGTTGGGATACTGATACACGTTATGGCAAGTTATACGTGAACGTGAGGTTCGGTGATGAAGTCCCAAGGTCGTTATTATACTCTATCATTTCATTTTTTTTCCTTCCCTTAATTTTCTGAAAAGCGGATGTCGATATTTTCTTCTCATAATTATCTTTAATATTTATAATTATCATTCACTGCTTGATGTTAAATGAATCAAGTACAACTTGTAATTCGAAATGGGGAGGATCTCATTCTTAACGGAAAGACTTAAGACTTGAGGAAGGATACCGCTGCGACCAGGGTCGAAGATGTTTAGTGAATACGAAACGTTATAAGGTGGCGTTTCTTCCGAAAAATTACGGATTCCTCCAGAATCTTTGCAAGCACACAGTTCATTGAAATGCCCGGTTTTAATCTTAAGCCGGTATTACACTATGAAAGTTTTATGAAAATTCTTTTATAAAACTTTTATAGTGTAATCCTGGCCTTATCTGTGGCTGTTATTGAGCATATATATCCGTGGTAAAAAGATTTACATAAAGCATACAGCCGCCCCCCCCCCCCTGGTATTTGCGGGGGTTACGTTCCTGGGGTGACCGCGAATAACCGAAACCATATTTTTTTTCCCGTATATCTCGTTTATTGAAGAGTATAAGAAGAGCAGGGTGACAGAGGTAGAAGGGAATATAAAAGAGGGTGCAGAGATTGTTGGCGATGTTTTCTGAAATAACATTGTGATTTGTGTTTGCCGTTTCTTCTTCTTGCGAAGCCCTTCCGCTATGTAAGTGGAAGACAAGTTCAACATGACTATCTTGATCTTCACCTTGATCTTCACTTAGGATCAGTCAACTGCATTAATTCCTCCTCGGTCAATGCTGAATTGATATTAAATTTCGACTTCTATATCCATATCACAGTGAATCCTCCTCAACCCACCTGTTTCGGTAACGTGACAATGTATAAGTATTTTATAATCTCTTCGGTTGGCTATGTAGAAATAATTGTGCCCTTTAGCGCACATTGTGGCCAAAGGTTAATTTAACCCTCAACGTGACTGTTTCTCTCTCAGGAGCTCCCACGGTTCTAGTGATAACAATAATGTCATTAGCGAGCCATCCTAAACATGCACAACTCAAATTTTGTAAACCAAACACATGAATGACGATTTCTGAGTGTTGCAAAAAAAAAAAAAATTTCCAAGGAAAAAAAAACCCGCGAATATGGAAATCACGAATACGGGGAGGGGGAGGGGGAATACCTTTTAATCTTTGTTTCAAAAAATTTTAAAAGTTTCTGGTTCTATTTTTTAAATACTGTTCAATTTACCATTCCCTTACCTGGCAAAAAATAGTCTACCAGTTGATATTATTTCGAAAATTAGAATCTAGATCTCACTATCACAACCCCCACCCGCGGGGCCGTGACTGTGTTAAAAAATGGCACTGCTTACGCCAGCTTTTTTGGCGCGGTTCCTTATATTTCCTAGTAAATTTGTGTACAAAATTATTGAACCCAATTTTTTTTGTTTTGTTTTTTTGCAGTATATTCTTCTCTCACCTTGCCGGCCTGATGCTGATCGTCCACATGCCCAGCATGGCGCAACCCCTCATGTCGACGGGCAACTCTGCCAACGTCGTGTGCCTTTTCCGTCGCTACCTCAGTACGCTGGTCCACATAAGGCGGTGGTACGAAGGCGACCTTTGGAACCCGGAGGACCCTGCCCATCAGAGCATCATGCTCGTTCGGACGATGCACAAACGTGTAGCTGACAAGATAAACGGTCCGTGCACCACCCGCGGGTGCCCAGCCGTGTCGCAATACGACATGGCCTTGACTCAGTTCGCGTTCATAGGCCTTATACTCTTGTACCCGAAGCACGTCGGCCTGCACTGCAGCAGGGAAGATTTCGAATGCCTCATACACTTCTGGAGAGGAGTGGGATACCTGCTGGGCATCGAAGATCGATATAACCTGTGCGTAGGCAACCTGGACGAGACTGTGGCTGTCTGCAAACATATCATGGAGGCCGAACTGAAGCCGGCGGTCGTCGGATCGACAGAACAGTCGTCGAAGATGAGTCGCGGTATCGTCCAGGCCCTGAATTCCTTCATCGTATTCTTGAGTTGGGAAGCCATGGCGAGATTCTGGTACGAGCAGATGAACCTTTCCTGCAATTTCTCCATGGGCTGGTACGAGCGGATAGGATACTATCTGATGCGATTTACTTTCGGTACTCTCCTGAGGTCGACCTTTTTCCACCGCTTCTTCAACTTCCTTCTCAGGATAGCTGTCAATGAAGCTCTCAGGAATAAAGAATATTACGAGAAATGGCTCACGAAGAGACACAAACTGACCAATATATGATAAGAAATGGGGAAGGACGACCATTTTCCGGGGGGTGGGGGAATGAAGTATACGCAAGAGGAGATCGAGGAGATGAAGACATCCATGGCTCACAATGCAAGATTTTGACGAAATAAATTGTTAAGAATCGCTAGTCTATGAAATTATGCGCACCTTATGCCCAAATATTGCGTGTATTGCAGCAAATAAACAATAGTGACTTAGGCTGAATGGCAAATTTTTTTTAGCACAGAGAATAATGGATATGTTTGGGGAGATTCAATGATTTACTTGAAAGAAATGGATAATTTTTAAGTGAATGATAATGAATGTTTCATCTCAGAAATGTCACATTTGCATCACATGGTCACAAAATAGGAAGCAGTGTCATTAACAAAAAAAAAAACTTCATTTGAGCGCATTTAATGCAGTTTCGAAGCAATTTTTCATATTCTGACTAAAAGTTAAGTTATTAAATTTAACTTAGGTTTGTGTTTGTTGTGGTCAATAAATTGTTTTTCTCCTTCGTCAGATACATTTATACACCAAAGTGCCGTACGACTGAGTATTAGCTTATCAAATTCCACTGATGCCAAACTCCAAAATGCACATCCAGAAATATCTCAGGCTACCAACTATGAAATTCTCATTAACAAAGATAAATGAGAAAGCATGTTTGAAGGTCAAATGTGAGGGAAAAAAACTTAATGTGCTGGAGATGTAAATTCAAAACTATGTAGTTAATTTATATTTAGATGACTGTTTTCAAATGAAACTTTTAGTAGAGACCTTTGTAAACGCAGGATTAGTACCTGCTGACAATGTAAACAACAATAATCAATATCACTGTATGATACTATACATACGAAATATATATATTGTCAATTATTTTTCAATAAAATGTAGACAATGAACATTTCATTATTTTTTGTATTATCGATGGTATTTAACACGTCTTTGCTTTCTCATTTCTCAGCATTATTTTTAATGAAGAAAACAGATTATAAATCGTTCAAATAGACGTTCATAGCATTATACCCAAATATGGAAAATGCAAATGTGGAAAATGGAAAATGCAAGATTAATAATATACTTTATACCAACACTGTCAGCAAACAATGGCTACATGTGTGGTGAAATAATAAAAAAGGCAAAAGCTTCAAGAAAAATACACCACAAATTATAAAAAAACAGAAAATGGTGTGAAGAACCAGTTAGGCTCAACGTCCAGTTCACTCTCACAGCTTCATCATCTTTAATGTATGACTAAGAACAGCTATTGGTTAAGGTTTTTTGAACACACACACACCGCCTTAGTCTGCAGTCAGGTATACTGTAATACATGCATGTTTTTGTGCCAAAAAGAACACGTCTTGTAATCCTAAGCATGAACTGTGTTTTAGCATGGATAAAGTCCACCAACCTAACATAAGTCCCGACAAACCAAACAAGTTATCTTGCTAAGTAATTCTTGGAAATACTTCTACAGTGCCTGAATATGAAACTATCAACCTGTAACTTACACTTGTTCCCCTTAAGCAGAATATATCCAAAAAAACTGACTTACGTAAAACATTCAGTGCTGCTGCAGAACAATTTTGAAAAAATTTAAACTGTAGAAACACTATTATGGGAATTTTTACCACACAGCGTTTCCAGTCAGCTCACATGTTGCAGAATAATGCAAAACATTCTACTTTGGGGCTACTTCTCAAAAAAGAAAGACTATCCCAAATTATGAAGAGGATTAATTGCTCTGACAGCTGAAGCCCTCTGTTAAGAAAGCCATGCACCAACTTGTACAATGGAATCTCTGCCTTCAGGCTCAAGACCTTTAACCAATACATATATTATGTAATTACCTTTCTATTTGACAAACCTTCATATTTTTTCAAGCCTGCTTAACCCCTTGTCAGGACCAATAATTTCAATACCATTGTTCACATTCCCTCTAACAATCAATAAGCAAGTTTGTGGTTGACCAGGTAGTAGCTTAATTCAACATTTTCTTACATGGTTCCTACTTCTTTAGTTATTCATGTTTGGCAATCTCATCTGGAATTCTGGTGTGAATATTTGAAAAAAATTTAGCTATTATGAAATAAAATATTTTCCTACAATAAATACTTCACTAAAAAGATTTAAAACACTTTTTTTACAGCAAGAAATAAATTCATATGAAAAAAACTATTTCATAAAAAGTCAATTGATTGACATCTTATTTTTTCTTTCTAAAAGAAAAACTATTACTGGACAATGATGAAAAGAAATAACTCTGCACTTGTGACGGCTCTTCATTGTCAGCTAATTTTGAATCTTTGTCAACATTTGAAAAGTACCCTTAGCCTAGGTTAAAGCATCCATGTTATTCCAGTTTTAGAAACCTCCAGTTACCAAAAAGGACTACAACTAAACCACACATGCACCTCATCCGTATCCTTTTGTGGAACTTCTAACAAATTGGAAGCAAAACGGACTGGAAAATACTGATGCACCATCTAAATATGTCATTGTAAAAATTTTAAAGCATCTATGTTAGTTCAGATCGTTGATAAGCAATCACGGCAGTCTTCTATAAATAGTGAGATGTGGGCCAATTAATCGTAAATATTTTGAAAAGGATTTAAAATTTAAAACAGTTGTTTTATGGATGCATCTGGAAAGACGACCTGAACATAACATTTATAGGTTACAGTGACTTATTTTGTAGTTTGCAATGACATTTGGAAATATAAAAATAACAATATTTAGTAAACAACACATCAATAAGATGAAATCAATCCATGGAGGATTTAATATGTGCAAAATAAAAATGTAACAAATGCTGAAACATTTCAATAGGATTTTTTTCTTTTTACAATATGAACTTTAAAAATTTAGCTTGACAAACATTGCATTTTGTTACTATCAAAATGAAATATTTGCGAAGCTACTACCAGAAATATACATTAAAACGACAAATAGTGGATATACATCTGACAAAATGATGATACTTCCAGTGAATAAGTTTTTCATGGATGGAAGGTAATATTGGCTTCTACATGCTCAGTGCAAAAGTGGTAAATGGAACAAAAGTAAAGTGGTACTTACTAAACGAAAAAATCTGAACTAATAACTTTGTGAGGCTAAAACCTTTTTTTTTTTTAAGAATTCTGCACAGCATATAACATGGTGCCTAAAATTTCTGAATAATTCTGTCTGGCATTTCAAGCCAACTTTTCTGGTAAAGAGGGAAAAAAATCCAAAAATGATCTCATTTCCCTTTAAACCAGAAATACTTACTGCTTGTTATTAAAATGCAAACAAACAGAATTTCATACACTCCATCATTGTGGCTCTTTCTCATAAAACAGTGAGGAAAGACTTCAAATCATGAGCTGACAAGACTACAATGTGTTCAATTCACACATTTAAGCACGAGCTTAATATCTTTTTTCCACACACATACGTTTTCTTTGCATTTACCATATCAATTCTGTCATAAGTCATAGTCTTCATCTGTATTATTTGCTGTATTACATTGGACTGGGTGGGGAAAACAGCCTTGGAACGGGCTGAAAAGCAAGGAAAAATTAACACATTAAACATTACTTTTTCATTACATATCACTTAAGCAAAGAAAAACTCAATAAAGCAGTTATGAAAATCAAATAAATCTGTAACGTGCTGTATATGTTTTACATAAACTGCCTTAGAGCCAAGCCTCTCCGTAATGGCAATGTTCATCGCAGGGGAACGGAGGTCCCCCAAAAAATTTTGGAAATCATAAAAATGTTTTGTAAAAATTTTTGTTTTTAGGAGCAGTCAGTCCCCCCTCCCCAAATCAATTTCCCTCAACTTAGAAAAAAAAAATCTGTGAATCTGGTATCTTGTATCAAACTAGCAGTAATGTCTGGCACTGCCCAGGTTTTCTTCATATACTGGGAGTATTAAAAAAGTGACAAACCATTGTTTGGGAACCAAGTTAACAAAAATAGACATTCCAAAAGCAATTGTTGCTGAAACATTTTTGGAATTTGACACTGGAACCTATCTATCATTTGTTCTAAGTTAGGACCTGTTTGGTGAACATGCAAAATTTGGCAAAGATGTGAAATTCTGGATTTGTATAGAGAACATACACACAGAAAATCAGTTTTATATATATAGATGTTGGGTTTTTCGTTCATCTTTGAGTGAAAAATTTTGACTTTCTTGTATTTATCAAAACAAACTCCAGGCCATGAAAAGTTGTTTTAGTGCAAACCGCACATTTTTATGTCAATCGGTTGATTTGGATTAATTAATTTGATGTCTATTCTTTGGAAATGCTGTCTTTGCGTAATGAAATTTTGTTCTCAATAGAATAATGAAATTCAAAGAAATCCTTGAACAAAAGAAGTTTAAAAAAAAGGTTTTCAGAAGTTTTTCACAATTCATAGAAACTTTGGAAATTCCATAGTAGTTGGCAAGTATGTATCAGATAAACTATTTCAGGCATTTATATCTTGAATATACACCAATGCAATTGTTAAAAAAGTTGCAATTTAGATTTCCTTGAATTTTAGAACACGGTAAAGTTCAGGGATGGGATGGTTTTCCTACACGGATCTGAGAATCAAACTCAAAAAATCAAACATATTACGAGCAGATGAACAAATCTGTAGCAATCTGTACTTAACACTCAAGCTCTATTTCAAATGTTAAAGAGTGTATTCCACAGACATTATGCTATATAGCATGCCCTCAACCCAAACGCAACAGATAAATAATCTCTAAGAATGTCAAAGCAACTAACAAATTAACTGAACAAGCAGACCTCGTACAATAATATCATGAATACAGTCTAGTCTATGATATAAAATTCATATAACAAAACAGCTTCATTCCACCAAATTACAGAAAAAATTTTCAATAAATAGTAAACTAATGAAAATATGAGCATTCCAGTAAAAATTAAGCTAAATTATATAGATACTGCGGTATTTTTTGTAACTTTTGAAACTGTTTACCATATATTTAACTTCACCTAAATTATTTAAATTTGTTGTCACAAATTAAATTTAGAATAATTATCTACACTGCTCAAAACAATTAGGGGAGCACATGGTTTTAACAAAATTAAGCAAAGATGTATACCGATAAGTAACATAAAATGAATCATCCATAATTTAAAGCCTAGCAGGAAACGGAAGAAGAAAACTTCATATGCAAATCAAAGTTCATGTCGTCAAAAACCAGAAAAAGGAGATAAGGGCAGAAATCGGGATGTTGCAGAAACGTCTGTTTTACTGGCGTAACTGTGAAATTCGATTGCGTAGTATTTTTTTTTGAGACACGGTGACTTGAGGATGTCTCAACAACGTGATTTACCGGAATCCATGGCATGGCGTGTTATAGGCAGAATGGAATCCGGGCAAACATAACGTAGTAGCAGCTGCAAAGACGGTTGCTCTTGGCAACAGGACGAAGGGTGTCCAGCCAAACAGTACGTAACCGGCTTCGTGAGGGAGGGGTCTATGCACGTAGGCCAATGGTCTGCATTCTGTTGACCCCACGCCACCGTGCGGCCCGAAGAAGATGGGCTGCTGAACATCGAGATTGGGAGCAACATGATTGTAGCCAAGTGCTGTTTACAGACGAGTCCCGATTCAGTCTGGAGTGTGACCCCGTGTGTTCTGGTATGGAGGGACAGGGGCACTCGAAATAACCCCAAATTCGTTCGTGAAAGGTCACAATACAGACGAGCTGGTTGGATGGTATGGGGTGGAATCAGCATAGGCGGACGTACGGACCTGCATATCATTCGGAATGGCACTTTGACGGCCCGAAGGTATGCAGACAGGATACTGCGACCTCATGCCATCCCTTACGCTAGAACCATTGGAGATTCCTTTGTTTTCCAGGATGATAATGCCCAACCGCATAGAGCTCGTCTGGTGGAGAACATGCTTGAAGCTGAAACAATACAGCGTATGGAATGGCCAGCGTGCTCTCCTGACCTGAATCCAATCGAGCATGTTTCAGACGACGCATTGCTGCCGCCTGTTACTGTCTGAGATTTGCAGATTGCACTTCTTGAGGAGTGGAACAGTATTCCCCAAAGTCTGATCGATAACCTCATCGCTTCCATGGCAAACAGGTGTGCAGCAGTCTTAGCTGTTCGAGGAGACCACGCGCCCTATTAAAACTCATGCATCATGTCTAAACAGTACTTTTTTTATCGTTTACATCTAACCAAATTGTTGCCCTAAATCATCTTTTCATGTTTTTTCCATATTTTCAAAGAATTAAAGCTTAATTCCAAATTTTTTTACGTCTTTTTTCTGTATTGCGCATTGATACGCGTGTACTATCCATTGTATGCCAATATGTGGCTGTCTCGCACGGTTTTCTTCACTTTTTTGCTTGCTCCCCTAATTGTTTTGAGCAGTGTATATACAGTATATACAATTGATTTTCTGTGTCTGTGTGTTCTTTATACAAATCTACAATTTTAGACCGATTATCACCCAATTTTGCATATATACATATAAAACAGGACCTAGATTGTGAATAATAGGTTACTTTAAAAGTTCGTCAGAGCAGGGCATTTCCGAAATGGGAGAAAAACCATAGAACAACAGTGGTTTTTGGGCCTTAACAATGACTTTCAGAATGTTTACTTTGGTTATCGTGGTTCCCTAGCAATGCGTTTCAGACATGCATATGCCTTTACAATGGTTTGTCACTTCTTTAATGCTGCCAGTATTATGTACAATAGTTCATTCCTTCATAATGGTTGGTCACTTTTTCCAATCGTCCCAGTAATTGAAGATAACTAGCTGTAATACCCAGTGCAGGCCGGGTTATCAATAATTACTAATTATAATTCAAAAAAATTATTGCAAACAATCTTGTAACAAGAATACACCATCCACAAGCATGAGAAAAATTCTTAATGTATCCCTCACAAAACATTGATATATAATGCATGACTATGAGTCAAGGTCATTTTTTTCTTTGAAGGGACAACCTAATGTCCTGCCCAGTCCCCATCTACTTCAAAAGTGATTTTACAATGGTGTTTTTGGTCTTAAAAAATATATCACTTCCCTTCAAGATTGCTGTCAGGGGAACTACAATTAACAAATTCACCTTACTACTAAATTACTTGAAGGGTAAAAACAGGCCTTTGTCCATACCATTATACCTAAACATCTGCATGTGTAGAGTTACCATGAGAGTAACCATCCTCCTTCAGGAGGGCAATTTTGATGTCATTTCAAGCGTCCTCCTACGTTTCGTAAAATTAATCTTTTTATCCTTTTTCAAGACAAAATTATTTTTCATTTTTTCTGGGGGAATTTTTCTTTTCTCCACTTTGAAACATATATTTCTTCATTGTTACGTGATTGTGTGTGGTTTTTTCCCCACGCATTCACAAATAGATTCCCAGAATTGTTTCTGTTTCTACTTTCTTTAGTGGTTCTGTTTTAGAGTTGAGAAAAATTATTGCGTTGTAGCTGATTTTATTGGTTGTAATAGTGGCACTGTCGATTGGAAAAATTGGAATAAGTGACATCACAAGGGATGTGTGTGCAGACGTCTTCCTTTCTCAGTCTTCAGATACGGCAACCCTATGCATGTGTATCTACTGTTGTGCATGAAGTTATTGCGGCCATCTGAATTTTGAATTGTGAATGAAATGTAATGCTTGAAATGAATAGCATCTTTCATGAGCCCTTCTATTTCTTTTCACAAACATAGCAACAGGATCCTCTGGACACAAAGAAGTGGCTACTTGGAATACAAGTCTTTTTTCAAAAGAAAAGGCAACGATTCATTGCAAGTGCAAATTACATCTTTAAAAGAAAATGCCTGGAGATCAAAATTTTTGGTGATAAAATGACCAAAAAAAAATATATCTATTGCCAAAAATTGCAAAAATGATAAATCTTTAAAAAATGCTAAATATATAATTGATAACTCAAAAATGTCATTTAAAAAATTAAATGTCAAATTAAATGCCATTAAAAAAAGTTAACATGTCATAAACATCTGATCCATAATTATTACCATATTTTTTAGAATAACCACCACTAAAAAAAACCAGAAAACTATGTTTGAGAGCTTAATGTAAGAGAAATATGGGTGTATCTGTACCCTTTCATAATAAAATTCAATTTCCATGTATAATTACAGTGTTCTTGTACTTTACAATTGAATATTTGATATAAAATGTTTGCTAAATACTTATAACCGATTCCTAACAGATGTAATTCAATTTAACCACTTGCTATTAGAATGTTATAAGGTTTTTTTTTTGTTTTTTTTCCCTCCGAGATTGTTTTTTGAAACAAAAATCAACACATAGGGCACCACAAGTCTCTTTTATGTTTTCAAAAAAAACCACTTTGGTCGATAGGCTGAAAATACGATAGTGCAGATGGTACCAGTCCTTTAAATTGTTGCATATTCAATTACTGTACATGCCAGGGCTTCTGAAAAATTCCAGTCCCTAGGTTTGCCGTGATAAGTAAAAGATTGGGATTGGCGTCTAAAATTTTCTACACATGGTTATTGAACTTATGTCAGGACCAGAATGGTTCCGGAAGAAACCATATTTCTTCCGAGACAGTGGAAGAAAATGGAGAAACTCAGAAGAAAAGAAAAATGTACACTACTGTTTGATTATAGTGCATATAATAATTGAAGCTTGTTATTCCACCACATTTGTTGTAAAATATCAAATAATTTTCAAAAATAACATTTTTCAAATACCTAATTATAAAATATCTTCTCAGGATATGCAATATATAAATTTATAATGAAATGAAACTTGCATATTAAAATGAATTATTTTTATTACCATACAGAATATTAATCTGAGAATAAAAATATTGTATAATTTGAAGTAAAATTAACACATATTTACACAAAAATAATTGTGTTGCATAATTATGGTGTCACAGGGAATTTTTCTCTAATAGAGTTGTTAATAAATGGAATAGCTTACCCCTGGATGTAGTAAATTGTAAAACAATTGACACATTTAAAAAGAAATACGATAAACATGTTGGGGTAAATCGAGAAGCTATTCATACTTAGAATAAGACAACCATAAGTATTCTTTATGGGCATTATATAATATTTTATCATGTGTATATATTGTTTATAATTTTTAGGAGCCATTCAAGTATTACGTAAGCAGATTTTCAGTCATTTTTGACCCCCCCCCCTTATCAGCAAAACACTGATCCACCCCCCCCCATCAGCAAAATTTTTTCAGCAGCTTAGAATATTTCATATCTTCAAAAAGGGGTGGTTGATGACGTAAGCAACCTTCAAACCCCCCTTCCCCCCCTCATCAAAAGTCAGCAAATCCAACCCCCCCCCCCGATGCTGACATAATACTTGAATGACCCCTTATTAATTGCATTTTTGAAATATATGACATCCATATTTTTATGGGAATCTTTTTCTCAGCCACCTCGTTGGTCATTTTGCCTGTTGTGACGTTGTATTTGTATAATAATTTTATGGCAAATACATGTTGAGAACTAAAAAAAGGGATGATGATCAGTTTTCTCCAGTAGTTAAATGAGATGCTCATTACACTCTATCACATAGTTTCCCCAAGGTCATTGTTCCATGTTGCTTCTTCAAAATTATTTTTTTCTTATTGTCCGCCCAAACTCAAGCCAACCAATAAGCACCTATACTAAATCTATACTTTCTAACCCCCAGACCATTTCAGCACCCCACGGGGGGGGGGGGGGGGATATTGCCCCCCAGAAAGAGAGAGATATTAGACAGGCAAACAGTGCCGATTGTTGTCACAAATATGGATGGGCTTTTTAAAAAATGCTGATGCGACAACTTATTTCAAAGTCATAAAATCAAGATATGAAGAGGCCATTCTTCCCTATCATTTGTTTGCATGCTTTATCAATCTTGAACACAGGGTGAGATTATATTCTAACCATCAACAGGTGGAAACTGTTGCCAAATATAGTAATTTGCAACTTTTTGAAAAAAAACTGTGGATGGATGGTCTATTTCCAAAAACTTCAATGATGCCATTTTAAAGTACTTTTAATCCTGTGTGATGGTGGAAAAAATTTGTTAAATAACTTAATTTCTCAAAGAGCTCAGATTGTATTAGAATGCTACATGCATTCTCCCGAATGCTATACAGGACAATTTGTCCCACAAATTTTCAGGTTTAAAAAGATATTTTTCCATTTTCTGGATCTATCCTCAACTTTGTAACAGCATAATGGCTGTCATAATGAAAAAATATTTTTTTTTGTTAAATGTTTTACACTAAGCTGATAAAAGTGCAGAATTACCATATTTTAACATGCATAAGGAATGGAGTTTTTGGGCTTAAAATTTGGAAAAAAGTTGAAAAGATATCTATAATACCAGGTATAAAGAACCCCCTATTTTTGGGACACAATTTTTTGACAAAAAGTAGTTCCTTATACACATTAAGATACGGTAATTTTAAAACTGTTACATCTATTGTTAATAAAAGTAATTTAAAGTATATACATAGATGGACTCGTTATTTAAATATACAGCAACTAAAACCTTGCAAAATGCTTACTGTGTATATTAGCATTATAATTAATAAACTCCTCTAGTAACAGAAATAAATTATGATAGTATGGCTTTAAAATGAAGTAATTTTTTATAAATCAGTTTCTCCCTGTTGGTTTTTTTCCCACCTCGAAAGAAACTCCTCAACCTTGGTCAGGACAATGCAAAATTTGTGAAATTCATATCAGCTTATTTGCCAACACATAAGGGGGTTGTTAAGTCCTGGTAAAGTTTAAAGAAACATGTTATGTTTTTAATTGTTTTTCTCAAAAAATAAAAGTTTAGCTCCTAAAAAATTTTTCTTCCTCCTACACTTTTCAACTATTTCTCAAGCCCTAGTACATACTTGTGTATAAACCTCCCCCACTTCAAGACCAATAAAAACAGTGGTCCCATGAAAAGGTTTTTCTCCTCAAAAACCGACCCATGTATAAACCAACCTCTGCTCCCAAAACAAATGTTTGAACAAAAAGCCTAGGCTTGCACATAATTATATATGAGTATATACTAATTTTATTGACACAGGCTTTATCCTAATTACATTGGATAATAACGATTACACTGTACTCTTTCTCTCTCTTGCACACTTAGAAAATTGAAAGACAGACTAAAGTAAATTTTGTTAGAAGTACAAGGTTCACAGTCTCTAAATTACACAAAAATCTCATTCTCTGGGCCCCCACTTTCCAAAGTTCTACTGCATGTGTATCTCATCTCGTACATATAACAAATACAATTAACTTTCCATTTTTGCAAGTACTTGCACATTTCCAACATAAAGATAGTTTATATGAAGTGTGTGAAATGTGGGTGTACAATGGATCAAGTTTAGATTATTTGTTCACTAAACATATGAGTGCATGTGAAACAAAGATTCTAGATTATTTTTTTTAATTACAGCCAAAGAAAAATATTGAATTGTGATTTCATTTAATTTTTTAATAAGCTATTTTAAAAATATGAGGAAGAGGGATAAAATTTATTCACAATGGTTTCAGACATTGAATATCATTCATTCAATAAATCTGGAACAAAAGTAGAGCATTTATACTTTGAAAAATAAAAAGTGCCCCTTAAGAGGCAAATCTTAGCAAACTGCCTTGCAGACAAACACAAATGAAAACAAATAAACATAAATTAGAATGAAAAGGGATAACTTTACCCAGGAGCAAATGATGTACTGCTGCATGATGATTGTGGAACAGATGATGATGACGATGAAGAGGAGGAAGGTAATGACATAACAAGATGATCTGATGTAGTTTCACTCCCACTATCCATAGAAACCTAGATGAATATATGATGAAATGAACTGAAACGAACACATTCCCACATAGTCATGAAAACATGTGTGGAAAATAATGTGAATGCTTCAACATTATTTAAAAAAAGGTTATTCCTTGCAAAAAACTTTCACCCCCCCCCCCCTTCACATGTAAAGAAAACTACAGCATGTGGATTTAAGTAAATTCATTCTTAATCACAAAGGGATGAGCTACACAAGTGATGGCAACTTTTCTTGTAAATGACCAACCGTGCACATGAATGATCATCATTCAGGACCATCAGGAAATTGATTTCCAGCACAATAGATTAGCAATCACCCACTATTTGCAAAACTTTTGCAAATTTAGAAAGACAAGCTTTCGAAAAGCTCTTCTTTCTAAATTTTATTTATTTCATTTCTATTATTTAATGCACAATTTGTTATTCACTACTGCAGAAAGAACACTTCCTAAAAAACTTTTACCCTCCTTACATGTGTCCTCAGTTTCAAACAGAAACCTCTCAAGTTTGTTTCACTCCTCCCCATTCCACAATTAAAAGAATAGTCATCTATATTTAAACATGATGTTGTTTCACTACAAATAGAATTATAAAACATTAAAAAAAAATCAGTTGTTTTTCCATGATTCGGATGGCTGGCTTCAGAGATTATTTTAGAGATTAGTGTCAGGATTTGTCTACCTTTTGTTTGGCTTCAATGGTTGAAGGGAAAAAAACCAAAGCTGTGTAAAATCTTTCTGATGGCAACAAAATAACAAAAGTATGTATATGATAACATTAGTAATATTTTCAATGTTTACAAGAACAATGGAAATGGATTTTTATGGAATTGTTCATTCATCTCAGAGTGCCTTGCATTAAAAAAACATGTTCTTGAATATAATGTGGCTGTTATACCTATGCAACAGGGCTGGACAAATCTATTGCCAGAGAATTTTTTTTTTCGACCACATGCTCCACGCCAGTGTCATCTTAATGCATGAACCCACCCAGGCATGGCCTGGCAATCTCATCACAATGAGATCTGATTAAAATTTCTAAAAACAAGCATATAAATTAGTAGGAAAGCTTTTCTAGTCGGGGGGGGGGGGGGAAGATCAGTCTTCAGAAAAATCACTTTGCAGGGGGTGGGGGCATGATCTTATTAAGACTGCCCTGCCAGGAGCTTGCATATAAAATACACGTATTTTGTAATCTGAAAGTTCCCCTTATTACCCCTTTAGGGATTAAATTTTGATGAAATCCCCTTGTAGTGAGAAAAAGAGTCTCTACATTATAAAATAAACCAATGGCCGCATTTCATATTTCTTCAGCAGTTTCGACTTGACGATGATAAATCAGTCAGTCAGGACATGCCATTTTATGTGTATAGATTAACAGCGAGATAAGAAAAATAGCAATATTTCATAGCAGGCTCATAGAAATAGATGCCAACTTCAATTTTGAAGTTAGTGAGTGTAGACTGAAACTCCATGTTTCAGTCTACACTTGCTTGATATGAAAAATTCAACATAAAAATTATGAAATAACTACATAGCACATGTTTAAGCAAAACTGAAAATTTTGTCTGATAAACAATACCTCTTCCCCATCTTCATCTTCCGCACTCCATGTTTCGGATTCATCAGCATTAGAATGACTTGGACCAGCACCAGAAGCTCGCCTTGTCCTTGACTTGGGCTTGCGACCCCTTCTGGAACTACTGAAGGGAAAAAAAATATCAAACTAGTGACTAATTGAACTATTGACTAATCGTTGTCCTGAGATACATAGTTTAGGAGTAAATGCATGTCCAAGTAGCTTCAAAATGACAGCTACTGTTATTCTAGGATTAAATATAATTGAAGCAGAGATAATACCAATAACTTTCACACAAGGGTTATACTTTTTACTGTTACAATAGAAATGTGACGTGCAATGAACCCTAATGTGCATCATAAATTAATTCATATAAGCAACTTTGATAAACTTCAATAAATGTAGAATGGAAATACCCAGTGCAAGAGGAAAAAAATTATTATGCATAAAAAATATTAAAACCAACATGATTGAATTGTGCAATACATATAGAAAAGGGGGGGGGGAAAGTAAGAGTTTCATGAAATATTACTGATTGAGAAAAACAACTTACTTTGAATGGCAAGAATTAGTAGATGGTTTTGGATGGCCTTCAAATGTCGCAGATTCTTCCTCAGGTTGTACATCTGGTATAACTTCAACCAGGCTTCGGAGAAACTCGAAGTTTGAATCTGCTAAGACACACTGTTTTCTACATGGAAACAACAGAGAACAAAATCAATATTTAGGAGAAAAATGCATGAATGAAATACAATTCAAACTGAAAAAAAAAAAAAATTTATAGCATAGGTGTCAATTCCCAAACAGGGAAAAATATGTTTTGTTATGTGACAAAATGTTTTGCTACCAAAGAAAACATGTTATAAAAAAAAACAAAAAAATAAACAATTTTGGCCGCCCACTTTTAATTTATAAAAATCTCCAGCTTTTTTGTACAAAGCCCTTTGTGTGAATCTTTGATTCACAAATTAAAATTATTTTATAATAAATTATATGACTATAACATGAATATTTTCATCTTGCATAACTTATTTGTCACGTTGAACAGTCCCCCCCCCCCCAATAGAATTCATTTTAATCTACTGTTTACTGATTTGCAGTAGAGTTCTCGCCCCTGGAATTTTTCAGCGATTTTAGAAACATTTGACAATTTTGTATTTACCGTACTTGAAATTATGATTTCCTATATTTTTCTTGAGGAAACATGATCAGCCTAAGATTGGGAGGATTTTTTGAGATTTTTAATTTTGCAAAGCTATTTTGAGAATTTTTCCATTAAAATACAAGAAATCAGAAAACTCAGGTCTGGAACTGGATCAGAATACTCAGAATTTCTGGTTTTTCGACTGGATTTCAACAAGGCTACAAAACCAGGATAAATTTGAAGCACTGACACCTGCGCTATATATGCTAGAATACCTTAAAGGTAATTTATAGTTAAATCAAGTTTCTTCATCCATTTCAAAAAAAAAATTTTAATGAATGTTCGGAGGTACAATATCAAAATAAATTCTCACATGTGATTTGTTGTGAGTGTCTTCGCATTGCGTCCCAATGTAACCGAACCAGCTTTTGTCACCAAAGATTCCACAAACAGTTCCAATGCACGAGCTAAACCTCTGGTGAAGGAATTATTCATTTTGGAAAGGAAAATTTATGTTGATGCCAACTTGAAACGATTCATAATTTGGTAAGCTAAATAATAAAAACCAAATTTCATCTGCTTTTGCTACTAGAATAAAACGCATACATATCTTGAATTTTTAATTTGACACTGAACCTTAAGAGAGAACCAAACCAAGTGATCTCTCAGGTTCCCATAAATTTACAATTTTGAACCTTCCCGAAAAATGCATCCATCAGGAGAGCCATAGCCCAACATCCCAGAAAATTAACATTAATTTGACACTGCAAATTTCTGATCTACATTCCTGGTGTCCCTGCTGATATAAGACTTATGAATAGTCACAGGAGAACAATGTGATACAAATTAATTTGTTCATGTTAATAACTAACACGTGAATAGGTAATATCTGACAAAAATTAATAATATTCAAAGAGAATTAGCTATATAAAGCAAAAAATAGGTTGAATCTGACTTTAGTCACCCTCTTCATAACATGTAGTAAAGCTGTAAGCACTAACATGTGAGCCAGCCTATCATTTATACCATCGTGAAGGTTGTTGTGAGGGTCCCGGGTTCGAACTCAAGGGAGGATATAGATAAGATATTTTTCCAAACGAACTCGAGGCGACCACTGATAGACAGCACCTTCACTTCCAACCCATCTCACTAATGGCAGTAAATTGCAATATAGCAATATGGCCAGAGTTGGTGTTTGGTGAAGTAGCCTATCATTTAACACATCAAAGACTGATTTTTTGGAAAAATCTCGCTCATCGCCCCAACTACATACTAAGTATAAAAACATGAGTTAACGTGTGACCAAGCGACACCTAGGCTATATTACACAGGGTGATTTAAGCACATTGTTCCATGTGAACTGGAATGCCTCAGATTTATTGAATATTAAGATTACATCGCCGGCCATCACTGGCAGTAAATTTAACTTATGACTAAAGAACAATGTGTTAAAAAGTCCCTCCACAAAGAGCTTGTAGGGCCTTTAATTTCAAAAACAAAATTATTAAAATTTCTATTCTTTATGCACACACCTGTCATGCTCATTTTCAATTTAAAACACAGGCTGTGTGCATCACGCCAAACAGATAGCATGAGCAACTCAGACATTAGTAAGTACATTATAGACATAAACAACATAACACCTTCTGCATGTCCAAATTTGTTAGTTCAGTAAAAGTTCATTGCAACAACAGCTTACAATCGAAATTGTCATTAAAACGACCTTCTTGTTATAAGCGAAATTCAATTATTTGATCTATTAGATTATATTTTTTAAAAATTATTGCTTTATCTGGTTTAAAACCTATTTCAGATCATTTCTTTATAATATTATTAAATGAATTGAGCCCCAGCTGCGATATTAATATATGGCCTCGCAGCAGGCAATTTTCTAATGTTTCCATATAGAATTTAGTATTATCAAAGCAATTCAGCCGACCACACAAAAAAATTATAAATTATTATATCACTGCTGTATAGGCTCATTAATGTTTTTCCACTAATAGCAAAGTTTCTTTAGAATATGTTTAGCCACTCAGAAAATTTTTAACTCCTTCACGTACAAGCTTTTGGCAACAAATTTGGATGATCTCTATCAGGTATCTGTGATAAGTCTGGTAACCTTGTCCGAACCTAAATGCATGTTAGAAAATAAAGGGAAAAGAAAAGAATAGAAGGAAGAAAAATAAATAGAAAATGAAAAACAGTTCAATAGATAAGTTGATTTCTCTCTTCACCCCCATCCTACATGTGCAGACCTATAGTAGAAAGATACATTGCATGTGGGTGGGGAGAATCACTAACAAGAGTATAGAAAAAACGGGAACGAAAAAAAAGCTTTGGCTCATAAGGGTTACAATAAAGCTTAGTAATGGTGAAGAGAAAGGAAAGAAAACAGAACTGGATTGAACTAATTCCACTGGCATTTGGACGAAATATTTTGTTCCTGATCGTAAAGGGGTAAATCTTTTAAAGTTCTGGTCAAATAAGGCATGGATCTAACTGTGGTTTCTTAGTCCTGGGAGAGATAAAAGTTGAACAAAATCATCACACTCTTGTGTTTATTGGGAAAGCCTAAAAACTTTATGGGGGGGGGGGGAAATTTACATTTCCAGTGTTCATTCTCTTTGTCAGAAGTCTCTTCAAAGTCTTGTGTGATCATTCTTAGTGTAATTCTTGAAAAATCAAGCAAAAATCAGGCATTTCCAAAAAATGGGTGCTTTAGTGAAAGCTTTCTAGATACAAAACAATGTTAGATACGTATTCGACATCCATATTTTGCATGGGCATCTTTTTTCAGCCATTGGGCATTTTATCTGTCGTGGTCTTTGTATCTGTAATTTTACAATTCCATTATAACCATACCACTTGGCCCCATTTTTGTCTTGGTGAATTTTCTTTGAATTTGACTCTTGTTTAGTGCTAAATATATTTTAAGTCCATAAATTTGTTCTTTTTTAAACAAGTGATGTGGAAAGAAACAAGCCAAAATACACTAATTTGGTGTTGAATATGTGTAGTATGGTTATTACGGAAGAGTACTGCTTCCTAATTTTCGACTTGCTATAACCTAATAATTTTTGTATCTTTAAAATTAGGTATTTGTCTTGTCAATCTCGTGTAAAATCACCCGATATAGCAAGTTCCTCTTTAAAAGCGGCTCTCGTTACACCAGACCCTTATTGTGCTTCCTCAGAGGGATGTTTACAAAAGGAGTATGTGCGGTTCAGTATTAATAATAGAGCTGAACTATTAAAAATCATCATCTATCTGTATTTGTGCATCAAAATAAATTATGTTTGTAACACAAACACATAGAGCATTAAACCAACAAAAAGGATACATATGATCACAGGCACTGCAGCAGCAACTTTTCCAACTTCTTCATCTGTTTGCATAATTTTCTTTATGCGGGCCTGGTAAGAAGAAAAAAAAACCCTTAAAAATCATTAAATATAGAATTCACTGAAAATCTTTCCGTATAATGCATAAAACTCCAGAAAATATCAGCATAAAAAAAAGTTTTGATGGCCTTTTTCCCTGTCAGTAGACATAAATTCAAACGAATATTGCCTCAAGTTCTAGTTTATTCACTTAGAAATACTATAGGTGCCAATTTCATTTTCTCAGTCATCATGACGACTTGGGATTCGTCAACCTCTGGTGTTAATGGAAGCAGGGAATTTTCAATATCATTCTGAATAATTCACATGTGCTTTCAATACAAAACATGAATTAAAATAAATTAACAAATTAACCTAAACTTTAACGTCAAACGAATCATGGTAGGTGTGAGGAAACATGTCTTGGAATGCCATGTTTAGTTGCCCACATTACTTCTTAAAGCCAGGTCCACACCTGCTGCGCTAATTTCCCCTGACTGCAGTGCAAAAAAAAAAAAAACTGATAGCGGCTCAAAAGAGAGCAGTAGAGTGCAAAGCTTTGAACAGAACGGGATTTGAATGGTTGATCAGCTTGTTCTATGTACAATAATTGGTAGGCCTACTAGAATGCTAGTGAGATCACAAATCAAGTCACTCAAGTCAATCACATTGCGCTAATACCAATCATTGCATTAAACCGCTATACACATCAGAAGAAGAAAGCTCTGTCCAGATAAAATGTGCATGAATGAGCAAGTTTCCTTGATGCAACTGACTCCCAGTGCATTACACTCTGGTGAGAATGATATTTTGCACTACTCACTGCACACCAGGGGTTGGCAAATCAAAAAAATATTTAGACACAAGTCCAATTCTTTTAGAGCCAAGCATGGCTTTTTGCTTAAAAAAAAAAAGATCCCCACTAATAAAAATTGTTTGTTCGGGTTCAAAGACCGTAATCCATTTGAGTTAGTTCTCAACGCTTCCCCAACACTAGTGGTTGGCATCATCAAGAGAAATGATAAAACTGAATCAAAAGTCTCACACAATTCTCCAGTCAGTTGTGCGGAAGTGTAAGTGTGTGTACCAATAGTCTGCATGCATATCTAGTGTTGTGTGATTTTTCAGTGCTGCCATCTATACTTCAGAAGTGAAGTAAGTGAAGCGTAATGCTTGAATATTTGTATGGTTTGTAGAACTGTTGCTCACTATGGCAAGAAAAAAAAAATTACAATTATACCTGCCACCTATATTATTCCATTTAAGCAAAAAAAAAAAATGGGTTGTGCGTGGGGCATATTCTTTGGAAACGTCAACAAACTTCTTGCTTTTCTCAACCTTTTCGATTACCGCATTTTTTGAACGAGAGTAAATGCTTTATGATTTCATTTGGACTATAATGACATTGCACACACGCAAGAGAAACAACAGAGATGCAGACAAGTCTATCACAAATGAAGTAGACTGAGAATCAAATTGAAACATAGACTGAACTGTATAGAAGGGATGGGTGGGTTACAATACACAATACTGTTGGATATAGTTTTCCCTCTAAGGCTGCGATCATAGTGGAGCTAAAAGATAGCAACCAGGAAGAAAAAAAATGTAGGTAGATGAAGAGATAGCCATACATACAGGAAGAAGATCGAGAAAATGAACAGAGAGGATCTAAAATGTAATGATGATCTCTCCACATAAAGGGAAAGTAAAAAAGGAGAAACGGACCAATCAGCAGATAGTGAACATCTGCAGATCATTGTGAAAACGAACAGTCCTGTTTGTTTTCACAATAATCTGCAAGTCACGCACCTAGTTGAGTGGCCTCTTTCTCTTCTTTGCCTCGCTTCTCGAGTATGTGCAATGGAGAACTAAGCAATACAATTGTTTTCGTCTCTAGTTTCTATTAAGCACTCTCGCACCTTTTGATAGCCTCACTGTGTTTGGCCTAAGTAGTTGACACATGTGGGGACATTTCTTGGCAACAGGGATTTATCAAGCCCTAATAAACAGGAACAAAAAAATTAATATTTACCCATGAGAAAACGGGCCATGGGTATACCTTTAATTCAAGTTAAAGGAGTTCCCCCCCCCCCCACTATGCCATGCTGAGACCACAGGTGGATTTATGGTTTCCTCACCTATGGGCAATGTAAAGTTTGCCACCCTTATCCCGTTGTCTAATTTCCTTCACACCACTCATTCTTCAAATTTGCTGCCCTGGCTACAGCCCGATTAGTCCGCTGCTGCAAATATGCCTCACTCTTACGATCACTGATATGCTTGCATTTTTTCTTGGTTACTCATTTGGTCATTTACTGACTTGGTCTTTTTGTCAGTCTCCTTAGTGGGTTCCTCAATTTCTAGGTCTCAGTCTCAAACACTTTCTAAGTTTTTTTTTCCTTTTGGTTACTCACATGTTCGCACATTTCACTGGTTGCTCACCAACCTGTTCCTTTACACACAGGGTTATTCCTTTGGTCACTCGCATGCTCACGAAACGTCTAGGCCTTTCTTTCAGTCGCTCACTGATATGGTCCCTGCTAAGGCAGTTATTTTGGTCGCTCACATGATTGCAAACTCTGTAGGTTCCTCGTTTCACCACTCACACTGACCTCGTTTCGTACTCCCTCAGCAGAGGCGTGATAATTTTATAAAGTTTTACCACCTGCGGGCTGTTATAGAAACTTTTGCCATGTTTTTCCCCATTCTACTCTTTTCTTGACAGACTCCCTCCTCAAATTTACATACAGGGCTATAGCCCACTAAGCCCCCTGTAAATACACTTTTGGCTGGGACCCCTTGACCAGGACGTCTAGCGGGGTTTCCCCCCCCCCTCCCCTACACTGCTTTCTTAAATTTATTAGGTCGATTCCCTCCGAGGTACCATCGCACCCTTTACCCCTTCATAGGAGGGGGGGGGGCCCATTATTTTCGTCTTTGTAAACAGTGCAATTGATTCTCACAATACCTTCTATTTCAGCAAAGATTAGTTTTTCCCACTCAATTTCGATCCAAAACCCATTCACTACGTAAAAACCGATTTAATTAATCGAAATCGCGCGCTAATCAAGAAACCTCAAGGCGATGGAATCGAATACAACGACACCACAAATATATGTGCGAAAACAAAACAAAGATTTCGTTATACAAGACATAACATCATTCCACACAATACGTTTTTCGTTGTATAAAGCAATACTTACAGGTGGGAACCTGGCGTTGTATTTCTTCTTTTTGCTTGGCATGCGTGCTGAAAGGGCTTCGAGGAAAGCAATACAATAATTACAAAAAACAGGATCACCGAGAGGTCACCAGCGCAAACGAAAACTGCCCTTGTTTATACCATTCAAAACAGAAGCATCCACATCTAATATCCGCCATTAATAGGCGTCGATTGGAAGAGCGCGGTTGCCGAATCCAACACGTATGTGTTTTGGATCGTCGATGGAATGAAACGCTGCCGTTCATTGGCTGGAATTGCGGATTATAACACAGCTGTTCATTCAAAAGTGTCCTTTGGTTGAGTTATTAACTAACATCAAATGAATAGTCGATTGTGATTGGTGAGTTTTTTAGAGTAAAATAAACTCGTGAAGAAGATTAAAATTATTGGAGTTTTTTTTTTTTTCGATTCGCTTGAATGCCTTTTTTTTTCGCTGATTTCACTTTCGAAACCAGATCATATTTTATCTCGATCCTTTTCCCCCCCCCCCCGCATAAAATTCCAATTTCAAAAGCATTCATATATCAGTTTATTTAACCTCGTTACGATCACGGGCGTAATATTACCTCCAAACACCGATGTAATGAATTCAAATAAGTTCTCTTGTGAAGGTTTTAACAACTGGCTGTTACGAAGATATATTTTGGAAAGAGAGAAAATTCAACTGCCCCTGCGGGGAATAGAACCCACGTCCTTTCACTTTCCGGGTAAACGCCCTAGACCACTAGACTACAGAGGCACCGAATCTCTCAATCTTTCCTTGGAGCTCGTGTACACTGAAAGGGGCCGTACATGGACGGCCGGACCAGACTCAGGCCAAGCTCACAACTGTTGACGCTGCCACCAGATGGCGACTTACACAAGGATGACGTCACTCTCCGCTATCATACGAAGGTTTTATCATACGAGAGATTCGGTGCCTCTGTAGTCTAGTGGGCTAGGGCGTGGGTTCGATTCCCTGCAGGGGCAGTTGAATTTTCTCTCTTTCCAAAATATATCTTCGCAACATCCAGTTGTTAAAACCTTCGTATGATAGCGGACAGTGACGTCATCCTTGTGTAAGTTCTCTTGTGTTTTCTTTCTTTTCTCTCTCTCTCTCTTCACCTTCGTGAAGCTTTATAGTAACCCTAACGGAAGTTGCTTTTTCTTTCCCAGCCTTTCTTTCTATACCGTTAATGTTTTTTTCCCCTCTCGCATGCAATATGTATCTCTACGAGAACACGTAGGTGAGGGTGAAAAGAGGACTCTGAAAAAAGACTGCATATATATTATACTTTTTCCTTTTATATTTTTCCTTCCCCCCCCCCCCACTTCTTCCTAACGTGCCGGAAAGTTCAACTTTAATTGCTGCCCTCTGATGAAAGCTTCCATAAAGTTCACATTCACCATATTTCCAACTAAAAACTTACACAATCCTTTAAGTAAGGGTTTAGCCCTTGCGGGCTCTTTTTTTAGAGGTTATTAGCTCAACTCCCTGAGATCAAAAGCGAAAGCACTAGGGGGGTGATGTGTCAGGAGGGACAATTTACTGAGGTTCACTGAGCCATGATATATTTTACCGGATAGATAAATTTCATTCTTATTTTTTTGGCTCTTGAGGGAAGTAATTCCTACAACCGCCCTGCCCCTTCTGCATCACCCCCTACTAGCTCTTTGCGAAAGCACGCTTTGAGAACCACTGCTTGTTTATTAGGTTACTAGACACCCAGATACATTTTCATGATTTCTCAATTTTGTTCTTATTTTCAGGTTTCCCGAATTATTATTTTTCCATTTCTGAGAGGGGGGGGGGGGGGAGGACGACAAGAAAATCAAATGTTTTGTTTCTTTTCTCCGGAGTCACCGGAGCTTGGGGACTGAGATTGTTTGAGGACACGCCGCTTTCCTTCGATCTATAAGGCAGAGTGTGCCTCCTTGGGTGTGATTCCCCCCTAGGTCGATCCATACCAGGACCGGCTAAAGGACTCTACTCCCGTCGCGATCGTATTTTCTTTTTTACACGGCATTCAAAAGGGGCTACTTATAGATAAAGCTCTAGGGGGCCCCACCGAAGATTATAATCTATAGGACCGACTCAGGGATATGGGTTAAGCATGGCCTCCTCATAGTTGAAGTTGTCTGACAGGATTTGGGCCTCGTAGGCAACAACTATGGGGGAGCAGGTGGGTTACGCTCCCCTCGGGCGCTAGACTCGAGGGGGCTCAAATTTCATTCTGAAACCTTTCCTCCAACATTACAAGGGGGCGTCAAAGTGAGCACTTGCCCCGGGTGACCAAGCATCTAGTTGTGGCCCTGCTTATAGGGCCCGGTGTAAATTGATTGTTATTTTATTTATTTATTTATTTTTGTTCACACCTTATGATTTTTCTTCGGATGGGCCCGTGGAAAATTGTAGCATAAGGCACACCAAAGAAATCATTTTTTTGGGTTGATCCGTGGAATAATACCACGATCAACCTGCATAGGGGTAGACTAATTCTACTACACACTGAATACGCACCTCGTAAACATTTCATTTCACATCTTCAATTTCATTTTCTTGTACAACGTAATGCAGTGGATACAAGCTCCTCGAACGGGAAGGGGGCGATCACCCTATCGCTGTATCCACCTTTGAGTTCAGCTAAATCAAAAGGTAAAAATACCAAGGGGGGGGGGAGATGATCGTACCGAGACTCATTTTATGACCCACTTGACCAGGGCCGCAACTAGAAGCGAAAATTTACTCTGTCACCTGGAGCCATCCATTTATCGCCCCTTCCCTGGTGATTTTGAAAGGAAAAAGAGTAAACTCGATGCCTTTCCTGGTCCAGCACTCTAGATTCTGCGGCCGTGCAGCTGACAAGTGTATGGAACAGTGTTTCTCAAAGTGGGCGTCGCCAACCATTTTCGGGCCTCGCGACGAGCTAGAAATAATTGATTCATGTGACTATTTATACTTTGGAGTGCTCCCCTTTTACAAGTGAAAATATCTAGTAAAATATTCTAGGGAGCAACAGATGAACCGTGAATTGAGCACGAGAGCAGCGGGTGACAAAAGTTTGAAAACCACTGACATATAATGACCCCGAGGTCATGATATGCACTCGGGGGGGGGGGGTTAAAACAGGATTAACAATTCAGTACCTGTTACTCTTAATTGGAATCTACAAACAAAAAAGTACTTGGATAAATATTTCCCGACGCTTAAGAATCAAAAAACAGTTGAAAGATCTATTTTGACTCAAAGAAACGAATTTAATGATGATTTCACGAGGTGAAAACATTACTAAACATGCGCCGGACCATCTCAAGATTATTATGAGGGGAAGGGAGGGGCAGGCCAAGTGATTTTCTGAGGACCTACCTAGCAAATTTACATGTGTTTACTCTCGAAAATTTATTCGAATCTCATTTTTGTGAGGCGCTCACTTCTATTGATGCCCTGGGCCATGCCCGGGTGTGCCTGTGCGTTGACGGCATTGGACATGGATAATGTTTTTGACCATTTTTTACTGCAATGAATTCCATTACATGCTTAAACAAACAACTGCATTTTGAATAAATCACCCCTCAAATAATCAGCTAATAAAATTCACAGGATTCGAATGATCAATTTCCAACCGTAGACGTCACTGTATTAATTGAAGTTTAAACATGGTTCTACTGACCATATTTCCTCGAGAAAAATACTGAGAAATCATTAATTGCAGTAAAAAATGATGCCAAAGGTGAGCAAATATACTAATTATTGCTAAAGTTGCTTAAAACTCACCAGTAGCACTACATGAAGCATTACTGCAATTTACAGCAAAATGAATTCTAGGGGAAAAACCATTTAAAAAAATGTAAGACACAGAATATGAGATGAACGTTCATTATATAGTCATATTATCATAATGTAATTTGTATGTTGAAACAGTAATTTCCATCCTTGATTTCAGAAAAGAATTACCAAAAATTCTTGCGGGTTTTGGTAAAAATATATACGGGAAATACGGGAAATTAACACGCGGGCCTACCCGGGCACGGCCAAGGGGCATCAAGGGAATAGGGTCTCTCAAAAACAAGAACTGATTGAAATTTTCAAGAATTCCCCACATAGGACCTCAGAAAAAGCACTTGGCCCGGGGGCCCATTTTAGTCTTAAGACGGCCCTGCTTGAGTGACACGCAACACATTTCTATAACGCTTGAGTGGCACGGACACATTTCCAGATCACTTGAAAGATTTAGGGAACATTCAGAGATCACTAACGTGGCTCCAAAATGGGAGTGATCAATATGAAGAATTCTAGTTCAGGTGCCCAGAAACCAAGGCTCGTGGGGAGGGAGGGGGGGGGGATTAAAGGGGTCTGGTTCCCCCGAAATGTGAGAAAATAACCGAAAAAAAAGAAAAAGATGGCCAATTATATTGTTCAATCACTTTGGTCCCCCCCCCCCCAACGAAAGTGTTCCCCCGAACGAAATTTCTGGCTACGGGCCTGCCACAAACTATAGGAAAAAATTTTTCTTGTTTTTGGCACGCCAAGTAAGATGGAATTTTATATTTTTATGAAGGGTGGCCGATGACGTAAGCATAAATATACTCCCCTTTCCCCCTTGTCATCAAGTCTGGAAACCCGAAACTCCCCCCCCCCACAACAATCAATGCTTATGTAATACTTGAATGGCCCCTAAATAAGAATATTAATTTTACATATATGTCATGTTTAAATGTATGATTACGTAGAATTGCCGCACACATTTTTATTGTATGTTACTACACCATTGCAATTAGCAGTATTTCTTCGTTTTACACCATTATCGATTTTTCAGTTATTTTTAGCAATAGTTGGCAATTGCAAATATATAAAAAAGCACCATTCTTTTGATATAATTTCTTGCGATAATGGACTTATCCAGATGTCCTGTATTTTGTCTAAAAAGGTATGGTCAGCCTAGTTTTTCTGATCCTATGAGGTACACGCTGCCATCTATTTATTTACTAAATATTGAAAAAACTTTCCACAAGTCCTAAGTCCAAATAGTGTTTTGATTCTTCACTAGATGACAGCATAAGTCCTATATCTCAATCAGTCTTTGCATTTTCATAGTGAGCTTTAATGCTTCATCAACAGATGGCAGCAAAAGTTGGATGATTCAAATAATTTGCAGATATCGATGACCATCGATCCTAAAATTAAGAGCACAATTTTCACCATTTATTTTTACTGACCATATTTTGCAAATAAACATACCGGGAAATTGGATATCAAAATACGGGATATCGCCAACTCGCCAAAAGAACTTGATAAACATTGAAAAACTTGCAGAAAATTCGACCACCACCTCCCCCCACCCGAAAAAAAACCGGGAGGTTAAAAAGAAAAAACCCATCATCATCATCATCATCAGCAAGGGATGTGACAAGCGGGGCGGAGCAAGCAGCCGAAAAATACACTCCCCCTGTTGATGTCTTCATCCAGTGTCGTCCCTTGGTGTGTGTCGTCCCGTAATCTTGTCATTGAAGAGGGAGTTCCTGCTTAGTTTGAACGTGATGTCCGACGTGATGGGCCGCGGGTCTGCGATTCTCTACCTCTAATCGTCAAAATAGACTACGGGGTGCCACTATGGATGATAGAGAGAAATTCCTCTTGACCATGACGATCAAAAAGGATGAAGCGGAGCACGGCGTAGTCTATTACAAGGCAAGTAAATGACCATCGTTAATTATTATTTGTGTTTTGATTTCACTTTCGACATAATTGATATTTGTTTTCAATTAATTAATTGGAACACGGTATTCTTGGCAGTGACCCAAATCTTGACGCCGGGAGGGGGGAGGGGTTCGTAGGCCGTGATATTTAGCGGGGAGCCTCCTCTATTAAAATCTATAGGGCGAAATATAGATCACACCTGATCCTTCTCCCACAGAGCCGTCTTAAGGCATGGGCCCACCCGGGCCTCACAAAAATGAAATCTGGTTGAAATTTTCAAGAATTTGCCTGGTCTGGCCTCAGAAAAATAACTTGGCCCGGGGGGGCCCACGATGCTCTGAAGACGGCCCTGTTCTCCCATCGCCATAAAATGAGGGAAAAATTGATCTGCCCCATAAAATGTAGGGCTATTCAACACCCTGGATCAGCGCCTGCTTTAGTTTTATTTGCAGCTGAAGATTTTGCTCCACTCTATGTTCGAATATGTTTGCATCTGTCACATTCAAAGCTGGATAAATCTGCCTCAACTTTATTCGCAGCTGGAAATGCCGCCCGTGCTTCATTCTAGGCTGAAGATGCTTGCTTCTATTTCAATCGCTGCTGACGATAATCATTCTTCCACCTGATTTGTAGCTGGAAATATAACTTTGGCTTTATTTGCAGCTGAATGTGTCTTGGGTCCATTTGTAGCTGAAAAATGTCTGAATAAAGCATATAAGCAGCTGAAAATATATGTCCAGGTTTTATTTGCATCTGAAGATGTCTGCCTCAGCACAAGCGTGGATGCAGAAGGGGCAGGGCGATGGGAGGAATTACTCCTCTCAAGAGCCAAAAAAAAAAAAAGAATAAAATTTATTTATCCCGTTAAATATGGCATGGTTCAGTGAACCTAAACAGGAAATTGTCCCTCCCAACACATCACCCCCTAGATCAGTGGTTCTCAACCAGTGCTCTGCGGACGGAACATTTGGGGCTCCGTGTGAACTCTCCAGGGGCTTCGCGGCCGCTTAAGGAAAATATAAAAAAATTGTAAATTTGGAAAAAAAAAATGTTTTTGAATAATAAAAGCAAATCAGTAACTTTGATGGAGAAATAATAAATATTCCTACAGGGCTCCGCCATAGACATTATGTACTAGAAAGGGCTCTGCAAGCCAAAAAAAGGTTGAGAACCGCTGCTCTAGATCCACGCCTTTCTGTTTGCAGAGCCATTGTAAGAACATCCTGCAGCGCCCCCCCCCCCTCCCGGCTACATTATTTTTCTGAGGTTCCCATCCTTACCTGGCAAGAAATGTTGTCTTTTGACAATTTTAATTATATCTCACTTTCATGATCCCCTTCTGCACTCCTGCCTGGGAGAGGTCCATGTGTTAAGATGGCTCCTGCCATTCACACAAGATCTCTGTCAGCCTCTTCCTGTATGGGGAGGGCAGTAGGTTCTTGCGCAGATTAAGAGTTTTATTGCTTACAGTATAACATTGGTTTGAAATCATCTGCTGAAGCTGATTTTTTGTGTTTTAGCAACTTCGCTGCACTAGTGTGAGCAGGCACAGATCCTGGACGATGTGTTGGGAGGGGCAAATTGGGTAAAAGTTCTTTGGACATTTCTGTATGTTATGGGACAGATAAATTTTCCCATATTATCCGTCTCTTGGGAGGTGGCGATAGATTGCCCTCCGGATCCATGCTTGAGTGAAGGCAGGCATCTTCAGCTGTGAATGGAGCGGGTGCAGATCTCTTCAACTGCTAATGAAGCTGAGACATATATCTTCAGCCACTAATAAAGCTGAGGCTGATTTATTCAGCTGCAAATGAAGCTGAGGTACACATATTCAGCTGCAAATGAAGTGGAAGTTGATATCTCCAGCTGTGAATGGGGCAAATCCAGGGCGATGTGTCTGAGAGGCGATTTATTGCATTGGGTCATCCCTCATTTTGCAGGACAGACAAATTTCCCCCATATTCTGTTCTTGGGAGGGGCGATCACTAATCGATCTTTAGTTTTAAATGTATGAGTGGCCGTAATGCATTTATATTGCAAGAGTTATGCATGCTTGATATTCAAGAAGTGTTGCCGTCTGTATTCTATATTTTGAAGTGAAAATGCTGAATGCCTGAATTTTTATATTATGTAAGCATAATCTTGAAGGTCTGCTTGCTCTCTATGGAGAGATGTTTTCAATTTTTTGACTGTATCACACCCGTTCCTCAAAGTTGAAAAAAACTACAGCGAACCAATCTCGCACACTTACCTTGGGTAGGTAAAGAACACAACAGCAAGGAATTCCCCCCCCCCCCACAATAACGATATATTGAGGTTGTGATTGGGGGGGGGGTGTCAGAAGTGTTTCAAACTTGTGGGTGCTCGTCTTGAGCTTTATGTATGAAATTGTGATTCCTGAATCAACTCTGTGGTGCTTGGATACAATTTACAATTATCGTGGATGCTAGAGCACCCATAGAACTCCCGCTTTGATGCCATTTGTTGCGATCAGTTTGGAGCAGTAGTTCTTGAATTGTTGCTTCGTTGCCTTAGACAACACCTAGCCCCAGAATAATCTAACAAACTAAACATGTACGCATTAATATCAACAGTTCACTAGCAGGGACGTAGCCAGAAATTTCGTTCGGGGGAGGGGGGACCAAAGTTGTAGAACAATAGATTTGGCTGTCTTTTTCCCTTTTTTCTATGATTTTCTCAGATTTTGGGGGTGGGGGGGGGAGACAAGACCCCAAAATCCCCCTGCTACGCCCTTGGTTCACTGCGATGCCCCTAAGAGCCCCATACATCTATTTTATTTACCAGATCACTATAGATTTAATAGCGCAAACTCTCTGGCAGTGATTGGAAAATGCTGGCTCGTGTCTATCTGTGCAAGGACAAAAAAACGGCCTGGAAACCACTTTCTGCTGCTCTACAGTGATTTGGGTACTGCTGAACATCATCATAAGGAAAAATTCACTCTCAGAGAGAACTGGAGAAACCGCGAGACACCCAGACTCTGTCGCATGAAGCAACGTAAGCACTTCGGACTCTCAAAGAAAAGAAGCCATGACCAGCCGTAAAATAACTAATTGAGAAGAAGTGGCCAGAGCCGGGGATGCCAAAATGATCGATGATGAAATGATCCAAAGGGATGCCCAGGTTGGGCAAAATCCCACATGGGTGCTTGAACATCCATGTGGGATTTTGCCCAACGTGAAAAAACCCACCAAAACTATACCTTAAAACTGCACTAATTTGCAAACATTATGCTTTCTAATGGTGTTATTGCATTGTCATACACTATCTAAAGAGAAATACATTAATAAATCTATGTATTTAATGCAATTTCGATTCTAGGGGAGTAGAGGGGAAAAACCCTTGAAAAAAACCTATTTATCGTAATAAGATGTAAAATGATTTTGCCCCCCCCCCCAGAATTTTCTGTAATGCATCACTACTGATATAGTAATTACATAAATAATTGCCATATATTACTAGGTCTATTAAATTTATATAGGCCCATAACTTGCTTTCCTTGTGCGCCAGTATCATAAAGCCGTAAAAAAACCCCAAAAAACTGGGTTTTTGTCAACCCTGCAAGTGCCCGTAGTATTTTGTGACACTTGTCATATTCCCCAGAATTTATACAGAAATCATATTATTCCATGTAAGACTCAAGCAGCCGGGCCTATTCCAGATGCTCCCAAATATTTACCTCATGTTATTTAAAATACTTAATAATGATTATTATTCATGGTTTATGTATTTTTCCAAAGTATCTTCAGTTTCTTTTTCTTTTATCTCTTTACAGCAAGATGGCCAAAGATTTGATTGCATGTGCACTCTGAAGCTCTGCGTAGAAACACATTACAACTTCACTTTGACGTTTCGCCCGCCGAAAATTCTCGAGTAAAGTATATCTTACAAAAAAAAACTTTTTAGAAATATTCTCAGTGAAATTTTGAGGTACTTTAAGAATGCCTTTTATTAGAACATTCACAGAATGGCAATATCACTCAGGATTTGGAAATATTTTGATATGCAGACAGACAGACATGACCGCTGACCGCCCAGAGAGACCATCTTGGGATGGTTTGCGCTCTTTCCCAAAAGGATAGACGGTCTCGGAGAGATTTAGATATGCAGTGTTAATTCTGTATTAGAAAACCTATAAGAATGGATCAAATGAAAATATAACATTCGTTATTATTTGATTTGTTTTTGTGTGGGGGGCGAAGAAACTTTGTGTAAATTAGAGCGGCAGGTAAGGAAGGCAAACCCAACTGCAGAACAGACTTGCCCAGGGTAGTTGTGTGGAATCACATGATTATGTGCTGTTGGTGGGCTGACAGTATCTTCCAACAAAGAATTGGTTGTTTTTTTCATCTGTGTCTGTGGAATTGGGTGGAATTTTCAAGTAAAGAGCAACAGGGTGTTATTTGTTTTTTAGTGGTAAAAAGAGTTTGCGAAGAGCATTGGCAAACAAAGGCAGTGTATGGTGAATATGGTGCGCTATCATTGACTCATGCAGGATTTAGATATTTTTATGATTTGTCAAAATATCAATTTGTAAAAATATCTAGATACCAGAACACTTTTTTTAAGCATCAAAAATTTTTTCCATGGAAAGACGTGCGAAAAATAATATTTTTTCAACTTTTCTGGGGCATAGTGACTGATTTTGGTATTGTTAGACAGACAAGCTGATAAAAGGTTCTTTTTATTAGACCAGCTGCTGGTTTTTATTGCCTTCAGATTCCAATTTAGTAATTGCTGATAGAAAATTTCAGTCAACAGTACCAATTTCTTAGTCGCCATGGCGGCCTGATGCCTGGAATTTGTCAACCACCTGGTTTAATATATTCCATATATAATGAAAACTCTTGTATAACAGTACTTCTCACCCATTCGTTGAATATCAACTGAATTGAACCATTGGAAAAATAGATTAAGATTATGTGACATATTGATTTTTCTTTCAAAAGAAGCTCTGTGATAATTAATGTGATAAGCAAAATAAGCATGTGCTTAGGACATCAGGAGGAAAGGGGCACCATTAAAAATGATCAGGCTATATTTTTTCAATGCACATTTCCCCCCCCAACATCAACCATCCAGTAGAAAAACCCAAAATTTTGAACAGTTGAAAATCTTTATCAAAAGGTTGGTCAGGGCTCAAGAGAGGGTAGGGGACGTACTCAGAGCGTTGGACCAGTAAGGGTGGTAAGTTTACTCTATTTCTGTTAAAAATTACGGGGAAGGGGGATGCTTAAATAGATAGACCCCCAGCCAATTGTCTAAGTAAATTGTCGTTTCTAGTTACATTATTAAGGATGACACAAAAGCATAGAAATCAAGTAATTGTGAACAAGAACTCAGTAATGCTCAGTTTTTGGATTGAGATTTCGCTCAGTTTCCATAAATTAAGCCCAGAACCATCTCTACAGCATTATAGGCCCCCGGGCGAAACAAATTTTTCTGAGCCCCACCCCCCTACCTTTCTACCAATTCGCATAATTGCTCTCCAATATTTTAACCAGATGAAATTGTCATAAGGCTTCTATGGCACTTTCTGGCCCTTAGCATCATAGGGAAGAATGATTTTTTTGAATCCCCAAAAAATATCTGCTTATCATTTTACATATGAAAAATGATAATCAAACTGATAATGGCTCCTCGAAAATTTTAAACACAACTAATTGTCATGAAACCCAGGACCATGCAATAAATGGGATGGGGGGGCAACAAAATCATTTGAGTGCTCAGGGCCTTCATATGAGTTGATCTGGCCGTAAACCCAGGGCTTGACAAATTGAACTATATATACAGGGTGATTAGGGGCCATTCAAGTATTACATAAGCAAATTTTTAGCCATTTTTGACCCCCTCCCCCTTGTCAGCAAAATTTCGTCATCAGCGGTGCCCCTCTAGATCAGAGACGTACATGGGGATCATAGCATCAGGCCCCCCCCCCCCCCCGGTGATCAAAAATTTATTTTTTTAATGCAAAAAATAATTTTTTTAAATTGGAATTTCGGAAGAAAATACCTTTATATGTTATTATAATCAATTTCTGTTCATTTCATTGTTATTTGAAGGCTATGAACTCAAAATTGATCTTTAATAAATTCATTGTGACTCACCCTCTAAGCCATATTAATGATGAATCACATAAAGGCCCTTGGCCCACGGACCAAATATGGCCCTGGGGGTTATCTAATGTGGCCTGCCCTCCTCAAACATAATTTTGTAAAATGAACTAAGTGCCACATTTACAGATCGCTTAAGTGCCCCGTGGTACAATTCCAGAGCATTTAAGCATCCTGTGGTACATTTTAGATCACCAAATGACCCGGGACAGTTCCAGAACACTTTAGCGATTCGTGACACATTCAGGGGTGGGAACTCTGCGCCAATTGCGCCGCACTGCGCCAAAACTAATATCTTGCACCATCCTGCTCCAATAGCGTATTTTCGCATTTTTCTGCGCCAAATTGCCCGGAATTTCGGAAAGGACGCCAAAAGTTTTTTTGTTCCTGCTAGCCACGAAACGTTTCTTTTCGAAAAGAGCGTGTTTTATTCCACTATACTTGAACCATCGGCCCCTGATCAGGCTTTCCATTGCGAAATCCCGATATTGTCCATGATCGTGGAACTGAAGATGGTTTGCAATGCCTTTCAGCTTTAAAGTGCAAATTCGAGTGTTTCCGTTTAAAAAAAAAGTCGTCACTGGAAGCAGCAGAAATTACTGTAGTCGATTGTCATTGTGTTAAATCCCGATGTTTCGTGAAAAAAATTGTCATTCCGGGAGTAAAAAGCGCATGTCCGCCGAATTACGAATGTTAGTTTAGAAACTTTGGCGAATAACGAGCGCTAAATCGACAATGTTGCCGAATAACGAGCGCTAAATCGACAATGTTGCCGAATAACGAGGGTTAAATCGCCAATGGTGCCGAATAACGAGCATTAAATCGCCAATCTCGCCAAATAACGAGTGTCAGATCGGCAATCTCGCCAGATAATGAGTGCTGGATCGCCAAACATCGAGTTGATACTTCCGAAATTTTCTCCCATTTTGCAACAATTTCTTTCTAAGTATAAAAAAATTAAAAACTTATAAAAATTTTTTTACCTCATTTGAAGTGCTGCTGTTCAAGGCAGCAAATAGTGCCCTCAGTAAGCAAAAATCATCCTAAATAGACGGGTGCAAAAAAATTTTATGACAGCCGCTCTTTCAAACAAGGTGTCAAAAGCCTAAAACACCAAAAACAAAAATCAAGCTGATGAAGAGATGTTTCATAGCAAAAGACAGTGCAGTTTTATTTTGAAAAGGGTTGTTAACGAAAATATTCTTGTTAATTTTACTGCACTGCTCCAATTTATAAATATCTGCTCTGAATCCCACATTTTGCTGCTCCAAAATTGCTCCAAATCCTGAATTTGCTGCTCCAAAATTGCTCCAAATCCTGAATGTGCTGCTCCAAAACTGCTCCGAATCCTGAATTTTGCTGCTCCGAAATGGACTTAGTCACTTCCCACCCCTGCACATTTGGAGATCCCTTGAGTGACATGTGATATACAAGATATACAGAACACTGGATGTTGTGAAGATATTTATTATTTGAGATATTAATTTTTTTTTTTTTAAGGAAGGAAAAAAACTCATCTCTGGCTCTACCGGGAGTCGAACCCGGGTCTCTCGATTGCCGGACGAGTGCTCTGACCACTAAGCTACAGAGGAGATAGAGATTTTCCTTCGCTAGAGCGTATATGTGGCGAACAGAACTGTGCAATGGACGGTGAACCAATCAGCTAATAGCTCATGGATGACGGGCCACCAGATGGCTATATATATGACATGAATGTCGCTCTCCACTTGTTAATACAAGATATGCGGAAGACTGGATGTTGTGAAGATATTTATTATTTGAGATGTTAATTTTTTTTTTTTTTTAAATTAACATCTCAAATAATAAATATCTTCACAATATCCAGTCTTCTGTATATCTTGTATTAACAAGTGGAGAGCGACATTCATGTCATATATATAGCCATCTGGTGGCTCGTCGTCCGTGAGCTATTAGCTGATCGGTTCACCGTCCATTGCACAGTTCCGTTCGCCACATATATGCTCTAGCGAAGGAAAATCTCTATCTCCTCTGTAGCTTAGTGGTCAGAGCACTCGTCCGGCAATCGAGAGACCCGGGTTCGACTCCCGGTAGAGCCAGAGATGAGTTTTTCCTTCCTTAAAAAAAAAAAATTAATATCTCAAATAATAAATATCTTCACAACATCCAGTCTTCTGTATATCTTGTATATCACATGTCACTCAAGGGATCTTCCGTCAGCAAATCAGAAACCCCCTCCCACATCGATGCTGACGTAATACTTGAATGGCCCCTTAAACTTGATTCTCCCTTGTAGCATTTTACTTGTGGACTAATCTTAGAAGCATACTGTCAATTAGAAAAGGTACCCCAAATAACAGTTGAACTCAGATTACTCATTCATATCACCAGGGGTTGTATAGTTATTAAAATAAAGAAATTAACTTATTATACTTTTTATTCCCTTGTGCCCAAAAATCCAATTAGAAAGTTGTTTCCCTGTCAGAGGCCAACAAAAGAAATTACGTGTAATATTTGCTGAGGTTTCCCGCAGTTTTCTTCAAGCAGAATTGAAAAAGCTTCAAGTGCATATATGCATAGTTACAATGCTACCTCTAGTTTCATATTGTAAAACAGTCACGCTTGCATGTGTGCTGATTTTTCGAGTGAGGCACACTGACCAGAGACTCCAGGGGAGAATATTACCCAGAATTAAGCAGCACTTGTGTAGACCAAAATATAAAACCATTAGCTCATTTGTGGTGATGAAGTTCCACTGTATCTGAGAACAGTGTAACGTTATTTGGATAATTTTTCTAACTGGAAGTACGCTTTAGAATCAACGGTTTACTAGTAAAATGTGACGAGGGGAATCAAGTAATTACCCCGTATAGATATATCAATTATGTACTGGTCAGATTTCTTTGGAGACAAGTATGGCATTTCTCATGAAAAACTGTTTCAAATGGGGCCCAACCTCCACCCCGAGGGATCAAATGTGGCTCGCATAGTAGGGAGCAAAACATGCTCGTAAAAGGAAGTATCAATCTGAGTGTCTAGTCTGCAGACTAAAATGGTTGTGCACTCCTAGTCTTTTGAATCTGATTTTTAGTTAGAGCAATGGTCCAAAATGGGTCAAATATTTTTCAGCATTTTGAACATTTTTGTAACATGCCATTTCAGGGTTCCCAGCAACCTGGAAAGTCAGGGAGAATCAGGGAAAGTCAGGGAATCGGAAAACGGTCAGGGAAAGTCAGGGAAAATATGAAATATTTGTCAAAAGTCAGGGAAAATTCTAAATACTTGGGAAAAGTCAGGGGAAATTTGAAGGGGAAAAAATCAGAGGATAAATCTACGTTCAAATGGTTTACCTTCACTTTTTTCCATGGAAGATTATTTTTCAGATCCCCCAGGGAGAGGAAAAAAAATCCTTATCAGCATTTTCCTCCAGATCCCCTACTGAGAGAAATGTCTTATCAGTTTAAGAGTGGGATTTTACAATGTTGGCCAAGAAACAATCTGCCCTCTGAGTAAATAGATGAAGGGATCTAAAGTGGAGAGACCCTCCTTTCCATTGTTGAAAGCAAAGCCAATATATCAGTGCTTAACTTCTTTTCTATTTCTTCTGAAAAAAACATTTTATTTTCTTGTTTTTTTTCCTGCCTGTGGGTAGAGAACCTTTAGGCCCATTTCACACTGAGTGGACGTGGGTCCAGATCCCAGATTCGCATGCCCTTTCACACGAGCACTAAAGTTCTAAAAAATCTTTAGTTTGAAATTTGTGCATAAAAACTTTTTTTCCCCAATTTTTGTAATTATTTTTCTCCTTCACCCCTGATTCAGTGCTCATAGGCAGCCTAGAGCTATTCTTTGGTTTAATCTAGAGCCCCATAGAATAATCTTAATAGTTTAACCTTAACATAAAGATGCCTTTTCAGTTTGATCGTCACAATTAGTCAATGGGAGAACATATCTCAAAATATTTTCAAAAGGTTTTGAAAAAAAATCTAAGATCTGTCTTTTTAGAAAATATGAAATAAAATTCCAAAAACACATCCAATGATGTTCCAAAAAAGAAAAAATCAGGAGATATCAAAAGACTTTGCAAGTAGAAAAAGGGGGAGGGGTGAAGACTTTCAAAATGTCTGTGCTTAGAAATATTCACATCACAATTCTGTGTTAAGCCCGGATTACACTATAAAAATTTTATTCTTTTACAAATGCAACCAATAAGCTGATTGGTTGCATTTTCTCGAATGTAACCGATAAATTTATTGGTTGCTTTTTTTCAAGTTTTATAAAATAACTTTCATAAAACTTTTAGAGTGAAATCCCATCCTTAGATTAGTCACTTTTTTTTTTAAGTTTATAGACTCAATATCATGTAACGTATATATGTAGGTATTGGGGGTGGGACACACACACCAAAACTATTCAAGTGCTTAGGGCTTTCAAACATGTTAATCCAGCCCTGAGTGAACGCCGTACATGGATAACGTTGTTTAATAAAAGTATTTAGTTTTAAAAATAAATAAATATTTAAAACAATTTTAAATATTTATATTTTAAAAATAAATAAATATTTAAAACAATTTTAAATATTTATATTTTTAAAATAATTTTAAAAATTTAAAAAGAAAAAATTTAAAATTTGTAATTAAATTTAAAAGTTATTAAAGTTCAGTTGTTGGCAGGTTTTATTATATAAAATTGTAAAGTATGGACAAAAGGCAGTTAAAGTTGCTATATCTCCTTTATCTCAGAAGGAAATGGAGGGATAGACATATATGTGGGTACATCCTATTGATGCACAGGGACCTTCATATGGTGTTTTTATATTTATGTCAAATAATTAAAAAAATCCATGCGAAATCATCTTGAAAAAGTAGCCAAAGATGTGGACTAATTTGACCCGCATCCGCGTCGTGTGAATAGCTCCAAATAACCTAATGTACGATACTTGTATGTGTGGATGTGGAGCCCGCACGTAGGTTTTGACACATGCGGATGCCATCCGAACCCACATGAACACTTCAAAGGTGAGGGTGCATTCCACATCGTCTGAAATGCTCTGTATATACCAATTGTTAAAACTTCTTCCAGACCTGCGTCCACATCCGCTCCGTGTAAAAGGGCCCTTAACCTTTATATGTTGAAGAATGATTTGAATTCAGTCAGTTATCTCTGTGAAATTTCCAAGGAAACTAGTGTTGTGTACAAGATCATATACACTGTTTGATTTTGGAAGGAGTGGTGGTGGCGGCAAAATATTAGCATCTGTCTGTAATGTGCTTTTCAATGGTGTATTACTGTGAAATGATATACAGTTGCCCCACCCCGTATTCGTGGTTCCCGTATTTGTGGTTTTTTTCCCTTTATTGGATTTTTTCCTCAGCAATCGTCATTTACATGTTTTGTTTACAAAATTTGAGTTGTGCCTGTTTAGGATGGCTCATTTGTCTAGTGCTACTGATAATGCTCCGAAAATACAAAAAAAAAAAAAAAAAAAATTATATATGTATTGACTATGCTTGGCAAAAGTAAGCCAGTTGCTGCTGTGGCTCACCACCAGATGATTTTCATGATATAGATCCCCTCTATATTACGTTCTTCACATGTAGAAAGATTGGTAGAGAAAGTCTTGTCAACATACTCCAACATACTTGATGATATGAAGAAGAAACGGCAAACAGAAATTACAATGTTCTTTCAAAAAACATCACCAACAATCAATCACTGCACCCTTGTTTATATTTCCTTATAATTTTGCGTTACCGTGCTCTTCTCATGATGTTCAATAAACAAGATAAACAAAAAATCTATGGTTTCAGTTATTTGCAATTTCCCATATTTTCCCCACCCCCAGAATGTAACCCCCACAAATACGGGGGAGGGGGGTCGACTATAATTTAGAGCATAGTTTCCTAATCTTTTTTGGCCCATCACCACCCTTCAGAAATTTTTTTCACCCATCGCCCCCAACACAATCTAACCCATAGGATCCTATATTACACCTGTAGCTTCTACCGCCCCCTGGGACATTCCATCGCCCACGTTGGGAATCACTGATTTACTGATATTAGATGGTTTAGAATTATATATGCGTGTGACAGAGTACGTGCATTTGGTCAGGGAAATTTTTGAATTTGGTCAGGGAGAGTCAGGGAAAGTCAGGGAAATGATCAAGTGGATTTTGCTGGGAACCCTGCATTTGTCATTCTGGTGACGCCAGTTTTCTTTCCCTCATCAAAACAATCTAAGGCATGACTATAGTTATGATGACAACAATATATCATGTGTTGACATTTCTTTTGTTCTTTATAGATCAGCCTCTATCAAAGGAACATCAGTTCCGGTGAATGCAGTTGATACAAACAAAGATGCTAATTCTTCAGTGTATACATTAGAATGGTTTTCTACTGGTGTATGCATCACGAAGTCCAGCCTGCGTGAAGCAGTCCCTTTGGTGTTAACTGTAAGTTCTTTAAATGACTTGTGATGTTACCATAAATCGTCAACCGCTTATTACCATTGATAAAAATGACATTGAAAGACTGATCAGTGCTGTCTTAACACATGGGCCAACTTGGGCATGGCCTGGAGCCCTCAAGAAAAGAGGGGTGGGAGCTCAGAACAACGAGAAGCAGTTGAATTCTTTGAGAATTTTCCAGGTAGGGCCTCAGAAAAATTGCTTGGCCCAGAGCGCCTGATGTTCTTAAGACAACCCTGGACACACCCCCACTTCACATTTCTCAGAGAGATATCGAAGTGTTCCTGAAGGATGGATGTGTCAGAATATTGTATTAAATAAGTATCATAGAACCGCTTCTGACAAAGGTAACAAAAGTAAATTGATTAGTGGCTTCAAAAATCATCCATATTACAATATCATGAACTTTGCCTAAAATTTAGATTTATATTTCAATCTGGCCCAATAACAATGATTGCTCTAGAAATCTCGCATACAACACTTGGAGATCATCCCTCGACACCGGGAGCATCTCTGAGGCTCAGTGAGTGTCCGGTGTTCAACGGTAACCTAGGACGATGACATTCCACTCATGGTTACATAGCCTGTCCAGGTTCTTGCATTGCAGCTTACATTGTTGTGGTGTAACCTCCCTTGGGAATTACATGCCCAGTTCGAAATATCCTTAGTTAAAGCAGACAACAAGAAGGAAATACAAACAAGTTTTTGTTCACCTCAATTACTTTATTTCATTACATATTTTTCGATATTACATTTACAATTTAAACTTTTAGTTAATTTTGATTCAAGACAAATTAATTTCATTGAGATCTTCGTTCAAAGATATAGTTCAGTTAAACTGTTATCTCACCTGTGATAGTCCATTATCAGCTGAGAACTCAATCTTCTTTTGAGATCCCAGAAGGTAAGTTCAGGAAAAAAAACACAGCACAAGTCCAACCAAGATGAAGGAATGAAGCAAGGAACAGAGTCCAGAAGTTTGGGTTATTGGCAATCTGTCCCCTCTAGAAGAACTTCAAATGATTGATGACCTGCATGATGATCAAACTACCACAGATGTTGTTGGTAGGTGGGGAAGAACTGGGCGTCACATTAGCAGTCAGTAGGCAAAATACACTGAAACCTCTTGGGGGTGTTTCACCATTTGAAAGTTTATGAGCTGCAGCCGTTTATCAGAGCTGAACTGCAAAACTTAGATTTTTCTTTAGAAAAATTGAAATTTGGTTGAGATCACTTCAATCGGACCAGCCGAGAACAACAGAGTAGGTTATTTAGTTCACAACATTTTTTTAGAAGTTAGCTTATGACCTAAGTCTAGAACAATAAAACTACCTAAGCTGTAGAGTAAGTAGTAGTTGTGAGAAAAAAGCGATCGCGACAGCACACACTCAGTATTTAATGGGAAATTCTCCTGGCCGCACATTCCGAACAAGCCAGCAGGCTTCAAGGTCAAATAATTTACATAATTTTTTGAATTATCAAAAATATCACGATCTGAAATTGGTAATGGTGATCGCCAGTTGATGGCGTGTAATCAATCGGACCAATCCTGAGAGACACAAAAGCAGTAAATGTTATTGTTACAGAAAAGTTATTAATTTAGGACCACCTCCGCCAGGGTCTAGGGATATGTTACAGCGGTAACTGGACGTCTAGCCGCCATGGGGTTTGTCCTCATTCAGATGAAATGTCTTCATTTACAGAGGCATCTACAATGAGTAGATCAGCTACTTTAGCATTGGAAAATCTAGAATCGCAGTGCCATAATCTGGTGTCATGGTGGCCATTGTGAATAAAAATCAAAATTGTATGCTGATTGCGTTCCTGCAGAAATAGATGTAATTACTAGATAATCTTGCTAACAGTAGTTAAATTGTCTCAAATTCAAGGATGTTCAAGCCCAATATATGCATATAATTAGCAACTGATAGATCATTGCATTCTTGTGTGGCTATAGTTACAAACGTTCAATCAGTTTCAGCCATGAAAGCGACACTAGAATTATGCCATTGTTATGCCCGTGCGGCCTCAAATTATAAGTATGTGCAGTAGTGGATCTTAAAAGCTGCTGTGGTGATCGAGTGGTCATAGTGACGAACTCGCATCTTGTTCAAACCCCACCGTCGCCACAGTGGTGGTTGGCTGAAGTGGGTTTTCTGTGGCTCCCAAGTTTTAGGCACAAAATGTGAGCTGATCTCCCTGTTAAAAAGTTTCGCTGCAGAGAGCAACAGGCCTACAACGGTATACTTTTCAATCATTACACTTCATGCATAGTCAGAAAAATTGATGGCAGTACTACACATAACAAACATTACACAGAAACAAACTTCACGGAAGGTTCACTACATGCACACACACACACATTCCAACATGTGCCAATTTTTTAGAAGTTCCGCAAAGGAATGTGGATATCTGGTTTAGTAGTAGATTTTAAACCGTGACAGAACAGTGTATAATCAGCATTTGTAAGTTTATTTGTCGTTGGCCACCATTTTTAGCATGCCGCAGATGTAAGTTACTCTCCGGGTAATGCAGCAGTTTCATCACAAATTGAGTGGTCTTTGCAGAACCCTTTCCTTCTAAATATACAGTTTATCTGCGGGCATATCATCAAAATAGAACTTCGCAGTGAGTGAGCATCGAGAAGCATGGTGCTACAACGACCCATATGTGCCGCAGATGGGTCGAGATAAAAATGACAGTTTTTTATTTGATTCTTAATGCAAGATAGAATAATGCATTATATACGTAGGATAAATAAGCTAATATGAATATATAATGATTATGTGCAGGGCTTAGCAAATCTCAGACACTAGGCCCCTGGTACTGACACCCAAGTTTTTAAATCAACACCCATGATAACTGATAAACTAAGTCAGGACAGCGCAAAATTATATCAGCATGTCCGCAAGCCTGGGAAAGGGTCCCTAAGTCCAGGACAAGTCATTAATACAATATTTTGAATTAATTTTGTCAGAAAGAAATGCTTGGTATCTATTTTTTTTTCTCAGTGTGTGCAACCCTGAATATGTGCAAGGTGTAGGGCTGGATAAATCGCCAAAAATAATACAGATTTATAATGATACTTCAGAATCTATATTGTATATATGGGTCATTCCCAAAAAAGTGTATAAACTGTTTCTCTCAGAGACTTTATAATTTTTTTACAGAATTTCAGAGCACAATGATAGTAATTTAAACTTTTTTCTCATTTTTAATTCAATTCTCTGTCATATGGCATTTCTTAATTTGTTTCAAATGGTATCTAATTTTTTTTAATCATTGTTTGTAGCAAAACCTCAAAATATGGCTGTCCCAATTTGAAAAAAAAAGTTAACCAAAGAAACTTGTACAAATCCATAATTTTTTTTCAAAAAATTGGGAATCACGTTTATATATGTGACATAGAGGAATAAAACTAACAATAAAATTTTGAAAAAAAAAATTTTTCTTATGAAAAACTGTTTTTTCGCTCGTGTTCTGAAATTTTTCCCATTTTAAAACGTCCACTCTGTTAATTTACTTGTGTTATGAAAGGAGGTATGGTACCTAAGGTTGGCCTCATGTTACATGCAAACCTATATACATCTAGGGTGTCCTACCTATATGATTTCAAACAAACATACTACTAAACCAGACATGCACCTCATCCATATTCCTCTGCGGAACTTCTAACAAATTGGTACCTGTTGTAATGTGTGTGCGTATAGTGAACCTTCCGTGAAGTTTGTTTCTGTATAATGTTTGTTACGTGTAGTGCTGTCATCTGCCATTAATTTCTCCAACTATGCATGAAGTGTAATGATTGAATAGTATACCGTTGTGGGCCTGTATACCATTCAAACAAACATGCAGTCAATCCTCAGTATTCAGGGATTTCATATTCACAGTTTCTTTTTCAGTTTTCTGGAAAACTGTTACAGTGCCAATTCTTGTATCAGAACAAAATATAAACTGTACTTGTCAATTTAAATGTTAAAAAACCCCTCTTTAAGGCTCTTTTAGTGCTTCTAGAAATTTTTTTAAACGACTTGTTTAAATGTTTTTGAAAGTGAAAAACTTCAAAGGAAAATTCAAAATATTGACAATGGTTAGCCTCATTACTGTGGTTTCCCCATTATTATGTCATCAATGAATCTACAATCAGATACAATATTATCAAGGAAAAATCACTTGAAATTCTATCGGCCGTTGCTGAAGCTTCACCTGCTACTATATAGCTCTTCATCAGACAGCTGTCATGCAGAAAGTGCTGTGTTCGAATGCCTAAGAAACAAAACTCTTTATAGTTTGTGTTATTCGTGGTGACCTACGGAACATAACCCATGAATACCAAGGGACGACTGTAATTGAAATATTTAATAATTACTTAGATACCCCATTTTTGTTTGATTGCAAGAGTTTTTGTCACCAAAAAAAAGAGGGATCAAAAGATTTGCTAACTTTTTCTTTTCACCTTAAATGATAAACTTTGTTTTAAAGTGCAATCATTGGTATTTAGAGCATGGCCCAAAAAACTCAAAAGGTTATTATCATCTTAAATATCATCTTAGTATCATAATCACAGACATCAAACATCATAATCATTAAACATCATCTTAGTATATACCAATAGTGTGACAACTCCTGCTCCAAATCAGTGTTTATACAGTATACTATTCACTGTTTTTAAATGAAATTACATATGATATTGATTATGCCACTATATTTGTTATAATTATCAAACATAGTGGAAAAACTGTACCTGAAATACTGTTATTTTTCTCATCTATGTAATTGTCTTTACTGTTTCAGATTAGAAACGTTGGTGTGTTATCTATAGCATTGCAGATCAAGTTCTATAAAGCAGAAGATAAGGGTCATTCAACATGGGGCAATGCTTTACATCATATAGACTTTGAATGTTCCCAGAAGTCAGACCAGGCATTCGTAGATATAGACAAAGAAGTCTATAGATAGTTTTTTGTTGTTGGAAATTTGATATTCAAATTAGATTTTTGGTGCTTAGCTCTTTCAAATGTGTGTGACAGTTGTGGTTTGTAACACTCTTTGGATAGTTGCACTATAGAAATATTTAAAATAATTTTTTTTGCACCAAAAGAAGAGTTTAAAAAAAATGACACGATAGTTTTTGATCAATGTTTGTATTTTTGAATAGCTGTCTGTTTTTCTCAGATTTTTCAGAATGTCCCAGTCTTTGTGTAAAACTTTTCTACAAGGCAATTGTGTTTTTTGCCTAGATGTCCATGACATTTTTTGAATGTTGTTTTTTTTACATAATTTATATATATTTCCTCTGATATGGAAGCTTCAAGAATATCATGTATTCATGTTTATTATTTCTTTTTTGCCATCTATAAATATATGTATCGTTTCATTGAATTCTCTTGTTGTTCATAAAGTTTTGTGACATTTTTAAATTTGTCAGTGATGTAACTATATAACAAAAGATCATCTGATCTTTTGACGTTTTTTATTTGAAATTATTCTATGCTTTGTAAAATAGAATGTGAACTTTTTCTTTTGGAAGAAAATATTACTTGTTTGCCAAATATTTTTCAATGTAGGTCCCTTAAATTATTATATCGTCTTGTTGTTTGCTAGCATCAGTTTGCTTTATGAATGTAGGCGCAGAGCAAAATTGTACAGTTGACTATCATAATTATGAAAATTTATAACATGTGAGAGCTTAAAATTTTATCACAAACATTGGGCTTAATTTTTTTCGCCACATATTCGTGATGCCTGATTGTGGACATGCTATATTTTGAATTGAGATCCACGATCATTTTCTAGTCAACTTTGCTTTCACTAACGTGTTGACTTCATTTGACTGAATATTTTCAACAGTCTTTTTGGAAAATTGCCCGAATTTTTGGAGCTAGTCCCTGTTTCTAATAAAATCTATTAGGCTGTTGAGAGGATAAGATAGAATGATGTGTTTTCAACAATGAATGAGATTTTGGAAAATAAATCTTCCATATGAAAGTTTTACTGAACATGCATGTGAAGTTGATGAGTCTTATACATGCAGTAACTGGTTCAATGTTTCTCAACCTGTGGATTCAATAATCATTGATCTTTAATTAATTGATCCTGCCATAACTGTTTTAATTGATTTTTTTCTTTCTTTTTACAGCAATTAACAATAGCCAAAATAGTATATGTAAATCAGTTGGAGCTAATTGGATAAAAAATTAATTGATGTAAAGATTCAAAATTATGATGCTATTCTACTTCTGTTTAAGAATGTCATTGTATCATGGAAAATAGGCAAAATAGTCAATTGATTCTGGATCTCTATCATTAGCTTTTAGTTTGCACTGAATTCTTCTGCACTGTCATAATAGTGACAGAGGCACATTCTTGATTCAGAAGATATGTGGAAATTAAAGTTTCAAAAACTGCATCAGTTTACTGTAATAAGACTTGGAATTCTTCATATGCTGTAATATTGTGCATATTGAGTGTTTTGAGTTTCTTTCTGGCTTTTAGAATATTTTAGAGTATTTCTGGTGTTTGAATTTCCTTCTGGCTTTAACTAAGGTGCCTATAAAGGAGAGCAGCCTCTTCATATTCCATCTTTGAAAAAAAAAAAAACTGGTTTTGTCACTCCTAGTGATTGATGTCTAATTGTTTAAAAAAAAAAGGACATGCAATAGTGTTTGACTATAGTGATATATACTGTTGCCATACTTTTGCTCAAACATCATGTTTGAGTCCGCATGAGTTTTAAGAGCTTTAGCCAATTGCGAATATATTGGGTTATGTCACCTTGACATATTACTTTTTAATTTACAGAATTCCTGCGAATTTTTTTTTTCACAATTTTTGCAGTTCAAGTTTGCTATTATGCCTCTCCTTTCTAAATAACGATTGTTTGGGATTGTTTTCTACATTTCATATTTAGGGTTTTCTTGCGATCTTATTAGTCAGGTGTTTTCATTTTATAAACTATTTTTATGTGCTCCACTGTGTATGATTATCAAGTTGCAGTGTTCAGTTTGTTTTATGTTTTGTAATTGACCTTCCAAGTGGAATTATTTATTAAATATTCATTGCCAAATTTAATTGTTAATGAATTTGTGGTTATACAAAAATGTGCGTATACAAATGCAAAGAAACATTGAAATCTCTTGGTATTACAAATACCTGGCTGTTAGCAGAATGTTCTAATAAACTACATTTGTTCATTTTTAAAGATAGTTTGGGTGTTTGGAAAATTTGTATAAAATTCAAATCCTTTGCCTGATGCTGACACGGTAAAGAAGAACTTGTACTTTAGGCAAATTGCGAGGTAACAAAAGCATTAATGCTAGCATGTCAAAACGCATTGGGTTTCATGTTATTTTATTTATGATGTTATATGCCTTAAGCGTTGGTTCTATATTGTACTCAAAAATTGTTCTACAGTGAAGCCTCTATAGCTGGGCCGGCTACTTTCCTATGAGGCCAATTTTTTTTTTATTGGAATTTTTTCTTTCCTCCACATATGGGAAGGCCATCTTTTCAAAGAGGCTAATTTTCCGAGAGATTTACATTTTTAGAGAGGTTTCACTGTAGTTTAGAGTTATTCAAAATAATTTATATTTGAATTCTGTATATATTTTATGTTGAATGTGTAATATTTTGAACAAATATTGAACAATGCTGTCAAAGATACATCTTCAGATCAATTTTGCTCAAAAATCTCATTTTGACTTTTTCAGCTCATTTTTTCAACCTCATTAAATTTTTTGAACTGTTATTTTTAATGTTCCTTTCTTTTTTTACAATTATATTAATTTTTAATGTAATGTGAAATACGTTCATACAGATATTTGTGAATTAGAAAGCATATGATGTTTAAAGCTGATGCCACTTTTAAAGAGTCTAGTCTTTGTGGAAAAAAAAAACCTTGTGAGCTTATTTATTTATTTTTTCATATGCTTCCAATGTATTTTAATGCTGTGTTTCCAATTACATTGTTGTACATATTTTTCAAATATTCTTCTGTTTGTATGTACCTTGAGTAAATTTGACCAGATTTTTCAAAATAATGAATCTTAGGCTAAAATTTGAATGGGCCTTATAAACCCTCTAAAAGTCCAACTTTTGGGAAAGTTTTGGATTTTTTGCATGTCAGAAATTATTTCACTTGTGGTATACATGATTTATTTCTTTTTCCCTGAAGCTGGTCTCTGTACTAAAAAATTTTTTAATGATATACATATGGCCACTCCCACAACCAATGAAAAAGTTAAAAAAAGGGTCTAGCATGTTAATGTACAATGAGACATTTCTGTGGTGTTTGGTCAGAACATGATAATTCCAAAATCACATTTTTGAGATATAAGCATTTTCATTGTCATTTAAATATCAAAAAGCATACACACAAATACAAATGAAAATATCATACACCAGCATGTTGTTTAGCTGTACACACATATTTGTGTATTTATCTCACTTCTAATTAGTTATAATTAGCATGACTTACTTTTAGATCAAAAAGTGATTTTTTTGGAGACATCATGTTGTGACCAAACATCACAGATTTAATAGCATAGTAGATAGCAATCAAGACAGTGATATCTGACCAGTGTGTTTCTGTCATTGTGCTGCCTAGTGCCTTGAGGTCAGATCCATGCTTGTCATACTGACTTCCTGTACATATATATTTTCTTGTATCCAAATTGTAATCTCTGGTCTAGTTGCTTTGAAATTGTGCCATCGATAATTATTTAATTTGAGGTAAGAAATGGAGTAGTTTAATTTGAAACACAATATTCACAGTCAGCTTAAGTTGAGAAAAAGTGCCAATTAAAAGAATAACAATAATATGAGGTTAGTTGTGATATGCAAGTTTTCACATGGTTACTGCTCAAAATTTGTCAATAACCAAAAAAATAAGAAAATATTAAAAATGCAGTGTGTGATGTACCTTGATTACTTCACATAAATAAGTTGTACATTCATTTCTTAAATTTAGGTACACATATTTCTGTGATTGCTATTGGGATGGCATCAAAATTTGTTTTACATTCCATTCACTACTGCTAAATGAATTGAGAGAGATTGATTTAAGTCAAGAAGGCAGATGCAAGATACTTTTTATTCTGCTAATTTGCAGGCAGCCATAATTGTTCTCTATCACTAATACTATTAAATTCACTGATTGCTATTAATCTCTGAATGTGACATGACAGTATGATCATGATAATTATCAGGTAAATTTGAAAAAAAATTTCCAAGTATCACAAAGGAAAATCTAATATTTCCAAAGAACAGAAGACTCCAAGAATGCCAAAATATTTTAATTTGTAACTCAAAAGTATGGTGGTTGTTTGTGAGTCAAAGGAGTGGCCGTGTTTTATATCATTGAATTTTCAGTGATTATATATATGTATATTTTTAATGCCATAGTTATATATTTTAAAGGAACAAAAGAACAAGGACTGGGCTGATGAATATTTAGAATTGTTTTGTTTGTGTCTTTTTGTCAGTATAGAATGCCAATATAATTTATATGTATAGTAGTATTTGCAAAATATTGTAGTGCCAATTTAGGAATCGAATTAGGTTTTTCCTTCTCACTTTTTGCTAATTATTCAGGTATTGAAGCACGCATGTAGGTAAAGCCTAATCGAGATTGAGAGAAGGGAATGTATGAAAACTGTTGTATCATTTGCTAAAAAGAAAATTTCTTCTGGTTCATTTTTTTTTTTTTGATATTCTATTGATAGTCAAGAAATTTGCACTAGCAAAACGTGAAATTAAGTATATTTAGGGAAGACGTATGTTTCAAATCTGTGTAATCTATTCCTCTCCAGTTTCATTTTAGTAGTTTATGGGTCCATTTATAGTGTACTGTTCGAACAAAATGAGTATGATTTTTATTTCAGATATGTAAGACATGAACTGAATGTATAAATTATTTTTTTGTCATTTAATATGTATTAGCAGTCTGATGTACATATTTCATACATGCGAAATATATATATACATGAGAGTTAAGAAGTTACATGTGAAGCATTATTCTACTACTGACAATATATATTGCATCCTAGTTATTTGGTAGTAATTGGTGTTTGTGCAGTTGATATTTTGTAATTTGAAGAATTTTTCTTTCAATGAACAGGAATAGGTGTATGGAGCGTAACTGTATGGTACATGCATATATACATACAAATGTGTAAAGCACCACTTTGACACACAATTTGCCATCTGATCAATGAAACTACATGAGTGTTCGAGAACTAACACTGCCGCCTCTTCTCACATTTTTCTAATATGTGAATTTTAGAATTTCAAAGCAATAACGATATGTTATATGCTGGATACGTTGAATCTATGTCAAACTTGTTTGTTGGTGTTAATGGTTTTTCTTTTTTCGCAAACAGAAGTTTTCCTTGGCTTCTTTGTGAAAACTAGTAGCTATAATTAGCCTTATTTTTTATGATTATTTGGTGCTGTCTTATACAATCACAGTTCCCCGGTGCTAGAGGCTTGATCCTCAGTTTTTTTATAGCTGTAAATAACAAGAAAATATATTATTCAAGTTAAATGAAAAGAATTATATGTCTTTGCACTGTTTTGAGAATTTTCCGCAAATTTGTTGTTTTCCCTGCAAAATGAACACGTATGAGTAACATTCATGTAATTTATTTCCCATGAAATTCTAGATCAAATATTTTAATTGCATGCTTCACATTTACATCAATACATATTTTGATTTCTTAAATGCACCTAGTTTGTCTCTTATAAATATTCATTTTGATATGTTTCAGGGAATGAAGAATCATTACATTTATATATATATGTATACGTTTTAATCTGGTTTCTCATTCTTTTGCTGTAATTTAATAAAACATAAAAATATAGGTATATATATCTCGTCATATGGCAGAGGTAAAAGGCACAGTGTGCCAAAAGATAAATTTTGCAGGAGAGCTTAATTGCTTTCTGTTGAGTTCACTTAGTTTATGAAGTGAATATCTTTGTTATTTATTGAAATAAGACGTGTCCTACACGTTTGTGTAGTGTAATGGAAAATACTGCAAATTAATAGCATTATCCCAATATCAACGAAATTGGATGTAGTGTCCTTTACCCATGGCATACAGATATATATGCAATGAAAGCCTGATATGATCAGTGCCACTCATAATGAGAATCTTGTTATTGTGAGTGATTTGTGCACTGCACCCACATCAATGAACTAACATTGAACATATTTATTGCTTTTATCAAAAACTGTTTTTTTAACACTTTTTTTTTTTCAGCCCTTTTAAATACAGTGGAAGTTTGGTTTATGAGCATAATTTGTCCTTTGAATGTGCTTGTTATCTCAATCACCTGTGTACCGAATTCATCTTTACTCACAGGAAACAATGGATACTCAAATAATTAATTCGTAACTGTTTCTCTTAGGCCTGTCACAATCCTTTTCAAAGGAAAGATTTAGGTTGATTTATTTCAAATAATTGGTATTTTTACTTATTTCATATTGAAGGTTCTAGTATTTCCAAAATGATACAAAGACCAATCGGTTTCGCTTGGAATTTCCACTTGAATTAGCACTCAACAAGAGTGTGAGACAACATATTGAAAGGTTTCATCATTATAGATTAAGAGGTTTTTAAACTTTTTAAGAGTTTGTTATCTCATTTAAAGGCCAAGTTTATTTCCCCTCACTATCAGCATTGTGAACCATCAACTTTTTGGTTGTAATCATGTGATGCTTGACAGACAAGGTGATATGCAAAGCCTCGTATTGAATAATGCTCATCTAGGGGTCTGGTATATGTGCTACTCGTTTTGAAAGGAATATCTTGTTTAATTAGTAAACATTCCAAAAGTAAGTGTTGAGGGTCCAAGAACCATTGTCGCCTGGCAGTATTTTTGCCCATTTCGAAAATTTGCCCAGCTCTGAAACTTTTAAAGCATATTGGTCAAAATATGTTTCAAAAATCTGTATATTTTGTTCATAGTGCAAATCATTGCTCACATATTGAGTCAAAATTTGTTTGAAATTTTTGCTTGTCTTGCAAATGACTCGTAAACCAAAGTACCACTTTACTCACAATATACTTTCATTGTAGTAGCATATATATATATATATATATATTTTTTTTTTTTAATTTTTGCTGATAAATATTCCTTAATTATGAACAAATTTATTTTGGATAATGCCCTTTTTTTTTTCTTTTTTCTGATAACCTATTAATATCGGAATATTGATTTTGTGAGGATGTTGGTTTCAGTAATAAATAATCCTATTGGAATATATACAGTTGAACATCACTATAACAGACCTCAGGGTGCAATGATAAAATTTTTTTGATCTATCTGATTTCTTTTACATACCATGTTATTCTCTATAGCTGTACTGAACTTCAAAAATTATGGGAAAAAAATAAGAAAATATCTTCTCTAATTTAAAAGATTAAACTTCATTGATATTAAAAAAAACAAAACATAATTTTTTTTTAAAAATGCTTCGACTATTAAAATCAGCCATGACGACATAAATAATTTTTAGAATGAGAAGTTATTCATGGGACTAAGAAAAAGCTATGCTATCACCTTTCGTTCCAACACCTGTGTTTTCTTAAATCTTCATTCACATTCTGTCTTCCAAATAAAATCCAGTCATTATTTATGTATCTCGTACATGAACTCATCTTGAGGAGCGATATTTTTTGACAGAAATTTTTTTATTACGTGGGTGGGAGTTAGCAGAGATTAAACTGGCTAGAAAAAAAACTAGGTAAGCTGATAAAAAAACAAGTTTATTCATTGGGTTCACTATTGTAGACCTCCCCGACTCTCCTAGTTAATGTATACTAGACCTAACTTAATAGATACAAGCCTATTACGTTTGTACCAAATACATAATTTTTTCATGTATTTGATACAAATGATAATTTATGCTTGCCATAAATGGTGTAAATTATGGTTGCATGAAGATTATTTCAAACTAGCTATAATATCCAACGCTGCTTGGGTTGTCTTCATAAACTGGTGGGATTAAAGAAATTACTAACCATAGTAAAGCATATACATGTCTGAAACACATTGTTAGGGAATGACGGTAACCAAAGTAAACATTCCAAAAGTAAGTGTTGAGGGTCCAAGAACCATTGTTGCCTGGCAGTATTTTTGCCAATTTCGAAAATTTGCCCAGCTCTGAAACTTTTAAAGCATATTGGTCAAGTCTCGTCCTGTTTGGTATGTATCCAAAATTTGGCGAAGAATGGTCTGAAATTATAGATTTGTGTAGAGGATTCACACACAAAATAAATTTTATATGTATAGAATAATTATAATACTCAGTGCTGCCTGGGTTTTTTCTCAATGTACAGGGAGAATTAACGAAGTTACAAACCATTGTAAAGGCATATACATGTCTGAAGTGCATTGTTGAGAAACCTAGGTAAAAAACCAAAGTAAACATTTCAAAAGTCATTGTTGCCCAACAGTTTTCACCTCTTTCGAGCATTGGCCCAGCTCTGACAAACTTTTAAATTAGCCATTATTCAAGTCAGACCCAGTTTTGTATATATGCAAAATTAGACCAGACACAGAAAACCAATTATATATAGATCACTAAACAATGCAATAAAAATACAAAATGATATAGTATGAAGTTACATTAATTATAACATACTGTGCTTGCAATTTAAATCAAAAAGATAGGCGCGAGGATGATGTGTCAGAGCAAAGCCATAGTTGGGGGGCGGGGGCGTATCAGGCTCACCACTTGAAATGTGAAAAAATGGATAGGTACATTGTTCTCTATCAAAATTAACTCCCCTCCCAGAAGAAATTTACACCCCTTTTCAAGTGGTGACTTGATGGGAGTAAAGATCTTACTGTGAACATACTTCCTACTTTTTACTTGACAGAACCATCATTTTTTGCTCTGTGGGAGGCACACTGGATCCACGCTTGGTTGATCAAGGAAATTAATATATTTTTTCCAACTTATGATAATTATATTGACAACTTTTGATTGGTGAGACTTTTCACAAGATGATTCATATATTTGTTCATTATATTGGATGTAGTAGACTTAAGATGTTGGTCCTTCAAAGTTTGTTATTGCAGAGTTTGACTGTATATCATATCCATAATGTATACATAATCTTCTACAGTGATAAATGTCATTAATCGTAAACATAGAAATAGGTTTTAAAATGACATATGTTAAACATTGTATTGTGGTTATATGTATTACAAGAGTATGCTGTTATTTGTCATGTAACACAACTTTCGAGCCATACGTCGTTAAAGTAGCATCTCGAACTTTAGAATTGTTAGAATCTAGGAAATATCATGTTTGTTGTTAGAAGGTACAAGATTGAACTTTTTCACTGAGCAATAACTTTGTTTCAAGGACCAATTGAGAGAAAAAAAATTTCCATCCACCAGTAATTTTTTTTTTTTTGATTAAAGTAGAAAAACTCTTGAGTAGTCAAAATTACAATGACTATTTTTGTCCTGAAATAAGTACTCGCTGATCTACGGACAAGAAATATTTTCCAGTATACTCAATGAATAATTTTGCAATGATTTATTGCTAGATAGCCATTATGCAGTGAATACCTTAGCAAATGACTTTTTGGTTTGGCTAACAAAAATTTTTCAGTCTTGGGTAATAAAAAATGTGTACGAAGTGCATGTACGATCAAGTAACAGTAGTAGCCTAGGCTAACAAAGATTTTTTTATATGGATGCACATGCTAACATAGCACAGTCATGTTGCATATTGAAATTTCATACCAATGTTCAATAGCATTAATGTCACTCGATCCTGATTAATTTATGTCCACCTCAGAATCTTTTCACATATGTACCTCCACTTCCCTTTTAGCAGTATTCGAGCCATTTCATATGAAATAAAAAAATTGAGTCAAGAAAAAAATGCATAGAAAAAGGAGCTTGGAATCGAATGTTTTCAGTGCACATGCTTTTGGTGCAAGACTTAGCATCAAGCTAAATAATCTGAACATTCTAACAGCTCATATTTTCCATTTGCATGTGTCGATACTCAGAAATGAGTTGATCACATCTTGTAGGGGAAGACTTACGAACTTGACTGGGATGTGCACATAGTGTAGAATAAAAACATTTAGAACCTTCAGATTTTAGGCCAAACCTAGAATGAAATAAACAACTTTCAATACAAACCTATGGGAAAATCATGTTTTGGATAATGAATGTGATTCTGGAATGAATTATCGTTTGCAAAGGTATCACTGTATAATTTTTTTCTGTTTTCTGATTGAATTTTGAAGCTTTAATAGAAGTCCATTTATTAGAGAAGTTAAAAATACTTTCGGCAGCTACTGATGTCCTTGTTACAAAAATTGTTGGAAATTAAAAAGAGGCAGGTTTGTATTGTTATATTACACAAAACATCTCATTGTGATCGATGCATTCAAACTATGTTAGAATATTTGGAGATAATGGATGTGAGATTAAAATATATAAATATATATGAATATAATGATGTTTCTATAGCAAGCAGAGATTATGTGATAAAACTGTGTTAGTTAACTAGTTATGATTGTTTAGTTTATAGAAAGTGTTAAGAAAAAAAAATGTTTAGTAATGTAAAAATATTGTTTAATAATGTTATACATATATGTTTGTTAATGGAATTTCAATTTGGAAGAAAATAAGAAAACAAATGATCTGTGTGGATTTAAATTGTTTTTTCTATGAGTTGTATTTTTTTCCTGATGATGTTGAAATTTACACTAAATTATTTTTGAATAGACTAATGCATTAAAAGTATTTGGTTTACGACTGAGGTGCACCACCTCTGGTGTGTGGGCCAAATCAGCCAACGATTTGTATTCATAAAAAAAAAAACACATTAGGTTCAACAGTTTGTAACTCACGATTGATATACATTTTGCATGTCAGGCCTGTAACTAGAAACAAAAAATTTACTCTGTATTCATTTTAGTGCTCCCTCTCCATAACTTTTAACAGAAAAATAGTAAACTTAGTGCCATTCCTGGGCCTATGACTAGGACATCAGACCCATGCTCTATCTTAGTTGGGGCTCTGGGCCTGCATACTGAAAAGATTACACACATCTGATTTACAGTTCCTCACCTGATTTACAAAACTCACATTTATTATCTAAATAAGGAGAAAGGTTTCTGATTATTTTCAACTCGAAATTGGGAAACTGTCTCGCTTGTCATATCAAATCCATTCACCAGTTAATGGCTACTAAACAGTGCCTGTGAACCACCTGCTTTCTGATCAGGTAAGTCTAAACCCTTGCATTGATAGGTATTATGTATTGTATCGTCAAGTCTGAAATGACTGGTAGGCAACATCTACACAATGCATCAATAACAATCGTGCAAGAGACGGGATGAAGCTGGTTGTATCACATACATAAGGAATATATTGAAGCTGTGGAAGACACTTGTACGTGAGTTTCGTGGTACACAATGCCTTTGTTGGTTCATATTGGATTCTTTCAATACATGAGTCATGATATTGTTAACGAGAAACCACATATTTGTATTAAAAATTCAAAATATGCTCCACACTTCAAGGGTAATTTCAGAACAAATTTGGGAACCTATAGAGCAGCAAAAAAAAAAGAAGCTCTCTAGAACATTTAGCAAGAATTGACGAATTATAAAATCATATATTGGTTGATTGATGAACAGGTTTGATATGAATGGCATAATGTATATTTGCTTCATTAATTTATGGTAAAGATTTATCTTCAAAAAATTTGGTTTTTAAATAGGAGTTGTTTAAACTCATTTCTAACTATTCAATGTTCATTTGATCTGTCAAGTTGTGGCCCTAAATAAAGAACAGCTGCAGGAATGATCTCAGTGGATAGGAGAGATCTATGTGTATAACTAAAATTTTCAGACCATCAGTCATATTGCAATTCATCTGGATACCTGGAATCCATGTTGTTCAAATACTGGAGTCCTTACCGAGTAGTAGTATTCCATAGGAACGTCAAATGAAAATTTTTAAATGTTCTTTTGCAAAATTTGAGTACAAAATCAATGACTTCATTGGCTACCAACTTGATGGCTCAGAGAAACAATTGAATAGTAGAAATGGCTCTCCAGCCATGAAATTTTTATTGTGTGTATACTCATTATAGATTTCATTCAACACAGTTATTTACTTCAAAATTTTTTTCTTCATTTATTTCAAGAGCACAAATTACATATATCGTTAGATACGTAGACAGTGCTTTAATCATATTTTAAAGCATGTGTCACTTTGTTCTGCTTTAGATTACACATTTTTTCCGTTTACTATGTATTTTCCTATATCATGCATTATTACAGTACCCTCTCTATTATTGTACTTTTTAAATGTAAAAAGCTCGGGGGAAATGTATTGCAAGCATTGGTAGACAATATTGATAAGTTGGCAGTTACTGTAGTTCCCATTTAAAGAATGATCATTTCTATCTATACCTGTATTTTAGGGCTATATAAGAATACAACACTAATAATAAGCCTCCTCTTTTTTGATGGCATGAAATGCCCTTAGTGTTTTCAAACATTATTGCACATTTATTGTTACAGCAAAACCTGTCAGTTTGGGCACCTCCCTACACTGGACGGCTTTGAATGGAAATCAACCATAATCCTGTTACACAGAATATACACAATACTTCTATTTCTTAGACATTTCACTAACTTGAACAGATTTTAATGGAACGGTAGGTGTCCAACTTAGGTTTTGAGAAATGGGATTTTCTGGATGTTAGAATCTTTAAAAAGAAAGAGTTGTGTGTGTCTTCTTCAAGCATCGAACCCGGATCCTCGTGCGTACCCGGGGCAAATGCGCTAACCAAAGCACCCACCACTGACACAACCTTCATTTCCTTATAACACGCATTATTATCGTGAAACGCCGAGTGGAGGCATCGCAGCCTCCCTTAACTTCAGCAATGGCCGCCTCAGCTATTTCGGGCCAAAATAAGCACCTCTTTTTAACTATAGCCACCTAGGCCGGCTATTGCTACAGTTAAGGGAAGTTACTACTAAACCAGACATGTACCTCGTACACATTCCTCTACGGAATTTCTAACGAATCGGTACATGTCGGAACGTGTGTGAGTAGATGTATATGCATGGCCCCCCAGCATATGTATGTTGTCAGACTTTTGCTTGTTTCGTGTTCTTGCTAGGGCCGCCACCTGTGTTTCATATTTTGATGTAAAGATGGTAAATGCTTGAATTTTCATGTTATGCCAGTATCGTGTTGTAGGGCTGCCTGCTCTCAGCGGAGAGGCTTTTTGAAACGGGAGACCGGCTCACATTCACCTCGAATTTGGAAAACCGAAGAAAACCAAATTACGCCGGCTGCCAATGGAATCGAGGGAGACTACTACTACTACTTAATCGTATATGCACCTCGTACACACATTCACCTACGTAATGGAGAGTGCAATGCCTCTACTTGGCGCTTCACGTTACTAATGCGTGATATAAAGAAATGGAGGATGTGTGTTCCGAATGCAATAGAAACCGGGTTCGATTTTCGGAGGAGAACTTACAAAAGATTCGTTTTGGCATGACATCCAGAAAATCTTATTTCTCAATATATTTCGGGCAGAAAAAGACACCTCTTCTGACAGGTTTTTACTGTATTTTTACCCAATTTATTCACTCTAGTATATAATGCTATTTCAATGTGTAAAGTCTGTAATATCGTCTTTTTTTCCAGTCTTATGATGAATCTGATTTTTTTTTAGTAAAAGTATCTAATGACGGAGATAATTATTTGTACGTCATTTTTTTATGCATCTGTTGTATGAAAGTACATGTCCCGTGTGTATGTTACACTCCAGGTAAATTATATGTTCACGCACATTTAGTATATGGTGCTGAAGGAATTCCATCCCCGGATAAAAATTTTTCACCTCACCTCTAGTCAGATTTTTTCTAGATCAATTATTTTTCACATATTTTTGACGTATTTGTAGCATAAAATGCGCGTTTTCATTCACTCATTCATCAAATTATGTGAGTTGTCAAATCTGTCGTTATATTTATCCGGTCGCAGGATCATTTGATTTTTCCTGTTGCTCTTTCGTAATACGATCAAGCTGTTATACACATACACGTCTCATTTTTGTTTCGAATTCACTTTCTAATATTTATCGTAATCACGATAGCTTTTGTGTAATCACGATTGAATTCATTAATAATATTTCTTTTCCTGCAGGGAATTTATGGAAATTATTTTTTTGTAATTTCTCTCATGGAAATAAAAGCTATTATGATCTCTCTCTCGCATTGTTTATTCGGATTTTATTTATTTTTTTTTACCTTTGTTTGTTCCTGTACATTGCATTGCCTTTGATCCTTTAAGCGGCATTTATGAGTTATCACGTCTTCATAAAAAACCTCGTATTTTATCACTGACAAGCCCAGATCTTTTGTAAAGTAGATTTTTTTAATGGAAAACTTTTCAGTGTACCTCTTGGTTTGCACCTGCTGAAAATCTCTTAATTGCTCAAATTTAATTAAGCATTTAATGAACGAACTACAAGCAAAAAATACGAACGCCAAAAATCTGTGCTTATGCAACATGAAAGGTCATTAAGCCCAAATTAAAATTTTTTTATAGAGAAAAGTGCTTGTATCCATGAGCCCCCCACAGTGAATGAGTACTGGCAACTCAGTATCATACATATGGTGTAGACATCTCAATTCACTCGATGCACAACCAAAGGGCCAGCATCAACTAAGTAAAACAAATTCTATTGACAAGATTGTTTCTTGCATAATGTTGCTTAGTAGTTTACACATTTTTATTCTTTCACAGATGTAATGGGTTTTGGTAAAAAACGAGCAAACTCAAAAATTTTAATATGCAAAATAAAGTGAAAAGCCCAATGATATTTATGGTGGTATATACAATACACACACATCTATTATTTTGAATCAACATTTAGGGCATGGAATTCAAGGCTTTGAACAAAAAATAATTCCTCTGTTTTTTAATCAGGGAAACCCTTGTAATGCACTGAAAATACTTAGTGCAGTTTAGCTCAGTGCTTAGGTCAACTCCCTATATTTTCTGAAATTTTTTTCCACTCACAAAATCTAGAAATAGAGCAGTTTTATTTCTGCACGGTATCTAGGAATTAAGTTTATATATATAAAGTCTGTATTTACCCCAAAAAGATCTTCTACACTTCTTTTAATCAAAACCTTTATCACGTATCAGTAACAAGCACACCATACCAGGTTATTTTTACTTCAATATCATTGAAGTTACGTAAAGAAGAAAAAAAAATTAAAATTTTTTGACTTAAATCAATGATTTAAAAAAAAATCAAGTGATTTAAATCGTGATTTTAATCAAGCTGATTTAAATCTGCGTACCCTGGCTGCAAATGTGTTTTTTTAATTATATCTTTTGCAACGATTTCTTCATTGTTGCAATTGTGCACTACCGTCCAATATTCTCGTAAACAACTTCATTAAACTTTTATTTGTTCGTTTTCAGTGAAATTCATCATTGCTTTCATTTACTCACTTTGAAGCACAGCAAAGTTGATACAGGCTAGAATGACTAAACGAATTCGGAATGCGGTCTCTAGTGACAAGGAAAATGAACCACTTTTCTGGATAACTTGCCATTGGTTGCAAAGTTTTATTCTTTCCGACAATCTGTCATTACATCAGTTTAACTAACTCCCTTCGGTTGAAATTGCTAGGACTTATCCTACTTTTTTGTTAGAATGTCATACTTTATCGGTTTCGTCCTACTTTTTTTACCAAAACCTATCAACAATTCGTGTAACTGATTTTAATTGAGGCGGGAATCATCGGCTATATGGCTAAAAATACAAATGTAGTAATTAATGATTCTGGCAAGGCAGAAATTGTAAAACCATTCGTTTTTCAGGTTATTTGGGGTATATGTGGACCCTTTGGTTTATTAATTTTCCCTTTGCTTAATTTGAGGGTTCAACAATTAGAGTAGTCATTAAAAACTTCTGTCTGGATGGAAAAAATAATTTTTTTATTTAATACTTTCTTGGACAGTAACTAACACTCATCATTCAAAATTATTGTGCACATTTTGTGTATGGGTGAAACAACAGTGTGCATAACAAAGCAATTGGATACATAGTTCTATTCTTTTTTTTTATTGCAGACACAAGCTTTAATACCTGGCGCTGCCCGGGTTATCTTCAATTACTGGGAGGATTGAAAAGTGACAAACCATTATAAAGGAATAAACTATTATACATAATACTGGCAGCATTAAAGTTACAAATCATTGTAAAGGCATATGCACGTCTGAAATGAATTGCTAGGGAACCACGGTAACCAAAGTAAACATTCCGAAAGTGATTTTTGAGGCCCATGAACCATTGTTGTCTGGCAGTTTTTTGCCCATTTCGGGCATTTGCCCAGCTCTGACGAACTTTTAAAGTAGCCCATCGTTCAAGTCGGGTCCAGTTTGGTATACAAAGTTGTATATGCAAAGTTTGGCGTCGATCAGTTTGAAATTGTAGATTTGCATAGAACAGTGTTTCTCAAAGTGGGCAATATCGCCCCCTAGTGGGCGATGAAATTGTCCAAGGGGGCGATAGAACCTACTTATTCAACATAGGATCCTATGGACTTACTTAAGTTGGAGGGCGATGAGAGGAAAAAATTTCTGAAGAAGGGGGCGATGAAACATAAAGTTTGGGAGACCATGGTATAGAAGAACGCATACAAAACACACACGCACGGACGTGCGCGCACACACACACACACCAATTTTATATATATATGGATTAATTAAGTAATTAACAGCGATTTATCATATTTATCAATACAAGCTTAGGATCAAACATAATCTTTGTTGAATATGATAAATTCTCGGTTTATGACCAAAAATTAATAAATTAGAGTTTGGCAAAAAAATTAGAATTTACTCGATTTGATTGTCCGCTAACGGGAAGTGAAATACATTAAAGCCCCCCATTTCACGGGACCGGGGATCAGAAAAGCGTCCGTTAGGAGAGGTTCCACTGTAGTACGAATTCGCATCACTTATGCGATTATGCATAACAACTGGTTACTATGTATAATAACCGGGTTTATATAACATTTAATGCCGAACATAAAGAAAGCATTCCGATAAACATGATCCTTTGGCTTGTGAGATGATGCTTTTTTGGCAGTTTTCCCATTTCCAAGGAGAGAGATCACGAAACCTTTTTTCTTTTATTTTCTTTTTTAATGTTCAAATAGAGTCTTCCGCCATCTCTTAACGAACGGCGTGTGCTGACACAACATAAGTACTACTCTATTTTTTTATTATTCCTATTACTTTTGGCTCCAAGCCACGATATTCACTGAGGTGTGTGAAAAGGAGCCATGAATCCATCTTTGAAAGGTGCATCAGTCACCGTCAATGCACACTCGACTTTTCTTTTTTTCCTTCTTGTCGTCCGTTGATTAATTTCTATGTAACAAAATAAATTCGATAATTATATCGATTATGCCCTTCTATTATCGGTGGATATACTATTACTTGAGTTTGATTGATTGATGGTTGCTCTCAAGTTATTGGATTTGGACGTGATTATCATCACGCTTTTTTGTTGTGAATAAACGCTACGATATATAAAAATTGATTTCACCTTGACATAGAGGCGGATTTATGGTTTTGCCGAATGTGGGCTACACCATAGACTGAATATATATACAGGGTGATTTCAATTAAAGTTCTGTCGTTGCTACTACTATGAGTAGTTTTTGTTAAATAACTATTTATCCGAATACAGTCAAATTTTTAGGATATCTTAACGAGACCATGGGAGAGAGATAACGAAATAAAAAAAAGTTTAATTTTCGACCACCAGATGAAGAAGTGGCGCTTATTTTTATTGCATTTTACATTTCCCATGGTCCGTATAGCGTATATACCAAGTTTCAATGGAATACGTACTCCAGAACGAGTGCTACATAGGTCTAAGTAGTTTCAGTATACTGACACTGCTCAGACCTGTACATCCATAGTTATAAAAATAAAAAAAAAATTTACACATTCCCCCGTGTGTCGTAAAACCCAGTTAAAAAGTTGTTGCCCTTTTTCTCCTGATGCCAACAAAAAAAAGTTAATGTTTCTAAGTGCAATATTCAGAGATAACCGAATTCGAAGAACAAAGAGAAGTGGGGGAAAAACAGTTTTTACCAGCATTTACACTTTTTTTTCTTCCAAATTTCCTGGTTTTTCGAATTCGAATATCTCAGCGAATCATTGCATTTAGGAACATGGGAATTTTTTTTTGGTTGGCAACACAAAAGACAGGGCAACAACTTTCTAATTGGGTTTTATGGCACACGGGGACTGTTCAAAATGCTAATACGTTTATTTTAATAAGAATACAACCCCTTGCAACATGAATGACATATCTGAGTACTACACGTAATTCGGAAACTTTGTCCAACTGGAAGTATATCTCTAGGATCAGTGGTTCGCCAGTAAATTGCATACCAACTGTTTGCGCTATGCACCTTGTATATTCGCACAGCCGCGTCTTAACGTGTGGGTCCAAAGGAACCTTGTGTTCCGATTCAAACAGGAGTCTGGCCTGTGTACTTCAATACTCAAGAACTTTATTTTAGTCTGAGATTATTTTCGATCGAAATTGAATTTTCATTAATTCTGGAAAAAAACTTCACTATAAATATAACTTTCCCTTAATTCTGGAGAATTATTATTTTTATTAAATACTAGCTATAATACCCGGCGCTGCCCGGGTTTTCTTTAACGAGGCCTTTTGGATCACGTGATATCTCTCTCTTTCTTTGAGGAACATATAAACCGTGTTCAAGTTAACTAATATGGAGATTTGATGCGTGACTCATGAAAGAAACAAATCTAGCTTAAATAAAGGTAGAAATGAATACATTTTTTCTCCCTTTTTAAGGGGCGATAGGTGTATTTCAACCCCCCCCCCCCCCTCCCTGAACTTCAAGTTATCCATCTGTATGTTTCTGCTACAAAAAGTGCTTAATTAAAGCTGTGAAATTTCTTCTTTTACAGGCCCATAATTAATTTTAAAACATCCTAAACTATATGAATTCATGCAGTTGAATATTAAAAGACAATACGGAGAACATTGATTTTCATGCTTGAGAAGATAAACGGTTGAAATCAATGTTATTGTATGGATATTAAACTCAAAAGTAGGTCCGGCTAATTACTTCATATTTAATTTTCTGGTATCTCTCGCTTCGCATCTCTAAGCGAACTCAATATTTCAAAAATCTAGAATTCAAGAAAGTTTTTAAAATTATTGACGTGGCGGAAAACCCCATTAAACTTCTACAGTAAAATCGGCAATTTTAACACTGACTTCTATGGGGATCATCCTTTGCCTGACCCTCAAAGTGATGCTGATTCTGACGTCTATTCGAAAAGCTCTCATTACTGGGAGGATCGAAAAAGTGGCAAACCATTATAAAGGAATAAACTATTATACAAAATACCGGCAGCATTAAAGAAGTGGCAAACCATTATAAAGGCATATACACGTCTGAAACGCATTGCTAGGGAATCACGGTAACCAAAGTAAACGTTCCGAAAGTGATTGTTGAGGCCCAAAAACCATTGTTGCCCGACAGTTTTTCGCCCATTTCGGGCATTTGCCCTGCTCTGACGAACTTTTGAAGTAGCCTGTGGTCCAAGTCGGGTCCCATTTGGTATATGCAAAATTTGGTGACGATCGATCTAAAATTGTAGATTTGTATAGAGAACACACACACACACACACACAGAAAATCAATTTTATATATATAGATAAATCTTCATTAGTTCTGAGAACTTTTTCATCAACAATCAATTTTTGTTGATATTCTGAAACAATTTTTTCATTGAATATGAAATTTATTTATTTTTTGAAATTATTTTCTTTTATTAAATATGAATCTTGATGAATTCTGAGAATGTTTCTTTCAATAATTCTAGAAAAATATTTAACAATTCTTTCTTTTTTCATTAATTATGAATTTTCATGAACTACGAATTACTTCTTTCACAAACTCTGAAATTAATTTTTTGGATAATTGCTACAGTGAAACTTCGATATAGCGACACTCTGCGGACCAAGAAAAAAATATCTCTGTAGAGGGGTTATCGTCATATCGAGGGAGGCAGCAGTTTAACATTAGACTATAGACATTTCCAAACAAACACTTTAAAAAATATCGTTGTAGAGGGATTTGTCGTTGTAGCGAGGTTTCACTGTACATAATTCTAAAATTTATTTTCTTTCATCAATTAATCCATTTCATTATTGATTAATTAACATTAATTCTAAAGTAATTTGTTTCAATAATTATATAATTTCTTTCGAAAAATCTAAAATTATTTCTTTCAATAATTGTGAAATAATCACTATATAATACTAAAATTATTTCTCCCATTAGTTAATGTTTTCTAAAAGCAAATTTGAATTCATTCACCAATTCTGGAATACAATTTTTCATTGTGGTTTTCTGTACAGCATTTCTATAAATTCTGCAACTATGTAAGCCTTTTCTTCGGCGGGGCCACTGCAAAAAAGTTTCGAGGGCCACACGTGGTTCCGCGGGTCATGCGTTTAAGACCCCTGCTGTAGAGGGTTGCTAAATGCCTACGTCGGTTTTCTTTCTCTTGAATGGGAATTGTGTCTTAAAAATTATATAGGCACGACCAATATGTTTTTGTAGGAAGAGCAGGTATTGTGGAATAGTCAGGTAATAAGGTAATTTGAAAAATACTGGGTTTGTTTCTGCCATCAGTTCTGCCGTCTTAAAGCATGGGCCCACACGGGCACAGCCCGGGTGCTTCAAGAGAAGAGGGGCCCTCACAAAAATGAGAAGTAGGTGAATTTTTCGATAATTTAACAGGTCGAGCTTCAGTGAAATCATTTGGCCTGGGGGCCTATGATGCTCTTAAAACGGCCCTGGCCATCAGACAAACAGAACAGTGATAAACCCCTTCAAAATGCCCCGTGATGCCCCAAGAGTCAGTGTCTCTCATTTGTCATCATCATCATCACGGCTCCTATTGGAAAAAAAAAACGTTTGTTTTCCCACTTCTCCGGCAAGTTTTCAAAAGTGTTTATTAAGTATTGAAAATGCATCAAATAATTTAAAACTAAGTACAATGTTCATCACAAGTGTTTTATTGTTTGCTGTGCTTATTTTTAGCCAGTGATTCTCTCTGGTTAGATGGAATGCTATTTTTGCATAGATGATGCGTCGGGTAATATGGAAGGCTATAAGTATTATCTGAGTTGGCTAGAATATTTCTTCATGTTAGAAAGTTTAGTGAGATGGGAAGAGGAAAGGGCTAGAAATTATGTGTGCAATGTCCTCTGTGTCCCCCCCCCCCTGTTTTGGGTCAGAATTGGAAGATTGTATTTGTGACTTGTGAATGGACTACGACACCACTGCATCATCAACCACAAAAAAAAACAAAAAAAAAACGAAAAAACGATGAAATTGTAATTTTTCATTGTCATAAACCAATTAAATCTAGTTTTTGATCAATAATAGTTAGTTTTATAATTAGTTAGTTTTCTTTATTCTGAACCCCTCCCTATTTTACACTATTACTTATCTATTTTACTCATATTACTCGACGAAAATGAATTTTTTAAATGCCCTTTTTTCCTGACATACAGCAGAACTTCTCGATAAACCCATGGGAACAAAAATTTTGTCCGCTAACGGGTAGTGACCGCTAATAGAGAGGTGCGATGTACAATGGAACGCCGTTTATTTGACGTTTGGCTTCAGTCGCAATTGGTTCCTATAAATTTTAATGTAATTTATATGTTACTGTGTAAAAATGAACACCGTTGGTTATGGATAATCACCAATTTTCTCGATAAAGAAAGTGTGATGAAATTTTACTACATTTCTCACATTTACTTGCGATTATGCATAATTCCCAAATGGGCATTTTATAAATACGGAAATATTTGTAACCTTTCTTCTCTTCATTAAACCAATCAATTATTTTTACCCGTTCATGATACGTACACTCACGTACTGTGCAATAAAAATTGAATTAAATTAAAATAAGTGTGAAAGAAGATAAGAACATGAAAAAACCGTTATTAGTCTTGTAAATAATGCTGGCTTTCTTCACACGTACCAGCATGTGCAAACAAAACCAATACTACAATTCGGAATCGGCATTCTGGAACATACTTAATCAAGTAATTAATTAACGGATTGTCATCTTTACCACCACGAGCTTGGGATTATACATAGTCACTGTTGAATGTGATAAATTCTTGATTATGAATAAACATATAGAGTTTGGGGGGGGGGGGAAATTAGAGTTTGCTTGATTTTACTGTTCGCTATCGAGAATGTACGCTAACGGAGAGTGAATGCCCTAATCCACGGTCCCGTGGATCAGAAAAGCGCCCGTTAACGGTGAGTGCCCATTAGGGGCAAGGACGGGCGTAAGTATTTTGCAGCCCGGTGTAAAAATAGCTTCGCGGCTCCTAAAACAGGTTCTGTCATGCGAACCCTATGACAGAGGGTTCGATGTCTGAATTTTAGATCATGGATGTCTGAGAATTTCAGTCTTCTATGTCTGAGAATTTCAGTCTTCTATGTCTGAGAATTTCAGTCTTCTATGTCTGAGAATTTCAGTCTTCTATGTCTGAGAATTTCAGTCTTCTATGTCTGAGAATTTCAGTCTTCTATGTCTGAGAATTTCAGTCTTCTATGTCTGAACTTTAGATCATGGATGTCTGAGAATTTCAGTCTTCTATGTCTGAGAATTTCAGTCTTCTATGTCTGAACTTTAGATCATGGATGTCTGAGAATTTCAGTCTTCTATGTCTGAACATTAGATCATAGATGCCTGAATTTGAGATCATAGATGTCTAAAATTTAGGACTTAGATGCGTAAATTTTAGATGTCTGAATTTGAGATCTTAGATGTCTGAATTTGAGATCTTAGATGTCTGAATTTGAGATCATAGATGCCTGAATTTGAGATCATAGATGTCTAAAATTTAGGACTTAGATGCGTAAATTTTAGATGTCTGAATTTGAGATCTTAGATGTCTGAATTTGAGATCTTAGATGTCTGAATTTGAGATCTTAGATGTCTGAATTTGAGATCTTAGATGTCTGAATTTTACGTCTTGGAAAATTTTTGTTGCTTTTGCTTCTTAAATCAAAACGCAAATTAGTCATTTGTTAAAAAGTAATCAAATCATTTTTATCCATTTTGCGGCAGCACCTTTCGCATCGGGCAAAGTCCGGTCCTGGTTAAGGAAGGTGCTACAATATAATATAGTATATATTTATTTTTAAATACTTTTCACTTGTCAATGCAAAGATAAGAGTCCAAACTTTTTATGAATGTTTCAGTTTTCCATGTTTTAAATTGGAATAATCGAAAAAAATAAAATGTATATTCCATGCTACGCAAACTTCCTATACTCATAAAATTCACAATTTTAATATTTCTATCGATTTTGTTAGTCTCGAATTTAAAAAAAAAAAAGGAAGTGGAAAATAAATCACATACTTCTTTCGGTCTTTAAAAACGAGCCGGAGAGATCCGTCGGAAGCGCCATCTAGCGCTACTCACTGGCGACACACATCTTCGCCTCCGCCGTCCTACGGAATTTCAGCCCCGCTATCCTCTTGCCGTGTTTTAGTACTACGGCGCTCGTCACTGCGCTGCTGCTTCTTCTTGTTCTCCATTGGGGAAGAGGACGAGCCGATCATTTTTAGTTTGTGTGTGTGGTGCTCGTGGTTTTTTTTTTTTCTATACATACATCTCTTTTTTGCACAACTGTGCACATTGAATTTCAAGTGGAAAAAAAAAAAGATTGCAATTTTGCAGCATTGCATAAAAAAAGGTGCACTGATCATTCGATAAATGTCTCAGAACACAGAGCTGCAATCCCATGCAGTCAGTCGGTCCTGCGCAAGATCCTTTTTTTTTTTTTTGGTTCTTTTTCTAAACGGCATCCAGCTCCAGCTGAGTGATATATAACTACGTGCTCTCGAGTGTGTTTTTGTGTATGTGCGTGCGTGTGTGTGTGACGCTAACGAAAACAATTAACATTGTGTGCCGAAGAAAAACAAAAAACAAAACACGTTCTCATTGAAAGCGAGAACTGACATTTTTTGTGCGGTGTGGGAAATCAATTTTCGTCAGTCGATTGAAGAATTTTGCAATTTTTTTTCGACTGGGGGAAACGAAATAAACGTGTGGCAATATATGTCTCTGGCAGAGCGTGCGATTTACCCGTTCGACAAGTGGAAGACAATGCTGTCAAGTCATTCCCATTTGCTTCACATCTATTAAAAAGTGAATCATATTTGGGGGTTAAGAAGAATGTGAACATTGGAAATTTTTTCGACATGATTTTCATAGCAAATGTTGACTATATTTGAACTGTTTCCGACTGTGCTAAAAATTAGAAGGAAAAAAAAAATCAGTGTGATTGCATCCTACCAGATTTTTTTTTCTCTGGATATTTTGAAGGTTAAAAGAAAAACAGCATTTGGTAGCGATAATTGTAATATTAAGATAATTTATTATTATTATTACACACACCCGACAACTCACGTAAGTCGAACAAGGGGGGAAGGAGAGATTGAACACCACATTCCATCTCTTCCGCAGCACTGGCTTTCAGGTATCCATGACAACCAGTGACATCAGCTTCAGGGATGGTGATGATGCGGTGGAAGAAGGAAGATCCGACGAAAGAAGCTTCGACAGAGGAGATGAACAAGATGATCAGCATCAGAGTATTCCCACAACACTACCATCCAAAAAGCACGACGAGACTAAGATATAATATCATATAAATTTTTATAATCGTTCCCATCGGAGACATTATTCAAGGAAAAATTTGATAATAATAAGAAAAAACAAAAAAGAGACAATGTACCCATCCACGTATAACATCCTCACACGTTTCCGAATATCGGTGTAATACAAGTGACCAAGAGAGGAAAAAGACCGGAAAAAAAAAAAAAGACAATGAACGACAAACTTGCGTTCGTTTCACCGAAGATGGTGTTTTTTTTGGTGGCATATTTCGTCATGTTGAACTCGATGCTCACCTGTCGCGCCTACGAATGTGATTTCTCGGACCCGAACTGCAGTTGGTCCTGGTCTGACGATTTCATCCTTTTATCAGCCGAAAACTCATCGCTATTCGGAAATACCGCACCGACCAAGAATTCCGACAATACCACAGGTAAGTCAGTTTTATGATCTATGTCACCAAAATTATACTTTCATGTTGGTCTTTGAATGCTGACCATGTTAATAATGCCAATGGAAACATTTGATTTTCGATTTTATTCTCGTAAACAGACGGTGTTTTGATTATTAAATGTTATTTATTTAATGAAAGAATAGAAATACGTGTTATAAAAAAATATGAGAAGTATAAAATTATTGAGGAGTCAGAAAAATGATTCGGAAAATGAAATTAGTGTGGACATCGAAATAAATAAAAATTAAGAAAAACATATTTTGCCATAAATTTTGAAATGGAAGAAGAAAAAAAAAATTACAATGAACCGATAATTGAAATTAAATACAAAATATGCACAATTTGACACCTTTTCTCATTATAATGAATTGATAATTATATTCAAAATTTTAGTGATTAGAAATATATTTTTAATAATTTTGTTGATGTAATGATTTCATAATAATGAGTGACACAATTTTTTTTTAAATCCGATAGAATCCACTAAAATTTTAAGCACTAGTTAGAATTTTTCTAATTTTATAAAGTTATGCTCGTTATGATGTTGGTGAATGACTTGTTTTAAATTAATTAGTGGCATTAGCGATTGGGGATATAAAATTGTAGAAATTTTCTCCAGATGATAGCGCAGAATTTAAATTTTGATAATTAATGAAAGTTCAATGAGAAGTTGTAAGACAGATTATGGGACAACTTGGATTCAAAATACGTGCATAATGATTGTCAAAACTAAAATATCAATCACGTGGATAATTAAAGCATTTCATAATTCCAGAGCATTCAAATACAATATATCAAAAACTTTTTTTTTAATATAAGATATATAGAGACCTAATATACAAGTATATATTCTAAAATTATCAACCAATTATGTTACAAATCCCAACAGAAACATTTTTGTTGAATATTTCAAGGTATCAATCATATATTCGTGACTGAAAAATTAATTTGAAAAATACATAATTAAAGTTTAAAATATTCATTCGCGTCATTTCAGCGAATTTCTCCAGATTTCAAGACAACATGATAGTTTGCTTCTATAATACAGTAATCTAACATATAAAGAAAATGTGTTTGTACATTTGGTTTTTTTGAACCGCGTTGAAAAAAATGGAAATTGTTTTTTTGGGGTCACATCAAAGGAGAAAACTTTTGCGCCACACTCTAAATGCAAATCGATATCCTGATGACAACACTTAATTCCGAAAACTTACCATTCATTCAAAGTCGGAGAAAACGATCCGAGCCTTTTTGCCTGAAATCTTTCGTGGCATAAGACGTGTCAAATCTAGCCAAAATAGCACTAATGCAGAAAGGAAAATTTCATAAAGGGGGTGGCTGATAGAATGTATGCCCTACCTGCAACACGATACTTACATAACACGATAATTCAAGTATTTGTCATTTTCACTTCAACCTATGAAAAACAGATGGCAGTACGGGTATAACACGGAACAAGCATAACTCTGACAACATAAATACGTTACGGCCACACATATACCATGTAACACGTTTCTACATGTAACCGATTCCTTAGAAATTCTCCAAGGGAATGTTTACGAGTTGCAAATAAGGTTAAAAAGTACGTAGAGTAGTATGTATATGCTCATACCAAATATGATTGGCAATTATGAATACAGCAACTCAAAATTGAAGAAATAAAACTATGTACTATGTAAGTTCATGTACAATGAACACAGAACACAAACGTTTCCAGTCATTTTACCCAATAAACGACAGCATTTCAAGACCATAATGAAAATGTTGCTCTTTTTCCTCCTCCCTTTCCAGCTGCTTTTCCAGATGGCCATTGGGAAACAAAATTTTAAATATAGCTACCGCGAATGAAAAGAAAAAAAAATTCAGCATATTTTATAAAAGAATATTTTACAAAGATAACAATGCTCAATATATTATCGGAATAAATAATCTATTATGATTCGATATACTATTTCAACTTTCAAATCTCGTAAAATAATCTCGAAACTAATCAGTTTTTAACGAAATAAAATAAAATTCGTAGCCCCTCCCCACATCCTGGAGCAGGGCCTCTAGGCTGGGATCGTTTGCGGGCCTCTCGGTCAGACTTTCACGGACGCTTCTATAATTAATTTACAGCGTGAAAAAGCAAAAAATGATGAGAATTGCCCCGGGCCCCAGAACTAGAGCCCTGTCAGCCCTGCCTTTGTGGGGGGGGGGGGGACATGATTTAATTATCGAAGGTGTGATTAAAGAAACTTTTCGTTTTAAAACCGTACCGTGTGTATACGTTGTAATTACAAATATCTCGATTAGAACGAACACGGATATTACGAATTTCCGCATGAAACGAAGTTTTTCCATTTCCCGTGAATTTCGTAATGCTTATCTACGAGCCAGTACGGATAAAGTTCCCATACAACGATTATTTTCACTGTTTTGTTCTACTTCATTATAAGCGGGATCGACTGTATCATATTCAGTATATTTTTAAGTCTGTTGTTAGACGGAGTAAAAATATCGAATTTCAAAGAATATTGAGGCAGTCATCTAAAATCAAAGTACGGAGTGATGACACAGCTGAACATCTCCCCAAGTAGACTAGACTGGTTACCATACTTTTTCGACATTTCAAGAAATTTTAGCTACGTAATTCATACCAGGGCCGTAGTTACTTTAATGGCCATAGAGGGAATCCAAGCTTCAGGAACTCTCAAATAAGATAATTATATGTTGAAAGATTGACACTCTCTGTACTCGGATTTGCCCCTGGGCGGTCTTCAGTCCATGGTCCGGCCCTAATTCATACCGATTAAAATGTTTGTTACTTCTACATCAAGTATGGACATATTGAGTTTATACATTTATGCTTTATACTAGGAAGATCTGTGGATAGAGAGATAATACAATTTGTACAAAGTATCAGCTTTTGAAAGTTTCTTGTTTATGTGTGAAGACCCTTCCCTATGTATAGCAGGTTGTCTATCCCAGTTATTAAGTCTCGCCACAGAGAGCAAGAGGCCTACAACGGTGCAACTATTCAAGCATTACACTTCACCCATAGTTCGCGAAATTGATGGCAGATGGCAGCACTATATAGAGGTGGTGGTGGTCGGCTGAAGTTGGTTTTCTGTGGTTCCCAACTTCAAGGCGTGAATGTGAGCCGATCTCCCCTTTAAAAAGTCTCGTCACAGAGAGCAACAGACTTACAAACAGTATAAATGTAATTCAATCACATAACACATCACTCACTTCACTTCTGAAATAGAGATGGCAGCACTGAAAAATCAAACACAACGCTACATACGCACTCAGATTGTTAGGTACACACACATTTACACTTCCGGGACAATTCACTAGGTAGTAAATCACCCATAGATTGTGATAGACCTGAGGTGTGCGCGGTTTGAAAGAAAAGAAAGAAAACACTATATAGCCGGCATTACACAATAACAAACTTCACGTTAGGTTTACAAAACACACACGCACATTCCAACATGTACCAATTCGTTAGAAATTCCGGAGAGGAATTTGGACGAGGTGAATGTTTGGTTTAGTAGTAGTAGTTCAATATTAGACTACGAGAGCGAATCCAAATCGTTGTAGAGCAGTGTTTCTCAAAGTGTGCGTCGCCAACCTTTGTTAGAGTCATCGCGGCGAGCTGTATATACAGTCGAATCCCGTTTTAACGAATACCGTTATTGCGAAAATCTCGTTTTAACGAACACTTTTCTAATCTCTCCAATACGTTTACATAGGAACAATGCAAACAACCTGAAATTCCTTTATAACGAAATTTCGTTATAGCGAAGTGATTTCCCCGGTCTCTTGGAGTTCGTTACAACGGGATTCGACTGTATATTGATTTGTGTCCTATTTATGTCTTGAAGTGGCTCTCTTATAAGTGAAAATATCTACTATAAATTTGTGGAGCCGCAATTCAATCATGAATTAGACAAGGGAGAAGCGGGTGACAAAAGAATGATAACGATTGCAGTGGAGGGATTTATCGCTATATATCGAATATCTTTGTAGCGAGGTTTCACGGTATTAAAAAAAATACAGCAATGTTTAAAGCGTATTCCCAAAGCTGATATTAATTTTTGCCGTTTTTTTTTAATCTAATGTCATTTTCATTCATCCACATGTTTCTCCCCCTGACACGTCCATGTAAATTTTTGTAATATATTTCTTAGCTGAATAATAACGTGGCAATGGCTGTCAAATTTTGCATGATATTTTTTGGCACCAGAAACGTCAGATTTTTCTAGTGTTCGTGATAGTCCGGCTCCCATGGAATAAGCTGCCAACGTGGCTCAAGATGGCCGTGACGACTAAAGATGTGACATACAGTCGATCCCACTCAGGGGCGTAGGCAAGATCGGCATTTGGAGGTGGCACAAAAAGGCTTGGAAAAGGGCACAAAAAGTTTCTTCCCGAGTGCAATTTTGAGTTACTATCCTAAGATCTTTCAGATATTGGTTAAAATAGCGTATTAAAGGTATTTCCTTTAGATTAATTAATTTTTACCAAAATATTAAATTTTTTTCTTCTAGATTTTGAATGATTTGGGAAAGGAAGACACGTGAATCCCGTGCCCCGCCCCCCGTATGCTTCTGATCCCGCTTAGTACGAGTAATTTTCGGGGTCCCAACTCCAATTAATTCTCATTAAGATTTTCCGTTTGAAGCATTTTCGCGCTTACAACGTTTTTTTTTTCCATGACGGTTTTTGAAAAACGTTATAGGTGGGATGTACTGTATATCTTCTTTAAGTCAACAAAAATGCGGCAATATATTGAATTTATGCATGAGATATTCCACAAATTGCACTTTTTCTGAATTCTGTCCCCCTTGCCCTTTTCTCGTAGTTCCCACATGTCGGTACGTGTTTAGTATCATCAAAGTTCTATCCTCCGGATCTGGGGCATCTTTTTTTTTCATTTCCCTTTTTGTGTCATCGCTTTATGAATTTATGGAAGAAAATTATGTAAAGGAAAATAAATTACATTATGCTACAAGTTCCGTTACTGATTGGCGTTTGAGATAAAAGTTGTTGCAAAAAATAGAGGGGAAAAAATAATAAGTGAGAAATAACGCGTCAGTTGCACGAGTTTTAACAGAAGCTCAAAGATAAGATGATTTTCACCCCCCAGGAGAAAATTGCAACGGAAATTTGACTTTGATGGGAAGAGACAGAAAGCGCGTGGGACGCTTCTTTTCGTGTGTGAATAGTGTCATTTTTTTTTCCCCCGTTATAGGTAAAAATATAACGAAACAAGAGAAGTTTCGTAAATACAACATGTCAGTCAGGAATATGATAATACCCACTACGCGGGTACGAAAAAAAAAATTTGATGTGGTAGCTAAACAGCGTAATGAAAGGAAGTTTATTGACCTTAAGGCTTCAAGAGATAAAATTTACACAGGAATTTTTCGGATAATTTTTGTTGAACAAACTTTGTATGTGTATGTATTCTAAGTTTATTCACTTGTATGCGTCAGGAAACTGTCGTTATCAAATTCTTCAACCGTTTTGATAAATACAATAAAACCCCCTTTAACGGTCACCCGTCTTTAAGGATAAATAATTTCTCTTTTATAATAAAAGCATGCATTTCAAACCCCCGATTTACGGTCACCCCTTTTTGACGGTCGAAATTTTTTTTTGTCCTGTCAGTGTCCGCGAAAGGGGCCGTTCCAGTATTACGTCATCATCGATGTGGGGGGGGGTTTCCGATTTGCTGACTTTTGGTGACAAGGGGGGAGGGTGGTGTTTGGATAATGCTTACGTCATCAACCACCCTTTATGAAAATATGAGTTGGATTCAGAGGGGCAGAGCTGATGACGAAATTTTGCTGACAAGGGGGGAGAGGGGGGTCAGCGTTTTGCTGGCTTTTGCTGACAAGGGGGGGGGGATCAAAAATGGCTAAAAATTTGCTTACGTAATACTTGAACGGCCCCAAAGAGGTATTTTATTTCATTTCTCCTGAAACTGAATGGTGAATTTCAATTTTTATAGTACTGCAATTTTTTTCTGAGAACAAGAAAATTTCATACAGTGACGCTCATTTCAGTTTGTTTTGAGGAACAATAAAATAACTCAGTTTTTAACCAGTGCTTTGTGGATGTTGCATTTGACGTCATAATTTTACCAACATGCGTCGAACATCTTGAACTGTAAAAGAATCAGTATCCAGTCAAACCTATATATATATGTAGGTAAGAAAATGGATGTCACTGGAATCGGAAGCATGATATACACTTATCTAGTCATACAAAGATTACAAGATACAGTCGAATCCCGCTATAGCGAACTTCAAGAGACCGGAGAAATAACTTCGTTATAACGAAATTTCGTTATAAAAGAATTTGAGGTTTTTGCATTGTCCCTATGTAAACTTACCTGGGGATTAGAAAAGTGTTCGTTAAAACGAGATTTTTCGATATAACGGTATTCGACAGTGTACCTTTTTTTACACGCAAATTTTTATTACAATATTAATTATTCTATTACTTTTAACGTCATGTGTTGGTGGACAAAAAAAAGAAATTCACAGAAAAATTTAGTAGGTTCCCCTTAGAAATTTCATGTTGCATTGGAAGATTTTCGACTTTGTATATACGCAGCTTTTCTCAACTTTTTCTCCTTCACGAAGCGCAGCTGGTGACAATGGCCCAGGTGGTCCTTAGGCAGACTTGACAATTTAATTCTAATTGAATGAAAAATTACTAAATTGTTTTAATTGATGTAAGTAATATCCTTCTGGTTTCAAATGAAAAATTTGGCCTTCATACTTTGGGTAACTATATCTCATCAAGAGAGAAAATATGGGATATATGGACGAAAAAAAGTGCGGTTTCGGAAAAATTTGCTAGAATTGCGGGGGAATAAAGGGTTGTTAAAAATCGCAGTGAACAAAAACATGTTTCATGAAAAACAGTCATTCAGCATGATTAAGTGACCATACTTCATTGAGAAAAATACGGAAAATTGGGATATTAAAAGGCAAAATACGAGACATCACCAACTACCTGTAAGAAGCTTTGCCTTGTCATCGAAATCACAAACTATTTCTGAAATTGCTGAAAAACTGCCTATGAGTTGGAAATGAAGGGCTTTTGGAAAATAATTAAATGTTTAAAATGGAAATGAGCTAGGCATATTGCAAGAAGACAGGACAACAGATGGACCACAAGTATTCTAGATTGGCACCCCTGTGGTGTTAAACGTCCAAGAAGGCGTCCCCACGCAAGATGGATTGACGAGATCAGGAAAGTGGCAGGATCATTCAACTGGATGGCTAAAGCATCAGACATGGAATGGAAAAATTTAGAGGAGACCTTCATCCAGCAGTGGATTGAAAATGATTGTTGTTGATGATGATGATTGATGATGACGAGCATGAGATATTTATGTACGTAAATATTGACTGGAAGAGTAAATTAACAAGAACATTTCGTACAAAAATACAAATACAGTTTACTTGTAATACAGACATATTATTATAAGTATATCGTAATACTATTATATGACACTTCGACAGAGAGTATACATATTATATACATTTCGTAAATGGCTACAAGGAAACAAGTTAGGCAGCTAACTTATACTGCAATGAAACCATGATAACACATATAAGATATAGAGATAACATATACGGATACGAGAATGAGTACAGTATACAAGTGGCAAAGTAGATAAAGCGGGATATAATAGGATGACTTATACACAGAACAATAGAAAATGAAATTCACAATATATATATATATATATATATTCCAATTTATCTTTTTTTTCTATTTATTCTTTCTTTTCTATTTTTTAAATTTATTCTTTTTTTTTCTGTATTCCTTTTTATTTCATTTTTTCTCGAAAACATTTATAACAAAAATAATAATAGGATACATAATTTGTTTTATCAGTAGTGTCCAGTCAGAGTGCAATACCCTTTTCGGCCTATGGTATATTGTTCTCTGTAATGGGTTGTAATCCACAATCTCTTTGAGATGGCTATAGTCAGAGTTCTGTAGTTTGTCATAGTGGGTTGTAGATAGCTCCTTGATGAAGTCCAGTATAAGGGGTATACCCAGCTCTTTCCTGATGTCAGCTCCACGTATAAATTTAGGTGCCCTCACAAGAGACTTCAGCATATTGTTTTGCTGAGATTGTAGTTTTCGCACGTTGCTATAACTTGCGCAGGCCCAGACCGGAGCTGCATATGTCATAATTGGTCGAAGTATAGATTTATATATAGCATGATTTTATTCTTTAAGGAGAGACGAGTTTGAGGAAATGTCATTTTTGAGATCATGCCTAGGGCTTGGGTGGCGGCCTTGTTCCTGACTAGTCAATCTGCGGAGCAAAAGTCCTTGGCCGGTCCAGAATACACCTTAGGTATTTCACTTTCCTTACTGGTTCCACGGCCGCGCCACCGATGTAAATAGGAGCATGTCCTGGGTCTGTTTTTCTCGTGAACCAAATAAATTGGCACTTGTTGTGGTTCAGTTCAATGGCGTTGATGCCACACCAATCCTCAACGTCTTCGACGAGATTTTCACGGCATTTATTAGATTTCTTATGCCTGGTGAGTATGATGGCATCATCGCAAAAAGTGCTAGAATTCCTACCGGCTTTAGAAATTTATTAAATAAGTAATAAAGCAGAATTGTAACTAATTATTTTAAATATATAAATTGAAAAGTTAATAAATGAGTAACGCATATATTAAAAATATTACAAAATTAATTAATTTATGTTTAATCGTATTGTTTGCAGTAAAATTCTTGTTAAATCAATATTTTTTTTAATTTTTGAAAAACAAAATAATAGTTAACAATTTCACTGATAGCTGAAACTGTATTACATAGCATGTAAAACACACACACACGCACACAGAACCAGACAATTTGGCGCAAACAGTTGTAGAACGTGTTAAAGTTGAAAACTTTAATACATTTCTCTCCTTACCTATCATTTCCACATTTTTTTTACAGTGGTCCATGTATGTTAGAGTTCTAACACTTTTGGTTTTCAACCCACCCTTAGTGCCAATAAAATCAAAGTCCCTGACTTCTTTACAAAATAATATCTAGTATAGGTTCAGCAAAAACAATGAGTTGGTAACTGTGTGCTCCAGCAACAGCTCACGGACAGCTCCAATGACCCAAAAGGGGATCCATGGACCCTGGTTAAACACAACTAATGGATATCAATCTTCTCATGGAAATACATTAAACGAGCTCTCGAATTCATTCACATAAAAATTTTGTATCATTCATTGGTGAAATTATATTTGTACTTCGAAGACTTGTGGGTCACGCGATTTGTTTCCATATCCGAAATTCAAAAGTAAGATTTTTCGATAAATGCAGCCCAACTCGTTTGTAATGACATAGAACAGCAGGTCCCAAACACTTTCGGTTGCGGACCACGAGAAATCTTGGTGTCTGCCATGGACCCCCATTTATAGCAGCAGAAACTACAGCCATCTATCAATGAGAATTTTCTCGACCAATGGAGGGCATTCTATCCAGCACAAGTAAATGAGGTGTGATAGCAGCGGCATCTACTGGACCGTAAAAGAACTAAAACAATGTTTCTACTCCTATATTTAATTTACTCTAATTTATTTATTTTCCCAACTAAAAATTAATTTTTTTTAATTCTATAACTAGCCCATGGATCCCTGGGGACGGGGGTGTCCAGACACTACTAACTGGAAACCGCTAACATAGAAACGTATTCCACGAACTTTTGTCGTTGTATAAGCGAGGTTGACATTTTGAAGGCCTATATATTAAGTACTATTAAAAAATATGTATATAATCAGTTGAAATCATATACTATACATCAAGTTATATTGTTATAGAAGTGATCATATTAAGAACATTTCATAGAAAAAAATAAGGGGAAATTAAGATTATAAATTCGTGACTGTCAGACTTCTGTTCAAAAATATTGTCTATTGTTCGTGACATTGCCAATTCCCTGCGTATAAATAACTATTGATGGGGAATAAAGTACTACAGTACTACATATTCATATTTGTACTCACATTAATTTGAAATATCATGGGGCGGAGATACGGTAGGGCATGGGGGAGACAATGCCTCCCCCCGCATCAAAGGTAAAGCCGACTGATCTAATGTATTTGCGTGAATATGAATTGGCTCCCCCAGCAATCATCGTGCTATCCCCCCCCCCCCCTAGACTTTCAAGTCCATCTCCGCATAAGAATATTATTCATAAATAAGCAAATTATCTCCAACTTCAGGAAAGCTTGAGAGTTAAAATGAGCTTCATTGAAAAACGGGACATTTTCATAAAAAGTGTCGGGCAAAATACCGGAATGTCCCGTATATGGGATCATTCCAATAAGCAAGTTGAAACGTCAAACAAAATGAAACATTTCTTTATAGGTATTGAACAAAAGACAAATATTTTCTCCAATATGATGAGATTCAATTTTTTTTTTGGAAAAAGCCCTTAAAAAAATGAAACAAACGCATCGTTACATCAGAGAACGTTGCGTTTTGATCGACGTTATACGACTCGTAAACATTATTCTCTGTGGGAATCAGACGGGGCTAGAGGTGTTTTTACGGGGTAGGGGATTCTTTGCGGGCTATAGCCCAGGCTGGCAAATTTGATGAGTGACTGATGAAGAAAATAGAATGGAAGAAGGGTGGAAAAATTTATATAGCCCGTAGGAGGAGAAAAATAATGGATATGCCTAAGGTGAGGGACTAGATCAGTAAGTGACCAAAAAGAGATTTACAACGGGGTGCAATCACGTGAGTGGCCAAAAGAGTGTCCTAGAGAGCGAAGGACCGGGTCAGTGAGACACCAAAAGAGTGACTTAGACAGTGTGTGTGAGCATGGGAAGGGCCCAGAAAGCGAGGGAGCAGGTCAGTAGATGACCAAGGAAGTGTGCGTGTGTGACTAAAAGAGTAACTTAGAGACAGAGGTGTATTTACAGGGGCGAGGGCCAAGCGGGCTGTATCCCGCGGCGGCAAATATAAGGAATGAGAGGTCAAGAAAATCAAACTAGGATGGGAGAAGTGCGGCAAAATTTGTGTAGCCCACAGGCCGCAAAACCACGCAGTCGCCTTTGGCCGGGACTACCAATTATTGGTGTTATAGCCGGGGCCGCAACTTACGGAGGCTTCGGTCTCGTGCCTCAGGCGTCGGGCGGACACAGGAGGACACAAATTTCACTTTTTAACCTCTCCTTCAATATTAAACTTGGGCACCAAAATGCATGCTTGCTCTGGTAAATGCATTTAGCATTTTTCTTCTGCAGGCGACACCCATTGCGCGTCGAAATGCATTTGGAGAGTTTTAGCGTTTTCCGTATATTTGGCTTATTCGTTTTCGATTTTTCTTAGTATTCTTAGGCAAAGTTTATCTAGTCTTCTAAAATTTATACCTATTTTCACTTTAAAAATCGTAAATTATCAAGATTTCGCGGAAAAGTGGTAAAAATCTGGGTCACTGATTTATTTTTTAGTTTTACTTATTTATTTTGTACAGCCTCGCACTGTTGTGTGTATATTTATTCCTGTCATTATTGTTAAAGGGTTCTCTTAGTGCCCTAAAATAGGGCCCCCGAAATCACTGTATTACCTGATTATATTCGTATATGTCTGACCTCGCACATGTTTTTTGTAATAGTATGTGAATGCACATACATGACAAGCGGTCCTTTAGGTCCAATGATAGGGACCCAAATTATTATTATTTTTTTTTTTCCCTTGCAACCCAGAATTTTCTCCGGCACGACCACGCCATCCGGGACAATGAGCTTATATCGCGTAAGCGACAGAGCCTGGTCGTGCTCGGTCCGTTCTGTTCTGTATCTTTGCACAGTGGCATCGGAGGGGGGGGGGTGCAGTTGGTGCTCGAGCACCCACACACATATCTAAAACGCTTCCGACGTCTCTATCTTTGCAACCTTATCATTACAGACAAGCACAGCGAAAGTGTCATTGGTACAAAATTATCTCGACGCCATTCGTAATACATCAGATGCGCCGCAGCTGGTGCCAAAAAAGCCGCAATTAAAAAAAAAAAAGCGAAACGATAACAATATGACGTATATTCGAAGTAAGAAACATCACATATAGATTTTGAGTGGCATGTTATGTAGTTGTATATGGAAACTTTAATATGTTTACTCTTTTACAGCTTTACTGGTCGTTTATCGGACACAACGCTTTGTTTCTCTATCTTTTTTCCACCATAAATAAAAGGTGGTTGATGACGTAAGCATTATCCAAGCCCCCCCTCCCCCCCTTGTCATCAAAAGTAAGCAAATTGGAAACCCTCCTCCCCCCCCCCCCCATCGATGATGACGTAATACCTGAACGGCCCCATACGTCCTATTCGACTAAACGGGACATATGGTCATGGTTCTAGCTACAGGAATTTTATCGGATATAATTACACAGCAAAAAAATAATATAAAAAATACATAATAAATAAATAAATAAATATATATGTAACTTTTTTGTTATATATATACAGGGTGATTCAGAAAAGATGGGAAAACCTTAAGAGGTGACACTACACACCAATACAAGCAATTGTCATCAACGAATGCATGATCTGACATGAAACGCAAACGTGCTATCGCGTTTCGAAACGGCCGATGTGCAAACGTTAAAACGGCATTCCCGTTGAAATTTATCAGGAGGAAAAAGAACACCGTGCATGCAAATGTAACCTGGAGGAGAAGAAGAAGAAACCGTATGCAAATCTGCGTCACAGTGAATCAAACGCACTATTATCCCGTACGTTGCAACTGTTAGAACACGGTTGTACGCTGGAGTAACTTCACAGGGCTGGTGTCCACGCCTTTTCTTCGCTGTGACGCAGATTTGCATACGGTTTTTTCTTCTTCTCCTCCAGGTTACGTTTGCATGCATGGTGTTTTTTTCCCTGATAAATTTCAACAGGAATGCAGTTTTAACGTTTGCGGAGCGGCCGTTTTAAACGCGATAGCATGTTTGCGTTTCATGTTAGACCATGATGACAATTGTTTGTATTGGTGTGTACTATCACCTCTTAGAGTTTTTCTCATCTTTTCTGAATCACCCTGCATATATATAATTTTTTTTTGCTCCCAAAGAAATTTTAATGGTTTTAGGGTACATTGGGGCTGCTGATTTCATAACTGATGTTGGTTTTGCCGCATTAGTTCTAATTTTTGAGATAAAATTGTATACTCTCAACATTTCAATATACAGTAGTCTGGAGCCACTAAATTCTGCGTGGAATTTTTACTGTCAGTTTCTCATTTATTTTCTTATTTTATTCAACACATTATATTAGTCATATTATTATCAGACATCAGTGGATTTTATGCATTAGTATTACGAATATGAATGATTTGGATTTCGTGCAGAATGTGATTTGCACACGCTGCTTATGTATTGCTCTATTGAAATTTAATTTTCACTTTAATTTTCATTAACTCGAGCCAATTTGACAAAACCAAGGCAGATTCGCAATCAGCGCCCCAAAATCCCTAAAATAGCTTTACCAATGATTTACTATAATTTATTTATAACGCACAGAGTTTCAATGTGATTTGTACGTTGCTTCTTTCTTGAACTTTGTCTCGTCGCCATTGAAATTTAATTTTCACTTTATCTCATCAACTAGAGCTAATTTAAAGAAACCAGTGCCATATATTCGGAATCATCCCCAAAAAATTACCCTAAAATCACTGAAATATCTTTGGGAACAAAATTAGTGTTGAGCAGTGCTATCAGTGGGTTATTATTATCGAAAATCGCGAGTCCCTATTTGATCACATCAAGCGGCGTGCACTGCATTGACGTTTTGCCGAGGTTTCGTTATAACTGAGTTCGAGGGTATTCCTGCAACCGTATTGTTGCAGACAAGCACAGCAAAAATGTGTCGTTGGCACAAAATTATCTGCCTGCCATCCGTAAAATATCAGATGTCACAGCTGGTGGCAGGAGAGCCGCAATTAAAAAAAACAATAAGATGACGCATATTCGATGTAAAACAGACATCACATACAGATTTTGTGAGTGGCATATTATGTGTGGTGTATCTGTTAACTTGAATCGTGCTCTTTTACAGCTTTTACTGGTCGTTTATCAACGCCTTGTTTTCCCATTTTTTTTCACCATATAAATATGCGTATTAGTTTCTCTTCAACGTGGAAGTGTAGATGACTCTCTGAGATGCATTATGAACTGTATTTTTATGCGTCGATGGATATTAGCTTCCATAAATCAAGGACAACCAACAAGACTCAATGGCGTATAAAAACGTTTTTCCTCTGCTTCCTCCGTGTATTTCGTTTGTATTTTCTGGCACGTTTTTTCTCCAGACTCCGCCATATTTTTTTCCCATGACATTTACCTTCGGGGAGGATGGTTTTTAGGCCTCTGAGTACACACACACACGAATATATTTATATACTCTGGCAGCTCCTCTTTTTTTTTCCTAGGAGTGAAACTCGGCGGATTTGCTCACGTGTTGTTATGTTTTCTTGGATAGCAGCACATGGCGTAGACGCGATTTTTCTGGAATCAGATCAAGAAATAGAGACAGAAAGACACACACATGCGAGCATCGCAACATCCATCTTTACTCTTTTGGCTCGGGAGCTTCGAGTTCATTGTGCATGTACATCAACAATCGAAAGACTGGGTCGCGAATTGCCCGTATCCTTTACCGTGGTACTAAAAGGATACAATTGTGCATTAGAGTCATGTGATTAATGAGATCACATAAATGGCTAATCGTTTTTTGATATTAAGTCCATTTCTTCAAAAAACGAAAAAAATCATTATTCATACCAAACGGGACGTTATTTGTTCAATAATGTCTTTGAAAGACAGTGCAATAGGAACTCAATTACCCGAGCCTCGATTAACCGACTATCGGGTTATTTGAAGGACTTTTCATGAATCCATTTCATGTATGTATTTTCGTAGCGGAAATCACTAAGAAGGTTTTACCTGTTGGCGGATGCGATGCCTCTACGGGGAATTGAACGCTCTAGATCAATACGCTACAGAAGCAACGAACTGGCTTATAATCGCTGAACGGGAACGTACATGGACAGCCAGACCTAACTCAGCTGATAGCTCTCTCATTTACTGACATTTTTGTCAACCGATGGTAACTTATCTGAAGCTAAAATCCCGAATTCTCCGCGAATTTTGGATCGATTGAGGGAATTGGTGACTGCATGACTGAGCGAATAAGTGACCGAGGAGCTGAGCGAATAAGTGACTGAGTAGCTGAGCGAATAAGTAACTATCCTTAACTCGGTGGTCACTCACTCTTTCATTCAGCCATTTATTCACTCACTCCCTTCATCGGCCACTCCGCTGCTCACTCTGTTATTATAAAATGTCTTGATCACTCACTTAATCTCCCGTTTTCTTGAACACACGTCATGTTGAACTGCTGTTGATCAATTTTCCTGCCGTTGAATTTGATGTTCCATGAAGCTGGGCTGGAAGAGGTCTCGGCAACGGGATAACGCCGGTGGCAGAGTTCTTTCGTTCATATAGGCATTGCCGTTGAACTTTTCCCTTAGACAATGGTCTTCATTTTCTTGCCATTGAATTTTCCCTCCAGTGAAATTCTCCTTCGACGATGACTGTTGGACAGTTTTTTTTTTGTCTGTGAATCCTGTGTTGTGTCGGTGAATTTTTGACGTTGAATTGTTGGAGGTTTTTCCCACACACAGTAAAATTTTGTACCAATTTGACCATTAGTCACAAAGTTACAAATTCAGTTATTCGAACAGAGAGCTCATTTTTTGTATTTATCATTACTATTTTTCCTCTGATTTTTTCTTCGACATCGAACTGTTTATTCATTCATAAATTTTTCTATAAAAAATTCATATCAATTTAAATGTAGATGAATATATGATTGAATTATTTATCATTCCGTACTATAAAATTTCTTGATTATAAAAATTTCATTGAAAATAGTACTAATAAAGACAAATTCATTGTCTGATTCGAGTCACTCTGTAATGCCCTTGATGCTGGATAAGAAGAATAACAAGATGCCACAAGGACATGAAATCATTCTCAATAATAATTCCATTCCGTTGTAACCTAAGAATCAAATTAATATCTTTTCTCTCCGATGACATCCATAAAACGTATAATATTTTTCTTACCCGGAATCATTCCAATGAATTCCCACATCATTCACTGAAAATTTTTTTAATCTACTTTTACATAGAAATACTTTAATTTCCCATCATTCGAATCATCTTTGAAGTCAATTTTTTTTTCCAGAATTTAATGAAATGGTAATAGGAGATTTCAAAAAGTAATACAAAATTGATTTCACGTTAAAATATCTTTTTTTTTCACGAAGAAAGATTTTCTTCGTGTTTGTGTGTTTTTCCCTCAGCCATCTTCTTATTTTCCTACGAGTGGGAGGTCAAGAATCTTTGCATTTCAAAAGAGCCACGCGCACAAACATACATGTATATATATATATGTAAAGAAAACGTGAAGATGTTGCTTTTTTGCTGTTGTTGTTTTGATGTTGGCTTACGGCCAAATGCATTCAACCCGAAATTCTCTTCTCGAAGAAATGTCCTTTGAAAGCTTCTGATTGGGAAAGAAGTTTACGACTGACACGAGGAAACATCGATGAGAATGGCACTGACACGCTTGACTCTTCTCCTATTTTTTTTTTTTTTTATCCCCACTTCAGGATAAAAAAGGAACATGCTTTGTATAAAATATACATTTAGTTCAGTTTCAGATGTTCGTCTGGAAAAAAAAAAAAAAAGGACAATTGAATTAGAAATCCCACATCGACCCACGTCTTGGGAAATCGATTTCTCTTCATCAGATTTGTGGAGGCTAAATTTCAAAAGATGCAACGCACGCACACACACACACAAAATGGGGAATAGAAAACGAATGGAAAATATACACAATGTAAATGTCTGGGGGTGGAAAAAATGATAGTTTTATTCTTTTAGTACTGACTTTATCAGAATTGGTTTTTTTTCCCATCGTGATGAGTTTATTTACTAATGAAAGTTTCATTAATCCTTTCTAAGATTTTTAAAATTTCCCTGGTCCGCATTGTAACTGACCCAGTGTAAATAAATCCCTTTACTCTCTGTAAAATGCCACACTTCCTTTGTGAAGAACATTTGTTTCCGATTTTGTTCAGGTGATAATGCTTTTTTTCTCTAACTCCGAAAATAATAAACAGAGGAAGAGAAATACTCTAGTTTTCCTATTATTTATACTATGTTCATATGGTACTACTTGATACTATATGATAGTCCTATACTACCCTGAAGGGAAGGAAAAAATCACTATCTCTCTCTCCTTGTGTTATCAAAATTTGAATAAATGCTGATTCCGCCTGCTGGCAGTTGATCTGTCAAGTTCGGGGGAGGAGAATGGTAAACATATTCGTGAAAAAGGCCTACTACTAAGCCACGTATGCCTCGACCATTCATTTCCAACCGGTGTTCCGAAGTCCCGAGAGATATTTTCTTTAGTGTTGCGGTATCGAAAGTAACGAAGTACTTGATGAACACGTGAATAAGTGACCTAAGGAGTTACCTAGAGCGTATAGAAGCATAGAAGTGATCAAAACAGTGTTCAAGCGGGAGGGGGGAAGGGAGGCAAAAGAACGAGTACCACAGCGAGGTGTTAGGTCAGTGAATGGTTGAAAGTGTGACCCAGAGGGTGAGGGGACCAGGTCAGAGGAGTGATAAAAAAAAAGTAACCTAGAGAAAGTGTAAGCAGGGGCGCAACAAAAAATGTTACAGTGAGCCAGGGACATATAGAGGTCGAAACCATGTGAGTGGCCAAAAGAGTTGCTAATAGAGACGGGAGAGGGGGTTGCTGAACTGGTGATAGTTCAAGGAGTCTGCCCATAGCGATAGACCTGAGTTGTGCTGCCGGGTTCGAGCCCCACCGTCGCCACAGTGGTGGTCGGCTGAAGTTGGTTTTCTGTGGTTCCCAACTTCTCGGTTCCCGATCTCCCCGTTAAAAAGTCTCACCACAGAGAGCAACAGGCCTACAAACAGTACAAATATTCAGTCACTACACATCACTCACTTCACTTCTGAGATATAGATGATACGCACTCAGACTGTTAGGTACATACACTTACAATGCCGGCACAACTCACTAGGTAGCAAATTGCCTATGGCGATAGACCTGAGTTGTGCTCGGTTTGAAAGAAAAAAAGAAAAGAAAGTTCAAGGAGTCTGCCGCTGTGGTGGTCAAGTGGTCATAGTGAAGGACTCGCAATCCTCCACGCTACAGTGGTGGTCGGCTGAAGTTGGTTGTCTATGGTTCCCAACTTCGAGCCAATTTCCCCGTTAAAAAGTCTCTCCACAGAGCAACGGGACTACAAACAGTACAAGTATTGTATCATGACACTTTATCCACTTCACTTCTGAAATATGGATGACAGCACTTATAAATCAGACACAACACCAGACACGCACTCAGACTATTAGGTACACACACTTACACTTCCGGCACAACTCACCAGGTAGTAAATTGCCCATGGTGACAGACCTGAGTTGTGTACTCGGTTTGAAAACAAAAAAGTTCAAGGAGTCCAGTTTCATGAATGAGTGGTCAAGAAAATTGGACTAGAATAGTTAAAGGGTGGCAAAATTTGTGAAGCCCACTGACGGAAAAGCCATAAATTCGCCTCTTCGCATCACCAACACACAAGATACAATCCTGTCGACACAAATGCATCTTTTGAACTCTTCATACTTCATTTTGAAGAACAGAAAGAGACCCTAGAACAGCGGTTCTCAACCTTTTTTGACTCGCGGAGCCTTTTCTGATCTGCAATTTCTATGGCGGAGCCCCGTAGGCCTATTTTATATTTATTCATCGAAGTTACTGATTCATTTATGTTATTTAAAATATTTATATATATATTTTTTCATATATACTGGTTTTTTTTTTAAATTTTTCTCAAGCTGCCGCAGAGCCCCTAGCGCTCCACGGAGCACCGGTTGAGAACCACTTCCCTAGAATACCTCCCCCCCCCCAAAAAAAAAAAAATTTCGAAATTTCAAATCACACAAAAATCAATCAACCTTATACGTAAAGAAAATATAATCAATATCACCGTTTTTTTGGAAAGACAATCTCTTCATCTCATACTTTAAGATGATTTGAAAAAATGATTCCCCATATAAATCCCTTTTTTAACAGAACTTCAACTTTATTACATCGTTCGGATAGAAGAAATGATTGTGTTATTTAGTATTATTTTTTTTTTTTCAAATTCTCCGAATTGTATTTTATGTCGTGTAATGAATCTTCACCGTAAAGTTCATTGATTGATAAAGTAGGAAATAATTTAAAAGAGACGGCATTTTTTGATATTTTATGCACCTACGCGTTTTTCAATCTTTTTAAAATCATTTCACTTTGTTCTTCCGCCAACGCAGAGTTCTTATGTATTACATTACTCCTTTTTCTTCTGTGCAAAAGACCATTTCCTACCCACGCCATTATATACAAGTCGATTATTTCGAATAAGTATTGCATTTTTTTTTTTTTTTGATGTGATCAATCCGAAAATTCTTCGATATACAATTACACTCAAAAAATCATGTTGGAATCATTTTTAAATGACTTAAGACGTATTAATTTGCATATTACTTATTTCCCTCTAATTTTCTTTTCTTTGATACGTCCATTCCGAGAAAACATAGCAGATTTATTTATTTTAAAAATTAAAAATAAAACAAATTACCCATTAAACTTCAAAGAAAACGTTTCCCTTCAACTAAAATAATAGCGATTTAATTATTTTGAAAATGGATTTATCGAAATGTTTTTAATTTGTTTATACGTGGAAACATTTTTGTACTGAATTACTTTTTTTCTCGCTATTGGTGAAGATTTTTCTGCATTCATTGGGTACAAAATCCATCAAAATCAAAATAGAAGAAACCGAAATACAAATTATTTATTATTATTATTATTAGCATTTTTTTTCTGCTGCTACACGGTATTGTTATTATATTACTCTGAATATCTTAGTATTTAAAGTAAGTCTAAGTTTTTTCATCGTTTTAGGTAGATTTATCAATCTTCATCCCTTGAATGTATTCCTTTGCGTATCCCTTGAAATAATTCTATGCTCGGGATCAGAGGTTTCGCACGTTTTGGTTCATGAGGAACCCTCGATGCTTACAATACTGTTCAACGGAACCCAACCAACATGAACACACGCACTCATTTTTTCTTATGTAAATATTTTTGTAGAAAAAGCAATAAAAAATTCCACAACTTTCAATACCGTAGGTACCTGATCTCTCCTGGAAACCAGCGATTCCATGTTATCAGGGGTTTCCAACGTTTCTGTACGCGCGGTACCGTTGATAGTTTCAAGAATGTTGCACGGAACCTTTCCTGATTATGGGACAGGTCTACGGAACCCTAACAAGCTTGAATACTTATCCAACATAGATATTTGTATTGGAAAAACCGATAAAAAATTTTAACAGTTTCCGATACCGCGGAACCTCACAAAGGCTTTTTGGGACACCGCCGCTCTCAGAATACTGGTTAGAAACCTCTAACTAAGAATTAGAGGTTTCTAAACTCTAGAGTAGGGGTTTCCAACGTAAGCGTTTCTCGCGGAACCCTTGATGGTTATAAGGCTGTTCAGTGGAACCCTTGAGGATAATCAGGCTGTTCTACGGTACTCAAACAAATTTTTGAGTATTTATCCCAAAAAAAAAGTGTCCCTATACTGCCGTCTCAACAACATTATATAGCCCACAGGGCAAAACACCAGCTTCTCACCACCTTCTCTTAATCAGGGGCGGTGTATAGACAGAAGCGTACGCAGGATCAACTTTCGGAGTGTCGAAAAAGGCTTGGGAGGTACAAAAATTGCCTTCCCCAGATATTTTGAGTTACAACCCTTGAAAAGACACTAACAGAAATTGTAGAGAGAGAAACGATGTCATTCTCCCCTGTTCATACGAAGTAAGAAAGCCTGGATAACCAAGCGGAGATCGAGATGTAGTTCGGAAAGAAAATTCACATTCCTGTGGGGAATCGAACCACATAACATACATATGCTCTAAGGAATGAAAATGTCTGTCTGTCCTCTGTAGTTCAATGGTTAGAACACTCACCCGGACAGTGAGAGATTGGTGGTTCGTTTTCCCACAGAGGAATGTGAATTTTCTTTCCGAACTACATCTTGATTTCCGCTTGGTTATCCAAGCTTTCATACTTCGTATAACAGAAATTGGTTAAAATATCATAAAAGGTATTTTTTAAATATTATAATTTACTATACATGGAACTGGAGAAACTGGAGAAACCGCGAGACGCCCAGGCTCTGTCGCAAGAAGCAACGTAAGCACTTTGCCCCCTCCCGGAGGGGGGGGGGAACAGGGCATCTCCGGTAAAACCAAAATTTATTGATACGTCAAAGAATACTATACATGGAGGAAAACTCACTAAGGATCTCGGTCTGAGGAGGGGGGATCTTTGCTCCAGGATTGGGGGGAGGGGCATGATGAGCCTCGACATGCTCGCGGAGAAATATTATTCCTACATAAAAATGTGCCCTCTAACTTTTTCTAGTAAGTAGTATATTGGTAAATATTTTTTGAATATTAAATATATAAACTGAATTACCAAATTTGTTGTGAAACGTCAACAGTTGATGTTTGTGCAAAATGAAATAACATTAGTAATAACTCGCTAAATGTTGTAATCAAATTGACTAAAGTAGCATGTTATTTTTTGCGATTCTTGTCTAAGCCAGCAGGAGTTCCAATATGTAACGATATTAATTTTATTGTTTACGTACTCAATATGCGTGAGAAACCGTTAACAGAGTTACAGAAATTCTTAAACTTGGACATGAGGGTGCATGCTCATTCGTCTTTTACTATGTCCTTTACATATGTTTACAAAAGATGGCGCCACTACACACCAATAATGAACAACAATTATTTTCCAACGAAAACAGAACCACGCCTCCAGTGCTTTTCAATGGAGGGTAGTTATTAATTTTCAAGCACTGAGTGCTGTTTCACTCATTTTGTTTGTTAGAAGAAAGATATTTCCTGATTAAACTACCCCAGGGATGTCTTAACGCATGGGCCCCGCCAAGAACGTCCGGTAGGGTCTTCTCTGCTGCATAGGGCACTCCACGATAATGGGATCAGGTGCTATGATAAATAGCAGGTACTGCTTGGGCAAATGCCTCATTTTTCCACGAGGAAATTCGAGCAATTGACAAGATCCTCATTTCCCTTTTCGGGGCCCCCTCCGGAGTCGGATTTATCGTTTTGTGGCCTGTGGACACTATACAAATTTTACCGCCATTCACCCATTCTAACATAGTTTTCTTGACTACTCATTCCTCCAAATTAGCCGCCCGGGACCACAGCCCGCTTAGTTCCCCGCCTCCACACCGTAAATATGCCTCCGTGTCAAAGTCACTCTTTTATGGTCGTTCACATTCTTTCACAATCTCCAGGTCATTCTTTTTGTCACTCACATACTTGCACACTGCTTTGGCCACTCAGATGCTTGCACAGTCTCTAGTGGTCTGGGATTTTTTTTTTACTGTCACTACTTCGTTAAAATTCAAAACAAAGAACAGCTTTGCGAATATTAGTAACTAGAAAGTTTTCTTCTTGGAAAGCTATCTCCGTAATCCGTGTTTTTTAAGAGTTCCACGGCGTTTGATCATGTGGAACCCTAAAAAAAACTGTCCAGTTGGAAACCCCTGCTCTAGGGAACTGTTTCCTAACATTATTTTCTCCCACAGATGTCCTATGAATTCTGTCGACTTGCTTATGTTTTTTGTCGCATTTCCTTGTCATAATCAGGGCCCACTTGCAACCAGGAGAGTTTTTGAGGGATGTTTCAAAGTCCAGGAACCCTTTCTACAACTACTATTTAACCGTACATGCGATTCGTAAACATTCCTCCGGGGGAATATCTAACAAATTGGTTACATACAGGAACGAGTGGGTGAGTGTATATGTGGAGCCTCAAGGCTGGTCATCCACTGGAAGCGACTTGAACTAATAGGCAAGTCGCTGGAGATACCTCACAAGAGCCAAAACATGGAAAAATTTATCTATCCCGTAAAATACGGGACGATTCAACCAACCTAAACAATAAATTCTTCCTCTCAACACATCGTCCTTGATCCGCGCCTGCGATGACAATCGAAACATCTCTACTAATTACAGTAAAACCTCTCTTTTGCGGACGGACACCGACGGGACAAAAAATTCGTCGGTTAAAAAGGGGTGACGGTTAATCAGGGGTTTGAAATGCATACGTTTATTATACAACGGGAAATTTTTATTTGGCTGTAAAAGAGGAGTCATCTGAAGGGTGTCCGTTATGAGGGGTTTTATTGTAAATTTATGGTGTACAATGCTTTTTTATAACCCTTTCAGACTCAATACAAACAAACACAGATGGGGTTGTTTCTTTCTCATTGTGGATATTCTTTCTTACCCTCAGGGAGTTCAGCCTTGACGTCAATGATAAAACACCCGTAATTCTGGAAGTCAAGGCTGAAGTCTCTTAGGTTAAAAAAAGAATATTCGTATCGAAAACTGGGGGTTTACGGAAAGTTCACCGCAGGAAAATCCACCGACCAACAAATCATCGACTGAAATTTCACCGACAACAGTTCGACACGAATCAGTGAGCCAGTGAGTGAGCGAGGAACGAAAGGGTGAGTGAATCAGTAAATGATCCACTAGTTAGTGAGTGAGTGACGGAGGGGTTAGAGGTGGTGAGTGAGCAAACTAGTGAGTGGCCTAGGGAGTGATTGAGATAGTCAGTGGGGCCACCTAACGAGTGACATGATGAGTGACCCAGCGGTAGACTGAGCCCGAGTGGTAAGATGTTCGTCATCCGCTATGAAAGTTACCATCAAGGTCCATGGGTTCGAATGCGGGCATAGAACGTCAGAAACAAGTTCTTGACCACCGAGCGTGGGGTGATTACCGATAGATGGAGTCTTCATTTCCCACCCAACTCCACTAGTTGGAAATTACCGTATGGCGATATATAACCGGAGTTGGTGTGTGGTAAAGTAGTGGTAGGCTGAAGGATCTATATATATATGCATAGTGAGCGAGGGACGGAATGTGCGAACTAGTGAGTGATATACGTAGAATGATCTACCCAGTGATTGACTGAGTGACTTTTTCTGCGTGAGTGAGCAAGGATGAGCTAGTGAAACTCGGTTTCGCTCATTCACATACTCGATCATTACGTGGAACTGATTTCGGCGAATTTTCCACACACGGAAAATCGGTGCGGCCTAAATAGGAAAGTCTGATAATATTTTTCTCGTAATGAAATTCTCAAGAGTATGCCGTTTTAGGAATTAAATGAGGAAAATACTTCTTTTGCATCACCTTTACACGTGTAAAATGTTCGTTTTGGGGGAAAAATCCGAACCTACAAAGCAAACACGAGCATAATCTCACGCTTTGACAAGCAATAATCGAGAGTGCTCCCCACCGATCGCAGTATTTATAGAGACAAGAGTCGGTTAACACACATGGTACACATAATACTCTTATTCGAAGTAATCAGTTATCGGGATTCTATCTCCCGGGCCTCGGTTCTAATCAGAGACCAGCCGCGCAACTGAATGATCAGTCTGCTTTCACTCACTCACACACACACACACTCCTGGTCGTCTCTTATGGAGATCAGCTTATAAATTTAATTTCGGACGAAATCGAGGCGCGGACGACGTAAAATATCAACAAAAACTAAAATTAGCGACCGGAAAGGGTTCGATGTGCCTAAACAAGCGACAACGCGGAAGCGACCTGCACCGAGTGCATTTCGAAGAGGTGTGTGTACGGAATTTAATTGGGTTCTCTTCCAATTACTTTACTCTTCGTGCGTATATTGCGTTTGTGGATAAATAAATTGTGATGCTGTACATGCTTCTTCTCTCACACTGTATGAATCTAAATGTGATAGATATCAGTCTATTTTGTGTGGTTTAAATGGCAAAAATCAACTTGATTAATACATCGAATAGCCAAATTAAATAGAGTAAAACCCCTCTTTTGATGGGAGATGGGGGGTCCACTGTATTTATCATTTATGTACTCATATTAGAATATGACTTATCTGTGTTTTTGAAGTACAGTGAAACCCCTCTTGACGGTCACCCCTCTTTAACGTCTAAAAAATAATCACGTTTTTTCAAAAAAAACCCTTCAATAAAAATACCACCAAATGCGTTCTATTTTACGAAATACTTTTTTTTTGTCCCGTTGGGGTCCGCAAAAAAGGGGTGTTTTACTGTACAGCGTGTAAAGAAAATTTCTATAAAACTTTGAATGTGAATAACGGGTGGGGGGAACGGTTAACTTATATAGAAATGTGCGGTTTGCTGCACACTGTACTTTTATTGGGGAGAGTGCAGGCAGACTTTCAACGCGATACTTACGTAACATTGAAATTCAGACATTTGACATTCTCGGTTAAAAATATGGAGCTTCAGTATAACCCGTATCAACATTGATACGTTATGGCAACGTAAATGGACACACAACAAGTTCCTGCATGTAGCCAGTTCGTTAGAAATTCTCCAGAGGAATGTTTGTACGAGGTGCATATACTGTTAAGTAGCAAGCAGCAGTAGTATGGAAGAACTAAATTACAATTTGTCAAATTGAAATCCCCCCCTTAACGGTCACCCCCGTTTTATGACCGAATTTTTTTCTTGTGCCGTTCGTGTCCACAGAGAGTAATTTCACTGTATTAAAGTTACCACAAACAGTATTTTGCAATTTTCGCAGATAATATAATTCTTGGGCAAGATATTTTTTTGGTCGTAAAAGAGTGGTAACCGTTATATGAAATTTCAATGAATGCAGGGTGTCCCGTAAGTCCTAATTCGGCCTTTATTGCATCAAGTATTAGTCATAGAGGTATATATAAATAAAATTTTAAAAATTCTCAAAATGTATTCAAGAATCGATCACAGCACCAGTTTCGAGACAGAAAATACAGGATGTCACAAAATAAAAGATATAAACTTGTATACCCTCCCGCCCCCGTCCTTTAACTTCTAATTAGAAAGTTATTGTCCTGTCTCTCTATTCTCATGTCCTGTCTCAACTATTCACTGAGATAGTTGAATTCGAAAACGGGGAGAGTTAGTGAAAGAATACTCTAAATATATATTATGACGGAAAGGAGCGTTATTTTATGCCGTTCTTTTCCATTTTTCTTTATTTTGAATTCAAATATCTATTTTTTTTGTTGGCTTCAAGAGAGACAAGATAACAAGTTTCTTATTGGAAGTTATTGACTGAACCATATAAAAATTAAATTTCTTTTAAATTTCATTAATTACCGTATTTTTACTCTCAAAACTGGTACAGGGTGATTTATGAACACATTTTGAGTGTTTCTAAATTAGAACTATACCTGTACGAGGAACGGTTGATGAGATTCTTTAGTTCTGTGAAGTGACTGAACGAGACGCTCTCTATATGCATCACATGGGTGCTATATGCAATATCTATACAGGAGATTTCCTGCAGCAGCAGCATCTGAAAGCAGAATACAGTTCTGTTAAGATTTACTGGCTCTCTAAATGCAGAAAATGTAGGATAAATAAAAAGCTGTTAATGATGAAAATGTACTATCATTTACCTTCAAAAAGTGGGATTGTTATTTTGGGACACTCCTGTTTAAACCATATAAAAAGGCATGCCATGGATCCTGAAAAAAAAAAATTAAAAAGGGACTTGCCGTGACCAGGATTCGAACCTGGGTTATTGCGGCCACAACGCAATGTACTAACCACTATACGATCACGGCGTTGTTATTGGCGGAATCTAATAACGAATGGCATGAAAAGTTTGTTTTTTCATGCATGAAATGGGCTGGCGTCTATTCAAGCATATTACGTTGTTAATTTTTTTTTTCCTATATCCATAATAAATTCTAAACTTTAACGCTAGGTAGCACTACTTGATAGAGAATATTACTCATTTTTCAGAACAGTGCTGGCGTTTGGAGTCACAGGTACCTTAACGAGATTGAAAAAAAATCATTTAACTTTTTTGAAGAGAATTTTCCGATTCAGATCAAAAACACTTGGTTATATAATACGATACGAAACTGGACGAGCAACTCTAAAACGGTCATTAATAAATTTAATTCTAAATTTACGGGTTGGCATTCTTAATCTTGGCGGTAACAAGCTAACTGAAAAATGTTTTATTGCCCTTAAAAATCAGAAAAATAACAATACCACTTTTAATTGGGGGTTTCTCAAGTTGAACACATACTTTATCCGCATATGCTTATGTATGGTCATTGTCTATTCCAGAAATGAAACGTACCATTCCTTTCATTTTAAATCATCTCGTAACTTTCGATTATCATAACGATTATAACCATATTCTAAACTCAACGCATATTTCCCACATTATAAACATTTAATTTTTTCATTTTTACGCGATCCATATTTTAATTTTTTAGGGTCATTCGCACATTTTTCCGACTGAGATCTACTTCGTCCTTTTTGAGTGATTGCGAAGAGATCTCTATACGCTTTGTAATTCTGGACTGAATGGCAATATCGTATATATCCTATTTCATTGTTCACCTTTTCATGTTTACCGTAACAGATATATTTTTTGCCATACTGTGAATTTATTAATTATAATGAAAATTGATTTTTGCAATTATTAAATATTAACTCATCGAATAGAAATTTTACATTAGATATACACAATTTTTTTAACAACAATGTTTACTCTTATTTGAAGTTGATATGTAAATTAATCCCCTTTCCTTTCATTTCATTTTTTTTAACAATTATGATTATTATGATCTCTTGAATTATGATGTATTTTTGTGTAATCATGGTGTTGCCAGTCTTTGTAACGGGCCAATGGTCTGTATGCAGATAAATATTATTATTATTATTATTCTATAAATGAGGGGAAAGGAGCGTTGCCCGTTATTTTCTCTCTCTCTCTATGCTATTTCCCATTATTTTTTTCTCTTTATTTGGAATTCAAATATCCCAGCGAATATTGCGCTTACAAACATGAATTGTTTTTGTTGGCTTCAAGACAGACAAGGCAACAACTTTCTTATTGGAAGTTATTGACTGAACCTTATAAAAATTAGATTTTTTTTTTTTATATCATTAATTACTGTATTTTTACTCTCAAAACTAGTGCAGGGTGATTTCTGAACACATTTCGTGTGAGTGTTTCTAAATTAGAACTATACCTCTACTACGAACGGTTGATGAGATGAAGACCGAATTAGAACGTTCACGACACCCTTCATACTGTCTGCAGTATCTGTATATGCATGGGAGACCTGCAGTGCCATCAAACGGAAAAATTTGTAACTTCTTTTTCTTTAGTTCTGTGAAGTGACTGAACAAGACATTATATGCATTTTTTTTTTTTGCTATTTTTTCATTGCTATATGCATTATATGGATGGCAATATCTATATGGGAGATTTCCTGCAGCAGCATCTGAAAACAAAATACAGTTCTGTTCATATTTACTGGCTCTCTAAATGCAGAAAATGTAGGATAAAAACAGAGCTGTTAACGATGAAAATGTACTATCATTTACCTTCAAAAAGTGGGATTCTTATTTTGGGACACTCCTGTTTAAACAAAAAAGGGGTCCCATGAATTCTTGAAAAAAAACAAGGAAACGTGCCGTGACCAGGATTCGAACCTGGGTTATTGCGGCCACAACGCAATGTACTAACCACTATACGATCACGGCGTTGTTATTGGCGGCATCTAATAACGAATGGCATAAAAAGCTTTTTCATGCATGAAATGGGTTGGCGTCTATTCAAGCACACATATTACGTTCTTTTTAATTTTTTTTCCTATACTCTTAATAAATTCAAAACTCTAGTACTAGGCAGCACCACTTGACGGGGAATGTTACTCGTTTTTCATACAGGGTGTCCTGTAATTCCTAATTCGAACTTCTTGAACTGTTCATAGTAGAAGTATGGTTATAATTTGAAAAATGCTCAAAATGTGTTCAGGAAGCACTTTGTAGCAGTTTTGAGAGTAAAAATATAGTGCGTCATAAAATAAAATTGAAATTTTTTTATGCACCTCCTCGCCTTCGAACTTCCAATTAGAAAGTTGTTGCTCTGTTTCTCTTCAGGCCAACAAAAATAACTTCATGCCTCTAAGGGCAATATTCGCTGACACATTGGAATTCAAAAATTGCAGAAATGTCGAAGAAGAACAGTTTAAACTTACGGACAACGCTTCTTTCCTTCACTTATGCTGTTCCCACCTCCCAATTTTTTTCTCCGATTTTTGAATTCAAACATCTCAGTGAATATTGCACTTAAAAACATAGAAGTGTTTTGTTACACCGTTGTAGTAGAGACAGGACAACAATTTTTCAGAAGTCAAAATTCAGGGGCACTGTATGAAACTTTAGATGTTTTTATTTTATGTCACATTGTATTTTCATTTTCGAAACTGGTACAGAGGGGTTTCTGAACACATTTTGAGAATTTTTTAATTACAACCATACCTCTACGATGAACGGTTTGTGAGATAAGACCGAATTAGGACACCCTTTCTTTTACAGTGATCACATAGCTTTAAAAATGACCATTTAGAATAGATCATGGATGCACAGGTTTTTCAGGCCTTATAAGAGCTAAATTACTTATCCGCGGGACGATAATATCCAGAGCCGCAATTAGAAATTTTCTTAGTCGGGAAAACACTCATATTTGCTCCCCGTGTAAGGATCTGTTAAAAGGTGAAGTCGGTGGCCCCCCCCCAAACCCCCTCCCCCAGTCCAGCGTCCGGGGCACCAGAAGTGCTTGGTCTCCCATAATTGCGGCCCTGTAAATATCAATTGAAAAAAACTGGTAAAATTGATCTCAAACATTTTTGGGAAAAACTTTAAGAGGTTATATTACACAACAATACAAACAATTGTCATCAAAGAATGCATGGTCTAACAGGAAACGCAAATGCACTAGCGCGTTTCGAAACGGCCGCTCCACAAACGTTAAAACGACATTCCAGTTGAAATTTATCTGGAGAAAAAGAGCATGTATGCATGCCAAAGGTAACTTGGGGAAGAAGAAGAAACCGTAATGCAAAACTGCGTCACTGTGAATAAAAGGCGCCAGCCCGGTGTGCAATCTCTCTCTCGTTCTAATAGTTGCAACGTACGGGATAATGGGGCACTTTTGTAATACTGAGTCTGAGCCTTTGATTCACTGTGACTCAGATTTGCATACGGTTTCTTCTTTTTCCCTAAGGAACCGTGTAAGTATTACGTAAGCAAATTTTTAGTAATTTTTGACACATCCCCCCTTGTCAGCAAAATTTCGTCATCAGCTGTGCATCCTAACGCATATTGGTGGGATCAGAGACATACACAGGGGAGGGAGCATAGAGGGGCTCGTGCCCCCCTCCCCCGACGATCAAAAATTTATTTTCTAATGCAAAAAAATATTTTTTTAAATTAAAATTTCGGGAGAAAATACTTTTATATGTTATTATAATCAATTTCTGTTAATTTCATTGTTATTTGAAGGCTATGAACTCAAAATTTATCTTTAATAAATTCATTGCGATCCCCCCTAAGACATATAATGATAAATCGCGTAAAGTCCCTTGACTTGCTGACCAAATATGGCCTTGGGGTTATCTGATGCGGGCTGCCCTCCTCAAACCTAACTTTGTAAAAATGAACTAAGCGGCACATTTACGGATCGCTTAAATATCCCGTGGTACATTTACATAGCATTTAAGCGGCCCGTGGCACATTTTCAGAACACTTAAGCGATCCGTGACACATTTAGGGAAACCTTGAGTGACATGGGACGTAGTTTTAGAGCACTTAAGTGGCCCCCAGTGCGGTTCTACGTCACTCAAGTTACCCGTGGCACATTCTCAGATTATTTAAGTGATCCGCGGTATATAATTGCGGATCACATGAGTGATGCGTGGCACAGTTCCAGAGCGCTTAAGCGGCCCGGACACATTTCCAGATCAATTGGATCCGCGAAACAGTTAGAGATCACTAAAGTGGCTCTGTAGGGCACTTATCAATGGGTAGGGAATATTACTTAAAGTGCCCACAAACTATCGAAAGGTTTTTCTCGTTTTTGGCACACCGAGTAAGATGTCAGTAAAAAAAAATTCATATTTTCATAAAGGGGGTGGTTGATGACGTAAGCATCATCCAAACCCCCCCCCCCCTCTTGTCATCAAAAGTCAGCAAATCGGAAACCTCTTCCCCACCATCGAATCTGACGTAATACACTTGAATGGTCCCGAAGTTACATTTGCATGCATGGTGTTTTTTTCCCTGATAAATTCCAACAGGAATGCCGTTTTAACGTTTGCGGAGCGACCGTTTCGAAACGCACTGGGGCGTTTGCGTTTCGTATTAGACCATGCATTCTTTGATGACAATTGTTTGTATTGGTGTGTACTATCACCCTCTTGAAGTTCTTCCCCATCTTTTCTGAATCACCCTGTATACGCTATATCGTCCATGGGAAAATGTAAAATGCCATAAAAAAACACCACACTTTTCACCTGGTGGTCGAAAATTGAATTACATTTTTTTTTATTTCATAAATCTCTCTCTCTTCCATGGTCTCATTAAGATGTCCTAAAAAATTTTGCTGTATTCGGATAAACGGTTTTTCAGAAAAACTACTAAGAGTACGGGAAATTCAATTATAATCACCCTGTATATCCAGGGTCGCCTCTTTAGGAGGGGTGCCGAATCAAATTTCAAGGGAAAAAATAATAGCGTGTGGGGGAACGTTTCTCTCGTCTGTAAAAGTCAATCTGTGAATGTATTGAATAGAATGATCAACAGAGGAAACTGCGCGATGTTTTATGCATTTCATCGAGCTGCGGAAACACAGCTGCAAGTTTTTAGGGTAGTTGTATTGGTGCGGTTTAAACACAGGGATGGGCGCAAAAACGATGTCTCGCACGGGTGGGAATTTAGTCTCAACCCGTCCCGACCATTTTATTGAATTTGAAAACAGTAATTCGTGACGCCAGGAAGAAAACATGCTCACAAAAGAGAAATTCTAAACATTAATACAGGGTGTAACAAATTGTTTGCACAGCAGATAACTTTACAATCGTTGACTTTAGGACAGTAGTTCTTAACTGGAGACGTGGGAGAGCGTATTTGAGGATGCGAGATGAAAAAAAAAATTACGTGTTGACTGATTGTTCAAAAAAATTGAAATTGTGAAAAAAATTGAAATTTTCTATTCTTCAAGAAACATGAATCATACGGACATTTTGACACTTTATTATAACTTTCGTGTGTAGAAACGAAATTTGTGTCTGAAAAGTTTCTTTTTAGATTAGCAATCGGATTTATTTCCTGTTTCAATCGAAAAAACAATACCATTAACAATTACATCACCCTGAATCCACCTGCCTACGCTCCATTCGCAGCTGAAGATGATTGCCTTCATTCCATTTTCAGCTCACGATGTCCTCCTTCGCTCCACTCGAAGCTGAAGATGTCTGCCTCGATTTATTTGCAGCTGAAGATACATGCCTCTACTGAATTTACAGCTGAAAAGCTTAAGATGTCTGCTCTCGTTCCATTCGCAGCTGAAGATGCCTGTCTCCGCTTCATTAACCGCTGAAGAGCTAAAGAAGTTTGCGTCCGCTCCATTCGTAGCTGGAGATATTTCCCTCCTCTTCATTCACAGTTAAAAATGCCTGCTTCTACTCCATTTACAACTGAAGAGCTGAAGATATCTGGCTCTGCTGAATTCACTGCTGAATGAGGGGAAGGTGTTTGCCATCCCTCAGGTGTGGATCCAGCGAAGGTTGGGGAAATAAGAACAATTACCCCTCCCAAGAACCGAATAATATGTTTTTGGTTTCGTTTTTAATTCATTTTCATTAAAAAAAGAAGCCAAAATTAAGTATTAGCCATAGCCTAAAACGACATTCAATAATAAGTGTAAGAGTTTATAGAAATTAATTAATGGATAATTAATGTAATTAATTACAGATAAACTAAATTCTCTAACAGACAGAAAACGCATTATGCAGGGGGTTGCGGGATGGTAAGTCGCGTCGCACTGAAGGTGCGGGATGGAAAAAGGGTTAAGAACCACTCTGCTTTTGAAACATACTTTTAATTACAAAAAATATGGAAAACCACGTGCAGTCACAGCATACAAACCACCATTGTTGCTACCTAGTCGGCCATTCGTGAGCTACCCGATGCACTCATTTGCCTTGCTCAGTACTACTATTTAGCGAAAACCACAAATCCGATTCCACAATTATTAAGGGGGGCCATTCAAGTATTACGTAAGCAGATTTTCAGCCATTTTTGACCCTCCCCTCTCCCCCCTGTCAGCAAAAATCAGCAAAACACTAACCCCTCCCCCCCATCAGCAAAATTTCGTCAGCAGCTTAGAATATTTCATATCTTCAAAAAGGGGTGGTTCTCCCCCCCCCCCCACCTTGTCATCAAAAGACAGTAAATCCGAAACCCCTCCCCCCTCGATGCTGACGTAATATTTGAATGACCCCTAATGGACGTTTTATCATTTTATCATTTTAGGCCAAACATGGGTTCCGATTCCAAAAGTAGCCCGCGTTTACGGCAAATTAAAGGTACTTTTATATAGAATCTTCACTCAGGGTATATATAAAAAGTTGGTGTTTTTCACATTTTTTCATATACGCGATTCTTTTGGAAACTTGAGACATTTTGAGCAACAATCAAAACTGGTTCTCAAGTCAACGCTTGCAGATAGATACCACTGTGCAAACAATTTGGGACAGCCTGTATACACGTTTTTTACATGATAATTTATCGGAAGGTCTTTTCGAGGGTGGAAAAGAAAACCTGTTAATAACCAGACATTTCAACGCATACAGCTCTTAATTTCGTGTCTTTCCCTTCAAACTGTGTCAACAAAGTTGATGAGAAACGAACGGATATGATGTTAGTACGTAATTAAGAAAATACCAGTCAAATCGTTTCGGTTTTTTTCCGGTTTCGTTTTTATTGCTATTATTCTCCTACAACCGGATTCATCCTTCTCAATTCAAGGCGAAGACAGCATTCGGACATTTTAGTGCGGAAAAAATATATGGTTTGTTTTTTTCCTTTCCTTTTTTTTTTTTTGCCTCTTTCCCCTTTTAGTAGAAACGGCCTTGACTGGTGCCTCATTTACAGCTTCGGTGGTGTTGTTGTTGTTGTAGATTCCGCTCTTTTTGGTGCATTTGTCAGGAAATTAGAGCAGATCCATCATTCTTTTTCCGAGTCTTCCCCCTTCTTCGATGACGTCATCGGATGCCATCGCTTTCATTTTATACATTACGATTTTTCTCTTTTCTGGTCTTTTTAATCCAATTTAAGTTTAGCATGAGCGAAAGGCCATTGTTCGTTGAACATCACAATTTCAATCGATTTCGGGGATGGAGGGGGGGGGGGAACCTTTATTTTCATTCAAAAGATAAATTGTCATCATGAATTTATTACTTCACCCCTCCCCCCCCCCCATCCCCCCCACCCTCGAATCAATGTATAACTGAGGTTATTCCATAACTCGTATTGTGCGAGACGTTCCAGCGTTCTCTTGTTTAGATAAAAACGTCCAATTTTTCTAATGATGCTCACTTTCATTTGATAATATTTACCGAAATCGTTTTGATGAAGATTCTCTTATAAATATTTTCATAACTTGCAAAATTACATAACGATCATTATGACTATGAATATGATGTATTTATCTCATGTCATATTTGGCGCTTTTTTTTGTTCGTTAAATAAAGTTCAATCTTCTATAGTTCGTCCTCATGAAAAAGAACTGAAAAAAAAAATTACTTTCAGAAAATACGGATGTAAATGGGTGTTATTGCATATTTTTAATTGAAACAATACATCAGCGCTATCATTTTATTAATTACATTCGATAAACATGTTGGGGTAAATCGAGAAGCTATCCATACTTAGAATAAGACAACCATAAGTATTCTTTATGGGCATTGTATAATATTTTATCATGTGTATATATTGTTTAAAATTTTTTGTAATTTGCATTTTTAATTGGGTTGCTGTATTTTTGAAATATATGACATCCATATTTTTATGGGCATCTTTTTCTCAGCCACTTCGTTGGGCATTTTGCCTGTTGTGTCAATGTATTTGCATTTGTATTTAATTAAAAAGTGGGTTCTTAATTTGCTGAAGTGGTTGATCAAGGGTAAAATTATTTAAAAAGAGATAAAACCTTGCTTAGCAAAATTGAATAGTTTTTACTTTGAATTTTATTTTCAATCTCCTCAATTTTCTGTGCGATTTTATGTCTCTGAATACGTAAAATTTCAGCAATTCGCAAAAAAATGATACCGAAAAGAAATCAACTCTTTCTATATTAAAAAAAAAGAACGTTAGGCAGTTTTCGGACACTGTCGTAGTTATTTTCGTACAAACGCCAATCACATTTATAGTATATGATTTGTCATAATTATAATGCAAATAATAATTGATGACCAGACCCGGCATTGATTTTAAAGACGTTTTTACATCAAAGAATGTTCTTTAAACTAGTTCTCGGCCCCGGTGCAAGTGTAATTTTGTGGCACCGCTGCTGCTGTGATGGTTGAGTGATCATAGTGACAGACACGAAAGGATCGAACCCACCGTCGTCTCAGTGGTAGTCGGCTCAAGTTGGTGTTCTGTGGTTCCTAACTTCGAGGTGCGAATGTGGACCCACTTCCCCGTTAAAAAGTCCCACTACAGAGAGCAACAGGCCTGAAATGATACAGTTATTTTTGGTGTTATTCTCTTCACCATTTTGTGTTCTAAGCATTCGTGACGGATTTTTCTTATTTTGTAGGTACTTTGCACTCATATATCGTGACATTTTGAAAAATCCAGAGAAATGTTCACACTTTTTTTAAATTTACAGCCTTGTATCTGTTTAAGTGTTCAAGATACAAACTCAAACCTCAGAGAATGAGTAATAGCGCACACACTCCTCTTCAAAACAACACTTGGTTTACTGGGATTGGATAAGTATAATTTCTGAGACATGATCACATTTATAGACACGTAGTGAATCTGAAAACTCGAACATCGTTGGTTCGATTTGCGAGTGCGCAGTTCCTGACGTCAAACTTCCATATACATATCAAAATAGCACTAGCGCAAATTTTCATCTTTCCTCTTTAAAATGAGACCAAGCAGTACTGTGTCCATTTTTGATAGAGTCATTGAAGTTTGAAATTAGTTCTACAAAAACTGCCGCTCATTCGGACGTGATTCCCCACTCACACGCGGCATCAATTTAAAGACATTTTCACGTCAAAAGAATGTATGGTTGTGCAGCTGCATGTATGGGCAAGTAGTAGTAGCAGCCCTTCATCTCCCACACATTAGAATATTTTGTGCAATTTCAACGACAAACTGTTTATTTTCACCACAGCTGGCATTTTTAATTTTTGTGTTAATGTCAATTGGTGATGTCCGGTGTATCCAGTAATTTTCTCTATGAAATATGGCCAGTCTTAGTCGTTTCGAATTTGATTTGTGACAAACCAGCACCCTCTATTTCGTTGCCGTACTACAATTTCAATTTTGAGAAAACACCTGAATAACATTGTAAAATACGATAAACATGTTGGGGCAAATCGAGAAGTTAGGGGTCATTCAAGCATTACGTCAGCATCGAGGAGGGGAGGGGGTTTCGGATTTGTTGACATTTGGGGGATGGCAAGGGGGGAGGGGGGGGGGTTTGAAGGTTGCTTACGTCATCAACCACCCTTTTTGAAGATATGAAATATTCTAAGCTGCTGACGAAATTTTGCTGACAACGGGGGAAGGGGGTGTCAGTGTTTTGCTGACTTTTGCTGACGGGGGGTGGAGGGGGTCAAAAATGGCTAAAAATCTGCTTACGTTATACTTGAATGGCCCCCCTTATCCATACTTAGAATAAGTAAACCATAAATATTTTTTATGGCCATTGTATAATATGTATTTTATCATGTGTACATACACTGGTGAAATAAATTTAGAGAATTTGCATATTTTATCGAATTTCATGAAAAGAACTGGACTGAATGTAAAACCACTGCTTCTAGACAAAAATGCAAATCTTGTACGTCAAATACGTAAGCGTACACGTGTGTGTAGGCGGAGCCAATAGAGAAACAGGCTTTATAAGCGCGCGTAAGTTGACGCATTTCGTTCGCTAGCACACCTCGGCGAATTTCTTGGTGTTATTTTGCAGCAATCGGTTAATTTCAAATTGTAACAGTAAAAATGAGTAACCACCAACGTTTAGATCATGGAATGAGGTGGCGAATCGTGGGGAGGCTATATTCGCCGGATGGATTGGCCAGCCAGATCTCCAGACCTTAACCCTATAGAGCATGTCTGGGACGCTCTGGGGAGGGCAATTGCAACTCGCAACCCCCCCTCCGGGAACCATCCAGGGAATGAAAACAGCGTTGCTGAACGAGTGAGACCAATTGCTACAGGAAATGATAAACTGCCTTATTTCAAGTATGAAATCGCTCTGCGAGACCTGTATATCTGTAAGAGGGGACCATACCCCCTATTAACCCATTTTTTTGTTTATTGTGCAACCGCTGTTTCATACCTTCCGACTCCAACGAGTGTTACGCACGATCATGCGTGTGTATTACAATTATTGAATGGTTATTTGTTTTGTATTGTATCAATGTATGTACATATCAAATTTAATTAAAATCGGTAGAGATAATCGACCAATTCTGCAAATTCTCTTAATTTCTTACACCAGTGTACATTGTTCCTAGTTTTTATTATTGCATTTTTTTAATTGGGTTGTTGTATTTTTGAAATATTTGACATCCATATTTGTTATAGGCATCTTTTTCTCAGCCACCTCGTTGGGCATTTCGCTTGTTGTGGCCTTGTATCTGTATTTGTATAATATTTGAATTAGGTAAATTGATCATACGACTCCTCCAACAACAGAACGTAACACCTCCGAAGCCGAAAATTAAAATAAAACACCAAACCGAGTGAACGACTTTTACTCCAAAAACAGTCACTCATTCTAACCACGTTTTCCGTTCGGTACAAATCTTGTTGTTTTTCCTAGTAAACGGCACCCACAAGTGCCGAAACATACGTCAACGGGGATAAAAATTTATTATTTCTTATTGCTACGTTGTTTTCCCCTTCATTTCTAACTATTTCATTCCATTTTCCATTCCTTTCTCCATTACGTTGAGCTGAGAGGGCCATTATTGCGGTATCGTGGTAAAAGTTTTTTTTTTATATTTAAGTGGAAATCAGTAACGAATGCTCACTGGAAGCCGTGACCTGAGATATACGGGATTATAGTGGGGAAGGGATATGGGAAGAAGGGCGGGAGATGCACATCATATGCAGTCGTCGCATTTGCGGTTCAGCAAAAAAAAATAAATTAATAAAATAAAATATGGCAGATGTGGTTAAGTTTCATCCAGGCTTCGTTGTTGGCGGTTAATATGTCATTTTTGCACCCAAGTAGCAAAAAACGTAGCAAATAATCCTACGTCAATTCTTGTCGTTTTTAATCTCAATCTCGTGCACATCCGTGCCCCTCCCCCCCCCCCCCCAATTAGTGTACTTCTTTTATCAAGTTTACATTCCCACTTTACTTTTGCGATCTGTCAAATAGTGTAAAGCTGCTTAGGCGTAAATGGGAGACACCTGAAATTGGAAAGAGAAAAATATCAGTGAGAGAATATTAGGTCTTAATCATTAAACGATCAGTTTCGAAATTCGAAAACAGATGGCAGCATCTACACACGTAATGTTTACTACACTTACATGAAAGCACGATAAGATTTAGGATAACTAATTCCTTCCGACACAGTAAATTGCGATAGATCCAGAGTTTTGTGCAGTTAGTGAAGTCAGGTTGCACGTCAAAACTGAACGTTGACACTTTCATGCATAAAAGAAAAGTTATTAAAAAACCACTTACTTTGTATATGTTACTGCCAAAGCCCAAAGTGCGGTCAATTCGCGAAGTGACCGGAGATCCCTGACCAAAGTTCAACGTGCTGACGTAATACGGTCCCGTAGGCACCAAATACATTTCTTTCCATCGCCAACGTGTGACACATGATCATATGCAGTAGCTGTATTGAATTAGCTACTACTACTACTACTAAACCATACACACATGCACCTCGTCCATATTCCTCTGCAAAACTTCTAACGAATTGGTATGTGTTGGAATGTGTGTGTAGTGACTCTGACGTGAAGTTTGTTTCTGTGTAATGCTTATTGTGTGTAGTGCTTCTATCTGCCATCAAGTTTTCTAACTATAAGTGAAGTATAATGATTGAATAACAGGATGGTCCCAGCATCCTTCACAATCTGTGGAGGAATGCCGCATTGTCCTAAAAGGAGAAATACACTCACAGGCTAAATATAAGGTCTACCCTGATGGTTCCAAGACTGGGCATGGAGTGGCTTCGGCCGTGGTTACCTTTCAGGATGACTTGGAGATAAGTAACTGGAGCAATAAACTCAACGATCTAAATACGGTATTTCAGACGGAGTTGTTTGCGCTGCTCACAGCTACCCAACAGGCAAGCGCCAGCAAGAAAGAAACACAAATTTTTTCTGATTCACTTTCTTCGTTATATGCGGTTCTAGACCAGTGTTTCTCAACCGCCGGGCCCTGACATCATTCATACCGGGCCGCGAGTGATTAGCCGTTTCCTTTTTCCGTCATTCATTTTCTGTTGGTCGTGTGTTTGACTGAGCTTTCAACTCACAAAAATGAACGAAACCGGACCGCGGGCTCGCAAAGGTTGAGAACCACTGTTCTAGACCCTCTATCAAGCCACATGATGGCTAGGAAAATGAGAGATTACTGCCAAATAGACATATCTATATCTCGTGGATCAGAGCGCATAAAGGAAATACTGGGAATGAAGCAGCTGATCGGTTAGCCAAAAGAACGACCGAAAGACCAGGAACAGATTTCTCTATCCTTCTTCCGAAGTCGTGGGCGATGAAGAAGTTGCGAAATGATTTGTTACAGAAATGGCAATCACGATGGTCAAATGACACGAAAACAGGTCGTAAGATCTATGAAGTTCTTCCACAAGTAAAATGCTCTAGTTATGGCTGGTCTAGAGAGACTATTTTATTTTTTTTCAGAGCATGGTCCCTTCCCCTCCTATCTTCATCGTTTTCATAAGAGTAGGTTTTCTAGCATGTGTAAATGTGGAGGGGAGGGAACCGTCTTTCACTATGCTACGGCATGCGAGTACACCAAGGACTTTCATTTTGGCTCTACTACGCCACAGAATTACACCACCTAGAAGCTACAGTTACTGAGAAAACACTCCAGAATCGAAAGAATTAAGCGCGTTATTAGATACGTCATTTCAAACGAAGAAAAAATCACAGCCACGAAACAGTGCCAAAGTACGAATGTTTCAGTTCTCTCACAAGCTGATAACAACCCTTCATCAGATTCAGATTATGAGCCTCTGGCATGAGATGAGATATTTTGGGGTTGTATCACGGTGTCTTTGTGCGTGGCTTCTGACAGACAATGAAGTTCCTTGATTCCCGTTGCTGTCAATGGACAATGTCCCTGCCTTGTATATATATTATACATATGAGTGTTTATATGTTTGTATATTATGTTTATATATCTCTGTTATATATATGTGTCCATAGTTATTTGTGGGCCCCCTTCGTGGCCTGCTGGCGACGTGCGTACGCACCTGCCCATGTAACCTCAACTTTTTGTCTTCTTGCTCACTAGTGGTCTGTCGGTGCTTAGTGCTCCGGATGTTGCATCGCTCTTCCACTATGGCCCAAACCCTCTGGGTAACCAGCTTATATCCACTATGAGGACAGAGCGGGGTCATGGTTGGTTTCAGGCTCTCGCGATGCGAGTCTGTCACTATGACCACTCGGCCACTATAGCGGCTATTGACTTAGCTGCATGTGCCGAGGGGGGAAAAAAAAGAGAGACATATTAGAAATAAATATATACTGACAGTTTTTACTGCATCGTGACTGCGATATGATGGGTTGCCATAGCTCTAACGTGGACATAATTATCACAAAAAAATACGCCAAATGGCGATGCCTTTTCTTTTCGGAGTTTAGTCAGGGATAATAAACAAAATATGAAAACTTAGAAATTAAAAAAAAATGCATTAAAACAAATGAAATATAATCTTAAAAATGAATTAATATCTCAATATGATTAATGAAATTTCCCTCATTATTTTTATAATAAGAATTTTCTTGTATTTTTATCAAAAATATCGGAAATAATTTATTTATAATTTAAATATAATATTTTTCCTTTTTAATTTATTTTTTAAAAGTATCCTAAAAATTAAGCTCATCTAAAAATAATTTTATCTCATTTAATGTATTGCAAGGAAAATGGAAATATATATAAAATATTGATTGAAATAAGAATTTTTCGTGTAGTCGGAAAAACAAAATGTTTTAAATATCGAGCTCATGCACAATAAAAAATATATAAATGTAAACCGGGACCGTCTCTATTCTACCGAGGCACCAGAAGTGCTTGCTCTCCCATAGTTGCGGCCCTATACATATCATATATTTGGTAGAATAGAGACGGCCCTGGTGTAAACACACTTTGAGAAAGAAAGAAATATTAATAAATATAATAAATGAAAAAAAATCCCAATTGCAAAGTTACTGCCCTGTCTTTCCTGAGGCCAACAAAGAAACTTCCCCGTTTCGAAGTGCAATATTCGCAGAGGTATTAAAATTAAAAAATCGGAGGAATGTTGGAGAAAAACGGCATAAAAATGGGGGAAATAATTGTTGTCCGTTAGGCTTTGCTGTTCTTTCCCAACTTTCCTTCGCTTTTTATAATCAAATATCTCAGTGAATATATTGCACTTAAAAACATGAAATGTGTTTGTTTTTTTGTTTTTGCCTCAGGGAAGGAAGGGCAAAAACTTCCTAATTGGGATTTTGAGGACAGGGTGTGTGTATAAAAAGTTATTTTTATTTTTTATATTTTAATAACTACGCAACCCCCTCTCAACATGAATGACGTATCAGAGTTCTACATGTTATTTGGATAATTTTTGTAATTTGAAGTAGACGTCTAGGATCAGCGGTTCAAGTAAATGCGCCAAAGAGAATTACGGAATCACCCTGTATATCGTGATAGGGTATGTTCTTGATAAAAGTTTTTATCGCAACGGCATTGAAAAAAAAAAATCGCGATATCGGCCGCATCTTTGAGTTCTAGAGCGCAGCTCGCTTCGATGCACGCGATAATCCATTTCCTTATCTTCTCATGCTAACTTTTCAATATTAAGTTAGTTTGAAGCATCGCCGTGATCGTATAGTGGTTAGTACATTGCGTTGTGGCCGCAATAACCCAGGTTCGAATCCTGGTCACGGCAACTTTTGAGAATTTTTTTCGTTGTTTTAACTCGAAATGGAAAGAACTTCTATTTAATATTTGACCGAAATATTACGGTAAAATACTTACGTGGTCACCCGAAGTGATATATTTCTAACTATACTCGAAGTTAATGTTTCAATATAATTAGGATGATCATATTTCATTGAAAAAAGTACAGGTAATGTATCATAATACGAAACATCACCAGTTCTTTCCGAACATTTTGCTAGTTGTCGGAGAAATTGTCAATGTTGCTTCGGTTGGAAATAAACTGCTACGGCGAGTCTGCAGTATATTGAAATTTATTTTACGAAATAAAACAAAAAATTTATAGACAGGATGAATATATACATGATAATTTCCCATTAACCCTCTGGCAGAATTTTACTGGTGAAACGTTGATCCTAGATGCATACTTCCAATTAGAAAAATATCAAAATAACGTGTAGAACTCAGATGCATCATTCATGATACAAGGTGTGGTAAAGTTATTAAAATACAGAAATTAACTCTTTATACAGACACCCTGTCCTCAAAAACCCAATAAGAAAGTGGTTGAGGCTAAGAAAAAAAAAATGCGTTTCAAAGTGCGATAATCGCTGAAACGTTTGATTTCAAAAATTGGAGAAAAGTTTAGGGAGCGGAGGTAAACATCATAAATTAACGGACAACAATTCTTTCCCTCGTTCTCGTGCTGTTTTTTCCCCCCCAACATTTCTTCGATTTTTGAAATTAAATATCTTAGCGAATATTGCACTACCAGACGTGTCATTTTTTTCTTGTTGGCCTCAAGAGAGACATTGTAACAACTTTCTAACTGTGTTTTTGAGAACAGGGTGTCTGTATAAAAAGTTAATTTTTATGCTTATATGCAACTTCTTGGAACAAGAATGACGTACCTGAGTTCTCCACGTTATTTGGATACTTTTTCCTAATAGGAAGTACGCCTCAAGGATCAACGGTTCGCCAGTATAATAATCAACGTCATGGGGAATTCTGGAATCACCCTGTATAAATCGTGTTCATTATTATATATAATCCATAAAATATGCTTATTATTATTATTTTCATCCCCCAATTTAAGTAAAGGTAGAAATGTATTAAAAAAAATTAAGTAAGCTTCAATGAAAAACGGGATATTTTTATGAAAAAAGTCGGAAAAACAAAATTATAAGAACGTCTCGTATACGTGTCCCTAATCATGATAAATAAATAATCTTATATACAAATGTGAACGCGTTCGTATGTCTGTATATATGTTTGTTGTTTATACAAATCTACACAATTTTAAACCGATCGTCGCCGAATTTTGCATATATACCAAACAGGACCGGGATTGAATCGCAGGATACTGTAAAAGTTCATCAGAGCTGGGTAAATGCCCGAAATGGGCAAAAAACCGTCGGGCAACAATTGTTTCTCGACCTTAACAATGACTTTCGGAATGTTAACTTTGGTTACCGTGATTCCCTGCAATGCGTTTCAAACAGGGCATGCCTTTACAATGTTTTTCCCCTTCTTTGGTGCTGCCATAGTGCATTCCTTTATAATGGTTTGTTACTTTTTCAAACCTCAATGAATTGAAATGAACCCGGGCAGCGCCGGGTATTTTTGCTAGTACAAAATAAACGAGAGACGAAAAATGAGTCGTTACAACCGAGGTCATTGCGTTTTTATTGACGTAATAAACAAGGCTCATTATGAGGTCTCACAGATTTCAACAGACAGTCTGAAAACTGTGCTCTAGTAGAAATATCATTTCAAATATTATTGAATAATTGATGTATTTCTAATTTAGCGCAAATATTTTTGATTGTATATGTATGCTATGCCAATCGATGCTTTACATACACCCTCCTTCAGTACTTATTGTTTTTTCAAATTTTCAAACCTTAAGAAAAAAACCATATATATTATTAACACCTTGTGCATTTGGTAAAACACTATTACGTAGCCGCACATGCACCTCCGCAAACATTCCTCTGGGGAATTTTTAACGAATAGGTACATGGAGGAACGTGTTGTGTGTAAATGCGTGACTTTAACGTATTTACTTGTGCTGTTATCTGTCTTCCATATTTTAAGATGAAAAGGGTAACGATTGAATTTTCATGTCTTTAAAGTATATCGCGTTGAAAATTTGTTGTTTTTTTTTCAAATGTTTGATATTTAATGTTTTATATATTATTTTTATTTGTATTTTTAATATAAACTATTATTTGATTAAAATTTGAATTTGAAATTTTTGAATTTTCAATTATATGTATATTTTTTTGGTAAGATTCAATTCTTTGCTTTATTCCATGAAACGAATAGTTTTCTTTAATTTGAATTAATTTTTATTCAATCACATTATGTCATGCGATTTTATCATGCGAAAGATGTTAACAATACATTTTTTCCCCTTAATGATTGAAAATTCAAGAAAACATGAGTATTGGGGAAATGTAAAACATTGTGTTGGCATAGCATAACATAACATATAACAATCGCTAACATGTGTAAGAAATTTGAAATAAATCAATGGTTAAATAATATTTTAATATTTCTAATACAGTATGTAGTTTTGAGAATTTTTGTCCGTGTAAAAAGACACGAGATCCCTTAACAATTGTTTTCTATAGCGGTGGTCCTCAACCAGGGGTGCGGGAAAGCATTTTTGGGGATGCGAGATACAGGAAAAAAAAATCCAAATTGACTAATTGGTCAGGAAGATCAAAATAACAGAAAAATCAAATTTTTCAATTATTCGAACAATGTGAGACGTACCGACATTTTGTCACTTCGTTTTTCGATTTTTCACTCGCAGAAATGTGTATCACCCTTTGCGAAATGTGGTTTTTACTTAGTTTCGCTGACGAAAACAAAAACCAGAAATCACTTGAATGTCAGTGGTAATATACCACTGTGTGAATTTTGATAATCCAAGGTAAACTGGACCGAGGCCAACCCAGATTACTGAAAACTCTAATTATCCAAAAAAAAAACCAAAAAAAAAAAAACAATATAGATAGGCTTTTAGGAGGAGTGGGGGAAGGAGCTTAGACCTACGTATTCACAGTGCATGAGCCCACGAGAGATTTCACAAAAGAGAAGAAAAGGGCCTCATGCAAATCAAATCTCGTTGAAATTTTCAAAAATTTACCAAGTAGGGCCTCAGAAATATCAGTTGGCCCGGGGAAGGGGGGGGGGCATTTGTTCTTAAGACGGCCCTGCGTATATCACTCAGTGCTTACTCTTTACTCTATTTTATTTTGTTGTTAATTCAATAGTAGTTATTTCTGCCTGTTCAGTGCTTTGATTCTTTTCTGGACCATTTTGGGGAGCCGCGGATAAACAATAATTAAGCCATTAGCTGATGTTCAGTAATTTTCAAATTTTTTCCACCAGCTGATTCTTTGGCTTTATCATCGTTTATCTGCTATTCCCCAGAATGGTCTAGAAAAGAATAAAAGCAGTGAACAGGGAAAATAACATCACCAGGGGTCTTGGACGCATTGTCCGTATGATGCATGTGATTATAGGTGTGAAGTGTAGCTCAATGAACCACGGGCCTGGCTAAAACGACAAATGTTTCCCTCGGTGTGTCAGTGGTTGAAGTTCTCCGCACTACGCCACCTGACACGACCTCCTGTTATATAGGAGGTCATGCACCTGATCGCGACGTCCTAGACAGTGGTTGCTGACGCCCATAAGAGCCTCGACGCACACTTTGAGAACCATTGGCTTAGTTCATTAAGATTAGATCTGCCAAGACGGATTGTCTCTTTATGAGGGAAGCTGACCGGGGCAGTCATATTTCTCGCCCCCCCCCCCCCAATATGAATGTTGTTATTTTTTTAACTATAAATTCACTGCAGGAAATTCTAGCATAGGGGATCCACTGAAGTCCGCAGTCTAGGGGTCAAAATCCCCATAAAACTCAAATTACTCGAATTCGTTGGAAGAATCAAACAAAAGAAATACGTAAAGCGATTTGAGAAGGAATTTCGAAAAATTCCAGCACCTCGTATTATCGGAAACCTCGAACTTTCGAGACTCTACTGCAGGCATCTTCAACCCGTCGCTCGCGAGCATCACAGTGCTCCCTGAAGTACCTAGAGTGTTCGATGCTCGTGCCTGATTTTGTGCTCGAGAGCACTTCAGCAACGTTCCACTTAAATACCTCGTAGAAATTGCATTCACGGATTGATATGTTGCTTTCATGCATTCGTATGTCAAACTTGCCGTAAGGGGGTGCTCTTCTTTTAATGATAGGTACAGGCAGTGCTTGGGACTTGGAAAAGGTTGCATGCCGATAACCCCTCCCCCACTTACAAAGAAAGAACCCCAATTTCAAAATATTGTTATGAGAAAGCAGCAAAAAATTAGCCATTAAGAATCGACACATGCGTAGTACGTTGATACTTGTGTGCATTTTACCTTCAAAAAATTAATTTTGAAATTATCTTTCAAGTTTAAAAATTTTGTAGAGCAATAAATTAATGAATAATCAATTTAATTATTTAAATTAACAGCAAAAAAACGAAATTATCAACCAATAAACAACCCATTATTCAAGGTGGTAGCGGGAAGGTGAATCGGATCTCCGTGGTGGCGCGGGATGGAAAAAAGGGTTAAGAACCACTTCTATGTAGGAATCAGCCAAGCAGCCAATTATTGACTTTATAGCCGAGGTCGTTTCGACCAAATGTGACTGTGATTAGTGCTGCAATAGAAAAGGAGGCGGAAAAACTCCGCAAATAATTTGCACGTGGCCTAAACACGCTATCAAGCAATAAACACATCATATCGTGTTTCTCACTAATAACACTATAAAAAAGTATTCACTTTATTAATTATTCAATAATGCACTTATTATCACGGGGAAAAAAAAAATCAGTATTTTTTAAGTATTCATTCATTTTTTGTCGGCGAAAATGTGCAATAATAATAATATTAGAAAAAGAGAGACGGTGTTCTTTTGTGGAGATTTTGTGTTGAAGCCGCGCGCACATCCAGGATCGATACGAGGAGGATAAGCTCCAGGACCTGCTCCCGGGAAAAACGTGTGGATTGATTGACCTTCATCTCACCACCACCGACCTTGACCTCCCTATAGTCATGATCTTCCCCCCCCCCTATAAGAATAATGTGGAGGGGGAGAAATGCATAAAAATGCAATTACTATTTTTTTGCTCGTGGATGATTAATTCACGGATGTTAAGTAAAAACCACACACGCACGCTCTTTGTGAGGAAAAGTATTATTTATAATTTCTTTTTGGAGGGCTTTTGTTTATGCCACATACGTATGTGCTTAGCAGTTACGTTAGTATTGTATTAATTATTTTTGCATTATTTAGTTAGTGTTAGAAACAGTGCATTTCTTAAATACTTATTCGTACAAGAGTATGACTATGAAAAAAATATGCGAGGGTGTTTCAAAAAGAATGCAACAAAGTTTGAGGCATATACAGATATGCTCAAACCGCGGCCCTTGAACCCTATGTTATAATGTTATAAAATGACCTTAATGCAGGGGTCTTTAACTTTTCGGGCACTGTATATTTCCATGAGGCCTACAAGTAATAGCGTAGCATGTTGATAAACACAGTGGGCTCGGGCTTCGAGTCAAACAAGGGGGGGGGGGTCCTTGTATATTCATCCTATAGTACAGTCGAATCCCGTTATAACGAAGTCCAAGAGACCGGAGAAATCACTTCGTTATAACGAAATTTCGTTATAAAGGAATTCCAGTTTTTTTGCATTGTTCCTACGTAAACTTATTTTTGGGATTAGAAACGTGTTCGTTAAAACGAGATTCGACTGTATTTGCAAATTGCATTCATTCTGAGATTTTTTTTTTTAAATTTTGTTGTGAATTTTCATTAATTCTGGAGAATGTTTTCATTAATTCATTTATTTTTTTTACTGAATATGAATTTAATTATTTTTGAAATTATTTTTTTCATTAAATAAGAATTTAGTTAATTCTGAAATTATTTTTTCATTAAATAAGAATTTAATTAATTCTGAAATTATTTTTTCATTAAATAAGAATTTAGTTAATTCTGAAATTATTTTTTCATTAAATAAGAATTTAATTAATTCTGAAATTATTTTTTCATTAAATAAGAATTTAATTAATTCTGAAATTATTTTTTCATTAAATAAGAATTTAATTAATTCTGAAATTATTTTTTCATTAATTTACCATCAAATATGCATTTTCATTAATTTTTAAATTTTTTAAAAATCAAATAGGGGTTTCTGAAACTTTTTCATTGAATGCGAATTTACATTAATCCGGAAATATTTTTTTGCAGTATGAATTTTCGTTAAAATATTTTTTAATTTTAATATTCTTAAAATATTTTTTCATTAAAATTCTTAAAATATTTTTTCATTAAAATTCTTAAAATATTTTTTCATTAAAATTCTTAAAATATTTTTCATTAATTCTGAAAATGTTTTCGTTATATATTAATTCTGAAATTATTTCTGCATCCAAATATGCATTTCCATTAGTTTTTTAATTTTTTCATCAAATATAAATTCTGAAACTTTCTTCCATTGAATATAAATTTCCATTTTTATCCTGAAATATTTCTTTTTTAAATATCAATTCTCATTAAAATTTTGAAATTATTTTTTCATCAGACACGAACCTTCATTAATTCTGGAGAAAATTTCTTTCAATGATTCTGTAAATGTTTTTTCATTAATTATGAATTTTCATGAATTGTGAAATAATTTTCTTTCACTAATAATTCTGCAATCATTTCTTTCAATAATTATGAAATCATTTGTCTCATTAGTTCTATAATTCTTCGTCATTAGTTCGGAAATTGTTGTCTGAAAGTAAATTTTTGTGGAATAACTTCGCCAATTCTATGCGCATTTTCATTTTTCCAGCATTTAAACTTTGTTACTACGAGCATGTAAGCGTTTTTCATTAGAGGGGCCGCCACTGCAAACAGCTGTGAGGGCCAAGATTCTTATATAACGTCTGATGTGAATAAAACACCCAAAAAAACTGACATCTTTTTTACATAAAAATGAATAAAACCTCCTTCCATTCTGTTTAAGATTTCATTATCGATGAAAAAAAAATTTGAAATGTGGATTCTCTACGCTGTTGTAAACTATACAGGTTTGTCCTGTAAGTGTTTATGTGGCCTTTATCCCATCAACCGTCCGTCGTAGAGGTATATTTTCAAATGCACGAAGCCGTTCAAAAACTACCCTGTACCAGTTTTAAGAATGAAAATACGGTGTGTAACAAAATAACAAAAATCAAAATTTTTATACGGTCCCCATGTTCTCTAACTTCCAATTAGAAAGTTGTTGCCCTGTCTCTTCTGAGACCAAAAAAAAAAAAAAAAAATCAGCTGCAGAGTTATTAGCGAATTCATTGGACGGGACGGGTTCTACTTTATAAGTATCCCGTTATACCTATACAAAATGATTTTGAAACTGGAACATATCCATATCATTATTATCACCAGGAGGGAATACAACCCAGGGGCGGCAAATGCACGTGGTCAAAAAAATAAAGAAAAGAAAAAAAAAGACGGCGTAATAACGGGAGGAGGGCGTCAAAGCTATAAATCAGACTTGACACGTGGCAAAGAGATAACCGCTAAGAATATAATGAGACCACAAGCACTTAAGAAGAGATGAAGAACCGTATTAGTGATAGTCGAGTGAGGGGCTTAAACACGAGAGCTTGTTGATGACTGACGCTAGAGGGCGCTGGAAAATGTTTTCGCGTCCTCGTCGTCGAGAAAAAGCACAAAAGCCGCTAATTAGTAGCCGCTAACTGCTTATTCACAAGCGAGAAATTACCTGCCTCTTAGAACTTTATCATCTGAATTTCGTCATTTTTTTTTCGTAAAAATACGCCTCTTCATTTACTTTTTTTCTTCTACCATCTTAAAAGACGTCCTCTTTTGTGAAGAGTATAAGATAACCAACAGATTAGGACATTTGCTTTTAAGTATAAGGCGGAGGTGATTCCCCCCCCCCCACCCCACCCTTCCCATTCAGGCACTTTTTCTTTTCAATGGCTTCTAGAGAGAGAGAGAAACAGGCCATAATGAGACCGCTGACATTAACTTTCCATTGACTATCATTGCCGAGGAAGAGAAAGTAATGAGTAACTGCTTATAGCAGAGCTTCTATTTTACGTATAATTCTTTCGAAGAACATTCATAAAGTAGATTAATTGACGCCTACATAGGTCCCAATAAAATGGGGGGGGGGAGGGGTCAGGCAAGGCTCTAGCCTCTAGCCTGGGACCCGAAGATCAACATAATTATTTGAATTTTTAAGTAATTTATTAAACGTTTGTAATGTATACACGGTATGTACAGCAAAAAATATTAATTACCAAAAGTTATGCTGTATTCCTGGTCCCGGGACTCCAAAAAAAAAGTCTGCACTAATCATGACCGTCAAGAATCGTGAGCCCTCCATTAAAGTGTATATTTTGAAGGCCCCTATGTGATTTGAAGTACTACCTACCATTTTACAGCTTATTATCGAAAATGAATGTCAGATCTCATTATCATGGGGCCCTAAGGACTCGAGGCCTCAGGCAAATTCTATATATCTATTGGCCATAGATAGAAGAATCGAGACACTGCCTTTGTTGAGTGTTGAATCTCAACCGGACCCCTTGCGGCTTGCCCTGGGATAGAAGAATCAAGACCGTAATTTCTACGTGTGGCAGTGATTTTCAGCCGCACCCCCCTTTTTCCGGTTTCGAACCCCACCGTCGCTATAGTGGTGGTCGGCTGAAGTTGGTTTTCTGTGGTTCCCAACTTCAAGCTGCGATTGCGAGCCGATCTCCCCTTTAAAAAGTTTCGACACAGAGAGCGACAGACCTACAAACAGTACAAATGTAATTCAATTTTAACACATCACTCACTTCCCTTCTGAAATATAGATGGCGGCACTGAAAAATCAAACACAACACTACATATGCACTCTGACTGTTAGGTACACACACACAGTTACACTTCCGGCACAACTCACTAGGTAGTAAATCGCCCATAGATGGTGATAGACTTGAGTTGTGATCGGTTTGAAAGCCGCACCCCTTGCGACAATGGAATAGAATAATGAAACATTGCTTTTGTTACGAGTGGCAGCGATTCTCCTCCGAACCCCCTTGCGGCTTGCCCTATGATAGAAGAATCATGACACCGCCTTTGCTGCGTGTAGCATTGATATTCAACCAGATCCCCTCCCCCCCCCCCAGCGAAATTAGAATCAAGACACTGCCTTTGTAGCAACGATTCTCATCTGGACCCCACTATTGGCCCTGGGATAGCAGAATCGAGACATTCCCTTTGTTGCGTGCCGATTCTCAACCGGACTCCTTGCGGATTGCCCTGATAGAAGAATTGATATTCTGTATCTTTTGCGTGTAGCAATCAATACCAGCTTCTGCAGATTGTGTTGTGTATGTGTCTACTGTAGCTGGTGTTGACCAGACCCCTTTGAGGCTTGCCGTGTGATACGAGAATCGAGACACTGTCTGTTACGTGTAGCAGTGATTCACAAACTGCCCTATTGCGGTTAAGGAAGGTCCACGGCTGAAAATCAAGTGAAAGGGGGAAGCTGTGCTTAAAAGGGCCACTGTGACAGAATAACGTATCTAAGTGAAATATGATGGGAAAAAGTGCAACTATTAACACCGGGTAGAGCATTCACAAAGATGAATGGAGGTCCATCCTTATTTTTATAAAATATTTTGTACACTGTAAATTTACTCAGAAATGAATTTGATGGATCCTGATAAAGACAGGGAAAGGGGGGGAGGGTCACAAGAAAAACAATTTGCTCCAAAGAGGGCCATGGGCAAAAAAGGGTTAAGAAACACTGGCGTATAGGATACCACTAAGTTTTGGAGCACCAAGGGCTGCAGTCACGGAACATCACTGAGCAGTAATTTCTTCTCAAAAATTATCCAGGTAGAAATAGTGGCTTTTAAAAAGAGAGGTTTCAGTTCCCTCTCCCCAAGGTTAAATGTGGATGCAAACTCGTAGCAAAACTGGTTTGAAACGCCCTCTATCAGACAATTTTTAAGTACAGTAATTATTTTTATTGCAGCATCTTTGAAAACCCTTTGTATGGTACGGATGCAAATTGCTCCGAACGGACCAACCAATTTTAAGCTCACACTACATACATCTGTTTTCTTATAAATGATACTGTTTTTATACTAGTTAATGTGTAGTTCATGCCCATTAATATTTTTGTTCAATCCATCTACAGGTCAGTTTCTGTACTACAGTGCGCCGGCAGCCGACCAATACGTGAAACTCGAGCTAATCAGCCCTCTATTCGAGCCATTGACAAAACCCACGTGTGATTTGGAAATGTTTCTGCACATGTACAACATGGATAGGGCGAAGTTCAACATCATCATTAAAGCTACGAATACGACGTGGGAGACGAAAGTGTTCGACGGAAACAGCGCGCACAGGTATGGCATTAATAAATTATGTAGCTTATAGGAAAATTTATCTCACGATGCGATTTTGTTAAGCCTCAAAGTTCTCTTCTACATTTTCCCGATTTTTCTCATGGACCGAGGAAAAAATTCACACCATGTGATGTGAACAAATGGTTTTTCCCAAATCATTATCAGCATTTTTGACGTCCTCGGTAGAGGAAACTGCTGTACATTGATATAGTAAACCTACCTTGAAACACTTGAAATAGTTTTGACAGCATTTGGTTTTCTTTGCTGATGTTTTTGGAGTACAAGAGATTAGAAATACATAAACTTACAACTGAACGTGGTTTCAGCTTTTTGTCAATGGCATTGACAGAGAATTTGCAAGTATGCACGTAAGGTAAAACAAAAATTGTGTTATTTTTACTGTGGTTCTTCTCAACGTTCCAAGTTTAGTGAATTATATTAACTAATTATGTAATCTATGCATTCTCCTGATAAATCGTACCAATTGCTCAATCATACCAAGCATCATGAAAAAATGTTATATTTTTCACAAATAATAGAGCAACGTGTACCTTGGAACAGTATAAAACTTGAAATTTTCCTTTGTTCCCTCGGACTACTCAACTTACGCTAATTTTTTAATAATTGTTGCTATGATTGTTGTGTGTGTAATGAACTAAAAGTTTTGGGATACACAAAATATTCTATGAGATAATGGCAGTTTTCGTGAAACTTTAATTGAAAAAATTTTAGCAAAAAAAATTCAATTTTTTTAATTCAAACATCTGTAAAATATTTAATTCTGAACACATGTCCGAGATCATGGTTTATTGCACAGGTAACGTTATCTGAAACACTGTTGAAAATTTTCATGAGAATAGCTTGCATATTTTTTGAGAAATTTTGTTCCGCGTGGAATAAAGTAACGGAATAAGAGGAATCTTCAAAAAGCGCGTTTAAAAACTGTTTGATGCCTTTGAAACCATTGTTCCAGATGATTTTAATCAGCCATTACTTTGTTCCTACTTATTGCATGCACAAGAATAAAATAGTTTTGGATTCTGTGTAAACATTCTTTTCCAAATAAATTTTAAAACAATTTTGGACAATTTTCGAAAAAAACGTCATTTGAACGTAGTCAGTTGCCTTAAATACAATTTAAATTTTAAATTTTAGTTCTACACTTCTTTCCTATCTCCAGCTACATCCATTTCTTCCTCTTCCATTCACCCTCGGTTATTTCCTAGTCGAATTTGTAGGAAAAAAGATAAAAGTTTACAGTATGTGATGCGTCAAACAGAAACTTTCACCGAAATGTGAATTTCCTTAGGAGAAGTGAGGAAATATGTTCGTTTTTATTACAGCAAATGTTAACATCACGGATGTTTTACCTCTAACGAAATTACCTAGCATCAAAGGAATCGACAGAACTAAAGATTTAGAAATAGAATTTTCCGTTCTACAAGTATAATAAGGAATAATTATGCATTTCATCTACATTAATACGTTCCTATTTCCACATTATTGTTGCTTTTGTTTATATTAATTTTGTTATTATTAATAATCATATTTCCACCAGGATTTTGATATTTTAATACATGATTTATATTAAAAAAAACTTATTGTATTATTTTTGTTGTGAATTTGTTGTTTTTGTCTGGTAATTTTACCCAGTTTCAAGATGCAACAGTGCATGCTTCAAGGTACAAGACCCCCTCGTTGTACTTTGTATTATTTTTGCCTTTTCAAAAATCCATATTTTATGATTACAGTAAGAAAAAAAGGTAATTTATGAAACTATATGATGTTTCGTACAATATACAGTTAAAAAAAATGAGTTTAGTGAAATTTTTACGGCAAAAACTACTTGAGAAAAAAAAAGTTGAAAAAAAATATGTGCCAAGGTATAACAGTCTCCACTACATACAGTACTGTACTATACATTATGTCCATCTCTAACCCAATAACTGATGGTAATGTATCTCTGAATGTCTGGATATCATGGTCTGACTTTTCAATATACAGAAAAGATAGGTTTTTCTATCATTAAGGGCTATTGAAGCTCGTTGTAACACTGAACTGTAACATTAACTGACACCCAAGTGTATCAATAACTACTCTTGCTGCTGAAGTTTCATACAGCTTGAAAAGAAAGCGTTATTGATACCCTTTGGTGTCATTTCAATTTTTTGGGCACATCTTTTTACTCTAATTTTTTTTATATAGATTTTTTGCTAGTTTTCTCAAATATTTCCTTTAATCTACAATATTACCTGAGAATCGCTTCCATCCTCCGTCATAATTTTAGAAGGACGATCATTTTGTCCTTTCAAGCTGTCAAATCTTTTGAATGTTACCCCATCACCGACATGAGATCTTTTGACCATTTCTTTGAAACTTATATGCCGGGTGATTTTGGGCAAAATGTGTGAGCATACGTTCCGCCTTCTTCATATTTTTTTTGTCTTCCCGCCGTTCCCTTAACCCTTAAAGACCGAGTTCGATTGACCGTGCGGGTGAAATACTTAACAAACATTCATGTTATTAATTAAAGAAAAAATAATTTTTTTTTTCAGAATTATCGGGACAAATTTTAGAATTAATAAAATAAATAACTTCAGAGTAAATAAAAGTGTTCAAAATTTTGGGAAACTTGTTCAATAACGGGGAGTACCATGGTATGCCTTGGTGGCCCGGAGGCGTCATGGAAAATTTTTATTTGACTCAAAATATAATGGAAAAAGTTGAAGACCCCACCCCTGTTCTGCGTGTACCTATGATATAGTCATGCACATTATCTATTGTTACGGTTTCCGGCATTGCTGAAAATACGGAGCAAAACCTGACATTTTTAACCCTTCAAGACCGGGAAAAATTTTTGGAGAAACACTTTTTTTAAATTTATTTAACAACGCGACAGACACCGTATCATAAAATACAAAATAAAAATACAATACAAATGAAAGACAACACAACAAAACAATACATACACTCAGAGCTGCATAATAAGGTAATAAACTGCTGTGAATGATTTACTTCTGCCTTTAAAATTTCGGCCCACCAGTGTGGTGGTCAACAAAAAAAATTGAAAATACAACCCCTTTCCCCCCCCCCCCCTAAATTTGCCATCACCAAAAGTTTGCCAGCCGAGACATGTAATCTTCATTGCTCCCGTCTGGCTCCGATCTTGATACAACACATGTCTGTAAAACTTAACAGCATCATAAGGGTCCCCCTCCCCCGACAAGGGATGCCCTGGGACCTCTTTACCTGATTGCCAGTACCAGAAGGATAAAAACTTCCAATTTACATACATATTTTTGGACGTCTTAGATCATTTCCTAATTTCATATTTTCATACCCCTGTAACGTACGTCAGAGGCACCGACATGAAGACATGGGGGGGGGGGGCTGAAAGTTTCCAGTCGTCCCGTTTATGAGAGACTCAACTCCATACGCAGGATAGGGAAAGGTGCGGTAAATTGCATGTTCATTAATTATTGGGGGGGGGGGATGGGAGGTCAAGCTCCCCTCACAAAATTTATTGGAGTGGGGGGGGGGGGGTCCTGAAATATCCTCAGCCTCCACGTTACGGCACGGCACCTGTGGCTTTCGTATGAGTAATCATCCTCCGGAACCTTCACTTTGTTATCAAGGGTCAACAAATGCGAACCCTCCTTCCCCCCCCCCTCGAATGCTTACGTATTACTTGAATTACCCCCCCCCCCCAGTAAGTGCTGCCACCTATCGTTCAAGTCAGCCACTCGTTCAGAAACACGTGTCCCTTATTTAACTTTTTGAAATCCGGCCACACATCCAAAGACTACGAGATACATAATACCGATCTAAACAGGTAAGATATTTGATACAGTACATGCTTTGAAGAGCATCCATCGATGAAAAAAAAACAACAGAAAACACTTTTTTCCTTTGATCAATAGAGAAAAAAAAAAAAAAGAACGCTAAAATGTCGACGCAAGTTCTTCAAAACGACCGCTTTTTCTATAAATTCTTTCTTTTTTTTAATAAAAAGGCGCAATAAATAGAGCGTAATCCTTAAAAGAGCACATTTTGGGTAACATTACAATACTTTTTTCCTCCAATTTCTGCTCTTATCCAGGAGAAAGAAAAAACCTCTTTTCCTCATCCCTTTATTGAGGGAGAAAAACAAATATCAAATACGTTTTTCGCGGAGAAATTTCTCGGAAGTCTCCGTAAAAGCCCTTTTTCCTTTAAAGAAACGGATCCCCTCTATTATCTTTCATTTCCCCCGATTTTTGTAACGAAATTTTATATGGTACTGACTCGAAACGGACACACAAAGAAAACGTTACCGCGTGGGTAAAGAAAAGGATAAAAAAGATTCCATCTCTCTCTCTTGATTTTCTTGGAGAAGCTCTAACATATCGGAAAATGCTTGTGGAATTTGGTTCTCCAAAGCTGTATCTGCGTGGACTGTATTATATTATGCAGTTCTGTGAAGGGGGTTGTTAATAAAAAAAATGAAGATAACTCTTTGGGGTTTTTTGTGTTACGTTTATCAACTGTTCAGAGACCATGACGTAGTTTATCTTGGCTTATCTCGGTTGTCTGTGTCTCGAGTGTGTGTGTGTGTGTATATGTATGCGTCTTGTGCAGAGTATTTTATGTGCCTGAAGAGCTTGTGTATTTTGTGTATCTGTCTCGAGAAAAGACTGCGTCACGTGACATTCGACTACGCCGATGTCGTATTTTAGGTGGAAATGTCACCGGGAGAGAGATTCAGCGCAATGATGCATTGGCGAGTTTTGTTTGGACTTGATGGATCTTGTTTGGATTTATCCAAACGATGTATCACTTAGTATTTATATAGACATGGCTACGGTAAATACGACAAATTGGTTAATATTTACAATATAACCGGTTTTATTTTCGGTTATAGTGCATAACTACCCACCGTTTTGGTTTGTTATTATGCACAATAACCAAATTTATAATATTTCCGTAACATATGTATCTTCAGGGTTTGAGTATCAGTATGCAGTCCAGTATCGTGCACAGTCGCCAGTTTCACCGCAGAGAGCAACACAGGCCTCTACAACAATACAATTATTCAATCATTGCACTTCACTTATAATTAGAAAAATTGATGGTAGATGACAGCACACTACGCATAACAATCATTACATAGAAACAAACTTCACATAGGTTCACACACATAATTTGTAATTCGTTAAAGTTCCGCAGAGGAATGTGGACGAGGTGCATGTATGGTTTAGTAGTGGTGGTCCAGTATCGTAAATCGCAGTGTTACGATTCTTGTGCTCGTGATGACTCGAAAATGGGTCGCACTTCATAGTGTCGCGACTTGTCACAATTTATAGTGTCACGATGCTCTAAAGTCTCGCCACAAAGAGCATCAGTCCTACAATGGTACAAATATTCAATTATTACACTTAACTCACATAATTTTAAAAATAAGATGGCAGTACTAAAAAAAATTCATGCACAGTACTATAAACGCACCCAGATTAAACCTGCACACCTGCACACTTCCAGCGTAACTCGTTCGTGGGTAAATTACCCATGGCGATAGATCGGAGTTGCGCTCGGTTTGAAAGCAAAAAAGGAAAGTGCCACGGTGATCACGAAGTCTCGAAAGCTGGTCCAGTGTCATGATTCTCGTGTTCACGAAGTCTCGAAAAACGAGTCTCACTTCACATTGCCAAGACTTGTCGCCCTTTACGGTGTCACGATAAGGATACTTTGACATCTTCATAAGGGGATGTAAAGGAGGATGTGACTTGTCTTTCAAGTTCAGGTGTCACGATGCTCGTGGAGGAACATTTTGGAGAATCATTGGAATATTATGAAGTGTGGTCGATTTCTGAGACTTCGCGAGCAAGAGCATCGTGATTGTGAATGTGACCAGTTTTCAATTTCGACATAGCAGGTTGGTGACATTCCACGTTGAAGCAGGCTAACACTTTCTCAAACCAAAGTACCGATATTCTGTTCCTAGGAGGAAATTCAAGTAATAATATATTACGTTTATCGCAAATCTGGTTCCGTGTTATCTCATGGACATACAGGAGCACCAAGTAATGATGTGCGTGTGCGCATTCTTTCACAACTACAGTTAGTCTGCCTAGTCCATGCGAAGCTAGTCCATTTTATCTTGATATCATCACGTGTTTATCCATGCTAGTCAATACTATCCACACCACTGCCTTTTGGCACGCTTTTCATCCCAAGAAAAAAACTCCTATCAAAGTCTAACGGTACTTGAATCAATTCCTCTAGTGTTCATTCAACTCGTGGGGCCCCACCAGTTGCCAAATCAAGAGTAAGGGATAGAAATAACGGCAGAATATAATGTTTTGTCAGTAAAATTGAAACTATGGATGCAGTTGAATGGACTAATTTGGAAAAGAAATCGTAATCTTTGATGCATTGCATCTACTAGCTGGGAACCAGAAAAACCATGACTATGTATCAATTTCTGAAGAAGCATAAAAATTTAATGCCTAGATTGCCCATTTTTCACCATATTACTTCTGCGAGTTTTCTGGGTCATTTCACTAGTTAGGCTTATACGCCGAAGTGTTGTTCCTGATGTGGCCCGCGACGCTGCAGCCAACCATTATGTTGGCCCTTGGATAGTGAGAAGCTGGCCACCCCCCTGCTTTAGATCCTTTTTTTTTACCTTTATTGGGCGTCAGTGTCTAAAAATCCATGTTAACATACGTTTCACACAAGTCATTTGCGACTCTAGGTCCCACTGACATTTTTTTTGTCTTGCCGTGTACTAATGTTAGTTCAACAATTTTATGTGCGTGTTGACAACATCTTGCTTATTTCGCAAGATTAATTCTCGCCAAAATTATAACTCGTCCTTCTCATTTTGGTGATGAGTTCTGGGACAACAGTCGAACTCCCGATTTAACACCCCCATTTATTTCATCGAATAATGGCACTATAATGAGTTTGGCGTTGTATCGAATCACGGTTTTACACGTGTGAGGTCTAGAAATGGAAGATTTGTTCAATGAAAATTTCTAGCGCTAAGCGGGTTTGGCGTGACGTTGGGAAGCGCAATAACGGGGTTCGACTGTATATTGTTTCATTCAAATAGTCATGCACTCTTTGCTCAACTCGAGGGAATAACGTCAGTTTCACTATATATACATATTCTGATATCCATAAACGTTTTCTCTTCCTATTACGTGTATAGAATTTGTCCTTTCACTAGAAATAAAGGAATGGCTGTAAAAAAACTCTCTGCCTTCTATAAAAGAAATTCTTGCCCCCTCCTCCTCCTCAACTCTGAAGGCTATTTTTTTTTTCCGGAATGCCAAAGGATGAAGGATTTCAATTCCGTTTTATTCAAGGTAAAGCGATTCGTGAAATCTCTGGTGTGAAATATGAAAACTGCCTTCCGGCATAGGGTGGCATGAGGTATTTTATTTTTAGAAACGTGTTTCCATACGTCCGGAGAGACGCGCATTTCTCTTTCTCGCTCGCAAGACATTTTTACCCCCTCCCCCGAGGCGTCAACGGAGGAAAAGGAAATATCCCGAGCGTGAAATCCACGAAAAATGAATCCCGGGATTCCTTATGCCTTCCTTGAAAGAATTGCCCAAGACTATTTTCATCAACGACTGAAAAGTATCAAAAGAAAAAAAAAAAAGTGTGAACACATTATTTATATTTTCATCGACAGTTTTATACTGTCAAACTCTGTTATTACGAAACCTCGGAATAGTGAATAAGTGATTTTTCCGGCTGATTTCCGTGGAAAATAATGTTAATGTAGCTTGCTTTAGAGACCATGAAATGTAATGATCTCAGATATAACGGCAAATTCTTTTTCAGCATGTTTGCTCTCGAATTCGTGTTTTCCCAGGGATATTTTTAGAATTTGTGTTGAGAATATTGTATCTCTATTGATGTGTGCTTTTTTACTTGCGGTAACCAAAACAAGAGTCTCTCTCTCTCCAGGGATCTAAATCATTGGCCAACGTTGGAAACTGGAGCTCATTGGCTCACCGGGCTGACTCATTTGCTATCTTTGAGCAAGTGTGTGGCTCCAGTATTATCGCTATGACCCAGGGTTTTTCAACCGGTGTGCCACGAAAAAAACTTTAAAATTTTAAAGGAAATTTAAAAAATTATTTTCTACCGAAGTCCAAATTTTATAACAATCATATAACATTAATTATAACATTAATTATGTTGAAACGAAAATTGTAACATTCACGATATTGATTATACGCGCATATAGATGCATGCTATAATAATAAGATAGTGGTATATTATATCAGGATTCTCCATAGTAAAGGGCTGTTTCCATGCTTTTAAAGTGGCGCTTGTCGCTTTAGCTTAGAAGGAGTTGTCTCGGAGCGACTGCGTGACGCCACTGCTCAAACACTTTTCGGCAGATAAAATATCACACGGAAATGTGCTAATTTTTTACATTTTGGTTGCTTATTTTAGTGTTTTAAGGGAATGATCTCTCGTTTATGATGTTGCTTTAGAGTCAAAAGTATGCGCGTGTGTGCTATTTTTATAATCTATAAGCTAAAAAATGTAATTAACTATTTCTTAGATTTTATATATATAAAATCTAAGAAATAGTTGGTAAGTATTAGATTAGACATTATTAGACTTAACTATCAATAGACAAACATCAATAGGGGGTGTTGGTACAGCGCGTAACGAAACGACCCTATTATATAGCCCTGGTACTATATAGTCTTGAGTCAGTTGAGACTGGATTTTAGACATTTTTCGGACTTCTTGGAAAAATAATGGAGAAATCTTCTGTAATTTCGGACATGTGCAACCAACGGTTGTTAGTCACGAATGAATTTTTGGGACAAACAAGAAAATGATGAAAAAAAGTATGTTTTTGAGGAACCTTGTAACACGAAAAGCTGGGAATAATTTGCAACTTTCAAAAAATATTTTACTTGCTTTCTGCAATATTTGTAAGCATTTATGTGACAATAGTATAAGATATAAAAGTTTCTTCTGAAAAATTCAGATTTTCGTCGCTCGCATGGTTTTTTTTTTTTTTTTTGGTTATAGCATGAGAAGTTTCCAACTAAATTTTACGAAATTTTCAGATAATTTGATATCATACATGAAACACACCGTAATGAAATTTGAGAAGTGAAACAATTTAATATTCAATGAAAGATATGGGTATTTTAAGAAGAAAAAAAAAATTCAAGTGTGTAATAGCAGAAAAAATCGATTCAGTATTTTCATTGCCAGATGAAAATTTCAAGGAAAAATTTCAGTTGAATATCGTTTAAGAGTTCAGAAAGATGCCGACAATATATCGTGAGCTGTAATTTAAGTTACTTGCTGAAAGTAGCAGTATGTTGAAAAGGCTTATTTTTTGAAGGCTTTGGCTTGTTCTTGTCGGTCCTCAAATTACTTGTCGCATTTATTTATTTATTGCTGGCCAATGAATAAATTATTACAATATTTATTGGTGGTCCACAAATTATTTCCTCCCATTTCCTTAGGCCCGAGAAATTGTCCACCTACTTTTATTTGTCCGCAGCTGTAAAAAGGTTGGAAAAATTGTTTTAGACTATCATCATTCTTCTCTCATATTACGTTAGTATAAATCGAATACTGATTTCCGTATTCTATCCTATACAATGACACAGGGGTAGGTACAACAGGTACTTCCCCATATATACCGACAGCTCCAAGAGCCCTGGCCATGTCGGTTGTGCCTACATCTGCTGTGAGGAGACATCTTTCAAACTTCCCGACACATTCTCTATTTATTTGGCGGAACTGTACGCAATCCTCCAGGCTCTACGTCATGCACGACGCAAACGCCACCGGCGATGCATCATTTATAGTGACTCTCTCAGCGCATTGCAAGCACTGTGTTCCTTCACTTTCAACACTCACCCATTCATCCATGCCATTTTTCATGAACTACATTACCTCACTCATCACAGAAAATTTACCTCACTCATCACAGAAAATTTACCTCACTCACAGTAAAATTTTACTGGGTACCAGGTCATATTGGAATACCGGGCAATGAGAAAGCAGACACTGCAGCTCGAACAACAACTAACATTGACATTAACCTTTTGGTTTCTGCCAGTGACCACTTCTCAATCCTCCAGGAAGTGATGCATTGCTGCTGGCAGGATCATTGCAATAACCAGGCAGATAATAAACTACATTCCATTAAGCCCAAACTTGGTCATTGGCGTTCGAGCTGCAGAACTAACCGAAAAGAGGAAGTTCTGCTTGCCCGGTTACGCATAGGACACAGTCGCCTCACACAATCATATCTATTATTACGAGAGAGTCAACCAGAGTGCCCACATTGTCAAAGTCCATTGACCATTTGTCATGCTTTTACTCGTTCACATCATCGTCATCATTTTACGACCGCTTTTGGTCAGTCATCTTTCACTTCATGACATTTTATCTGACCATAGCGATGCATCTCGCATTTTTAAATTCATCAAAGCCATTGGTTTATAGGGCAAATTATAGTTTTTACAATTTATATCATTGTTTTACGTTTCATGTTGCTTTTTTATCATGCACAGTTTGACATGACAAAAGGACATTTTTCTTATTTTTATATCATGTTTTGGCGCAGTTTGACCAAATTGGTCCTTGCGCCAATAAATTTAAAATCCAATCCAATCCTGTACAATGAAATTAAAGAAATCTTTTAAAGAATAAAATGGCTGACACACACACAAAAAAAATTCAATGTGTGTAGATAGATTTCTACACCTTTACACCAAATATCATTTCCATTAAAATAAATGAAATCGCACGCAATAAATCCGTGAGTGTCATGATTAACGTATGAATCATAGCAACAGCGAACCAAAACAAATCATTGTCTCCGTACAAGGATCCATGAATATGAATGGCTAACAAAACTAATCGTTCAATTGTCTCACAGGAAAGCTTTTTGTATTATCCGTTTCTTTGATAATTATGCAAGACCACAGACAAAATACGCTATTAAAGGGTTCTTTTTTTTTTAAAATCCCGATTCCTTTTATTCTGCTTCTTTATTTAATTACTAAATTCATATGCATAATCTCATCATTTATAATATGCAAATGAGGAAACACGCACGCTCACCGAGAGGTAATTGGGAAAAAGGAGACACCCTGTTTCAGGTTAGCCCATTTTTTAAGCGCTCTTCAAATTCTTGACCAAATAGCACAGTTTTTACTTGACCAATAGCACACATGTGGGAAAGACAAACAGTTGTCTCATTTTGCCATTACACGTTTACCACATGTCCAAACGGAAATGCGTGATTGCAATTAAAGGTACTTAAAAATGTGCATAAACTCTCTCGGTGGCAATTACGAGATATCTCTCCAAACTTGATGCTTTGTATTTGAGCAATTACGAGATATCCAGCCTCCTCAATATAGCCACTGGATAAACTCCGGCCGACTCATCATCCGCGATTAATGAAAAGTGTGACGTCAGTATTACCGCTACAGCCAATAGCTGTCCCCCATGCCGTATTTTTAAGCGATTAGACATCACATCGAACGGAGAACTTTTTCCACCCTCCTTGAGCCGGCTACAAATGTTTTACACACAAGGCGTCCTACGCCTTAAAACCCTCTCATTTTGGCAGGAAATACACTACGCAAGTCAAAAGCAATGGTATCGTCAGATACACATTGCAAAGACAAATATCCAATGATATTACTCCGATTTGAATACCTTTTCCCGTCTGGGTAAGGCCGAATAAGAGCCCACTGCCCTTTTTCGTAGCAAATTGTTTTTCGCTATATCTCGACAGTTCATTACGAAAATAGACGAAATTGGTATCGTTTGGTAGCTATTCCAAAGACGAAGATAACCAGTACCTACCACGCGATTCAAGGCACAGAAAACGTATTCACGTCAAAACTTGCGGCCATGTCTATGGCACAGCCTATCCCATTTTTTAGCGAATGTTTTACCCAATGCTCCTTGTAGTAGCCTTCTATCTCCCCCACTGGCGATTTTCCACCAACTTTAGTGATAGATGACAACATTACTTGCATTTGACAATTGTTTTGTGATAATTACTTATATCCCGTATATTTATGAAGGAAATACGATCAGGCTACGCATTTATCCAAAAAAATTATCGTATTGATACTTTTGATACTACCAGAAAACTTTTCGCGGACCGGATAGAACCATTTTGCGGGCCGCATTCGGCCCGTGGACCGGACGCTGAGCATCCTTAGCAAAAAGGGTTAAGAACATTGTTTATAGCATTCAGACATAATAAAGCCAGTCACCGATTTTGAGATGTGTGTAAATTTTTCCACGTACACAAAACTTTATAACGGCGTTCATTTCCTATGGACATTGATAAGGTCTTAAACAATTTACCACTCTGTAGGTCTTAATAAAAATGAATTAAATATTTAAAATTTCTAGAGCAATTTTCCTAACCATTCGGAATATTTTATAAAGCAGAAAAATGCATTATAAAGATCCGGTTTGTTACTTCAAAAACTTCAATTATGAAGCCTCATAAATTCTCAGAAAAACCGAAAAATAAATTGATGGCATCTTTCCGTTAGTGGACAAAACTGGGAAAATCGATTACGGAACCACAATTACAGCCCTTTTTTTTATTTTCTGCTCGAGATGAAAGGAGAGAGAGAGAGGCCATATATTTATTTTGTATTTCGCGGAAAATCGTTTATGTTGTTTAATTGAAAAGCTAGGAAATGAGATAAAGGCACTCTTTCACGAAGTGGGGAGGGGTGGGGGGAAGAAAATACATATAATTAGTCGAAAGATTAATTATTGTACGTGTTCGACAAACGAAATCGAAATCACTGTTATATTTCACAAACATCTGCTTAAAGAAGAGAGAAAATGACGTTTAATCAACTCGAAATATATCGCCTTTGCGATTACGCGAGATTCGTAATTATTCAATTTTTTTTTTATTACTTAATAGTAATAATCTCAAATTAATTTTTATTCGTCATTTTCTTAGATCTTTAAAAGAGAATGTTATTAAATACGTCGTATTTTGATGGGAAAAATACCGATGGTTATTATTTTTTTAAATTTTATTCCGAATTCCTTAAATGATGTTTTAATCAAATTACCGTCATTGTGTAAACATAAACCAGGTAAAAAGGAGACTATAATGATGCAATGAAAAATGACGTCATATGGATAAAAAAAAATCACCAATTAACTGTTATGCAGGGTGATTGAGAAAGAATTATTCGATTTTAAAATTAGAAACACAGAACGATAACTCGTACAGTCGAAATTTTTTAATTCAAAGTCCAAATTTTTTCAGAGAAAAGTTCGAATTATCCAAAGTTCGTATTATCCAAATAATCTATCCCGGATCCGTGAAATGACTACGAATTACAACTTAATCATTAACATTTTCATAAGATAATAATTATAAATTGTTAAAATTTTGTCATCAGTTACGCAACTTTTTTCATAAATTTCAATAATTTATAAATATAATAATTTTGATCTTAACTGTTACATTATTCCATTACTGTAATCAGCATGTCTAAAGAATTTTTCTGACCATGCTCAAAGCTTCATTTACAGAAACAATTCATGACTATCTGTTACGAAATTGTTTCCCCAAATTTTGCTTATCATTCTTATGATATCAAGGAAGTATATTTTCATTAATGTATTACAATCTGAACTTTCCGATAATTTTCGTACTCTTAACGACGACAAAATGATTCAAATTCTGAATGGTGTACCTTCATCTCATAGATTCAAAACCATAATCGATATTAAGTGGTATACATTCTCGATGCACTCTAGCTGAACAATGTTCAAATTATCAAAAACAGAGCAGAGAAAAACAGAATTTTTCAAAGTAATCGTTAAGAATTTTTGTTTAACAACTTGATCGAGAGAGTCTGACTTCGGGCGGAATTTTTCCCAAGTAAATTTGCGAATACAAAAATCATGATTTTTTCTCTCCAACTTTGAATTATACAAAAAATTCGAAAAAAAAATTTATACAAGAAATTATAACATTAAATTTGATAGAAATCTCAAGAGTTCGTAAAAAGTTCGAATTATCCAAAATTCGAATTAACCAAATTCCATTGTATAGGAATTTAAAGGGAAAATGTCTAAGTGGTTTTTAATTATAAAAAATTAATGATGCTGGTGTATCGTTTATGGAACTTTTTTAGTGAAAAATCGAAATGGTCTCTAGTTAGCAGAAAGTTTTCCGTGTTCTTTCGTTTGCGTGATGTCAGACGATAATCACCGTTCAGTGTTCATGAGTCTGGCGTGTGTTGAGGAAAAAATGTGTTACAAGCTATAGAAATTTACAAAGAGCTAAATGATGAGCTTAAATGACTGAAATTCCTCCTTCACATGTAAGAGAATATGAAGGTGGGCAATTTTTGCACCTAACTTCCATTAGAACGTGTTTTTGAAATTTTTCATATTGACTTGAGTTAATACGTGTGACTAAAGGAAGTTATACTGAAACACTCAAAAAAAAAAACCCCACAAATATTTTATCTTTCTATTCATGCACTATTTATAACTCCGCGTCGGTAATAAAAGAAAATCAAGTGAATCTTTCTGAATCACCCTGTATAATTTACCATTCTCCCAAGACAATATTTAGTAATTATTACTGTATGGATTAGCCTACCCGCGCTTATGTTTTAAAAAATAATTTTCAAGAGTTGTTTGTAATTATCTTGTGGCGCATGTCGAACTTAGAGCGTGAAGAAGTGTGTTTAGGTATACTATCTTCATCTATTCAAAAGTTATGACCACTTGAAGATTTCGTATACGATTACTTATGCGCAGCCTCTCATGATCATTTCTGTCATTGAGAATCATTTTTGGGATGCCCGGGAGTAAAAGCGATGAACATTGTAAATTTCACCTAATCTCGAATAACTCCTGAAATATGGCAGGTAGAATCATAAAAATAGCGTAGTGGTGTCACAATACGAGTACGTGCCAAACGATAAGAAAGGTTAGAACGCCGTCTGGTGGAAAATTCAAGAACTTTTGTGTTATCTTGAAATCTGAGCAAGATAGACAAAAAATTTCAACAACCAGGTCGTGCAACGGCAATTAGTTAATGAAGAACGCACTTGGTTAAGGACAATTTCTTATGAATATATTGAAAAATATTAATGTACTTGAGTCAGGCGCGATCAAGATTCGATATTTTGCTGCTTATTGATGAGTTATTAACCCTTGGTAAGTTGTTGTTACGTAAGTGTGGTATCATGTTGTAGGTTGCTTGTTCTCTACAGAGAGAGGTCCGTGGAAATCAAAAATCAAAGAAAGATGTTAAAAAGTTGCGAAGCAAATAATTTCATACTACGTACGGCGATCCCACACCAAGAAAGCTTACGAGTGCTGCTTTTTTGCACTGTGAGAAAAGCGGGCCAAAACTATTTCCTACAAATTTTTACTTTTTTTTTTTGCCAAATCAAGAGAAACCTTCGTGAATAGAGATTAGAAGACGCAAAAGCAGCTGCCCATGGACTAAATGACATTTTGGACAATATATCAGTTAAAGAGCTCCAAGATGAATATATTAAGGTTAACATTTTGGCATTCACGCACTAATATTTTCACGAAGCACCAATAAATCTTCGGCGCAGAGCTGACCTTGGGGTGTGAAGCAGGTGCTGCTGCACAGATACGGGATTAATGTGGAGGCTTTCACCAATAATGAAATTATTTCTTGCATCAATTCTGAATTTTCATAAATTCTGAAATAATCTCTTGCATTAATACTGATTTTCGTCAATTCTTGAATTATTTTATCAGAGTTAATTGTCAATTCTCATCAATTCTGGAATTATTTCATACGTTCATTTTGAATTCTCATCACTTCTCTGGAATTTTTTTTCCCCACTTTATTTTCTTTTCATTTTGAATTTTCATCAATTCTGGAATTTAAGTCTTCTGTTAATTCTGACTTTTCATTGATGATGGAATTATTTCTTTCAACTGTTTTTAATTCATCAAGTCTAAAATTATCATTACTTTCGGGAATTGTTTCTCTCAGTTTAAAATCACCTTCAGTGCGGAATTTTCAGCAGTTTTTGTGTCAGTTTATATTTATTTGTGTGTTTGAAATATTCTGTATGGAAATTTCTTAGCATTCATTTATATTCTGAAATAATGGATGCCGATTGTCTTCCCCTTCCAAATACAGTTGTATATAAAATCGGGCGGGGGTCCTAAATATTTTTGTGCCTCGCTATTATTTTCGCACCTGGGCCCCGCATCTGGTAAGGGCGGCCCCCCTGCGTTGGCGGAGAACTGTTTCGTAATCACTTCTCTGCATTTATGAATATGACAGTTCGTAATTCAATGTCTTTATTTTTTCAGTTAAGTTTTTAGAAGTAATTGCTTGAATTTGATTGCAGCTGGGAGAAACATCGCGAAAGGATCGGCGAGCAAAGCCAACCTTTCAACATCATAATCGAGATAATAAACCAGAACACGGCCCTTCCTTCACATGTTGCTATCGACAAACTCAGAACCGTCGGATGCTACGAGAGTAAGTTTCTTGATTTTCATATTATTTACGTATTTAATCAATTTGTCGAACCGAAATTTTCCTTGCACGTTATAATTTATTCGAAACTATACGCGGAGTAAATGATTTTTCCACTCGTATATCTACGAGGTATATTCATGATCGGTTATTATACGGATTCACGGGAAATGCTCATGCGTGTGAAGAAATAATTACAGATATTTTTTCATGGCTCCAATAATTATCAAAATGTGATAATAGTATTTTTAAATGGTGTCTTTAAAAAAAATAAAATTATGTTAACGTTAATAAAATAAAACATGTGCTTGTTAGTGACGAACTTGAAATATTGATCAGTTGTTTTCGATGTTCCCTAATGATAACTGCAGTCGATATTTTCGGTCGTTATTCTTAACTTGATTAATCATGTTAATCTTTCCGCACAAGTTTTTTACTCTTTCTTAGAACTATTTCTTTATCAAGTTTCGATATAAATTCTATTATCATTGAAGTATTGCATATAATACTTATTCTGAAACTAAAACATTTTTTTAGAACTTATAATCGCGTGTCTGACGTCAATTTCTGCTGATTATTTATTGACAATGATCAAATCTATTGATCGTACTATTTTGGGATGAATATATACATATTTTTCTACTTCAATTATGAAACTTCTTTTCGATGGTCACTGTTATAATTTAAATCGAAGTGTTAATGGGATTGATGCACGAACTTGGCTTCCCATGCTTTGCAATGAGAAAAATCATCAATCTTTAAAAGAACATTTTAAAACTTTCTATTCACTTTGGTTCCTTAATTTAATTTTTTTCATAAATTTTGAGAATAATTTCATAGAATCCAATGAAGGCTTCTAGGATCCTAACTGCCGATGAATTTTTTTGTAATCATTAAACTTCATCAACATGCACTTTTCCAAAAATCATCGAAATTTACCTATATTTTATGATATGAATTTATTTGTTTGTAATCATTTCAGTAATAAATCCTCGCCTTAAAACAGGTAGCATCACAGTATAAAAAAACATGTGAAGTTTCAAGATATTACAAGTACAAGTACAAGTACAACGCCACAACAGGCAAATTGCCCAACGAGGTGGCTGACTTAAGACCCTCATAGATCCCCCCCCCCGGAACCCCCAATGAATTGGTACATGCGGGAATGTGCGTGTACGTGTAGTGCAACCTGACGTAAAGTTTTTTTTGTTTCTGTGTAATGCTTGTTATGTGTAGTGCTGCCATCTGCCATCAGTTTTTCTAACTATGAGTGAAGTGTTATGATTGAATGATTTATCGTTGTAGGACTGTTGCTCTCTGTGGCGAGACTTTTTAACGGGGAGATCGGCTCGCATTTGCGCCTTGAAGTTGGGAACCACAGAAAACCAACTTCAACCGACCGCCACTGTGGGGTTCGAACCCGGATCCTCGCATCGCGAGTCCGTCACTATAACCACTCGACCACCACAGCGGCATAACCACAGCAAAATAAAAGTGTTTGAATTAATGTTCTTCATCTGAGAAAAAAACAGTTTTAAACAGAAAACACTTTAACGAAAAACCTTGACAAAATAAACACTGCTTGCAACATATACTAAAATATATGTTAAAAAGACTTTTAGTGCAGATAGAAATATTTTTAATGCAGTTAGAAGCAAAAAAAAATCAGTGTATTTAAATGTACAAAAATTCGAAGTATTTTGAAAAATTCAAACTATTGAAACATACCCAAGTTCAAAATATTTAAATATACAAAAATTCAAAGTACGTATTCAAATATACAAAAATTAAAAAAATGCATGTTTTGATAAATTTTCGTGCACTGACCTCCTCAACCTTCTTATTGCTATAACGATTCTTGAATCATTGATTGTCATTAATGTCGGTGTATCGATTATTTTATTCATCCACAGTCACACGACCAACCATCAACTGCGTAGGTCTCCAATTCCAGTGTTCGGACCTCATATGCAAAGAGGCCAAACAGGTCTGTGACACCGTCGAAGACTGTGTTGACGGTGAGGATGAACAACAAAACTGCGGTGAGTAGTTGACTCAAAATTTCAGAAAATCTGCAGGTTCCCCCTTTGATCTGAAAAGAATAATTTCTTGATTATTATGAATAATAAAATTGTATATTTATACTTGATTATTTTTTAGATAAAATGCCACGTAGCGCTTACTGCACGTTTGAATCGGACAACTGTGGCTGGAACAGTACAGAATCTGATAACAGTGTCTGGATTAGACACAGTGGAGATTCGCCAAACCAGAGGACAGGACCTTCATTCGACCACACTTATCAGAATAAAACTGGTACGTTCGATTACGTGTAATGCCACTTCAATTTGCACGCGAATTTCTCGTTTTTTGCATTTAATAATTCGATATTTTCGGATTGGCAACTCTGCACCATGTTACTAAAACGAATCGTGTTTTTTTTTATGTATTGGATTTAGGCGTTTACATGATGGCCAAGTTTCCATCCGGCCGTGCTTTTGGTAGACAAACATACCTCACCAGCGCTGTATTTGATCCACCCCCTGTCTATCACGGCAATACACATTCCAGGTACTACAACAGCTGCCAGGTACGATACCATTAGTTATACTTCCAGTACATTTAAAACCGAGTTAGAAACTTGTGATTCAATGTCATCCAACTTTTCAAGAATTAATGGTAAGCATTCACTGAATGTTTCACAGAGAATATCCGAAAGGATATTCTCTGAGGAAAATATGAAATATCATAAATATCATAATATCATAATATATGAGGAAAATATGAAATATCATAAATATCATAATATCATAATATATGAGGAAAATATGAAATATCAGTTAAAAATGGGAAACTAAGCTGCAAAAGTGACACCTTCCTATTGGGGGTTGCGCAGAATATAAAAATTAAAATTTTTGTATTGACTCTAATGAAAAAATATCAAGTGGTAAAATGCTTGCGTGTCTGTCTATTTATACGGAAGAAACGTTGCTTCGTAATATTTTAATGAAAATTTGATGAGACATCGGTGATGAAAATTATCCATTCTAGTTTAACGTGCTGAAATAACTATGGCAATTTAACCGTTCAATCAACTCGTACACATTCCCCTGCGCAATTTCTAACGAATCGATACCTGTTGGAACGTGTTACGTGAGTGTATGTAAAGGGGGTGTCCAATAAATTCGTAAATAGTTTGAAAATTCATAAAGATTGAAAGAATAGGTATATTTGAATGTGATTCGTGAAACAGTTACTCTCTGGTGGGGGTGTTCGTTTCAGATAAAAATTTAAGTTGAAATTTTTGTCGATAGAAGGCACTGTACGAAAGGGGCCGTTCAAGTCAAGCATTACGTCATTATCGATGGGGGGAGGGGGTTTCCGATTTGCTGACTTTTGATGACGGGGGTGTTTGGATAATGCTTACGTCATCAACCACCCTTCATGAAAATATGAGTGAGGATTCAGAGGGGCAGAGCTAATGACGAAATTTTGGTTACAAGGGGAGGAGGGAGGGAATCAGCGTTTTGCTGACTTCTGCTAACAGGGGGGGGGGGTCAAAAATGGCTAAAAATTTGCTTACGTAATACTTGAACGGCCCCAAAGTAAATCACAGAATTCCATTTCTTCAATCTCTTGTGCGTCCGAAACATTGGCGAAGCCTCCGCTGGCTATTCGTGGCGGAGGTAAAACGACTTCACCAATAGCGCTTCATCCATCAATGTCAACATCACAATGAAAACCTTATGGAAACGCCAGTAATAGAAAAATCCAGAAATGAGTTATTAATCGTAAACCCCTGCAATTTATAGGAGTCTGATTCGCATATTTCCAGCGATTATCTTTTATGGAGTGCCCTCTATCGATACGATTTGAACTATTCTTTCTCTAACAAAAATAAAGTCCTCCTTCATTAGGATAACTTTTTCACAAACCGCATTCAAACATACAAATTATTTCAATTTTTATGAATTTTTAAATTATTTACGAACTTAGGAGGGACACCCTATATATGCGTGGGCGTAACGTATCCATATCGTGCTTGTTCCGTGTTCTCACTCTAGTGCTGCCATCTGTCTTACATATTTCGAAGTGAAGATGGTAAATGCTCGAATTTTTACCTCATGTAAGTATCACGTTGAAGGTCTACCTGCTGTGTTTGCGGAGAGACTTTTTCACGGGGAGACTGACCTGGCTTTCACGCCTTGAAGTTGGAAAATCGCAGAAAAAATGAAATAGTAATAAATAATAAAATTGCCAATTTCTTTAATAACAAATTTCTAAGGCTGCAAAAAGACGCAAAAAAAAAATCAAGAGTTTCAGTCGCCGATATTCCGAAGAATTTCCATCCAAACGATAGGAAGCAAATTTCTTTCATAACAGTGAAGAGAAGCGCAAATTCTATTAATTAATGTATTTTATTTGAAGCTGTATAAAATTTTAATTTTTATATTCATCTCCTATCTGAAGTTCCTCATTTCTTCGCTAACATGAATTAATAACATTAACATTTCATTTTAATTTTAGAATCAACCGTCGAATTTTTATTTCGTGGACACTTTCTTTTGTGAAATACTCTGTTATATGTAGAGAAAATCTGTACTATGTGCTTAGTTCACGAAGTAATGATTAATTCATACCTATAATACGGGATTTTCCTTTTGATCTTCTCTCTCGGTATGCAGATCAGATTCTTCTATCACAAATACGGGAACAACATCGGGGAACTGAGGCTGTACAGTCTGGAGATCGATCCAGCGATACCTAAGCCTAGACCCACCGAAATGTGGAGAAGTTACGGTAACAAGGGAGATCGCTGGTTACCAGAAGTGATTTCTCTTCCGAACATCACGCACAAGTTAGTAGATTTTTTTTTTTTCACCTTTTAACTGTCTCTATCCCCTTCGAATCTTTTTTCTTAATTCACCACATTTCTTCACTTATCCACCGCATTTGTGTTTAGAGAAAATTTTGCTCAGCAAGTTGAGATTTAAATCTGAAAATGTAATTTTCTTTGTCAATTTCTCAAAAGAGCTCTTTTATGTAGAAAAATGTACTCTCTAATAGTTAATGCAAGATTCCTCGAAAGACTTTTATTTTCGGAGATGATGATTACAAGGAAGAAAATGCATCTCTGACTCTACGGGGGACTTGAACCCCAGTCTCTCGTTTGTCAGACGAGTGCTCTACGAACTAAGCTATGAAAACCGATAGAATATTTCTCCCTTGGAGCGTATATACTATATGTTGAAAGGCACCGTACATGGACGATGGCAGCAATCAATTAATAGCTCTTGAATGGCATAGGTCACCCAGATGGCTAGAGCACTCATCTGGCAAACGAGAGACCGGAGTTCGAGTTCCTGTGGAGGCAGAGATAAGTTTTCTACCTTGTAATCATCATCTCCAAAAATAAAGTCTTTCGAAGAATCTTGTAAGAGTGCTTTTATCAAAAAAAAAAAAAAAAAAAAAATAATAATAATAATAATGTAATCACCTCATGCGCTTCCAAATTTATATTTCCGTAAACGTAAGCATCCAGCGGATAAGAGCAGTCAGATAACTCTTACGTTGTGTATATGCCGGTTTTTTTTTTCGATTCTCATTCGATTATATAAATTTTCCATATATTTCCTCTTTTCTCCTAGATTTTATTTCCAATTCAGTGCTACAAGAGGAGTCGGACACAGCGACATTGCCATCGATGACGTCACACTCAGTCCTGAATGTTTTGGAATAGGTAAGAGTAAAAACCGTTACAAAAGAAAAATCTACCGAATGTTTTTGAAATAAGATATAGGCCTATAGTATATAGCATAAATTTTATTGAATCTAAAATTTCAGGTGTCCCTGAAAACGAAACGTTCACTTTGCCACCACCATTAGGTGAGTTTTTCTCCTCTTTCTTGTTTTTAGACTAGCCATTAATCTCCATTAGAATAATCACATTTTTAATTAGTAAGTAAAGTTTGTTTATTTTTCATTAAGTTTGGAAAGAAAGAAAAAATACGATAAATATATATAGAACCCCATTTTAGTCAAGTCCTCATTAAATATTAGCATTTCATCTGTGAATTTTAAGGTATATAATGGACCAACCCTTGGAATCTCTATTATTTTTCAACTTCTATTTAAAACGAATGTGAAAATAAACATATAAATTTATGCTTGATCGCACGAGTTTCTGAGTGGTAGCATCCAATAGTGCCGTGAGAAATGAGTGTTAATCCCGTTGCCATCCAAGAGAAGGAGGATCCTATCAACTATCAGTGCGGAAGTTCTGAGAACATTTAGTGGATTCCACTCAAAAATTAGAAGGAGAGCTTATTTATACTAGCATAGTCATGCACCTCCATCAACTTATCCAAGTGAAAAATTGGGAGTTAAAGTGTGTGTGTGTGTCCCATGGAACTCACCCCCAAGCAGAAAGACTTGCAATAATGATCTGTAACGAATTCTGAGAACTGGGGTGGGAACTTCAGCCGCATCAAGCATGTGTTGCAGACATTTTTCCATCGGTAACCTCCTTTCAGGTTCGTGCAATTCCTGGAAGATCTTCACGAACCGTGATGATGTGGGACGATAATTCATCCACTTTCTGTGCGTCCAAGCAACAAGTCTGTCTTCTCCAAGCGAGAGAGGTAGCTTACCTAAAAAAACTCCTTTACAGGTGAATAGAACAGGATGGTATCAAACCAAAAGAGGCTAAGGACCTTCAGATATTTTTAGAGTATACAGGATGTTCCATAAATAGAGATACAGAATTTAAGGGGACGTAGAGAACATCAAAAGAATTGACAATTGCATAGGAGCCGTTTATCACTATAGCCATTGAAGATTTCTCTTTTATTTCACCGATAATTGAAAACTTTACTTGCCTTCGACAATTCTTTTTGCTATAATTGACATTTTGGCATGCTTTTAAAAAAAAATTTGCGATAATTTGAGATGCCATGTATGAATGTATTGATACTTTTCTAATGGAATACCTTCCGTGAACCGGAGATTGTGAACCCCTGGAATAGAGCACCGTTTGTGCCCAGCATCAGAACAAGAGCACTTTATGGCCGATTCTAGACTAATTTCTTGACCTCGTCATGCATGGCAAGCTAGCTTTTTCTGACTATTCCAGAATCACAAACCACGCATCCAAATTTATAAATTCAGCGAAATAGTAATGTGTGTCGTATACGTATCATTTCTCTGAATACGGTTATCAGAAGATTCTCATAAGACGCAGAAAATAAAATTTTCTTAATGCACGTAAATTTAAGATATAGTACTGTACTTCATTCATTTGCAGTCGCCTGGAAATGAAATTTATTATTAACTAAAAAAGAATAAATCAATTTCATCGATTTCAGATCTATCGACGAAAGAGCCAGAGAAGAAAAAACCGCGAAGTAAGTTTTATAATTACTTTAAAATGTCTTGTTAGAATTAAAAAATTATAAATGCGTAGCAAAAGTCTAAGAATTAATTAAAAATAAAGTATGTAGGTTTTTCCATCGGTTTTCATTGGAATAAGCTTCTATGCTATAGAAACGTAGTCCAGGTGAAATCAACCCTCTTAGTGGCATTGACGAGATATCTCGTCTCCTTATAAGCCTCTCATTTTAGCATTGGCAACAACAGATATTTTTTAAAGCTGATTTCCCAATGAAACACTTTCCCTTGTATCAATTAGTTTGGACCTGCCGAAAATCGGAAGAAAGCCTACTTCATTAAAAAGATATGGCATTTTACAGGGTGTTTACTGAGAGGAAAGGGCCAAGCCAGACGTTTTCTTTGCACCTATGGTAGACATCTTCGCCGACAAAGTGATCTCCTTGGTTTATCAGATACGACTGCAGCCGAACGCGGAGTTGTGGTAGTATTCATAGGTGCCGCGATTTAAGCTGTAAAGCAGATTGGTTTGCAGCTCTACACTCAAAGCTGCTTCACCAAACACCAACTCTGTCCATATCGCAATATTGCAATTTAATGGCATAATTGAGAGAGTTGGGATGGAAATGAAGGCGCCATTTATTGGTAGTCGCCTCGAGCTCGTTAGGGAAAATGTCTTATCTATATTCTTCTCGGGGTTTGAACCTAAGACCGTGACGGCACAGTGTGGTAGACGATAATCTTACCACCACGCCTACACTCAAGGCTGGTCGTCCAATGGAAGCAGTAACATGCGACAAGCAACAGCCGGCATTAAAGACTGAAACACACCACAGTGATGGGAAATGATTTCACGTCACTTAAGCCGAGGAGATCACTTCACTAGACGAAACGTCTTTTTTCGATTCCGCCTGGACTACGGCTCTGTGGAGACCCAGAACTTCTGATAAAAATAAAGTGTTTATAAAAGTTATCAAAAATTTGAAGGAAAAGGAATCAGAGTAATATTGAATGCTGAAAAAATTTGAAACAATAAAGACATTACATATTTCTCCTACTCAGTCATAATGTGATATTTTGGTGCTTGTATGAATTATCAGTTTACGTATTTGGAACCTGCGGTGGCGTCGGACGTCTCGGACCCGACGAGACTCTTTGTAACCACGCTTATCGCAACACAACGACCAAGGTCACGGTGGGCACTGAAGCAACCATGAGAGGCATCCAAAAATGGGTCGTACCGGCAGATGGAATGTACACGTAAGTAGTCTAGTTACAAAATCTTTTTCGAATTATAACCACGATGTATTCACCACATCGGTTGAAAAGATACGTAGGTTCGGTAGTTTTGTTCAATTTTTCCATATTTGATCCATTTCATATCCATTCCGGTAGAGAAAACCAATATACTATTGAAGTATCACGAATTTGATTATCCACCAGAGCAGCTTTATACTCCCTACCTCGCTGAAATATTGCAAGACCGATTGTATTCTTTTAATCGGAGAAACATTCATATACATATATCCATTACCTGTCTAGACAAACTGAAATTATGCAATGCCCGATGGTTACTTATATACAAATCTCGAGACTTTTCGTCTGACGGAGAAGAAAGAGTCTGCGGAAAATTGATTTTCATAATTGCATTTTGGTCGTTTTGATTCGTAGCTGATACTAGAATTGTGCAAAAATATAAATTCTTCTGGATGAGCAGTGATATTTTTCAACCCTTTCACCGGCATTGACGAGATATCTCGCTTTCTTAAAAACTTTTTAGTTTACCTCAATGGCAAGCACAAATGTTTTGCAAATCTGATTTTTGGATGTGGAATGCATTTTCCAATCTACCTTACTTTGGAACTGCTGAAAATCATCTTACTTGTTTTAAAAAAAAAAGAAATATATATATATATAATGTATGTGTGTGTGTGGAATTTTTAGGTGGTGTTTAGTGATTTCTGCCGTGCCTATTTGAGGATTTAAAAACAAAAGAATTTTTTTGTATTTAATTTGTCTTGAACGTTCAGAAAAAATTATATTTGTATGAATTATGTGACTCTAGATCAGAGGTTTCCAAACTTTAAATTAGTGCGGAACCCTTGATGGTTATAAGTGTTTTACGGAACCCAAACACACAACTGCAAGGTGAACCGAAAGTCACTGAATTGTTTTTTATTTTATTACTTAAATCGAACAAATATGCTAAAATCCATGCAGTAAATTGGAATCTCATAAGAAAAATATAACGTTTAAATAAATTTAGAAATTTTGTCGATAGGTGTCTCATATGTATTTTTATCCTGTTACTCGTATGCCGTTTTGATCTTCTCAACGAAACTGTGATGAAACTGAAGCAGCTGATTCCCACGTTGAAGTGGAATGATTTAGACAGCTTAAATAAGGTTCAATTTAAGAATAAATTAACCACTTAAAACCAGCTCAATTTACAAGAGCTCTTATAAAAATGTCCCTTATGCAGGGCCACAATGCAGAGGTACAGGCAGGCGCAGAATTCACCATTTAATCAATATTATCGGGGGGGGAGGGCAAAAAAAACCTGCTGTTTTTTTACTGACAGAGTATGCTCAGAATATGAGAGAGCACGCAGCTCAACCCTCCTACCTCTAAAAATTTGAACTGATTTGTTTTTGTTGCCAAATAAAATTTTAATTCTGGTCATAAATTTTATTGCAAACCGTATTCTCACATGGCAGTTGAATTTTTGATTTTTACGAGATTTTGAGATTTTTATGTATTTAAAAAAGCAGTATGATGAGAACATAGCAAATTACTATCGTCGTTAGAGATGATGAAAGTAAATAGTCTGTTGATAATAAATTCAGCTGCTGAAACCAATAGCTCAAATAATGATCAGAAAATGAATCTAATAATCAGTATTTTTACCAAGTCGGGGGAGCAGTGTTCGCCAGTACGCATCCAGATGCGTTATTCACTCATAAAAATTTACTTTTACTCCTCCAAATTTTGTTGAGGAGTGAAAATGCTCCCTCAAAATTTTTTAGGTAATTTTTTAATAAAGATATTCCTTTGTTTTTACGTAGGAAAAAAATACCCCCTTTTTTTTTACAAACTATCCCTTAAAATTTTGAAGAGAAAAATTACTCTTCAAAATTATTTTTCCGGATAACACTGGTCTGGGGTCGCACAAAATCACCTCACAGGTCGCATGCGGCCCGCAGGCCAGCTGTTAGTCACCCCTGCTCTAGATCGACGGTTCTTAACCGTTTACTAAACCACACCTTCAGGGGTACGTGCACTCCTGGTGAAGAACTACTGTTCTAGATACATTCCAGAACCAATAAGTGAGTATAATAATGCAATGCGTATTGCTATAAATCTAAAATATACATATATTTTTTATTTTTAAGCCATGAATGAGTAGATATAATTTATAATTAAACTTAGAGAACTTCAGCCACATAATTAAAAATAACTTCATTAGTTTTTTTTTTTGCTTAACGTGCCGAGCAACTAACTAAATAATTAGACTATGCAAATTCAATTAAAGTGCCAAGCTGTGGGTAAATAATAAAAAAAAAGTAAATGGAAATCGCCGCAGAAGAACCCATGGAGAAAGGTTCCATATATTTTAGCCGTTAAAGCATAATGAAGAAATTCGTAATTAGCGACGCCTACATCCGAGCATAAATTAACCGCGCTGTAGCGGACCAGATCTACTAATGAGATCTTGAATGAAACGTTCCATGTTAATGGTGCGTGAATAACAATTTCTTTCCCTCTCTCTTTCTTAACTAAATAACTAAAAGACGGAGAATTTATTCACAGTTTGGGGGGGGGGGGATTTAGAATTCAGATAAGCTGAATTCCACGCACACACATATAAAACAAGAATTCCATGCAATTTTTCAGTTCGTCTAGTCAAATTCCGAGAAACAACTGCATGCAGAGATGCGTGCGTTCCTAGACATTCAATGAACGAACGAAGGTGTACGCAACTACGAGGAACCAAGAGTGTTTTTGAATGCAAAATGCTTTCATTAAATTTGCAGGAAAAAAGAAAATTTTGGAGGAATTGTTTGAACCGGAAATATTATATATACGGAAGACTGATTTGTTTTGCCCAGAATTCTTCGGATTTCGCGGAATTTACGTGCACGAGGTAGATAGAACCAGTTCTGAGATGTTTTTGTTGATGAATCGCTAAAGCTTGAAAAATTGATGATTATTCTCTAGGCTCAGAGTTATAGTTGTTTCCTAAAAATATATAGTTTTACTTTTCCATGATCTATAAACTGAACTAAAAATTGGTTGAAAGTGTTCAGCTTCATTATGACCCCGACGTTTGAGTAGAGCAGATACATATTTTTTGTCAGCTGAGCAACTACTGGGAGTTAAGATTTGGTAACCAATACAAGTGGGATAACCGGTCAGCATGATAGTGGTTATATTTTTCCTCACAAGATGGCAACCGCAGTGTGTTGAAATGAATTATAAATTGTTCGTATTCTTCCGTGTATTTGTCTTTTTTGTTGCTCGCTATTTGTGATTTTTATCAGGTGAAGAATTATTATTTACTCTTCCACAAAAACTTGGTGATCCATTAATTTTTTACATTATGCCAAAAATGTTTAGTAATTTTTTATATTAAGGAGTTATTTAATTTAACAAATGGTTTCAGAGAGAAATGCAAAAATTCAGTTTTTTACAAACTAACACTTATCCAACCTTTATATCTTTCCAATATCAATGTTTTAACAAAAGTTTTTCCCATTTTCGGTATATCTTCCAAAAATAAATCCACAAAGCGAGAAACATATCCATACTTGTATTCACACAAATGTTGCAGTTGGTGAAAAAAACTATTTTTTAAACCATCAATGTTTTATTATATACAAGAAAATAAAGTGTTTCTTATTTACGGTAGACCCCCCCCCGATTATCAGACATCTTCGATTATACAAAACACTCCATTTACCTTCTACTAAATGGTGCGCAAGATTAAAAGATAATCAACAAAATCAATTATCTACAAAAATACCGAAGAAAAAACATAACTACAAATGATATTCAGTTACGCAATATGGATAATAACTGATGAGGTCAAACATTATCATTGGAGAAACGTTAAGAGGAAAACAACCCACACACACACACACAACGATGTGACGGCTCATTTCCTCAATAAACTATCTTTCAAGTGATGACTAAACGAAAGCCTTATCAGTTACTTTCTGTTTAGTGGGATTGTGATTACTTAAAAACTTAAAAAATAGAAATAATGTCCAGACTTTGAACCAAAATTAAACGACGAAATCATTTATCTGACATATCGTTTCGAAAAATATTTGCAAGACTCGTAAGAAAAGTACGGTATCGTATATTAAACATATTTGTCAACGATCACTACCGTCAATTTAATTCCGTTTAAGAATCTTCTCGAAAAAAGAAGTAAATCGTGAAGTAGCAAACGATTTAACTTTGACGTTTCTTCAAGGGAATATTTCTAAACATCATCATTCACTCTGCGATGTTACAGTTACGAGATGGTTTAAAACTACTATTAGGTACAAAATCGGTGATTTTCGTCCCAAATTCGATGTTTCATCTGGATCAAAGATGAACATATAGAAAGGAGGGAATGATGAATCAATGTTTCTCCAACGTTTGAAAAAAACTTCATGATTTTCTTTTTCTTTTCGGTCTGAATAACCTTAATAAAAGCTTTTTTCTGTTGATGCTCAGGGTCTTTGCTAATGGTGCTGGTGGCGGATCAGGAAGGGCAAGCCGGGATGAAACCAGTCTAGGATCGTTTTTGCGAGCTACATTTTATTGGTTCAAAGATGAAGAAATATTTTTGCTTGTTGGCCAGAAAGGAGCAGACGCTTGCTCTCCAGAAAGTGTGAGTAACATTTTTAGCGATCATATTTTTACTTTTCGTACTTGTTGTCCATCAACGAACACACACCAGAAAAATAAGGATAAATACAGAAAAAAAAAGTTGGGGTAGGATATGTCTTATAGACGCGGTCTAGAGTTTTGACGTGAATACGATCTTTGTGCCTTGAATCGCGGGATAGTTACTGATATAATGAAATTTATATCATCGAATTTCTCTTCAGAATAGGTATCAGAAGATACCGATGTCATCTATTTGCGTTGCGAACTTCTCGAGATATATCGTAAAACAGTTTCGTTGCGAAAAAGGGACGCGAATCTAGTTCCCAGACCGGAAGAGATATTTAAACCAGCGTGGAATCGTTGTGCTTTTCTTAAAAAGATTTACCCGCAGACATCAAAAACCCTGATATATTCTGAATATTTCCGTAGGCCGGGATTACACTATAGAAGTTTGATAAAAGTATTTTTATAAAATTTTAAAAATGCAAAAAATAAGAGCATTGGTAACATTCTAGCGAATGCAATCCATCACCTTATTGGTTGTATTTTTCGAGTTTTATAAATGAACTTTTATGAAACTTTTATAGTGTAATCCCAGCCTTAGATAACAAGCGTTTGAAAGTATTTCGTTACGCAACTTTTTGCGAATCCGTCCAGTAATGGCAGATGATTTAAAAGAAGTATTCACGTCAAAACTATTCAGCTCTGAGGACGGGATTACACTATGAAAGTTTTGTAAAAGCTCTTTGATAAAAGCTCTTTGAAGAGAAATGCAACCAATAACCGCATCTGTTACATCCGAGTGAACCGTAACCAATAGGTTTATTAGTTGTTGTTTTTTCAAGTTTTGTAAAAGATCTTTTATCAAACTTTTATATTTTAATTCCAGCCTTACTTTATTTTATTCGTTTTGTTCATGTACGTACATTTAACATGTCATTCTTTGCTAATTGTTTAATAATCAATAAGTATAACTATAATTAATCAAATAATAATAACAATTAATTATAAATCCAGTGAATGATCAAGCCCGCCTGTTCAAAAAGGGTATTATGTTTTTTTTCTTTCTTTTTTCATTTCAAGCTTTCTATTCAATGAGCTTCAAGACTTTCTTTCAAGCTGCAAAAATAGGTTGCAAAAAAAAAATATATATATATACGGATATATATATATATATATATATATACAATATATCATCCCCAAAAACTTTAATGAAATGAATGAATTTCCGCGAAAGTATGAAACATAAAAATGCAAATATATAAACAAACTTTCACATGATGCTACGGATGATATCTGGGATTTTTCTTTAAATTTCGTATTTTCTTTGTTAATTTTTTTCTGTTCACATATGATCGCCATATATTATGCATAATCGCTTATATAATTCGTGTTTTCTTTGTATTTTTCTATGTTTGTTGCAACTCTCAGGGGAAAATATTATATGTAAGTCCATCTTTTTCTATATATTCTACGTTACTTTGTTTCCTATTTTTATAATAAGTATTTATTGTAGCAAAATCATTTCAAACGAAGATAAATCAATGTGATTGAGAAGTTTTTTTATGTGTTGTGAAAGCATTTCTTGCGACTTTTTTTTTTTTTTTAAAGTTGATCGAACACACGCTTTCGTTTATTTTTGCTGGATCGTGCCAAAATCCTAATGAATATTTGAGATACCAAACTCACTGCTACGCCAGTAAAATAATTGTCTTTCCCCAGGACCTCCTCGAACTGCTACTTGATGACTTTTTCTAAAGCCCGAAACACACTACATTGACGTGATGTGATTTCGCGTCATATCAGAGATATTGTGAATTCTGATGTAGAATTCCCACGTCACAGAATCGTGACGCGTGTGCGCGCGTGATTTTCACACACACACACACACACACACACACACACACACACACACACAGTGAGGGAGAGGAGCTTTAAGAAGATTAAACTTTGCATATTTAAGTCAAAATTTGCTTGCTACAGATTTCATCTTTCTTGTTTAGATGCTTTAGTAGTTATGCAGGAAAAAAAAAAATCTAGTTTGAGGATTGTCTGAAGTGTCCGTAGACTTTTTTTGGCTGCTCGGATCAAGCTTGGCGTCAATGATTTTGATTTTCTGCGTTTAGTTCTGTGGATTCTTGACCCAGAGCTGCATAATACTCTTCATGCTCGTGCACTCCCCAACTCCTACTTCACTTCCTGGTTAAAATGCCTGTTCATTGAAAAGCACGTGATCAAGTAGGAAATCGACGAGATTGTGGGAAAGGAGGTTATGTTCTAGCTGAGATGGGACAGTAAATGGCTTAACAGAAACGTTTGGTGTCCGAAATCTTCACAATGCTTTGGCCGCGATTAGCAAAAGGAAAAGAAAGAGCTCGTCAAAGTTCTCCAGCAACACAATCAAAAATTTCTGTGGAATTTTGCTTCCTTTTGTTTTGTATCTATAGGCTGTATTCCCCCTTATTAGCTGGCATGCCGGGGAACATCGAGGGAGACCAACATACCGGGAATATCCGTATTTCTTCGCATGCTGGAAAATTCGAATCACAGTTTCAGAATAAATTCTTGAATTTCTGGGCTTTAGGGGATCGGTTGAATTCACTGATTTGAAGCTTGTCTGTTCTCTGCATTTCAGGTTACTCCGTGTTTTACGAGCTACGGTAGAGATAGCTCGAATCTCACGTTTACTTTAGCTACCATTAATCGTTTAGTTGTTTTGTTGCAACATGTGGAACACTAAGAATATTTGTTCTCATAAATTAGACGATCTTAATTGAAAAATTAGAAGACTGCGAGGTATTTTTGTCACTTCGAATTTTCGAACCATAATCTCCGGCAGTTCATGAATGCAATGCCATTCTTTCTTTCATCGGGAAATTTATCTTATATATAAATGTGAAAGTATGTATGTATGTATGTATGTATGTATGTATGCTCTTTATACAAATCTACAGTTTTAGACCGATTGTCGCCAGATTTTGCATATATACCAAACAGGTCCGGGATTGAGCCGTAGGCTGCTTTAAAACTTCGTCAGAGCTGGGCAAATGCCCGAAATGGGCAAAAAACTGTCGGGCAACAATGGTATTGGGGCCTCAACAATTACTTTCTCGGAACGTTTACTTTTGTTACCGTGGTTTCCAACAATGCGTTTCAGACGGGAATATATGCCTTTACAATGGTTTGTCACACCTTTAATTCTGTCATTATAACAGTTTATTCCTTTATAACGGTTTGTCACTTTTCCAATTTAATTGCAGAAAACCCGGGAAGCGCCGGATATTTCTGCTAGCCCATATACAGGTTGTCCTGTAATCCTGTAAGTGATAATGCGGCCTTTATCTCATCAACCGCCCATCGTATAGGTATAGTTTCAATTTAAAAAATGCGTAAAAGGCGTTTGAATAATATTCGCTGCACAAGCTGGACGTATGACGTCGCTAACAACAGAGAACAACAACTACGACGACAAAACTCAGAATAAAAATGTTCAACGCCAGCTGATGAACTCAATTCTTGCCTCAAATCATCAGCACTCTGGCACGAAGTTAAAAAATTATCATTATCCACCAACATGCGAGTTCAACTGCAAAATGACTCAACACTGCTATCATTTTCACATCAGTTGACCAACCAGTAGACCCAAGCACTGGACCGATTACGTTCCCAAATGGATTTTGCCAGTTGTTAAACTCAGTTCAAGAACTTGCAGACAAAGTCTTCCCAAAAATTCAACAAAATGACCAAAACCATGAGTGGCTTTCTGAGAGCGATTCTGGCACCGAAAAATGACAGCGTGAACAAGATCAACGAAAAAATCCTAAAAATTATTCCAGGAGACTCCACATCTTACAAATCGGTTGACACTGTCACAGACACGGCACAGACATTTAGTTCTATATCCTGCAGAATTTCTGAACTCCTTTGGATATTCCGGGTGTGCCACCACACAATTTGACCCTCAAAGTCGGAGCACCTATAATGCTTTTAAGAAATTTGGACACACCGAGACTCTGCAATGGCACCAGACTCTGCGTGAAGAAACTGCACAATTGCATCATTGAAGCGACGATTCTAACTGGATATGCCAAAGGAGAGAAGACGTCTTCGTTCCACGTATCCCAATTATCACCGAAGAAATGCCATTCACTTTCAAGCGATCACAGTTCCCGATTCATTTAGCTTTTGCCATGACAATCAACAAAGCGCAAGGCCAGTCGTTAGCAGTGGCAGGTATCAACTTACTTGAGCCCTCTTTTTCACACGGACACCTTTTCGTCACCTGTTCGCGTGTTGGTAATAGCAAAAATTTGTACATCTACACACCAGATGGAAAAAGACAAAAATATTGTGTATCCACAAGCGATTGCCTCAAGTTTTTAATTAAAATATTTAAAAAATAAAAGTAATTTTTTCTTACTTGATGCAGAAATTTTTTTTAGTAAGAAATAATTAATAAGCTATTCGTATATAATTTTTTTACGGGGCGGGCAGCGTCGCCGGGTATCAGCTAGTCTTATATATAAATGTGAAAGTATGTATGTATGCTCTTTATACAAATCTACAGTTTTAGACCGATCGTCGCCAGATTTTGCATATATACCAAACAGGTCCGGGATTGAACCGTAGGCTACTTTAAAAGTTCGTCAGAGCTGGGCAAATGCCCGAAATGGGCAAAAAACTGTCGGGCAACAATGGTTTTGGGGGCCTCAACAATCACTTTCGGAACGTTTACTTTGGTTACCGTGGTTTCCAACAATGCGTTTCAGACGTGAATATATGCCTTTACAATGGTTTGTCACACCTTTAATTCTGTCATTATAACAGTTTATTCCTTTATAACGGTTTGTCACTTTTCCAATTTAATTGCAGAAAACCCGGGAAGCGCCGGATATTTCTGCTAGCCCATATACAGGTTGTCCTGTAATCCTGTAAGTGATAATGCGGCCTTTATCTCATCAACCGCCCATCGTATAGGTATAGTTTCAATTTAAAAAATGCGTAAGCGTTTGAATAATATTCGCTGCACAATCTGGACGTATGACGTCGCTAACAACAGAGAACAACAACTACGCTGACAAAACTGGGAATAAAAATGTTCAACGCCAACTGATGAACTCAATGCTTGCCTCAAATCATCAACACTCTGGCACAAAGTTAAAAAATTATCATTATCCACCAACATGTGAGTTCAACTGCAAAATGACTCAGCACTGCTATCATTTTCACATCAGTTGACCAACCAGTACACCCAAGCACTGGACCGATTACGTTCCCAAATGGATTTTGCCAGTTGTTAAACTCAGTTCAAGAACTTGCAGACAAAGTCTTCCCAAAAATTCGACAAAATGACCAAAACCATGAGTGGCTTTCTGAGAGCGATTCTGGCACCGAAAAATGACAGTGTGAACAAGATCAACGAAAAAATCCTAAAAATTATTCCGGGAGACTCCACATCTTACAAATCGGTTGACACTGTCACAGACACAGCGCAGACATTTAGTTCTGTATCCTGCAGAATTTCTGAACTCCTTTGGATATTCCGGGTGTGCCACCACACAATTTGACCCTCAAAGTCGGAGCACCTATAATGCTTTTAAGAAATTTGGAGACACCGATACTCTGCTATGGCAACAGACTCCGCGTGAAGAAATTGCACAATTGCATCATTGAAGCAACGATTCTAACTGGATGTTACAAAGAAAAAGAAGTCTTCATTCCACGTATCCCAATCATCACCGAAGAAATGCCATTCACTTTCAAGCGATTACAGTTCCCGATTCGTTTAGCTTTTGCCATGACAATCAACAAAGTACAAGGCCAGTCGTTAGCAGTGGCAGGTATCAACTTACTTGAGCCTTGTTTTTCACACGGACACCTTTTTGTCACCTGTTCACGTGTTGGTAATAGCAAAAATTTGTACATCTACACACCAGATGGACAAACAAAAATATTGTGTATCCACAAGCGATTGCCTGAAGATTTTAATTAAAATATTTAAAAATAAAAGTAATTTTTTCTTACTTGATGCAGAAATTTTTTTGAGTAAGAAATAATTAATAAGCTATACATATATAAATTTTTTACGGGGCGGGCAACGTCGCCGGGTATCAGCTAGTAAATTATAAAAACAATGTTATTTTTTGGAAATTTTTTATCCACTGGTGATATTCTTGAGAGTGAGGAATTCTTGATTAGCAGAATTTACGTGTACGAGACACCCAGGGCCATCTTAACGCATTAGTCCCATCCGAGTACGGCAACCTTAATTGTATATAGGGGCTTCCACGATAAGATCTGGCACAATTATTTATGGCGCGCGCACACACACACACACGCACGCACGCACAGTAAATACATACTTATTATATCAATTTTAATGCGCCTTTTAGAAAATATTGAAAATAAGTATACAACAATGTTTCTCAAAGTGTGCATCGCCAACCTTTGTTAGGGGTGTCGTGGCGAGCTAGAAATATTGATTTGTGCGCCTATTTATGCTTGAAGTGGTTCTTTTATAAGGGAAAATAACTGCCAAATTATTCTGGAGAGAGCCACGGATGAATCATGAATTGGGCGAGGTAGTCGAGAGTAACAAAGTATGAGAACCACTAAAGTGCAGTATATACAGAGTCAATGATTTCCATCATGATTTTTTCAGTTTTTAATCAGAGTTCTTGTACGGGTACTTTGGGGAAGGTTATAATCAAATCTCTTAATTCTTGAATATTTTCACAATACAGGGCACACAGGGCTCCAACCTATTGCCAACGCTCGACTTTGGGGCTGTATTAAGAGCATCAAGGGCATCTCGTTCGAGTGTTGTTTGAGTGCCCCTATCTGGTTGAAATTCACAGCCTACCAGTCTACATACTTTCTCTTGAAAATCATATTGCCAGATCTCAAATAATCAAGACACCCCTCCTAAACATTCGAGGCTTCCGGATTAAGCCACACCTCCTAGAGGTAGAAGGCCTCTGTACTGTTAGCCATAAACGTCATTCAGACTACCCAGCAAGTTTGCCACATTTTGAAACACAGCTCCTATTTCGTTTCTTCTTATTTTGGTGAAGAATCTTCCTGATTGACTCACAAATACCACATAGTGATTGGTTGTGGGGCATAGAAATCGCCAATTCTGAGCACGATCATTTCTTTTCTTCACAACGATGATACTGGCACGAGCAGGGAATTGTTTTTCTTTAATGTTTTCTGAGAGGGAAAAATGGTTCATCTGATCATTTTTATCACACCGCGGTCATTTTCCACACACGAGGGCTAATTAGACCGGGACCTACAATTTATTGCCGATTCCGAACGGCAGGATTGTTTTTTATACTCATCGAGAGGTTGGTGCGCTAACCCCTCGATGGGGGACTCCCTGCGGCAAAAATATTTTCTGCGGTCATGTCGCCGTTTTTGTTGTACCCCTGTGTCAGGAAAGTTTTCTGACAAGGGTATCAAACTCGCGACACCTCTAAACATCCTTTGGTACTTTAGGTGAGTACCTTATCGACCTGGGCTACCACGCCCCGAGGGAAAATTGACTACTTACTGACGTCACAAGCAGACTGCGGAGGCCTTCTATCTCTAGGAGGTATACTGATTAGGCCCATGTGTCAAAAAAAAAAAGTACCGAGAGTTCTCGTTTGTAACTCTACAAAATAGTGAAAGTAATCATTTTCAAAGACAAAGAGGAAAAAAAACATCTCTGAACAGTTAATCTGAACTGACGCAGTAAAGGGAAATTTTTTTTTTTTTAACCCCTTATATCAAGGGTTCCGCGAGAAGCTTTACTTCGGTCTTACTCTGATCTAGATTGATATCGATCTTCTGAATGTATTATGTGATCCTTGTTGAATCTCGATTTTTTTTCGGCATACCAACCAATGCGGGGGAGAAAATATAGTATAATATATCTATATTTTTTTTGTCATTTTGTGTATGTAAATATTTAGATGCGAACGGCTTGTGAGCAGCTAAAGTTCAAACGGGACATTGTTGTAAGATATCCAGAGAGAAGAGACACGGACTCCCCAAGAGACCGAAGAAAAGACGTTTCTTCAATTTCAGGAGTTCGTCGAATGTACGACAAGGAGAAGTGGGGAGGAGGCGGAGGAGGGGGAGGAGCTACTTACATCTTCAAAGTGAGTAAAAATGACTTTTTATGTAATTAATGTTATCTTCCCTCATTCGCAGTCACCCCTTAGGGATGTGCGGCAGGTGAAGTCACAGCGGGCCCCGCTCTACGAGGGGGGCACCCGCACTCACGGTAAATTATTGGGGGCTTTCACCAATTCTGAAATTGTTCCTTACATTAATTCTGAATTTTTATCAATTTTCTGGAATTTTTTTTCTTCCGTTAATTCTGTGTTTTCATCAGTTCTGGAGTTATTTCTCTTATCAATGCTGGAGTTATTTCTCTTATCAATTCTGGAGTTATTTCTCTTATCAATGCTGGAGTTATCTTTCATCAGTTCTGGAGTCACTTCTCTTATCAATGCTGGAGTTATCTTTCATCAGTTCTGGAGTTATTTCTCTTATTATTTCTCTTATCAATGCTGGAGTTACCTTTCATCAAGTTTAAAGTTTTCATTAGTTTAAAATCACCTTAATAGCTGAATTATCAATTGCTGTGTTAATTTACATTTATTTGTGTATTTTAAATTTCCTGTTTGGATATTTCTCAGCAATACTGTATAATTATTTTGTGTATTACTTTTTTGATATAGTTTAGATCTATATTCGACATTCATATTTTTTATAGGCATCTTTTTTCAGCCACTTCATTGGGTATTTTGTCTGTTGTGGCATTTGTGTTTATATTGTATTCTGAAATAACCGATCTGTACCCTTCCCGATAAAATACAGTCGAATCATGTTATAATGAACTCCAAGAGACCGAAGAAATCAATTCGTTAAAACGAAATTTCGTTATAAAGGAATTACAGTTCTTTACAATGTTCCTATGCAAACTTACCTGAGGGATTAGAAAAGGGTTCGTTAAAACGAGATTTTCGCTATAACGGTGTTCGTTAATATGAGATTCGACTGTATATAAAATACGGGCAAAGTTGGAGGGAGGGAGGCTAAAAATTTTTGTAGTTTCGAAATTGTTGTAATGGATCTGGCCCCGCAATTATTTTCGCATCGGGCCCCGCATCTAGTAAGGGAGGCCTTGCTCATTTGGATACCATTCTATTCTACTATCATTCCATCATTTCCATGACGGGTACTGTGCACCACACAAGTTACTCATAAACATTTCTCTGAGAACTTACAATGAACTGATGCATGTAGAAATGTGCTGAATACGTAGTATACCTAACGCAAAATTGATTGTTGAGGAATGTGTGTTATGTGTTTGAGAAGTGCTGCTCCTATCTTTCAAAGTTTGGAAGCTACAAGTCGGCGTGATGGGTGAAAGGTCTCGCAGTGCGTCATCTGGACCCATCTAAACTCTACACCAAAAGCCTTCAACGCATGACCCGTGGGCCACGTGTAGCCATCGAAGTTTATTGCTGTCAATTACAGCTAAAAAATAGTCCAAGTCAAGTAAAGTTGCCAATTAAAGCCTAAAAAATTGTCAAGGACAAGTAAAGTTGTCAGCTATCACTAAAATCTCTGAAAAATAGCTAATGACGCAAACGAAGGGCTACTGCAAGTCACCGTTGGTGAAAACGGGCTTCACCAAAACTACATGTTTGATGAAATACATGAAATGAATATATTCATATGACTATAATTAATTAAGATAGTTTTAGGGTCATATTTATCAAAATACAATTTCTAAGTCATAAAAATGGTAATAACTTCTCATTTCGAAAATTCTAGTTGGTTTCCTTGAAATAAGAAAGTTGAGACTTCCAAAATTACGGGAATGCCCCGTAAAATACGGATCATATGGTCACCTCCTTCACTTATAAGTTTCTGGTCTGCAAGTGCCAGAAATACCGCCTGTCTGGACCACGGACTGAAAAAAGGTTTTGCACCCCTGACTTACATAGAAAAATGCGTTTTACGTAGAAAAAGACAACCCCAATGAAAAAAATGTGTTCCAGAATCGGTGAAAGATATAATCTCAAAATTTATAAAACTTTTAGAAAACATTTCAGAACTAATGAGAGAAAATAAAACCATATTCACTCCGTCATTCTATTGTCACTGACCCACTTGGTCACTGAAACGGTCACTGACTATCAACCACTCACTCGTTCATTCACCCATTCGCTGGTTCACTCATACGATCACTCACCTACTCAGTTGGCCCGTCCGGGGTAAAAAATGTCGTTAGTTTCCATAAACCTTTAGAATTATCGGGATCTGGAAATTTCACCTACCCTGACCATATGAATGACAGAGTGAGCGACCAAGTAAGTTACTGACTGCGTGAATGACAAGTGATTGGGTGAGTGACCGTATTAGTGATTGGGTGAGTGACCATAATAGTGATCAAGTTAGTGACCATATTAGTGACCACGCTCATTAATAATCCGAAGACTTCGGATTGAAACTTAGAGGAATTTCTCGCCAAGCTTGAGCAAATCTTGCAGGTCCTTCTCCAGAAAACAGGTGTCGTGGACGACGTTCCAAAGCCACCCGACGAAGATAGATTCATCCAATCCTTGTAAACGAGCACGACGTTTTCAACAAACTTTCGTGTCCTTCAGACTTAGTGAAATAAGTAAAGATTTCGACCAGGAGCTCTGGGGGTAACTTATGTGTTTCATGGCTTCTTGCATAGCTTCTGGTTCTTCAAAACTAGACGTTATTTCCAGATCCCATGAAACTCGTTTAAAATCGGCGTTCCTAAGTTCAGAAGCATGGGCCAAGGTACGGCGCCCCCCTCCCCCCACCAGACTTTCAAGTTTATCCCCGCCTATGTTCAGAAGAATATCGTGGTATCGGTATCTCACGGTTATTCGCAAAGTATAATGCATTCAATAACGTTCAGTCTGATTATTGGCTAGGGCAGAGGAATTCTTGATATTTTTCAGCCGCGACCCAAAACCAACAACAAGATCAGCTTCGCGACCCAGAGGACTTTGGGTTTGAATAGATTTTCTTATTATTTTTAAAAGTTCTTACCATACTCAATAACGGTTTGATAGCCTACAAGACCATCATTCATGAAAAAAGAATTGTTTAAAAGTTAGACGTAATTCCTTTTGCGTACCTTTAGTACATGCTTTTTGCCCCCCCCCCCGGAAAAAGTTGAAATGACGGGGGCTCATGTGTCTGTAGATGCAAAGATGGGTTTCAATTCATGGGAATGGTTAATGGCAACGGCCCCCTACCCTCCCCCCCCCCCAAATGACGGGCCTGTCTACAGATTGTTTCAAATTTAGTTTCTTTCCTCGAACAATAACCGATTGGAACAACCAAACATTATTGATTACACAACAGTTTCCGATTTCTTTTGTAATATCAACCGTCTCAAACTTCACCGCTTTCCCTTGCATAGGCCTCGGCCAAGCAGTATTGAAGGAAATAAATATAAATAAATAAAATTCTTAGCATGAAAAAAAAGAGGAAGAAAATATTTCCAATAGTGAGGGATTTACTATTTTCTATACATTTTTGAGAAAATTTCCCATTATAAGGTCCATTGGCTAACAGAAACCTATCCTTCAGATACTGCTCGAGACCAAGGTGCCAGTTATGATAGCCGGAGGTGGAGGAGGTTTATCGGCGGTTCCAGAAGATGACAGTTCCTTGGAGATTAGCCCCCACGGCCTTGGCATCAACAACTCTCTCGCTCCCATCAATGGCTTCTCCAGTTCTGCCGCAGGTAAGAGCCAATTAATTAATCACGAGCAACGATATCGGAACAAATAGAGGGGAGGGGAAAAAAAACTAGAACACGTCTCGTCTCTTAGATAAATAATTAGCTATGAAGATAATTCCTTAGAACTTTTTAAATTCTTTTTCCCCCGATAACAACCATGATTCATAGCTAACAACAGAATCTTCATCACCTAAAAGTGTATATGTGTTATTTTTGTGTTTTTTCAAACCGTTAATAGGTGGAGGTGGCGGGTGGGAAGACACCACGAACTATCCAAGCTCAGGCCAGTCACTCCGTGAAGGTGGCCACGGTGGTCAAGTGTGTGAGCAGGCTAGCATCTGGTACACCCACGGTGGCTTTGGAGGTGGAGGAGGAGCCTGCGCAGCCGGCGGTGGAGGTGGAGGCTACAGAGGTAAGCCCTGTTTTGTCATATTTACAAAAAATTATAGTTTTGAAATGTTACTCAATTTATTCAATGATTACAAATAAAAAAATACAGTTAAAGTTCATTATATAACCAGAACTATACAGGGTAATCCTTTAATTCCTGTCCTTAATTCCCCTTGCCGCATTTTACTGGTGAACGTTGATTTGATATCAAAAATTTGAGGAAAGGTGCGAAAGAACAGCAAAAACTAACGAGCAACGCTTCTTTCCATCGTTCATACTGTTCTTTCCCAACTTGCATTGGATTTGGTTTTGAACTTATTGGCGCAAGGACCAATTTGGTCAAACTGCACCAAAAAAAAAGTGACTTTTTCCCCAATTTTCCTCCAATTTTTGAATTGAAATATCTCTGAATGTTGCCGAAAGAAATGTCAAAGGTAGGTAAGGTTGACAATTACAGCCAAAAGAAAAAAAGATCAAGGGCAAGTGAAGTTGCCAATCACAGCCAAAAATATTGCCAAAGACATTAATTTATAGAAAGTTATGAACAAAAATCTAAATTTCTGATTTCGATAATCCAGCTAAGCTTTTTTGAAAATAGGGAAAAAATGGGCATTTTTTTTTTAATGAAAAGTTCGGGTGGCCAACTAACCATACAAAATTACGGGAATGCCTCCTAAAACACTTCTCATATGCTTATCGTATTCACAAAAGTTTCTGGCCTACGAGCGGCAGTATTACCGTATATCTGCTAGTCGATGGACTGAAAAAGTTGTGCACTCTTGGCGTATAAGGGAGGAGGGGGGGGGAAGTAAGGGAGCATAAATGCAAAATACAGTTAAAAGTTTTATACACAGATGGCACTGTGTATTATAAAAACCTTCATATAACATTTAAAATGAGACGCAAACAGTATAAAATTAATGAGTTTATTAGGATTTCCGTAAAAACTACCGCATTTCAATATGAGCGCTCTGGTCACGTATTTGCAAACATCGTGGACCTTACAAGGACATAGCTGACAGGGCTCCAACCCTGGAGTCCGGGACAAATACAAACTAAAAATAATCCTTAAAACAATAAAATAATAAATAAGTAAATAAATAAGTAAAATAAATAAATCCTTATAAACAATCCCTACATTTCTAGCTGCATTGTAGAAATTTAGCGCATCGTGATTGGCCGAAATAAGTGATGCACTATTACGTCACTCATGGTGAAATTTTTTTGCTGGCGACGTTTAGCAATAGATACATTTGATTGTGCTTGATTCCGACATCCACCGTGGGAGTAATGGTTATAGTACGAGGTTCACAGACCGAAGGTTGTGTGTTCGATTTCTTGTCTGAAACTCCTCCAAACTTTTTTTGCTGTCATTTAATGAATTAATGAAAATTGTTTCCATTTTTGTTTCTGATTCAAATGCAGTTCACTTAAATCGAGAAGACAATAATAACAGCTACCATTTACTGATTCAATAAAAAAATGCTTTCATTTTTCGTTAATGCTATTGCTTCCTGTGTTACTAAGAAAGTAAGGGATTGTAATTACGCGTCTCCGGGACACATATGTCTCTATATTTTCTATTTATTTATTTTTCTTTCGCTATAAATTCCTCTCTCTTAGAGGAATACTTCCATATCTCCTGTAAGATAAATTCACTGTAAAGGGGGCCCGTCAACGATTCCAGCTTAGAGCAAGAATTTTCAATCAGGGTGTCAGGTTAAGTTTGCATATTATTGTCTGTTTATGTAATATCCTCAGCATCAGGTCCGTAACTGGAAATAGCAACATGATTTTCACACCCCCTACCACTGTTTAATTCGATAACTATGATAGTGTTTTTGTTCACACCTTAAAATTTTGCACCTCCTTAAATTTTGTCACCATGGCAGTTGCCCCCCTCCCCACCACCTATCTCTCTCTAATTAATTCTTGCCCTGCTCAGCCTTGCGATCACGGAATGTACACAGCTTGCATGCAATTTTGTGAGATTCTTGCATATCATGTGGAAATTTAACCTTTACACCGATTTTTCTCCCGTAGAAAAGCCTACAAGTGAAGAAACGGTTTTTGCTAGTCTTAGGGTGGATAATGTAGAACTCACATTTGCAACCATAGATTTGGTGAAAAGTTTAGGTGGATCACTTTAACATTTTGTGTGATCCAATTTGGTCTATTGGTCGTCAAACACCTACAGTGTTTGTGTGAATTTTTCCGTTAAAGGGTACACTTTTCCTATCTGTTTCTGCGTTAGACAGGTTCCATTTAATCCAGGTTATTTACTGTGTATCACTATAAAATATATTGTGTATCACAGTTTTTTTATTGTGTAGCATTGAAATCACGGGATCGCGATTTTTTCCCGTTAAAGACAGGTTTTACTGTATATGTTTTCGTAGAATAAAAATTGTACCTAAAAATAGCTAGCTAAGCTATATCTGTCCGAGTGTAGGTTAAAGGTTTAAATATGTTAGGAAAAAACGAAACAATGATGTAGAAGATAAGGGCCTCGTGCTCGGTACTTCACACCAACGAACAACGGCAACTATGCCTATGTTAAGAGGAAAAATGCTATGTTACACATTCTTGTTGCCTAAAACAAAATTATGTTTACTTCTTTCGGGAATTTCCAAGGGCATCTATAAATTAAAAATAAGGGGCACTATATGGCCCATAAATTCAAGCTCGAAATAATCATGTTTACTAGATGGCATTTAATAATAATAATACCGAAATTTAATGGAACGATTTTAATCAAAGCAATTACTAAACTCGAGAATTAATTAATTTTGTTTCTCACCGTTCACGAGAAAACTATTCGGTTTCTTTGGAATTTCGCCTGAAGGTGGGGGAGGGGGGGGGGGAGATAGCAACACACTTGGCCTTTCTTCGAATTTCAATTCCGAATTAAGCCACTCTAAGACAATAATTGAATCTTAAATTATATTTCGAGGAATAATGGCGACACTTTTATGCCCTTTATAATTTTGGTATTCTGCAACAAAAGAGGGAATTATTGAATCGCTTATTCTGCTTTAGGAAGCGCGATAGAATTGAATTTACGGACAATTACTGTCCATAATAATAAGTTAGAATGGAATTTCCATTCGTTAAGTTTAGAGATACATACAGGGTGTCAGTGCGAATGGCATCCAAAAGTAACTGCTTATACTTAGAGAAAAACGCGTGATTAAGTTACACTGAAGAGGTCAAACTCCTCAAGTTTATTTACATGTTAATAATGTTCAATGTGAGCAACCTTAGTAGCTCTGAAGATCTTTTGGAAAGTGTTCAGTAGGAGGTGTCAAATCAATTTCTGCAGATGCTGTTTCAAATCCTGTGGGAGACTTCAGATACATTTCACCCATTCCGTACACGAAGTTTAGCACACGTCACTGATTTACATTTAGTTAGCCTAAACTCGTCCTGGATCATATATTGTCGCATGCACATGCTATTACTTTGACACCATTATTGTGTGTTACCAACTTGTATTTAACTTGACGTAATCTTATCGTTTTCCCGAGACTTGTATACGTCAGCGCCACCTATCGGCTGTTTTTGAGGGGTTTTTTTCCCATCTCAAAAAAATTCCCGTGACCTAGCGATGCTAACCCTGTGAACCGTTTTTATTTTGGTTATTTTTCCAGTTTTTATGAATTTTTAAACTTTTTACGGACTTTTTGTCCACCATGTAAAATCCCCATAAAAAAATTATGGTTGTCTTATTCTAAGAATGGATAGCTTCTCGATTTACTCTAACATGTTTATCGTGCTTCTTTTTAAACGTGTCACAATGGTGTTAGAATTTACTACCCCCGGGGGTAAGCTATTCCATTTATCAACAACCCTGTTAGAGAAAAATTCCCCCCGACACCATAACTTAGAATTGTCCCTCACCAATCGATACTGGTGTCCCCTTGTAAAAGCAGTCGATTGGCGGTGTACTAAAAGTTCATGGTCCATCCTATCGATCATGTTGAAAATTTTGAACACTTCGATCATATTTCCCGATACCTGCGTTCTTCCAATGCAAACATATTTAAAAAATGAAGTGTCTCTTCAACGAAGCGTCGTTGGCAAATTTGATAAATGTTTACAGTTTTTCGACTTTATCTGTGATTAAGCATAATAACCATAACTGGTGTTGTTGATAACGCATAATAACCGTAATTGGTGAATTTGATAAATGCGAAAAAAATTCCGAATGAGTCTGGTATGCGTGAAGAATATATAGTCGGACCCCGATATAATGATAAACTTTGCGATACTATCCCGTTATAATGATAAACTTTGCGATACTATCCCGTTATAATGATAAACTTTGCGATACTATCCCGTTATAATGATACAACGAATGTATGAATTATCATGTGTAGTACATCATATAGTACGATTTATCATGTGTAGTACATCATATAGTACGATTTATCATGTGTAGTACATCATATAGTACGATTTATCATGTGTAGTACATCATATAGTACGATTTATCATGTGTAGTACATCATATAGTACGATTTATCATGTGTAGTACATCATATAGTACGATTTATCATGTGTAGTACATCATATAGTACGATTTATCATGTGTAGTACATCATATAGTACGATTTATCATGTTTAGCAACGGCACGACGCTTGGGTATTATGCATAATCACTGGTAAAAATGATTAATTTAAGGAAATATATCAAACTTACCAAAATGATTTTTAAATATAAATAATAACCGGCTATTATTCACCGAGATATTCGTATTCGAAAAACGGAGAAAAGTTGGGAAAAACAGCGTTAAAAATACGGAAAACCCGTTTTATCAGCATTTAACGTTGTTCTTCCCCCAAATTTCCTCAGTTTTTCGAATATCCCAGTGAATATTGCACTTATTGCATTTTAATAACTATGCAACCTTTTGAAACGTGAATGAAGTATCCCAGCACTATCCAGTAAGATGCTATGCACCCTTTATAATATCTGAAGTATCTGAACATGTATGGGGACCTCCGGTGACGCCAGCAAAATTTGTAACTTCCTTTTCTTTAGTTCAGTGAAGTGACTGAATAAGACGCTATATGCATTACATGGATGCTATATACAATATCTGCACAGGATAGTTACTGACCCTGTAAATACAGCGAACGGAGGATGAAAAAAAAAAAGCTGTTAACGATGCAAATGTACTATCATTTACCTTCAAATGGGCCACTTATTTTGGGGGGCATTCCTGTTTAAACAAAAAAGGCGTCCCACGAATCCTTAAAAAGGGGGCAGACTTGCCGTGACCAGGATTCGAACCTGGGTTATTGCGGCCACAACGCAATGTACTAACCACTATACGATCACGGCGCTGTCGTTGCGGCACCTAATAACGAATGGCATGAAAAGTTTGCTTTTCATGCATGAAATTAGCTGGTGTCTATTCAAGCATACGTTCTTAATTCTTTTCCAATACTATCATAATAAATTCTAAACTTTAACACTAGGTAGCACCACTTGCTGGAGAACTAATTATTATTTTTTATATGCTCTTAGCTCCATATTTATAGCTCCTTTTTTTTTGAAATTTTCGGTTTTTATTTTATTTTTGATACCCAAAAAATGCATTAAAAGCATAAATGTCAGCAAATCTACGTTTTTGCAGATTTTCGATTATTTTTGGGGCGGAAATAATTCCCTTTGTTCAAATTTTTTTTCCAGCCAAGATGATTCAGGGAATGTTCATCGTCATATACAAATTCTTTCCAGAATTTTATTGCTAAACTTCATGTAATAAATCACACTTTTTCCGGAAGCACTTTCTCCTGGAAGCGGTCTTAGAAACCCTCCCTGAAAATTCAATTTTAAGTGCTGTCCTCTGATGAAAGCCCCCCAATATGTTTTCATATTCAAAGCATTTCTTACTCAAAACTTACACAATCTCACAATTCAGGGCTTACCTCGCTGAGGTCAAAAGACAAAATTCTACACCGAGGAAAAAGCAACCCACACATTTGTGGCAACAGGGTCTGAAAGGGTTAATGTGTGTAGCGCTTCATCGGATGGTGCGTTCAATCAAATGGCGCTTCATCCGATAACAAAAGCCAATTGACATTATAATGCATCTGTTAGAAGTATTAATCACATAAATCGATTTTTTCAACTTCATCTGTTGGCCATTGTGTAATTAATTTTTTTTTTAGTTTCAATGAAATCCCACTCGTCGTTTCCAGCATGTACGTCAATTTTAAATCCCTCTTCATACATTATTCCATGAATTATTATTAACTTTCACATGTTAACTGACTTTTGGACCACCCTGTATATCATGACTTAAGAGAGAAAGATTTTCGAACAAACTCGATCGGTTGTAAATTGCCGAATGGCCATGTGACCGAAGTGTTCCGTAAAGTCGTAGTAGTAGGCTTTATTGCCAATTATTATCACCACTGAATTGCAATTTTATCCTTTGTCCAGAATTGGTTTTTTTTACTGCCTCTGGTTGGTCTTGATCACTTTGCTGTATCGTAATCGGCATTTCACGACTCTAGCTCTTTCCGTTTACAATTTGTTCTGTCGGAAAAGCCTTTTCGCTATCCTACACACCGTTCATAGTAAATCAATGGCTTGAAATGGCAACGCATTTATAAAGACACGGTTTCCCACTTACCATTTTATGAAAATAAGGATATATATTTTGTTTCCATCCCTTTACTCAAGAATGTAGCAGCTCAGTAACAGCTGTCAGAGCCTCGCCATGTTCGGAATGATTCTGGGCCTTTTTTTGGTATGTGAATGCACATTCATTTCGATATGAATGAATCCGATACGGGCAGTCATTTATAAAAAAAAAACTTTGTCTTTCTCACAGTAAAACTCCAAGTCTTATCAAGGATAAAAGATTACATTCACAAACTTACGTTTTGAGGCATCTTCAGGTTCTAAAATTGAGTTTAAAATGATTCATGGCACAACCCTTAGTGATTTCGAGGCATTTTAGTGGCACCTAAATGTTGTGATCCTACCATACTTTCGATTCAAGTAAATATTCAATATACAGGATGTCCTGCAGGTCCTGATTTATCCTTTATATCTCATCAACTGTTCATCGTAGAGCTATGGTTCTAATTTATAAAATGCTCAGAATGTGTCCAAGAACCACCCTAAACCAGTTTCGAGAGTAGAAATAGTGTGTCGTAAAATGAAAAATATACATTTTATACGGTCCCCCTTGCCCTTCGACAAGACTATATTTACACTCTTGATATTGGTACAGTGTGATTCCTGAACATAATTTTGAGCATTTCTTTAAATTGAAACCCATACCTTTAAGACAATCGGTTGATGAAATAAAGGCCGAAATAGGGCGTGCAGAACACCCGGAAAACTCAAATACACGGTGCATAGTAAACGGGGTGGGGGGGGGGGAATGGCATTTTACTAGTGCACCATTGATCTTAGAGGTATACTTCCAATTAGAAAAAGTTTCCAAACAACGTGTAGTACTCAGATATCATTCATATTTCAAGGGGTTGCCAGTTATTAAAATAAAAAAAATTACCTTTTTATACACAGTTCCCATGAGCCCCAAAATCCAACAAGAATGTTGTTGCCCTGTCTGTCCTGATGTCAATAAAAAAAAGTTTCATGTTTCGAAGTGCAATATTCACTGAGATATTCGAATTCAAAAAACGGAGGAAAGTTGGGGAAAACAGCGTTAAAAATAGGGGAAAACCCGTTTTACCAGCATTTAACGCTGTTTCCCCCCCCCCCCTAAATTTCCTCAGTTTTTCGAATATCCCAGTGAATATTGCACTTAGAAAAATGAATTATTATTTTTTTTTTGTTGGCATCAGGACAGACTTTCTTGGATTTTGGGGCACATGGGAACTGTGTATATAAAAAGTTAATTTTTTTTTATTTTGATAACTATGCAACATCACCCTTTGAAACGTGAATGAAGTATCCAAGCACCATATCTAGAAAATGCCATAAACCCCTCCCCCCCCCCGTTTGCTATGCACCCTTCATAATATCTGCAGTATCTGAACATGTCTGGGGACCGAAATTTGTAACTTCCTTTTCTTTAGTTCAGTGAAGTGACTGAATAAGACGCTATATGCATCATATGAATGCTATATGCAATATCTGTACAGGAGATTTCCCGCATAACATCTAAAAACACGCAGTTCTGTTGAGATTTACTGACCCTGTAAATGCAGACGGAGGATAAAAAAAAAAAGCTGTTAACAATGCAAATATACTATCATTTACCTTCAAATGGGCCACTTATTTTGGGGGGGCATTCCTGTTTAAACAAAAAAGGCGTCCCACGAATCCTTAAAAAGTGGGCAGACTTGCCGTGACCAGGATTCGAACCTGGGTTATTGCGGCCACAACGCAATGTACTAACCACTATACGATCACGGCGCTGTCGTTGCGGTACCTAATAACGAATGGCATGAAAAGTTTGCTTTTCATGCATGAAATTAGCTGGTGTCTATTCAACCATATTACGCGTTCTTAATTTTTTTTCCCTATTATATCATAATAAATTCTAAACTTTAACGCTAGGTAGCACCACTTGTTGGAGAACTAATTACTATTTCTTATATGCTCTTAGCTCATATTTATAGCTTTTAAAATGACTTTAGTTAATGACCGGAAACCCTGTTTTTGGTAAGTGGCATCTCAGTGACAGATCTCGCGACATGCTGATGTTTCGCGTCACACTATTTGGGGTAAAATGACGTAGACATTTTTGAGTGGAATTTTTTTATACACTATTTTTTCTACTGAGCTGAATGAGAATACATTTTGGCATACAAGGTTGGTCATTACACTTTTTTTTAAAACGTAAAATCAGCCAATTAATGTAGTTAATGAAAGTACAATTTGCATTGTAATGCTTGTCATCGTGATAGACTCTTATCGTGGGGATGCAGGTTTAAACTCCTTTGGCGAAACAGCGGTGGGCGGTTGGAGTTGGTTTTGTCTGTGGTCCCCAACGTTTCGCCACAAGGAATAACTACCCTACAACGGGACAAATATTCGATCATTCATTTCTTTCATTAAGGTGTTTTTCAGCATTTCTTTCAATTCTGTAACTAAGTATACCTATTGAATGCCGAATTTGAAATCTCGAATTATGTAGCCAAAATGAAAGCATAGGCCTGAAAAAAAAGTGTTTCGGCTCCGGGTTCCCCGAATTATTTAGGGGCCGTTCAAGTAATACGTAAGCAAATTTTTTGCCTACGCAAAAAATTTGGGTAGGTAGGGGGCAGTGCTGACGAAATTTTGCTGACAGGGGGAGGGAGGGGGGTCAGTGTTTTGCTGACTTTTGCTGACAAGGGGGTGGGGTCAAAAATGGCTGAAAATCTGCTTACGTAATACTTGAATGACTCCTTTCTGTTGCCGTTTTCTGGCATCGAAACCGAGGACGTGACTGTCATCTTCAAGGTGGTGAATAAGCATCTTGCCACTTGCTCCCCCCCCCCAATTCTTTATAGGCCGGTTTCACTGTAACGAGGTTCGATCGTATCTATTTTGTTCTCTAAGAAAAGAAGTTTTCACAATGACAAGCATTTTACTGCAAACAACACTCTCACACGCCAATTGGTTGATTTAACATTAATTTTCAGAACGTGTTACGCGGGCTTTTGGCCCACCCTGTATATTATTGCAGCGTGTTTCCAACTTTGTTCGTACGCTTGTTGTAAAAATGCAGTACTGTATGAGAATAAACCATTTCTTTGTAGGCGGAGACGCAGCTCTTGTAGATGGGCCACAGTACAACGGGTACGGCGGGACGTCCTTCTTGTCCGTCAACGCCAAACGTCCTCTGGTCAAACCCGGAGAGAACGAGGGGCACGGTTCAGTGACGATAGTTCCAGCTCAGCCGGGCTGTGGATGTTCGTACCTCTGCCTACTTTTGGATCTGGAAGGACGGGAATACGTCTGTATTTGTCCTGAAGATCGTGAACTCAGCATGGACGGATACAGTTGCAACGGTAAGCAAGCTATCGCCAATTTAGAACTTTACTTTCATTCCAGCTTGTAACTATGTTTAAGTGACTTATTAGCATTTGATTACACTACGATCCGAACTTTAAGGAGGTTGGTGCCAGGGCTATATAATAAGGGCTGTTTCATGACGCGTTGGAGCATAACCTCCTAGAAATAGAAGGCCTCCGCACTCTGCCTGTGACGTCAGTAAGTAGTCTATTTTCCCTCAGAATATTCAGGGGAAAAAAATTCCCTGCTCATGCCAGTATCAATGTTGTGAGGAAAAGAAATGATCGAGCTCAGAATTGGCGATTTCTATTCCCCACATCCAATCACTATGCGGCTTTTGTGAGGCACTCAGGAAGATTCGACGCCAAAATAAGAAGAAACGAAATGCGATGCTGTGTGGCAAACGTGCTAGGTAGTATGAATGACGTTTATGGCAAACACTGCAGAGGCCTTCTATCTCTAGGAGGTGATGGTTGGAGTCGGTACCCGTTGACGCCATGCGTGACGTCATTTCTCAAGAAGAACCAAGTGCGCCCGCTTTGCTTCCCCGTAAATTACGATAGCTGCATTCATTCCACTGGAATTATTTCCAGAATTATCTTTTCGAGTATTGCCATTGGTATTTGCCTATTCGTTGGTTTGATTTTTTTATTCAACTATTTCAAAATTTAAATTAAGAAAATTTGCATTTTCTTGTGTAGTAACTTCCACTGGGAATATTTTTGTCGAATTCACTCATTTCAGTCGAATCACGTATGTTAGCTGATTTTTCATTGGGTTGATTAAAAACCAACTCGAGACGCATAATTTCAATTATCTTTTGAACTTTATAATAATATTTGGCTATCTTTTTGTTTTCATTTGAATTATGTGTAGCTTTTAGAAGAATTGGACTTTATGATTTCAATACAACTGCGACATAAAACATGAGAATCAAATATTCCAAAAAAATCTAATATGAAAGTTATTACAGTTATCATTTTGAATTCTAACATCAAAGACATTATTACTTACCAACTATTTCTCGGAATTTATCCATATTTTAGCTCATATATTTGAAGAAAAATACCACACGAGCATATTTGTGACACTATAACAGTACCATGAACGAGAGATCGCTCACTTAAAACAGTAAAATAAGCAACTAAAATGTAAAAAAGAGCACGTTTCTCGTGTGTTGATGTCGTCTGCTAAAAATAAGTGTTGAGTAGTGACGTCACGCGGTAGCTCCGAAACCACGCCTACTGACCCAAGGCGGCAAGCGTGACTCCAAAGGGATGAAACAGCCCTTACTATATAGCCCTGAGTTGGTGCAGGATTTTGGTATCTCTCTCATACATTCCTATGGGAGAAAAGTCCCCTCCCTTCAAAAAAAAAAACGGACTATTTAAAACTTTTCTATTCTCTGCCAGTTTAAAAGGCATCAATTTTATTCCCTCAAATTCTCTAGATATTTCTATACAATTTAACGAGAGCTTTTAGGATTTTTGGTAATTTTTTTCCTTCGAGAGTTTCAACTTCAAAACAACGTGCAACGTTTTTTCAAAAATCACCAAGATTTACCCTATTTTGTGCCATAAGCTTTTTACAAATAATTTTTAAGAGAAATCCTCTCGTTAAAATATGCAACATCACATTTTTGAGAGACACACAAAATTTGAAGAACATTTGAGCAAGTAGCGTTTGAAAAAATGTTCCTTATCTGACAAAAGACAGTTTTAAGAAAAGAGCATTTTAATGGAAAACATTTTTATATAGCCCATATATAATGCCTGCCAGCGGTTTATATTAAAATATTTTGTAAATACTTCTGGTGCAGGTAGAATGAAAACTTGTACGAAGTTAGACGCACAAAATTTTATAGTACAGTAAAACCCCTCTTCTAACGAACGCCCCCTCAGATGCGGTCACCCCTATTTTACGGCCAAATAATAATTTCACCTAGTAAGGGATACGCATTTGAAACTCCTGATCACTCCTCTTTTATGGACGAATTTTTTTTTGTCCCACCGGTGTACGCAAACGTGAGATTTTACTGTATTTTAAGAATTGAAAAATGTGGTTTTTTTTGGCGGATTTACGTGTACCACCCCTCCCCCCAACTGTGGCCATAGCGCTTTCTCACTATGAACACGTATGTGGTTTTCCCTTCAGATAAATAGATGCCGTATTGAATTACGTCGGTAATCATTGCGTTTCTTTATCGCTTGATAGAAATGTTTCAGAAGATTGAACTGACAACCGCCACCTGTACAATAAAGCCGGGTTTTCTGTGCCGAGTGCAACGTGAATAGCCCAGCGCGACACGCCGGCCATTCAACAATAAGAAAAGCGGTACGATTTTGTTTTCATACACAGCGCAACACGCCTCGTGCCAGCGCTTTACGTCGGGTGTGATTGACCTACTGCTTCTAGAGGACACAAATGCGTCGAGTGCCGCGCGTTTCGCCGATCTTCTGTTTACTTTTGTTATGTCTTCTTCTCTCCCCCCCCCCGCTCCTTTCGGTCTGCCTTGTTTTACTGTGCAAAATGTGGACACACGTTTCTGTCGACGCGAAACGGCCCTATTCTGTTCACGCGGCGCAGAAGAACCTGCTCCTAGGAAAACCTGGCTTAAGATCCGTTATTCGTGTTCCCGTGTTTGCACACCCCCAGATTTTTTCTTGCATCGTCCACGTCCCTCAGCCTCAGAATAACGAGCTAGTATTAAATGGAGACAGAGCAGGGAATGCATTGTTAGTATTTGCATGCTAAGATTCTCAAGTGGGTGTGACTGATTCAGGAAATCATGGTGTCTAACGCATAATCTTCGGTGATAATAGATTTCCGCAGCACCAGAAATAGGGAGGGGGAGCTGTCAAGTCTGGTGCTTTAGGCGCTGGACTAGAGGGGGCGCAAAATTCTCCGTCTAACTTCTCCTTCTCTTTTACACGAGGTGCCAAAATAAGTTATTGCCCCGGCTGACAAAGTATCTAGTTGCGACCCTGGATGTCTGGCTTCAGTGTGATTCGTCATGCGCTTCCTGTCAGCTTTTCATAAACCGTCTCAGCTAGTTGAGAACGTCACCATCGTTTATAGCACTCGGACCACACACTGCACAGGTCTGAGGTCTGACAATAAAACTGCAGGTCGCATTTCTTACGGTCAGGAAGAGAGTTCGAACCTTATTTCATAGGTAGCGTAGCAGTAGGCAGCTCGATCTTCTCGAACATTTCCATTACTGACGTGACTCAAAATGGCTTCTGTTCGTGTACAAGGATTGCTAGTAGATAACTGCGCATGCGTGAAATCACTAGTGCAGTGCGTGCTGCTCCAAAAAAAAAATTTTAAAGTACACTGAGCTAAGTGGAACCACTTTTTTTTTTCATTAGTTCAAATTCGAACCAGCATTTACTTTGGAGAAGTCGACGAAACTTCTTAAAATATGACCACAGATTTCTAGAGCTAGTGCTTTAACCTCATTTTCTTCGACGTCTTTTTTTTTAGATTAATTATATTTTTTATTGGGGCGCTGGTTTCACTTTCCCCCTCAATTAGGCAAATGGAACCTGAGACTGATTGTGCTGTAAAATCATTCGTGAAATGATGATTCATGAATGAAAGAAGTTTAAAAATAAAAGTAAAAAATTCATTTATACCATAAAGAGTCCAAACCGCTATACAAAGCTAGTTAATAAACCTTACTATGCAGAAAACTCGCAATGTTAATTAACAACTTCGGTATGGAATAAACTAACATTATTAAAATCTTCCCCCTCGCCCTCAATAAATATTTACCGACATAATATATGAGACAAATGAGAAAAGAAATGCGAATTTGTTTGTCTGACTGTCAAACTCGGGATGTGAAGGAAAGGACAGAACTTCATCACCTCTAATGATACTCTAACTTTTCAACTTTGGGCCATTTAAAGGTAGCCGTGGTAATGATTCTTTTTCAAATTTGGCTTCTTGACGAGTTCTAACTTTATTTAATTGAAATTGCCGAACGCAAACATCTTTATTGACTTTTCATTTGTGAATTTGACGAGAACCAGTCACCAACCTTTACGTCTGAAATGTTTTTCGACACTACGTCTACGTAGTTTCGTTCTCCCTACATTTCGAGACTCATCTTTTGAGTCCATAGAAGTAGCTAGTGATAAGAAGCTTTATCGTTTTTTCTTTCTTTTCCTGATATTCGTACCACAGCCAATGTAAATAGGTACGGGGCTAGTGTAAATGCATTGAGTTCCACTTGCCTTAGCACACGAAAAACAGGGGAAGGGAGTGTAACCATCTTAATTCCTACTTTAACTAACGAAATATCATAAATGTACTAGAATGGTAGATGAAAATCATAAGAAAAGAAGAAATTGACACCAAAAGCTCGATATTAGGCCAATACTCCCACTTCCAGAAGTAGTCGAAATGTAAAAGGCGCAATAGGTAGCGACACGACCAGAAACCTAACGTCTCCATATAAAGTAAAAGCTCCTTATAACCTTGTACGAGTAGCTACATAGGCGAAGATAGACGTGAAAGGCTGGGGAGGGGGGGGGGCATTATGATGATGATGATATCAATTCATATATACGCATATACATTGGATCATTGGGCTCCACCTTCCCATGAGGGGGTTGGCAATGTCGTCGTCCCCCGTATCTCCGCCCATGAGCAACTATCGTACCATTTACATTTTTGCTGAAAAATACAAGTACGAAAGAAAAATTCCTCGAGAGACCGTTCTCCTAGAAGCTAACTGAATATTACAAATACTGTGTGGTTCATTCCACTTTACCGCCAATTTCCATCATTGTACCTTATCCAATATAGTTCCTATTTGAATAAATTCCTTATACAGTCGAATCCCGTTTTAACGAATACCGTTATAGCGAAAATCTCGTTTCAAAACGAACACTTTTCTAATACCCCAAGATGAGTTTACATAGGAACAATGGAGAAACGTTGAATTCCTTCATAACGAAATTTCGTTATACAACGAAGTGATTTCTCCGGTCGCTTGGAGTTCGTTATAACAGGATTGGACTGTATTATACGTGTTTTATGTTGTCTTGATTATTTGAATTTATATTTTGATGTGTTAGGTCACGGAATGGACACGCTACCCATCCATGTGTGGATCATGATCGCCGTGGGATCGTTAATAGTTTTCGCCATCGCAGGGCTCGCCGCTCATTTCGGACGTAAGTTCTTCTTTAAATGGATGTGTAGCGGCGAATCTGTTAACAACTCGTTCCAATAGTTAATCAAAAACGCCGCGAGATATTATATATACAACAAAATATTACTTTATTTTTTAAATAAAAAATTATTATTTTCTCCCCTTTTGTTTCTTTTTTCGTTTTCGGCAATTTTCGTTTGGATATTATGCATTATTTTTTATATATATAATCAGACCAATGACGTCGAAATGTTTATCATCGTGGGATTTTGCGCGCATTAAAAATTGTTATATCCGTGTAAGAATTGTTATATCCGTATCCTGAAGATTGGTTTTATGCGATTTTCCAGGAATACAAGGCGTAAACGCTCTCTAGCCGATCTCTCATTTAAGAAAGTCTCTCTGCAGAGAGCCCAGAACTGCGATACGATACTTAAGTAACACATCAAGATTCAAAGCATTTGCACGCTTTACTTCAAAATGTGGAACACAGGTGGCAGCACCAGCAGAAAACAGACGAGCTCAATTCTGGAAACATAAATACGTGAGGCCACACATAATACACTCAGGACAAACATTCCACCATGTACCGATACGTTGAAAATTTCGCAGTGGAATGTGTGTACGAGGTGCATGTACCTCCTACTGTAGTATATCCATGTGATTGCGTTGGCGGCGCAGTGGTGGTCGGCTGAAGTCGATTTTCTGCGCTCTTCTAACTTTGAGGCGCGAATGCGAGCCGGTCAGCCATTTGAAAAGTCTCTCCGTACATAGCAGGCAGACCTTCAACGCAGTGCCGTCTTAACGCATGGGCCCACCCGGGCACCTCAAGAGAAAAGGGGCCTCACAAAAATTAGAACCGGTTAAAATTTTCGAGTATGTGCCAGGTAGGGCCTAGAAAAATCCCTTGGCCGGGGGCCCGTGATGCGCTTAAGACGGCCCTGCTTCAACGTAAATTCAACAATCATTTTCACTTCAAAATATGGAAGCAAGATGGCGACACCAACAAGAACGCGAAACCAAACGCAACTCTGACAACATAATACGTTTATTCCACACGTACGTTCCGAACATACATTCCGGCACGTACCGTTCGTTAGAAACTCCACATGTACAGTTAAGTAGTATTAGTAGGGTAATTTGAGATAAATCATTAAATCATTCCGCAGGTGATTTCTAGGAATACAGATTATTACTTTAAGTTGTATATAATCGTTATTTTAGAGCATGATCATTAAGTTTTCAGCTATTCATGTTTCTCCTGATGAGATGTGTGCGAATATATAGAACGCCACTGATTGAAGCATTTCGCCAGGACATTATTCCCTACGATACATTAACAATGCACATCACGTACGGCACAATACGCATTTCATATTCTCTCCTGACGCTTCCAATTTGCATATATTCCGCTTCGAATTTACCATCAATAACAATTTCGGTTATGCGTCGACATAAGACGAGTGGATGGAAATCACAACAGAAATTTCAACATTCATGAGTAATGTTGGCATGAATTTGTATGCGTACAACCATTGGGTATTAAAACTCTTGTTCCCTCCCCGACAATATATGTGTGTGTAAGCATTATAGCACGAACAGAAAGCACAAGGGCGGTTGTTTATTTCATGAAACGAAAATATTCGGATTATATGCTCACTAAATCATACATGTTTAACCCATGGCCCGCGGGCGAATGTGGCCCTCCGAGTAATTTGATGTGGCCCGCGACCTAAAACCTAATTTTGTGAAAATGAATCAAGTGTCACATTTTCAAATCACAATCACTCATGTGGTCGGCGGCACATTTCCAAATCATTCAAGTGACCCGCGGTGCAGTTCCACATCACTTAAGTGACCTGCAGCACATTCTCATTTACTTGAGCGACCCGTGGGATATTTACAGATTACTTTAAGTGACCTGCGGCACACTTCCAGAAAACTTTATTGGCCCGCGGCATATTTTCTAATCACTTGAGTGACTCGCAGTGCAATGTCAGATAACTTTATAGACCCGCGGCACATTCTAACATCACTTAAATCACCCACGGCATATTTGGAGGTCACCGATCACAATTCCAGAGTTTTTCAGTGAGCTGCGACACAGTTCCAGATCACTCGAACCTCCCGCGGCACATTGACTGATCACTTAAATAACTAGCGGTGCTGTTCCAGAGATCACTTGATTCACTGGCCCACGATACGTTTCCAAACGAGTAAAGTGGCCCGCACTTTCCTAAAGGTTGAACACATTTGTACCTATATACAAGGTGGAGTATATAGAAAATGCATAGGATAGAACAGCATAAATAATAGAAGAAACGTTATCCGTTAGTGTTTGCTGTTATTTCCCACCTTTTCATCGATTTTTGAATTCAAGTATCTCTGCGAATATTGCACTTACAGGAGTGTGAGTTTTTTTTTGGTTGGCCTCAGGACAGACAGGGGAAAAACTTTTTAATTGGGTTTTTGAGGACAGGATGTCCGTGTAAAAAGCTAATTTTTATATTTTAACAACAGTCCTTGCAACATGACCGACGTATCTGGGTTTTGCACGTTATTCGAGTATTTTTTTTGCAAGTATGCCACCAGGATCAACGGTTCGCCAGTGAAATGCCGTGCGTGCAGTTACCTATGCACCCTCTATATACATAACTAGTTTGTGACCCTAACATTAAGAGTGAGTGTTAGTCTTCGAGAAAAATCTAAATCATATTATTCCGCATTCCCCACCAGGGGGATTTCAGCAGCTAACTCATTTCAATACTGGAGAGAATTCTACATTTTTCCAAAGTATTCCTCCCTCCCTTCAAGCACGTATATGCCACTGCCAAAGCCCAAAATTGGTCAATTCGTGACAAGGCCGGCCACTTCGCAAATTGGCCAATTATGATAAATATTTACCCGGTCAATGTCCAAAATTCGGACATTGGCCGGCCAGTTCACAAAGTGGCCTGTGATCTCTCTCGCCAAAGATCGATAACAAAAGAAACGATCCGGGATCCTCGTCAAGTTGGCGTATTTTTTCGTGATAGTTATGCCCACGTTAGTTGTGGAAACCCATAAAACCGCATTCACGATGCGGCAATCATTTCTCTCTCTCCAAAGTTTGGCAGAAGAAACTACATGTGTCCATATAACTAAGTTTATATCTTTTCTCTAAAATTTCACTTTTTTTTTTTACTCTCACATGGAGTTAATCCAATGCCGCTGCTATGTATGGACACGTATCACACGTTGACAATTAAAAAATAGATTTGGCTCCTACTTGACTGTCTTACATCAGCACATCGATCTTTGGCCAGGGATCTCCGGCCACTTCGCAAAATGGCCAACCAAACTTCGAATCAGTTCTGCAATTCGGACTCACCAAAACTGTTCGCCAATTCATGAAGTGGCCGGCCCCGTCGACTCGCAGATTCATCATTTTTTAAACAAAATGACACAACCATCTATTATGCAGCACTAAAAGAAATCCGCTATGCAGTCGTATAAGCACCGTGATGGACTCACCTCGCCAGGATCCACGTTCGAACCTCACTGACGGCACAGTAATGGTCGACTGAAACGTTTATTTTCTATGGTTTTTCAACTGCAAGGCGTGAATGTAAGCGCCGCGATCTCCATCTAAAAAGATCTCTCCATAGCGAGCACACATACACACAATCAGGCCTACGATATTTAAAATTCACGCATAACAACACAACAGATACAATAACCTGTTTATGTGTTTACTGCCGGATTCGGAAAAGGGATGGCAACACCTAACAAGCATAACTCAGAAACAAACACTATCCGTTTGGTACAGAACACATACATGGCTAACAACATTATGGCACGCTCCACAATTCATTGGAAATTCCCCCAGCGGAATATTTAGGCAGTAAAAACGCGGATCCGTGAAACATAAAAACCACTGAAAGGGTTAAGACAAATCCAATCATTCACCATAAATGTGAATATGGCTTCAAGTTCGCGTATCGGGTCTCCGTCCCGTAAAATGTATATTACTCGAATTCCAACTTACGACCTTTTGGAGAACATGCTCAACCTCAATTCTGATTGTCATTTATGAGGAAGACAGCCTGTCGATTCGCAGAAATGACTTTTCTTCCAGGCATCGATCACTACATTTGTTTTCCCTCTCTCTACACACACACACACACACAAAGGACATTTTTTTTAATTCCTAATTTTCACCATTGTGGCGACAGCGTCCACCACTGGATGGCGCTGTAGTAGAGAAAAGAGCCATCCAGTGGTGGACGCTGTCGCCACACCATCACCAAAATCGGTTACTTCTGAAAAATTGAAGAAAAAAAAACTATCTGGAGAAAATAAACTAGCTCTTGTTCGTGATCCAAACAAGCAAAACCAAATTTCCCAGCCCTTATTTGTGTGTGCCTTAGTGGCGCAGTTGTAAAATGCTCGTCTTCCACTATGAAGTTTGGCGTCGTCAAGGTTCATGGGACCAATCCAGCCACAAGATCAGAAGCAAGTTCTTTACCATCCGAGCCTGGGGCGACCAACGATAAATGGCGCCTTCATTTCCCACCCAACTCTACTGGTTGAAAATTGAAGCATGGCGATATATGACCGGAGTTGTGTGGTGTATATGGTAAAGTAGTCCTTATTTGTGAAAAAGTAGCCGTGGATAGACTACTAATACTTAACCGAACATGTACTACGTACATATTCCTCTGAGAAATTTCTAAATAATTGGTTGTGTGCAGTAACTTGTTAAGTGTGTGTGTACATGCGGGGCCTTAACGTATTTATGTCGTCAGAGTTATGCGTGTTTTAGTGGTGGTGTGGTGCCATCTGCTGTTTCATGTTTTAAAATGAAAATTGCAGAGGCGTTTTAATTTTGTTGTGACAGCGTCCACCACGGGATGGCGCTGTCCTCGCAATAGGGAGAAGAGCGCGCCTGCGCGATGGAGGAACTGGATTTGCGTTTGCCGCTCAAACCAGACCACCACGCGGTCCGCTCATATCGATATAATACGTTCTTGTAGATTCCGTTGCGTTAGTTGCATAATAAACGTTTAATTATGTTTGAATTGTGAAGGAAGTGTTGCCTCTAACGACCTCATTCCTTCTAACTGTTACGTAAGTGTAGTGTTGAAGATTTACCTGCTCTCTGGGGAGAGACTTTTTTTCAAACAGATTGACATTCAATTTCTGTGGACAGACTACTACTACTACCACCTCCACTCAATCGAACATGCACCTTGTACACATTCTACTTCGGAATTTCTAACGAATCGGTACATGCTAGAATGCGTGTTCTGAGCGTGTGTGTGACCCCCCCCCCTACTGTTATTTATGTTGTCAAAGTTGTGCTTATTTCGTGTTCTTGCTGCTTCTGCCATCTGTCTCTGATATTTTGAAGTGAAGACGGTAACTGTTGGAATTTTAATGTTATGTTACGATCATGTTGGAGGTCAAAGTGACAGTATGGTTGCTGCCCGAGTGGCTTGGTGGTAAGATGCTCGTCTACCATCGTGAAGGATGTCGTCAGGGTCCCGGGTTCAAACCCAAGGGAGGATATCGATAAGATATTTTCCCTAACGAGGCGAACTCGAGGCGACCACCGATAGACAGCACCTTCACTTCTAACCCATCTCACTAATGGCAGTAAATTGCAATATAGCGATATGGCCAGAGTTGGTGTTTGGTGAAGTAGTAGTCTGGCAGCTGACCGCGGATTGAAACACGAAAGTTCTCAAATCCTCACGAAACACCCTTGCACGGACACTGTACTCATCTTAATTTTCTAGGTGGGAACTCATAAAATAAAATCATAAGAAAAAGAAAATCAAGAAATATACGTAGGTTTCAGCGAAAATTAACTTATTATTTTTCAAAATGTCGTCCCTCAGATGATATCTAATGGGCCCCCATCGTTCAATCCACTTTTTAAAGCAAGTAGTGAAAGCTCTATTCTTTAAGCTGTCTCAGTGAACACTGCAAAACTGAGATTTCTACCAGTTCAAGACGATAATTCTACGATATGTGTTGCCACATTTTCAGAACTGAAACATAATACAGGGTGGTTATAAATAAACTGACACTACTCAGACGTATGTAGCGTTCATTCTGATGGTGGTATTTTGATGAGAGAAACTTGGTATACTCAAAAAATCCCCAACAAATAAGGCAAAAATAAAAGAAATCTTCCTTATGCGTTATTCGTTGAGAATTTTTTTCGAGTATTATTAGGCAGTCATCTACTATTAAAGAAACTTGCCTAATAGTATATGTTTACCATGGGGATAAAAAGGATTAAATAAAAAAAAAATAGTTCGATTTTTGACCACCAGGTAAAAAAATTGGCACTTTTTTTATAGCAGTTATCTTTTTCCTATGGTGTGAATAACGTATGTATCAAGTTTCAGTGAAATACGTCCACCACAACGGGAGCTACATAGGTCGGAGTAGTGTCATTTTAGTTATACTGATACACTATTCCGACCTATGTAGCGCCCGTTGTGGTTGAGGTATTTCATTGAAACTTTGTATATGCATTATTTAGAACATGGTAAAAAATAACTGTGATCTAAAAGTGCCATTTTTTAATCTGGTGGTCAAAAATTGAACTATTTTTATATTGAATCTTCTTTCCCCCCTCTCCTATGGTACATGTATCCTATATGTACCGTTTTCTTTCTTTTTAACCGAGCCCAACTCCGGTTTACCGCTGTGGGCAATTTGCTACCGATTTAGTTGTGCCGGAAGTGTGTGTGTGTGTGTGGTTACCTAACAGTCTGAGTGCGTATCTAGTGCTGTGCGTGAATTTTTTTTTCTTTTTTTTGTGCTGCCATTTACATTTCGATTGTGGGTGAAGTGTAATGATTGAATATTTGTATTATTGTAGGATTGTTGCTCTATGTGGCTAGATTTTTGTAACGTGAAGATCGGCTCTCCGTCAAAAAGTTTCGCCGCAAAGAGCAACAGGCCTACAATGGTACTGTACCATGGCACAATCCTATATGTACCAAGTTTCATCAAAATACCTTTATTGGAATGGGCACTATATTCGTCCGAGTAATGCATTTATAACCACATTATTGTTTATGCAATATTAAAGTCATACCACAATCTTCTTCCAGTCCGGATCTTACACCTTGCGAATTCTGAGTGTTTCCGACTTTGAAGGAGAAGTGGAAGAATTGTTAGTTATTTCAGCTGAGCTGGATTCACTCAAGCAACTTCTAGACAATGCCTTCTCTAATTGCTTTAAAAAGTGAATTGAACGAAGGGACAGTGGGGGAATCGGTTTGTGATCGATTTTTGGCCCTCCTCAATTTTTATCGTCTCTTCGTTCCAAAACCAACTAACTATGTATCCTTGACGACCTTCTCTCCGTGGACGGCTTTGACCGATTCCCCACAGGACCATTCCTTATCATCTCAGGGAAGACATTTTGAAAAGAATAAATAATTTTTTTTTGCTGTACCTATGTTTCTTAGTTTTTTTTATCATTTTAATCTAAGTTGTTATAGAACGCACCTTGTTTATTACGTCATCTAGCGGAGAGATTCTAAAAACATACAAAGTGATTCCTATTTAACAAAAGCATCGAAAGGGAAATGTACCATCAATTTTGAATGTGTTTCTGTATTTTTTTTCGGGATTAAGTTAATATTACCTTAAGGATTGTTAAACAATCTTCATTTGGATTTTTAAATATTTAAGAAAATGTCCAATAATTTGAAAAATGTGTGCAATATAAAAATCTGAAATTTAGCACCTATAAAGTATCTAATTTTAAGCTCAAAAATTATTTCCTGTCAAGGACAAATTTATAAGATCCAAAATAATCTCGAGTTGATATCTTTGTATACGAGTTGTTTCCCTTTTTCTTTCGGTATCTAATAAAGAGCAATTTGCTAGGAAACAAGTAAATATCTCATCGCGTTATAAAAATAAAAATAAACGACACACGCACACTTTATTTTCGTTTTAGAACATACCAGAACGTATTAACGCAGTTTCAAGACAGAAAAAAAAAAAAGTAGCGAGAGCGTTTTCTTGAGTGGATGATATACCAGGTTGAGAGGAAGATGGCCAATTAACTAGACGTACCAGTGAATGAATTTCAAAGTAAATGGACTCTTGGGAAATGCCAAAAAAGTAAATAAAATAAAAAACAGCAAAAAAACAAAGTGATAAATGAATTCACTTCGCTCTTAATTAGAAGCGTGAAATGTTAAGAAAAGAAGAGACAAATTATCGCACATAAAATAGGGAGAAACGTTGTGCTATTTCCTTGAAAAGCCATTGTCAGAGTTACATTAAAAAAAAATTATATACAAAGAGAAGACTTCTCTCAAGAACAATTTTACAAGAATTCTCGTCTTCTCTTGTTTTAGAATTTTCTATTTTACCAAGAATTTGGTTTTTCCTTGAAAAATACACGTGGAAAAAACAAATTGTTTAATTTTCTACTTTCGTGATTAAAAAACACCAACAACAACAACTTTCAAAGTCTTTTTAGAAGAGAAAGAATATACGGTATTCGTGGGAACGTTTCACGGAGATTAATCTTGCCATTAATGTCTTCCCGAGTAGATGGCACGAGTTTTAAACAAGATCACGATATCTCCGGAAAATTGCGGTTTTTTTGAAGGTTTCATTTTACTGGAGTTTTTTCATTCATGAGAGAAGTATTTTCATGGTGTTACACGTGTCGGTATTAAAACAAGATGAAAATTATGTCATGAAAACTTATACAAAATTTTTTTAAAACACAATATCGTATTTCAAGAAGAATATCATGTATTTTTTTTTTGAATGAGAATTTCTATCATTATCTTGATATCTCAAGGTAATTACCAAAGAAACAAGAAGACTGGTTTTAAACCAATGAAGTTTATATAGGAAAACTTTTTTTCCTCAAATAAGCGTGTTTCTGGATAAATTTGGTTTGCAATACGAAATTGGTAAATAATAAACTACTACTACTACTACACCATACATGCAATTCGTAAATATTCTTCCGAGGAACTTCTAACGAATTGGTACACGTCGGAATGTGCCGTGTAAGTGTTCTGTATGTAACGTGAAATTTGTTTCTGAGGAATGCTTGTTATGCATTTGAGAGATGCTGCCATCTGTTTCTCAAATTTGGAAGTAAACATGTCGTTACATTAATTTGGGTGTTACATTATGCGTGAATTCTTAAATGCTGCAGGCCGTAGTAATAAATACCCAAAATACTAATAATACTAATAATACTATATAATACTAATTATAAATTATGAATACTTAGTAAAGAGTAATAAGTATAATATTTATTGTAAATATACAGTATAAATGTATAATAAAATAATATAAATAAAATGTGTGTCAACTATCATTTTTTTCGATACATAATAAACTTGAGTAACACTGAGTATTTTCGGGTATTTATTATTGGCGTTGAAAGTTGGCGCGAAGTATCGAGCCTTGAGCTCTGTTCTTCATTACGGTTTTTTACTTAGGTAGAACAGTGTGTACTTACCTGAAAAGACTTGGTAATGCTCTTTACTTCGCGCCAACTATTAATGACAATAATAATAAATACCCAGGTCTTCTCTATATTTGAAAACCATCAAAGAAGAACACACCGTTGCAAAGAGATAATTAGTCTCTGCATTGTTGGAACCATCGTAACCCAAGTAAACATTCCGAAAACCATTGTTGCAGCTGAAAAACTATTGATGCCGTATAAATTTCAAAGTGGTGTCCATATCAATAATGCTACGTTTGATGAATATCGGTCAAAGATTGTTTGTTTGCTCCGAGAGCATACACAGGAATGTAAAATCAATTTTCCATTCGCTGACGAAGCAGTATTGGAGTTCTGTTGTCAATACTGCCAACAATCGACTTAATCTCCGCAAAATTCGCATCCGAAACAGGACCCCACATATAAGCGATATATATGTACATATATATACATGTATAAGCGATAGGTTGATTTAAAACTTTCACAGCGATCAAAAAATATTCAAAATTGCTAAAAAAAATCGTTTCTCAATTTCAAAAATTATCTTCCGGATTGTTAAGCCATTATTACTCTAAGGCTACTAAACAGTGATTTCTCCAACAATGAAAAAATAAACACCGGGGCATTGTTTCTTTATAATTGTTGTGTTTGGTATATTTCTTCTATTATATTCATAAGACAGGAAATCATAAAATAGTGATAATTATGACAGGATTTTTAAAATCCCATACGTCCCTAATACCAATCTAAAAAATCTTCGATCAATCCTTCCTTATTTTTACATATTCTGAAAATAAACAATTTTAAAGCTTTTTACTGCTCAAAAAATGCCAGAAATGGACAAAAAAAAACGACCCATGGGCAATACTTTTCACTCAATAGGTCCCTCAGCTTCAACGAGACTTGAATTTCACTTTGGTTATCATATTACATTCAAAGCAAAGACGCAATTTATTACTTCAAAAATGTTTCATAATGCTCGAGATATATACACTTATATATTAATTCAATTCCATACTTCAATAGTGAATTTCGCAATATATATTTGATTACAATGATTCTCAACAGCGCGTATTCTAAGAATATCGACTCATACCTTGTCTTTCATGGTTTAATTATATAAATAAATAAAAAACAATAATAATATAATAATAAATATTTTTATCTCTCCATTATTCTTCTTTAAATGCTCCAAATACATACGAAACTCAAGAATCACCAGGTATTTCAATTAAAGTTGAAATAAAATTGTATGTAAGGGATATATATGAATTTTCAAAAATTCCCATGGAAAATGCCAAACTACGGAATCGAAAAAATTGAAAGATAATCTTCACTTTCGAATCTATATTCAGTTCATCGCGTGGAGAAAGTCAAAGATACTCGTTTTCTTTTCTATGTATAAAAATAAATAAATAAAGGCATCAAAAAAATAAATAAATCTCCAAGAAAACTCGTGACGCAGTTCCAGAAATTTCCAGTTTGAAAAGTAAAAATAATTTTACCAATCCGTATGAAGAGAGCACGTTCTCTGCTCACTCCTGACGTAAATGGAGCTATTTTGAGATAAAAGTCGCTTTTTAAAAAGAAATATTAATACCAGAATTTCTTTTTCGTCGTTTCACCTCTGCATCAAAAGAATATTTCCCCCGAAGCCAATTCAATTTTTTCCCCCTGCCAATCAAACTCGGTATCCAGGTTGGCGTCAGAAAATTAAATTATTAGAATTAACTTTTTTTGAAATTTGACATTTGAATGATATGTATAGAAAAACTTGAGTTTTCATTTTTCTTCTCTTGTATCTTGTCGACTAACTAGGAGTTTACATCCGAAAAGACAGGAATTACAGGGATCTCAGCCACGAGCCACTTAACAACCCAGAAGTTCAGCTGAGTAGGCTGAGGAACGCCGGAGGCATGGTCACGGAATATAATCCGAATTACGAATTCGGCGGTAGCACTTGCTCGGCGCAGGACCTGCGAGAAATACCGAGGGAGCACTTGACTCTAGTGAAGTGAGTCGATTCAGTTTGTTTGAAATAGCTCTCCTAAATAAAATGTATATACATATGCGATCAAGAATATACATAACTAGATAGCTGTTCTCCGATTAACGGAAATGGTCTCCATTCGAGCATCGTCCGTAAGTCGGAATCGTGTTAATTTAGGATCAAATCTGAGGGGGATGGGGAGGTATACTGGGTCTTTCTTCTCATCTATGGGTCTTCATGTTTTTTTTACAAGCAAGAACTATAAATGTTTTTACGCAAAAGTGTTTCAAACCTGGTAAATTAATACATTTTATAACCTATGCATATCCATGATTCTGGAAGTGAAGCCGTGATGATGAAAAGAGAGACGTTCTGATAAAAGAATTTTTTTGTCAAATACACCCCCCCCCTTTGTGATTCAACAAGAGCGCCAAGTACTTCAGTTCGTAACACGAAATATCCGTAAGTCGGGACGCAGTTGCATTCTCGAACTGAAAATTTTATCCCAGTTTCCTTTTGTATTCTCATTTCCTTTTGTCCAACAGCCGTAATTGTTCTGTAGAAGACCATGGCATTTTCGGAATGCCGTGATAAAGGGAATGTGGAGAATTTTTGACCACCTTTGGCCCACGGACCATAGGTTGAGAAACACTGGCAAAAAGACAATAGTACTCAATATAGGAATTGTTGCTTTGTTTCCTCTCTCTCGATTAATTTCTTTATTTCGTCATTACGACGCTTCGTAAGTTTCATAGCACTTTCTCTGATAGATATTTATAGCTGTAGACAGCATGAAACAGAACTTCAGTTACAGACACCGCGTACTTCACTTATGTTAAAATGTAATAAATATGATGCAATGAACTTTTTATTTGATTATGTGAAATTTTTCAGAGCATTAGGTCAAGGTGCTTTCGGTGAAGTCTATCAGGGTTATCTCACGAACCCATCAGACCATTCTGAAGTACCAGTTGCAGTGAAAGTAAGTTTATAGTAATTTGAGCAGTTTCAAAATTCTATCTTTGTATAAATGAACTGGTTTGAAGGCAAAACCAATTTATTTGACTTCCAACAGCTCTACATCACTGATAAACTTCCCATGTAAAAACTGTTGATAGGAGTTGAACGAATTAAAGTGAGATGGTGCGATGCAATGTATCCCAACCTTTTTATATAACGTGGATTCCATGTAGTGAAGGCCAATACTCTGTGGACCCCTCGTAGTAGACATAAATGCTCCTCGGACCGCCTGTAATTTCAGAAAGGCGGACAATTTGACACCACCACCCTCTATAAAATGCAAAATGTATTTTTTTTTTTTATAATTTGCATACCATAAAAATTGAACAAATTGTAATTCCACGGTACAAAATGTGTCATTCATTGCAATGATAGCAAAGATCACCCCTTACTAAGTGCTCACGGATCCACCGGGTGTCCACGGACCACAGTTGGGAAACACTGGTGTAATATACGGTCAATATTATGAAAGTTGTAAAATATTCCCGAGTTTTCCCATGAAATTCGGTTTGGTACGCCGACTCCAATGTAATTCCTATACAAAAGTGAAAATAATCATTGAAATGAAGGGAAACTCAGCATTGACGAAAATTTTAAATTAGGAAAAAATAATTTCTGAACTCTCTACGATAATTCAGAAAATGACGAAACTCCAAATTTATTGAAAGAAGTAATTCCCCAGAACTAATTAAAATTTGGAAAAAATAAATATTTTCGGCACTGATAAAATAAATTGTTAAAAATTACCGAGAGAAATAATTCCAGAACTCTAGAAAAACATAATTTCAGAATTCGGGTGGAAAACCTTCAATAATTTGAGAGCAATAGTTTATTTGGTGACCATGAGTTTATGATGTTGGTCCATCTGGCATCCCACTTCTGACATGCAACTATTTTTCCCCAGCACGACCCAACCCACACGGGTAAAAGGCTTACATCCCGGAAGGGACAGAGTCTGGTTTGAAAGATGGTGTTGGTCAACCTGCTGAGATGCTACTGCCGAGTTGAGTGGCCCTGCGTCTGGTAAAGGTGGCCCTGCTTTCAGTAGGCAAAGGTTTCCACAAAATGTTTAGTTTAACATGGTAAAAAGGGGCAGAAAAACCAGACACGCCTCCACGTTAATATTCAAATAAAAAGCGACAAGTGCTGAAATACGTAACCTAACGGAAAACTTAGAAAACTTTCAACATGACCTTAAATTTTTTCATACTGTTTCAATGAATCGCGAACGCATTCGCCATTATAGAATTCATTGTAGATTTTTTAATTGGAATTGGATTATAATCGACTTTCTCCATATGGCTTACCATAAGAGATAATTGTTTATTCAAATTTGAAATTCATATAAAATCGATATCTACGTAGTTAATGTATTGATTTTTCTGAGTATTTATATCGGAAATAAGGAGAATCGATGTGGGCATAACAAAAGCATCTGAGGAAATGTCGATGACAGAGGACTGGTGTCTCCGGCGATAGATTAATTTGCCCGCTTCTGCCCATCCCACTTCTGGTCGTGATTCGAGTCGCTTAATTAGGGCACAATTAAGCTATGGTAATTAGTTTTCTCCAGAGATGCGATTCCTCTGGGTTTATGGCGATGAATGCGTGTTTGTGATGTCTGACGCCCGCAATTTATCATTCACCCACTCGATGGATTCGATTGTTTTGAACTTCGGAGAAATGCAAATGTCAAGACGCGTCGGCATTTTTCCGGGTGATAATTCGTGAAAACATTCAATTTTTATTATTATTTTTTAAAGTTTTCTCCGTCTTCAACCTTCAAGGACAAATTTTAGTGTTATGATCGATGAGTAGGTGTAAGCAAGCTATAAGTCACGCTTTAATTTTTCGGATTTCTTTTGAATTTATTGTCTAAATCGTGGGTCTTGACTGGCGGAAGTAGTCTGAGACACCTACACAATTATTTCCGAATGTGAAATCATTTGTGATAGACTTTCAATGAGTTTAAATGCGAGTGCGGTTTGTCTTCGAAAGTTATCTGGATACACAATGCAATGTCTAAACAGATTTTCTACACCCTCCACCATTTGTGACTTTTTTGATCACCCGATGCAATATAAAGCCACCATTGTGGATCACCGCGGAATATTTGGTTGCTAAAACCTGGCATTATGCATGCGTCTAATAAGGCAGTATAGAACTTTGGGGAAGTTTGGCCGTCTAAGACAGCTTGAAAACTCAAAGACCCGCTGAGAGTATAATTGAGCATACAACACTCGATTTGCGTTAATTTGATTCAATTTTGATATTACTGAGCAAAAATCGAAAGCAGAGAGAAAAATTTAGCAGAGTTTGTGACAACGCATCGTTTAATGTTAGAAGAAAATTTTCGATATTTTTTTATTTATGCAACTTTTCCGGCTTTTGATTGATACTGAAAATCTGATAATTCTTTTAAATTTCTAACTAATGAATGTCATCACAAACAGGGCTTTTCACGAAGAATGTCCGAATAAACAATATGGTTGGTTCTGTAATTGGAAGAGGAAAAGAAAAATGAACCACTTACAGAACGAAATTTAACTGTGATAATTTCATCCCCCGTAAACCAATAATTCCATGGGGGGAAAAAAACTGTAAGGTACGACCATATATTAAAAGAAAAAGTTAAATTTCGAAGTTGTTTCTTTTTTTTGACAAAAAAGGCGATAAAAATCTCGCCGAGATGAAAATTCTTAATTTGTGTAAAACTGTTAACGGCTATATGAATACTTCTTTTTAGACTTTACATCAACGCATAACCCATTTTTCACTGAGGTTGCATTTGCGCAATGCTTTGTTAAAAAGAAATTTTTTAAATTAATTTTTATCCAAATTTTCGAACGGAATAAACATTTTTGGAAATTAAAAGGTTCAATGAGTTTGTCATAGTATTTTTAAAAAATTTGAAACTTTAGAAAATTGATAAGAAATTAAATTTTTTATGGCTTTTCACAAATGAAATTTATGGAAATTTTATCCTAATTTTCGGCCTAGAATTTTTTTCCCATGACCATAAAAAGAAATGATTTTTTTTAAAATAGCAAAAATATCTTTTCCCAATTTATTTTTCTTAAATATGATACCCGAGGTTTCCCAATATCATAATCACTAATTATTTCAATTAAATTAAATTAGTTATTTTAAATGTTATGGTTTATTATTTGTGGTTTAAATTAATGTTAATATTTATAATTGGTTTCGTTATGACTGGAGATTCGCAAATTTCCCTAATTGGCAGTTTCACAATTAGGAAGGAGTATAAAAACATTTTAATTTTCACATTCCTACGGATTTCGGTTTGATCAGTGAGTAAAACTATCAAATTTCACTCCATATTATTTTCTTCATATTTTACTTCAAGTACAGAATTTTTTCTCTCATGGTATTGTTCGTGAAATACTCTGTACACATACATACAGGGTGTCCCATGAATTGATAAATAGTGTAAAAATTCATAAAAAATCGAAGGAATTGGTAAATGTAAATGTTGCTTGAGAAAAAGTTGTTCTCGTGAAACGGGTTGTTTTTGTGCAGGAAAAAAATTAGTTTAAATTTTCGTCGATAGAGGGTCTTGCACGAAAGCAAACCACTGAAAATATGCAAATCGGAGTTCTATAAAATGCAGGTTGTACGATCAACTGCTCAGTTATGAATTTTTTGTGTCACTGGCGCTTGCATTAAAATTCTCATTGTGATGTTTACATTGATTGATAAAGAACTATTGGTGAAGTTGTTTTACCTCAGTCAAGAATCGCCAACTGAAACTGTACGAACGTTGGGGACACAGAAGGGATCTGAAAAATGTTCAAGTCGCATATTAACAAACCTTACATTGATACGAATATAGGAGAAAAATAAACGTCACTTTATCGGTCGCAAGGAGTGACGAAGGAGAGAATGATATGCCTTTGTTTTTTGGCGATGCTCTTTCCAAAGTTGAAGAAGAATGGTGAGATTCTTCCCCCATTTCACCTGCCAATGTTTTCACTTTCTGGCGCAATTGCATGTATTTTCTATTCTTAATTCAACTAAAAGCCGAAATTCATTAGAAAGAAAATGCCCCCAAAACACTGCGAGTAACGTGGAACCTCTATCGACAGAAATTTTAACTATATTCTTCTTTGATACAAAAAATTCCCCCTTTCAGGAGAATGCGTTTTTCCGCAAACCGCATTCAAATATACTGATTTCCTTCAATTTTTAAACTATTCACAAAATTTATGGGAAACCCTGTACATTTAGCTTAACCTAGGATATTTATCTAACACCAATCTCAATTCCAAACAGACATTACCAGAATGTTCCACCAACCTGGCAGAGAACGATTTCTCACTGGAGGCCCTAATCATGAGGTAAGAGAACTATTTTTTTCATGGAAGAGTAGATTCAAGGTTTCTAGAATATATAGTAGTAGGAATAGATTAGCTTCGCGCAAGAATATTAAGGCAACTGATTACGTTCAAATGACGATTTTTTCCAAAATGGCGTAAATTCATTTGGAAGAATGTTTTACACAGAATTCAAAACTATTTTATTCCTGTACATGAAATAAGTAACAATAAAGTTATGGCTGATTTAAATCATCTGAAACAACGATTTCGAAGGCAACAAACAATATTTAAACGCGTTTCTTGAAGATACATTTTTTTCGTTACTTCATTCCACGCGAAACCAAATTTCTAAAAAAATATGCATGATATCCTCATGAAACTTTTCAACAGTACTCCAGATGACGTTACCTGTACAATGAACTAGGATCTCGGCCATGTGTTTAGAATTTATTATTTTATAGCTATTTGAATGAAAAAAATTGAACTTTTCGTGAAAATTCACGTATTGTTTCACGAAAACTGCCATATCTCAGAGAATATATTTTGTATGTCTTAAAACTTTTAGTTTATTGCACAGATAACAGTCATAGAAACATACAGTATCAAAACTAATCAAATAAATTGCTTGGTTTCCAGTGTACAATGTCTAGCGTAAGTACTGAAAATGAGCCAATTTCGAGGACGCAATTTAGAATATCTCAAAAGGTTTTAGAGATATTTCAGAAATTTCACTGGATTTCCTTACTTCATACAGTATTTTGATTCAAACCCCACTTGTTTTGTGAAAGTCACAAAGTTTCCGAAAAAAGTACCCCACACGTAGTCAGTTGCCTTAAAAAGTCATCGACGAATAACACAAATACATGCGAAAAATACAAATCTAATTTCAACAAATATGAAAAATAAATATATTTTTTTGTATTTTTCGTATGGTGACTTCGTTGGTGACTTCTTAATAACCATTTTGTTTAATCTAAAAACCCATGTAATTATATCCGAGAATACGAATTTTTCGTATAAATATTTCATTTGTAATGAGTATCAGATATCTAATTTAATTTCCCTGCAGTGAAAAAAAAATCGAACATGGAATATTTAAAAACTAATATAATAGTTTTCCATAATTTAAAAATGATTAGATTTACTGGATGAGAAGGGGGAAAAAAAACACGGGAAAATGCAGCAAAAAATAAATTCTGCATATATCCGCGGAAAATAATTAATTAAATAATGATAATCATTATCTGAAATGTAGTGATTTTTCCGTGAAAGGGATTTTTCGGTTCCAATGTGAGCGAGAATGTCCGATTTCTCTGTTTTTTCTGGAATTATCCCGAGAACTCGCTCCATTCTTACACATTCTTATCCCTCTCTGTATCTCTCCATCTCTCGCAATCACTTCATCTCCCCTCTCTATCTCTCTCCTACGGCTGCAACAGCGATTGCTGATCAGAAAAAAAACAGAGGATTAAATTTCAAATTAAAGATCCGGAAATAGTTTATGGAGCTACAGATTATCTGCGAAATACTTCAGTACGCTTGACGTCAGTACGAAGCTATTTAAAAAAAAATATATATGTATACTGTATATAATACATAAGAATTTTTAAATGATTATTCGAGTAACTTTTCCGCTTATGATCGAGACGATAATTACTAGAATTCAATCCCTTTCGAGCATCATCTTGTAAAAAAAAACACCTTTTCCTTATCCGAGTAACGGATCGAATTCATCGCATTAATTCTACGAAATGTCCTGTGTCTTTTTTTAAAAAATTAATTTCTGAAGTTTTTATGTCCCTGGAGGGTTTATTTCGATTGCGTAGATGGAAATTTTTTTTGATTTATTATTGTTATTATTATTATTATATTTTAGTAAGTTCAACCATCCGAATATAGTGACTTTCGTCGGTGTTTGTTTCGAGAAAATGCCCCGTTTTATCGTGTTGGAGCTTTTACCTGGAGGTGATCTCAAATCTTTCCTGAGAGAGCATCGGCCAAAACCGGTAATTATTAAAATTATATTCTAATGTTCCTATAAACGTTTAAACGCAGTAAAACTTCTTCTCTTATGCGGTCCTCCCGTCATGGGCGGTACAAAGAAAATTCGTCCGTAAAAGAGGAGTGATCGTTAATCAGGGATTTGAAGTGCTTTTACTTTTATTATATAAGGTGAAATTATTATTTGGCTGTAAAAGAGGGGTAACTGCATATGAAGAGTGTCCGTTAAGAAGGGTTTTACTGTTCACATACGATGGCTATTTTTCAAGTAAGAAGCGTTTAGAAATATCTCTCTAAAACACGCACCTTTTCATTTTTGGATAGGAGCAGTGTCCACCATTATTTTTACACGTTGACGCCATTTTGAATAATCTCGAAGGTGTGGGTGTGGGTTTTAGACGGCGTTTTTTTTGTTTTCGCAGCCCAATATTTCAAGGAAACAGATATTTTCTGGATTTTATGCCGAGGGGAACTTGGAAAGAGAAGTCATCTATTTGGTCAACGCCGGGATTCGAACTTTGGCCCTCTTGCGAAAGCAAGAATGCTACTATATGGTAACTCATTTCATAAAAACCAAACAGCCAAAAACTGGCTAAAAGGTCATCGTATGTTTATATATAAACTCGATGCCTCTCCAAATCTGGTATTTATCATCATCAAGAAATGTTTCCGAATAATGCAACTTCGGCAAAGATTTCTAAATTTTGCTCTCTTTGTTTTTGCAAAAGTCTGAAGACCGAAAAACATCTCCAGATGAAAACAACCAGAGAACTTCTAGAAATGTCAGTTAAGTACTCAAACATACGGAGGTGCTCAATTCTGCTTATATTCCCCGCAACAAAAAAAAAAAAATCTCTAACTATACACCTCTATATACTCATAGAGCTGTGTTTCCCAGAGTGGGCAATACTGCCTCCTGGGGGGCGGTATGAAAGGACCGGGGGGGGGGGGTAGAAGCGTAAGGTTTAGTACAGTATCCTATAGATTGACTTGAGTTGGGGGGGGGATGAGAAGAACATTTTTTTGAAAGTGTGGGGGGGGGGGGGAGGCGATGAAACGAAAGGTTTGGGAAACTATGGTATAGAGCAGGCCTCTGCAACCTATGATCCGTGGGTCACCGAGTATCCCATTTCATAATTTAAAGTGCCCACTTGATTTCCGAAAATAATAAAATATATTCGGGCATATAAAGTATATGTGTGTGTGTGTGTGCTCAAAACGTCTTATTAATGCACACATTTTGTTGATTTTTGACCCTCAGCCAAAAAAGTTTGCCGATCCTTTCGAGTATGGTCCAGACACCATGTGTGATAGCAGTTGGTGTATGCGAGTGGGGGGAGGGGGGAGCCGAGATTAAAGTGTTATTTTGCAGTGAGCGTCCCCTCCCCACCTCACGGAAGAGAAAGCAATGATGGAAATCCCTCCCTCCCTCCCTCCCACCTCCGAGAAAGACCTGCGTACGCCTATGTGAGACGGCAAGGTTTTTGAATGGGATACTTGTTGTTAAAAGATCTGTCAGGTGTATAGCATAAAATAAAATTTCAGGAGTAATGGGCCATTACTGGTAATAGCGATGTTCATTAATAGATGAGACTGTTCAAGGAACGCCAGGAGAATGTGCACGATGAACCACGCAGGCTCCGGGGACATCAGTTTTAACCTACGATGGAATTTGCATGCGAAGGTTGTCCCCTTAACACTGCTCCCGTCCAACATTATTGTAATTAAATCTCACCAAATAATCCTTACTTACAGAAAATAGCCCTCGTATATCCATTGATCTCATGTTGCCACCTATAACTCATATCTCATCGTTTATCGTTTTACAGCAACGTCCGACACCTTTGACCATCTCCGACTTGCTGAAACTTGCGATGGACGTTGCGAAGGGATGCCAGTATTTGGAGGATAATCATTTCATCCATCGGTAATTGGAAATAAGCTATTTTATAAAACGAGAAAATTATGGTACAGCTCGTAATCAGCACTTTGGAAAAAAAAAAAAACCCAACAAAAAACTCGGGTTCAACGTAGTTAGTTATCAAGAAAATGTCCCATTGGAATGGTCATTAATGTCGTACTCGAGACCTCACACGCAATAACCTCCCAGTCAATTAACTATTTTGTTAGAGTATTTTTAATCATGGCAAAATGTTTGTTGCCCCGAGCGATTATATGTTTCCTTTCCCGTTTTTTATCCCGAAAAAAAAGTTAAAGAAAGCTCCGAACAAAAGATCATGGGGGGAGAAATAATGAAAAGCCATTTGTGAGAATAAATAAACACCACAAATATTGAATCGAATCATTTCCCAAGTTATGAGTGGAAATTACTCCGAGCCATTTGCTCCCCATTCAGAGAGAAACGCCATCTCATTATTAGCATTTTTTCTTCTTCTAAGCATTGAATAAATGAGATGCGATTGGAGATAATTAGATTATCACGCGACGGAGCGCGAAACAAACAAAATACCGGTATTTTTTCTTCTTTCGGAAATAATAATTATTATTGTTCATAAAAAAAAAAGATGTCAGATATATTAGAATAAATCAGTGTTTACGAGTTTGGTTCCATTTTCCGTTAAAAATGGAATTTATTTTGCTTAATTTCTGTTACTCCTTGCTACTGATGCTAATAGACGTGTCAACGATGTTGTAGGTTAATTTTGACTAGGGGGCACCACGAGAAGCTTATCGAATTTCATATTAGATAAAAAGACTATGGGGGAAAAGACTATGTGTCTCGTATTTTAAGGGGAATTTTTGAAGGTTTTGACCATATTTAATTTGGAAAAATGTGAAAAAATGAGATCTTGAATACGGAAAAATGCGAGGCGCCTTATCGTCACCGATTCTCGCCTTAAAAAGGTTAAACGTCGAAAAAACTGCCAATTATTCCATAATTCTTTTTGCCACAGTTTACTGGTGAACCGGATCCTAGAAGAATACTTACAATGCAGGGAAAAATGTACTCTCCACTTCTTAATACAAGATAAATACTACTACTACTACTAAACCATACGTGCACCTTGTCTATGTTCCTCTGCGGAACCCCTAACGAACTGGTACATGCCGGAATGTACGTGTAGTGAAACCGGACGTGAAGTTTGTTTCTGTGTAATGTTTGTTATGTGTAGTGGTGCCATCTGCCACTAGTTTTCCTAATTATGAATGAAGTGTAATGATTGGATAATTGTATCGTTGTAGGCCTGTTGCTCTCTGTGGCGAGACTTTTTTTACGAGATATACGGAAAAACTGGCTGATTTTGTAGTCACTGCCGCTAGCCGAGACCCTTCCAATGCCAGTCGACTCCCCTACCAACTAACTATGGTGACAGACAAAGCATTTAACTAATGGAGCCCATACATATATGCTTACCGTGCAATGGCCGGTGACAGCAATCAGCTAGTAATGGCTCGTAAATGGCATCAGACCACCGGATGATATGGACACATATTTAGAGAAAGATGTACTCTTCACTTGTTATTACAAGATATACTGAAAAACTGGCTAATTTTGTAGGTACTGATTTTTTTTTGTTGAAAAATTTCATCTCCACCGCTACCGGGACACGAATCCGGGTCCCTAGCCGGTAGAGCACTCGATTGACCTTCGATGGACCCGGGTTCGAGTCGCGGTAGTGGCAGAGATGAGATTTTTCCAAAAAAATCAGTATGTCTACAAAATTAGCCAGTTTTTCAGTATATATTATACTTCCAATTGTAGAACTCAGATGCTTATTCATACTGCAAGGGATTGTACAGTTATTGAAATTTAAAAAAAAAAAAACATTTTAGAATGACACCCTCACCTCAAAAACCCAATTAGAAAATTAGGTTAATTAAAAATTCATTGCCTGGTCTCACCTGAGGTTAACGAAAAAAAATTCCCCGTTTCTACGTGCAATACTCGCTGAGATATTCGATTTCAAAAATCGGAGAAAAGTTGGAAAAGAACAGCATAAACTCACGAAAAACGCTTTTTTCCCTCTCATTTAAGCATTTTTTCTAACTTTTCGTCAATTTTTTAATTCAAATATCTCCGTGAATATTGCATTTAGAATCGTGGAGTTTATTGTTGGCCTCAGTAGAGGCAAGGTAACAATCTTCTAATTGAGTTCTTGAAGATAGCGGTGTCCGCATTAAAATGTTAACTTTTATATTTTGATAACTATCCAACCACTTGCAACATCAATGATGTATTTGAGAGAGTACTACACACTCTCTTTATTTAGATAACTGTTTTCTAATTGGAGGTATTCCTCTAGGATCAACGGTTCACCAGTATAATGCAGCAAGAGGAATTATTTAACCCCCTTGTAGATAAAGTTCCTAAAATATTATGGAAATGCAATTATTAAATAGGTGGAAAAAATAAAATTAGAGGAAATATCTCTCCAACTTCACTTAGCAAGATATTATCAGTTCATTGATAACACTAAAATAAAAGCAAACCATTTTTTTACCATTCATTAACCATTTTAGCTGATTAATCCACTATAACTGATTAAATTGTCATGTTGTGTACTGTATCAATTAAAAATATGCCAACACCTGCATATGTAAAAAAAAAAAAAATTCCAGTACGTTTTTACGGGATGAACCATAGAAAGGTTGGAATGTTGATTCTTGGGGGCATGTGATATCATTCACATGCTTGATTGGGTTGCTACATGTATTTCAGGGACGAAATTTTATCCAAACAGGGCTTAGATTGATGCTCTGATAGAAAATGTATTCAAATGCTGTTGAGTTTTTGCAATTGATGCAATTTATGTTTACTGTATTTTGGTAAGTCTAGTAAAATTGATGTTGTTTTGGTGTCTTTTTTTTTTCTTTAATATTTACATTTGTAGTGACATTGCTGCAAGGAACTGTCTTCTAACAACTAAAGATGTCAACCGGATCGTGAAAATTGCCGATTTTGGAATGGCTAGAGATATTTACAGGTACGTGATTACTACGTACGTGATTCAATGTTGTTACGATCTCTCTTATTGCAAACAGGAGCGTGAAATTATTACAATCCTACACCTTAACACTGGAGTGTTTTGGAAAATGGTGCACGATTCAATTAATCGCAAAAGAAAAAAAAGATAAGAATAAAAATTAACGAGAACGTATACAGAAACCTTACAGTGTTGGCAATAACGCCCAAGAAATCGGTGAAACATTCTTTCGCGTCTTAGAACTGGAATTCACCCACGCAAAAAGTGTTAAATTAAAGAATTTTTTTCCGGTATCAGATTCAAGAAGCGGCGGTTACGCAAGATTCCCGAGTATATTTAAATATACGGTTCGCAAAAAAAATTATCACTTTTTTCGTGCCCTTCTTAGTATATAAAGTAATTTCTATGGCGGAACCCCGAAGCCTCTTCCTTTCTTTTTATTAGATTCACTGATTTATTTTATTGTCTGGAAAGTAAATAAGTATTTTTTTTTCCTGGAGTCAAATTCCACTACAACGAAATTTTTTTTAACGAATGTTAATTTGTATGTACTTTTGGATGCGCGAAATCTTTCAAGCACTATTTTTTCGAGTATTGCACGCGTATACTTTAGAGCTTCGTAAAATTCGTAAAATTTGCAATTCCTTTGTAACGAAATTCCGTTGTAACGAAGTGATTTCTTCATTCGTTTAGAGTTCGTTATAGCGGGATTCGACTGTAAATTATTTATATAACAATACGTTTCTTCGATCCCTCGAGTATTATATAGGAGTTTCACTGTATGTGAGTAGTAGTACTTGCTTTTAATACCGTAGACAGCCATTGCCAATTGCGAGAGAGACAACACCGCTGCCATGAGAATTAGTACTGACTCGCAAGATTTGTTCGTAGAATTTGTAATCACCGTTCAATGGACACGTATCGCTTTTTAATGGACTGGTAACTGAGCTAAAACGACATCAAAAGCAACTCCGGTCTATCGCCATGAGCAATTTACTACCGAATGAATTGTAACGGAAGTGAGAATGTGTACCTACCAGTCTGAGTGCGTATCTAGTGTCTTGTCTAATAATTTTTCAGTGCTACCATGTATATTTCTACCTGTGAGAGAATTGTAATGATTGAATATTTGTACCGTTCTGGCGGTTGTGGCGAGACTCTTTTTACGGAGAGATCAGCTAATACCGCTACTTAACATACTGATAAGAAGGGAGTCCTTAACCTTCTTCAGATCAGCCCTCTCTGCATACATATAAATATTTAAATAGTAAAAATCACTGTTTTTTGAATTTGAAAGACCATTTACATTAATTTTTCTTCTTTCCGAGAATCCTTTGATCCACAACAAAAGTGAATCTTTCAAAAAAAAATCTGAAGACTGCTCACGAACAAACTCTTACCTTAATTACTTATTCATTGCAATAAATTTCGCTCGCTTAAAAAGAAACTGCGATTCCACCAAAATACAAGCGATATTATCGTGCATATACAAATCCTTTCTCCACTCAGGGACGAGAAATGAACGGGACACACGCTCTTAAGGACTCCAGTAAACATTAATTTAAAATAAAAAGGAGGGACAGAAAAAAAATTCTAAAAGTCAAATCTCTAAATAAATTATCCCAGAAGGGATCGGGACGTTCCCATTTCATAAAATTAATCTGTTTGCTCAAAGTATTTTAAGTGAATTTCTCTCTCTCGGTCTTCAGAAAGGAGACATAAGAGACGCCATCATTCTCTCAGCGAATGCTTTCAACAGTTCTTGGAAAAAGCACCGACAAGAGCAGAAAATAAAAATATATAAAAATCCGGGGATCGAAGATTGTTTGTACAATTACGGACTCCATATGTCTCTATTTCATTCCATTGCAGCTACTTTGTTTTTTACTTCGTATGAATGATCGACTTTTCTCTACTTTGTCTTGATGATTTCTCCGTAAAGAAATAGAAATAAAAACCAATGAAATTTGTATTTTTCCCCGGAAGAGATAACGTTCCGTAGTGTAGGAATTTTCAATCCAATAATCAAAAGAATTTCTCTTCAGCAAGACTGACAAGACACTTTAAAGAGACGGAAACAGATTTATAGACTCTAGAATGTACAGACTGAAATGTCTGATCAGTTTTCTTTTCCTTCGCACGAACAAACGTGATCAAAGCTTGAGATAAAAGCATTCAAATACAAATACAAATACAAATACAACGCCACAACAGGCAAAATGCCCAACGAGGTGGCTGATAAAAAGATGCCCATAAAAATATGGATGTCATATGTTTCAAAAATACAGCAACCCAATTAAAAATGCAATTAACACAAATTACAAACAATATATACACATGATAAAATATTATACAATGCCCATAAAGAATACTTATGGTTGTCTTATTCTAAGAATGGATAGCTTCTCGATTTACCCCAACATGTTTATCGTATTTCTTTTTAAACGTGTCAATTGTGTTACAATTTACTACCTCCGGGGGTAAGCTATTCCATTTATTAACAATCCTATTGGAGAAAAATTCCCTGCGACACCATAACCTTGCATTGTCCCTCACCAATCGACACTGGTGTCCCCTTGTAAAAGCAGTCGATTGGCGGTGTACTAAAAGTTCATGGTCCATCCTATCCATCCCATTGAAAATTTTGAACACTTCGATCATATCTCCTCGACACCTGCGTTCATCCAATGTAAACATATTCAAAAAATGAAGTCTTTCTTCATAACTCAAGCCCTGTGTGCCAATAAGGACACGCGTAGCTCTTCTCTGCACCCCTTCAACCAAGTCTATGTCCCTCTGTAGGTATGGTCTCCAAAACCTTACAGCATACTCCAGTCCAGGACGAACTAAGCCTCGAAAAAGCGGAAGAATGACTTTAGGAGAACGCGAAGAGACCTTTTTGAAAATGAGACCAAGCATTCTATTCGATTTTTTGACAACCGCTGAACAATGTTCAGAAAACTTAAGTCGCTCGTCAATGAGAATTCCCAAATCGGTGACTCTAGTTGCATCCGGGATAGTGACACCATTCAACTCGTAAGAGAACCGTGGGTTGTTCGAACCAAAATGAGCGACCATGCACTTACCTACGCTAAACGTCATGCTCCATTCATTTGCCCATGCTGCAATCTTGTTTAAGTTGGTCTGGAGCAACTCCCTATCGCTTTCATTTCCGATTACCCCCATTAGCTTCACATCATCTGCGAATTTGCTAGTAATTCCATCGATACCCTGATCGAGTTTGTCGATAAAAAGTGAAAAAAGTATGGGGCCAAGGACACTTCCCTGAGGAACTCCACTTGTGACGTCTGTCCAACCAGAGAATTCCCCGTTCACCATAACTCGTTGCGACCTATCTCTTAACCACGATTCTATCCAATTCAGCAAGTTGCCCCCTATTCCAATCTCGTGTAAACGCTTCAAGAGTTTGCCATGTTGGACCCGATCGAATGCCTTCTGGAAATCAAGGTAAACAACGTCGACATTTTTGCTCTTACCCAAAGCCTTAGTCACGTAATCATAGAAGCAAAGGAGGTTAGTTACACATGACTTCCCCTTCCTGAATCCATGCTGATTATCCGACAATACATTATTCTCGGCTATCCACTTCACAAACTGCCTTTTGATGATAATTTCCAAAATTTTCGAGAGGGAGCTCGTCAAACTCACTGGACGATAATTAGACACCACTTCTCTACTACCCTTCTTAAATATCGGAACAACGTTAGCCAGTTTCCAATCTCTCGGGACGATACCCTCAGCAACACTACTCCTGTATATCTGTGCGACTGGCCCCAACAATTCATTAGCACCTTCCCTGAGAACCCTGGGATAGATATCATCTGGTCCTGGTGCTTTGCTTGCACATACATTTCTTAGAAGATTTAGGACCTCCACGTCTTCCACTTGAATATCGTTGAGCGTTTTATTACCCCATGCAACACCCGTATATCGAATATCATTATCTCCATTAAACACCGACGCGAAAAAGTCATTGAAAGCACTACACATGCCTACATTGCTCTCTACTTTTGAGCCTCCTATCGAGAGGGGGCCAACTGTCCCCTTACATCCATTATTGACGTATCGAAAAAATGATTTTGGGTCAGAGCCAATGTTATCTGCCAACCTAGATTCAACTTGCTTTTTACTATCCCTTATCGCTTTCTTCAACAGTCTTCTTTTATCAGTAAACAATGATAGGTCACCTCGTCCACTTTTATACTCTCTGAATGCTCTTTTCTTTTCAAGATAAAGGTTCCGCACGCTATCCGTGAACCATAGAGGGTGTGATGTACAAACACGCTTTTTTCGAACAAAGGGTATGACGTCGTGCAAAACAGAGGACAGCTTCGTACTAAATTCTTCCCATTGACTTACCACCCCTACTGATTCCAACCGGTCTTTGAAAACTTCCGCTAACCTTCTTCGCAAAACATCAAAGTTAGTTCTCCGAAAACAAGGAACCAGTCTTTTGTTATCAACCTTACCCGAGGAAAAGTTACAGAGAAATCTGACGATACGATGATCACTGGAAGAAAACTCTTCCCCCACCGAAACATGTTCAACTAGATCCTCAGAACTAGTAAGAACTAAATCCAAAATAGCAGTACCCCTAGTGGCTTCTGATACATGCTGATACAAAAAATTTTCGAGCACCAACTTAAGAAAGTCTCTTTCATACTGATTTCCAGATGAAAGGTTCTCCCAATCAATACCCGGGTAATTGAAATCCCCTAGTATGAGAACCCTCTTTCGCTTACACATGTAGGAAATTTCATCATGCATTTTGGCGATATAATTTTGATCCCTATTCGGTGGATTGTAACAAACCCCAACAATAAGCTTATGACGTCTTTTGTTCTCAAGTTCAACCCATATGGTTTCAATATCACTTCTCTGCACGTTACACTCTCTAGCCTTCAAACATGATTTCACGTATATCAACACTCCACCCCCTTTCCTATCAGATCTATTTCTCAAAAAAGTATCGTATCCGGAGATGTGTAAGAAAGATTCATCCCCATCGTTTGCCCAAGATTCTGTAATGGCTATAAGATCCAAGTCCTCCACAACTATCATAGTTTCTAAAAAATCTTTCTTGTTACCCAAGCTCCTGGCATTTATTAACACACATTTTAATTTGCCCGGTGGTTTGTTGTCAATCGAGAAGCCATCCAAGTCAGAGGTGGGTAATTCCCCGTCAGTACTGTTGTGATTATCATTAACTAACCCGCATTCCCGACTACGTGGTCTGGGAGTAAAAAACCTGACCTAAGACTATCGTAAACCTCCCAGACCCCTCTCTTATTTAGATGGATCCCATCCGAACGAAACCACCTATCGGTAAATGTGGGAAGCTCCAAGAACGTGACCCCAAGTGAGGAGCAAATGTCCTTCAGGCCTATATTGAATTGGTGGATCCTACTCCTATATCCCCTACTACCCCTTGGCAGCACTGGAATCACTGCCACATCTGAACCCCCCTCCCTAGCGGATAATAGTAAATCCCGGTATTCTGACAGAGACGCACTAATATTCGCTCCTACCTGATTTGTTCCCACCCACAGAATCACCCGCAAGGGCAACTTTCGGCGATGAAAAACGTCTCGAACGTTGCCAATCTTCCCCCCAGGAAGACAACAGCGCTTGAAACCCCGAAAATCCCTACACACTCGGTTCCCAAGTTCCCTAACCATAGAATCGCCGATGATTAAACCCCTATCACTATCCCCCTCTACCTCATCCACGACCACCCATTCGCGCTCTAAAATGTCGTTGTTCGTGGAGATTGCTTCTTCATCAACAGGTGGCTCGACGACCAGAGGGTCCGTTATAACCGGGCCCTCTAGCACCCTAACTTTTTCCCGTAAAGCTTCGACCTCGAGTTCCAGCCTTTTTCTATCCAAGCACCCTTTACAATTGAAACTATCAGCTACTATACCCCTAGACCAGGGAAACCTCCCGTCGCAAGCTCTACACAACACTAGTCGAGGTCGAGGCATACTAACACTATTGCTAAAGCTAGATAATAATACTTAACAATAGGAAAATGAGAAACGTTAACTGGAAATTAAAATAATGTGAAATACATTACTATGCAAAATATACGTAAGAGACTATACGAAAAAATTACGTAAAGTAGAATGCTCAGCACTAAATCACGAAGAAAAAAATAAATATGTATATAAAGAATACAACACCCTCTAAAAAAAGTATTAAGCTACGAAGTACAATTTATACTTATTAGAATTAGCTAACTATCCCAAAACACTAACACTACAACAATAGGCCCAAATGGAAGGAAAACAAAGTTATTGAGAGTACCCGGGAAAAAGTATACACTGTTTGCTAACACTAACGTCCAAAAACCTACGAACTTATATCAAAGAAGCGAGCGAACCTGGCGAAAAAACAATGAAAATGAAATGCGAACGAGAAAAATAAATATAAGTCGATCGAAAATACACAACGAAAATTTAAAAAAAATGAGAGCAATATAATAAAAAAAAAACCACTTATCTCACAATCCAACGTGCGCTAAAAAAAAAAAGAAAATCACCGCAGAATATGACCCAAAAATAAACAACACGCTAAGTAAAACTCACGAGAACGAAGAAAAAGACAAAGAAAGACACAAAATGGCGCACTGGCGTGACGGATAATCCTTCGGTAATCCCCCGGCAACGGTTTCGGATAAAACTTCTTCTATTGGTCGGTGAGCGGAGCGCGATAATAGCACGTCCGTTCCCAACGACGGCGAAGACGATTATGATTGACGTATTCACATTAACAACTTTTCTTATAATTCCAAGTTGAAATGTCTGGATATTTAATTTCTTACTATAAAATCAAAGAACTGGATGACATGTGAAGGAATGCGTAACTAGTGGATTTTGATTTATTTATTTTTTATCTCACACAACAGGCATATGCCAATTACAATGAAGTGAATAAAAAAATGAGCATAAACAGCATGTCACAATACAAACAAGCAAGGAATAATGCACAAATAATAATAACAATAAGAAATAATAACAATAAAAAAAAAGGAATAATAACAATAATAAACAAAATATTATGTACATAATTTTCAGGTTCACTTCTAGGGGGCGGGGGAAGTATCATCTCGAAAAAACGCACGAGAACTTCCACACCGGAGTAAGCGAAAAGGCGGAGAATTTCTCAATAAGTTTGTTTAGCATGGTGGGACATAAAAGAAATTGCGGTTTTTCGAAAATTCATGTCATTCCAGTGAAAACTGATTTGAGCTAAAATGATTGGTACAGCCAAGTCGAAGAGCAGAATTTTCCCACAAAAAGGTGATCAATGCATTCTGAGGGGAGACTTCAAGTGATTCGTAGTTGAAAGCAGATCTGGGTATTTCGGTTGGGATGCAAATATAAGTTATCGGAGCAAGTCAAAGCTGACCACTCTCTAGAAGTAAAAGTCACAAAACAGAAACTATCTCACTTTGGTCATATAATGCGTACAGAAGGCTCACTAGAAAAAATGATGCTTGGAGGAATGGAAGGAAAACGAAGAAGAGGCAGAGCGAGCTCCAGATGGACAGAAGAGGTGTTGGGAAGCACCGAAATGAAGCTAGCACAATTGAGACATGCTGTGAATGATAGACCAGCTTGGAGAGCTATGCTAGCTTCTATAGAGTCACAAAGAGTCGGAATCGATTCGATGGTCCCAAGCAACAACGAATATAAAAAATGTGAAATTTTTTTTAATCGACAAAGCGCAAAAGCCTATTTTGCACGCGTTCAATCCTAATATTATTTAATGAATAATAAAGAAAATTATGGAACAATATTCTAGAACAGACTTGACATAAGAATTTTAAAGCAGAAATGTTTCCGGATTTTGAAGAAATTTACTTTTATCGGATTATAAAACCGATATTTTTTGATGCTTTTGAAACAATATCATCAATACGCTGGTTCGCATTAATATGACCTGCGAGAAGGGATATCCAATAATCACAAACGAATACCCTCGTAATTTTGTTACTAGAGCACGTGCATCACCACAAATCTTTACATATTTCATATTGAAAGAAATCTTCATCGTAGGTTGTATTTTTTCTGGAAGAAATAACATTCAAACTCTAAGGAAAGATTTAGATATTCGTTGCCTTTGTAGTCTAGTTGTCTACGGCGCTCACACGGAGAGTGAGAGGACGTGGGTTCGATTCCCCGCAAGGGCAGTTGAACTTTCCCTTTTACCTAAATTCATCTTCGCTTCAGTTGTTAAAAAACTTTCAAGAGTTCCGTTTAGGACAAATTTTCGGTCCAATAATCAAAATAATTTCTCCTCAGCAAGACTGAACGAGATCATTCCACTTTCAAGAGATGGAAATAGACTTTGGAATGTATAGATTGAAATGTCTCTCTGAGATCAAATTTTTTTCTTCACGCAAACAAACGTGTTCAAAGCTTGAGATATAAAAGCATTCACATATTAAAAACTTTCTTTTTGTAATTCCAAGCTAAGAGAGATCTTAATATTTCGTTTCTAAGTAACGAATCCATATCATATAAGAATTGAATGACGTACATGGAAAAAATAAAAAAGTTTCATTAGAGCAAATAGAGACGATAAGCATTTGAAGATGGCGCAAAATGTATAAGAAGGAAAGAAGTCACTCTTGGACGCATATTGCTTGTAGTACAAATGAAATTGTTTATTGTGACCATTTTTGTCAGACTACCGCAGACCGGTAAAATTAAGTGAACAATTTTTCGAACCGGCATTAATGGGAGAAATATTTTATGAACCAAAAAAAAGAAATAATAATATGAGGAAAATTTCTTGACACCGCTGACTTATTACATTTCATATTTATTATCTATTGTAATCCTCAATACTGTTATTATAAATCCGAAAAACAGCGTTACGCTGGGGCTCCTGCGTGCCACCTATTGAATAAAAATAAAACGACAACAAAACCCTTTATTAACGGACAACCTCCTCTTTCACGGCCAAATAATATTTCCTCTCTTGTGCAATAAAAGTACGCATTTCAAACCCCTGATTAACTGTCTTACGGACAATTTTTTTGTCCCGTTGGTGCCCGTAAAACAGAGGTTTTACTGTACCTGTTTTCTTAAAAGTAAAAGTAGTTATGAGGCTTTTTGGATCACGTAATATTTCCCTCTTTCTTGAGGGACATACAAACCGTGGACAAAGTAACCAATATGGCGACTCATGAAAGAAACAAATCTAAATTAAAGAAAAGTAGAAATGAATCGGTTTTTTTTCTTTTTGATGGGTGCTAGGTGATTCGAAAATTTTCTTCAACTTATCGATCTGCCTGCTTTTGCTTCAAAAAATGCTTGATTAAAGCCGCGGAATTTCTTCAATGTAATTTATGAGCCCTTAATTAATCTCAAAATATTCTAAACTATATGCATTGATGCAGTTGGATATCATTAAGACACGGAGACATTAATTTTCATTTTCGTGCTTAAGAAGATATAAATAAAAAGTAGAAATCGATGTTATTGTATGATTACCCATCTCAAAAGTAGGTCCGGCTAATTGTTTTATATTTAATTTTCTGGGCTTCGTATCTCTAATCGAACTCAATATTTCTAAAATCGAAATTTCAATTCAATTTTTAAAATTGTTGATATGGCGGAAAACCCCACTAATTTCTTCATTTCTACGGTAAAATCGGCAATTTTAACATTGATTTCTGTGGGGGAACATCCTGTGTTTATCCCTCAAAGTGATGCTGATGATGATTATTACGTCTATTCAAAAAAGCCTCATTGATTTTGAAACACTGGCATGCAGCACGAAAATAAACAGTGTATGGTACGGTAATATACATATATTTATTTATTTTAAATGCTGAAGACCAATTTTTTTGCGTCAAAATACTGGTTACTGTTTATTTTATGTTTTTTGCAGAATTATTTTGCAAGAGATTAAAAAAAAAATTTTTATCAATATTTTGGTGCATGAAATTTATATAACTATGCAGCATAAAAATAAAAAAAAATATTGTATTATTTCACATATTGAGCTCATTTCCATGCTACACACTGGTTTAAAATCAACATTCAATTTACTTGAACAATTTATAACATATAATTTTGTTTTTTATTTAATAAGTGACAGCAGGAGTCCCATCGAAAACAATTTTCTATTTTGAGCAATATTTATACGAATTCCCTTCTGTAAAAAAATTTTCGCAATAGGAAAACGGAATAGAAATCAAACTCTCTCATCAATGTTCAAGGCAACATAATTTATCCGAACTCAAATCTTTTGGAGCAATCTTTGGCAAAAGTTCTCCACTCGTATTCTTCTACTTCCTAATTGCAACGTATTATGCATCTTATTCATATAGTTACATTAGCATCATATATCATCGACATCGTTCACTTTTTCATCATATTGCATCAACTTCTTCAACTTAAAAAAAATTCCATGCGTTGCTTCAGCGTTGTTTCTGAGATATGAAGCATTGCATTAACTTCCATTCGAGTCCTCTCTTTGGTTTTTATTATCGATACGGCTGAACATTTTTTTCACATAAATTAAAGCACATTCCTTCTCACCTCACAACAATTCAGCTCCTTTGAGAGAGAAAAAGGCACTTCCATTTTTTTTCATACGTATATTTTACTGTCCATTTCCGTGTCTTCGTGAAGTCGCCATTATCCAGTGTTGCCAACATTAAAAAAATTGAACTAGAATTTTTAAAATCCAAAATCATAATTAAAAAATGTAGAGAATTTTTTTTTGTCAGTAATATATTAATTACGTAACTTACTTTGCTTTGCAACTAGAATGGTATTTTTCTCCTGCTAAATGGGAAAATAGACCAGATCTAGTTAGAAAATAACTAAGTTGGCAACGCTGTTGATGTCTGAGCTATGTGCGAAGTGTGTGTGTGTGTGTGTGTATAAATGAATACGATGGACTTCGAACATGGAATGTACATTTACAGCAAACGTTCGGGGTACCACAGAAATGCCTCAAGATCGAGCGAGGGGAATCTGTAAAAATTTGTATTTAAAACTACTATATATAGTCAAACCCCGTAATGACGAAATTCAACTAACCGAAGATTTACTTTGCAACATCAGATCGAATAACAATACATCGTATCGAAAAAGAATCAAAAGTTTCATTTGTTATATCCGGAAGTTAGTTATAAGCCACGCTCACTTATAGTAGAGGCGTTTTCGACCAAATGTATATCTTGATCGTGAATTGATGGCATTTGGCGAGAATCGGTGGTATATTTAAAATAATCGGCAAAATATCCTGATTCAGCCTTACTGACGTCGGTTCCTTCCTAATTTTCTAAAGACCCATCCATCGTCACGTTTTGGACCCTGAATTGCCAACTTATTGTTTCAGTGATAGTAGTTTGACCTCCTCCTAACCAGATCACCACCCACCGCTCTATCTCAATGAAGAGATATGAGCAGGATAAGAGTTTGACAAACTTCTTAGAGTCAATCGTTTCTCCCATTTTTACCTTAATGGGAACAATTTCGAGTTTGAAATCTTGTAACCTTGGTGTTTGAGAAATAAAAAGAAAAATACTGCATCGGATATATGCAGTTATGACAGCACAGAAACTATCCGATACAACTCACGAACAAACAACCTCTACTGAAAAGGTCTTTGTTTAAGCGGACATGAAAATACCGACTTTTCTATATATTTTTTGCGTTGCGTTTCTCCTTCATAAACCAATCAAATATAAATTTATTTAAAAATATATATATTGGAAAGAGAACTTCTCCATATTTTATACCATACACACACGCACGCATAAGTATCCTACAGCACACCGCAGCTGTTTCTTATGGGTAAGGGTGGACCCAAAAGCAATTTTGACTTCAGTCATAAATCAAAACTTATCGTCTCTAAGACTTTATCCTTTCTCGCGCTCTAAGAGAGAGAAGAAAACTTATATATTTTTTTTTTGTATTTTTTCTTCCAAATTTTTAAAAATGAAAAATTCATGGTGGTTCTTTCGGACGAACAATTCAAGCATGAAACAAAACAGTTTGTTTACAAGCGTCAGATACAAACAGTTTCAGTCTTTTAAATGAATATTTCGTGCGGGTTTGTAAATAAAATCCTTAAAATCCATACCGATTTTTACCATTACTGTTATTATTTTTCCGATCTCTATGGCTACATATTTCTTATTTTGTAAATGGAAATTCTTGTTTTTTAGAAAAGAGTCGAAATTTATGTATTGCTATATCTCAAGAGCAACCATTTATCATTTCGATTGAGGTAACAAATGAAACTCGAGATCCGTTCAAAAACGGGTTCCGGGATGGGTAAAAAATTTGACATTTATAAAAATTTTGGATAGAGTGAGGAGTTTCAAATTTCAATTCGAGAGAAGTTTTGATGGAAGTCTCCGTTTGGATCCATTAGCTTTGCGTGAGAGATTAGTCTTTCAAACGCGTTGTTTATCGCTTATTTGAAATACGGATTGATGTTTTCGTCGAAACCATGTAAACAAGATAAATGCATTATTCCTTGATTGCGATGTGTTTTCGTTTGAATAAATGTTTTCTCGTGAGATTAAAAGATAATATTTTCAAAAAATATATAGTTTATTTTTAGTTAAAACAAATATATAAATAATAGATATTTTTTCGATTTTTACATCTTATGAAAAAATTTATGATCGATGTAAACAGGTCAATCATAGTACAAAAGAAATTATTCAGATTTAATAAAGAGCTTTTTTTTTAGTTTAAGGTAGTTATAAAATATTTAGAAAATTTCTGCGAATAAGCTTAGATGAATTACATCACATCGCATTTAAAATTTAATTGATAAACACACAAATGTCCATCATATGTATTTATGTCCTAGCTATTTAGCTATAAGTCAGTAAAAATATAATATAATTATCTAAATACAAAATTTTAATCATTTGATTGGTGAATTAGCTTTTCAATTACCCACTGAGAAAAAATATAGTTTAAGATGAGTAGATGACTTTATTACAGTCAAGTATACTCGTTGTTGGCCAAGATAAAAACTCTCCATAAACGGCCAAGATAGGTAGTTGTCTCATCATTTTGACGGCGGCTAATTTGATAAGTTTAGGACTACGAAACGACGAAACGCTAATTTTTTTTTTCAGATTATAACCCATATTGAAAAGTAAAAGACTACATAAAATGGCAAACGTTTATTCTTTAACATTAGGGGAGTTGTGGTTTTGATATTTTTTTAAACTTTCTTACACGAATGATGGGGAAAAAGATTTACTGAAAAAATGTTGATAATTTTTTTTAATAGTTTTTGTTTTTCCCAGATGTTATTATATCTCATCATGTCGATCATCTCTGAAAAAAAGTTGAAAAATTATGAGCTTTCTTCCCTTTAAAATAATTTTTCATCTTTCCGTTTTTTCCGGTTTCGTGCTCCGAGTGAACCCCGCTCTGTGCATCCAACATAAATCTAGTCGTGCTCTGCCAAACCAAATTTTCAATGATCTATGATCAGAGCACGTGATTTCTATCTTGCTCGCACAGAGCACGTTTTTTATTGTACGCTCAGAGTCCGACAATATTCATATTGGTCACTCATAGTACGATGATATTTATCTTGTAAAGGAAAAGGGTCCCAAGGTGTCGGCTTCATTGGTGTATGAAACAATTTAAGTACATTCACCTCACCCAGAAACACATAAAAACAAAGAAATAAACGGCGTTGTGTCGCAAAAAATTATTAAATATGACAAAAGTTGCCTACTCATCACCTCTCGCTTTTTTTGGCGATAATCTATAAAAAAAAACGCTTTTCATTCTCTCTCGTACACTCTAACTCTAGTTTTTCCCTCCCCTTTTCTCCCCAAGCTTCTCACTTCTAGAGAAACTGTTTCCTCCCCCCCCCCCCACTTCTTCTGTACTGTACCTGATTCATGTGTTCGAATGACGTCTTTCTGACTCTGGGTTTGCGGGATTTCATTCTTGGCCTCTTTTGGCATTCAAGATATCAACATTTACAGGTGTTTTGAGTGACCCATAATAATTCCGCCAGATTTTTTAAAAAATATTTTTGTGCATATTTAAAGGAGTAGAAACGGTGGCAATTTTTTCAAAACTTTTTGAAGACGTCGCCTTGGGACCCTTCCCTTGTCAGTGTTCTTCCATTTTTTTTTTAATCTCGAAGTTATAGTGGAATTTTTCACTGCAACCTTTATGCACGTTTATGTTTCTTCGCACAGAGCACGGCGATATTCTTCTTGGTTAGTCAGAGCCTGACGATATTCATCTTGATCGCACAAAGAGCATTTCTCCTTCGTCACTCACAGCACGGTCACATCGTTTTTTGTCATCATTGTATCTTATGAAAAAAAAAAAAGATTGTTCATGTTGTATTTCTATCTGCAACTCTTTCCCTTCGTTATAACATTTTGACTGCTAACGGAAAAGTAACACCAAATTTTTAACCACCGTTATATCCATTACATACGTTGTTGGGTGTTGGTATTTTGAAGTATATAGGGTGTCCTGTAAGTGCTAATGCGACTTTTATCTAATCAACCGTCTGTTGTAGAGGAGTAGTTTTAATTTGGAAAATGCTCAAAAGACATTCAAAAATTACCTTGTACCAGTTTTGAGAATGAAAATACAGGGGAAAGGACAGCATAAATAAGGGGAAAGGTGCGTTGTCCGCTAGTTTCCGCTGTTCTTTCATGCCTTTTCTCTAATTTTTGAATTCAAATATGTTAACGACTATTGCAGAATAGACAGAATTTATTGCAGAATTTTTTTTCCTTGGCCTCAGGAGATACAGGGCAAAAACTTTCCAGTTGGAAACTGGAGGATAGAGAGACTGTATAAAACTTAGTATAAATATAAGTAGTATTAATTAGTATAAATATAAAAGTGTATAAATACTTAGTATTATGCCAACCATGAGAATAATAAACGTCAAGTTATCCACAGGTCGAGTTATCGAGGTTCTACTGTAGTTGATTCTACTATATTAGCGTTTATCAACCTATGGCCCACGGTGACGGCATAAGTAGTCCACCGGTAAACTTGAAAACTCGATCATACTGAATGAAAAATCATTCATTTGTTTTAATTGTGATATTAATAATACCCATATGGGTTCAAATAAAAAAATTGCACCTTCATATTATTATGTTCAATCAACATGAACAAGGAAAATGCGAAAAATTGTGATCCTAAACATGGGATATAACTGATTGTGGTCAAAAGATGCAATTTACAAGTTGGCTAATTACTGCTAAATGGATGGAAGGTGGGGGAAATAAAGGGCTGCTACAAATCGCAGTGAACAAGAATTTATTATTTGTCCATTCATTCAAACGACTAGGTGACCGTATTTCATTGAGAAGAATAAGGGGAATTGTGGGATCTTAAATACGGTAAAAATACGGGGCGTTGCCGTTGCCAATTGCCATCAAAAACGTTGCTACTTAGTTGACAAAATCCCCTGCTTAGTTAAAATCATTTGAGAAAAAAACGTTATACCTGAAAAATATGTAAGATGAATATTTGTATTTACAGATATAATTATCATAATTAATTATAAACGGGGCACAAGTGGTCCGTCGAATTGTTTCAGACATTTTACTGGTACTTGGGTTGAGAAAGGTTGAGAAACGCTGTACTATATATTATTTAAGATAGTTATTATTATATACAATGACTGACATTTGTACGCACTCGTGCCGTATCGAACGAAGTACTTACCCTTTAATCCTCCTACTCCTCCCATCAACTAATGGAAGTGACGTGCTTGTGTGTGGAAATACCGTTATAAAGTAATAACATTATCTCTAAGTACTCATATGAATAGCGTGCGTATTTTAAATGTATGGCGAAATTCCGAATCAATAAAGCTTAGCGCTACTCCCTAAAATAGAACGCAGTGTTTTTCGCGGAATTCCGCTTAATCTCGCGGAGGAGAGCAGTGAACTGCTGTTTATCTTTCCTAGTGCTCGAGGCTCGAAAAATGCGCATAAACGTACACGCAAAAGATATATACAGTAAGACGCATCTAATATTTCCATTTTACTTAGTGTAGTATATATAATTACTATTTTTATAAGACGGTTCCCTCGAGTGTAGGATGTGACTAGTATTGCGAGAGTTGTCAATCCTAGTCACAATAATCCGAGTAGAAAACCCTCTTTTCTCTGTTGCAGTGATTTTTGATTCATTAACAGGATAAATAACTTTTGCTTTCAGTTTGTTTTCCGAATTGTTTCGTTTGGTCCCTGAAATCTTCTTCCACGGGATCCAGGCTCATATTCAATTATAAGTTCATTCGGGCGAATCTCGTGCTTTATAATCTGGCGACTCGTTCCAGTGTAGGCGGAAAAATCCAATTATCAGACAAGTTATCGATAATCTAATTTTAGATAGGAATTAATTGGTTATCAGCTTCCGGGATTCTAAGAATTCCCCTTTAAAGGGATTAATTAGTGCACTTTGCCATCCACTGGTTTCTCTCGTTCTAGTTTTGAAAACACCGAATATGGGATACATTGGGATATTTATAAAGGCATTAGAACACGGGTTTCTGTTATTTTGAATTATTAGCGAATTGGAATTAAAAATTGGAATTATTTCTTGGAAATTGAAATAGAGTGGTTTTTTTTTTTTCAATTACTAATGGATTCTTAAAATCACTCGTATTTAATTCTTGCATTAGCGGAATTAATTCTTAAAGGAGCTTCTCTTTGAAGGTTGGTGAATTCTTTTCCGCTTAAAAATAACCTTCAATTATCAGATTTATTTTTTTTGTAAGCAGATCTATAACACGTGTCAAGGTAAAAACTGAAAAGCGTGTTTTTCTTTGTCCGGTTAGAGCACTACGATATTTGTATTGGTCGCTCAGAGCACGATAGTATAAATATCTTGTTCAGGCTTGGTTTTTTCTTAGTCACACAGAGCACTTTTTTGTTTGCTCGCTCAGAGCACGTTTCTCTTCGGTCGCAGAGAACAAGGTTTCCCTTGGTTGCACAGAGCATGGTTTTCCTTAGTTTGCACAGAGCACTTTTTTCTTTGTTCGCTCAGATCACGCGCGTTTTTCTTTGCTCTCTCCGAATACGACAATGATTATCTTGGTTGCACAGAGCATGGTTTCTTTGCATAGCACACTTTCTTTGTTCGCTCAGATCACGTTTTTCTTTGTACGACGATATTTTTCTATGTCGCTCAGAGCACAGTCACACAGAGTATGATTCTCCTTTGTCGCTCAGAGAACGTTCGCGCAGAGTTTGTTTCTACCTGGTCGGTCAGAGCCCTGTGTGGGGCAGTAAAATCCAATTATTGGACAAAAATTATCGATTATTTAATTTTACATCAGAATCAATTGGTTTTCAGCTTTTGAGAATGAAAAAAATTTCTCCGGCAAGATATTAAACAATATAATTTTTTTGTCCTCTGTTTCTCCCCTTTTCGTTTCAAAAACACTAGAACGAGCATTTGAATGTTCATAAAAGCATTAAAACACAGGTTTCTAGGTTTTTGTTATTTCGAATTATTAACAAACTGAAATGATGAAAATTATTTCTTGGAAATTGAAATAAATTGGGGTTTTCCCCTAATTATATACGATTTTATTTGAAGGTTGGTGAATTCTTTTCCGCTTTGAACAAAAAAAAATCCATCAATTATCAGATTTCTTTTTCGCGAGCAGATCTAAACACGTGCCAGGCTGAAAACTGAAAAGCATGTTTTTCTTTGCTTGGTCAGAGCACAACGATATTTGTCTTGGTCGCTCAGAGAACGACGATGTTCATCTTGGTTGCTCAGAGCACGATGATAGTTATATTGACCATGTAGAGTGCACGATGATAAATACCATGGTCTCACAGAGCACGTTTTTCTTTGTTGGATCGTAGTGTGGCGATATTTATCTTGGTCGCTCAGAGCTCGTTTCTTAGATCACAGAGAGCGGTGTTTCTCTTGTTCCTCAGAGCATGCTTGTGATTGGTCACTCAGAGCACGTTTCTCACTGGTAGCTCAGAGCACGGTCTGAAGCAGTAAAATCCAATTATCGATAAAGTAATTTTAGATCAGAATTAATTATCTATCAGCCTCGGAGAATCGAAAATTTTCCACGGCAAAATACTAATCAAAATGCACTTTGCCATTTTCCTTGTTTTCTCTCCCTGGTTTTGGAAACACCGATAATTGCATTCGAATATTTATAAAGCGTGGGTTTCTGTTATTTGGAATTATTAACGAATTGGAATTAAAATGGGAATTATTTCTAGGAAATTTAAATATATATATATTTTTTCGATTTATAATGAGGTCTTAAAGTCTCGCTCGTCTTTAATTCTTACAGCATTAACGAAATTAATTTTTAAAGGTATTATTTGAAGTTTGGTGAATTCCTTTTCCGCTTAGAACAAAATCCCGTAATTATCAATTTTCTTTTTCGAGCAAATTTAAAACTCGTGCCAAGATTGTTTGAAAACTAAAAAGCTTTAAGTAAACAATTTGTGAAAACAAGCGAAGAATTCGTCGATTTTCATGATTAATTATATCTTTGAACTCAATTGATAGTAACTGATTGCTGAGAAAAACAAGGAAGCATTTGGTTATATTTATGAATTGAACCGTTACGATGAAATATGAACTACAAACATAGTAGTACAGGGTTCGGGGCTGAGGTAAAACAATTTTACCGATAGCACACCCACCAATGTCAACATCACAATGAGAACCTCACGTAAGCGTCAGTAACAGAAAAGTTCACAAATAAGCTGTTAATTGTACACCCTACGTTTTACAGGACTCTCATTTACATATTAACAGCGATTTGCTTTCATGCAGCGCTCTCTTTTGGAATTTTTTTTCTGTATAAAAAAACCTTTGTGAGAATAAATTTTACGCAAACTGCATAAAAAAAAAATTCTTTCAAATTTTTATGAATTTTCAAACTATTTAAGAATTTATCGAACACCCTGTACTTCCAAGTAGGAAAAAGGATTCAAAAAGCATGATGGATTTCTCATTGAGAGTTATATGCGCATTAAAATATAAGCTTCAGCATAAATTTCTTGTTTAACTCATTAAATGCATTTAACTTCTGCATTTAATGAGTTAAACAAGAAACTTATGTTTTCAAGTGAAATATTCGTCGATATATTTGAATTAAAAACTCGTAATTTTCAGCACTCTTACTATAGAGGGCATCAGCTACGAGATAAACAAAGTTAAATGAAGATAGCACTATCTAAACACATTTTTAAATTTTGTTTTGTTTTTTTAAATCTCGTATACAGGAGTGGAAAGTGACATGTACATGTTACGGTAAAAGCCCGAAGAGTGGTAAAACCTAGATTTTACCAAGGCAAGTTGGTTGCTCATAAATCTTTTTGTGCCAGTTTCAAGAGTAAAAATATAGTGTTTCACAAAGTGGAAAAAATCAAATAAATTTTTTTTTTGTATAGCCCCTTCTGTCCTCCAATTTCCAATTATAAAGTTGTTGCCCTATTTTTTTTGAGGCCAACAAAAAAATCCCAGCGTTCTGATTGTCATATTCGCGGAGATATTTGAATTGAAAATCAGAGAAAAGTGCGGTAAGAACAGCATAAATCAAGGAAAAGAGTTGCTGTTCTTTCCCACATTTTCTCCGATTTTTTTAATGCCAATACTTCAGTGAAGATTGCACTTAGAAACGTAAAAAAAATTTTTTTTATTGGACTCAGAAGAGACAGGGCTGCAACTTTTTAATTGAATGTAAGAAGACAGGGAGGGGCACCGTATAAAAATGTAGATTTTTTTTTTTTTACTCTAGAAACTGATACAGGGTGATTCCTGAATATATTTTGAGCATTTTTTAAATCAGAACCATACCTCTACGACGAACGGTTGATGAAATAAAGGCCTAGGACTTGAGAACACTGTATAAAGTCATTTTTTGACTGATAACTCACCGAATCGGGTAATTTATTTCCTCTGGTATACAGCAATTATCCACAACTGCGAGACATGGAATTGATGATGGTTTCAATGAGAGGGATTGAGAGATATTGTTCCAACTCCTGCAAAAGGAGAAATTTCCACCATTTGGGCCATCTATGGAGGTGGTAATTGGTACGCAATTAGTCTTCCTAGAATGTCCCACACAATCTTGGTGTAGTTTGTGATTGTTGATTACTCCTCTGGTTGGACCTCTCTAGGGGGATTCGGGGAGTTTTCTACAGGAGAACTTGATGAGGTCTGTGATTATAGACAACGAAATCTAAATCATCTATCATTACTGCTGCGCAAGGAACGATCTTGAGATATTATCTCTATACTACTAAACGGCCAGTGTTCTGTTCCTGACGATAAATTGGACAATGTTGGTATTGACAATGGTACCAATACAAATCACTGCACAAAAAACTCCAAATTTCTACTACATTCTACAATATATATTAAATTATCAATAGTGTGTGTGCGCGGAGAAAAATTAGGACATGATAGAAATTTCACTGAATCATTTTTATTCTGTATCTATTCGGTCCAATCAGGAAACTTATATATATTATATATATATATATTTCTATGAGAATGTTTTCGCAAGTGTTCGAGAGTACTTTGCTGATTTAGGGCAAAAAAATATTGGCATTTAATCTTTATATCAATATATTAAATATTCATAATTATTCAAGATAAATCATTATGAATATAAAATGAATGAATTGTTCAGATATTCAATCATTAAATATTCAGAAGATATTAATTGTAAAATTCAGTACTATTGTTATGAAAATTATGTGAATAGTTCTTATTTATCACTTATTGTGTCATACCCATCTGCGAATAGTCATTATCTTACATAAAAAATAAAAATTAGGCATATCTTTGCAAATCTCGCCAAATTAACGACAAACTTGGCATGTCTGGCGGCAGGTCCAGTGATTTCTCGATATCATTGGGCCAAGAGAAGTGTAAAGATCTCGCAAGAATCGTAAAGCTTGTTCTGGAAGGTTCCTGTTGCCTAATATTGGCGCGAAGAGAATTATGAAGAGTTTTTGTTGAGTTTATTGAAGGCTGAAAAATGGCGTCTTTTTATGCGAACATTAATATCAAGGGGAAAGAAAGAGAGCGAAAACAGATGTTCTACTATCATAGGGTTTTGCTTCTCTCCAGTACCAATATGCACCATTCAAAGGTACACTTTTGAAGCTCGTCGTCGTACGTTATTCAATTCATTAAGCGTTCCAATGGATCTTTGCAGTTTTACCGCACTGCATTTGCTGTTACGATGTCGAAATGAGGAATCTTCATTTTTTACGGTTTTACCCAGGGAATAGACGATCCTTACCATTTTTTGTTTCTTCACACAATAAATTCACTACAAAGGATATACAGGGTGATTCAGAAAAGATAAGAAAAGCTTTAAGGGAGTGTTAGCACACCAATACAAGCAATTGTCATCAAAGAATGCGGGGTCTGACATGAAACGCAAACGCCCCAGTGCGTTTCGAAACGGCCGCTCCACAAACGTTAAAACGGCATTCCTGTTGAAATTTATCGGGAGAAAAAGAACACCGCGTGCATGCAAATGTAACCTGGAAAGAAAAAGAAACCGTATGTAAATCTGCGTCACAGTTAATAAAAGGCAAGGACGAAAGTTCCGTGAAGCTATTCCAGCGTGAAAAACCATTCAACCACCAACAGTTGGTAGGCGCGCTGGATACGGGATAATGGCGCACTTTAGTAATACTGAAAACGCAGACATGCATTTCACAGGGTGTAAAATGCATGCCTGCTTACAGTTTCTTCTTCTTCCCTAGGTTATATTTGCATGCATGTGTGTGGTGTTAGTTTTCTCCCGATAAATTTCAACAGGAATGTCGTTTTAACGTTTGCGGAGCTGCCGTTTCGAAACGTGATAAAGCGTATGCGTTTCATGTTAGACCCATGCATTCTTTGATGACAATTGTTTGTATTGGTGTGTACTGTCACCTCTTAAAGTTTTTCCCATCTTTTCTGAATCATCCTGTATATATATTCCAATGGCCCCCACCAAAGATCCCAGCATGGGGGCCCTGCTGTATCATGTGGGGAGTCATTAACATATAATGTTTTCAACGGAGCAAAAATATAATTACACAGTTGGCAAGCAGAGAAAATAAAGGTCTTGAGTACCATTTACATACAAAATTAAAATGGCGGACAAAGGAAATTCCTGCCAGAAATTATGAAATTTTATTGTTCTACTAATGAGTGTCGTTGATGTTTTCATACCGAATTCATACCGAAAAGCTGTCTTATGTATGCATTTTACCTTGCTCACAGTTTTTTCACATGCAATCTCTTCGAAAATCCCTCAAGCGTATTATATTTCAAACCTTGTCAGCGGACTGCCAAGCGGAAATGGTGCCACGAATTGCAAAAGCTAAAAAAAACCCCCGTAGTCTAATCTCTTTTTAAAGTAGCACGACAGCCTTTGTCATTACAAGACCTTTCATCCAAAATTTCAAAAAAATTGGTACATTGACAAGGTCTTATTGCAGATACTGAATAGATAATGTTTCAAGAAGTTTCGGTAAAAAAGAAAAATAATTTAGATTGGATTTTCCCCCCTATATTGCGGTCAAAATGACAGCTACCCACCGTTCTAGGACCTTTAGGTGTTTCGAAATTTTCGTGCACTCTAGTGTTAAAAAGAAAATCTAAAAAATGCTAAAAAGGAACCAGTTTCAATTGACATTTTTTTAAGTGATATTTATTAATATTTCAAGCCTATTTCAATGGCTTTTCGAGCCTGTCTCGATCCCTTTCTGTTTTGCATAGCTATGTAAATGAAAGATGAGATCAAAAATGGAAAACAACGATGTGACCTTTCTGTTTAGCTCAAACTAAACTGAAATATATGGGTTAAAAGATCAAGGTTAATGGTTTTCCAATAAATCAACTTCGTGTATCATTTCTGTAACAAAAAAGGAATAATCACGGCACGAAAAGGCAATCAAAAAACAAAAAGAGCTCATTAACACTGATGAATAGCTAATTATGTAATCTTTAACTGTATCAAATGACCCTATTACACAGTGGTTTGTGAAAGCTATTGCATCTCTCCCTCCCCCCTGTTCCTGGAAATGAGTGATGATCTATTTCTGTTTCTTCGTGTAGCTATACACACAACACTGAACTTCCAGGAAAAACTAATATATTTTATTTTAATACTCCGAAACACTCTCATTACGCGAAGACCATTATTTACATAATTATTATTCTTGAAAAAATACGACAAAGGTATGGGTCCATACCTCCTAGTATAAACGGTCCTATGAAGTTTAACGGAAGCTTTCTGTAGGCCGGAGGCCTTTAACGTATGGCCCACAGGCCACATGTGGAGCTTTTTTATCGTGGCCCGCTGACTATTTTTAAACAATGGCTAAAAACATTAAAAGACGATCAATTTAAAAAAAAAAAAATGATTTGTTTAAGCGATCAGACGACACAAACACTGAGAATTATATTGAGGCATAATTGAAAATTGAATAATTTCAAGATTGTAAGAAATAATTTTAAGACTTATAGAAACAAAAAAATTTAAAGACTTTTCGAAGTAAATAATTTCAAAATTTATTGAAAGAAATAATGTCAAGTTATATTAAGAAATAAATAATAGTCCAATAGTGAAGATTCTATGACGTCCATTCTGTGGCGTTTTAATGACGTCCATAGATGACTCTTCTATGATGTGCAGAGGTGACGTTCAGATGACGTCGCTACGTGACGACTCCAATGACATCCATAGATGACGACTCCAATGACATCCATAGATGACGACTCCAATGACATCCATAGATGACGACTCCAATGACATCCATAGATGACGACTCCAATGACATCCATAGATGACGACTCCAATGACATCCATAGATGACGACTCCAATGACATCCATAGATGACGACTCCAATGACATCCATAGATGACGACTCCAATGACATCCATAGATGACGACTCCAATGACACCCATGGGTGACTTTCTAATGACGTCGATAGGTGACGACTCCAATGACATCCAAGGGTGACTTTTTAATGACGTCGATAGGTGATGACTCCAATGACATCCATGGGTGACTCACCTATGAAGTGAACAGGTGACTGCCGTAAAATCAGCATGGAATTGCCGATACAAATTTGCTGACCCTACGCTGCATACGAAGCAGTAGGTTAAATTATTACTAGTGAATCTATATACGGAAAAATTTCAGCATGAAATGCAGTGAATACCGTAGTGCTATCAAATTTCTTTCATCAAGTCTCTCATATATATGTTCTTATAATATTAGTAATTTCATGATCTATTTATGAAACTAATTATTTATATCATTAGGATTTTTTATATCATTAGGATTATTTATATATCTATTTATAAAAAGAATTTTTCTGTCAAATATCGTGGCAGTTATGACAAAAAACAAAAAAAACTTCTGTATATATTCATTATTTTTACAAAACCAATGTGCCCAAATATGCATTTTTCTTTAATTTTTCACCTGTCACATAAGCTATCACGTAATTTGACATTCATAAAGAGAAATTTCCACCTGAATATCTATACAGAAAATAAATTAATGTTTACACTCCCTATGACGTGCCTTCTTTCGTCGCCTTTTATTTTATAAATTATTTGTTCCCATTTTTCCTCATTTACTTCTCTAGGAAAAACTCATTACATACCAAACAATATTATCAACTTGTCATGAGAGAAGTTAATGAAATGAAACAGGGATTAAAGGCTCTACAAAAATGATATCGAACAAAAAACGTATTTGTTTCCACTTTATTTTCCCTCGATGTTGGCTTGTAATTATTAAAAAACAGTTTTTTCATGTTTAAACAGCTTTGAATTCGGAAAAAAAAGTGGATTTTAATGGAAAATAAGCACATTTTTTTGGCGGGGGCGGGGATTTATTTACTTTAATTGGATGAAAGAGTGCAGGGTATAAATTGGGAACGATACCATGAACAAATGATGGAATAATTTTTATTACTTTAGACGTATGCGTCTCTCTCCCTCTCTCTCTCTCTCTATCTTGTTCACACCCACATATCCAGTATGACGAATGTCGTTTTTTTGTATAGCCTAGAGACTAAATAATGTTTACTTAAAATGGTTTTTCAATGAACTTACCACCTGGCAGTTCAGTGGTTAGGGAACTAGCTTCGGACTGTGGAAGTCTGGGTTTGAATCCCGGTTCGGGCATGGATGGCTACTAACACATTGACAAATTCCCTGGACAGATCGTAAAGATCTCCTGGGAATAACGTGTCTATCATGTTCTTGGTTCTTAAATATACCCCCCAGTTATTCTTATTTCCCTTTTAAATAAGACTATAGATAACTAACATAAGGTAAATATATTAGAATGAATTCACTCCAAACAGGGTGAATTAACTCAGTCTTGCAAAGTGGCCAAACTCTAACGTGTTTTCATGGTATAACAGTGTAATCATTCTAGTACTCGAACTTCAAGGAGCATTCCCATGAATTATCGTTGGTTTTGTCTAAAAAAAAATCGGACCACACACACTATCAACGCTTATCTGAATCGCATAATTCTCGAAATATAGGCATTTAGGAGTAAGACCGATTACACTGATTTTTTCAGTTTTGCAGCCGCCGGAAATTGATCGAATCTCACCGCCCGAGTCGCAAATGCGAGCCTTTCTCCCATTGGATAAGTCTCTACGCAGAAAGTAAGCAGCGCAGATCTTCAACGTTATATTTACATAATATGAAAATTATAGTACTTGCCATTTTCACTTCAAAATACGGAAGACAGATGGCAACACGTTTAGAACAAGAAAACTCATGACTATGGAAACTTAAATTTGTTAGGATCACGTTTATACTCAGAACTTGCATTCCAGCATGTACCAATTCGTAAGAAATTTTCCAGAGGAATTTTTTTATGATTTCCGTGTACGACAAGTAGCAGCAGGATGTATTGTTGAATGCTTGAACACTTTTGACATGAACATCATGTTCAGTAATCACAAAAAAAATGTAATTCATTTTGCGGAAAGCCGTAATTATAATTCAAAAGAACTCAAATTTTCATCACTTATTCTTGTATATTATCCGCAAACGTTCGTAGCGTTTTTCTTCAAACATCATAAGAGAGATGTTGTTAGAAAGAAAGAAAGAGGGAGGTACGAAAAACTGGAGAATTTCGGTGGAAATCGATGCCAAATCGATAGATTTTCTGGATCATGGCATCATCAAGAGTCTCTCACAAGTACTACTATAAGTTCGGCGCACTCTCGAAAAATGAAACCCTCCTCTCAGGAGAATATCATCGATCCAAGTGTATACATGTTACAGGTATACAGCGAATGAATGATCGAGCTGATTCTTTGTTTACGGAGCAGCAGCAATTTCGTTATAAACCATCATAAATCATCGATGCGTTATACATTTTTCTCAAAAGAAAAACAAGGAGATGTATTGTTTATCTTACTTTCGAGAATAATCTCTATTAGAAGTTTAATACAATATATTAAATCCATCTGATTTATGAATTTTGAGCGTGGACGGGATTAATTTTTTCTTTTCTCATTCGAAAATGTATGCTTTGAACTTCCGAATGAAACCAAATAAGTAAATGATCTAAGCTTTGTTAGAGTTTTTTTAATCAAGGAATGAATTCCATTCATGAAAGCCTTCATAGGCTTCCTCCTCCTCTCAAGTTGAGCTCCCATCCAGGATTAGTTTCACGGCACTTTTCTGGTGCAAATAATAAGGTAGATTCCAACCCCCTCCCCCCTCCCCATGACGGATTGTTGCTAGCTTCCCACTATAGATGACTGAAGTTAGTTCTTTGTAGTTTTCAAATTCGAGCCGATCTTCCTTGTTGTCCCTCCACATACTGTACAACAATATGAATAGTCAACATTACACTTCGCACACAATTCGAAATTTAAATGGCATCACTAGCTTCACTGACAAGACGTTAGACGCATGTAGACTATTAGGTACACATGCACATTTCCTTCGTAACTTACCCTTGAAAACGGAGTAAAACGGTGATAAATTGACCCCGATGTCGATATACCGGTTTGTGATCGATGAAGCATGCGAGAGGTGGTGGCTTAGCGAGCATCGATTGCTAATGTCGTTCTTTGTTGGTCTGCTGAAGCTGAGCTCGTCACATTGAGCAGCAAAATCCTAGTATTAAAAAAAAATGCATCCATTATTATTGTTATTCGGATGATAGATGGCAGCACCCACGGAAGACTTGTCACGCACACCAGTACCCGAAAAACGCATAATAGTTAGGTTTTTGGACATGGATTCCTGCTGCCGGTCGCCATTGCGTCAAATCGCGAAGAAAAATTTCATTCGGTGAAAAGTGAGTATCTGTTCACCAATCTTACCAAATCGGTTTCTATCTCCAATCTCGCTACTAAATTGGTTTCCAAACTACAATCTCTTCAAATTGGTTTCTATTCATCAGTCTCGCGAAATCGGGTTCCATTCTCCAACTAATCAAATTATTTTCTATTCTAAAATCTCGCCAAATAGGTTTCCACTTTTCAACCTCATCGAATTGGTACCTATGCTGCAATCTAATCAATTTGGTATCCAGCCCACAATCTCGCAAAATTGGTTTTCATTCTCAAATCTTACCAAATTGGTTTCTATTCTAAAATCTCCCCAAATTGGTTTCCACTTTACAATCTCTTCAGAATAGATTTTATTCATTAGTCTCTCGAAATCGGTTTCCATTCTGAAATCTCATCAAATTTGTTCCCATTCTTCTCGCGAAATCGGTTTATATTCTTCAATTAACCAGATTATTTTCTGTTCTGAAATTTCACCAAATCGTTTTCCATTCTCAAATCTCACTAAATTCGTTTCTATTCTCCAATTTCTGAACGAGTCTGTCCACCAATGTCGCCAACGTCGTGTCAATGTGGCTAACTTTTCATCCGATTCAGCTACGAATCTCATTTGAAGCCAAATATTCACGATTAATAAAATGCCAGCTGGAACCTTCTTCCATGACAAATCCTAAGACGCTACCCTTCGGTGGGCAAAATGGCAATAAATGACCTCAAGGGTAATAAAGGTCACCACTCAAACTAACTTTTTATTCCTCATAAAAAGAAAACTTCGTGACGAGAATGCACGTGTGCCCCCATATGCACACATGTTGGACATTGTACGCTCTTTGCAGAACATTCCGCATCCCAATAAATTCGAACATAAAAGACGACATAACAATAAAAAAAAGCAGCTGCGTATTCGTATTATTATGATTATCTTATAAGTTATAAAATTTATTACGATAATTCCAGATCGATATAATTCTTTGGCGACTACGTGAAATGCAAACGCAACTAGAACGAAGTCCTTCATAAACCATCGAACACGACTTGGAATTTCGTTTCGGAACGTGAATTTACGATGGCGGTGGGATATCCGTATTTTAAGTGAAAAGTCAGAATCCATTCCGACTCCTCATATGTATGCATGACCGTGCTCAATTCCGAACAAATCTTGATGGTGCCTAGGAATGCCAGAATCTATCTCAAAATAGCGGATAAAAAAAAAAAGATACAAATACATAAATCCTATCTCTCTCTCACATACTCTCGCGAGATCTTTTGTAAAGGATTGCATTTCATAAGTCGTCGACGACGACAAAAAAAAAAGATCGATGATGTTTTGCAAATGAAAAAGTGCTCTTTCACACCCTCCCCTTCCTCCTTCCTGCTTATTATGCGTTTTTGAAGGGTTTTCCGGAATTCATTTACCGACTTTTTCCCGTTCTTTATTGCGTTTTGAACATTAGAATAACAATGAATACACGAATCTGGAATAAAGCTCACGGGGGGAATAAAATGAGAAAATCACCATGTTTTATATATATATATATTTTTAAGGAAATGAGGAAATTAATTTGAATATGGCATTACCAGAATAGGAAATTTGCAAGTGGAAATGTGTATTGAAAAAATAAAAATGGCGAATTTCGAGGCTTTTTTGTGAAGAGTTGAATAAAATAAATATCATTCATTTTTCTCGTATGTTTTTTTTGAATGCATCTAGAGAAAATAAATAAATAAATCCCCTTCACATAATTGCAGTTTCCAACTTAAGATTTGGACAACAGATTGTGCTTGAGTCGGAAATCTGACGATTTTTGTGCTTAGCTCTGTTATTCTTAATTAAGACAAAATTATGACACGTACAGCTGATTTGTGTCTAGGATAGGAGTTGTTAGAGAGGTTTCAGAGGGGTCTGTGAGTTTTTGGGGGAGATTACAATTGACTTTTTTACATTATTATGTACTGAATGTAATGATTATTGTTCCTTGGCGGTCGTAGTGTATGTATTACCGTCATGTTTGTCATTTTGTGCTTTCTGTTTCCTCTTTTTTTGTCTTCTCTCTTCTTTGATGGTGATATACTATGATAAATGTGATATATTTATATAAATCGGTTATTATACATAATAACCGGTAATTATGCATACTTACCAAACATCTTGGTAAGTTTGATAAATTTATCACTTTTACTGGAGAATATGTATAATAGCATAATAACCAAGTATTTGTAAGTCTGATAAATACTCGAAATTTATTGCCTTTATCTGTGATTATGCGTATTACCTTAGTGTATTTGGTGAGCTTGATAAATACTAAAAAAAATCCAAATGAATCTAGTATGTGTAATGAATATAATCTGACCTCTATATAATGATACCAAATTTTACGATCGTACTCCAATATGATGATAGAAAATTTTACGATCGTACCCCGATGTAATGATGCAATATTCATACTATATGATATACCCTACATGATATCATGTAGGCTTATATCATATAGTACGATTTATCATGCTTACTAAGGACGCGATGCTTGGGTATTATGCATAATTGCCGTGATTATTACTTATTAAATTTACCAACGACGCTTGGATGCTGTAAATAGCCGCCTGTGAAATTGATAAATTTAGAGAAACTTATCAAACTTACCAAAATGTTCCACGATTATACATAATAACCGGATTTATCACTTTTACCGTGACATATACACTTGTCTTGAATGTATAATGTGTTGCGATATATATATATATGTATATTGTGTGATATATACAAACAAAAGGTAATTATTTAAAAAAATGCGAAATGGAATTTATGCAAGATTGAAATAAAACCTATGCAGTGGGTCGTCATCGAGGAGGGACCTCATATATGGTTCGAAAAATGGTAGGCGTTTCTGAAGGGTGGCTATGCCTGATCCCACTAAAAATGACAACCTTTGTTCCCCGACGCCTGCCTTCTCAAAAACACACTGGACGAGAAAAAAAATGGAATAGAAATGAGTAAAAAATATTGAAGAAATACAATGTTTGAAAATATATAGATACAGAACAAGTGGGCAGCATTAGCGCTTTTGCCATTTAAAAAAGCGGTTTTAGCTATTTCTTTACTCTATATATCTTCATATCACTAGATTCTTCACACACACACACACACACACACACATATATGTATATATATATTACGTGTCTTATGATATAGCTCTTATTGCGTCAGCGCACGTGCTAATTTGAGTGAGGTGTGTTCCAAATTTTTTGGTCACTGTGTATGCAACAACATGCAGCGCAAAAAGATATACTTTTTAATATACGTACAAAAAAGGAAAAAAGAGAGGGAATAAATCAGTATAATTTATGGGTCTTTTGACGGTATATTTACAAAGGTATATTCAAATATATACCGTACCATAGAGAGTTAGTCGAAACGCGGTCAGATTTAAATACCGTTCGAGTGCAGTTTTATTCGGATGTTATATACGAACGTCGATGTGTTTTCCGTTAAAATTTAGCTAATTTTCTCTTAGGTCTGATTATTACAGAAAAGGCGGAAAAGCTATGCTCCCAGTGAAATGGATGCCACCTGAAGCTTTCCTGGACGGTATATTCACCTCGAAAACCGATGTATGGTAAGCATTAGTTTCTATTTTCGTTTTATCAAATACTGAATAAGATATTTTTCAGTGACGTAACGTAACTTCGATGCTCTGAGATGCCCTGCAGCAGTAATTATTCATCAGACAGCTTAACAACAGTGGGGACATCTTAACGAAAGGATTAGGGAGAATTTAGAAGACTGACAATGTCCGCAAGGCGTCTCTGGTGCGGAAAAATCTGAAAAGAATTCAACCAGGAAAGCATGTAAAAAAGTGAACGTCAAAGTTCATTAGTGAAATGAATTATGAAAATGTTTAGGCATAGAGTGGCTATATGACCCGTATTTTTGGCTTCTTTTTATTTGATTGTATGTCCCGTTTTTTCGATGAAATTTTTTGATTAGTTATTTTAACTAACACATCGTGGCGGAAATTGGTTCATAAAAATATTAAACTTATATCCGTCATGATTTACTTCTTTTCTTTAAACAAAATTTTATTTCACTGCAAATTTTCTGTAGTTTCGCCTTTTATCTCCCGACAAACTATACTTTTCTTGGGGACGTCAGGATTTAGCTATAAATGACAATTTCGTCAACATTTCGCAAGTTCCTCACTGACGTCCCGTATTTTTCTCGATGAAATGTGGTTAGCCAATATTAACATCCTGCCATATTAATTGACCCCATTTCTTTGAAAAACAAAATACGGAGATATTGTATTACAAACACGGGAAAATATGTGAAATCAGCTATTTTCACCAAACAGGATGCCAAAATTAAGCAAAAATGCCAATTTGACACTGAAATCACTGAAAAACTGCAAATGGTGGGAAATGAAGCGCTACTCAAACCTGCAGTGGACTAAAATGTATTTCGTGGAAAAAAACGTTAGAAATAACAAATGTGAGAGATGAATATTTATATTTTTAATCATAAAATTATGAAATTAATAAGTCAGGAAAATAACTTCAATCCTTTTGATTGCAAAAGGACTGTAAAGAACCGAAATCTACATAGTCTTCGGTCACAAATAAAATACATTCGTAGTCGAAAAAAAAAAATAGCGAGAGAAAAACGAAGTTCGTGAAACATAGAGTTGATAGAAATGAGAGTTCATAAAATGGAGCGGATTTTAACATTAGCTCTATAGAATGCTGTTCGAGACAGTGGACTAGTTCGTAAGAAAAGAGCGTGTTGGTAAATTGGAGGTTCTCGTAAAATCGAACGTCGACTGTACTAGGCCAGTTTTTCCTCAAAGTGGGCAATACCACCCACTGTAGGACCAGTTGTCGTGACCCAGGCTCTGTCCCAAGAGGGATATACGCCTTTTACCCCAAGGGGTTGGACTACGCTGTATATACCACCCACTGGAGGTGATGGGTGATTGTCCAGGAGGGTAGTTGGAACTATAAGTTCAGAAAGGATCTTATAGGTTGCCTTCAGTTGGGGGGGGGGGGGAATCAGACAAAGAAATTGAAGAAGAGGGTGATGGAACAATAAATTTTAGGAAACCACGTACTACTAGATGATGTAAACTTTCAATTATTAACCCCTTGACGATCAGGGACGAAATAGCACGGCCCTGTATAAATGAAGGAAATACATTCGAACTCTCTCTCTCTCTCCCTTCCTCTGGGATGCTTTATCGGCAGTCCTGAAAAATCGAATTGTCTTTTTTTCCCCCTGACCTCAGCATCATCTTTTTAATCTTCTGTTCGTCGATGCGGTTTGACGATTTAAAAAAACGTATGGTATGGCATGCCTAGAGAAAGATTAGCTGTGTGGAGACGTGAAAAAACAGAAAACTCTGTTCTTCTCTCACTTTATTTTCCTTCATTTCCCACGTGAAAACGATGATACCAGTTTTTTGAGATTTATTTCTGATAGTTCAACTGCAAGTCACTGAAATTTGTTGCAAAAAAAGCGTGTGCGTAAGTACTATGTTAAGCAATCGTGTGACACGAGTTTTGTGCACAGCGAATGTCGATCTAAGGGAAGTGACTTTTCTCACGGAATAACTGCATATAAATTGTTGAAATATTTGAACTGTTGGCAAAAGTGTGCATAAAAGGATAAAAGTGATTCAAACACGCTCTGTATGATTTGGCGAAAACATCAAAGGAAGCCCTTTTTTCATGAGGCGCAATGCCAATTCATAAACAGATTCTCCGAACTAGGTCTTATACATAAGAATGTATCGGAATTTCGTCTACGTAAATAAAACATTTTGCCTCTCGTGTTTACTTTTAGCGTTGGAAATTCCTAGTCCCAAAGAATCCTTTGAAGTTTTCGGATTCTTTTGAGAAACGTCGTAGGGTGTTTTATAGTCGTTACTACGGCCGGATAAGGATGTAATGAAGCCACGAATTTCCAAGAAAACTCATGAGTTACAAGGCAAAAAATAAATCCGTGTTCAAATAGAAAATATTCCGAATCACCGATCAAAATAAATCCACTCGAAAATTAATGAGTTTTGAATCCTTCATTCCTAAGATAGTCTACGACTCCGTGAAATCAAATTTGACCTTGGGAACGTTTGTAAACTGATAGTGTTTATGATGATATTATCGCCAAATAATGGCTCGAGGCGAATTATATTCGCTGTCAAATGTTCCGCCCCCGTAACTAGAGTCAACTTGGATCTTTGATGTAATTTTCAAAAGAAAGAGGTGTTATCGTAGTACTAACTCGGTGCTTTCAAACAGGAAGATTCGAGCTTTATCTCGAGGGCTTGAATGGAAACCCACGTCAGTAGAGAGAGACACTATGTTTGTGTGAAATATCTAATACTGCAGTAGTTTGCAAATCCCCGCATATTAAGGCTTATCGTTAATGGATTGTGCATTCGGGTCGCACAATAACAGCTGCGGCAATGACTTCCGAACCTAACTCCAGCTTTTGTTGGGAGTTGTATGAGGAACGCGTCGAGTTGGGTCAGCGGCCACAGGGATGAGGACAGCTCGTGTTATCGTAGAATTTGCTGCTAGACAGAGGAATAATTCGAGACGTTTTGCGACAGCTTTGCCGAGTTCGTAGTAGGTCATATTCATGTACATTATGTCTATTTATTCATTAGTACACACGAGATGTTTCACAACTTGAATAACACAATGGTTATAATATTATAACCATTTTAATAATTAAAATTTTTATAGTATTTTCTCAGTATAAGTAGATACGAAATAACTTATACAGGGTGATTCTAAGCTCATGCGACAAACTTGTCCCATGACAAACTTCTGCCGGTCAGGCATGTACATTTTTGGAGATGCGTCCCGGCCTGCTGCGAAATTATTCTCGGCCATAACATACGGAGGAATCTCAAAAACGCTTGTATCACAAATAATTACTTTGAGGTCGTTCGCAACTTAGAAGAGTTGGTCAACTTTGCCCAAGAATATTGAGAAGACACCAACGAATAAGGCCAATACACGAAATATTATTTATATTATTATTTATTATTATATTAATATCATTTTAATTATTTTTCGTGTATTTGCCTTATTCGTTGGTGTCTTCTCAATATCGTTCGTAACTATTGTACTTTTACGAAAATTAAAATTTGCGTGGGAGGTTCTAATTTCTAACCTTCAGAGGAACTTCTTTGCCCTTGAATTCCGAAATCAAAGTGGATGCCCGAAGTTTCTGCTATTAGCAACTACGTCCTATGATGTGTCCAGAGTGATAGTAACACGTGATATTTCGATGTTTTCTCGAAAGCTCAGATAACTGATTGACCGGTAAGATGAGTAGAAGTTTTATTTTCAGAATTTTCATCATCTTTTTACTGAAAATAGTGATAGGTTGTTGTGTTTATATTAATTATTAATTATTGTAATTAAATCATTTAAATTGTGAATTTGTAAATGTCTTGATGCCAGTGTACCGCGGGAAAAGTTCAACTACAATTTTATATGTGCTACGACGTAAAAACACAAAATTCAAAACACTGACAAGGAAAGAGTCCCAAGGTAACGTCGTCAAAAACTTTTAAAAAACTACCACTGATTCTACTCACTTTAAATGGACAAAAATTTATAAAAATCAGGGGGGAATTATTGTGGGTCACTCAAAAAATGCAAATAATAAATATTCGGAACGTCAATGGAGACCAAGAATGAATTTAAAAATCCCGCAGCCCTGGAGTGTTAAAGTGACGTCATTCAAATGACAAGTGATCAAATACAACACAGACAGAAAAAGAAGAAGAAAATGGAAATAATGGGTTTTCTAAAACAGAGAAGCTGGAGGGAAGAAAGGAAAAGAAAATGAAAAGAAGTTTTTTCTATAGATATCGTCAAGAAGCACGAGAGGCGATGAGCTGCCAACTGTTGTCAGTTTTAATAATTTTCTGCGGCTTTAATGATTGCACACCGCTGCCGGGGGGGGATTTTTTTTAATTTTTATTTTTTATCTGTTTCTGGGTGAGATGAATTTCATTAAAACTTTTCATAATCTTTTGAGGGTGAAACGCTGCCATCCTTTCCTTGTGAGGTATAGTTTCGCGTAATTTTATGATCCTCGATAGAAGTGGGGTACAGCACCATATTTTTGGTGCTCGAAACAGTCGTGTGCAGAATGTTCTCAGATCAAATCACATATTAAAATATACTTGTATTTAATAACCTGTGTATTTAAAAAAGAAAAGAAAGAGAGATAGAGAGAAAGAAAAAACTGCCCAATAAAACCTTATAATTATTAACCACACCATACAGTTAACGAATAAAATGTATGCTTCAAATTTTAAAATATGCCCCGAATATGCGAATTTTCACAAGTCAAACGCATGCAATAGTTGTTTTTTTTAACAATGTTCTCTCTCTATAAGGTGAGAGCGTGCACGAGCATGCACGAAAAATCACTTAATACGCCGCTGGTGTATAACAAGGCATAGTATCAGGCCCGCACAGAGGAAAAGTTCCGCGCAGGTAAAAAATGATAAGAGAAAACGTTGCTTTTCCCAATAAAAATTCGAATTTCTATCTCATCGATGCAAAAAATACAGTCTTTCATCCGTTTTAAATTCATTTTATTTATCATAAAAAGTTTCATTTAAAGTTATTCGAAAAGTATTGAGATATAGGGAGCGTGTTTGTCCCAGTGTCCGAAGCTTACCCCAATCCGGAATCTTCCAGACTTCGACATTATCCGTAGCATATAATTTTTTTTTTTTGTTCCTCACCGTACAGTAAATGAATTGATAAATAATCCCATCCGGTACGTGGACGCGTTGTCAATTGTCTCATCATCGAACTGCTCTCTCAGCTTAATAACTATCGATTCTGACTGAAAGGTTTTTAGTTCCATTACCTGTTCCATTTGACACGATTTAACCCATTTAGATGGTATTAATCTCGGGAAACGTCTTGAAAATCGAATTAGTGACCTAGACGACCATCCATGTTCCTCAAGTCCTAAGGGGGGGAAACAAAGAAATATGAAAAGAGAAAATTCGAGTCGTATATTCAAGTCACGGAAATCCAATTCTCCGCTATTTCAGGAAACTATAATCCTCTTCATCTAAAGAACTCCCAAGGTTGGTCGAAAGATCTTCGATAAATACAACGCAAATAGCGTAAGAATAAGTGAGGATAACTTACTCTTTTCGGGGAAAATATAATAAAACATTTTATTGTTACTTTTTTCCTTCTATAAATCGGACGGATATTTCAGAATTCTCAGTACAAAAGTGGAATGTAAATAGGCCTACTGTTTAACTCGGTTATAACGGCATCGAAGATTTCATGACATTTTATCGTTATAACCAAGGTTGGCGATTTTAAAACCATTTAGGTATCAAAAATATAATCAGGTGCAATCATATTGAACATTGAAGGACAGGACACACCCGGCTTCTCATCTCAAGGAGATATCGAAGCGTTCCCGAAAGATGGGTGCATCCGGAATTTTATTAAATATGCATATGTGTATATATATCTATATAAATTTGTATAACAGAATAACAAGTCCAATTACAGGAGTATATAAATCAACGGAATAATTATGATAAATCATGATCTAAGAATCGAAAACTAAATTGATATTATAGCGTCCTTGGCACGTCTAGACTCGATAATCAAAGTTCCGTTGATGGCGGATGCAATCATATACTATAGTCGAACATGATTTAAAAAAAAAAAAGCAGAAACAAACTTCACGTTAGGTTCACTACAAGTACGCGCACATTCCGGCGTATACCAATTCGTTGGAAATCCCGTAGAGGAATGTGCACGAGGTGCATGTACGGTGTAGTAGTCGAACTTTGTTAATTCGTAGCCCAAGGGGACAGCAAAAAAAGTTCGAATTATCCAATTAATCTATACTGGATCCGTAAAAAAGTACTACAAATTGCAACTTGATAATCAATATTTACAATGATGATTACTTAGTTTCCCCTGCCGCATTTTACTGGCGAACTGTTGATCCTAGAGGCGTACTTCCAATTAGAAAAACTCAGATACATCGTTCATGTTTCAGTTCGTATTTCTATCATTCATATCGAATGGTACACAATTTCGATTCATTCCAACTGAACACAGTGTTGCAATAGTCATCAAACTAAGAAAAAAACTCTAAAAATTTTGAAATTGGCATTTTGAATTTTTTCCAGACGGACAGCCGTTTCTGAAATTGCTCATTGGTCATCAAAACAATTTTGGCGAATTAATTCAGCTCGGATAATCTCTGTACGAATTTAGATCATGTGGTTTTGCTGATTTCCGATCATTAAAACAACATGATTGGAAAAAATTAATTTAGCCCGGTAGGAGCCAAATCCTTTTTTTTTTTTTTTTTGAATCGCCAACGCGTGATACATGTCTATATATATATATATAGCAGCTGTATTGAATTAGCTCCATGTGACGAGAGAGAAAAAAGTGAAATTTGATAGAAAAACCTACGAAAATAATTATATAACCATATAGTTTTTTCCGCCAAGTTTTGGAGACAAAAACTGATTACCCCACATCATGACTGCGGTTTAATGGGTTTCCATAACTGACGTGGACATAATTATCACTGAAAAAATATGTCAACTTGGCGAGAAAATTATCGAGTATCAACATATCACAACTCGATAAATGCGTAGGCTGATCATATCTCCTACATAAAAAAAAATACGGGCAAATCGAGTTTTTTTAAAAAAAGAAATAACTTCAGTATTGATGAAAATTTCGATATTTCTGAAAGAAATAATTCCAGAATTGATAAAAAAAATTATTATCATAAGTTCGGGGGGTCCCTCAATATGCGGGGCCGGTGTGAAAACATCTGTCACACACCTCCAAGGGCGGCTCTGGGCAGAAATACCGTGTATCTCTGGCCCAAGAACTGAAAAGGTTGAGCTGCTCTATGAGAATCGAAAAGATCTACGGGAATCATTGGGCCGCTAATTATTGATGCCATAAACGAGGTGTCGTTACAACCACGGCGTTATAGCCGAATGTGTGTTCGGTCATCTGCTATTTCTCCGAAATTAATGCTCCAATTCCGAAATAATTAATGAGATCGCGTTTGTTGATCGATGGAATTCGAACATTGCACGGACGGAAGTTACAGAGCTGATAAATTGAACTCTGTTGTCCAACACGCAGACTGAAGACGGTCAAAATATTTACTGCCTCAGGGCGTATGAGTTTTACACGATGGGAGATATGGAGATTACATCCGGGAAAGAGAGACAGAGAGAGGGTTAATCATCTTACGCACTTTCGATGTATGTTATTTACCCTGAACCCCCCCCCCCTCCCATCATACGGAAAAGCATTTTGGCACAGATAAATTGAACCAGGTGAAGTCAAGTGTTAACTCTGGACGTCGACTAGGAAAGTGCGTGGCTTCATTAACTGTGTCAGCAGCCGGGGAAATGGCAATTAAGAATCCGTTACCGGGAGGCGAATGGATATTTACTAGAAATTCAAGGAGTGGGGGTGGTGGTTTGAATTTCTACGAATAAGTTATTCACCAATGAATACATGGAAGATGTGTTAAATGTGAATGCGCGTCTTCGTATTCACGTGTTCATTACGCACTTGTCGCACTGATTAAAAATTTAATGGCAGGTCGTAAATGTTGGTTTCAAGATATTTCTTTGAAGATGTTTCTCTTTCATCGTAGGTCTTTCGGAGTATTACTTTGGGAAGTAATTTCGATGGGATATATGCCGTATCCTGGACGTGGTAACCAAGAGGTTATGCAGTTGATAACTTCAGGAGGACGACTCGAACCGCCGACAAACTGCCCGAGTCCTGTGTAAGTTGATATTATGCTCATTTATATTTCGTAATATGCTCAAACTTGATTGTAACGGCATCAGAGATTCCGTGAATTTTTGTCGTTATAATCGAAATGGTCGATTTCGGGCCCTTTCTTTGGCATAAAATGAAATCGGATGCAATCATAGGCTGTGAAAAACTGTATTGCTGAATTTCATTATGATTTGTGACCATATTTGATAGATAGAAAACGAGTAATTGGGGTCTGAGATACGAGAAATCACTAATTCTAGCAGAAAAGCATTATTGTCAGTCAGAGAAATCGCCAAACATGACTAACGAACAATCTTTGGCGAGAAATACTGTACTAGAAAGTGATTTAAACTGCATTTCACGGGGAGAAAATTAACATGATAAATAAGTTGGGTGAATGTTTATAGTCATGTTAATTTTTACGCAAGTAGAATTGTGCAAAATATCTTCATCTCTGATTCTAGTAAAGGTTAGTAATTAAAATAAATTTCGTCGAAAAAAAAAAACCGAGAGAAAACGGGATATTTTTTTCAATGGAAAGAGTCGGAAAAGGCGAAATTGCGGGAAAATACGGATACAGTAATGTCCCATGTACAAGCACCGGAGGCACTTCGGAGCCCCGAACTTGTTAAAAACGCCAGAAAATGAAAAATGTGTTGTTATATCCGAGTTTGTGGCATTTCATCGAAGTTATAAACAAGATTCATTAACATTTTTCTGTATGGGGATTAGCCCAGATCGCTAATTATTGACGTTATAACCAGGGGGTCATTAAATTTTTATAACCGAGTTTGACCGCAGTTTTGTCTTGGGCGTTTCCTGTCAAAACGCAAATTTCATTAATAATTCTGCACCTTTTTTTTTTAATGGCTTCTTCCAGGTATCACATCATGATGCAATGCTGGCACCCGATACCGAACGAGAGACCAAATTTTATAACTATAATCGAGAGACTTGGATACTGTTTGCAAGTAAGTTTAACGCTCAATTGGTTGGGCCATATTTCGGTGATATTTTGAGAAGGGAAATGCAAATGCTTAGGTTGTTTGATGAATCAAGTGATCCTGGTGTGACATTTAAATGCGATTTCACTGTAAATGGCGGACTATGTTCTGTTTGTTTTAGGATCCTGATGTTATAAATGCTCCTCTGCCAGTGTTCAATCGGCCGCCATCGATGGAAAGAGACGCTACCGTAATGAGACCTAGCGATGAAGAAAACAGCGCTTGCTTACAGGTAAAAAGCTTTCATCAACCCATAGTAGTATCCCAAAACGCAAATGAAACGTATTTAATGTTCGTAACGGGCCATGGTCCGTTTCCGGCTAACCTTCATAGGTTCAAATCAATCCCCAGTGATAAATGTGCATGTTCGGCCATAGGCACGCCTCTTCACTACGCAACTCTATGCCCTATACAACGGCTTTCCACTTCAGAGAGCCAGCTGAACATCTGCGAATACTTTGGCTTGAGTGCATCCTGAAGCGGGAAGATTCGAAAAGTAAAATACGTAAACTGGTCCGCTTTCTATAGTAGCACCCTGAGGATATCAGAGCTACAGTCCAGGAGTCAGAACCAATTAGAGAGTCACCTATGCCAGTTAGGAGATCCACTAGAATCCGACGTCAACTACACCCAGACAGCGATCTCGTACATCTGTTTAGAGAAGAGGAGCCTGAGTAGTCGAGAATAGTTTGATCCACGCGGGCTTATCGAAAAACTGGATACAGGCAGCAATTACTCACGAATGACTTTGGACCAAATCAAACCCCACGGTGCAGCGATTAGATCAACCCAGCAGCAGATTGACAGCTTTCATTGATGTGATATAGTTACTGATTCAATAAAAATCCCTGAAGAGAATCAAATTTTATCAAGAACTATCCTCGATTATATGACGATTATTATGGTGATTTCATGATTTATAATAACCTGTGATTTATAATTGTGATTTATTTACATGAATCACCATTTCATGATTGATTTCATTCAAAATCGATCATAAATTTTATACTTTTTTACTGGCGAGGTGCGTAATGGCACCTGCCCATGTATGTAATATATCTTTCTCAAGCTCAATAAATGGTTAGGTTCCCCGGAGGCATCCGAGTCCCCAGGGACAATGTGCCTATATCACCGAGTGTGACAGAGCCTGGGTGTCTCTCGGTTCCTATCACTATCACTATCATAGTAGTATCCCCCGTCAAAGTTGCGTAATTACAAAGCTTACATTTGTAGTTCTACTAGAGCAGTGTTTCTCAACCGGAAACTGACATTGGTCAAAGTGAACAGTGAGTGACTCGCTATTTTCAATTTTTCTCATTTACTTCTCATTAATCTCTAGTGCAGTGTTTTCCAACCTTTATGATGTGAAGGTCTAGGCACCACGAACTTCCCCTTCCCTGAAGAGAAGATCAATTTCCACGCGACCTCTCCATAAAATCCCATGTGTATTGTTTTTATGAATTTGAATATCGTAAAAAATGACGTAATAAATTAAATTTCGTAATACTATGTATCCTTCATGTAATAATAGTAAATGAAAGTGATTCGCGGACCCCTTACAGGGTACCCATGGACCCCGCGGGGGTCCCGGACCATAGGTCAAAACCACTGATCTAATGTACACTCTATTAACAGAATCAAATCAACTGGGCCGCAGGCTTCGAATGGTTGAGAACTACTGCACTAGAGGAGTCAGCAAGTAGATATTGGTTAAGAAGATAGCAAAATATCATGAGGGACGTCGATTTCAACTGCGTTCCGCCAAATAACTAGCCAACTTTGATACTGTGAGGCTGAAAAATCTTGCGTATATGAAACATTTTTTTCAACAATACAGCAATACATTCTTCACTTTAATAAACTTTTATACGTTAGAAAAATATCTCGATTTCTTGATGTGGATTAAGTACCGCTGCCCGTTTTCTGCGCGCGTTTTTTTTCCTCTGAGAGGTTGAGAGAGAAATATAGTATTTAAGAAAATATATACACTCATGTCCATAACTTAAGGATAATGCCAGTTCCGGCAAATAAATATTCAGAAACAAAACAAACGTTACTTATTCTTAAAGCCCATTTATTAAACAAAAGATAAAGAACAAAAACGATGGTGTATGTATGATACCATTCATAAAAACTACGATTTTTGCTCCCTGGAGCAATTGTAAAAAATATCTCTTTTACAAAAACTTACTATTACATGGTTGGCATGATGGTTAATACATTGTATGTCTCCCATGTGATGAAATACAGTCCGTACAACGCCTAGGCATGCTGAGTATCAAATTATCGATCTGATCTTGGGGAAGATCACTCCACTCAGCAAGCAATGCTCTCCGAAGTTCCGGTACACATGTAGGAGGTGGTTGACGGGCTGCAACTCGTCGGCCAAGCATGCCCACACATGCTGTACCGGATTCAAGTCAGGTGAGAATGCTGGCCATTCCATACGGGTTATATCCTCAGATTCAAGGCATTCGTTTACGATGTTTGCTCGGTGAGGACGGGCGTTGTCATCCATAAACACAAATTCTGCGCCCATGGCACCCCTAAACAAACGTACATGTTGTTCCAGAATGATGTCCCGATAAATTTGGGCTTTCATGGTTCCGGTTTGAACATGCAGATCTGTTCTGGAACCCAGTATAATTCCACCCGAAACGAGCAATGTTGCACCACCGTAACGGTGTCGTTCCATGATGTTGTCTTGGTGGTAACGGGTACCTGGCATTCTCCATATGAAAGTCCGACGTGAATCAGACTGCAAGCTAAATCTGGACTCGTCGGAAAACATCACACAAGCCCACTGTGACGATGTCCACATTGCATGTTCTCTACTCCAGGCTAATCGCTGCCGACAGTGAGTTGCCGTGAGTGGAACACATCTGACAGGCCTGCGAGCGTATAGACCAATATCTCCCAAACGTCTGTACACGGTTTGCCTTGAAACTGTGGTACCCGTGGCTGCAGATAGCTGACGAGACAGGTCGGATGCTGTGCTCCGTCTGCTTCTTTTGGCAGTTACTGCCAAATACCGGTCTTCATTCGGCGTTGTAACTCGGGGGCGACCTGTACTGTAACGTCTACTGACATTTCCGTTATCTTGGAATCGTTGCCAAAGCCTAGAGATGACACTTTGGGCAATTCCAAGTTCCTCGGATACTTCCATCTGAGTACGCCCACATTCCAGGCGGCCGATAATTCTATCACGTAAAAAATCATCCACATGCGTCCTCTGTGTCATAACTATTCGCTTATGGCACTGAGCGCCTTACAGAACTCTTGGGAACAATTTTACTTCTTTGCCACCATTCCTTATATACCCCCCCCCCTCTTACACTCTCGTCATTGTGACGTACTATCGGCATCATCTGGTGGCTTCCTGAAATTTGCATATCATTCTTGCAGATGTGTGTGATAATTCTACAGGTGAAATTTTTACTTTAGATTTCGATTTCCGTGTGATTCTGAATTATCCTTATTTTATGGACATGAGTGTATTTATACGAATACTCAACGATGATTTAATAAACAAAGAAAAATCAAATTCCTGTGGAACAATCAACACACATATTTTTCTCTGTAAAAAAACATGTGACCAAATACTTCTTCCATTCCCTAAAATGGGGCATTACTTGTAAATGATATTTGCATGTGTGGATTATGTGATGAACAAGTTTTTTTTTCAAAAAAGTGAAATTCGTATCTTCGAACTTTTTGAAGGATTATTACAAATTATTACGGCGAATTACAATTTCTATTGAAATTTAAATTAATACAACTGTCAGTGCTAACCACGTGCATAGTAGCTGAAAAAAAGAATTAGAAAAAAAAAACGGAAATTCGTTTCTCTAAGAAAATAATTTTTTTTACATAAAAAATATTACTATCAAATGTTGCCTGATAAACTCTTATACATCTAGGAATGTGAACTTTGTTTGTAATTTCCCCCTCCTTCACAATGAAAAAATATCATGTCAACCAATATACGAGGATCATTCCATAAATAATGCACAATACAGCGCCAGCACTACTACTCAACCGTACATGCACCACGTAAATATTCTCTGGAATTTTTTTAATGAATTGTTTACGCGTTGTGTGTGTACAAGCGAGACTCTAACGTATTTATGCTATCAAAAATATGCTCGTTTCGTGTTTTACTGGTGCTGTCATCTGTCTCCCTTATTTAGAAGTGAAAATGTCAAATGCCCTAAATGCAGCACCACTGCAGAGAGAATAACATCCATTTCCTCCGCAGGTTCAACGGCCGGACCCGAGTTCTTTACTCTCACCAGGGTCAGAAGATTACATGATTCCAACGCCGCATTCCACTTACAGCTTGACCACGGAGCGCTCCGACTTGCAATCGAGTCCGAGTCTCGGATCGGCTGACCAGCTTCTCGAGATGACAGACCGTCGAAACGGCGACATCGCCTCGCCGTCCTCGAAACCACCATCGACTTGGGAAACGAATTTCATGAACAGCGACTCGAAACAGAACGCAACCAAGAAACAAACAAATGCTGTTAATGAAAAGCAGCAGCAGCAGCAACAACAACAACTCGAACCGAACGGACCCAAACCATCGACCAGCGGAATATTCAAGACAAAATCCGGTGGTTACACTCAGGTGAGTGTCACGTAACACAAAGCTATTCTCACGTAACAACAACTACGAAAAAGAGCTATAAAGCCACCAGTTACATCAACATACAGTCGAACACGCTTATAACGGAGTCGGAAAAAATAGCGAAACTGTTCGTTATGAGCGAACTTCATTATATCCGTATCAACGAATTATGCGTTTGAGCGAAATGAAACACAATTTAAATGCTGAGCATTCTTGAAATGAATAGACATTAAATTAATCAGAAGAGGTCCCCCTTTATATCCTGAATTAATTTATCAGTAACTTTTTAATTGTATTTTCACATAATTAGATAAATTTCAGCGCAAAATAACCCAAGGAAAGAGTAAAATATTTTTTACAGTGTTTTATATAGTGATTAATTATGCAGCTGATACTCAGAAATGCCAATTGAAATATGGATAAAATGTAAGGGAAAAAAATTCAAACACATATATTTACACTACTCGAGATGATACTTCTGAAAAAAAAAACAGTTTTTTTTTCATTACAACAGAGAAATACACTTCGAAATGAACATTTTGAGTGACGTTTGGACTGTACCTCTCTAATGGAGCACATTTCACATCTTCCCTTCTCTTGAACAAATGTAGGCCAATGAGCTCCCAAATTTTGTTTCCTGATGTCTTTGGACATAGAAAAGTAAAAGCTGAAACACACTGCTGTGACGTGACGTGATTTCACGTAATGTCGGAAACATTGTGAATTCTGATTCGTTTAAATTCTGTGAAGTGGTAATTGCACGTAACATAATTTCCACGTCACAAGTTTTCCACGAATCAGAAATCCCAACTTCTCTGACATTACATGATAATCACGTCACGTCAGTGTGTGTGTGTATTGTGTTTCAGCCTTTACTCTTCCTTCTCTTCTTTGGCTCTCCCTATGATAGTCTTCTTCATGTGATAGAAAATTTATAATAATCTTCCCTATGATAGGAAATAAAATAATAATTTTCAAATAAAATGTACGGAATGCTTACCTGTACAGTATAGAAGAGAATAAAGAATAATAGCACCAAAACAAACTGGTAATTAGTCACTAAATTCATTCAAATAAACTACGCGCAAATCAGCTCTGCTGCAAAACTTCTTCCTGATGCTACATGGCAAAGATAAAATTATCACAGCAAAAAAAAAAGAAAAGGATTTCTGCCTTTAGCTGCCATCCATTGCCTGCTGTCGGAACTACACTCATCGTGTTCTTGTAGATACCGTCAGTAAAAGTGGCCATATTACGAAGATATAAGGTAGTGATTATATATATATATAAAGCTAAAGCTGTATTTTCAAGTACCGTCAGGATACAAAGAGTCAAAATTTTATGTAAGCAAATACATAAATGAAAATTGAGGTTTTTCCCCTTCATGATAATGACATGGACGTTGAGCATTTCCGGTTAAAATAATATTTTCCTAATAAACAAGCAAGATATAACGCTTTTCCTTCTGCCAAGAGTCTAGTTTCTGGAACTTTTTCATTATTTATTTTCGAACCATTTAAAGACTTCCTCTTTGAATCTCTCCTCGTAGATTTTCAGTACCAGCCGAATACCTTTTCCTTCGATTCCCCTTTACTCTTCAAAATCATTGATAGCAAACTTCGAGGAATCGTGAATCGCTTTGATATCTCCCTTTTTTGGCTTTCAAGCAACTGTGCAGCTTCGATTTTTGAAGTAACGCACAGCGTTTTTGAGGCTAGAAATCCACAAAAATCCACTCGTCACAAATAATGTCCGAATCTAGCTAAAGATTGGTAAATACGCACTGAATGTGTTTTGGGGAAGTTCGATTTTTGGGAATATAACCTCAGTCTTTTCTTTCTAACAATGTTTTCTGCGAGCAAAACGAGATTTAACAGAGAAAAGTTTAAAAAAAAGTGAAGCTTGAGATAGAGGAGGATTCACAGTGCTCACAAAAACGCTATATCGAATGCCAGGGAATTTAAAGGGGGGCATTATTAGTTGTACCTACACATTGCACAGAGGTAAATTTACCGATAAGAAAAATTACATAAGATTGCAAAGAAATTCGCCGAAATTCTTCTCTGAAAATTCGTTATAAGCGTACTTTGCTGAAATCAGTGTACGCAGTCAAAATAGCATGGTTAATCAAATTCACGGGAATCAATGCGAAATTCACGGGACATGGGAAAACGTCGTTATATGCAAAAATTTGTAATATTCGTGTTTGTTATAAGCGAGACCGACTGTATCTTGCTTTTTTTCATGATAAATAACGTTTTTAATACAACTTTCAAGTTGAAAAATCAGAAAATAGAATAATCATAGTACGTTCTTTTAAATAACTTATAACAAAAGTGACATATAATAGAAAAATTATTAAGAATCAAAATTATCAAGTTACGGGAAGCAAAAATAATCAACTTACGTGAGTAATACTGAAATGTTAACTCCCTTGAGTAATTTAAAATGTCAAGATTACTTGGATAATATAAGATTGCCAGTTTCCACCTTATATATCTTTATTTAATAAAGGGCTAACTTTCTAACTTGAGTGACACAAGCTTGTCCCCTTCCGCGAGAAAAAGCAATGAAATAGTGAAAATTTTGATTTTCTTAATTAACTGAAATTACCGTGAACACATATATAGGAAGAGTGGGGAATTATGGAAGAGTCAGATAATATGGAATATATATACCAGGTTTTCTCCACCTTCAGGGATGGCTGCCAACTGGTGTAATACCGGGGATGAACTAGTACTTCAAAATACCCAATGATTCTATAGAGTAAATGTCGCTCGGTCGTCACCATTACTACGGCTTCTATAGTAGGGCATTTGTTTTTTCTTCTGGAAACTTACTTCAGCAAGTTTACAAAACTGTTCATTAATTATTAGAAATGTGCCGAATAATTTGAAACTAAGCACGACGATGCACATCAAAAGTTCGGCATTATATTTGACTGTGCTAATTTTTTAGCCAGAAATTCTTCCAGTTAAATGGGACGCTACGTTTTTAAAGATGGTGTGTTGTAGGTTAATATATGAAACATAAAAAAACATCATCTGAGTTAGGCTAGAATACGTTTTCGAGGGGGAAAGTTTAGGAACGCAGAAGAGTAAAATTCTATAGAAATAATGTGCACTCTGTTCTCTATGGGATCATCCTGACATTTTTAGAGCATACAAGGAAGATTTCATTTGTGTGACTTGTAAATAGACTATGACACTCCCCTCTCATCATCGACTACAAAAACATATGTTGGATTTTCATTCTTCATTGTCATAGACTCATCAGATCTTTTTTTTGATCAATTTTAAAATTAGTTTTTCCTTCATTTTGAACACCCCTATTCCTTATTACCCGATTATTTTACATAACCAAACGAAAATAATTTTAATGACTTTTTTCTTAGTTATAATACTCATTTTTAAATACGATCTACTTGTCAATCTAAAGACAAGAAAATAAGTTCTTTCAAAATACAGGTTTCGGGTTTTTCTATCATGTTTCAATTAGAAGTAACCGGAAAAAATAAGAATGTTCTTCCATATTGCCCACACTTCCTATACTGTCTGTGCAAGTAAAACGATTGCAAATGAAATGAATGAAATAAGGAAATCAAGTTTCATTATTTCAATTTTTTTTTTAATTAATTACAGTTCTTATGAAAGAAAAAATGAAGAAACAGTATTTATATCAAATTCTATGTAAATGTTGTTTTCTCTCCCAAATTTTCTCAAAAACAAAGGTACCAGATAAAGCGGAAGAAGCGTCTCCGACGAGCACCAAAACAGCGACCCCGAACGGACCGAGACGCCAAGAAGCTACCAGGAAATCCAGCATCCACTCCGTCGATAATTTACCGATGGCTCCGGAGATCGTTAACGATAACGAGACGACGACGACGTCGTGCAGCAGCAGCAGTGGCGTACCGCAGCGCTCGTCGTCACCCGACGGCCAGTCTAGTCTCCCGCTGGATGCTTCGGCTCTGGCACAACAGGCCGGTGACAACAACCCCAGACGTTACATCAACGTCGACGTCAACTACAACACCGGTGACAGCAGCAGCAGCAACACCACGAGGATGATGGATGAAAACATACAGAACCGAAACAACTTAGTAGGAGCCGTAGACGGCTACGGGGGAGTCAACCCAGTGGCGTAAACCACACACACATATACAAACACGCAAAAATGGCAGCAGCTATATAATACATAAAAAAAAAAAAAATTCTCTCCAGAGCTTTCTTTTTTTCCGCACTTTACACATTCCGATGGACTAATTTAATACGCCGACGACGTATATAATGCGTATACATATAAAAACTTGAAATAAACATTATCGGACACTCCAAACATGACAAAAGTACCGAAATTACCGATCAATTAACCAACCAAAAAAATGTAGTTGATGCGCAAAATTAATTACCCTTATTATTTACGTTACACACGCGTATACTCTATATATGTACCTCTTGAGGAACCAAATAGATCGTTATTGTACCAATTTTGTGTACGGAATTGGAGGGGGAAAACTCCCTTAGAAGGGGCAATTCGCACCAATTATTAAAATAATATTAACAACTTCATAGTTTAAAACCTATTTAGCCATTCATTGATGGAAGGTAATATCGTTGTTGCATGTTCATGTGGTATCATGTGGCTGTAAACTATTTGTTTAAAAAAAAAAATCGCGCAATACAACAATTGCGAATTATAAATAAATACTCGTATGCCAAAAAGGTTATGTACAGTTGTTCTCTTATAGGATCATACCATTAAAAAACGGGATTTTCCCGGGAAAAAAAAACTCTCTAAAGATGAGCATAATTATGGAAACGAAGAGGAATTTCTTAGAGTTTTCCCTTTGTTTTTGATCTTATAATAATTTTTTATCGAAAAAAATGTACATAAAAAAAATTTTCTGGTGTTATTTCTTTGATTTTGCTTCATTCATTTCTTCCCATTTAACAGATGGAAAGGATGTTATTTGCTCAAAATATTCGTAATTGGATCCATAATGGAAATAATATGTAATTGATAATATCGAAGAAGATGGTATTGTCTACTGAGACCCGCCGTATAGCGAAAGATATCTGAGAAAAACAAACAAAAAAAAATGTCTATTTTGAGAACGGTGCTATTTTTAGAAAGACAATGGAAAAGTTGTCGATTTTTTTCTTTTGGGGGAATGCTTTGTACTATACAGACTATATTCAGAATGGATCTCTCTTGAAATATATACACACATATATACACAGCACGTATATGTTACGTTTCCCGGTGAAGAAATGTAATAATGAGAAGATAAAGACACGGAGAAAAAACTTGGAATGTTTCAAAAAAACTGTTTCGGAAACAGACAATTTCTTCTCTGAATTTAAAATTGTTTTATTTTGAATTAGTTTATGCATAAAATTTGAATTGGAAAAAATGACGAGGATGTAAAATATTTTTCGAAGTATTACATAAAAAGAGAGGGGGAAAAAAATAATTGTCCATGGAACGTTTTTTTCTGGTTTCTTTTTTGGACGGAACGAGCTTCTGATAAAGATATTGCACTTAACTTTCTCTCTCTCTCTCATGAGTTGTAATTTGTACATACAGACAAAAAGTGTGTTTATTATTGAAATGTTGTCGTCTTCATCGTCGTTGTTGTAGTGTTTGTTGTGTTCTTATATACCCTTCGTAATGCTTTTTATTTTAAATTATAATTTATTTGAATATAATTTTTTTCGTTTAACAGCAGCGCTGTTTGCTGTACAAATAATATCCGGAGTCATGCTTGTTAAAAATTTGAAACCGCACAGTTTGTGAATTGTTGTTGTGTCTATTCGATTTTCTTAACAGGTTTTAATTACGTTTAATGCTGTACAAAAAATATTTATTGCTTCAATTTATGGAGTTTTAGTCTTTTATTTTAAAAATAATAATATTTTATATATTTTTTTAATTTTGGTTTTTTTTTTTTTCCTCTCATGAAAATGAAATTTATTCATTTATACGTAAGACCTCGCATTGTCTTAGCATGTTGGGTGTTTCAATCGTGACTTGTCATGTTCATTTAGAGAATAATTAATTGATGTTGAAGTTTCAACTTGTAGACTATTCACAATTTGTGTTTTTTTTTTAAATAAAACAGTAAAACGGGGAAATATATAAGATTGTTTTTAATTGATAAAAGCACCTAGAGATTTTTTTGAATCATTTGTAATTTTTAATTCAATTGAAATTTTCAATTTTCGGTGTAATTGAATTTATTTTCAATACAACTTGAATTTTTAATTGATTCGAATTCTCATTTTTTACTTCATTTGAATTTTTATATTTTTCTTAATTTCTTTAAAATTTTTATCAAGGTATAAATCAATTTTTTTTGTTCAGTTTAAATGTTTTTATTTGATTTCATTCAAATTTTTTGTGTAATTTTGCTTCTCAATTTTCTATTTAATTAGAATTTTCATTTTTTTTTTATCGGATTTCGTTCGAATTTCCAGAATACCAGAAAGATAATTGCAGTACATATATGATTTTTTCATTGTTTATGTATATGCATGAAAATATAATAATTGATCATTAATATAACATTGAAAAAATAGTCTCTACACAGTAGAATATTCTGGTGTGTTTTCGGAAATTTATTTATATTTTTTTGGATTATTTTAATCAAAATTTTAGATTTATTCCAATTGTGAATTACGAACATTGTTTCTAAAACCTGTTTGTATATATCGGTAAAAAAATTTTAATCGATTTTTCCGTTTCTTTTCAATCTTCAGAAATTTTTAGTGTTTACCGGATTATCTAATCACAAGGAATTTAGGATAAACTTTGACCACTGGATGGCGCTGTTATTCTTGATTTCTAGATAGGCACTGCGTTGTATTGGCCTACGTTTATATGTGTACAGAAAAGAAACATTTTCAAGAAAAAAATTACACGTAAAACGTCAATAAATGTGTAACTTTAAACAAAAAAATTAGTATAAAATTAAATTTTGATTCATATTCAATCGTTGAAGTTTGAGAAATAGATTTAATATCACATGGGTATGCCAATTTCATCAGCTTAAAGATTCGCAACACTCATTTGTTTTTCACATGATGATGAAAATTACAGAAATCTATCAATTTCATAATCTAATTGGAAATATAAAAGTATTCGAGTGTGTTATGGATTCATGCTTCCGAAATACCGTATTTACTCGCATATAGAACGAGGAATGATTTATTTCCTCCTCTTATTTCATTTATTTACGGATAATGACAGGATTTTTAAGTTACACGACGTAAATGCAGGGTGACGTAAGTCGGGGTATTATTTTATAGGGGAGAGGGATTGCTAAATAACTTACAGATTGTATGTATAGACCTCGGCCTACAATATTGTATAAATAAATAAATTCTGGGGGCACTAAATAATGGTTTTACAAACAAGTATTGAAAAGTTCCACAAATTCTGAAATTATGTCTTTCATATATTCTGAATTTTCATTACCCATAGAACTATTTCTCTCGTTCGTTTTCATTCATCAAATTTCGATTATTTTAAAAATTAATTTTTTTTCAATTATATTACACCCCGATTCTCACTTAGATATTTTCATCAATACTGAATTTTCAATCAATACTGAATTTTCAATCAATACTGAATTTTCATTCAATCCCGAATTATCGTTTTCAATTAGCCAGAATAATCATTTGTTCTAGAGTTATTTCTTAAATTAATCTCTTAGTTTTTCAGTCGCATTTTTTTTTTCTTTTAGTGATACGTTTTGTCAGATATTCCTTCGCACATATAGGGTTTTAAAGCAGTGAAAATTGAATAAAAACGTCCTGCTATACGCGAATACATATGGTAAATCTTATGGGTATCATTTAAGCATCAGTTGAAAAACTTGATTACAATCTAAAATAAAGTCTATTCTATTAATAAATTTTGCAGATATTTCTAGAGTTTAAGAAGAGCTTTAGTTTTACTTGAGGGGGGCTTAGGAAAAGCATATCTTAGAGGACCTGGTTTTCTGTTACTGGGGGTCAAAGATTTTCTGTCACAGTCAGCGTATATATTTAATTCTGGGATCTCTGGAGGAATGTCCAACAGCCCAAACAGAAATCAGACCCAGACTGAAATATAAGTAATTATCACATCAAGTTTTTTTCTTCAATGTGAATTATAAAATTTATAAAACACTTTTTTTAAAGAAGATAATTCTAGATTTATTAGAAAAGTCATCAAAATAATAATCATGATAAAAATTCCGAAATATTTAATGACTGAGAGAAAATTCAACCTGAGACTTTCTATATCAACGATCTATCACCACTCTAAACACACAACGAAACTGGTATATCATTCTGTACTGTTGAATCAGCAGTTCTTGAAAATTCTTAAACAAATCAAGAAAACTACGGACAATATACAAAACAATATTATTATCATAGTTATATTTTATGTTTTTTTATCAATATTTAAAACGTGTTGTTTTAAGTTTAATTTGGAAATATTTAAGAAAGAAAAACATTTTTTCCAGTACTTTGTGCCAAAGAAAATATAGTTTGTAGAAATGATGAGAATATTATATACATACTATATAAATTTGTGTATTAAATGTTGAAATCCTTGACCAAAGGAGAAAAAAAAAAACAAGAAGAGTAATGTGTGAATCGCAATTTGTTGTCATTTGCGTTTTGTTGTTTCCTCATTTTTATTTGTTGTTTTTGTTTCTGTTTTTTGTGAGTGAAACTTTATTGATTGTTACATAATAAATGGCATCAAAGCAAAAAACAACTTCTTGTCTTTCATTGTTATTTTGAAATAATTATTCTTCTAAACTGCTTATATATCTTTTGCTGTTTTTTTATTCTTCTAAAAATATTTTTGCGACTAATTATTTTAACATCTCCACGTCGCATGCTAGACAGAGCAATTACTTTGGAACATCACACACATACTTCTTACAACACGCAAGTAAATCCCTCATTAGGTTCTAAATCTCACTAATTTGGAGTCTTAATAATTAGAAATTTATTTTAGACTTTTCTATTACTAAATATTTATAGCCAGTTGTTTTGAGAAACGTTTTTTTTTTTTTTGGCTACTGAGTACTTTTCCTTAGGCAACATATGAGATACGGGGGATACAGTTGAAAATCTTTCGGGAAAGCTTAGTTGAATAGGAGAAAAGAAATTATATAACTATAGGAAATTCTATTGTTTTTTGGTGTTTATGAAACAAATAATTTATGTTTCAAAAACACCAAATTTCAATTTCAGCGCCTCACGCCAAGGTGCGTGAAATAAAGAAAGCAGAGTCGTGGCTTCCTGTAATTTTTGATCAATTATATTCAATTAATAATTTTTCCTCCAGTGGCTTAGATGGTAACATAGTAAATTGAATAATCGACGTGTTAGATATACCCAAAATTCCAAAACGAACACAGCTATACGCATTTCGGAACTTCATATAGTTCCGAAAGACGTATGGCCGTGTTCGTTTTGGAATTTTGGGTATATCTAACGTCGATTATTCAATTTATTACCAAACCCAAAAGGTAATTCATTTCTAGATGGTAGCATGCTCGCTCGGTTCGCAAGAGAGCCTGGATTCTAGCCCCGGTGAAGACCAGATTACTTTCCTTTCCAAGTTCATCTCGGCACAATATCTAGAAAATAACTGTTGCCTTGATATATTGGACTGAGAAAAAAGCCGCCTGTCTCACTCCAAAGAAACTACCTCTTGGCCATGTTCCCCCACAGATAATGATAATATTGCCAATGTACGTACATATCTCAACAAATTAACAAGCATTTTCACGAGAACTTATTAATTTAAAAAAGTTATTCAACTAAGCGTACTTTCAATTGAAAATTTAATACAAAAAGAAATGCAGTGAAATCTCGCTACAACGATACTCGATGTAACGATACATTCCTTTACAATGATATTTCTAATGTTAAACTCCTCATCATAATGTTAAACTCTCCTCAACGGGAAAAATGCGCAAAATATGTTCAGATATGCAGTGCAAATACAGCGTGTTGCAAAATAAAGATACGTAAACTTTTGTAGGTCCCCCTGTTCCCTAACTTCCAATTAGAAAGTTGTTTGTTTCCCTACCTCTTCTGAGTCTAACAAAAAATAATCCCATGTTTTAACCGTGATATTCAATGAGGTATTTGAATTCAAAAATCGGAGAAAAAAGGCAAGAAAGAGAACGTTCATGAAATGAGATAAAGGGAGAATTAGGACTTGCAGGACATAACTTCGTAATAAAATCTCAAAGACAACACTGAGTACATGTCTCTCAGAACGTGGCTGTTTAGTGGTTCCCAGTTGGAGCAGAAAAAAAGAAATAATTTTGAATACTATTTTTCCATTAAATAATGAATTTCCATCAATTCTGAAATTACCTTTGCATTTAATATGAGTTTCATTGGCTCAGAAATCATTTTTTCATTAAATATCAATTTCTCTATCTGTTCTGAAATTAATTATTTTTTGAACAAATATGAATTTTCTTTAAAATTCTCAAAAAAAAATTTCACCAAATATAAATTTTCTATAATCTTGATTTTTTTAAAATATTAAATATGAGTTTCCATTAGATCTGGAAATATTCCTTTCAATAATTCTGGAATTATTTTTCATTTGTTATGAATTTTAATGAATAGATATTTAAAAAATACTTTTTTTCCATAATTCTGAAATTATTATGATAATTACAGTTGTGCAGAGAAACACTTGATTTTTGGCTTGCTACACGAGTATGGATTTTTGGGAATTTTCAAGATGTTTTTGCATTCTAGATATTCAAATAATACATTGAAAAAAACATGAATGACAGCAAATATTTTTTTTAATTTTCAAAATTTTTTTGTAAAATTTTGGAGTGAATAAGTAAAGATATAATTCACCTCATTCAATTTTTTTCAGCCAAGATAATATGAGTACATTTATATTCATATACAGTTTTTTTTCCAGTTTTGCTGCTAAATTTTATGTAAAACATCGCACTTTCTTGAAAACACACTTTATTCAACCTTAAGTGCTGCCCTCTAATGAAACCTCCCAAAGCTCATATTCATCATATTTCTAACACAAAACAGACACAATCCTTTAAGTCAGGGCTTAACACCTCGAGGTTGAAAAAAAAAATCTACAGTGAGAAAAACCAACCACCACGTTTGTAGCACCAGGGTCTGAAAGGATTATAATTGAAGTTCCCATACTCCAAGTAGTTCTTTTTTCAAAACCTGCTTATCCGAATGCACCCAAATTTTCAGAATATGTTAATGAGTCCATGGAGAGTGATTTATTTATTCCCCCCATGGTTCATGTAGCGTGTATACCAAGTTTGAATGGAATACGTCCACCAGAACGGGTGCAACATAGGTCTGAGCAGTGTCAGTATACTGAAACTACTCACAAGGAAATTTCCTCAAAGAGACGTCCTCAAAAAATTACGAAAATATTTAAGCACATTCGTCTCACATCGAAACACATAAAAACAAAATATCGGAATGCAATAATTAAAGCCGCATAAAATTATTAAAAATGATAACGGTTGGCTACTCATCGCCTGTTGCGCTTCTTGGAAATATCTATAAAAAAAACTTCTTTTCACTTTTTTTTCCTTTTTTTCCATAGCTTCTCTGTTCTAGAAACTGGTTATTTCTCTTTTTGTTCTCTTTTTTTGTTTGTTTGTGCTGTACGTGATCATGTTATTTGAGGATGACGTCACTCAAACACACTAGGGTTGTGGGTTTTTAAATTCTCTGTTGGTGTAACAAAAAATATTAATAATTACAACTTTTTTTTAACTGTAATTATTCCACTGGAGTTTTATATTTTTTTGTACGTATTTAAAAGAGTAAAATTAGTGGGGTAATTTTTTTCAAAACTTTTTGAAGACGTCACCTTGGGACACTTTCTTTGAAAGACCTATGTAACGCCCATTCTGATGGACCATTCCATTGAAACTTAGTATATACACTGTATGAACCAAGAGAAAAAAGCGAAGTGCGATAAAAAAGCACCACTTTCCACCTGATGGTCAACAAATGAACTGTGTTTTTCATCCATAAATCTCTCTCCCATGGTCTCATTAAGATAACCTGAAAATTTGGCTGTATTCGGATGAGTATTTTATGAGAGAAACTACTGAGAGTACGGGAACTTTAATAACAAAAATCCGGTATATTGTCGGCAACAGGATAGAGATATGTGAAATATCTGGTGTAATAACTAAAATTAAACGTTGCATATTTTCGGAAAACTGTTGGTTATTGATAATGACATGAAACATTTAATAAAAATCAGACTAAGGCCGGTATTACACTGTAAAAGTTTGATAAAATCCCTTTTATAAAAGTTGAAAAATCTAACCAATAAGATTATTGGTTACATTCTAGAAAATGCAACCGTTGACCTTATTGGCTGCATTTTTCAAGTTTTATAAAAGGACTTTTATCAAACTTTTATAGTGTAATACCGGCCTAAACCATTCAACTATCCGTTAAAAATTATCAAAATACTACAAAGATTTTCAATAACTATTCATTTTTGATTAATGAAGAGCAATATATATATATATATATATCTTTACAAATATTTCTTATCATTAATATCAATTGTTAAGACAAACAAATTATTATCAAACTATTAAAGTAAATATAATGAATTGTTTTTCGAAAATTTTTCATAAAAAAAGTAGTTTTCTTTTTTTACAAAAACCATAAAAAAATGGTTTTATTCTTCGATTTTTTCAGAAGACAAATGGATGTTTACACCCGGAAATAGGTCAAGAGGAAAATATTTTTGTTTTTGCTATTCAAATAGAAAAACCAAACAATTGGTATTGTCCTTAAAGAAATCAATATGGATATGTTTGGATAGGCTTCACCCCTCAAATAAATAAATAAATTCGAATGTATTTATAGAAAGAAAAGGAACGTTTTTCCTTTTTGGTAGCGTTGGATCGATTTAAAAAGAAAATATCCGATATCGATTACTCTGACAGATGATGTTTTAATCTCTTTCAGTGGAAATGCGTGAGAAAATTGCTGTGAATATCGCAGCATAACGAATGATTCAGGAAAATGATTTCATGGTAATTCTTTCATTTACGGCTTTGGCGTTAAACGAAAAACTGCGAACAGGTGATTCCGAAAGTAAATGAAAGATCTATATATGATCATTTTTCCCATTTTACCCCAACACATTATCTTTTATGATCGTTCTTAAACGATTTCTGTTCAGATTCATTGTTCGTGATAAAGAACATTTCCCAAAATAAGGAAGAAAATCATTTGAGGTATAGAAAGAAGGGAAATGTATTATTATTTTATGGGACGTGAATATGTGTCTTGTTAACTAAATTTTTCAACTCAGATTCTAATCGTGAAATTTGTTAAATTATAATAAATTTATTAAATAATTTAATATGATAAGACTAGCTCTTTTCTCGATTTAATATTCTGAACAATGCATTCCATACTGAATATGTTTTTGTCGGTGTTCTTCAACAGCTGGTCCGTGAACAGTTTAGCCTAATTCATGTAGCTGTTCATAATTTTAGATTTAACCAAAATAAAATACAATGTTCACCACATAACTTTATTTTTTGCCTGTTCGCAAATTCTTCTGTTTATGCCTGTTTTTTAGTGGTCCACAAATTTATTACCCCCATATACAGTATGTGTCTTTTTGGTCTGAAACTTTTTTTTTGCTGACCCGCAAACTATTTCTTCTTTTTATATATTTTTGCCGGCTGGTAAGCTACAGAATTTCTTCTATTTATTTTTTCCTGTGCTCCACTGTTTCTCCTATTTAAATACATTTTTCGCCGCTCCACAAACTGTTTCTCTTATTTATATATTTTTCGGACCACTAGATTTTTCCTATTTATGTTGTTTTTTTGCCGTTCGTCAAATTATTTCTGCTATTTATCTACTTTTTTTTGCAGGTGCTCAAGTTTTTTTACCCATTTCCACCTTTCCGTGATATTTTTCAATTGTTTTCATCGGTACACAGTTTAAAGAAATTTAAAGAACATTGTGTTATTATGCCTTGAAGGATACTTTCTTTTTGGTTTTGACACTTTGATGACTCGATATTGTAAATAATCAGACATTTGAAAGACAAGATTCGACCTTAATGCAAGTGTAATGATTAAAATTTAAGAAAATATAATTTTAAAAAAAACCCTTAATGCGCTAAATGCGAATTTACAAAAGTAGCTAGCTATCAAAAAGCTAGTAGTTGTAACCAACTTGAAGTAATTTGTTTACTTTCAACTTCTGTTAAATTAGGTAATTTTGAAAATTTACTAATTGAATAACTTTATTCACATTGATCAACTCTTATTCTTGCACAATAATTGTTCTTTTTCCTGGTTTTTTTCACAATCATCTCGTTGTATAACACGATACTCTTATAAGAGGAAAACTCATGCATTTTCAACTTTACTTCAGAAAATAGGTGACATATGGCAGCACAAACTTCAAACAAGCGCAGCTCGACAACAAAAATACAATAGGGTCAGTGCTGTCTTAACGCATGGGCCCACCCGAGCACGGCCCGGGGGCCTCAAGAGTAGAGGGCCTCATAAAAATCAGAACCCTTTGAAATTTTCGAGAATTTGGCAGGTAGGGCCTCAGAAAAATCACTTAACCCGGGGGCCCATGATGCTCTTAAGACGACCGTGGTTAGGGTGGATCGAAAAATCAAAATGTGGATAAAAGAATCGACTTTGGTGCAAAAGTTGTCTTTTAAGCATACTAGCATTAATGCAAAAATTTTTTAACGTCAATTAATTTCTTCCGTGCCCCAAGACACTTAAATATTTGCCAAAAATCGATTTTTATGCAAATTTTGAATAAAAAATGAAAAATGAGTTAAATAATCGATTTCACAAGGAAAATAGCGTAGGCAGAGAATGAAAAATAATTTATTGTTTATTATTAAATGTGTAAAATTATTTAGTACATTTAAAGTTGGAAGGAATGGTGAACATATTCATGCCATGCATTCGCCTAGTGCCTGAGGCGTTGGAATGTGTGTGTGGAGAAGAGAAGAGACACGGCTTCATATTCAATAGGATAAAATCAAGAAGCCATATCAAAAATTTCAATACCAAAAGCATTACAACATTTAGAAATATGTAAATCTTAAAATTAATGTAATTAAAAAAGCCATTATATAAGTTCAACTTAACTTTTATAAGTTTTATGATTTATTGCTTCGATTTTTAAATTTATACTTCATGTATTATTATAAAATTATTATCATTTATAAGTTTATACTTTAATACCTGAATACTCTGCAAAATTTATAATCATTTTTCATTAATTTACAATTTTTAATACATTTTCAGAAAAGTGAATTTTTAACTATTTTTGGGGCACTTGGACCGCCAGAAGATGTGAATGGATTTCAATAAAAAAATTATGCAAACTAATATTCCCAAGACCGAACATTCCCACCCCACGTCAAAAGTAATTTCAAATTTTTTTTCTAAATTTTATGAAAATGCCAATTTTTAACTATTTTTGGGGCGCTTGGCCACACCAGAAGATATGAATAGATTTCAATAAAAAAATTATGCAACATATATATATATATATATCCAAGACACAACTTTCCTACCCCACGCCAAAAGTAATTTGGAAAAAAATTCTTTTTTATAAATTTTTATTAAAATGCCAATTTTCAACTATTTTTGGGGCGCTTGGGGCACCGGAAGATATGAATGGATTTCAATAAAAACAATTATGCAGACTAATACACCCAAGACACCACTTTCCCACCCCATGCCAAAAGCAATTTCGAAAAAAATGTTTTTTTTTCTACCCCTTTCGATCCACCCACTCAGAACACACATTCCGGCATGTGCCGATTCGTTAGAAATTCCGAAGAGGAATGTGTACGAGGTGCATGTACGGTTAAGTATCAGTAGTAGTAGCTACCTCGTTGGAGCAGTATCGATACTATTATTATAATATAACGAAATCTAGGAAGATAAACACAAATACAAATAAAACGCCACAACAGGCAAAATGCCCAACGAGGTGGCTGAAAAAAAGATGCCCATAAAAATATGGATGTCATATATTTCTAAAATACAGCAACCCAATTAAAAATGCAATTAACAAAAATTAAAAACAATATATACACGTGATAAAATATTATACAATGCCCATAAAGAATACTTATGGTTGTCTTAATCTAAGTATGTATAGCTTCTCGATTTACCCCAACATGTTTATCGTATTTCTTTTTAAACGTGTGCCGATTCGTTAGAACCTACGTCGTTAACTAATACGAACCTACTAATTCGTTAACCTACCTCCGGGGGTAAGCTATTCCATTTATTAACAACCCTATTAGAGAAAAATTACCTGCGACACCATAACCTTGCATTGTCTTTCACCAATCGATACTGAAGTCCCCTTGTAAAAGCAGTCGATTGGTGGTGTACTAAAAGTTCATGGTCCATCCTATCCATCCCATTGTAATTTTTGAACACTTCGATCATCTTCGATATCTCCTCCAATGTAAACATATTCAAAAAATGAAGTCTCTCTTCATAACTCAAGTCCCGTGTGCCAATAAGGACACGCGTAGCTCTTCTCTGCACCCCTTCAACCAAGTCTATGTCCATCTGTAGGTATGGTCTCCAAAACCTTACAGCATACTCCAATCCAGGACGAACTAAGCCTCGAAAAAGCGGAAGAATGCTTTTAGGAGAACGCGAAGAGATCTTTTTGAAAATGAAACCGAGCATTCTATTCGCTTTTTTGACCACCGCTGAACGATGTTCAGAAATCCTAAGCCGCTCGTCAATGAGAATTCCCAAATCGGTGACCCTAGTTGCATCCGGGATAGTGACACCATTCAACTCGTAAGAAACCCGTGGGTTGTTCGAACCAAAATGAGCGACCATGCACTTATCAACGCTAAACGTCATGCTCCATTTATTTGCCCATGCTGCAATCTTGTTTAAGTTGGTCTGGAGCAACTGCCTATCGCATTGATTCCCGATTAACCCCATTAGCTTCACATCATCTGCGAATTTGCTAGTAATCCCATCGATACCCTGATCGAGTTTATCGATAAAAAGTGAAAAAAGTATGGGGCCAAGGAAACTTCCTTGAGGAACTCCACTTGTGACGCCTGTCCAACCAGAGAATTCCCCGTTCACCATAACTCGTTGCGACCTATCTCTTAACCACGATTCTATCCAATTCAGCGAGTTGCCTCCAATGCCAATCTCGTGAAAACGCTTCAAGAGCTTACCATGTTGGACCCGATCGAATGCCTTCTGGAAATCAAGGTAAACAACATCTACATTTTTGCTTTTACCCAAAGCCTTAGTCACGTGATCGTAGAAGCAAAGGAGGTTATTTACACGTGACTTTCCCTTCCTGAACCCATGCTGGTTATCCGACAATACATTATTCTCGTTTATCCCCTTCACAAACTGCCTTTTGATGATAATTTCCAAAATTTTCGAGATGGAGCTCGTCAAACTCACTTGACGGTAACTGAACACCGCTTCTCTACTACCCTTCTTAAATATCGGAACCACATTAGCAAGTTTCCAATCCCTTGGGACGATACCCCTCAGCAACACTACTCCTGTATATCTGTGCTTCTGGCCCCAACAATTAATTAGCACATTCCCTGAGGACCCTGGGATAGATATCATCTGGTCCTGGTGCTTTGCTTGCACATACAAGCTAAGGTACCAAAACGTCTAAATTCCGATTCATTCGATCATTTTTATTCATCTCACAGTCATTTCTCTACCTACACTTTATACAGCACATTCTGAATTATTTAACTTTTTACCGGCCGAATTCAGATTTAGATTGATATTGATTATTATAATTTTTGCCTTTTATTTCCCCCTTCTGATCCATCAGTTTAGACATAACAATAAAAAAATTGATGAAAAAACATGTCCCCGTATGTTTTCTGAACATACCCATGTGCATAGAAGCTACATAAAAAAAATTAAATTTTATTCTTCTTTAAAAATAGGTAATTAAAAAAAATTAAATTGATAGCATATGTGTTGAAATGATTGAATTTTTTGTTTTGTAAATTAAGGTTGTTATCTCACACTTTCATGGGAAAAAAATAAGTGCTTTCACGAATAGAAAATATTTTTTTTCTGATTAATATAACAACGATGTTCCCGATTGGGAACATTGACCGTTAAAAGGTTAACCTTATAAACAGCGGAAAAGAAACATAAATGTTTTTTTTTTTCTGTCTCTCACTGAGATTATAGTGTCAGGATAAATTTTGAACAACGTTCTTTTTCTGAAATAGAACTTATCCAATAGAGGAGGTTAGAATTTATCCAATGTTGAAATAACTAATTAAACTTTGTTGATTTATGGAGGAGAAAAAAATGATTTGAAGAATAGCAATTGGTTGACGTGAAATCGCTCTATTTGCTCACTATCATAGAATTTTCTATTAAAAATTAATTTCACGAGTCACTTTAATCTTTTTTATCGGAAAAGGAATTATTTTTAATGCTATGAGAAGCTGCTCATTTGGGAATTCAGGCCCCGAATGTTTTTGTTCACAAATGACTATATATAAAAGTTAAAAAAAGAAAAAATTCCAGAAACACCAACAGGAAATATACGTCTTGCGTTTTGTTCCAACTCTCCCATGAGAATCCGACTTACTATTTTGGCATTGATGAATGAACAACACGCAGGAGATTCTTTTCTATCTTATTCAACTGTGAATTTTTCAAACAGCTAGAAGAAGCTGAAAAAAGAGAAAAAAAATCCGAAACATTCTTCAGTTTCCTTATTTTTTTTTTCCGAGAAATTTCTTTACCTGAAGAAGATTGAAAACAAATCGATAAAAAAAAAATGTTGATTTATTTAAAAAAAAAAAAAAAAAAAGGAAGCATTCCCTTCACCCCCACTCAAATCAGCTGGTATTAATGCATTTTTAATAAAAATGTATTGCATAGTATTTTCAAAAGAAAGTACTAGGAAATTGATTCTAAAAAATGCACCATGCATCAAGGCTGGACAAATATCGCCCGAGATGCAGCATGTAAAAATTTCGACCGGGCATGTATTTTTGTCGATCACGCTTCCGACGTGGGCTTGTACAAAAATACATAGAAAATTTAAAAACGTTCGGTTTTTTTTATTTTTTTCATCGACGATGATGCAAGTGGTTCCTACACACATATGTGAAATTCCACAGAAATGCTTTCTTTGGCAGCCATGATGCAAATATGTAGTCAACGTATTTTGATCTATTTTTACGGTCCTAACATTTTACAGCATGGTGTGGACACATGGGCCCTAATATACTGCAACTGGGCTCATAGGCTGGAATCTGGCAGTTCCCCAGTCCAGGATTTTTTTTATGGAGTTTTTCTAGGTTTATTTAACTCTTTACTAAATCTCTTTCGAAAAAATAATTAGATTCATCCTAGACTAGGTTGGTCAGACGCCCTGGTTTTCCAACAATAAATGCACTGCTTTAAATGGACAGTTGTTTGTCTTGGTTCTTTTCACCGCTAATCGAAGATTCAATAAAATCAGATTATTTTTAAGAAAAAAAAAAGCAAAAATTATAGCAAATATCGGGATGAGGGGGGTTCCCGTAACTGTAATTTGTGTGTGTGAGTGGAAGGGCAAAATTCATTACTGCTTGAACTCTGTGAAGCTTGCTGCTACCTATTGGCTAAATACAAAACTACCTATTATGTTTCTTCAAATAAAATGGTTGTTCATTTTAAATCGATGTGCAGCAGAAAAATGAACGCATTAATAAATTGCATATATATATATAGGAAATTATTCTCCGATATATTCTTTATACTTATGCTGCATAGTGGTGAAATCTCATGCTCCAAAATATCGGTTACTATGTATTTAGGTTTGCTGAAGTTTCATATCACATGTTGTTCATTTTAATTCTGCATATTGGTTTAAAAACATGCAGCAATTTAATTTTTAAAATTAAAACAGATATAGTTTTGTTTTCATTCAATAGGTGAAAGCAGAGGTTTCTAAATTAAAGCGGTTTTTCGTAATCATAATAACAAAGTAACTTATACAAATACAACGCCACAACAGACAAAATGCTCAACGAGGTGGCTGAGAAAAAGGGTTTACGGAAAATTCACCGCCAACAATTCACCGCCGGAAAATTCACCGACAACAATTCACCGCTAGGAAAATTCACCGACCAACAATTCACCGCCATGCAATTCACCGCTAGGAAAATTCACCGCCCAACAATTCACCGCCATGCAATTCACCGCTAGGAAAATTCACCGACCAACAATTCACCGCCATGCAATTTACCACTAGGAAAATTCACCGACCAACAATTCACCGCCATGCAATTCACCGCTAGGAAAATTCACCGACCAACAATTCACCGCCATGCAATTCACCGAAGACAGTTCGATGCGAGTCAGTTAGCGAGGGAATGAGCGATTGAGTTACTGAGTGAGTGAGTGATCCAGTGAGTGAGTGAGTGACTGAGTCACCCAGTGAGTGAATGAGTGACTGAGTGACCCAGTGAGTGACTGATGGCCGTATTCACCGACATGGTTTAAACTGTAGTCACACACACACACAATTTTTGGATAAGAGATCGACACGGATTGGTTAAATTCAGGTTTTTAACCAATCTATGGTGATCTCTTATCCAAAAATTGTGACTACTGTTTAAACCATGTCGGTGAATACGGCCCTGAGTGACCGAGTGGGTTACTGATTCAATGAGCGAGTAAGTCAGTCCGTGAGCGAGCGAGCGAGCGAGCTGCTAAGTGAGTGAGCGATCTAGTAAGTGAGTGATCTATTGAGTGAATAAGTGCCATATCATAAAGACATGGCGGAAAGTTTAAATACTGACTTTATGAGAAGAAATTCAGATGATACGGATTCGGGTTGCTGTATTTTTGAAATATATGACATCCATATTTATTGTGGGCATCTTTTTCTCGCTGGGCGTTTTGCCTGTTGTGGCCTTGTATTTGTATAAATGACAAATTGCTGTTGCCCAATACAAGATAGTATATTCAACAAAATTCCATTAACTCTGTTTTACTCAGAAACTTCTAATGAAATGTTAAAAGAGATAATAACAGAATTAAAAGATAATAAAGTAAGTGGATACGCGATGAATCAACTTCCTAAAAATGCTTAAAATCATCTCCTGTTATCACTTTGATATTATAAAAAACATCGCTGATCATCAGTAACCAATGGATTTTTTTTTATGATGAACTAGCTGTTACCCGCGATTTCACGTGATGAACTTTCAGGAATCCCGCCTTAGTGCGTATCTATATGTACTCTATATTTACTATATACGTATATATATACTTCCTATGCAACGGAAATTAGTGACGATTTTTTTATTACGGGAGTCGGTGATTTTTTGAGTGATGGAAATCTGTTACGTTTTTGTGTTACGGAAGTCGGTTACGATTTTGGGATCAAGTTTTCATTTAACTCTTGGATATATCGGGACCCATTTGACACATCGGGACCAAGTAATGTGCATATACCCCGAGTTTCCCACATCCTACAGCAGGTCCCCTAAGCTGAAATAGATGGCGGCCCCCAAACCAGCTTTTTCACGGGCCCCTCTGTGCTTAATTTATAGTGTGAAAATATCAAAAAGCGATAAGAAACGTTCCTGCCCCTGCCAGCCCTGCCCTCGTGGGGGTCATGCCGAGAGGTATGTATACGTAAAATATACATGTATCACCAGTGCTCCCAACACACAGGGTCGGGGTACCCGGGGGATTGCACATATACCTTCATGGGGAAGTTAAAAGGTTTCATTTCCAGGGGTCCTTGCGATAGTGGAAGCCCAAGGTATATCCAGTCTGGGACCCCATAAAATTTGCGAATTCGGTCAAGGGTAATTGCGTGAGGGGGGAGGGGCTGGATTTTATTCGTTGGTAAAATTAATATTTGCAGTGGCCCTCACAGGGGGATGCCCGATTGGCTTCCGAGTCAGGGGTCTCGTTTCATTTTGGATGAATCTCATTCTTTTCTGTCGTTTAACATTGTAGAATTTTCAACAGCGGAAGTCCGAGATAAATCCAGTGTATGGGTGCCCCACTAAATATCTGCGTATTGGGTCCCCGTTACTGGATGTGGGCCCTGGATTTTATTCGTTTTAAAATTGATAAAAATTAAAAATTTTCGTGGCCACTCACAGGGGGTATGTTAATCTCTGCGCAGAGTCCCGGTATTTCTTTCTCCTAATGTGATGGTTTTGTCCACTTACAATTTGCTCCATCCGAACTTCATTCAAACTCTGTTCTCTTTTTATGGCACCGATGAACTTCCATATATCTGGGTGGTGAGCAGATAATTGCTGTTGGAACGCTCGATGCCATCCTTCTATAAAATTGTTGGTAAATCGTTACGCGTTCCTTGAAAGCAGTTCCAAATGTCGATGTCAAAGCGCGGCTGACGACGAAGAGGACGCCCGATCCAAGTGTCTTCAAATCTATACTTCATCATAAATTCGTTATCGGAACAATCTGATTTTTTAATCATTTGTGACACTACTAGGTTAAAAACTAACTAACTAACCAATTCACTCACTCCCTCACTCACCTACTGACCATTCACTCACTCCCTGACTTACCAATTCACTCACTCCCTCACTTACCAATTCACTCACTCCCTCACTCACCTACTGACCATTCACTCACTCCCTGACTTACCAATTCACTCACTCCCTCACTTACCAATTCACTCACTCCCTCACTCACCTACTGACCATTCACTCACTCCCTGACTTACCAATTCACTCACACCCTCACTCACTTACTGACCATTCACTCACTTACTGACCATTCACTCACTTATTGACCATTCACTCACTCCCTCACTCACTAACCAATTTACTCGCTCGCTCAATCACTTACTCGGTCACTCAGTCACTCACTGGGCCACTCAGTCACTACTGGATCACTCACTCACTCGGTCACTCAATCACTTACTTACTCGGTCACTCAGTCACTCACTGGGTCCTTCAATCACTTACTCGGTCACTCAGTCACTCACTGGGTCACTCACTCACACGGTCACTCAATCACTTACTTACTCGGTCACTCAGTCACTCACTGGGTCACTCACTCACACGGTCACTCAATCACTTACTTACTCGGTCACTCAGTCACTCACTGGGTCACTCAATCACTTACTCGGTCACTCAGTCACTCACTGGGTCACTCACTCACTCGGTCACTCAATCACTTACTTACTCGGTCACTCAGTCACTCACTCAGTCACTCACTCGGTCACTCAATCACTTACTTACTCGGTCACTCAGTCACTCACTGGGTCACTCACTCACTCGGTCACTCAATCACTTACTTACTCGGTCACTCAATCACTGACTCGGTCACTCAGTCACTCACTGGGTCACTCACTCACTCGGTCACTCAATCACTTACTTACTCGGTCACTCAATCACTGACTCGGTCACTCAGTCACTCACTGGGTCACTCAGTCACTCACTGGGTCACTCAATCACTCACTTACTCGGTCACTCAATCACTTACTTACTCGGTCACTCAGTCACTCACTGGGTCACTCATTCACTCGGTCACTCATTCACTCACTCGGCCACTCAATCATTTACTCACTCGGTCACTCAGTCACTCACTCAGTAACTCAATCGCTCACTCCCTCACATTGAACTGTTGTCGGTGAATTGCTAGTCGGCGAATTTTCCTAGCGGTGAATTTTCCTAGTGGTGAATTGCATGGCGGTGAATTGTCGGTTGGTGAATTTTCCTAGCGGTGAATTTTCCTAGTGGTGAATTGCATGGCGGTGAATTGTCGGTCGGTGAATTTTCCTAGCGGTGAATTGTCAGTCGGTGAATTTTCCGGCGGTGAATTGTTGTCGGTGAATTGCTGGCGGTGAATTTTCCGGACACGGAGAAAAAAAGATGCCCATAATAAATATGGATGCCATATATTTCAAAAATAAAAAATTCAAAATAAAAATATTAAATGTATTTAGTCAGAAGGAAATAGGAATTTATTCCCCGATTTGTTTTCCACCGATTCGCAAATTGCTTCTTTCATTTATGCCAGTTCGTGAAAATGTGTGCACTTAATTTCAGCGGTCTACAACAAGACAAAGATTGAAGAACACTACACTAAACCGTACAGGTTCAAAGGTTTAGTGCTAATAGATAATTTCATCCATTGCCTTACACTGGGATGACATCCCAAAATCCATTGCCTTATACTGGGATGACATCTCAAAATCCACTGCCTTACAATTTGACACTGTAATGATCTCTGAAAATTTTTTTCAAAATGTCGTGGTTTTCATCAGTGAATTTGTGTTATATCCCAGTTACACTAGGATTTGTCCCGGTTTCTTAGTCGCATAACCTGGCCCACTCTATCTTGAACCCGCGTCTGTCGTCCGGCCCCGTAACCATAAACTAGGTTATGATTCTACGTATAAAGCCAGGGCCACACTCTTGTCAAGCCTGGCCCAAAAGTCATTGGCAAATATTTGCTTCCAATATTCGCGTTCCCCTGATTCAAAGAAGCGACTAGGGCTGGCTACACCCTGGCCCAGTTCGCCTGTAGTGATCTTACTCTGGAATCTGTATCCTTATATCCTCAGAGCGAAGAGTGGCAGATCAGATCCGTACAGAATATCATCCCTATCCCTGGTGACATATTAAACACTTCCTCCATCTTCCTCCTTCTTTGGTGACTATTTACTTCCAGAACACTATCCGTGAAGTGACAGTCGGCGCTCCTTGACCACATGTCGCCAGACGGATCGGAAGATCGGGAAGGAAAGCGCTGCCTTTGACTTATGTTGGAAGCTGGAAGGTACTGGTCATTCTGTTTGACTACCTTTCTAATACATTCCAGCCTCCAACATTTGGGCATGAATAGAGGAATGAAGACCTTTCATCTAAACGAGGACGAAGACTATGACGTCTGGAAGTCCAGTGCCCTCAGCAGCGTAAGCTGCAGAGCAAGAATCTGAACTGGCTATGTAAACATGAGCGGAATGTCGACATACTAGGTAACAGAAGACACTCGCCGAACCTCAAGGACGCTCCTGGTGCCAAGAGACGATCGACGGATGTTATATGCGAGATTTCTAAATTAATCATCGTCGGATGTTATATGCGAGATTTCTAAATTAATCATCGTTATTGGGCCCGATTTCCCTAAATCCTATCTCTATGTTACTCGTTATTTAATAAAATTTCCGGACACACCCACCCTTCGGGAACACTTAGATATCTCTCTGAGAGATGTGAAGTGGGGTGTGTCCGGTCCTTCAAAGTTCAAAGCCTCCAACATTTGACAATTATTTACCAATAGTAGAGTGGCCACGACACTTCTCCGTGTACGTATTGGGCAGCCTTAACATGAGTGTGGCCCTGGCTTGAGCGAGGTGAATTACAACTTGGTGACATCATATCCGACACTAATAGCGTGAAAAATTACAATTAGCGATTTGACCAATTTCAGATTCCCACCTATTGAGTAGATTCTTTTTTAAAACTTTCGTATTCCTCTCAAAATTTAAATTATTTGAATAATTTGCATTCAATATTTTTTTATGCAAATAAGTCAATATATTTTTAAATTTTTTCAAGTGAGTAAATCCAAAAATAATATTTTTCGGGCATATGAAACATTGATTCTGGTATCTATTACTTTAAGTTACATGCGCAACCAAAAATGTAAATTTTTGGAGATTTACCCATTCTCTCTCTTGCTGTCCATATAATATTCAATAAATTTACAATATATATTTTCATAAAAAAATTTTTGGTTGCATAATCAATCCGTATTTCAATAAAGCATTTGTGTTTCATAGCATTTTAAAAACAACTTACTCTATATATTATATACACATTTTTTTTTTTCATAAATAAAGTATTCATGTTGTTTAAAAGAAATTGGGGTTAATATTTCGATAAAAATTTATATCGCATAGCATCTAAAAAATAATAAACTATTGTTTAACTTTCGTAAATATACTATGCATATTAAAATTCATGTTGAATAGTTTTTAAAAAGAATTTACTATGGACATAATTTTGGTAAATCTGTGAAAATTATATTATTAAATTTTTGATGCTTATTTAAATAGAAAAAAATTGTACTGCATAGTATATTGAATAAAAGTTATATATATACTATGATTTTGATAAATACACTATGTACATTATTCCAATAAATTCAAAATGAATGTATTTTAATAGAAATTTCAGATGCATATGGTATTTCAAAAGAACTTATAATGAATATGATTTTGCTAAATTCACTATGCATATTATTTAAATAAATTTACAAATCAAATTTATAAAAAATTGTGTTGGATATTATTTTTTAAAGAACTTAATATGGATATTGTGTTTCGATAAATAAATTTAAAATTAACTCACTATTGAATATGATTTTGATAATATGCCCCTATGCATATGATTTTATCAAAACTTTTATTGCACACACACACGCACGCACACAAAGTATCTTAAAATACTTACCATGTGTAATAACTATGCGTGCATATTATTCCAATAAATTAAATTTAAAATGCATATTTTAATAAAGTTACGCTGCATAATATTTAAATTCGGTTACGTTGCATATTATTTCTTAGATAATTCACAATGCATATCATTTCAATAAATCAAATTTAAAATGTAATGTTAATCTATTACTAAAAGAAAAAGAGTAAAACACTCCTTGAATTACGTACTTAGAAATTGAATTTTCTGGATGTTATGCCGAAACTTATATTCGGACAGAAGAGTGATTTGTCTCCTCCGGGAATCGAACCCGAAGGAGACCAAAAATAAATTCAGTTTCTAAGAATTTCGATCCAACAAAATTCCATCCTTGAGTTATATTTTTTGATTAAAAATTAATAACTATTTTTCGGTTTCCGAAGCTCAGAAACACCGACGATCAAATGAACGAAGTTTCCATTCATGCACAATGTACATATTTAGCAATAATATCATCCGCATTTCAATTTCCCGATACGTTATAATATAAATAAATATATAATTGAAATAATTCTTATAAGACAGCGGAGGTAAGTTACACATACTGCCTCATATGTCATAACACCGCATCGCAAATAAATACGAAATAGACGAGATCGGAATGGAAATCATCGTGTCACTGATATATACCAAAATCCTAATATTTGTTTTTCTATTTTTCAAGGAAATCCCCGCAGGAATTGTATTTCAGATGCGAATCTACGTTGAGCAAATATAAATGATTATTAGTTTTTGCTTCTTCTTCTCTTTTACTAAGAGGTTATCTCGATATCCTTCAAAGAATGCATACGGTAGCCATAACCTGTGCCCTTCATTATATATCATGAAATGTCATCATTTTCTTGAAGCTATTAATAGAATTTTATCTGAATAGATAACAAGATTTTTCCTTCAAAAATAAAAAAATTTTCCCTTATAATGATGATGTCTTTTCTTCCTTCTCTTCCTGTTCATTATTTCACTTTTCATGTTACGACATTTCTCTTATTTTTTTCGCTTATTTTCTTCCACTCCCGTTTCCTTTACTTTTTGACGCGTGTATGTGCGTGCGTGTGTGTGTGTGTGTGTGTGTGTGTAACAAGATTATTACATAAAAATATTAAGGTTTTTTTCCCCCTCTCTCTATAAAAACCCCAAATATTTGGGAAAAAGCTGAAGTGCTTTTCTTTTCAGAAGTAAATGTCAAACTTTAATTTTATTTGTTTTTCAAATTAGACAGTTTCCAAAACAATTTTTTTTTGTTACCCTTGGTGTTTTTCAAAAAAAGTTCATTGATGAAAGGGACAGAGCTTCTATAAATGTTCTGAAAAAATTAAAAACTCTCGATTAAAAAATGGAAACTGATGTTGTAGGAGGATATCGTGGAGAAAAATTGTTGGGGAATATTTTTTCATTAAACTCTTCGTTAATGGTTATTTTACGTGGTACATATGAAATGATGGAAAAGAAACGCGGAACTGAAAGTATCGTTTTAGTGAACATTCTTAGAAAATCTCATTCATTAATAGTTCTGAGAAAAAACACTAATTAATGATTCTGAGCAAATCGTTTATTATAATACTGAGAAAACATTCTCACAATTCGAATTTCAATATTACATTGTGAATACATACAGGGTGCATAGGTAACGGGGCGTACGATATTTTACTGTCGAAACGTTGATCCTAGACGCACACTTCCAATTAGAAGTATTTACACATATTGCAGCCAGATATCCCGGTTTTTTTCTGTTTTTCTCCCTGTCCCGAAAACGGCTTTCGGGACGCCTGCTTAACCCGTTTTTTTCTTGCGCAATGAAATATACAATGATTCTCACAATATTTTTCCAATATAACTTTTGATTACATCGATTATACCGATTGGCAGCAGAAATATGAATTCAGTTTTGATGGAATTGTGGCCAGATTGCTTTGCGGGCAGAAATTTCGAGAACGTCGACACTGAGATTATAGATGATACACACACAGTAAAACTCCTCTTAACGGACTCCCCCTTTCTACGGACAATTTTTTTTCTCCGCCAGTGTCCACAAAAGACAGATTTTACTGTGTTAGAGGAAACCAGACATGGCCCCGATTTTTCTCCGATATGGGATATAAGCCCGTTATCTCCTAAGTTTGAGATTGTCGCTTCTAGGGAAAAGCGTTTTCAGGGTAAATCAAATGATTTCAATCGATTTTACGTTATGCACTTGAGCGCAAAGCACTGCTGTGAAAATTCACGCTAAAAATATTCGGAGTCCTTGGAGTGAATTAATCAAATTTACATTGAGAGTCCTATGGGGAAAAAACTATTCCGGTTTCTCAAGAATTCGGTTTACCAACTGACTTCCGTAACGGATTACATGTAGTAAGTTCGTAAACCGAGGGTCGACTGTTCGTAGAAGCATAGAGGTTATAATGTGATACTAAGAGCACTTGCCTTCCTCCAAGTGTCTAATTTACTATATAGTATATAACGTAACTCATCTCACCCTTCATGGCATACGCCCTTCTATCACATATATACGGGACGTCTGACAATCATGGCTTCCATCCCGATATTTTACTCGTTTTTGTGCCTCTGTGTAGAAGTAGTGTAATAATATTTTCGTAATACATTGTTAGTTTGAAGTTTTACACTGTAATGCTCACCAAATGAGAGTTTTGAAAATTTCCCAGTTTTGTCTCGGTTATTATTAATGGATGTTCTGGTTTTTAACAAAAATTTTCGGATTTTTAACAACAATCGGGATCACCCCGATTTCGCAGGTACCTCATCTGGTCACCCTATCCAAACATCATGTAGTAGTCAGATATGTCATTCATGTTGCAAGGAGTTGAACAGTTAACTTTTTATACGGATTCTCTGCGCTTAAAGACCCAATTACTGTTGCCCTGTCTCACGATGCCAACAAAAAACAACATTCCCCGTTTCAAAGTACAATACTCGCTGACATATTCAAATTCAGAAAACGGAGGAAAGTTGGGAAAAAAAACCAGCATTATATATAATACGTAAATGCGGGTAAACTATTTTGAGTACTACACGTTATTTGGATACTTTTTGTAATTGGAAGTATGTCTCTATGATCAGCGGTTCGCCAGTAAAATGTCATGCGCCCTATTATCTATGCACCCTGTACAATGCTAGAGTTACTTAATCAGCAATAATCCAGATGAATTATAAAAAATAATACAAGAACTGGTGAACTAGCATTCAGTTAGCTTCGAAATCGACCTAAGAAAATTGTTCTTTTCCTTTGTCTTTTGCAGGTTACCATATGTTTCGACATTTTTCTTTTTTCACTCATTTTTTTTCTACTCCCTCTCCCTTCAACTTTTGACATTTTACTGTGTAGACCAATATATAACAAGATTATTACATAAAATATCAAGTTTTTCTTCGTTCCTCTCTTTCTAAAACCCTAAATGTTTGTGAAAAGATGAAGTGTTTTTCCTTCGAGAAGTAAATGTCAAACTATAATTCCATTTGCTTTTAAATTAAATAGTTCCCAAAAAAAAATTTTGTGTTACAATTGATGTTTTTAAAAAAAGTTCATTGATGAAAGGGTCTTAAGAGCTTCTAATAAATTCTTAGAGAAATTGAGAAATTAAAAGATGGATTAAAAGAGATACAAAAAAAATGTAGGAGGATATCAATGGGGAATATTTTTCATTAAAACTTTGCGCTGACGGTTATTCTGCATGCTATAAATAGAATGTTGGATTTAGGTAGATACGGTGAACTGAAAGTATCATTTTAGTGAATAATTATTCTTAGAAAACCATTCATTAATATTTCTGAGAAAAAAACGTTCATTATAATTCTGAGAAAACATTCACAAATCGAATTTGAATGTTGCATCTTGAATACGTATAATACTATAGTTACTTAATCAGCAATAATCCAGGTTTTTAGGAAGAAATGATACAAGAACTGGTGAACTGGTATTGAATTAGCTTTCGGAATCTACCCGAAAAAAACAGAAATTATTTTTATTTTTTTTCGTCTCCTGCAGATTTTCATGTTTCAAAATATTTTTTTTTTGGCTCATTTTTTTCCCATTCCCTTTAATTTTTCGACATTTTCATGTGTACATAACAAGATTATTTTTGGAAAAAAACTCTTCCCCTCTCTCTCTCTCTCTCTCTCTCTCTCTTTCTTTCTTCTCTCTGTATAAAACCTCAAATATTTGCGAAAAAAGCTGAAGTGTTTTTCCTGCCGAAATAAATATCAAACTTTATTTTTGTTCGCTTTTTTTTTTTTAAATTAGATAATTTCCAAAACAATTTTTTGTGTTACCTTTGATATTTTTGAAAATTTCATTGATGAAAGAGACGTAAGAACTTCTAGTAAATGCTTAAAAAATAATTATTAAAAGTACTTATTGGAAGATAAAAAATTTTATTCTAAGAGAATATTTCGTCGAGAAAATATTTTTCATGGAAACCATTCGTTAACAGTTAATTCAAGTTAAAAATATCATGATACCGTTATATTAATATGCATTCCTATGTAAATGAAATGATGGATTATACGGAGGTATAGAGATGGATTATATGGAGTAGATATAAGGTGAACTGAAAATACCATTTCAGTACATAACTATTCCGAGAAAACATTCGCAATTCGAATGTTACATTGTGAATTTACATAATATATACACACACACACACGCAAGAACTGGTACAGACTACTTTGCCGCACACCAACTCCGGTCATATATCGCCACACGGCAATTTCCAACCAGTGGAGTTGGGTGGGAAATAAAGGCGCCATCTATATATCGGTGGTCACCCCAGGCTCGGTAGGTAAAGAACTTTCTTCTTATGATTTCCTGATTTAATTATTATTATTAATCATTAATAATAATAATTAATGATTTTCTCAGAGTTATTCTGAGAAAATCATTCGCAATTTAAATTCCAATGTAATATTTTGAATACATAATACCGTAATTACTTACTCAGCAGTAATCCTGACGAATTAGAAGAACTTATATTAAACTAGGTTAGAAAATGGACTTAGACATGCAAAAAATTATTTTCAACAGTTTTGTCTTGAGGGAAATATTTTATTCAGCACCTCAGAGACGGTAGAAATACAATGCTACGTTCAACTGAGGCAATAAATAGCTCTGGACTATAATATCAGGAACGAAATAGATGGAATAATCATGATTGGTTGGAGTATTTTCAGTGAAAATAGTGTAATTTTGAAAAGCATCATGTGCCACTAAACCGAAAAAAGTATCCAACCTGGTACACCACCAATGGTTTATGGAGCGTAAACATAGATGCTTACAAGCAAAACACTGAAGAGACCGCAAAAGATCTTCGAAAGATATATGTCAGGCATTACAAGACTAGATAGAAAACAAATCATACGGACAAGAAGCAAAGGTTCATGGAGAAAATAAAACGGTTTAAATGAAAGTGGGCTGGACATGTCTCTGTAAGACAGAACAACAGATGGGCAACAAACTTTCTGACATGATTTCGTGGCATGTTAAACATTCGAGAAGGCGTTTCCAAATAAGATAAAACGATGAGATCCGAAGATATGGTGGAGTTAAATGCAGGCATCCCCCGCTTTACGCGATTTCACTATAACGCGAGTTTGAAAAGTTAGTTTTAGAAACAATCAGCAAAATTTGGCCTATAGTTTGGTTTTAAACCTGAAAATGGGCTTGCAAATTAGGAATATGACGTAATTAAAATAACAAAATCCATTAGATTTGTTGATGTAAACGAGACCTTGTATGGAAGAAACGATGAAATCCATCTCGCCGGATCCCAGTAATGAGCATCTTTTGGTAACACATCAGCAACACCATCAGGATTTTAATTGCAATCGATCCCAATAAATCTATAATTGTCACATATTTGCAGGGAATGCTCATAATTCTCTATCTTTGCTTCCGAAGTTTTTATAAAGAGAAGAAGAATGTTCCTTGCCAGCTGAATCTTGACTGCTTTCATTAAAAATGTTATCAGCCTATCATATCGGGTTATTCGGGAAATAAAATATCCACACTCTCACTAGAAGCAATATAGAGTAGTGAAGACAGAAGCAAAAAGTATTAATAAAATAAATTCGTATATCTAAAATTGACAAGATTTATTTATAGGTTTGGATAATAAATGCATTCAAAAAATTTTATTTTGCTGTAGAAAGTTTGGTTTATTTTTTCTTATCCTGCTGAAGCAAAGCCCTGTCCATATCATACACACGTTAAACTTAACTAGCGTTAAGCGATTTCATCTTACGGGATTTGTGGAATCAATTAATCGCGTAAAGCCAGAGACATCTGTAGATGACAAAGCATCAGCCAGATGAAAATGGAAGCATTCAAAAGTGAAAATTAAATTTAAATGCTAATACAAACAATCAGCGTACAAATCACGTGGAAACTGGGCGTTATAAATAAATACAGTAAATCATGGGCAAAGATATTTCAGTGATTTTAGGGCACCGATTTTGAATGTGGCATTGGTTTTGCCGAATTAGCTCCAGTTTTGGAGATAATGTGTACTCTCAACAATGTCATTTGTATGTTGCTTATGTATTACAATTCAAATTTAATTTTCACTTCATCTAAAAACTGGAGCTAATCTGACAAAATGAATGCCAAATTCGAAATAAGAGTCCCGACATTACTCTAAAATCACTGAAATATCTTTACCAATGATTTACTGTACTTATTTATAACGCCTTGTTTCGAAAACTAGAGCCAGTCTGATAAAACCAATGCCAGATTCGGAATCAGCAGTCCCACTATATTCTAAAAACTTTCAAATTTATTTAAGGATGTTATTAAGTTATGTTATGTTTATTAAGAAATTGTTGTTTAGCAGTGAAATCATTTGAATTTTTTAAACTAGGTAAATATTGATGCACTTGCATTTACACTGCGTGCGTGAGTGTGGGAGGTTAATTTAATAAGAGATGAAACGTTAACTGAAAAAGAAGGCATAAAATTAATGGGTAAAATTTTAAGGTCATATTTTAATGTTTTCACGTCAGAAATACTTGCATATTTCCAAGATTTTTAGGTCAGAAAAAAATCCGAGCCCTAAGAATAAGCATTCATATAAGGAAGCATATGATCATTTTTGTCACACCATGGTCATTTCCTGCACACGAGGGCTAATTACACCGGGACCTATAGTTTATTGCCGATTCTGAACGGCAGGCTTGTTTTTTTTTATACTCATCGAGAGGTTGGGGCGCAAACCCCCTGATGGGAACTCGCTACGGTAGCAATCTTGTTCTGCGGTCATGTCTCCGTTTCTGTTGTACCCCTGTGTGTTAGGAAAGTTTACTGACAAGAACGAACCGTGTATCGAACTCGCGACACCTCTAAACATCCTTTGGTACTTTAGGCGAGTATCTTATCGACCTGGGCTACCGCGCCCTATAAGGAAGCAAAATCACGAGACCTAAAACCATTCTTAATATTAGAAAAAAAAAAGTTTCCAAGGTCAGACCTGCAATCTTTACGTTTTTTCAAGCCTCAATTTTTTTAAAATATCGGAATTCATCCGCAAAATGTCCAACAGTCTCTGCCAAAATAGACGATAGAATAAATGAATCACTAAGTAAAATGGTTCGCTAGAAGTGTAAAGGGGTTAGAATAAAAAGGTGCTTTCATGAGAACTAAATTTTTTGTGTTACAATTGATGTTTTTAAAAAAGTTCATTGATGAAAGGGTCTTAAGAGCTTCTAATAAATTCTTAGAGAAATTGAGAAATTAAAAGATGGATTAAAAGAGCTACAAAAAAAAATGTAGGAGGATATCAATGGGGAATATTTTTCATTAAAACTTTGCGCTGCCGGTTATTCTACATGCTATAAATACAATGTCGGATTTAGGTAGATACGGTGAACTGAAAATATCATTTTAGTGAATAATTATTCTTAGAAAACCATTCATTAATATTTCTGAGAAAAAATCGTGCATTATAATTCTGAGAAAACATTCACAAATCGAATTTGAATGTTTCGTCGTGAATACATATAATATTATAGTTACTTAATCAGCAATAATCCAGTGAAAAAAATCATCATCAAATTCATCTTAGTGAAAGTGTGCTTTCATGAAAGAAGTCGCACACAGCGTGTTGATTTCATGATTTCTTGAGTAAAAGTGGTTGTCTGACGTTTTGAACTGAATCTTCAGATATTAAAAACTTGTTTTCTCACAATGGCTATGTGCACTCAAAAAAAAAATTATTCAAACTTCAGAAATTCGTGACTTTAAGAATCTTTTTGCATAAAAAGTTCAAAGAAGCGTGAAAAAGCGTTTTATGAAGTTTGGTGTCGTGATTTCAGCACCGTGAATTAAAAATGATTGAAATTTCCATTCATAAAGGCAGAAGTACTGTGTTTTGCGTACACTACCTACTTCTGAAATGCGTCATAACTGATCAAAAAAAAAAAAATTTAACGGCGATTTGACCGCAGAAAAAATTTCTACCGCAGGGAGTCCCCCGTTGAGGGGTTAGCGCACCAACCTCTCGATGAGTATAAAAAAACAAGCCTGTCGTTCGGAACCGGCAATAAACTGTAGGCCCCAGTCTAATTAGCCCTCGTGTGCAGAAAATGACCGTGGTGTGACAAAAATGATCAAATGAACGAATCAAAATTTGTAATTAATCTTTACAATCATCTGCAGTTCGACATGAATGAAGCGCGATTGATTTTTTCCACATCGTTTTTGATCAACGGCTACAGACACGGCAGCTGATCACGCTGCTCTTTTTCCTAAAAAACTTTTCTCGCATGTTTGAACCAAATAGATGTTAAACTTCCTTAATTCTAGCATTAAGTTAGACTACCTATCATTACCACAATAAAATCGCGGCAAGCAAAACATCGCAACTTAGGAACCTGGGAATAACGACGAGTAGGAAATTTTTATTTCATTTCATTAACTTTCAAAGTAAAAAATAACTTTCAATGTATGAAAATAAATAGTCAAGGAATAAATTTCAAGAATTTAAAAAAAAAACCAAAACTTTTTCAATTTGTGTGAAAATTATTCAAGGTGTATTGAGAAAAGTAGAAAATCTTTCGGCAATATTCTAGGTATTCGACGTTTATTGCTATACTAGAAACTTAGAAAATTAGTTAATCTAAAGCACTGTAATGTTTTTGCTAGGGTTTTCGTTGCGTCTTTTCTTTTCTATGATTCATATGGAACAGTGGTTCTTAACCAGGGATGCTTGAAGAGGTTTTAAGAGGTCCACATGAGCTTGCATAAGAAAACAATTTATATTCTACGGTCCCGCGTGTATTTGAATATGCATGGTAAAAAAAACCATCATACTCATGTTATTTTCTCAATTTTTTTGATATTTTAGGGAGTACATCTTTTAGGCCGGGATTACACTATAAAAGCTTCATAAAATCCTTTTTATAAAACTCCAAATATCCTAGCAATAAGCTTATAGGTTACATTCAAGCAAATGCAACTAATAATCTTACTGGTTGAATTTTTCCAATTTTATAAAAGAACTTTTAGAAAACTTTTATAGTGTAATCCTGACCTTTCATTTCAGTACAGAATACGGCTATACGAGTACTTTCTTCTTCTTTTTTTTTTAACTAGAAAGAGTTGATTCTCCTTGTTGGTGTCATTTTTTTAGAGTCAAATTTTAGTAACTCAGCCAGCTCGTGGAACATTTTGCCTGTTGTGGCCTTGTATTTGTATTAACATGTTCAGAGAATTATAAAATTACATGACATTGAGGGAAATTGGAAATAAAATCCTCAAGGTAAAAACTATTCAACTAAGCAGGATTTTATCTGTTTATAGATAACATTGAAATGAAGGCAAACTGCATATTTAACCCTTAATTAACCATTTTAGCTAATAAAAAAATCCACTAAATTAATTAAAAATATGCTAACAGCACCCATTTACAGCCATTTCTGTATTGAAATACTTTTTTTCAATACGTCTTTCTAGGGGTAAATCGGAGGATTAAATTTACTTGGGAAAAGAGATTTTTCTGGTTGTTATGCCGATACGAACCTTCTGGAAAGAGAAGTTAGCTGTCTCCTCAGGGAATCGAATCCGGGTCCTCTTGCATTCCGGGATAGTCACCTAACTTTTCATTCCTAACTTTCGTATCGACATAACAACCGGGAAGAAGAAATATATCTTTCCCAATGTAAGTTGTCATCGTCTCTCTATATTACTGTTTTCACATTATTATGCGCTGAATATTATTCTGTACTCGGGTCCGTTGGCATTCATCTTATTGACAGAAGAGGCCCTGGCCTTCGCTTCTTTAGAGTAAAGGGTTCGTGGAACACAAAAAGTTAGAAAACCCTGATATAGCTTTTTTTTCCAGTTTTCCATTTGAAAAAATCAGAAAACAGCCAGATTTTTTTTTTGGATAAAATACAGCAAAAGGAAAAACTGTACACATGTTAAAATTCCAAATATCGATTGCTCATTTTCATTGCGCATTTGCAATGCGTCGAATCCTCTCTATAAAATCCAACAGGTGGATATATCTATTAACAGATAAAAAGTTTGAAACCACCCGAAAAATGTAATCTTATTTTTCTTTTTATTATGGTGTGTGTCGGGTCATTTTTATTCTTATTTTTCTGTTCATAATTTCCATAACAACATCAAAACCATAGTTTTTTTGTGCGGAGCGCTCAAAAATCGCGGAAAGTAGAATCAAGCTATGAATCTTCTCTCCATCATTTTATTTATTTATTTATTTATCTCCTCTGCTCCTGGAGGAAAGATATCGAAGAGCAAGAAAATAAAGAGCAAAAGAGAGAGATGAGATGAGATGTTTTAGCATCGCCATAGTAACCGGTGACGCAATAAGGCGTCCGAAACGCAAGCGCATCCGGGTGCAAGATTCTACCCAGAGCATCATCCAGCCGAACCTTTCATAACTTATCTCGACGCTGATCGGTTCCCATCACATTCCGGAAAAGTTCGGTCGGCTTATATATATTTCTGGACACAAGAAACTTTCTTCGAGAAATTCCTGAAGGGAAGAAAAATAAATAAATAAATCTGTCCTCTGTCCCTGGACAGTCCAGCAAACACCGGATTCTCGTCCCGCGGGACGCGAAAAAAAGCGATCTTGTTTTGTGTGCTCGGTGTTGTTTGGGAAAAAAATTGTTTTGTGTGTTGGTTTTGGAATTTCGACACTTGCTCTTATCCCTCCCGCCCAACTGTAGTGCCACCGTGGCTACCTCCTCGTCATACCCCAATGCTGTACCGGGCTACTCCGGGTACAAGAAAGATGCTCTCAGCTTCACGGGAGCACGCAAAAAGAACCAGGTAAAAATACTTAAACAATTAATATCATTATTCACATGTCATGCTTAACGGCTATAAATATCTAACTGACAGTTATAAATAAATCTTTTCAATCAAGTTCATTCGGGGAATTTATAGCTTCATATACGCGTATTGCTTGACAACAACCATACTGGAATGCACTATCAAATATGATTAATCAAATCTGCATATTCATTTTGTATTGATTTTCTACATCCGTTTGATGATGGCGTAGTTTCGAGAGCAAACATGTGACATAACTTTTTCAACCTTCTTTTTTTTGTTCTTATAATGAATGCCAAATTTTTAAACGTTTGCAAGAAAAATATTAATACATTTAATTCTTATTTTAACCCTCTAGAGGGCACTCCCATAAAAACGTATTGAAAAAAGAAAAATTTAGAAAATCTTGATGTAAATTGATGCAGTTGTGTTAGCATATTTTTAATCGAAACAATGCGTCATCATCAAAGCAGTTAAATTAATTAGAGTGGATTTTTAATCGGCTGAAATGGTTAATTTAGAGTCAAATATACAATTTGCCGTGATTTTAATGTTATTTATAAGCAGATTAAATCTTGCTCAGCAAAGTTGAATAGTTTTACCATGAATTTCATCTCCGATTTTCTCAATTCTGTGCGATTTTATAATTTTCTCAACACATATAATTTCAAGAGCTCTTAAAAAATGACACCGACAAGGAGTCAACCCTTTCTAGATAGAAAAGTATTTTGAATTGAAATGGCATTAAAATATGTACTTTCTGGAATACCAAAAACAGTGTAGAAATAGCTATAATGTGTTTTGATCATTTATTTGTCGTATATAATCAAATATGCATGGGACCTAGATTGCCGATAATGAATTAATTGCATTGACAAGTCAATTTGAATTTTTAAGAAATTATGACTTCACAGAATATTTTTTTGTTGTTGTTGAAATACTTGAAAAAATCTGATTATTTGATTATTTTTAGTTTTTTTAAAAAAATGTGCAAATACAGCATTATTATTCGCGGAATTTCGTGGATTTTAAATGTGAATTTATAAGATGTTTTTATTCTGATTTTCAAAACCATATACTGTACGGTCATTTTCTTATATGAAAAACTCAATGGGCATTTTCTTCTAGAAAGCCTTTGCGTTAGTATTTGTAAAATAATTTAAGAAACACAAAAAATAATGTCATTTATTTTCAATTTTATTTCAATCATATTATTGCGTACATCCCTAGAAAATTAGTAAAAAATATATCATATTTATTATCAACCTAATTAATATCAATCTGATTTCTTCGAACCACGCTTTTAAATTTTCCAATAAATGCATTCAAAAATTCAAGCAGCTGACTAAAATTCGCTCAAAAGCTATGGACATTCGTTCCAAAAATAAGAATTCAGCGTAAAGTAAAATCAGCATTCAATATTAATATACTAAAGAATGCTCGTATTCATTCGGGAAAAAAAAAACTGAATCGGGTTTTTTTTATTATGTATAGTGCTTCACTCACTTCCTTTACCGTACATATGTGTGGGATATAGAGTTATTATTGTATTTATTCTAAGCGCTTGTAAAATACAAATATCACTGATGAAAAATCACATTTTTGAATTCTAATAGCATTCCAAAAATCTCCTTTCCAGACTAAAATATCGTTCGAAAGCACTCATCGAAAATATCCTTAAAAAATCTGTACTAAACTGTCATTTCAAGATCGCATTTTGAAGCTGAAATGTCATTCAAGGACTCGCATTTTCAAGCTCATTCAAAAAATTGCATTTTCAAACGAAAATGGTATTCAAAAATCTCGACTAAAATGGCATTCAAAAATCTCGACTAAAATGGCATTCAAAAATCTCGACTAAAATGGCATTCAAAAATCTCGACTAAAATGGCATTCAAAAATCTCGACTAAAATGGCATTCAAAAATCTCGACTAAAATGTGATTCGAAAATCTCGATTAAAATGGCATTCAAAAAATCTCGACTAAAATGACATTCAAAAAATCTCGACTAAAATGTCATTCAAAAAATCTCGACTAAAATGTCACATTCAAAAAATCTCAACAAAAATGTCACATTCAAAAAATCTTTATTCAAAAGCAATCTCAACTAAAATGGTTCAAGAAATTTCAACTAAAATATCATTTCAAGCAATTTCAACTAAAATATCATTTCAAGCAATTTCAACTAAAATATCATTTCAAGCAATTTCAACTAAAATATCATTTCAAGCAATTTCAACTAAAATATCATTTCAAGCAATTTCAACTAAAATATCATTTCAAGCAATTTCAACTAAAATATCATTTCAAGCAATTTCAACTAAAATATCATTTCAAGCAATTTCAACTAAAATATCATTTTCAAAAAATTTGGACAAGAACGCCACTCAAAAAATCTGAATCATTAAAATTACCATTAAATCATTAAAAATCGATCATTAAAAAAGTCTTGTGAACTTTCGCTTTCCAATATTATGATAAATGAACGCTCTTCTTCATATTACGGAAGTTTGAAAAGAGGAAGTAGTTATATATCACTAAAAACTTTCTTAAAGTAAGGAAATTGTGGCCAAAACCAGGCGAGACTAAATGGTAGCGTTTAACGCAGGTAATAGATTTAATTACTGATAATAACTATAACGACTCTGCATCATTTTAACTAGCGTCATAATTAGAGAAAAACCTTCATAAACCCTTGTTTTAGTTTCCAACACATCTCGTTTGACCTTCGTGTTTTTTAAAACCCAAAAATGTTATGTTGATTTATTTCCATGAGATTATTTCGTGATATAACGAGGAATAACATTTTATAATCAGACAATGGCCATAATTGCTTCCCTTCTATCCCTCAAGTGCTTTTTTGAGTGATAAAGTAACATTGAAAATGCTAAGTATGAATATTTAAGTACGTATAATAGCGTGTAGGTTCATGATTTTCAAGTATTTAATAAGTTATTAATGATAATGAAATATAAACCCTTTCAGACCCTGGTGCCAAAAATGTGTGGGTTGCTTTTTCTCACTGTAGAATTTTTTTTCTTTTGAACTCAGGAAGTTAAGCCCTAACTTTTGAAGGATTGTGTAAGTTTTGAGATAGTACTATGGTGAATATTATCTTTGGGGGCTTTCAACAGAGGGCAGCACTTGAAGTTGAACTTCTAGAGTGTTTTTAAGATCGCTTCCAGGAGATTTGAAAGTGTAACTCATTACATCAAATCCTGGAAAAACTGTATGTTAATATAATTATACCTTGCATCATTTGGCTGAAAAAAATTTGAACGAAGTGAATTTTTTGTTTCTCTACAGAAAAATTGAAAATTTGAAGACAAAAAATTGAAAAAATGAAAATTTGCTCATATTTATGTTTTAATGTATTTTTTGAGTATCAAAAATTCAAAAAAGAAAATTAAAAATTCCAAAAAGTGAATGCTCGGGTCTGAAAGGGTTATAGATTCTGATATTTTTGTTTGGTAGTTAAATTGTGCTTTCTAGTCAAAATAACACAACTAAAGAATTCAGTTATCTGGTTGTTTTTTTTCGTTGCCTTTTGAGACTTTTTAAAGCTAACTATTTCATCTGATGACAGGTAATTTGAAAATTTTCTTTTAGATTTGTGTTAATTATACAATGAGGTATGAATGCGTACATAATCGGAAATTAGCGTACCTAATAAACATAAGTATAAATATTATTGATCTTCGAAATAGTAAAAACTTCTATATCAGAAAAAGCTGCGCAGGTGGCAGCAGCGTACCATGTTCTGATGCAATGACGTACGTACAACAAAAAACAGCATTTTTTTCCCCCTTGTAACCAATTAAATTATGTCTCGAGTTATTTATTATCATATATATTACTCATCTTATTTTTTAATATTTATTCTTTATCTATCTTTTTTTTAGTATTCAACAGCCTTATACTTTTTTCTTGCATCTCTTATAAATTTTTCTTAATTAAATGTACAATCCACTATCAAAAAAAATAATATAATTAATGAATTATACTATTTAAAATATATAAGATCAAAAATATAGAAATGTTTACATCAAGTGTATATCTAGTTTTAAAGGAGAATCAGATCGTATGTTGAGAAATGTGATAAAATTGGTTCATTTCTTCTTAGACCTTTTAATGTATCCATATTCTTCCCTATAATAGAAATTTCAAGCTACAAAATTAACAAAGTTTTTTTCGTAGTCTTTTTTTTAATGTAGTCATTTTCTTCAGCATTTATATGTATAATTTTTCACGTAACCATTGTTTTATTTTTAGGCTTTAAACTGATTTCAAGGTTTAAAATACAATTTTTTTCATGTTTCAAGTTGAAATATATCTCACGGGAATCTCATTCAAATTGCGGAACTCCACATGCTGAGAAGAAATTTATAGCACTTTAAAACCTTTGATTTTTATACTTGAAATCAAAAAAATTGTTCAATAAAAATCTTTTCCGGAATTACATGAACTCAAATCAATGATAAGCGTACTGATTAACCCAAATACAGTAGAACCTCGATTATCCGAACACATCGGGACCGAAGGGTGTTCGGAAAAGTGAAAAGTTCGGAAAATCGATTTCGAAACTAATTCGATGATGCAAAGAATTAAATTCAATTTTAGGTGAATTCGTCAGAGACAAAAAAAAAAGATGACAGCTAAAAATCTGCTCCCATTCACACGTTTGTTTGCTTGTCAATCGTTTATAACTACATAAACTGTACGCGGATCCGCCCTTAGTTACATCTATAGCTCACAGGTACGGTATGTACAATTGCTTGGAAGTGAAATACAAGTACAATAGAGCGAAGCTATCGAAATGGGAGAAAAGAGGATTCAAATTCCAAGAAAATACCAACTGTTGAGCATCATTGACTATAGAAAATTAGTTAGGTTGAAAAGGTTGACCGAGTTGTTCAGAAAATTGAGGTTCTACTGTACTTGCGTTTTACAATAATACGGGAACAGAGAAAAGTTTTATTTCTCACCACTTGAAACTTCTCTACGCTTAGTTATAATAAATAATTTCCTTCCAATTTTTCCTTGAAATTTATGAACGATCATATAACCTATATGCATGTTTTATCAAACTCAAGCCTAAATCTTGTCAAGTATGCTTTCCACTTACCATGCAGAAAATAATGAATAGAATGAAGCTCACGAAATTGGAAAGAAATTACAAACAAAACCAAGATAATGAATGAGTTTTTCCACTTCTGAATATTCATATAGATTTTTTTACATGATTTAAAATTAACTACCCCGCCTGGGTAGTAAGATATTTAGGAACTTTTCATTTAACTGCGCTCGAATAAATTCATTTTCCGCACAAAAAAGTTCTATTGTTCCTTGTTTTCGATTAACTTAAAATATAAAGTTATGATAATCCTCATAATATATCCTCCTTTGTTCAATTAATGCAGCGTTTCGAATGATTCAGCGAAAATTCCACTCTTTGGAATAATTAACTCTAATCTTCACGGGAAAGTAGTTTAATTCTTATAATTTTCTTCTATTTTGCTTTATTCTCGTGTAACATCATTAATCTTATTGTATAGCCTTTAGTTGATCTATATAGAGCATCATGCTAAAAATAATTGAATAATGATTGACATGTCCGTTCATCATGAGAATATTGCAGTTGATATATGATGACACTGATTCGTTGATTATGATGAAATTTTCTTATTTATGTGACATGAATTTAAAGATGGTTCTAGAGGTGCCCAAAAGTAGATGATTAATTTTCAATTAGATTCCCTCTTTTACAATGGCACCCATTAGGTGCCAAAAAAATACGTCGAAATTCGGAAATTTGATTTTTTTTTTGTCTTTAATTAGAACTAAAATGACCTTCAAAATAATTTACATGATAGCTATTTATTATTATCATTACATTTATACTTTTATTTTAATTTCATATAATTTTCTTCTTATTCTACTCTTCATAATGTTGGATATAAAGGGTTAAATTAACTTTAATTTCAATTTGAAAAGTGTATAATAGTAAATATCTAAAATATCATAAATTCTAATATGCAAATGAAACTAGATCTTCTCTAAAAGGATTTTAAAGATTTCGGAAAATGTTTCGTAAACAGATCATGAAATTTCTCAGACTATAACACATCAATAAAGGAAACATTATCAGTTTTAATGCTAAGATAAAGCTTGGAAACAAAATTTTGTTACATTCACCGGAAATGTGATGCTGATCCTCCTGCAATTCGATAAGACTCAGATTGTGCAGGAGACCTATGCAGCACTTTTATTTGTATAGTGATTAGTTATCAATTGTTTTCAAACTCATTCCTCGATTATTATTAGGTTTTCGTGATATGTTATACGTATTTTGTATAAGATATATAGGATTTATTTCATTGTATACAAAGTGATCACTTAATTCCCCTAGCCACATTTTATTAGCAAACCATTGATCCTAAAAGCATACTTCCAGTTAGAAAAATTATCCAAATAACGTGTAGAACTGAGATACGTCATTAATGTTACAAGGAGTTGTATAGGTATTAGTGATATAAAATGAAAATTATACGGCCATTCTGTCTCTAAAACCTCATTAGAAAGTAAGTGGTTTTCCTGTCTCTCCAGAGACAAACTACTTCCACGTTTCTAAGTGCAATATTCATTGAGATATTATATATAAAATCGGAGGAAAGTTAGCAAGAAACAGCAGAGACTAACTGACAATGCTTCTTTCTCTTATTTATTCTGTTCTTTCCCAACTTTTCTCTCTATTTTGAATTCTAATATCTCTCCGAATATTAGACCCATATATTTATGGATCCTACATAAATATTAATGATGAAGTTGCGATTTGTAGTTAGTTTATCTATCCTGTATTGATGAATTGGATAATGTGACTCTTTTTAAGTTTTCTTGGACTAGTGAATGCTGTCCTGACATTGCACAATTGAGTATATGCATATTTGATATTTCTTCAATAGAAAAACATAATCATAAAAAAAAAGTCATAAAATAGCCACCATTCAAAAGATTCCGTGCAAAAAAATATCTGTATATCTCAAGAGTTTCCACGAACAACGTCAAGATAATAGTAAAAGAAAACCCTTCAGTTATTCATGCAAACCACCAATGTTGCAACGGTGGCGTAAAATTTCCCATTAACTACTCATTCTTATTCGTATTTCTCTTTTAAATTGCAGGAAAAAATAACAAGAAGGGAACAAACATATATTTAGAGCAATTCTTATTTTTCCTCCAATTTCTCTTTTCTATGCATTTTAATGAAGCGGCACAACTTTTTTCCTTTTTGGTTTTTATGATGAACTCCTTAATCTAAAAATACAAAAGATTCCTGTCTTTCGTTTCTTTTGACATGCTGATGTAAATGAATATTTGGTTGCTTTTTGTGTTTAGCGTGTTGCCAAGCGACAAAAATGTCATCTCTTCTTCTTTTTTCCCTAATATGGAATTTTTGTGACTTAATTACGATGGTCCGGATATTTAAGAACTGAACGGGAAAGAATGAAAACAGCAACGCATTTAAATTTAAACATTCCGAAAGTAAATGCCACTGTCAAGGTGTTTCTATGGTTGCGAACTTTAAAATAGGAAATTAAAATCTAGTACATCTTCCGTTTTCTGCCACTCACTGTGACCTTTTAAACTGGCATTTAATCGGACTCAGACACGTGCAAATAATATAATAGACTTTTCAATCGTGATATTTTTAATTATAAGTTCAAGTTGTGACTTGAAATTTCTATGGAATTAGAAATTATAAAATTACTCATGGTAATTTATTGCATTATAAAAATTTGAATATTAAACATGTGAAGGTTTTTAAAAGCTGGCTCATGCGAAGATGAATTTAGGAAAGGGCAGTGGAATTGTTTCTTTCTTTCTTAAATTCATCTTCGCATCAGCCAGCGGTTAGAAAACCTTTGTACGGATAGTGGAATCATCAGAGAGTGGAATCATCCTCAGATAAGTTGCCATCTGGTGGGAGTGTCAGCAATTGCGAGCTTTGGTCTGAGATAGGTCCGACCGTCCATGTACGATCCCGTTCAGTGCACACGAACTCTAAGGAAAAACTGAGATTCGTTGCCCTTGTAGTTTAGTGCACATTCACCCGACAAGTGAGAGGATGTGGGTTCGATTCCCCGCAAAGAGCAGATTAATTTTCTTTCTTTTCTAAATTCATCTTATCAGCCAGCTGTTAGAAAAATCAGTGGTTTTTTTTAAGAGTGTGCGTCACCCTTGTCAGGGGCGTCGCGACGATCTGAAAATACTGAAGTGTGCGCCTATTTAGGTTTTTGAAGGGATTGTTTTATGAATGCTAAACTATTTTGGGAAGCCGGAGATGAACCGCGAATAAGGCTACGGAGTCGCGAATGGCAAAATTTTCAGAACGACTGCTCTAAGGAAAGAAAAATTCTCGTTGCTTTAGTAGCGAAATTGTCTAGCACATTCGACTGTGTTCTGAAATGGTTCGATTTCCCGCAGATGCAGTCAAATTTTCTTTCCTGGATTCATCTTCGCATCAGCCAGTCTCAAACCGTATAGGTTTCTTAGTATCTTAATGTTAATACAGTCTTACGATAACTGTCAACATGACCTCGTGGGATTATGGTTTGGTGGGATTATATGTCTGGAATGAGACATTATGACACCTCTTTCAATCGTTTCCGTTTGTCTAGTTTCTTTGCAAGAATATGATAGATGCTAAGAAACCAACATACTGAGAAGTTCTTGAAAGTAATTTCTCTTTAAGACTAACTCTAATTAAAAAGGGGAAAAATAATGTTTTCAAAAATTCTCCTGTTTTTCATTCATTTTTGATCGAAAAAAATTTGTAAATAAAGAAAAAACAAACTAAAATGAATAAATAAAATAATCCAGAAAAATAAAAACTTCTGTATTTGCATGATAGTTTATTACCGTTAACTATCAGTCATCAGCCATTTTACGTTAAAGTGTGGAGATTAGCATCATTTCAGATCAAATTTTATCAAATTAAGTTCTATGTTCACTTTTTATAATGTATCACGTAACGTTATTGCTAATATTTTTAAACTTTTTCTAAATAATTTTCATGTTTTATGCGCATAACGTCATTTTTCTGAGTAAACTGAACAAGATGAAACATACATGATAACAATGCTATAGTGATACCTTAAATTCCTGCATAATTTATTTTGACTGGTACTATGTCAATGAAATGAGAAAATTTTTCATTTACGAAGGAGAGATACAAATCCAAGATTTCTCATTCCGTACGTGGCGTTTCCGTAGTTTTCTCTCTTTTGCTGGTTGATTGTTTTGTTCCTCAAGCGAAGCAATTTCACCGGTTACTATCACATTTTTGTTCCTTTACACTCTTTAACCTAACTTTATGCGAAAGTTTCATGTTAGGATTGTTTTGAGACAAAAAAAAAAAGTTTTAGCCAATTATTTATTACGTGACAAAAAGGTGCACGTCTGTTTTTGCTTGCATCGTCTCAATCGCAGGGATCGCTATCCAAGTAACAAGACTTTACAGTGCAGTTTTTTCGTGCTTAACCCCTTGAGGGGTGGAGGTTTTGATACGAAACCACCTGTTCAATTATTTTTTTCCTTTGTCTGGTAGTGGTTTAGGAGTGGTTGATTTGGAAATATATGTTCTCTAAGATTCAATAAAGCTGTTACATGGCAACACAAAATTATTTACTTTTCCTTCTTATCGACAAATTTTAGCTACAGGAAGATGAAAAAAATGTGATTTTTTTTTCATTTAATCGCAAAAAATGTGTTCAATAACCTGGACAGAACTTATAAATTTATCAGTTACATATCCCTTATTTGCTAAAATCAAAAAGTTTTACGTGATTTCATGCGTAAACCCCCGCCTACTAAGAGCTAAGAATTGTGACATTTTTTTGTTGTAAGGCCATAATATCAAACGCTTGCAAGTGAGGAGACTGAATTATGTGTTTTTTGGAAGGTTTATTTTCTTCCCCCTTTTTGAAGAAAAGGACAAAACGTATCACCCACGTACCAGTAAAGTGTACATCATAAGAATATGCCTTTCGTAGTACCAAAGAAAAAAATCCCCACTGAACAATTACTACATGTATGTGTAACACTTGTAAACTGCAACTGTGATCTTATCAGAAGGATGCCGCATGTTTTCAGAAATTTGATGATTTGCAAAAGTAAGTTTAAAAAAATGAATAATATGAAAGACTTTTGTATACGCAAATTTTATTAAATAATTTCTAGATAGCATTTCTGTATTTTTTTATTATTATTTTTTTTGTGTTCATACAAAATCCTACGAAATAGAATCAGAATAAACAATCGGAAAAAAAAGATTTGTCATTAATTTTTTTAAGAACCTAAAAGTTTTAGAAAATTTTCATTTTTTAAAAAGTACAGGGTGATTATACTTAAACTTCCCGTACTCTGAGTAATTTTTTTCAAACTTGCTTATCCGAATGCAACCCAATATTTAGGATATCTTAATGAGACCATAGAAAGAGATTTATGCATTAAAAAATAGTTTATTTTTTCTACCGGGTGAATAAACGGCGTTCTTTTATTGGATTTCCATTTTTTTCCATGGTCTATATAGCGTATATACCAAGTTTCAATGTAATACGTCCACCAGAGCGGGCATTACATAGGTCTAAGTAGTTTCAGTAGACTGACGCTGCTCAGAACTATGCAGCGCCCGTTCTGGAAGTCATATTCCATTTAAACTTGGTATATACGCTATGTGGTTCATGGGGAGAAAAGGAAAATTCAATAAAAAAAAAAGTGCCACCTTTTCACCTGGTGGTCAAAAATTGAACTTTTTTATTATTTTTTTTAATTTTATAAATCTCTCTACCATTACTTACTGTCCCTCTCGGGGATACGCAAGAAATAATTTCTCACCATCTTACCCCATCATAAGGCCCAGACATTTCATTTATCAAATTATTTTATTAAATACAGAATAAAATAAAAAGCGTCCCTCAAAGGATAAAGTGACGTGGCACTTAAGTAATATCATTCCTAACTTGGAATGGAGCTGATACAAAAAACTTTATACCTGATTAATATAACAAATGCTGAAAACATGAACGTATGATATTTATTGAACTGATACTGTAGCATTACTTTACTACATACATATTTTTCATGATAATTATACATTTTTTTCTAAGTACACAATTAAATTTTTTATTATAAAAAAACTAAAAAACCTGTCTCTGATATTATAGCCATATTGTGTCAGCATGTTAGCATTTACTACTACTTGATCGTATACATTCACTTGGTACACATTCCCCTGCGGAATTTATAACGAACCGGTTACATGCACGAACGCGTTGTGGGTGTTTGTGGATATTCGTGGCCCTAACGTGTTTATGCTATCGGACTTAATGCTTGCCCGTACTGTCATCTGTGTTCCGTACATTGATTTTCTTGTTTTATTTTTTTTATCTTCAATATGTTAAACATGGAAACATTTACCGCATGTGGATGTCAAAACGGAATGGGATGCCAGACATACAGGGTTTGCGTAAATGAATGATACGAGTTTAAAAAATTTGTATTTTCAAAACTATTGCACATAATATAATCTGAGATACATAAAAATAAAAACATTCGTGTTTTTTTAACTTTCGCTAAATAGACGGCAGCACTTCCGTAAAACGCAATGACCGAAATTGACTGATTCATTCTTTTGCTTTTTTTCAGTTACAAATTTTTAAATGCACGCTACACAGAAGTAGCGGGAACACCCCTGCATATTCTAATACACAAAACTTTTTTCCTCTCATTGTCACTATTTTTAATTTCTGACACTGTGTCCTACAGAACTGCTGTCATCTATTGAGCCCATGTTTAAAAAACCTTTAAATGTTTTTTCTCTTCATTTTTATGTATCACAGATGCGAAATAGTTTTGAAAATATAATTTTTTTTAAATCGTGTCATTCCTTCGTGCAAACACCCTGTATGTTACTTAATGTAGCCCCTATATCACGGTGCGGGGGCCATTAGGATTGGGTCTTAAGCGTTTTCCGAAGCCAGACTTTCTACAGGACATCCCCCTCCCGCAGCGAAAATTTGCGAAAATCTCTAAAACATTTTTTAAGCATACACATAAATGTGGAGGTAGATCCACGGTGCTCGAATATCATTCAGAGACATTGCTTAATGCTTTTCCGGCGGCAGTAGACATTGTAACTACAGTATATAGCTCGGCAATAATGGTGGTACAATGGGCATATATCCTTCAATTATATCTGTAACAGTACTCGTGTATACCGTCGGAATACGAGTCGCAGAATGTAGCTAAAAATAGTAGCTTCTCCCCTGACATCCTCGTGGAAATTCTTTTTGGAGCACTTTCATCATGAAAGTCTATCTTCAATGTTACTTGAAACCTTCCGATCTCCAATAGCATTTTTAACGAGGTTGGTAAAGGCTTCATAAATTAAACTCAAAAGCATCCCATTGTTCCAATGGACCTTGAAATAAAACAATACGTTAGATGTGTTTTTCTTTCTTTTAAATCTGATCGAAACTTCGGCTTAACTTCTCATACTCGAATTTACTCTGCTGTAATTGTGTAGGGGTCTTTTTTTAGCCCCTCCTCCTATTGGTTTCAAATATTCATTAATGACTTCTTTGATATTAATATTTTTCGTAAAATTGCTTGTTTTGCCGATGATATAGTGGTTATGTATGCAATTAATGATCCAATAGAGGTATTGAAAGGAAAAATTAATGGCGATCTTTCAAATATTCGGAACTGGTTCATAAAGAATGATATGGAAATTAATGTTGAAGAGAATAAATGCATGGAATTTTCCCTACGAGATTATTCTTTTGGCCCTATTCAATTGAAATTCCATATTAACCAATGTGATCTTACCACCTGTTTATGTAGTTGTATCGAGAACATAAAAAGCATTAAATATATTGATTTGTACATCGATAATAATTTAAAATGGAAATCACACATAAAACATTTGCATAATAAATTGAGGTACATGATTTTCAAGTTTTATCATCTCAAAAATCACGTTAGTAGAGCATTCATTAAAAATTTATATTTTTCGTGGTTTCAATCACATATTTTATACGGCCTTTGCATTTACGCTTGATTACAATAACAATATTCGTCCTATAACTAACCTACAAAAAAAAATAATAATAATTCGATTAATATATAAATGACTATAACACCCCGTCTCAAACTCTCTTCCAAAATAATGACGTTTTAAAAGTTCGACAATTATATTTATTCAAAACTGCAATAACTTTGTACAAAAAACGATACCATTTCCCCATGCGCATCTCAGTAAATCCCCGTAGACCAAATCGTATTTAAAATATGCCACATATACACAAAGATATTTTACACGAACATTTTATTTTTTCCTAGCACCTAGATTTTTCAATTCAATACCGTGTGAAATACAAATCATCGCAAAGCTGTCCCATTTCAAAAGAAAACTCAAGAAATACATTTTCACAATAAATGATATTGAAATTTATTTTCGCATATTATCATAACCGCTTTACCTACTAATTTGCGTTTTGATATCTAATTTAAGAAGCACTCCGATAGCCAACCACCCCATGTATATATTTTTTCAACATAACAGACATATCATAATTATTTTTGATAATTTCATGATGTTTTTATTAACTTTTTTTTCTTCTACTAATTCAACTCGAATTTATATTGTGATTATTTTCCGTTTTTATTTTTGTATCTTTGTTTCATTAAATGTGTGTAACAGTTTTCTTAAGTTCTTATAATTTAACCCCCAGCATTGGACACTGCTTGCCTCTTGGGATATGATATGTATTGTGTGTCGGAAATGACGATCTAACAAATGAAAAAGGAAGAAATGAAAAACATAATTCACGTATTTCCCAATACCTCGAGCCTCTATCATAAATCTGGGCATTCGCATTCATCAAATTCTGAATCATCATTCACACGTTAAATGTATCCAACTATATTTCAATTTTCAATCAATTATTATGTGACCTAATCAATTTCAGATCAATCACGTTGATAACACCATGCGATCAAAAACTACTAAGTAATACAAAATGTAAGGAACTTAATACTCTATCAGAAAATATTACCCTCAAAAATTACCTTAATGACATCTTTATCATTTTATTGATGGTCAAGATAGCGCTCGTCTCTTACATATTAAAATAATCTCGAATTACTCTACAAAGTGCTAGTCTTTTGGTTCATAAATATTTATCCCCATGCACCCCCCCCGAAATTTCACAATACATCATCAAAGTGCATTATAAAAGTCTGTAAATTTTAATCTTATAAAAAATGCCTACAATCAAAAAGAAACACTAAATTCTAATTCTAAATATCAACATTTGTTTCCGATTTCATTCTGATAAATCTCTCATCTCTCGACTCAGTTTCAATATTTTACATACCGTTTTTCTAAGACGACAGTCGAAATTAAAATATAAAAAACATTTTTATAAATTTTGTTCAGTGTAAGTGACGATTCCAGGATGAAAACAACTATGTTATTGTCGATAACATATGTATCGATATTTGAATGTCATGCGATAATGTTGTAGTCATTTCCTGTGACCGATTTCCGTTTTTTTTTAAATAAAAATGAACGTAGGGACCACATCAACGCAAGCACATGAAGCCTCCAGAATTGTAATTATTGAAACGTAACGCTCGGGCCGTAGCCATTAATTTATTTCGGAGAGACCAATATATACATTAGTCACTTTCTAATATTTCGGGTGGGGGAGGTAGGGAATGACCCCCCCCCGGATCCTTTCCGCCCCGCCGTAATACGGTGCTTAATTTTAACTAACAAATGCATTTAAACTGGCTTCTGGAACACCATTGATATGCGTAATAATTAAAATAATTTCTATGAATATAATTATAGTTTGAACTTTAATTAATGTAAATATATCATATCTTTACCATCCGAAAAAAAAAATCAAATATTTTATCCCTAAAACATATTTATGCATTAACGTCATTGATTCGCTATCTTAAGGGGTCTCATACCTTTCAGCAGGTGAAAAACTATGCTCTAGTACAGTGATTCCCAACGTGGGCGTTGGAATGTTCCAGGGGGTGGTAGAAGCTACGAGTATAACATATGATCCTATGGTTTAGATTGCGTTGGGGGGCGATGGAAGAAAAGAAATTCTAAAGAAGGGAGCGATGGGACAAAAAAGGTTGGGAAAATATGCTCTAGTAGGTATAGCATTAACAATACTCTTTAACCACTGAGTTATTTCAAATTGTTCACACATATTTTCCATTTTATAAGTTATGCTATGTGTCAGTATAAAGTTTTACAAATCTCTTGCAAATTTTCAAAGAAATGCATTAAAAACTTCCTGCGCGCATGATAAAATAGCATGACATCAACGTAATTCAATAAAAATTGATTCAAAATAAAGGAAACTGTTCAGTTCTTAAAATAAAGCACCAGATTGAAATTTCATTCACTTAGTCTTACTTGAAGTAAAATTTTAAATTTTAAACTCAAAAATCTAAAAAAATTTATCTTTAAAATTTAATTTCAGCAAACGTTCAGTCAACGAAATCCCAATTTTTTGCTTCATGTCATGAAATAAACTGCTTCCTTTATTTTGCATCAATTCTTATTCAATTACATTGATGTTATGCTATTTGATCATAAACGCAAGCTGTTTCCAATGCATATTAGAGTTATGTAAAACTTTATACTAGCGTAGAGTAGCATATACCAGAGGTGGCCTACAGCTGGCAGCATTCTGCCCGTTAGGTGATTTTGTGCTTCCCACAACTGGGTAAAATCACTGTGTAGTAAATTGATTTTCTTATAATTATTTAAGCCAATATTTTCCACGGCAGATCTAATTAACAGATTATTTACGTCAATTGGCTTCCTAATTATATGTAGTTACGATAGTAATTAGCTATATACTCATCACACTGCCTTTTCGTACACACGAATCGCCCCTAAAGTTTGTTATGGTTATTTTTATCCCATTTCCTTCCGACACCTAATTGGGCAAAGTTGCCTTTTCATGGCCTCCGTATTTGTAAACCGACTCGGCTACGCAGACCCTGATACCAAAGAGTAAAAATGTGATCATATGGGATGATTAGGTTCATATTGTGCCGTTGAACAAGGCAGTTTCACACCCAGACACGATTATTCTTTTTTTTTGTGTCGAAAACATAGAAATCTCTAATATAGAGATAGAATATGTACTCATAATTTCGACTTAGCAGGTTGGTGGCATTCCATGTTAAAGCAGACTAACACTTTCTCAAACAAAAATACCGATAATCTGTCCAAGAAGGTAACTCAAGAAATAAGAATACGTGCATCGCAAATATCGTTCCGTATAATCTCATGGACATACAGGAGTGCCAGATAATGGTGCGTGTGCACACATCCTATCGAATCTACAGATAGTCTGCCTAGTCCATAGGAAGCAAGTCCATTTTTCCTTGAGTTAATTATCCCGTGGGTTTACGCGTGGGATAGTAAAAATTATCCATCTGGCTTTTGGCACGTTTTTCATCCCAATACCAAAACTTCATTCGAACTCTACCGGTGCGTGAATCAATTCCTTGAGCGTCTATTTGACCCGTGCGGCTCCACCGGTTGCTAAATCAGGAGTAAGAGGCCATTCAATTATTACGTAAGCAGATTTTCAGCCATTTTTGACTCCCACCCCACCCCCGTTATCAGCAAAAGTTAGCAAAACACTGATCCCCCCCCCGTCAGGGGCCATTCAAGTATTACGTAAGCAAATTTTTAGTAATTTTTGACCCCCTCCCCCCCCCTTGTAAGGTGGTTGATGACGTAAGCAACCTTCAAACCCCCCCCCCTTGTCATCAAAAATCAGCAAATCCGAAACCCCTGCCCCCCTCGATGCTGACGTAATACTTGAATGACCCCTAAGGGATGAAAATAATGGCAGAAAAAATGTTTTGCTTCTAAAATTGAAACTGCGGAAGCAATTGGATGGACTATAATTTGCAAAAGAAGCAGTAATTTTTTTATGCATTTATGCATTTACTCGCTGGGATCCAGTAAACAATGGATATGTGTCAATTTATGAAGTGGAGCCCAGGGTAAAATTTTAATGACAAGTTGCCCGTTTCTTACCATAACACTTATGGCGGACACGAATCTGCGAGTTTTCTGGGTCATTTTACTGGTGCGGCTTATACACCGGAGTGTTGTTCCTGGTGCGGCCCGCGAAGATGCAGCTGACCATTATGTCAGCCCTTGAAAAGTGAGAAGTTGGCCACCCCTGGCATAAAAATTCAAAAATGTGTAAGGAATTTGAAACAAATCAATTGTTAATTAATATTTGTAGTTACATTTCTACTTACATTTCTGCTTTCACCACGTTAAAATAGGTGACATCCCTTAATTCGTGACAAGTCTTACAGTTAAAGATTTTAAAACTTTTAAAATCGATGCACAATATACACAATTTTTATTTTTCTTCCGAAAACTTTTTTTTTTTGGTTCAATGATGATGCAATTGATTTAAGTGGATAAAGAAAGAAAAGATATAGAGGAATTCCAACTCGACTTATAGGATCCGTGCTACGTATAAGTTATTCGAGGTATGACGTGTAAATGCGAGAGAGGTATCTAAATAATTCATGTCAGCGATATAATGAAAATGAAAAAGGCACCCATTCCTTTGGAAGTTGTTGATGGTCTTTCGCCTCCCACGCCTTTATGAAACTCACAAAGCGGCAATTCTTTTGCTCGTAGAAAAAGAGAAGGCAAACTTGAAGGAATATCTCCGAAGAAGAGAGGCAAAGTATGCAGAGGATTTCCATCCACTGCAGATGGGCGTGGGAGTTAGATCAGGTTGACGTCACTGGAGATGTGTTCACCGATTGGTCGATCGCTTAACTCCCACGCTTGTAATCTCTACCATCTCATACCTATTACATAGATGTGAGTATGAGTGTGCATGTATAAGCATGCGGATAAATATGAGAACATGAAAAGATATATATACACCCAGACATGCAATAAAAAAACAATACAGATATTTATAACAACCAAAAACCTTAAGTCACATTTGAAGAATAAATCTTTTCTTCGATACTCTTATAAATTATATTTGCATTTCGCACTTTCTAGAAATGTTGTAAATTTTAATTATCAATTATAAAAAAAATATTCATTTAAAATCAAATTTATATAAATTTATACCGAAGCGAAAATTTTTTTTTTCCATTTTTTTCAATAACACATAAATCATTTCAATTTTTTTTCGAATTTGCATTTCAGTTCAATATTCAATTACTTGATTTTTATGTTGTGCTCGCTCTCTGCTTCTGTTGTGTAGTGTATGATAATTTTATTTTAATTATTTTGGCTCTAATTCATTTTATATATTACATTCCATACTTAGATCAACCATAATTTTTTATGGGCAGTATATTCATATTTTATCGTAATTACTGGTTTTTTTCTTTGCGCTTTCGGGTTCTTGTATTTTTTCACACATGGTGTGTGTGTGTGTGTGTGTGTGTGTGTGTGTGTGTGTGTGTGTGTGTGTGACTACTTCTTTCCAGAAAATACTAATTTTATTCTATCTTTTTAAATAAACAACTTTTTGTGTGTCTGATATCGCATTTTGTTAATTGCAATAACTATCCCTATTATTACTGTGTAAATAGGACTATGACATCAACTACAAGAAACATACGATGAAATTTTCATTTTTTATTGTCATGGACTCGTTAAATGTTGTTTTTAATCTATTCAAATTTGTTTTCTTCATTTTGAATCTCCTATTCAATATTATCAGACTATTTTATATTACATGACAAAAATTATTATTTTTTAATGTCTTTTTTTCTCGAATATAATATTTATTCTTAAATACGACACACTTGTCAATGTAAAGAAAAGAAACTGAATTTTATAGAAACAAGTTTCAGGCTTCTATTATGTTTGAAATTGCAATAATAAAAAATAATAATAATAAATAAATAAAAATTCATTCCATATTACCTGAATGTACTATATAATATTTCTAAAATAAAATACATTTATATTACTTATTGTGTGGAATTAATATCAGGTGATAAATACGTTTAATTAGGTTGCATATAATATCCATTACTTATTTTTACAATAGGCCTATACTGTACTTTTATTGCATTTGTATCACTCGACATGATCAGCTATTAATTGCTCTCATCAAAACTCATTGCTTGAATATTATCATTTTTTCATGGATATGTTGTATTTCATATGTGTTATAAAGATATATTTCATTGATATATGTGTATATATGTGAGCGTGCATGTATGAGCATAAACATGAGGATAAATATCAGAGCGTGAACAGATATACAGGGTTTTGCCTTGAAGTGACGACAAATTCAGAGGGATGTACTAATAATAATACAGGGTATAATAATAATTAAGTAATAAGTACTTATTATTGTATTCTATTTTCTACATCACAGGCTGTGTTGTAATCATGCTGTCAAATATATTAAATGTTTTTTTCCCTACTCATTATAGTGGTTTTTTTGTCACACTCGACTTGTGATTTTCACCAAGTAAACGTAGTTTGCGATACCATGCTCTATTGCAATTTCTGTTCCTCTTGATGCCTAATATCACCCCTCTAACTTTTTCACCACTTCAAGGCATCACCCTATATATACACCAAGAACATGCAATAAAAACTGTAGGGATATTTATTACAACTAAAACCTAAAGTCGCGTTTGGGGAAGAAATTGTTTTTGTAAATTCTTCACTTTCCAGAAATATGAATTATTATTCTCAATTATAAAATTATTTTATGTTAGTTCCTTAAAATTATCAAATAAAATACATTTATGCAGTCAACGCTCGTTATAATTAACATGCGTTATATAGCGACCGATACCGTGCAACAACTACTTCACCAACTACGGCCATATCGCTATGCTGCAATTTACTGGCTAGCCTTAATGAGTTGGGATGAAAAATGAAAGTGCCATCTATCGGCAATCACCTCAAGCTCGTTAGGGAAAATACCTTACCGATATTCTTCCCCGGGTTTGAACTTGCGACCGTGATGGCGTTATCGTCGAATTTATTACTCATTATGCAACATTAATATCAGGTGATAAATAAGTCAAAAAGGTTGTAAAAAGGACCTATATGCTTTTATACCATTTGCATATCTTGACGTCACTGGCTACTATTAATTATTTTCGAACTCATTGCTTGATTATCATCATCTTTTCGCTTAGGGAATACCAGAACATTCGAGAAAAGTGTAAGGCATCATGATAAATTATTTAAAAATTTATTATCCAACGGAAAGTTTCGTAATTAATCCATTGAAGACGAATTAAAAGTTCATTTGTAAGCCTTAACAAACGCTTGAATTTATTTTATCATGTGTCTTGTCTTAATTCTTCACGAAGAATTTCTTCAATCTTGGAGGGTATTTCCGCGATCAATTTTTTGTTTTAACATTTTCGTTGACTAATGTTCATTAAGTGATTAATTTCTTAAACCCGAAATTTTCAAAAATTACTGTGATTTGTACATCATTTAGCAGCGTTGAAAACTGCGAATGTTTAATGATAATTGTATTAAATCTTTGATAAAAGAAAGAAAAGCTTTTTTTATTAAATATAATTATTGGAATTTTAGAAAATATTTAGAAACAAAATTTCATTTGATTTTATTAACCAATTGGTGCGAATAATAAATACTTCATTCAAAGGCAGCGAAATTATTTTTAATATTTCTAGTGAAATGTTAGGTTTCATTGACCGCCACCCAGACTATCTTTCTAATGAGAAAGAAATTTTTAAAGAAATTTTTGGAGAAAATATTATATAAATTAAAAAACTCCTTATACATAAAAAATTTGTGTTTTGAGATAATTTCTTCTACAAATTCTTTGATCTCATACATATTTAAATTAATATTTCATTGCCTCTGATTTACCCAAAAGAAAAATAAAATACCGCCAAAAGAAGTAAATTTCTTATTTAATGACAAATACGAATTTGTTACAATTTCTCGAATTTTATTCATTAGACATTTACTAGAAGAAAATTTCGATTTTCTCGAGTTGGGAAGATTTTTCATCGATTATTACATTAAGTGGGTTTAAACAAATTAACATAAGTTCTTTCCAGAAGGTTCCTTGCAATTATTTTTTGTTTAATTCAGAACTTAAGTTTTTAAGACACAAAATGTACTTTATTTGTTGTTGATGAAGATTTATTTCGTTACAATATGTCTCCAGTGAATGAGGCATTTTGATGTATTTTCTCAGTTCTAAGTACAGAATCATTGTTATTACTATAAGATCTACTTTTCACAGATTTTTCTGTGTGTGCATCTTTCTGATAATACAGAAAAATCATATTGTTATGATCAAAATATATTAGTGTTTTCTACCGTGCTTTTCATTGATAAATTTCACTGAAATCACATTGGAAATTTTTATATGACAAGTTTTTATCAGAACTCACATTACTGTCCATTAAGCTGTCCGTATGCACATTCACATATGCATTTGCATAATCCGGGGTCTAGGGATAAATATAGTGTTTTTGTGAATATATATAATATGCATTTAAGTTACGAAACATTCAAGGACCGAGCACACCCCACTTCGCATGTCTCAGAGAGATGCATTTTAATTACTGTGATTAATACTTCTTTGTTTGAAGTGAATTCAATTTGATCTTTTGAGAATTATCTTGATTTCCACCATTAAGTGTTTCATATTGAAATATTAGTAACTAAAATGCAAATATTTCAATATGGAACACTTCATGGTGAAAATTAAGATACTTCTTAAAAGATAAAATTAAGTTCACTTCAAACATAGAAGAAGCATCAACCATTGATTCTTACAAAAATTCTCATATAGAAAACACTCCATAATTGAAAAACATTCTCCGAAAAGGGTTAATTATATTTTCGATCCTTCCAGTTAAGTCAAAGCTCATAGCATTTCAGTTATTTCTTCTAACGTAATCTAATCCATCTTTTATTATCATGTACTCAAATTTCATGGGTAGAGCCAGGATCACATGCAAAGGCATATGCATACATGCGTTTGCATATTTTGGTCTTTTTGTAGCATTAATGCAGATAGATGCAGAAAATGAAAGAATTTTCAGAATACGTGCGTATTTTTGAAGGTTTAATAAAGATCAATTATTATTTTTTTTATAATTTTTCGAATGAATATTGCTTATAATATTTTCATGGCATTGGTTTTTTTTCCGCAGGTGGGCTGTAGTGAATTAATAGAGATGTTTGCAATAATTTTCAAATATCAACCGTTTTACTGTAACGCTATTTCTAGATATGTGTCAAAAGTGTTCAATTTTTTTTTTCAGAAATACCTTATAAATTCTGTTGTTACTGGTATTTCGTTTTGCTATGACCAACTAGAAATTAAAAATGCTTATATAAAAAATATGTAGAAGTTATTCACATATGCATGAATATACATATGTGGGGATATCTTTATTCACTAAGAAATGTAAAATATGCATTTTTTTTAAACATATCTGCTTTTCCTTGAATGTTGATTTTCTTTAACGTATATTTTCTGATTTTTTTGGGCTCATTTTGGAATTTTTAACTTCTTTGAGATTTTTAGTGGATATTTTGAGTTTTTTAATGAATATTTGACATTTTAAATGTATATTTGACATTTTAAATGTATATTTGACATTTTAAATGTATATTTGACATTTTAAATGTATATTTGACATTTTAAATGTATATTTGACATTTTAAATGTATATTTGACATTTTAAATGTATATTTGACATTTTAAATGTATATTTGACATTTTAAATGTATATTTGACATTTTAAATGTATATTTGACATTTTAAATGTATATTTTGACATTTTCAAGTGCATATTTGCGTATTTTTAGAGCATATTTATCAACTTTTTTTCAGTATATTATAATTCAGGCTCTGCTCATGAGCATATAGTGCGGTGAAATTATTTTATGTTTTCCTCTCAAGATTGGTATTATCATTGAAAAACCTGGAAGATTTGCTATCCATGATCTGAAAGATTTGTTAGCATGAGATACACGTGCGAAAGCAAAAATGAATCGCATTCATTTAAAATTCCAATGAAATGTTCGGTTTCAATGACCGGGAATAGAATTTTTTTTCTCCCTCTCAATGTACAGAAAAATCTTTTGCTTTCATCAGCCACCCAGAAAATTTTTCGCTTCCTTGGTTTCTATCTGAAGCCATAGGAGAAATAAAAACAGAGCATACATACATGTATATATATATATAAAGAAGGGAGAAAACGTAGCAGAAATAATTCGATTACTGTCCATGGACCCATGAAAGCGTAATTTGGAAAGAATACCCAATGGTGGGTACCCAGAAGTAATATACGCACGAGATATCCGATTTCTTCGGTGATAATGTAAAGCCAAAGATTGATTTTGTCTAAATTTTGTCCGTCCTCTCTCAGCTCCATTTCCTTCAAAAACTTATCAGTCTGATAAATTAAATACATACATTACGGTAAATCGGTAAAATCGGTTATTATACATAATAATCTGTTGGTATGCATAATAACCGGTTATTATAATAATATAATTGCATATCACCAATCGTTTCGGTGAGTTGGATAAATGTATCACTTTTACCCGTGAATATGCATAATACTCAAGTGTCGTTGGTAAATTTGGTAATTGATAAATGCTTAAAATTTATTGGCTTTATCTGTGATTATGCATAATACCCTAGCGTAATTGGTGAATTAGATAAATATGAAAAAATTCCAAATGAGTCTAGTATGTGTGATAAATATATTGTCGGACCCCAATATAATGATAACAAATTTTACGATAGTATTCCCGATATAACACACATGTATGAGTTATCATGTATGGTACTATATATAATGCATATATAGTACGATTTCTAATGTTTACCAATGACGCATCGCTTGAGTATTATGCGTAATCACCGGTAAAAGTGATAATTTTTTCAGTTTTAATATTTTAGTACTTACTAAATTTGCCAACGACGATTAGGTGCTATGCATAATCACCGATAAAAGTGATTAATATGTAGGGAAATTTATCGAATTCAACAACGACGCTTGTCATGTTCGAAAGTCGAAAGAAAAAGTTTTGACACGGCATCAAAATTATATATAATTTTTTTTCTCTCATCGTTTCGATTCATCTTAAGAGACAATTCTTCTAATAAACAAATTATAATCCATGAATCGGTTAGGAACACTGGCTTTATGGCTCCCATAAAGGTGGGGCGGCTGACAGGGCTCTGGTCTGGTGGCCTGAGACGATTCTGATCATTTTTTTGCATTTTCACAAGAAATTCACTATTGAGAGACCCGCGAAAAATCTGACCGGAGGTGTCTTGTCGCTAGATGTGAGGGCCATGACTGGCGTGCTGGAGGGGGGGGGATAGAGTTTTTTGTAGTTAAAAACGAACCGCTCCTCCCCCCCCCTCCTGGAGAAAATCCTGTGTATGCCTCCTGTAAATAAAAGAAAAAATCTTCTATTTTTTTTCAGAAATTCAAGCATATTCTTTCATAAATGATCTCAATGCAATCAGCATTCATATAACTTTTTTTTTCAATCTTTTTCATTGTCAAAAAATGTAAAAAGGGAAAATGCCCCAGAACTAAAAAAAAACATGCCCTGACACTGAAAAAAAAGCATAAAAATGCAACAGATGCAAAAAAAAAAATGCAAATGTCATCAACATCCGGACCCTGATCATAACAGTCTCTCGAAGAGGTTTGTTTTGTCTTTCTTGCACTATACTCAAGAATATTTATGTTAATTAGCCGTAAACGCAATTAAAAAAGATGTCACATTCTTCCCAAAAGTAAAATTGATGAGACAGAAGCGATTTCATTTTTCGAAAAGAGGGAAAAAAAATATCATTATTGTTTCTTTCCGGAATTGATGATATTAACGATCCCGTAATTTTTTTCCCCCGAAATTATTGATAAAAACACTGAAAAAAGTGTGTGTGACTCCTTTTCAGAAAATACTGGGGTTTTTTTTATTTTCTTCAATAAACCTCTTTTTGTGTCTCTGATGTCTCATTTTGTTAATTGCAATAACTATCCCAATTATTACTTTTACAATTTTATTTCTGTGAAAAAAGAGGAAAAAAAAGCACTTTTCCATTAATTATTATGATAAATTATGAGGTGGAATTCCCATTAATTTAAAACTGACTCTAATTGCCATATTTTTAGATCCTGATACCTAGAGTTTTACTCTAATTTATAGACAGACTTGAAAATAAAAAAACTAAATGATCTGAAATATAATATAGGTAGTAATTCATAGGTAAAATGATAAACAATACAAAAACGGTATGGTCAAAGTAAGTAATTAACGTAGACGAAATACGACCGCCAATTATTTTCGGATTTGGAATGCTATTTTTACGAAAATCTCGTATTCCTGGTAATGTTTTCCTAAAATCATATTCGCTAATTAGTTATAGTCTGTCATATATATGGATATCAATGAGTTATTACCATTTTAATTAGAAGAAAACTGGGACTTATTTTCCGAGAACGAACTCCCACACTATTTTTGATAATATAACATAATATCCTTTTTTTTTATTCCTTATGGAATCTCAGAGTTGATTTTAATCTCCTAATAATTGCATGATATTATTTATTTCAGTTTGATTATGTCCTTATTACGTCTGAGGGGAATAAGAATTTTGTGAAAAGTGGAGTATATCCACTAGAGTCCTTCAATTGCTCTGAAATGAAGAAATGAATAAAGTCTGAATAATTGCTTTGGAAGAGGTCTCTTGAATATGATTAAAGTAAAGTAACCCTTTTCAGGATGATCTTGAACAGCGTTCCTCTCCCTGAGGCCAAATGGTCACCTTGCATATTCCTGGGATATTCTAGGGGGACCACGGGTGAAAGTCAGGTGAAAGGGGAGCCACGACTAGGGTTAAAGGGGACCGCAGAGAACTGTGAAGAAATAAAGCTTGCAAGTAAAATATGGCAAGCGAAAATGACGCTAAGAACCTAGCAGGGCTGTCTTATGGAAAATCATAGGGCCATCTTAACCCATAGCCAACACCATATGCGTACGCAGAATTTTCTCAAGGGAGGGTTTGAATTTTTTTTTTTCGTCTTCTGAGGGGGGGGTTAAGTTTTTTCCTTCAAAATAACACTATAATCTCGGCTTGAGCCAACACCATCTATAGCATAAGGCCTCCGCGCGAAGCTCGTGACGTCACTGAGGAAGGTCATCTCGCCTATAGCCATTGGATATACTACGAAAAGGGTCAAGATGGCGCATGTGCCTGCTTTATCCAATGGCTATAGGTGAGATAACTCTTCAGTGATGTGAGGAGCTTCGCGTGGAGGTTCTCGGCTATAGACGGTGTTGCCATAGTCCGGGGCCTCATGTCCATACGGACCTACATGATAAAATCTGGTGTCATGATTTTGAAGTGTAAGCGTGCAAATATGTAAGCGGGTACTACCATATAAGCATGAGGCTCCCCCCCTCCAGAAAACCACACCAAAAAAAGGGAGTGATTTATTGTGTATGTTCGTTGTATCGTCTCATATTTCATTCGGAGCTATTTTCCCGATATGATGTATTTCGTCTATTGGGTAAGATGATTCCGATTCTTTCCCTTCCATTCCGGATCCATGCTTGGTCCAGGCATGGGCGGAGATACGGGGGGCGTGGGGGAGGCATTGCTCCCCCCCCCCCAGCATCAAAGGTGAAGTCGACTGATCTAATGCATATATGTATAGATGAATCGACATCATCATCATCTTGCCCCCCTGCAATAATGACCGTGCCCCCCCAGACTACCAAGTCTATCTCCCCCTATGGGCCCAAGGTTCCAGAGATCAACCATATTTTAATTTTAAAACAAATTTCCATTATAAATTTAGTTCTGACTGAATTCAATAAATATCAAAGTTCTCGGATGAGGGGAGGTGGCCCTGGATAAGATTTTGGGGGGTGCCCCGAGAAAAAGATGGGGGGGGGGGGGCTTTGGACGGAATGGAATGAGAAACACTGGTCTATAGAGATGGTAGTTCTAGACGGCTTTTTCCTCAGCCCAATATGTCAATGAAACAGATATTTTCTGTATTTTATGCCGAGGTGAATTCGAAAAGAAAAGTCATCTGATCTTCGTCGAGATATACGGGCTGAGAAAAAGCCATCTATCTCTACTGTCCCACCTAAGGGCCATTTGCTGAAGTTGAGGCTGCCAATGACTTCATCGCCTCAGGCCACAGTGCGTGAAATAAGGAAGGCGCAGTCGTGCCACCACTGATGTAGATGGTAGCATGCTTGCCCAGAATGCAAGAGGGCCTGGGTTTGAGTCCCAGTGGCGACTAGATGACTTTTCTTTTCGAGTTCACCTCGGCATAAAATCTTGAAAATATCTGTTTCCTTGATATATTGGGCTGAGAAAAAGCCGTCTACCTCTCTCTAAATGTATTTCTTATAAATTTTATGCTGGCGCTAACAACCCCAATTGGGAAGAGATGCTAGAAATCACCCCCCCCCCCCCCAATAAATTTGGCGATGCCGAATTATAATATGCTATCTCTCGATATAACGATAACACCTATAAAACAATATTTTTTCTTGGTCCGCAGAGTATCGTTGTATCGAATTATATTATATTCACTGCATATGGAAACAAAAGAAATTTAAATATTTCTTTGCCGGTCTGCTTAGTACCCCGATCCACACACTTTAGCGCTTCATTATGTTTATGTGCAATTGAAATCTCATCGTCCATAGAACATAGGCGAAAGCGGGGAGGATGAAGGGGGTGATCATCCCCCACTACTCAATAAAGAAATTGAGTTATTGTCATAGGTCGAAGGGCGATATTCCCCCCCCCCCTCCCCCACCACGTTCAAGGAGATTGTATCCGCTTATGCATCCAAACTCTCATATACACAGTCTTCGAAATTTCTAGTTCAAGTCGTTCTGGAAAGTGCAATGTCATCATAAGCTTTCATCAAATTCTCTTAACTTTCCAGTTCGCATTTGTACGTCACAGGCCTTTTTAGGAATCATAAAAAATACTGTAATCAGTCAAAGCGGTCCTGCTTAGACTCAATTTTTTTCTACCTAGTCACCTTTGAATGCCATTATATAAACATTCTTAGACACAGTGGCGTCACAACCGTAGTTGTGCTAGACTGCATTCGTAATTTTTTAGCACAGGAACTAATAATTCTATTAAGAAATTAATTCCAGCACCCCTAGAAAATTAATTTTTAAAAAACTGGAATCTCCTTCATACATCAAGTCGAACATCCACAGGTCTAGGACACTAGCGACACCTCTGATAGCGCAGTTTTAGAAGATAAATGCTCCCAGATCCCAACCTCCTATCTTGTGGCTTCTTTTAAAGCTCGAAAAGTAATAACGCCAATGATTACAATGATGAAATCATTAATAACTACGTGTTCCTAAAAACTGTAATTTTAATGGCCATAACTCTTTTTTTTTTCCACAGAAAATTTATGGTAATTTATACGTGACAAGAAATTACTATTTCCGAAATGCGTATAAATTTAAAAAAAAAAAAAAAAAATTCATACCGTTTTCATTCGACTTCATTCAAAGCACGTGCGAGCTTTTGAAGAAACTTTCTACATTTTGTTTAAAAATCTTCTTTTTTTTTTGTTTTAGATTCTATTTTCCATGAGAAACATCGCGAAATAAAACGAACAAATTATCGTTCTTCCCGGCGCATAATAAACACTTTAATTTGGGTTCTATAATCATCTGCTGTTGATTCTGAAAATTAAAATAAAACATCAGAAAAAATAATCTTAGTAAAAAGAGGGAAACGTGTGGGAGTTTCACCTCAGTAAAAATACTAATTTTGGTAAAAGTAAGCAATATATCTTAATTGCACTTTATTCAGTTACCTGTAGGAGGCCACAAATGAAACCAGATTCATCACGAAATAGTCAATGAAAATCTTTGAAAAGTATAGCTGATCAAATTATATCAATTATGGAGAACTATTCCCAATTACGAAGATTGATGCAATTAATTATAAAATTGTGATTTTTTTTCACCCCTATCATCATTCCCGCGATCATCGTTTTTTACACTTGTTTACTGGCGACGTGCATGAATAGACTATGCACCTGTCCATACATACAGGGTGTCCCGTAAGTGCTAGCACGGCTTTTATCTCATCAATCGTCCGTCGTAGAGGTATGAATCCAATTTAAAAAAAATACTCAACAGGCGTTCAAAAATTACCCTGTACCAGTTTTGAAAGTGGAAATACAGTGTGTAACAAAATAAAATAATCTAAATTTTTATGCGGTCCCCTGTGCTCCAACTTCCAATTATAAAATAGTTGCCCTTTCTCTTTGATGCCAACCAGTGGACTTGGGTAGAAGATGAAAACGCAATCTATTGGTGGTCGCCCCAGGCTCGGAAGGTTAAGAACTTTTCTGATGTTCTTCCCCGAATACGAGCCCGCATACCTTGACGGTAACCTTCATTGTGGAAGACGAGCACCTTACCACTCTGGCACACCCAAGTACACTGGTTGGAAATTTTCGTATGGCGCGTGGGGTGGGGGGGGCGGTCTCCATTTACAGTGCCTGAGTGGGGCTCAGTTTAGATGATCCTGTGGGTGTCTAAGTACACGTCTCTCTCTGCACGCACACACAATTCAAGAATCCTCACTTTTAGTGCATGAACAATTTCCAAAAAAATCTTTTTTTAATTGGATATTTTCGCGTTTAAAAAATTCACAGGATGGTAGTGTTCTAGGAATTCAAATGTTTCTAAGATGTTTTTTCCCCTTTATCTTTGAAAATAGGCGATTTTCAACATATAGAGTGATAAACGGGAACTCCCCCACCCCCCGGTGTTTCTTGTGTTTTTAACGCATGGCAAGAATCATAATACACAGTTATGTTTCTTATTTGATAGGTGGCAGCAGAGGTTCTAGTGAAATGATGTTTCTTACATGTAAAATATAAATACTCTCTCTGAACTGTATATTCTAGTCTCTATTTTCTTAAAAGGCATAGTTTTGCTGGTAAAATTTTGTTTTTACCCATTTCTTTCTTATGAACAAAAGAAACTAAGAATGTTACCATTTTCTCCTGATCAATAAGTTTACAGAACATCGACGGTTAGAGTCTGAGAATGACTTGGAATGCTACCTTGTAGATAGATATTTTTGATGCGCAGAAAAAAATTCCCCCACATTGTAAAAGGTAGCATTTTATTTTGTCATTCAGCACACATATCGAAATTCTGTGCGTAGCGATCCAACTTGCCTGTGCAGGTGAAATAAAAGAGAATGTAGCCCTTATCTTGAAAAACAAAGGATCCCTACTTTCCTGGTACCACTGCAATAAAATATTTTATTCAGCTCAACACAGGATTTTTTCAGCAGGCTGGTGTTTAGTATTTTTTTATATTTTATAGATGACAGCAGGGGTTCGAATGTAACGATATTATTCATTATTTACGTATTCAATATGTGAGAGAAAGCGTTGAAGTAAGGTTGAGAGTTTTGAAGTAGAGTTACACCAGAAATTTATAAAATGGGAAATGAGGACTCATGCGCACGCATCTTTAGCTACGTTCCTTATATTTGTTTACAACAGATGGTGTCACTATACCAACAATGAGCAATAGTTGTTTTCCCATCGAATCTGCTTTTAATATGCATGTTGCATGGAGGGTATTTGTGAATTATCAAGCATTGAGTGCTCTTTCACCCATTTTTTTTTGTTTCCGAAGAAGGAAGAGATTCTCTGATTGTGTAATAAACCACCCCAGGATCGTCTTGACACACGGGCCTACCAGGCATGGTCCGGGTGCGGGGCCTTCTCGAGTGCATATGGGCACAACACGAGCTACGATGCATAGTAGATGCCGCTTGGGTAATGCCTCATTTTTCCTCGCGGAAACTGGCAAAGGCCAAATAATTTTAGGGCCTTCCAATTAGGGCTTTATCCCCCCTCCCTCCCCAAGACGTGGATTGGTTGTTTGTCGCCTGCAGGATGTATAAATTCGACAAATTCTAACCCATTTTGCTTGACTACTCGTTCCTCTAAATTAGCTACCCTGGATTGTGGCCTACTTAGTACCCGCCCCCCCCCCTTCCCACATCGTAAATATGCCTCCGTGTCTTACTCTTTTGGTCGTTCACATGCTTTCACGCCCTCTAGGCCACTGTTTTCGTTCCTCGCTTACCTGCCAATCATTGTTTTGGTCACTCGCATACAAGTGCACTTTCTAGGTCAAAGTTTTTCGCGGAACCTTTGATAGTTATAAAGCTGTTCTGCGGAACCCTTGATGATAATAAGACTGTTCTACTAAACTCATACAAAGTTTTGAATATTTATCCAAAAGAGCGTCCTTGCTGCCAATCATAGCCCCAGAGCAAAATGAAAGAGGGCTTATGCCTCACCGCTTAATTAATATATTTATTATCATAAATCATTGCGCTAGATCTTATCGTGAACGCCCCTATGCAAATGAGCCCCCCCCCCCCGCCGTGCCGTGCCCAGGTGGGATTCGAAGATGACTCTGGGTGTCCCGTAAAGTGAACATAAATTCGGCAATTCAAGAATCCTCACTTCTAGTGGATGAAAAATTTCCGAAACAACATCGTTTTAACAATTAATAATTTCCTACTGAAATGTAAAATGAAATTTATGAGCTTCTGGTTCGAAGGAAAAATATAATACAGTATTACTATTGATAAGTTGGTTAGTCATCCTAGAGAGTGATTTGGATTTCTTTTAAACGACACTATCTCATAAAAATAAAGAACAGCTTGGCGAGTATCAGGAACAAAAGAATGAAAGTTATCATCTTTGAAAGAATTTCTCCAGATTTCGGGATTTTTAAAAGTTTGGTTGCATTTGATCCCGCGGAACCCGAAAAAGCTGTCACGGAACCACACGGTCCCTCGTTATAGCAGTTAGAAACCCATGCTCCATATAATCACAGAGAATTTTGAATTGGTTTATCCCCGTTCTATTTGACGGCCATACCTGACAGCGGAGCAAATCCAGTATTCCACATTATACGATTATTCCATTATCCCTACATTACGTATGTACGAGCTTTCATAAAATAAATGACGAACCAAAAATAGACACGTAATTTGTATACTTTCTGTAATTGAAAGTATATTTTTATCACCAACGGTTGAACAAATAAAGGGTGTATAATAGGATAATAAGGATGTGACTTTACAACTCTCTATTGCTGATAATACGACAATAACAAATTCAATTACAATTTTCTAAGAAATAACATTGAAAAAAAAAAGGATGAATGGACGATATTATACACAAGACAGATGATGCGTAGTACGTAGCAATCACATATCGTCACCGAATACAATAGCCGTGACGAAATATACAACTACATACAAGACTAATTCCGTATGTGAGCTGCCTGGATAAAAATATAAGTATAAAATGCATGAGAGTGTGTTTTTTATGTATAGCTGTACGTACTATCATCCCACGCAATTTCGTTCTGAATGGTGTGTTCTTGGGTCACCCTACCCTTTTCCGTTCATTTCATTCATGGATTTCGTAGTGTGTGGTGGGGGATGAGCCGATCAATGAAATGTAGGCGGGGCCTCGTGGAGATGTCCGCGCTGTCCCACCCGCAACCCACCACAGTGCTATAGCAACGACAGACCGGCACTGCTGCCGATTCATTCACTCATTCATTCGTTCGTGCCCTTCACTTACTCTACACTTACATCAGGCCAACACACAACCATCACCACACGCACACGACCCCCGGCACCACTTCATTCTAACATGCTCGATTCCTTCCCCCCCCCCCATACTCATCCATTACACCATCCCCTACCCCCTTTCGACTGTGAGCAAGCAGAGTAAGTACTGAGTGCAGGACAATGTTGTAAGAGACTTCCATTGACGAAATGGATCCAAAAGTACAATTCGGTGTTCTCTACAAATACGAAAACATCGGATTCCATCGGAACAACGTAAGTCACTTTATATATACAATATATCCCGAGAGTACATCAAAAAATTTTCTAATTTCAAATTTAAACCTAATATATTAATTCTATTAGAAAATTTTGGATCTACGATTAATAGAATTTTTTTCCCCACAAAGAAACCCCAAATCTAATTTATGTAATGTAGTAAAAGTTCAAATCCACAAATGCCTACTTTTTCTTAATTTTTTGTACCCTTAATTTAACCAAATAGGCTACGTCAGTATAAAACCATATTAAACCCAGTAAAATTTAAAATCAGTGGGAAATTATTGAATTCTTCCAACGTAAAATTTTAATTTTATCGAGACAAAGCTTTACTCATATAAATATTTACTTTTCAAATTATAAGAAAGCAATATTATACTCAAAAAAATTAAAAAATTAAACTTTGTGAAAAATAACTTAATTTAAAAATTATTTTTCTATTAGTTCAACAATAAAAATTTGACTTACGACCGCAATTTTTTATGTTACAGAAATGGAAAAATATAGATTTAAAATAAAATATTTTCAAAATAAATTTATCAATTTCATTTCACATTTTTTCCGCTTCAGTTTTGTTATAAGCATAACAAAAATATGTTCTCGGACTAATGATTCATTCTTATATATTAAGAAGACTATTCAAATAAAAATTCAATTGAATTTTTTTATCATATTACATGTTTGTACTCTCCACAAATTTTTTTAATTTCAAACTAAACTGTAATTCCACGGAAATATTTTATATCTACTATTAATACGATTCCTACCATAAAAAAAATCGTAAATTTATTTCATGTAATAAGGCAAAAATTCAAATCCATGAATACCAATTTTTTTTAATATTTTGTACTCTTAATATTTAACCAAATACTTCAGTATAAAACCATTCATGAAAAATAATATAAATTTTAAAAAAAAACGTAGACAAAAAACAATAGAAAAAAACAATGTTCAGAAAATATATATTCTCATAAAAAATTGTTCAAATTGAATTTTTATTTGAAGCCTTATCTTATGATAAATGAATGAATATAGTACGAGAAAAAAAGTTTTGATTATGTTAATAATGAAATAAATGAGCAAAAAATTAACAAAATAATATATTCATAATAAAAATATTTTATTTCAAATTTATATTTTTATCATTAAAAAATTTTGGTCATTAGAAATATTTTCTTCGTTGAATTAATAGTAAAATATTTTTTTCCACTAAGTAGTTTTAATAATTTCTCATATTTTTTTTAATTAATTTTTAATCAGTTAAAAAAATTATCGAATGCTTTCAACGTAAAATTTAATTCTATCAAAACAAATAATTTTTACTTTTATAAATATTTACCTTCAAAATCACAAAAATAAATATTAAACACCAAAAAACCAAAAATATATATATATTATTAAAAGTAATTTTATTTCTTTATTAATTCAACGAAGAAAATATGACTAATGACCATAATTTTTTGTATAGAAATATAAACTAAAAAATATATTTTTTATAAGGAATCTATTATTTTTGTTGAATTTTCTTTTTTTATTTGAAACTATATTGAAATTTTGTTTAAGCACTATAGTCTCATTCTTTTATTTCAAGATGAGGCTTCAAATAAAATTTAATTGAAACATTATTTTATGAGAATGTAATTTTTCGGAGAATAATTGAGTTAATTTCTATTTTTTTTTTGTAAATTTTTTTTTAACTTACACTATTTCATAGTTGTTTTATTGAAGTAAAATCTCAGCAATCATGACTAAATCAATATTATGAGTTTGATAAACTTTGTTATTTTTAAGAGAATTCAGAAAAATCAGTGACGATTTTGTTCTTTTTTTAATTGTGATAATATTCAGATGAGATTAAAATAATGAATTTAATGGAAAATACAAGAACAAAAGTTCACGTGTTAGTCTTCATTTAGGATTTTGCTTCTCTTCGAACGAAACATTTATTATTCTCTCGGAATATTGATAAAAGAGAGTATTTCAATAGCCATGACGTAATCGTTATTCTCTAGCCTGAAAGTCTGTTATTACTGTATTTAGTTTTCGTTACTTCCTGGAAATGGGATAACCAATAAAAAAGCTTGTAGGAAAAAGTAGCAGGAAAAATTACAAAAATAAAAAATGTCTTTCTCTTCCCTCTTATAATCCATTTTTCATTCATATTTCACATCTCTTACGGCGTACACGTGAAATGATGGTAAGTCATGTTGAAGCTCCGCAAATGGCCGTGAGGGGTTTCTCAATTTTGATTCTGTTTCTACGTATGTCATATTTAAGTTGTAGATAAAACTAAAGAATTTGTGATGGCTCTAAAGTAGCATCTATAAAGATATTCAACCACGTGTTGCACATACTTAATGTTTCCAGAAATAAATTTGGCTTTTTTTTCTTAATTCTCATTGAAAGAAAAATGTACTTATCAAAAACTATAGTTTTTTACGTATGTATAAAAAAAATACGGACTAGTGTTATTCATACGGAGTAATGTTAACCGAAAATATAATTTTGAAGAGTAATTTCATTCGTCTCCAAAATTTTAAGGGGTATTTTTTTCATCAGTGACAGATAACTGTATTAAAAAAAATTACCTGAAATTTTTAGTATTTTCACCCCTCAACAAGATTTGGAGGAGTAAAACTGAATTTTGATGTGTGAATTATGCATATAGATGCGTATTCGTGGAATTCTTGTTGTTTCCAATTAAGGAGAATTTGTTCAAAAGGGAGTATTTCCACATTTACTAAATTTAAAGTAAATCCTCTTCAAACTGAGCCAAAACTTCATTAAAAAATATATGATTGAATTATATATATATTGTGTATCGAAATGCTCTTAAAAAGCAAAAATAATAATTAATTAATTTTGATCGATGTTTTTATTACGACCATTTGGGTTACTTTCAAGTCTAAACTTGAAAAAAGATTTAACCATTTAAGACATAAACCATTTATGAAACCATTAAAAAATGAAGGTATACATATGTGTACCTCTGGAGTGAAGAGGGTATTCCACCGGAATGAACTGCTTCACAAAAGTGGAAACAGCCCAACGGGTGACATATACGACAGTAGAAGAATATTTAAATTCTATTGAAGTGGAAATTGAATGAAAAAATAAATTTCTATAAGTGAAATGTGAATTTTTAAAATGTAAAGAAATGTTCCCTTTCAAAATAAGCTCTTCTCATTTGTTTCCAAATTTTTTTATTAAATTTTTTTCTGAATTATTAAATTATTTTTTCTACGTTCTTTTCGATTTTGATAATGTTGATTTCGGTCTGTTCTGTTCTTATTTGAGTTGACTTCGAAGTATAAACTAATAACTCCCGTATATTTATTTGAAAATTGATTCACTTCAAAGCTTATGTTTTTTCATATTTCTGATACAGATAAAAGAGAATTACAAAATAGTTTTTCTCTTAAGTAGACAATATCAAGACACGTGTTGCATACTTTCTGCTTTCAGAAATAAATTTCACGATTTATCTCCATATTCCTATTCAAAAAACATGGTATTTCTCCGAAAATAAGAGCTTTCACATATGTAAAAAGATTATTTTGAATATGTGACACGTTTCTGTTGCTTCCAATTGTTTCCATTTATTTTCTATTGTTTTAAATTTTGATATCGATGTCATAGGATTTTGAAGTGAACTAGAAACTCTCAAATGTATTTGAAAATTGGTAAACTATTCATAATTTATTCGTATTACGTCGTTGTGAATAAAGAAATCATCAATTGTGCGCATGCGTGCGTAGATTTTCCCTTTCTGTTTTTTTTTTTTTTTGGTTTTTTTTATCTTTACATCGGTTCTTCTATGTCTTATTCTGTTGGTTTTTATCCATCATCTATCGTTTAGAAATAAATATGCAACCAATATACAGTATAAGCTCGAGTTCTCTCCCTAAATATTTCAGATTTTGTTATTACTGAATTATAAATGAAAAATATATCAAACATTTAATCAATAAACGTTATTACGTTGCATAATTACTAATTATCATTGAAGTCATGTTCGAAGTTTTCTTGTTATTTAAAAATTTATTTTAAAAAACAAATTATTATTTTTTTCTTCTTTTTTCTTTGTGAAGTTATTTAATAAAGTATTCAGACCGGATTTAAGTAAATTTGAAATGTGATTTTTTTTCTAAATTTTTTACATCGATATATTTATGCATTTTTAAATAACTATGAACCTTAACTCCAAAGTGTGAGAGTGGGGCAGCAGAGTAGAAAAATTTAAAGATAAATCAATCTATGAAAATAGAAAACATTGAATATTTTATTTTAACTTCAATTTCTTAACTGAGCGTTATTTTATCAGTTCTATTAATTTATTATCAAAATTATACATCTTAATACTATGCATATAAAATGCACACCAAACAACTAAATTTATTTTTCGCTTGTAAACCACGAAATGAATAAGCCCAAACGCAGCACAATATTCATCAAAGAATTTAGATTATGCATAAACAAAATATTTTAAAATCTTCATCGATTTATTTTGTGTTTTAACTGAAGAAATTAAATTTATTTGTTTTAATATAACTTGAAACTAAGAAATTTCATTTTATTTGGAAATAATTAAAAATTGTTTTAATAATTTTCTGAAGACTTTTATTTATCATTTTTGAACTCTGATCTCATTGGAAAATAATTGTTGAATTGAAGTTTCAAGTTTGAGGCCTTATAAATTTTATTTATTTAATTTTTTTTCTTGTTAGCACCAACAGCATTTATATAGTAAAAATGATGATTTATTAAAAATATGTTATAAAATTTAGAATTTAGTCGACGATAAACAACGATAAATCTAATAAATTTGCATCTTACTCATGATTTTTCTTTTCATTATTATTCGAGATAATTACATTATCGTTTATAATTATGAGTCACTTTGAAGCGCATGATTATGATTATAGTCATCACTTTCAATATTAACTGTATCTTTTTATTCTAATGTTAGAGATTCTAATAATCACATAATAATATGAAAAGTTTAAATATATGAGAGAAAAATTCAGTTGTAATTACATTTAAATATGAAGAGAATGTGTTGAATTCACATCGACACTTGATACGAAATAATTGAATTTATAATTGGATCCAAAATGATATTATAAATGGAATTAAATTTTTTTTTTAATTAAGTGCCTTCCCGGAAACTTCAGATCCGTAATTGAAATAGCTTCAAAAGTTTTAGATGAACTTCGGAAGCCGATAGATAAGTAATGGTAATGATAAGTGATAAATTGATATAAGATAGTGATAAGTTGGTAAACCCTTCACACAGGCATCATGTTTGTCTTCGATCAACTATAATCAGTTCACCTCCTCAAAAAAAAATGTTTAGACGCAAATTTTGCAAAACATAGACACGGTAAAATCATTTTATATGGAGATATAAAAGCAAGGAAAATTTTACCTATGTTTTGCTCATGGGATTGTCTCAACGAGTAGGGGGGTGGTTCGAGACCAAAATTTTCACTCGTGTGGGACATAGTTTCGGTGCCCTTTCAAATAAGCCACACCAATGGATTTCATCCAGAAAACTCGCAGATGTGTTTACCAGATATAGATAATATGCATAAAAAATAGTTTTCTCTGCGATCCTACCATCCACTACATTCGTAGTTCAAATTTTACAAACTAAACATTGTTAGTTCTGCAATGACTTTTTTCCTTTTTTTCTGATTTGGCACCCTTCCTATAGTGGCGTCCCGTGTGGCAGCATGGGTAGCACAGACCTAGATCCGCCCTTGGTTCAGAGGTCCAAACGTTTTCGGATCCCCCTTTTCCAACATCAGCGAAAAATTCATTTTTGCCGTGAAACAAATAATATTTCGGGGTTAGGGGAAGTTTGAATGGCCTTCACCTTTTTCTTTAAACATCTATTGCACAATTATAGACGTATAGTGATAGACGAGAGAAGTGATCGATCAAAAATCGCTGAGCATGAATTTCGAAAAGCTAGAGACGCTTCGATCAATCAATGATGGATTGTTTCATTGTCCTGCGTGTCATCTAAAGACAGAGGACAAAATGGATGTCTGGGGTAAGGGGGGGGGGAATAAAATTGAATAGGGGGTGGAGTACGACGATGCGGAAGTGACGTCATTGGTCAGATCAGATTTATGAATGGCTCTGAATCCGGCGGAAGTAACGACAGCGCAATCGATTGCCTCTATCTGTATGTGTGTGTGTTTTACCTGGTTACCTCTTTTCCTTTCAACAGATTGTTGTTGATACAACTGACATCAAAATCAGTCTAACCCATTTAGGCACCATAATAAGTAGTTACTTTACTACCTTTTGAATCGCTTTCCGTCTGTATCCATGGGACCGGGATGTTTACCTTCATCTGAATAAATATTCGAACACCATCCATAACGATAACGACATAATTTCAAAGAACTAGCTGTACACAAATACGCTCGTACACAACAAGAACAACCACTAACTCGGAAGCATAGGCGTAAACTTATATTAAGCTCATGGGCTCCCAATCTCTCCCAATGTTTGTCACCATCTATATAGTACAAAATATTGGGTACATGCCCCTCCCCTATCAAAGCTTTCCAATATTTTCAAAAACTTTTATGCCTGTGTTGCTCGAAAATTATTCAAATTTTATAAATTTCACTTTTCTTGGGAATCTCATAAACTAATCAATAACACTAGCTTTGTATGGCGCTCAACTTCTATTTTGATTCATGCATATACAGTAAACACCGCTTATTGAAATCACGAACAATGTTAACATTCGGGCATTATCACTTTTTCACAGAACGGAACCGACCAATATCATAACATGGGAAAAACTTCGTTTATAGTTTTCAGGACTTACGATAACTTCAGCAATTTCTTTTTCGTCGAAATTTTTCTTTTTTGCGAATTCTAAAGGTAAGGTTTAACGGAACTTATTTTTTCCCAGTAAGTAATTGTTATCAAGCTGCAAGGCTATACAGGGTGAAACTAAACTGATTGTTGGAACTGTAAGGGGGAAGTTGTTTAGAACTCGCCAAAACAACTTTCACCATACAATGTGAGGTTGGAAAGCAAGCGGCAAGAGGGCGCTTTGTCTACAGTTGTTGCCTTTCGTCGAACCCGAGAATCATAGTTGTACAGAAAGAACCAAAAGTTCGAAGACGAAAAATTCATAGAAATTGAACAGGTTGTCGTGGGGTTGTGTTTGCGATAAAGTTCATGTGATAAGTTCGGATTTTATTACGCAACAAAAATGTTGCTGGCAGGTAGCACTGGCTCTGTCATCTTCAGGTTAAATTTAAAAATGAAACAATAGTGAATAACTTCTTTCATGTTCACACAATATTTCATAAAATCAAGTTCCCCACCCAAGAAAGTAAAAGCCCACGAATTTATACAGTGTACTTGGCAAACAGGAGACATAGCATTTTACTAGAGAACCATTGATCTTAGAGGTATACTTTCAATTAGAAAAGATTTGCAAATAACGTGTAGTACTCAGATATGTCATTCATGTTTCAAGGGAGGTTGTACAGTTATTGAAAGAAAAAAAAATTAACTTCTCATACTCTCTTCCCGTGTGACCCAAAACCCAATTCGAAAGTTGCTACCCTGTCTCTCCTGATGCCAACAAAAAATAATTCACGTTTCTGAGTGCAACATTCGCTGAGATATTTGAATTCGAAAAATGGAGGAAAGTTGGGAAAAAACAGCTCTGCATGCGGAAAGTTTTGTTTATGAGCAACTGTTTTTAAAAGTACTTCTATCGCTCTTTCGAAGAAATATCCCTTATAGGTGGGAATTCTGAGCTATTTTTTTTATTGTGAATTGAAATCCGAATTCTTGATGAATTTTGCTACAAGCCGTAAGTAAAATCATATCCCGGCTTGACTAACGTCACTGATTCGTTCTTAGACTTACGACGTAAGTAGAAGTACATTTTTCATGTGGTATATTGTAGAAATAATGAAGCATCTAACAAGGAAATGGTCCAAAGGTGTCATCTTCAAAAAATTTAAGTCTATTCATCTTACCCAGAAACTCATAAAAACCAAAAATTAGCGGCGGAATGCAATTATTAAAGCTATCAAAGATTATTTAAAATGGCAACAGTTGGCTACTCATCATCTCTCGCGCTTTTTGGCGATATCTATAAAAAACTTCTTTTCCCTCTTTTCTCCAGCTTTTTCCCCCCTAGAAACTAGTTGTTTCTCTCTTTCTCTGTCGGTGCTGCATCTAATCTTGTGTTGTATGAATGGCGTCGCTTCTAGACTTAAGTGTTACGGTATTTTCAATTTCATTCTTAGCCTCTATTGAAGTTCAAGATATTAATATTTGCAATTTTTTTGTGTGATATTTTTGTGCATATTCAAATGAGTAGAACAAGTGGTATTTTTTTTTCGAAACTTTTGAGGACCAAACCTTTGGGCTCTTTCCTCTCTTGTAAGTTTCAAAATCTCTAATGACCATATTGCATTTAACGAAAAACATCATTATTCTTGACAAAAAATTCCCAATGCTAATGTGAAATATTATCGATTATGCTGATATTTCCAAAAAATTGTCTTTGAATGAGGGTATCCGAAAGTGAAATTTTGCAAATCTGCAGTGGATTAAAATTCATTTCACGAAAAACAAGAAAGGGTAAAACATGGAAAATATGTTATATAAATTTCTGTATCTATAGTCATAACATTAATACAATTTACAATCAACAAAATTACATTAAGCCACAAAAATTATTATTCATGTACGATAAGACTAACGCTTGCACGATTCGAGTTTTAGATTTATTTAGATTACGTTAACCTATTACTTACCATTGTCCCTTTTTTCTGGGAAGTTTGTTTTTATTTCTAATTCAAGCAGTGGAAGTTTTAGTTTTAATTGTACCTAAATTTTGAAGTGACACAGCTATAAACATTACAAACTCAATAAAAATATTCTAAACATTTTAATAAATAATAATTAATTAATAAATAATTAATAATTTTAATTTATTAAAACATTTTTTCTTTCACATTTCATTCATGTTATCACTTTTATGGGGTTTTTTTTTTTTTTTTTGAAGTTGAATAATAGAGGTTTGGCATATATATGATGGGTTAAGATTACGATTTCGAGTAAGCATCGTCGGAGAAATAGGAATGTCCCGTCAAATTATGGCCAAATCGTGACCCTGTTTTTTTATTTATTCTTCTCTGATGCGACTCTCGTGGGTAAACATTTATTTTCTTTGAACGTGATGTAAGAACCTTTCGTGCTTTGCTTAAATTGCTATCTAATTGAAGAGAAAAAGAATCATTTTTAGGACGTTTTAGGACGAGACGACGTAACTGCGGGGTAACTCAAGTCGGGGTTTTTCGGTACTCGTACGATTACTTGTTCAATTTTTATGAATTTTTAAAAAGTCTAGTAATTTTTGATTCAACCTATAAGTATATTTTTCGCTTGATGAGATAAGATAGCTGCCATAACAGTAACAAATATGCAAAAAATACGCAGCGTTAAACAAAAACACAAGAACGTTGTCCAAACAAAGACAACGCTTTCTCGGCCTTTATGAACAACCCAAGGACCAGTTAAAAGTCTGAAACATTTCGATGGACCACCATTTTATAGAATAAGTGGTGTGAACATATGGTCCGTGTTTTACGGGACGTTATTGCATTTTTGATTGGACCGACTTTTTTATCGCCCTCGTCCCGTTTTTCCAACAGAGCTTATTTGAATGTGTTATCTTCACTAAAATTGTAAAAAGATGATTTTTATAACTTATAAACTATGTGTTAGTAATCAAGAATATGACTATAAATATTCATCTTATATTTGATTGGTCATGTTGAACGTCTTTTTCCGGGAACTATTATTGGTGGCTTTTCAGCAATTTTAGCAATAACTGGTGACTTTGCCAACATATGGCAAAATTTTTTGATGACAAGTAGAGGTGTTTCTTGTTTGTTTTTTTTTTAATTCCAGTGATCTCAATGTTCCGTATTTTTCTCAATGAAATGTGACCATCCGGTTGCAAGATGTTTTTGTGAAATAAATTTTGTTTACTGTGATTTTCAATAGCCCTTAATTTCAGAAATTTCAGAAACAATAATAAATTTTATTGGGAATTGATCATATATCACGTATTTGGATCGCTTAAATACGCTCACCCGTTGTTATGAGGGTCCAACTTTTTATTTGAACCTAAAAAAGTTATAACTACTGCAGTATCAGTTTCACAATCAGATAGTTTTCCATTGAATTAGAATCGAATTATCAAGTTCGCCTTCGGACCAGCTGTTTCTATCGCCGCGAACTACAGGTTGAGAAGCGATAACATGTCAGCGTTTCTCAACCTATTGCCCGTGAAGATGGCATAGGTGGTCCGCAGGCAGACTTGATAATTCGATTCTAACTTAATGAAATATTGCCCAATTGTTGTAATTGATATTACTAATATCCATATGGGTTGAAGTAGAAATTGCAACTTCTTACTTAAGTTCATCATACTTTAACAAAGAAAAGCGAGAAATTGTGATCCTAAATATGGAATATCACTGATTGTAGCAAAAGATGTAATTTATGACAAAATTCCTGATTTCTGCGAAAATTGGTGAACGGTGGGGGAAATAAACGACTGCTACAATCGCAGTAAATAAAAATATATTCGACGAAAAACACATTCATATGAATAGAATAGACCATATTTCGTGTTGACCACATCGTGTTGTATGTCTGCCTGCTCTCTGTGGAGAGACTTTTTAAAACTCAAAAACTAAAAAGACTTTTAAAACCTTAACTTTATGGTGGCATTCACGCCATAAAGCTGGAAAACAGCAGACCAACTTCAGCCAACACCATTTATAGCACATGGCCTCCGCGCGAAGCTCGTGACGTCACTGAAGAAGGTCATCTCACCCATAGGCATCGGATATACCACAAAAAAAGAGTAAAGATGGCGCACAACTCGTCCTGCTATACCCAATGGCTATAGGTGAGATTACCTTCTTCACTGACGTCACGAGCTTCACGAAGAGGCCTGCTGCTATAGATGGTGTTGCTTCAGCCGAACATCCTTGTGCGTCAACGGGGTTCGAACCTGAATCCTCGTGATGAGAGTCTAGCACGATATCCACACGACCGAGCAGCTGCCCGGCCTATGTAATAAAAAAAAGTCACTGATAGGTGTGAATGATATATCCGAGAATATGATGGTTGAGTAAGCTAGATCGAAATTTTTTTCAGTTTAAAAAAATGAAAATGCTCATTATTTTCGACAATTGCACTGCTCATTCGCAAATAATAGATATTTCGATAAGCTATGCTTTCTTTTTTTTCATTCTAATTCCAGATCAATCAAAAACTGTATTGTACGAAGCCAAATCTCCTTGCTGTAATCAAATGAGTACAGTGGGTACAGATGGGTTAAGGCAGAGGCGCTGACAGGAAAGAAACAATTGGAGAGGGTTAAAAATTGCTGGTCGTCCCGTATATACGAGACTCTAGAGCAGTGACTCCCAACGTGGGCGTTAGCGACCCCTTGGGGGCGGTGGTAAGTTCTAGGGGGGGGGGCGGTAGAAGCTATGAGCATAACATGGGATCCTATGGATTATATTGCGTTGGGGGGCAATGTGAGAAAAAAAATTCCTGAAGAAGGGGGCGATGGGACAAAAAAGGTTGGGAACAGTGCTCTAGCGCGTACGCAGGAGAGGGAAGGGCGGGGTCAGCCCCCTTTTACAAAAGTCACAAAACTTATTGGGGAGGCTCAAATGACCTCAGGCCCTAGGTTTCGGCTCCTATGGGTTAAGGTAGGGTGGCCAGATGTCCCAGTTTTTCACTTCACGAAAAATTCTCTCGGGGAGCCTATTGGTCCCGGTTTGTCTTTGCGCAATCAAAGATCGAATCCTATATATGTGCATGTCTTTATTAAATAAAACATTCGGAAATTACGACAAATGCATTGCCAGTCGAGACTTATAGAAAACCTAGAGTTGGAGGCTTCAAGAGTCTAGACCTCTAGACTGTCTTCAGTACGTAAATTTAATTACTTTATTTTATTTTTGTTCTCTGAGAGCCAATATAGAGAGCGTTAGCATTTTCAATGAAAGTATAAACCTCAAAAATTCTGCACGAATGTTATAGCTTCATGAAATTATCTTTTGAAATTATAAAAAAAATGTCGCGCAAAAAAAATTATTCCTGTTTGTGCACTAATTAAAAGTTTTGGGTGAACCCCCTCCCCCTTTCCACGGTGTACGCCTTTCCATCCCGTATATACGAGACGTCTGACAGTCATAGCCTTATCCTGATGTTTTACCCATTTTGGCATCGTTGTGTAGAAGCAGTGCGGTAATACTTTCGTAGTACATTATAAGTTTGCAATTTTATATTGCAATGTCCCCCCCTCCCCCCCCCAAAGAAGGGTTTCTAAAATTTCCCGATTTTTATTAATGGATTCCGTGTTTTGTCCCGGTTTTCAATTAGGAATTCTCTTGATTTGTCTCGGTTTCTCTGGTACTTCATCTTGCAACCCTAGATTAAGAGTGTTTCACCCCCCCCCCCCGTCTACTTAAAAAAATAATTCAGTATTTATATAACACTAAATTATTATGTTATATTTTGTGTCGTAATTAATGCTTCTGTCTTTTTTGGTTTTACGCACGCATTCATTCAATTGGTTCAGTTGGTTTATCCGTCGGGTGCTGGAGCCGGATCCGGAAGCGACACTTCAACCAACGGTTGGGTCGAAGAGGAAATGGTGGGAATCATACCTCCGGGTGGTGATCCCAGGTAAGAAATGATTATTTATCTCACACGTGAATGGTAAACACGGTAATCGCTCAATTTTTTTTCTTCTATACTATATTTGAAATGATCAGAATTTTATTTCGCAAATACAGGTATCCCTCGTTTGACGTGATTAGTTAGTTACACAAAATGACCGCGTAAGACGAAATTACGTAGAGCGAGTTGAATTTAACATGGGTAGGATATCGATAGGTGGAGTTTCTTCACAAGGATAAACTCCCAGTGGGTGAATAATATTTTGTGCGTAATTTAACTTAATCATTATACACATAAATCTTGCCAATTTGCTCTTGATGAATGAATTTAATTGAAAAAAATTTACAGGGTGGTCATAAAATAACTTAGCCGATATCCGGGTCCCTAGGGGCCGCAAAAATAAACGAAATTTTAATGAAATTTGAGATAGGTGTTCCAGAATATGCGCTCAAGGATGTGAAAAAGGAAAACCCGATACCCTAGCAATTGCGGTTACGGTCGCAACGAAAAAATTTCGAAAAATTCGAATGGCAACACCCACTTGCAAAATGATCAGCGTATCAAACAAAAAAAAAAAAAAAATAGCATAAAAAATTTTATCCTGAATTAAACCCGACACTATATCATGCCCATGTGCATTTGCTACATTGTCATATGTTTATAATTTATTGAAATACTGTATAACTTTTTGACACCTTGTCATTTTTGACAGGTGTGACTCACTTGTGACAATCATAAAAAAATCCTTGAACAAAAAAAAGTGACAAAATTGATTTAATAAAAAAATGAAGTATTGATCCACAATATTTGATCGGACAAAAAATTGGTGTCATATTACACATAAAATTCAAGATATTATTACGCATATCCTTTTCTTTCTCTGAATTCCTAAGCAGTCATTAGAAATACAAAAAAAAGAGGAAGCAAAAGTCGCCAGCTGAGAAAAATTCGTAGAAATTGATGGCGTCATGGAGGATGTACTGTGTACACACATTTGATTGGTTGAGGGGTATTGGTGCACGATCTTGGCTTCCCTATGGGAAAAATTTCTTTCCTTTACGGAACATTTAAAAAATTTTCTATTCACTTTATTTATAGGCATTCTCAATTTATTTTTCTCAAATACAGTACTAAATATGGATATTTCTACACAATTTAACACGAACATTTAGGATTATATAATTGATCTTTATTTTTTCTTGAATTTTAACTTCAACAACATACAACTTTTTCGAAAATCAGCAAAATTTACCCATATTTTGTGTCATAAAAATTTTCCTAAATAATTTTAATGAAAAATCCTCGTGTTAAAGTTTGTAATACCATAGTATTGAGAGACACGAAGTTTCAAGACATTTGAATGAGTGGTGAACAAAAAAAAAATTCCTCATCTTTTTGTGACAAAAAAACTTGGTTTTGAGAGAAGAACATTTTAGTGAAAAACATTGGCACGTCTTTGGCGCTGCATGCCAGCAGTTTATATTGAAATATTTTTAAAATATTTCTAGTACAAAATAGAGCAAAAACTTGAACACGGGCGCAGAAAATTTTATAGTTCACTCTTTTGCGAAAAAAAAAAAAAAAAACACGAAGCATCCCTAAAAAAAAGTAATCCGATCATCTCGAAATTTCGCGTGCAAATTCCTTTATACTAAGCATATGCAAATAATTAAATTTTCAAGGCCCGTGAATGTTAACTTCGGTCATGGCGTGCGTTTCTACTGTGCAACTAGCATTGCATAAAACAGGTAACAATTGCGGAACGGTTTATCTTGTCAGCGCTGCAGTTCCCTGGAGAAACAACCAATAATGCTGTTACGACGTTGTCGAAGACCTTATAGTCAACCGGACGACTTCAAACGTGGTCGCATAGGCGGGTTGCATGAAGCTGGCTGGTCATACCGAGCAATGGGCCGCCATCTGCACCGTACGGACAAGGCTGCGCAAAGGCTGCTGTGCCGGCAGCAATGGTTGCTGTAAAGAACTCATATCGGTGGAATGAAGGCTCTGAAAGTCCAAAGTGTATGAATGCGAGGCAAGATTGATGATTGTGCTACAGTCTCGAACCGCCCCAAACGCATCATTATCCGCTATCCAACGTGTTACAGCCTCTTCCATACCATCGTTGTACCTTCCCCCATCTCACGGTGCTTGGCTGAAGCGGGATTTAAACTCACAGCGGCCTTTGAGACATCTGCCTTTAACCCCACAACATCGCAGAGTCGTCTAGAGCAGGGCCGTAACTAGAGAGGGGCAGAAGGGACAATTGCCCTGGGCGGCAAAATTTACAGGGCGGCAATTTTACGTGGAGACAAAGAAAACCATAATAAAACTATTGAATTTTAAAGTTGTAGGGGAGACAAAATCATGTTTGCCCCGGGTGGTTTCAGATGTGTATATGCCTTTACAATGGTTTGTCACTTCTTCAATGCTGCCAGTATATATGTATAATAGTTTATGCCTTTATAATGGCTTGCCACATTTTCAATCCTCCCAGTAATGAGGTTTTTTGGATAGACGTCATGAAATCATTATCGGCATCACTTTGAGGGTCAGGCAAAGGATGATCCACATAGAAATCAGTGTTAAAATTGCAGATTTTACTGTAGAAATTTAATGTGGGGTTTTCTGCCACATCTCAATAATTTAAAAAATTGTATTGAATTCCCGATTTTTGAAATACTGAGTTCGCTTAGAGATATACATACGAAGCCGAGAAAAAGAGAGAGAGAGAGAAAACTAAATAAGAAATAATGAGCCGGACCTACTTTTGAGTTTGATATCCATACAATAACATTGATTTCAACCGTTTATTTATATCTTTTGAAGTATGGAAATTAATGTCTCCATATTGTCTTCTAATAATCAATTGCATAAATTCATATAGTTTAGGATGTTTTAAAATTAATTATGGGCCCATAACAAGAAATTCGAAGCTTTAATTAAGCATTTTTTGAAGCAGAAACAGGCGGATGGATAATTTGAAGTTCGGGGGGAAATGAAATACTTAGCGCCCCTTAAAAAAGGAAAAAAGTATAGTGTATTTCAAAAACAATCACCCGATTTGAAATTCGTATATTACGAAAAATATTGAACAAACACACATAGACACTTAAGATTAATTTTATATTACATGGTTAATCATAAAGTTTCTGTACATACCAAGTTGAAGGTGATCAATACATCCACCTGGAGATGCACGGCAAATATATATACGGTAGTCAAATTCGTCCTAAACTTTTGCGAGCATGTTTGCATCCATTGCTTCCACGACTGCTGTTATGCGCATCTTCAGTTCGGCTAATGTAGTTGGAAGGGAAGGTACATAAACGCAGTCTTGTGTAAACCCCACAACAAGAAATCTCACACTGTGAGGTCCGGCGATCTTTGAGGCCAGTGATGTTTAACTGAATCGTCAGGTCCCGTTCGGCCGATCCATCGTTTAGGAATGCGATTGTTCACAAATTTTCGAACGTCCAAACTCCAGTGTGGTGGTGCCTCGTCCTACTGGAAAATGAAGTCATCCGAATCGGTTTCTAACTTTGGGAAAAGCTAATCTTGACAAACACGGAAGTGGCGACCGAAGGACGATCGTTAGCGCTACCTGTCGGCAACTGCGTGTGAAACTCGAGATTTCCCTCTTACTACCTATACAGTATTCCATCAAACTATCAAAACGGATTAAAAGCTGAATATAGTTATGATATTTTTTAAATCGGATGATTATTTTTGAAAACCTCCTGTATATTCATGCCTGCGTTTCTTTAAATCTAGATTTGTTTCTTTCATGAGTAGCTCAAGAAGGCGCCATATTGGTTAACCACGATATGTATGTCCCTCAAATAAAGAGGGGGGGGGGGGGCTCGACGAGAGTCGAGACAACCCTCTCCCTCTCGTGTCGTGGGCGGGGCTCGAAGAGAGCCAAAGATGGGGGGCTTTGGGTGCATTGCACCCCCCATCCCACCCTAGGAGCCAGGGCTGGTGGCCCCTGTCGCCGGAGGGCGAATATAAAGGGGCTACAGGTAACCCCTGTCGCCAAGGGCGAATATTGATATCCCACGTGATATCTCGTCGAGATATCACGTGATCCAAAACGCCTCATTGAAGAAACCCCGGGCAGCGTCGGGTATCATAGCTAGTTTCTTATAAAATGGTCTGGATCTATCTCTAGGACAGGGACTCAACCAATGGTCCATAGACCCCCCTACTGCCTGGTGATCCTTGAAAAGGTTTAGAACTTCTGCTCTACAATTTGACTCTATTTATGTAACCTTGACCCTGTTCAGTTTCAGTCGGGCCTTGTATCAACGTACCCACAAATTATTAATTTTCAAATTGTAACTTAAAACAAAATCAAAAGACTTTTTGAAGACGTCGTATCGGAAAATCACCAGAAAATTCAGTAAAATTCACAAATATGCGGATAAATATCGATGAAATTTTTATACAGAGCTATGGCAATTTTTTTACCTTCTCTTAGCAGGCGTATGTTACGGTGAATGTGATAAACCGAGTGGTTATACATAATTGCCGGTCATCGTGAATAATCACAGACCATTTTGAAAAAAATTTAAATTTTACGAACTTACCACATTCATCGGGGATTACATGCATAATCTCCAGCTCGTATTGGTAAATATTATAAACCGTCAATGAATAAAACTACACACTACTTTGACGTGACGTTGGTGGTGATTGTGTTTAAAAATACTGAAAAATGTGAAGAAAAAAATAGCTAACACATTACATTATTCATAATAATTTATGTCTTTATTTTTATATAATACTTATTTTCATTTTCTTTAATTCTGGCAAAATATGTGTAGTGCACCCATCACGTGCGGGATAAACTGATAAGTTGGTTCAACATGAGTGATATTTCCGCATGAGTTCTTCCATATTTATCAAAGTTACCAACTTCATTCGGGAATTATGCATAATCACTGTTAACCCATTAAAGACAACTTTGATTCTTGGAAAGAAAAAAAAAAACACTAAGTGGAACCACTCCCACCATTGGCGAAAAAAAATTTAAGTGTCGAATGTGGGAAAATTTTCTTTCCAACCGGCGTCAATGGGTTAAAAGTGATAAATGTACGAAAATATTTATCAAACTTACAGAGACGATTGGTGATTGTGTGAGGATAAATAACTTATATGCACATTTAACCGATATTATATACCGATTCCACCACAAGATTGAACGTAATACAAAAAAACCAGTGACGTAAATTGAATGTGACGTAGTGAAGTCTTTCTATGCTTTAAATACTGGCCCCGTCAGTACGCACAGTTTACATGCCACAGAAAGCCTCGTCGCTGCCACTGCTGCTGCGCTGGTGCCACTGTATTCTATCCATCAGACCTGACGAGAATAAATTAATCGATCTCACTCAATATTCGAGTTATAAACAACTATATCTCGGAGAAAACATCAGTCGAAAAACAGATTCATCTTTTTAAATCATTTCTAAGTTAATTTGATAGGATTTCTATCTTGATCATGGCGGAAACTATTGAGATGAAGGCCATCGAACCATCAATTCCTGACTGGTGAGTGTTTCTCAACCCCACTCGAATATTTTTCTATTTTTCCCCCATAAATGTTCCTATCCTCTACGATTTCGAGTGCTTCAGTTTGATTTCATTGGAATTGGATAACATGGCAAAAATGAGTGAAGTTTTCTTGAATTTCGGTTTATGAAATTTGATCTATGCTATCGGTATGAGTTGTCTTTTTTGAATAATAACTAGAAAACGGTTTTTTTTTTTTTTCCATTTATATTTTAGCGGTGATTTTTTTTCTTTTACTGGCCAGTAGGAGAGCAAAATTTACTCAGTATGCTTCCATTTGCGCATTTTAAAGTAGCTTCAAAACATGTGTTAACTCTTTAAGCGGCTTAGCGGAAATCGCAAAACTCCCCTATAAAGTGTCATATCTTTTTTTAATGAAGTAGGCATTCTTTCACTTCTCAGCAGATACAAAGTAAGGGTATGAGGAAAAGTGTTTCGTTGAAAAATCAACTTTACAAAATATCTAGGCTTGTCAATAATGAAATAAGAAGCTTTCAAGCAGGCGAGATATCTCGTCAATGCATCTTAAAAGATTAAATAGTGAAAAACCGGTCAGGAAATTAAGGGGTTTTTTTTTTCCATTTCCAGTTGCTGACAATTTACAGTACTACTTCACCAAACACCAAATCTGGCCATATCGCTGTACTGCAATTTACTGCCATTGATGAATGAGATGGGTTTTAAACGAAGGCGCTGTCTTGTCGGTGGTCGCCTCAAGCTACTGTAGTTAGGGAGAATATCTTTTCTATATCCGTCCTCGGGTTTGAACCTGGGACCCTGACAGCAACGTTCAGGGTGGTAGACGAGCATCTTACCAAAACGCCACTCGAGCGAAGTTCACAGTACTGTCTCAAATGAATTTTTATGTTTTAAAAGTGAAAATTATTACTGAATAAGAGTAAAATCTTGTTGCCGCTGTCAGGGCCGTCTTAAGAGTATCAGGGGGCCCCCGGGCCAAGTGGTTTTTCGGAGGCCCTACCTGGTAAATCCTAGAAAATTTCAACTTGATCTCATTTTTGTGAGGCCCCTCTTCTCTTGAGGCCCCCCCGGGCCGTGCCCGGTTGGGCCCATGCGTTAAGACGGCACTGGCCGCTGTGAGGTCGTGGGGTCATAGTGACGGAGGATCCAGTTTCGAACTCCGTTGGCAGCACAGTAGTGGTCTCCCAATTCAAAAAGGTTCTCCACAGAAAGCAGGCAGACCTTCAACATGTTTCCCACATAACATAAAAATTCAAGCATTTAACTAACTTCAAAATATGGAAAACAGATGGCAGCACCAGCAAGAAGAGAAACGAAACACAACTCTGACAACATAAATACGTCAGAGGCCACGCATACATTCAGAACACCCATTCCGGCATGTTATAATTCATTAGAAATTCCACAGAGAAGTGTGTACGAGGCGCATCTAAGGATAAGCAGCAGTAGTAGTAGAAGCGGAAAGCATTTGACCATTTCCCGGCTGTGCGCAGACACATTCTTTTTTCAAAGCTCAAAATAAATTTCCACAACCAATAGAATTGCCCATTCAGAAGTGAGATAAACTCAAAAACATCAAGCGGTTAATTGTCTGCAATCAAAAATCATAAGCTCCAATGATTAGCCGTTTTCGAAACCAATTAGCAGACTCGGGAATCGTTGAAGCTGAGATTATCTCCTTAATTAATACAAAGCAACCGCTCAGAGAACGCCATTAAACTCGGTGTTCTGGATACTAATCCTACTGAAGGATTTCCCGAGGGTCTTTTCATCGTTAGAGAGCCAAAGTTCTTAGCTACACCTTCATGGCAATATCAAATTGACAGATATTAGGATACTACAATTTATAATGGCACTAATTATTGATACTAGTGATGGTTAAAAAATTCCGTGTGAAATGAAGTCATTTATTGGTGGGTCAGACGCTCCGCGACGTTATCATTCTCATTAGCACATTCCGAACTACATATTTCTTTCCTATTTACAAATTACAGTGGAACCTCCCCGAACAGACACTTCCCGTTCAAGGGTACTTTTCTGATCCCCGGTTAAGTGGAATAGGGATTTAATGTATTTCACTCCCCGTTAGCGGACACTCTCGATAGCGGACAGTAAAATCTGACAAACTAATTTTTTTTCCAAACTTCTAATTTATTAATTTTTGGTCATAAGCCGAAAATTTATCATATTCAACTAATCCCTAGCTCGTATTGGTAAATATGGTGAGTCTTTAACTAATTACTTAATTAACTAAACATGTAACTGTGGTCCAGGATGGGAAATTCGAAGGGTAATGTTGGATTTGTTTATTGATACGTAAAGAAAGCCAACATTACAATTAGATTGGATTTCGGGTTTATTGGCGCAAGGATCCAACATTACAAGGCTGACAATCTTGTTAAGCTAGCATTCACTGCAAAAGTTTTAGAAATTTTTTTTTATAAAACTTGCAAAAAACAACCAATAAGCCTATTGGTTCCTATTGGTATACACTCTCTCGAATATAACCGTCCATACACTTATTGGTTGCATTTTTCAAGTTTTATAAAAGAACTTTTCTAAAACTTTTATAGTGTAATCCCGGCCTAACACAGAGAGAGAAAGCGAGAGAGAAAAACATATACATTTTAACATCAAAATGTATATTAACCAATTGCGATCGAAGTCAAACATGATATAAATATGAAAGTCGTATAAACTAGGTTTCACTGTATATCGTACCTCCCCATATGCAGACATTCCCCGTTAGCGAACCAAATTTATAGTCCCATGGGTGCCCGTTATTGAGAGGTTCTACTGTATATGCAGCCTACAGTCTATATCAGGGATCTGTCACTGGATGATCGTCTACCACCATGAAGAAAAAGTCTCGCCTAAAAACATAAATACGTTAGGGTCAAGCATACACTCAGAGCACACATTCCGATATGTGCCGATTCGTTAGAAATTCCGTAGAAGGATATGTATGAGGTGCATGTTTGGTTAAGTAGTAGTAGTAGTAGTATCACCATGAAGGTAGTAAATTGCTGTACGACGACATAACCGGAGTTGGTGTGCGGTACAGTACATAATAGTAGCTGGTGTGGGACTTTCAGTTTCTCTCTCCTTCACTTGTTTGAACCCACGCCTCTACGCTATCCACAGGGGCGGGTCTTGGGCCGTGACCCGTGCCGTGCTGCCGCATAGGGTACTATTCTAGAAAGAGTGCCAAATCCGAGTTGAAAAAAAAAAAGCTTTGTTGACCAGAAAACGTGGTCAGGGGGCACCAAAAATAGGTCCCGCATGGGTAAAGATATTTCCTCGAGCCACTACCGCCTATAGAAGGACCCTCCGGGGCTTGAACTGAAACTAGAAAAAAGAACTATTGAAGAAAGAACGAAAAAGACAATGTAGTGCAGGCAAGATCACGCTTTTCGTTGAATTCGCAGGCTTTCTAGTCTTCATATTCAAAACGGCACTCATTGAGTTCCAAAACACGTATCAGTGGTTTTTTATATTATTTGCCTTCTTTCTTAACCATTCCTCATTCGATCATTATACAGAGTTATTCAAAAGTCACGCAACTCAACATGAAATATTTTATTTTAAAACAACATTTAAAGATACAAAACAACATTTGCATTAAAATGTCACTAGATAATATTCGAAATGTAACTTTCTTTTATGACTACAAGAGCGAATTCTTATACCAGGTTTGTGGCCACTTTCCTGCGTCAGAGCATCCTTTTCAGTCTCCGATTGAATCGTCTTTTAAAATTTGAGCACTGAAATTTCCGGTGCACCAGAGATTCTGGTGTTTTGTCTATATTTACAACCCAGGTAATGTCATTAGAAATTCAAACTGGTGGGCCACTTTGAAAAAAATTCATCCAACAGTCATAATGATCGACAAAAAAGCAGCAGAGCATTGCCCACGAGTGAACATTTTTCTCTTTACTGGTGGGCCAAAAACCCCGCCAATTAACACGTTAAGAAATTGACACATCCTGTTAGGTTAAATCGTTTCATTTTTAAAACGCACAGAATCAATTTCCTCAATGCCATTTTCATTGATGAACGATCTTAGCAATTGGCAATATCTTGAATATTTAATTTAATCAAAAAAGTTTTCAATTTCTGAATAACACAAGCAAGATAAGTGTTCGACTTCAATTTCTTAAGGGATCTGCGAGTAGTCCCGTATGACAAATCCATCGGTAACACCAGCTTTTTTTTGCACTCTTTGAAGACGATTTCAAATTTTGTTCTTCCCTTCGCGCATTTTTTGCTGGTCTCATAGAGACGGACGCTAATTTTTCCTCCTGCCCCCAACGTTCTTTCGTCCACTGGAAGCGATAAACAAAGCGCACGAAGAGTTGTCTACTTTACCGCGCACCAACTCCGGTCATATATCGCCATACGGCAATTTCCAACCAATGTAGTTGAGGGGGAAATGAGTGCGTCATCTATCGGTGGTTGCCACAGGATCGGTAGGTAAAGAACCTGACTCGGATGTTCTTCGGCCGGACATAACGGAAGACAAGCATCTTCCCACTGTGGCACTCGGACGCTACACGCAGTTGTCTGTTTTCGCAAGACTGATCCCATTTCACAGAAAAGAGGACTGTCCAATAGAAACTGTTTTTTACTGTGACAGCAGTGGACGACCAACTAAATCCGAATCAAATGGGATCATACTCGTCGTGCCTTATCTTCGTAGGTGCAGTACGGTTGTGTAGTTTATTGCGCCTCCGTTTTTCCCCCCTTTCCCCCTCCCCGCGTGAACATGAAAGCTGAAATTTGATAATTACAGTTCATGGGTTGCGATGGTAAATGATAATCGATTGTAAATATATTATTATTCATTTATTCACAACACGAACACCTTCTCCGAGTTAGCGTCAGAGTATGGACTTAATAAATCCCTATCCTCTGGATGCATTTCTATAAAAATTTTAGGTTTTCAATAATTTCTCAAGATTATTAATGAACACGCTCGTCTGCACAGATTGCAGTCAATACGAATTCAGTAGCCTGTAAAGGCCACTTTCAGTGGACGGTGTCAAACGCACCCTAGTCGTCTGACTCTATGTCGGCTGTTGTCGTTCACGTGGCTTGCCGCGTATTGTCGCTTTCAGTGGACGACTGGCCTAAAGTTTCCTGAAACGGGATAGTAATCGGAATTTGTGATCTTGTTGAGGGAAGAAATATTAGAAAGTTCATTAATTCACTTTCATTTGGAGTCATTATTGAACACCTAAGTAATGACTACTAACAAATGAAAAAGTTTGAAAATATTGCTCGATCATAAACATTCTTTACTCCTGGGAGAAAACCATCTTGACCACACATCAGACTTAGAGCTACCGAGAGTATCAATGTGTATGGGGCAATGAAAAAAAAAATTTTTTTGGACAGTGAAATGCAGTTTTTCGTAAAGTAGGTGATATCGCCCCCTCCCGGTGCGATATTGTCTCCGAGTGAAATAGATAGGATCCTATGGGTTGACTTGAGTTAGGGGCAATGAGAGAACGAATTGAAGAATGGGGCAATAGAACAAGAAGTTTGGGAAAATTTACTACAGTGTTACCGTTCATCAAAAAAAAAATCGCATTTACAATCCTCAGAATTTTTAAAAATAAATATTTCATAAAGGGTTGCATGACTTTTGGATCACCTTGTAGTATCAAGAAGTTGCGAATGCGAACCAGTCCCCCATTTGATAAAATCTCTCCACAGAGAGCAGACAGACCTTCAACATGATACTCGCATAACAAAAATTCAATCATTTTCTATTTTCACTTCCAGCTATGGATGACAGATGGCAGCACTAACAAAAACACTAAAATATTATCACAAAAAATGAGTAACTTTGCCTGGTTTTAATTTATACAAAAATTGCCACGTTTTTAAGACAAATAAATTCAATTGGTCGAATGGTCAAATGATCTCTGCAACGTTTCAGGAATGCAATCTTGTTAAGAATCCGGAGTTTCTTGATACGGAGGGCACAAAAATGGTTGATCGAGTTCATATTGGCGAAGTCCCAGGAATCAACGGACGTAGTATGAAAAGAAAGCACACGTTGGGCTAAAATATTATCACAAAAAATGAGTAACTTTGCCTGGTTTTAATTTATACAAAAATTGCCACGTTTTTAAGACAAATAAATTCAATTGGTCGAATGGTCAAGACCATTCGACCAATTGAATTTATTTGTCTTAAAAACGTGGCAATTTTTGTATAAAAAAAAACACTAAACAAGCCCAACTCTTACAACTGCTCTATACACACACACACAACACGCTCCTACATATACCGATTTGTTAAAAAGCTCGCTGAGGCATGTGTACGAGGTGCATGTACAATTAAAAAGAAGTATTTTCGCGGTATAGGGAACGTTATATTCTGAATATTGTAACATAATCTTTCCGAATCACCTGTTAGCGAACGGGACGAGTGTCTACTGCAGATAAATTACAAACTTGTAGAAGTTTTTCCTCGGATAGATGACGCTTTTCTTCGTCGTCATTCCGTTCGATGTATGGACGAATTCCACCAACACAAGAGTTACCTATTGCTAGGATTGAAATAGAACTACAGTCGAAGCCGCTTATTAGAATCGTGGATTATGTCATCATTCGGATATTGTTACCAATTTTGCAAAGAACGGAATGGACTGATATCACAACATGGGAAGAAACTCGTTTATTGTTATCGGAACTTTGGATAATATGTTATCTTTTTCCCCGTCGAAAAATTATTTCCCTGCATTCTGAAAGCTAAGATGAAGCAAAGCAAAACTTATTTTTTCCCTCTGAGTTACCGTTATTAGGCTGCAAAACTATACAGGAGGCTAGAAAGTATTCTCTTCCTCCCCTCCCCCTTTGACAAACATTTTCATACTTTCATACTCACTCCGTAGTATTTTGCTGTGGCCCACGTACGAGTGAAGCACCTACAGTGAAGGCAAATATATAACGAAAAAAACCCTATCCTCTTCAGTTCTTGATCAGTTTCTTCCGGTTGACCACATTTAAAAGTTTCTTTTTCCGAGATACTTTCTCAAAGGATTGTCCATTGGAATTGTACATTGGAAAGAATATCGCAATTCTCGTGGTATACATTAGGCCATTGGTTCTCAACCAGTAAAAAATTATAAATAGTTTTAAATAATAAAAATAAAACAATAACTTTGAGGTATAAATAAAAAGCATAGGCCTGCGGTTCTCCGCCATAGAAATTATGAACCAGAAATGGTTCCGCGAGTCAAAACAAGTTGAGAACCGCTGCCTTAAACAGTTCCATTGTAATGCTTCTTAATGGCAGAATAACAAAAATGCAGGGAAAGAAGAACAGTTGTTCTGTTACATGTCATCAGTATGTGTTGCAGCTGCTGTGCGGTCGTGTGGGCATCAGGCAAGACTCGGATCCACGTTCGAACCCTCGTTGGCGACACAATGGTGGTCGGATGAAATTGGTTTTATGCAGTTTTCTAACTCCGACTCGGGCAAAGGGGTTTTTCTGAGCCCCCCCCCCTACTTTACCCCCTAAATGCCTAAAATAGGTATTGAAAAAAGGCATTCATAATTAAAGAAAAAAGGAAAAGGAACTAAAAGCTATGATATATTAATGGGTCTGAAAACTGGCTAAAAATTGATTGCACTCACTCAGGGCAGTCTTAAGAGCATCCCGGGCCAAGTGATTTTTCTGAGGCCCTACCCGGCAAATTGTCAAAAAATTCAATTACTTCTCATTTTTCTGAGGCCCCCTATATGGGTGGGCCCATGCGTTATGACGGCACTGCACTCACTGAACCTATTGTTTTAATGATAGATTATAATTAGCGTGGAAATAGAAAAAAGTATAGAGAAAGTGTATTTAGAAAATATATAGGAAAATAGTACAAATAGAAAGTCCATGCCAATGAAAATGGCACAGGAAATTTACAATTCGTAGTAGTTAGTTATAATCAAGAGCCGGAAGATAATACAAACAATACAGTTGATCTGGCTTATAACGTTTTTCAAAAAACCATCATGAAAAACATTGTAAGAGAAGAAACGTTTTAAACGAGAAATTTCAATGAGTATTGGTAAAATCTGGGACCACGAAAATAAGTCGTACTAAGCAGGAAAGCATACAGTGGGAACGTTATAAGCGGAATACACTGTATACAATGGCGTCAAAAGAAAAGCGGTGAGAAGTCTTTTTGGAAAATCATCCAACTAGTAATCAGTGCTTCTCGTCATTCCGAAAATATCAGCGTTAAGATTGGGAATATACAGTATCAGTGTTATCTGAAAATATAATTTTAAATAGTAATTTCACTCCCCTCTTCAAAATTTTAAGGAGTGTTTTTGTTAAACAAGGGGTATTTTTTTTTTTTCAGTGAACTCTATTAAAAAAATGTACCTAAAATATGAAAGGACGTTTTCACTCCTCAACGAAATTTTCAGGAGTGAAATTGAATTTAGATGAGTGAATCACGGATGAGTTTTGGCGACCACTGTACAGTATATTATATGTATGGAAAATTTTTGTATTGAAAGAGGGAGAAAAAAAACACATAATAGGCATATAAAAAAATGCCAGTCAAAATTTTACATGCCCTGGACATGTCCAGCCCTGTTTCCTACATTCAAATCATACTAAACACTAGAAATACATTACAATGGCATCAAGATTTTAACGTTATTTTAATAGTTCTGACTCATGAAAACAAAAGGAACGTAGTATTAACCGATTTTTCACAATATCGGATTATTTTATAAATGGGTAAAACTTATCAAAATGATCAAATATTCTGTAAATTATTGAGAAATTGATTTCTCAGATAAAAAAAAAAGCGATAAAATATGTGAAAAAAATATGGCCAAAATTTATGCATGTGAAATTAGAAAGTGATGTTTGAAGTCAAGGATAGATGACGCTGAAAAACGAAACTGATTTATTTAGGTACGCATGAAATCGAAACTTAAACTGATTCGAAAAGAAACAAAATTTGTTTATTGACCAAAATAAAAGTAAAAATTATATTAACCGATATTTGACTACATTAAATATCTCTATAATGAGTTTAACTTTAATAAATTTTATCACAGTAATAACTTGAAACGTAATTTTTTTTTCTGAGAAAAGAAATAAATGTATCATCAATTCAGAAATTAATGTTTTATGTCAGCAGCAGAGGACGCTAGTAAAAACAATTTTTTCTGGCTGATGAATCAATACATTTTGATCTTTCGATTTCTTAACCAAATAAACAACTAAGTTCTACAGAACATGGTCTCGAAAATTCTCGAATAAACATAAAACATATCGAAATAGGAATTTATACGGCAAGAAAAATTCAAAATTTGCATTTTTACAAAAAAAAGTTTGAAAATAGGCAAAAAAGGCATTTTACCTAAAATTTTGGACTCTAGTCATTAGCGTTGGGACTCGTCGTATCTAAACAATGAGATCCCCTTTATTTGTCTAAGCCAAGGAGAGATGTTCACATATGCTCATAAACATAATAATTATCACTACTTAACCATACAAACACCTCGTACACATTCCCTACATGCGGAATTTTTAACGAATCGGTACATGCCGGAATGTTTGTTCAGGGTTTAAGTATGGCCCTAATATATTTATGTTGCCAGATTTACGCATGTTTCATGTTTTGATGGTGCTGTCATCTGTCTACCATATCATATTTTGAACGGAAAATCCCTCAGGCACAATGACTGCCATACTTAATGCGTTTACCACTTTTTCTTTTATTCCTGGTAGTTGGTTGAAAAGGTGACAATCAGATATTTGCACGTTAGGATTTTATATACCTCCTGCGAATATATGATTCTTCTTTTTCCTCAAAATATTTATGCATGTGCTGATTATACGCAGAAAATTACGGTACATATTTCACACCTTGTTAAGCTAGTTCCCGCCATGATTTCGCTATGGTACCGTGCCACACGTCTGGTATCCACACATAAAGACATCAGACATCAGTGGGTATATCACTGGATTAATTTAACACTAAATGGAGGTATTGTGGGGTTACGGCCAACTTTTCAGAAATACGGCCAGTTTTGTCAGATAGCTGATTCATTCACGTGATGGTCGATTCAATACGTAAATAGATATGAATATTTTTATACAATTCATTCATTTTTTTATCTTTTTTTCTATCTGAGACACTCCTACCGTAGGAGAGTATGAGCTGCCACGTGAAAAATGCACAAGCTACCAGAGTTGGAGGCACGTGCCTACCTGCGAATATTACTATGACTGTCACTGGCGATTTCACGAGCACGCATCGATATTACAGATTCGCGTGACAATGGCCGACGACAACAACAAAAAACTCTATATATTACGGCCATACACACAGATATATTAAGGGTGGTGTGCATTTGTGCATGCGTGTGTGTGTCTTCGCACATCTGTTCTCGACTTGTTCCCCACGCAATTTCGGGGAATAGTAACCTTGATCCCACACACGTTAAATCCGTGACATCTTGCGTAGGTAGTAGAAGCCGTCTGTGTATATGTGTGTGTGTGTAGGAAAGGTAATGATGACGATGACGTACCCATTCGACCAAATCTGATTGGTTGGAAATCATTTTTTAAAGCAATGAAGTGATGACTTCTGTTGGCGCAGGATATTCCTGGAACTTAATCTGAAGGTTCTGTCACTTCCAGATTGCCCTAAAAATAAATCCGAGTATGCACCTACTTATGAGGACGTGTCGCGTGGGAGAGTTAACTGTCGGTGGTAATTGCGGACCTGCCCTGTTTATGTACGGTATCATGCTTTCACGTGACGAACACGTCACTTGCATTATTGAAAATCTCGTTCTATTAAGTGCTCTCATAGTCACGTGAATTTTCTCGGCGACTAGATCTGTCTGAGTAATGAGATTTATTGCCAGCTACGAATATAAAAGACCATTCAAGAGATTCGTTCGTAGTTGCAAAATATTTCATGTGCTCTCAATGCATGGCTGTCTATGCACATGCCACAGAATTCATGGACACCCTTCATCAAGATATGAATTAAAATGGCACCGACAGACGTGTATGGGTAAATAGGGATGATAATATTTTATTGAGACGAAAGATAGACAACAACAGCCAATTTGAGCATAAAAGTTCAAATGATCTGCCGTCACTTCGATTAATGCAAAATATCGCCAATTTAGGATAAATTAAATTAAACCTTCTACTCGGTGCTAATTGAAAACCAATAGCGATCATTGGAAAAGTTGGTTGAATATTTAGTTTTTTAAATCTTGTAGTAGGCAAGTAGGCTACTGGGTTGGTCCACGACAGGGGTGCACAACATCCGGCCCGCGGAAGTTATAAAAGTATCAATACTCACTACAAGATAAATAACTATTCAGACCATATTTTAATTATAGGAAAAGGGATATTATTGTCAAAGGCTAGTAAAGTTGCCAACTATCGCTAAAATTGCTAAAAAATCGCTAGTCGCTGAAAATGATGGGTAAGCAAGTCAAAAAGTAATTTACTAAAATAAAAATATATATTTGACAAAATATGTGAGGTGAATATAACTAAACAATTATATTTATAATATAATTATATTTATTTATTTATTTATCTAGACAAGACAAAATCAAAACATACAAGACAGAAAGACAAAAAGAAAACGACAAAACAAACACTATTTGACCCAAAGGGATATAATCCTTACAAGAGTCATAAACAGTAACACGAATGGGACAATCTTCTCGGCAACCTTGAAAGTGTACAAAAACAACAATAGTCAATAATATTACACAATATTCAATATCAAAATTAACTTTTTTTTATAGAATATTACTTAAATGTTTAAATGTTACCCCTCTAATTACAGTGATTAGTTAATTACCAAATAAAATGAACTGTTCAATATTCGTTATTTCAAATACGCAATTTATTATAGCTCTTTTAAACGTATTAAGTGAAAGCTGTTGTCTATTAATGCCATTAAACTCACTGCATAACCTTAGAGCAAGAAAGCATAAAGATTTTTTATAAATTGTTTTTCTTGGTAATGGTATACGGTATAGATTTTCAGTTCGCATAGTACTTCTTTGTGTAATTGCTCTGTTGTGATACCAGTTAGGATTTTTATACTCCAACAGCAATACTTTGTATAGATAAAGTTGACGTACATTAAAATGAATTAGTGATACATCGCATTGCGAGAAATTATTGTTAATGTGTAGAATATCTCATCGAAAAAAATCATATAAATGGCTTAAAGATGGAATAGAATTTTTGTATGTTCCTCCCCCAGACAGTTAATCCATATAGTATATGTGGGAATACCCATGCATAGAACACTTCTCTCAAACTGTTGTAGGAAATAACGGATTTTAGTTTAAACATCAAACTCATAATTGCTCTTAGTTTATTGACAATTAAAGTGTGTGATCGTTCCATTTCAAGTTGGACGAGATAACTCTAATCTAAGATATTTATAATTTATTACTCTTTCTATATAAGCACAATTACAAATAGTATAACGATGAAAATCATGAAACATTCGTGAAATTTAATTTCAGTTGTCTGTGTATTTAGATTCATTAAAAATAAAAATGCATCCATTTGGTTTTACTACTTGCGTTAAGCTGTAGTCGAAGGCTCTTAATTCTTTTATTTATGGTGTAAATGTCATTTTCTAAATTTTTTATCAAATCTTCAGTTGTGTCAGCAGTACAAATTAAGACACTATCATCTGCGAATGACACCAAATGACCAGAAATACAGTCGAATCCCGTTTTAACGAATATCGTTATAGCGAAAATCTCTCTCTCTAATCGCGTTTACATATGAACAATGCAAAAACCTGAAATTTCCTTATAACGCAATTTCGCTACAACGAAAAGGTTTCTCCAGTCTTCTGGAGTTCGTTATAACGGAACTCGAATACATTAACATTATGTATTTCATTTATATAAATTAAAAAAAATATTGGTCCCAAAACCGAAATATATAATCAATTATATATAAAACTGTAATTATATATATATAGCTATAAAATATTATTAAATATTATTTTATATATTATTAAATATTATTTTATATATTATTAAATATTATTTTATATATTATTAAATATTATTTTATATATTATTAAATATTATTTTATATATTATTAAATTACATTATTAAAATATTATTTTAAATCACACTTATATATTTTATATCGACTTTTTTTCAATAGATGGCGCTTTTAAATCATAATTGTGTTCTCGTGGATTTTCGTGTTGCGCTGTTTTAGAATAATCTTAAAATAAGAAATTATGACTTTTTTAGAAATAAAATTGAGAACACACACACAAAATTTTCACAATCATAGTCCAAACACTTTCTTTCGTTATCATAAAAAAGTAAGGGAACAGAGGGATTTCACACGATATAGCCAGGATTTTTCACTTTGCAGATCAATGTGGTGGTTGCTTTTCACTGCGGGAATTTTTTTTTATTTTTTAACCTCACGGAGTTAAGTCTTGACTTGAATTGTTGTGTGAGTTTTTAGTTAGAAATATGGGGTGAATATTAACTTTTTAGAGGCAGCAATTAAAGATGAACTTTCGGGGTGGGGGTTTAAGATGCCTTCCGGGAGATAGTACCTTCGAGCAGAGCCACAACTAGGTGCTTGGTCTCCTACTACTTCACCAAACACCAACACTGGCCATATCGCTATAGTGCAATTTACTGGCATTAGTGAGATGGGTTGGAAGTGAAGGCGCTGTCTATCGGTGGTCGCCTCGAGTTCGTGCTTGGTCTCCTGAGGGCAAGTGCACATTTTGGCACCCCCACCCGTCCAGCGCCCATGGCACGAGACCCGCCTGCTCCCCCCTCTAGTTGCGGCCCTGCCTTCGGGGAAAAGTGTGATTTAGGCTATTACATAAAATTTAGCAATGAAATTCCAGAAAAATATTGTATGTGGAGATCACAATATAAGTTGAGAAAATTTAAATGAAGTGAATTATTTCTTCACAAAAAAAAAGATAATAAATTTAAAAAATGAAAATTGCAAAAATTTATTTTTTGTAGCCATGGGTGGAGATACGGGGGGGGGGGGGGGTGGAAGGCATTGCCCCCCCCCCCAGCGTCAAAGGGGAGTCGACTGATCTAATGTATATATGTATACATGAACTGACATCATCATCATCTTGCCCCCCCCCTCAGACTTCCAAATCTATACAATACAATACAATATAATACAAATACAACGCGACAACAGGCAAAATGCCCAACGAGGTGGCTGAGAAAAAGATGCCCAACCGCCTATGTTTGTAGTTCCCCCCCCCCCCCTAGTCCGCTCAGTTCTCTGAGGCAGTGCCCCAGTTGCCCCAGCCTAGTTACGGACCTGTAGTAAATATCCTATGGCATAGAAACTAGACGACTTCAAAAAAAGTTGCATTAAGAATGAATTATTTCTCCCATATTAATTCTGAGTTTTTGTTGGAACTGGAATTACACCTTTTTCAATTATTTTAATTATATTCCAGACGAATATCGTTCTGAAATTTCGTTCATATATACCCTATATCAGTACTCTCGCACCATTTCCAGTGAAAATTTAGTCACACGTGCACAGGGCCGCAACTAGGGGGGGGGGGAACTGGCGGGTCTCGTGCCTAGGGCGCTGGACCAGAGGGGGCGCAAATTTTATTCTAAAACCTCTTCTTCAAAATTACGAGGGGTGCCAAAATGCGCATTTGCCCCGGGTGATGAGGCATCTAGTTGTGGCCCTGCTCGTGCATTTAGGGAACGGGCAAAAAACTGAATAAGAAAAAAGTGTTTTCGATCAACCCTGTATCAGGTAAAGCTGCAAATGAGTTTCAACTTTAAAAAAATATTGTTCTAACTTTTTGAAATATTTCTGTGTATTTTCGTGAGAACAGCATGCATAGGCCTAGTCATGAAAAAACATGAATGTTTTCTATAAAAATTTCAATTTTCATCGCATGTTTTTTGCTTATAACAGCGTTTCTCAACCTATGGTCCGCAGGCAGACTTGATAAAATTATTCATTCATTGTAATTGATATTAGTAGTATCCATATGGGTTCAAATAAAATTATGCCTTCATACCTAGGTTCACCATACATCATCGAGGAGAATGCAGGAAATGGTGATTCCTAAATACGGGATAACACTAAATTTTGTGAAAAATCGCAATTTTTTATTGTTCCAAATGCAATTTACTAACTACTACTGAAATTGCTGAAAGGTGTGGGAATAAAGGGCGACTATAAATTACAGTAAACAGAAATGTGTTTCACAGAAAAGAATATTCAAATGATCCGATTGCCATATTTCATCGAGAAAAATACGCTAAACTGGGATCTCAAATAACAATCCTTAAAATACGGGACATCGTCAATTATCATCAAAAAAATTGTCAGAAGTAGGCACAATCACCAATCTCGTAATTAAAATTTCAAAAAATTGTTGACAAAACGTTAAATCGTTGGAAAAACGAGACAAATGTATAAAAAACTCTAAACAACGAACATTACTGTAATGCCCCGTATTACGGGACACAAATGGTCCGTCACATTGTCAAAGGCATTTTACTGGTCCATGTTTTCAGAAATGTTGAGAAACACCGGCTTATTAAACGTTGTCGTTATTGTCGTCGACTAACAATGAACGATATCTCTGAGATGGGAAGCGGGGTGTGTCCGGTCTTCAAAGGTCAAAAGCTTATTAAACGTTTTCAATCAATTTTTAGAAAATTTACAGAAAAAATTACGCTATACATGAGACATATTGTGTAGAAATTAAAAATGTGACTAATTATTATTCAATGATATATGATTATTTTCAGTGACTGATTAGTGTTTGTGCATGCATAAAAAATATAAATTGTATTTTTCACAATTCAATTTATTCACCCATAGGTGGCGATAGACTTGAAAGTCTGGGAGGGGGCACGATGATTGCTGGGGGAGCCATGATGATGATGCCAATTCATGTATACGCAAATACATTAGATCAGTCGGCTTTACCTTTGATGATGCCCCTCCCCCGTATCTCCGCCCATGAATTCACCTTATTCAACTAAATATCATGAAAATTGACAAAGATATACGCAATATTGTGAGCTGTAATTTCGGAACTTGCTGAAAGTAACTGAATAATAAGGAATATTTCACAAATCGGTGTACGATTTGCTGTTATTTCATTTTTTACTTCAGTTTGTTTATTTCAACATCATACACGCGAGTTATGCTAAAACACTTCTCTTACATGGCATCAGACGTATAATGCTGTGGGTTTATTCTCGAAATAATCAAACAATAGACAATAATCGAAACCACTTTGTGGGAAAATCCATTATTATTCAGTTACTTTCAGCAAGTTTCGAAATTACAGCTCACAATCTCTCGTATATCTTTCTGAATTTTCATGACATTCAGTTAGAATTTTCATATCAGGTGCATTATATATCTCGAAATTGAATTGTGAAAAAATAAGGTTTATATTCTTTTTGTGCATGAACAATTAATAATCATTTACTAATTATACAATCGTACAATTAATTGAACAATTAATAATCATATAATACTCATATCTCATTGAATAATAATCTGTTATACTTTAAATTTCTATGCACTACGCCTCATGTATAGTGTCATTTCTTCTGTAAATTTTGTAAAAATTAATACGAAATTCCGCATGTTCTAAGCAGTGCCGTCTTAAGGCATGGGCCCACCCGGGCACGGCCCGGGGGCCTCAAGAGAAAAAGGGCCTCAAAAATGAGATCTGGTTGAGATTTTGGAGAATTTTCCTGGTAGGGCCTCAGAAAAATCATTTGGCCCGGGGGCCCATGATACTCTTAAGACGGCCCTGGTTCTAAGCATAAAGCATGCGATGAAAATTGGAATTTTTAGTTATATTATACGTGCTGTTCTTACGAAAATGTACTCAAGTATTGCACAAAGTTAATGAAATATTTTTTCAAAGTTGCAAGTTATTTGCAGATTTTCCTAATACATCGTTAATCAAATTTGAGAAAATGTCCAAACTCAGAAAATGCCAAAATAGCACAGATTTTTCGATTTATAGTGTATGTTGTTCGATAAGCTCATTGAAATGATAAAATTTGAGAAACGCCCTTTGGGGGTTACTTTTCTTACCCTTACGTGGTGGTAAAAGGGCGACAATATAAGCATAGAAAAAATATAGCTACCGCAGGGAGTCCCACATCATGGGGTTAGCGCACCAGTCTCTCGGCAACTATAAAAAAAAAGGCAAAATGTCGAACGCTGCTGTTCGGAATCGGCAATAAATTGGTTTAATTCATGTGCACAGGGTCGGACATTTTTCAGTGTAAGCAAATAATACCTGGGGGTAAAAAGGCGCCCCTCTCCTCCAGTTGACGCCTTCTGCGGTTAACTGAAGGGGGACGGCGTAGTTCGCAGGATTCTAGATCCGGCCCTGCGTGTGCAGAAAATAACCGTGTGGTGTAACAAAATATGACCAAATGACCACTTTGGCGTTTGTTTTGAATAAAAAAAACCCGTTCCCATAAATATCAGATTTCAAAAAAGGGGTGGGAGAACTGACCATTTCTTTTCTTCCGAAAAAAGATTTTATTCATTGAAAAAAAAAGAAAAAAAAACTGTGGCACTTTCTCTTTCCCGCACCCAAAAAGAAAAAGCTGGTTCCACTAGCAATCTACTGATTCATAAATAACATGGCCGTACGCCATCTGTCGGTCCGAACCGGTGCCATAATCCACATCATGAAGACATCGTGTGTAAAATGCGCCCTCTCGCACTTAAAATATTATGTATGGTGTCCATGTGTGCGTGCGTACGCGCGTGTGTTTACGCGCGCAGAAAAAAACAACTGGTTCCCCTACAAAACCAGTTTATACAAAGGTGAACCAGGTGGAAGTAGACGACTCTGCTGGATGATGAAGTGTAATAATAACGCTGGGTTTATATATTACGTAGGAGGAGGGGAGAGATGCCATCATACATCGGATATGAATGGATGCATTTGGCAGGGACGAGGCGAGGGGAAAAGATCGTTTTTCCATTATCTCCGTTTTTTCTTGCTGAATGCATGATTTTTGACACAGCTCCAAATGCTGCTATGTTGCGCAATTTATACGATGTACGTTAGTAAAAAGATTTATTTCATTAACTGTTTTCCTATCCAATAGCGTGGCGCATCCAGTACAGTGGCATATTTACAGTGGGTGGGGGGGGGGGCTACGCGCATGACCCCCACTAGGGCTGATAGGACTCCAGCCAGGGATAAATCTCATTTTTTTCTTTGCCACTATAAATTCTCTATAGAAGGGCCCGTGAAAGATCTCAGCCTAGGGGGACCGGTTGCAAGATGTAGGAGCCATGGCTAAGCGGAATGTAGCACAAGGCGGAAAGTTTGAAAGGGTGGCAAATTTAAGAAACACACTAGTAGTCAGGGACACCAAATTAGAACTGGAGAAAAGCGGCAAAGTCATATATCCGCCTCTGATCCTATATTGGAATCTATCCGAGCCGGGATCACTGTGGGTGCTCGAACAGTATCTTGTGGCACTTGCCCTAACAACTCCAGATTTAGTGTGACGGCTTTTTTGTCAGCCTAATGCATCAAGGAAATAGATGCCGAGGTGGACGAGGAAAAAAAAGTCATGTGGTCTCCGCTGGGAATCGGACCTAGGTCTTACAAACCGGGCAAGTGCACAACCATATAAACCATACATGCTCAATCCATGAACCACTGGCCGCATGTGGCTCTCGGAGTATTCCGAACTGGCCCGCAACCTCAAACTTGTGAAAATGAACTAAGTGGGCCATTTCCAGATCACACAAGTGGTACCACGGCATATTTACAGATCACTTTTGGGACCTGGGGCTCTGTTCCAGATCACTAAAGGGGCCTGTGACACATCCTCACTTCATTAAAGTGGTTCGCGGTATATTTCCCGATCACTTAAGTGACTCATGACACAGTTTCTGATCACTTATGTGGCTCGCGGGACATTTAGAAATCACTTATGTGGCTCGCGGGACATTTGGAGATCACTCAAGTGACTTGGAGCACATTTACTGATCACTTAAGTGACGTGGGGCGCTGTTAAGTGACTCGTGGCATATTCTAGATTAATTCAAGTGGCCGTGCACAGTTCTAGATCACTTAAGAAGCCTGCGGCACATTTGCAGATCCCTTAAGTAGTCCGCGGCAAGTTTTCAAACTCGCATCCTTCAAAAGGTTGAGCCTCCTCGATATACACCAGTATTTTCCAAAGTGGGCGATGGAATGCTCCGGGGGGGGGGGGAGCGATATAAGCTACGTGTATAACATAGGATCCTATGGGTTTGCTTGAGTCGATGAGAAAAAAAACACGAAGGGGGGCGATTGCACAAAAAGTTTGGGAAATTATGATATACACCATTTTTTTGGGGACACGACCCTACCTTTCTTATTTCACGCACTGTGCAGTGAAGGCCACCGTCTCCAATACATCAAGGAAATTTCTTTGATGTATTGGACTGAGAGCAGAAGCCGTTCCCCCCTCCCCACATCTGTCTACAATTCCACCTGGAGGTCATTTGCTGAAGTTAAGGGAGGCTCTACATCAGCACCTCACGCCACAGTGCTTGAAATAAGGAAGGCCAGGATCATGTCTCCAGTGGTGTATATGGTAGCGCACTTGCCCGGTTTGCAAGAGGACCAGTTGACTTCTCTTTCCGAGCCAACACCACCTATAGAACAAGGCCTCCGCACAAAACTTATGACGTTAATGAAGAAGGCCATTTTTCCTTTTGCCATTGGATATACTGCAAAAAAAGGTAAAGACATCGCATGCGTCGGCCTACTATATCCAATGGCAATAGATGAAATGCCCTTCTTCAGTGACGTCACAAGCTTCGTGCTGAGGCCTTGTTCTATAGGTATAGGTGGTGTTAGTTGACCTCGAGGCATAATATACAGGAAACGTCCGTTTCTTTAACCTCAGAATTAATTCAGAAATTTCGTTCATGCCTATAATCAAATCCTTTCAGCGATTTTTATTGTTTTTGATTATTTTTGCCAGTTTGTGAAATTTCACCATTTTATTTCAATGAGAAATGATTTTGAGAACTATCATCACAATGGCGTTTTTCTTCTTTTTATCGTCGATGTTTTCAAATTTTTCGCCAGATAAAATATTTGTTTCTGTATTTTAAAATAACTTGACAATTTTATTTTTTTGCATAATGTCGAAATCAGGGGAGCCAGAAGTTTTTGGAAATTGTGGGTGATCGTCTTGATCTTTACTTAGGAAATTTTGATTTCTGAATCAATTCAATCACACGCATGAAGAGGCGTGTGATTCACGCATCCTAATTCAATTTTACTCCTCCAAATTTCATTGAGAAGTGAAAATACTCCTTTAAATTTAAGGGATTTTTTTTAATAGAGTAATTTCTTACTGATAAAAAAAATACTCCTTAAAATTTTGGCGAGGAGTCAAATTGCTCTTCAAAATTCTTTTTTTGTATAACACTGTTAAGACCCATGCCATAAATTACCGTGGGTACCTATGCACCCACAGCACACCCGGCTGAGACGCCACTGGTTGTAATGCAAGGTGGTCCAGAAGTCCTGACATGATTTGAAAAAATGTTTAAAAAAAACTATTAAAGATAAAGACAAACGTCTTGAACTATGTAAAAGGGAAGGTTTCAAAGTTTTTTCTCTACTACAATATTTTTGAATGCTCATCTTAGTGGCACGGAGGACGTCAAGCCCATTGGCGTACGCAAAATGGGGGGGACGTTCAAATCTCCTGCCCCCTCAAGCCGAGATTACAGTGTTATTTTGCAGGAAACCCCCTAAATCCCCCCTTCAGAAGGAAAACATTTTCGATTATTTGTAGCATGGGTGTTACAAAGAATGGGAGTAAGAATGAAAGTAAAATGAATAAAAGTAAACAAAAAACTTTGAGACCTTCTCTTTTAAATTCTTTAAGCTGTTTGGCTTTATCTTGACCAGCTTTTTTCTTAATATTTTTTCAAAAACAGTTCAGGACTTCTGAACCACCTAAAATTTTATGCAAGTACAGATATGAAAAAAAAAATCCACAAATTCAATTAAAAGTTTAGTGGCAACAGTCCAACAGAAATAAAATCAATGAATTATTAAATAGGAAATTCTTTTACTTCCATTCTTTGTAACATCCATGTACCAAATAACAAGAAATACTATATATCAATGGCTCTAAAAATTTTGTCACCAGGGGATTCCTTGCTTAGTACATGGTTCATATGCGGCTCCCCATAATAGTTGAGTGGATATTTCGCTTATAAAAAAAACACTTCGAAGCATAGATAGACCCACACATGAATATCTTCAGCTCGCCGCGAAGCCCTTAACAAGGTTTGGTGACGCCCCTAGGAGCCCCGGGCACTGCTATCAGAGGCGTTGACATTGGAGGGGCTGAAAGTGGCTGGTCATCCCGTATTACTGGACTTCAGCGGGAACGTAGGAGGGGCAAGGTGCATTGCATAGTATACCCATTAATTATTGGAGGGCCCCAGCCCTCTCGCAAAATTTATTGGGGGGGGGGCCCAAATGGCCTCAGCCCCTAGGTTCCGGCGCTCATGGCTTGACATCCTCCACGTCACTAAAGGTGTGCAGTGTAGAAATTTTGTAGTAAATGGAAAAAACTTCGAAACCTTTTCTTTCAAATATTTCACGCCGTTTGTCGCTACGTTCAACAGTTTTTTTTAAACAATTTCTTTTTTTTTTAAATCATGTTAGGACATCTGGACCCCCCCCCCCCATATAATACGGATCGATTTCGGGGATAACAATCTAATTTGTAAATAAAAAACGTCGAAAATTTCAGTATCATTTAGAGAAAACGATTTCCTTTTCGGCCTTGAAACGTTTGTGATGAAACACTTCGAGAAATGACAAGATCAACGTCAACGATATATGCCAAGATACTTGAGATAACTCAGCAGAAGCAAGCTCTAACATTTTCATTGATAGGTTGAAAAAAAAAACTAGTGTTGGGAAACTAGAGTGATAGCATTCATTCATGAAAAAACTGAGAAGTGAGGAGGAGGAGGAAAGGGAAGAGAGAATGAGGCTTAAAACCGCCAAAGCTTCTCTTGGTGTTGAGAGTTTTTAGTTATACCATGTAAATGCATAGCGACTTTAAATTTTGCTTTCGATGGTTTTCGCTAATTTGTCAAATTTTACTATTTAAATGAGAAACTAATTTTGAACAATCATCAATGACTTTCTCTTTTCATCGCCAATATTCTTGCCAGATTTTTTTTTTCACCAGCTCAAATATTTCTTTTCGTATTTTCAATATGACTTAATAGGCACAGACATGATTTCTGTATTTTACAGACATATTTTTGGCATAATGTTGAAACATAATACCGATCAATTTCGGCCAAAATAAGAGCAATTTCTAAATAGAAAACATTGAAAATTTCAGTATCACATTTAGAAAAATAGAATTATTTTTCTTCTTTGAAACGTTTGCGACGAAACACTTCGAAAACTGGCAAGATCAACGTCAATATATGGTATATGTCAAGATCAGAGCTGCCCTTTAGGGGGAAGGGGGGTGTGCGGCAGATGCAGTCGCCCGCACTTATTATAACAATAATTTCTTTTATAAATTCTGAATTTTCATCAACTCTGGGATTCTGCATTTTCTTTTACAAAAAAATTATTCCGGAATTGTTTCTTTCAGAAATTTTGAATTTCCACCAATTCTGAAATTATTTTTTGCTTTTTTAATAAATATTAGAATTTTTATCCATCCTGGAATTCTGAACTTTCACCATTTTTAGAATTGTGAATTTTCATCAGTTCTGGAATTCTGAATTATTTAAATTGTTCAAATTATTTCTTTTTCTTTTATTCTGAATTTTAATCGAGTCTGAAATTATTCATTTCATTTATTCTGAAAATTTTCATTAATTTTGAAATTATTTCTTTCATTTATTCTGAATTTTCATCAGTTCTGGAAGTCTGAATTATTTAAAGTGTTCAAATTATTTTTTTTTCATTTATTCTGAATTTTCATCAGTTCTGGAAGTCTGAATTATTTAAAGTGTTCAAATTATTTTTTTTTTCATTTATTCTGAATTTTCATCAGTTCTGGAAGTCTGAATTATTTAAAGTGTTCAAATTATTTTTTTTTCATTTATTCTGAATTTTCATCAGTTCTGGAAGTCTGAATTATTTAAATTGTTCAAATTATTTCTTTCATTTATTTTGAATTTTCATAAGTTATGGAATTCTGAATTATTTAAATTGTTCAAATTATTTCTTTCATTTATTCTGAATTTTCATAGATTCTGAAATTATTTCTTTCATTTATTCTGAATTTTTGTCTTTGCTAGAATTATTCTTTCATTTGTTCTTTATTTTTCTGAATTTTTGATTCTCCTCCCCACAGAACACAATCGATCCCGCTTATAACTTTCCCACTTATAGCGCTTTCCAGCTAAATACGACTCATTTTCGTGGTTGCAACTGTATAATTCTTATAAACATTTCCCGTTTTTAAATCTTTCTCCCGCTCACAACATATTCCCCATGATAGTTTTATGAAAAACGTTATAAGCACACAGGATCCACCGTGAAAAAGGACGGCTCTAGCCCCCCGCTATTAATGTCTCACCGGGAGGGCCCTGCGTCTGGTAAGGGCTGCCCCGGTCAAGATGTACAACTCAGTAAAAGCAGGCTCGAACATTTCCATTGAAAAATTCAGTAGAAAACCAGTATGTTGGGAAACTAATAAACATTCATTCATGGAAAAAACCGAGAAAGGGAGGGGAAATATATATCAGGCTTTAAAACCTGCGAAGCTTTTCTTGGTGTTAAGAGTTTTTGGTTACACATTTTTCGAGACGAATTAAAAGTAATTGAACAAAAATAGACGGCGTAAAAAACTCTCTGACGTGGAAAAAAAAAAAAAAAAAAACTGACAGCAGGTTCTCAAACCATCATAGAGAGATACACACTTACACATACACACTCACGGCTTCTTCTCAAAGAACGTAAAAATGAGGTCTAAAAAAAGCTGTGAGAAGAAGAAATAACCTTGTGTCAGAGTAAAAAAAAAAAAAAAAGTAATAATAATAATAAAATAAAATAAAATAAAAAAATCGCGGTCTCATTCATGCTTTTTTAGCCCTGTAGAGAGAGCGTGCGGTAATTATCATAAAAAAACCTTCCGCGATTAATGTGATAGGTAATCGATATATATAAAATAAAGAAAACAACTAATATATGTAATTTTTATCGTTTTTGTAATTCATTATATCAAAATAAGATATTTTTGTATTTTGTAAACGTAAAGGAACTCGCGGATAGCTCGATGTTTCCGCGCACTATATCTTTGCGCGGATGGTTTCCAGCAGAGGAGGGTAGCGAGCCGGTCCATTTCCTGTGTTGCCGTCCGAAAATTTTCATGGTTGACTGCTGTTTTGATTGTGCTTCGGAAAGTTATGATAGGAAAATTTTGGATCTCGTTTGGTGTTCGGTTTAATATTGTTTCGACGTATTAAGATGTTCTCGAATGTTCTAGAAAATGATGGACGGTAGCACAGAAGAGTAAGTTCATTTTGTTGTAATATCGATTTTTATTTTATACACGGTGTGTGCGGGGTGTTTCTTTTTTTTTTTTTTTTCTACTACTTCGTTAAATGTTGGAAGAGAGGAAAAACGTTTCTCATTGAATCGCTTTTTTTCCGGATAGGCTTAAGTGTGTGTGTGAAAACGGATGCGTGTTGTTATTTTGTGATTTTTTTAAACGGGGAAGAATTAAAGTGTGGCTTTCATCCTGATTATATAATGTGTTTTGAGGAAAAAATAATAATAAATTTATAATTCTTTTCCCGATAGTGGATTTTATTCTGTGGCATCGAAGGTCGTCATGTTATTGAGGTCAACTTAGGTGTTTTTTTTTTTTTTTTTGTCAATGGACGAAGGCTTATGAATGAACCTAGTCCTTGGTTTTCACGCACTGTTAATATACTGTGCTCGGATAATCAAATATTTAATTTGATTTTATTTTAGAATTTATTTTTAGATACTTATTGAGAATTGTGTATTGAGAAACATTTTACCTGTGGCTCTTAAAATATTGGAAATTTTATGTTTTGCTAAATTATGTGGAATTTGAGTATGGTGTGTGTGTGTGGCCGAGATTACACTATTTTACAAGATTTGAAGAGGGGGGGGGGGAAATCAATCAATAAGCCTGTTGGTTACATTCGCTCGAATGTTTTGAATGTTTTCCGATATGCTCGTTGATTGCGTTTTTAAAGTTTTACAATGTAATGCAAGTCCAAGGAAACGTTTCTGTATTTATGTGAATCGCAGAGATTATAAAAATATTTGTTTGATGAACTGATCTTTGTCGAAAATACAAGTTTTGTTGTGTTTTGCCTGTAGCTGCTGTGGTGGCCGAGTGGTCGTAGTGATGGACTTGTATTGTGAGGATCTGGGTTCAGACCCCATCGCTAAAGTTGGTTTTCTGCGGTTACCAACTTCTAGGCGCGAGTGCGAGCCGATCTCCACGTTAAAAAGTCTCGCCGCAGAGAGCAACAGGTCTACAACGCTACAATTATTCATTCATTATACTTCACTCAATATGAGTTGAGAAAAACTCGTAGTTTAAAAAAAATTGATGGTGGCAGCACTACACATAACAAGCATTACGCAGGTGAAACTTCATGGAAGGTTCACCATACGTACACGCACATTCCAACGTGTACCAATTTGTTAGAAGTTCCGCAGAGGAATATGAACGAGGTGCATGTCTGATTTAGTAGTAGTGTTTTGCCTGTATAATAGCCACTATGCAATTGTGTGGTCATCATGCTGTACTCTCGTAACTCTTCCTGAAGATCCAGGTTTGAACCTTGTTCACAGCACTGGTGGTTGACCGAAGTTGGTTTTTTCGAGGCAAAAATGTAAGCGGGACTCCCATTCAAAAAATTTTCTCTGCAGAGAGCGGGCAAACCTACAACGTTCGCAAGTACCTGGGTTCAAACCCCATAATTGCCACAGTGACCATCGGCTGAAGTTGGTTTTCTGTGGTTCCCAACTTTGAGGTGCAAATGCGGGCTGATCTCTCTGTTAAAAACTCTTGTCACAGAGAGCAACAGGCCTACAATGATACAATTATTAATTCATTACACTTTGCTCATAGTTAGCAAAACTGGTGGCAGATGGTGGCACTACAAGTAACAAGCATTACAAAGAAACAAACTTATGTCAGGTTCACAACATGTACACAAACATTCCAGCATGTACCAATTCATTTGAAGTTCTTCAAAGAATTGTGTATGAAGTGCATGTCTGGTATAGTAATAGTAGACCTACAACGGGATGTAAAAATTTAACTACTTACCATCTTCACTTCAAAATATGAAAGATTGATGGCTGCACCAGTAAGAACACACACAAATACAAAAAGAAAAAAAGTGACTCTCAAAATGTTAATACGTTAAGGGTCACACATACACTCAGGACACACATTTCTGCATGTTTCAGTTCAATCAAAGTTCTGCTGACGAATGTGTATGAAGTACATGTATGGTTAAGGGTTAAGTAGTAGTGTTTTGTTTATGTACGCAATGAACAATCTAGTACAGGGCTGGATAAATCTATTTTTCGACATGTCCAGAACGTTTACATTTAAAATATTTTGACCAGGCATGTTTTTTTTCCTCAAGCACATGCCCGATGCTATCGAATAAAATACTGGGACCATGAAAATAAGTCGTACTAAACAGGGAAATGTTTCAAGGCATTGAAAACTTGATTTGAGCTTTAATTTGAGTGTGATGGAAGGAAAAGTTTCTGCATGTATGTGATATTTAGTAAAATTTCTGGACGTACCCATCCTTCTGGAACATTTTGATAGCTCTCTGAGATGTGAAGTGGGATGTGTCTGGTCCTTCAGTGTTGAATATGCGACAAAACCCTTCTTAGCGGGCAGCTTCCCTCTCTTAGTCAAATAATTTCCCCTTGTACAATAAAAGTATGTATTTCAAACCCCTGATTAATGGTCACCCTTATTTTACAGGCAGATTTTTTTATCCTACTGGTGTCGGCAAAAGAGCGGTTTTACTGTACTTATGTTAATTGTTGTTTTGAAGCTATTTTTGAATTGATCTTCCTCGAAAATGTGTCTTGAATTAAAGGCCCGTTTACATGAGGCAAGTGCTTTAGTTGGTAACTTAATTTTAAGTTGCCAAGTACGATACAATGTATGCAAACAATAAGGGCCGTTTACACGGCTTTAGGTGGCAAGGGCACAAGTGATGTAGTTGGTAAGTGAATACAAATGGTTCTATTTTTTCCGGTTAAGTAGACCTATGCGCATGCTCCAGTGGGCGTGACCTGCCACTCTTGGAGGGGTCTTTTTGTTCTCTCACTGAGGGGTTTATTTTGATCTCAAGCTTGAACCTGTTCATGCTCCGTCGTCTCCTAAAGTTTTGCTAGAATTCCGCTGAAATATTGGATGGTGAGGTGGCCAGAGGACACAACCTTCAAGTTTGTTGAAAAATATCTTCGCCATAAATGTTTATTGAACTATAGAAATGAAAATTACTTTAACAAACAAGCTAAAAATTATTCGATGGTGGAGAAAGCTATGGAATATTCTGACGACGTGATGTCAGGAGTTGAAAATTGAAGATTCAAATATATGTATCAGGTGTGGAGGATTTATATATTAAAAACTGGAGGGGCGGGGGTTTCGAATATTTCTCTCATCCAGAATGAATTTGCTGCCATCTGTTGTAAAAATACATGATCAAATACTGTATTTAACATAAAGATATCATCTCTATAGATTAAATTACAAAATAATAATAATAATTTTGAAAATTTGGAAATAATTTTTATGTTTAATGAATTTTTATTATTTAATTTTTAACCCTTAGAATTTCCTACGAATGCCAAGAATCTTCTCCCGTATTTTCGGCTTACATAATTCATCTCCTCTTTAACTTTGATTAAAATATCATATAATCGATATTTACAACTTAGAGGAGAAATAGAGAAATCTTATATTTCTTCTCGATGATTTACATATGTTGTGTATTCTTTTTTTTCCTCTTGGGTATCTTCATCCATCGTTACGAAAGCTATGAGCTTTAAAAAAAGCACTTCTCTGAATATTTTTAGTGCCTGAATTTCTGGGCTCTAATAATAATCCCTGTACTACGATATTTTTTATTGGGCCGCAGAATGACATTATATCAAGGTTTTACTGTATATACACTGCCTATAAAAAAGACTGGTTGTCTTATTCTAAATATGGATAACTTCGCAATTTATCCCACTATGTAGGCCTATATCATGGTTCTTTTTAGACATGTCAATTGTGTTAGTATTCACAACTCCCAGGAGTTAAACTATTCCATTTATTCACAACCATATTAGAGAATAACTCCCTGTCACACCACAAACTGAAATTGTCCCTTACTGAACTTACGATGCTAGTGTCCCCTTGTCGAAACAGTTGATTGACAATGAATTAATAACTTGTGGTCCATCCTATCCGTTCTGTTAAAAATTTTAAACACTTCAACCATGTCCCCTTACACAGAGTTCTTCAACCTTTTTCAAGTCGCGAACACCAGGGTCACAACTAGATGCTTGGTCAACTGGGGCAAGCACACATTTTGGCATCCCCCTTATAATATTGAAAGAATGGTTAAGGAGTGAAATGTGTGGCGCCCGAGGCACGATACCTTCCTGCTCCTCCCAGTTGCAGCTCTGGGGAGCAAGCACTGCCTGTACCCATCATCAAAAGAAGAGCACCCTTATAACAAGTTTGAAGTACAAATCCATGAAATCAAGATTGGTTTCAATCCTTGAATGCAATTTGTGCAAGGTATTTAATTGCACTTTTGACCAAGTGCTTGCAAGCACAAAATCGGACACAAGTATTGAGAGCACTGGATGCATCAGGGAGCACCATAGTGAGCAACGGGTTGAATATGCCTGCCATAACACCTGCGTTCTTTCAATATAAACATACTCAAGAAATCATATCTTTCTTCATAGCTCATGCCTCGTGTGTGCCAACAACAGCACACATAGCTCTTCTCTGCAACCCCTAATCATGTCCCTCTGCAGGTATGGTCTCCAAAACCTTATAGCTTACTCCAGTGCAGAACAAAACTAAGCCTAAGAAAAGTGAAAGGATCCTTTCGGGAGAATAACTCTGTGGGATTAAAAAAAGGGTAGCACCAGGGAACTGATCGTGTATGATTGATTCGGCAGTCGAGGGGTTAACTAACTTCATATTAATTGAAACAAATCTTGTCAATCATCAAGAATAGGCCTACATATTTTTCACCTGATTTCTCAAATTTAATTCAGCATTAATGTATAAACTTATGAACTACAAGCAAGAGATACAAACAAAAATCTGTACTTATGTAGTATGGAAGGTCGTTGAGCCTGAATTAACTTCGTGGATATTCTTGTAGAGTGTTTTTAGCTTTTATTTATGAAGGTTCCCACCCTTTAAAGTAAATTCCTGTTGGTGACTAAGTATCATGTAGGGTGCAGGTTTCTCAATTCACATTTATTTTGAACAAAAAAATATATGTTTTTTTCTTATAAAATATACAATTTGAATAAAGCATAGCATAGGTTAAATACTGAAAGGAAAACCATGGAATGATTTGACATTCCAAAATTTCTGCAACTGCTTATATATGAGCTTTGATATAAACCATCTGATGTACTCTTTTTACAGCAGATAAGTGTTTAAAAAAGTTTATTACATCATATATGTAATGATGATTTCTGTTATTAAATTATCTAGATAATCACTGAGATACATTGAAATATATTTAATATATTTAATTTGGAAATGCTAGCTTGTACTTGACGCTTAAGAAACTCCTGTAACTTATCCTTAGTCAAACCTAGTTATTCTTACTTCTGCACTATGATATGGTATATTTAATAGCATTTATAATGTGCAATGGTTTTCCAGTTGAAGCTGTATTTAATTTTAAATGTGCAAAAAAAGTGTTTTGGGTATCAAGTCCTATCAGCTCTTCTTTGGTTGAAAATACTCTTTAAAACTCTGTGAATTAATACACACTGAGCTCTAAGAAATTTTTAGATGAAAATAAATGTGTTTAATTAGTATATTATATAACAGATTCTGTGAGAGAATTTTTACATGGAATAAAATTTTAGACAGATCAGAAAATTTAAAGTATATCAAAATAGATTCTCGGTAATTATAATTCCGAATATAAAACCCTTTAACCTACATAAAAGCAAGTGTTTTTTTATTTAGTTAGACTAAGTTTTTTACTGTTTTAACACTGATTTTTAGTTTCTGAAGCAGGGGCAGAGGTAGGGGGGGGGGGTGAGGGGGCATTGCCCCCAGCGTCAAAGGTTGAGTCGACTGTTCTAATGTATATATGTATATAAGAATTGACATCATTGTGCCCCCCCCTCCCCAGCAGTAATGGCCGTGCCCCCCAGACTTCCAAGTCTATCTCCACCTATGTTCTGAAGTCAAACCTAACTCTGTGATACCCCTATCATGCATATTTTGAATAAGCAGCTGTATTCCACTTAGCAAATTGAACACGGGTAATCAGTAGCTTAGATAAAATGAACCACAAAACTATATTTTATATTTTCTAGACTTTTTGTTGAAAAATTCAAAATTGCAAATTATAATTAATATTTTGTTTTAATTATTGTAATAAATTAATGTTTAAAAATAAAACATTGTAATATACAAAAAAGTAAGGTTTTCATCATGTTATATTCCTATTGTGTTCAGAACATTATCAAAAGGCATTCATTTAGGTTTTTGACGGTTTTCGACAGTTTTTGACGCTTGTCATGTCAAAAACCCAATCCTGACTATAACTCTTGCAACTTTTGACTTTGGGAATACCCCCTAAATGTATGTTATGTGCAGTGATCGGATTGCAAACTTTGGTGAATTGAAAGCACATCCACATCATTAACATGACATAATCTGATCTGTTTTTAAACAAGCATTTTTGTATTTCCACCTCACATCCAGAACACATTGGACAGCATATTTAACATTTCTTGTGTAAGTTGTAGTTGTTTGTTTAAATGACTTCATATTTTTGTGATGTGTCCATGAATTATGAAATTGTGACATGCTAATTGCATTATCATTTTACTTTGACTGACTGAAAAGTTGCACGTCTGTCAGGTTTAATGATTCTCGTCAGTCGTCGTTGGTCCCATTCTTGCATGATCTTTTTCCGGCCGCAGCGATGTAGTAGATTTAATTTTTTACCGGATTCACGATACACTCGTGAAATGGTCGTACGTGAAAATCCAAATTTCATCACTACCTCGGAGATGCTATGCCCCATCTCTCGTACGCCGACTATATCACCACGTTCAAACTCACTTAAATCTCGATAACCTGACATTGTAGCAGCAGTAACCGATCTAACAACTATGCCAGACACTTGTTGTGTTATATAGGCGTTGCCGACCGCAGCGCCGTACTCTGATTGGTTCCATATCTCTTTATTTGCATACGCATGCCTGTACTAGTTTTTTTGGCTCTTCAGTTTATCTAATCCAGAGCTGGACAGACACCAGATTGAATGGCAAATAAAAAATCATTTTCAATGTATGATCATTAAATTTAGGTCTGAGGACAGCACTTAATTTGTTCAATTTATATCGGCGTAGCATGTCTATCAATATGGAATGAGGGCCACCAAGTCCCAAAAAAGTAAAAAAAATATTATTTCATACTTTTTTTTAAATTTAAATATGCTTATCGCCTAAATTTTTTTCAGCTTTGCAAAGCCCTGGAATAGATAGACTTGATTAGTCATTAAAGCTTTACCAGTGAAGAATTACTGTAATGTCCCAACCCTGTAACCAAGTGATTGACAAATCTTAATATATATATATATATATATATATATATATATATATATATATATATATATATATATTTTATTTTTTTCTTTTCAATAGTGGTAATTACCTGGTGCGGGTACGTGCCCAGGTAATGACCAGGGATGACTCAACTGGTGGTTGGGTTCCGATGGGCGCCGGTGGATTGAGTCACGTTTCTGTTTGTAAAACTTCATCATCTGTGTCTACCGAAGATGATGGCAAGAGTGAATATGTTATTTATGGCAAGAGGAATGCGGATCAAAGCGTAAGTCAATAATCAGATGTATGGTTTATAAATTTACAATATTTTATCTATTCTTTAAGTTCATTGTCTCAGAATTTCATACAGGAATGCGATATCAGCCTAGAATAGATGGAAAAGTAGATTTCAGCTCTATTTATCATTGAGATGATCATTAGTAACCATATGAATGGGAATGGTTTTTTTCCTTAACCTTTACCACAGTATTATTACTTTTCTCTCCCTTGCTACAGTTTTACAAGTACAAAAATTACAGTAGACTCACTAATCTTACACATTTTAGACCAGGGTGTGCCAGATTACTGAAAATCAATTAGAAAAGCCCAATTTACAGGCCTGGATTTTCTTGTAGGCTAGACAGGCTGTAGAGGGACTCAAAAATGTCAAACTGTTATTTTTTCCACAAATTGTCGAAATTCTGAAATTGCTCAAAGATCAAATTTTAACACTTTGTAGTAGGAAGCTTAGAATTGCATTACATTGCAATACAAGTGGTATGTATGCTAAATTATACAAACTTCTGCTAAAAGACATTCAGGGACGTGTTTTCCTCTTCTCTGCTCAACAAATGCCAGATTACTGGACGGGTAAGACTAGCTCGTGGTTGGATTATTGAGAGTCTACTGTGCATATATATTGTGACGTTTGTTACAACTGGGATAAAAAAAAAAATGAGCATCGCAAGCAAACACAAGAGTTTAGAATTGGAACTTTTAATTTTTAGATTTAATTTACATATAATTAAAATTTTGATTTAGAAATTTTGCAAATTTCGGCAAAAATTGAAATCACTAAGTCTTCGGTTCATCTTTCCGTTAACTGGGAGTCAGTTCATCTTAGCTGGATATAGAAGTCAACTTATCCATTCTTTTATCTCCGTAAGCCTTACATGATGCAGCGAAGCAGCCTTGCAGGAGTTCAGGAACATAGAGGACTACAGAGACATTCTAACTCCTTAGATGAAGTTAACCAGTGAGTGGTGAAGTATGGGTGAATTCAAGTGAATCAGAATTAAAAGTGCAAAGACACTATATCTTTCACATCGTTGCCTTTAAGAGAGAGAACTGAAAAGATTACAATCGTGCCATCGATCACATTGCTAACTTGTATATATTCTGGATTTCTTTCGTTACTGTGGAGTTGTGATGCAGTAGCAGCAGTGGGGATGGCATCACCTCACCACAAACGTCAGTTGAACGTCTCGAGAGCAATGTTTGCTGATTGCACCAGATCGATGTGCACCACAATGTCTGATGATCTTGGGCCGACACCAAATGACCTGATTTGTGATACTTAGGGGGAGAATTATTCAATAAATAACAATTTTTTTTTGAAGTACTTATTTAAATGATGTGGGTCCTCTCCACCCACTGTAAGGGTTCATACCCTTACAATACATAGGAAAAAGTGGCTTGGGTGGAAGAAAGGAAAACCTGCCGCCCTTATCTTTTCTCCATTCATTTATCAAATTTTTAAAATGGTGCAAGGTTTTGAGATTTAATCACTAGTACCTCAACAATCATGCCGTCCAAATTTGTTGCGAAATGCCTCTGTAAAAGGGTTAACACTTTCGGGTCTAAGCCCGAGCCTGACTCGGGATGTCGTTTTCGTTCAAGGGAACTAAGCCAGAGTCAGACTCTGACTCAACTTTCAACTCTAGCAGCTATAAAATGGCTGAATATATACGTTCCCAGTGTTTTTAAACATAATCTATAAATCTTTTAGTTCCAAAAAAATATATGTATATAGATGACAGCAGAGCCAACTGTTGTAGCTTTATGAAATGATGTAGTAGTAAGTATAGTTGAAACACATTTGTCTTCCTAGGTAAGGTAGCCATGTGTGTTGATGGCATGATGATTTTTTTAAATAGAAACTACTTTTAGATATGTGTACAACATTTATATAAGTTTTTATACAGAATTATTTGAAATTTTATGTTAAAAATTGTTTTCTTATGCTGAACTTTTTAAAACTCTAAAACATAATTTTTTAATTATTTCTCATTAAATATTAATCATTAGTACCTTTTAATAATTGCTATATATGAATTGCTATATTTTATGAAATTTTTAGCTAAAAAAACTGTTGAGATGTATATATTCTAATTATTTTTTAAAAAATCATGAAAAGTGCCAAAAACCCTCAGTCCACAGGAACAAACAGTCGAAATAGCTCAGACCCGAAAGTGTTAAGGGGTTTCATTTGTGGTTCCCAAAAATTTTCCTCTTGCCTTTTTGTAATTTATGAGTGTCTTTGTTTAATGCTTATGTAACCATTTGTAGACCACTATTAATAATACTTCTGGTAACTGAAAACCATGACATTAATGTGTATTACAGGGCTGGACAAATCCTAGGTGCCAGGTCGCCAAAGCGACTAGATAATTTGTATTGGCACTTCAATTTAGCAACCACATTTAGAAAATTTTTAGTAAATTTCTAAATTGGAGTCTAACGATGACACAAAATTTTCTGATTTCATTATGCTATTTTTTTAACATGGGAAAAGTAAGAGAAAACATTATTTAGGACCAACAGCTTTTTCTCAACCCAATGTATAAGGAAACATATTTTCTGGATATTATGTGAACTCTGGAAGGAAATATGTTTCCTTGATATATTAGGCTAAGGAAAAGTTGTCTCTCTCTACTGTACCACCTGAGGGCTATTTGCTGAAGTTAAAAGGGGCTACCAATGCCCCTTCTTCAGAGCCTCATGCCACAGTGCATGAAATAAGGAAGGCAAGATCATGTCTCCAGTGATGTAGATGGTTTAATGCTTGCCCAGTTTGCGAGAGGGCCTGGGTTTGAGTCACAGCAGATGACTTTTCTTTCTGAGTTCACCTCTGCATAATATTCAGAAAATATCTGCTTCCTTGATTATTCAGAATCATTTTTCTTGTGGAGAATGCCATACTTTACTCCTAAGAAATTTTGCAGGCACCTAAATATTTTTTTTTATTTGTCAAGCCCTGGTGTATTAGCCAGAGTGGGTAAAGCAATATTCGCCCACTTTGGGGAGTTATGAACATAATTTTTGTGTTAATAATAGTAATGAATAACCATTAGAATTTTTTTCCCCATTCTCTGAATATCTTCCAGGTTGTTTTGAGCTGTGCCATAAAAAAAGACTTTCACTACTACAAAGTGATGCCAACCTTTCATCATTGGAAAACGGGTGATAAAAAGTTTGGTCTGACTTTTCAGACTGCAGCAGATGCCAGAGCTTTCGATAAAGGGGTTAGGATGGCTATTGAAGACCTACTTGACGGTATGTTTGGAAGTCTTTATGTAATTTGCATTGGGAATTTTATTAGGTTAAAGTGTCATGAAAGTTCAAAGGTTTTGTCAGAAACATCTTCCATCAAATTTCCTCCTATGTCCAGAAGCAGAACATGCCAAAAATTGTGAGGTACATCACAGAATAGTGCCTGTACAAATTCTAAGAAAAAACTTGTCTGTGTGAAAAATGCTATCACAGGAATTTTTGCCACAGAAAATTCTCAGTCAGTTGAGAGCAAGTTTCAGAACAGTGACAAAGATCCTGCTTTAAGGCTTTTACAGACTTTGTGTGATAGTTTTTTTTTAATATCTTAGTGTAAAATAAGACACTAATATGAAATAGATAGTTTAAATTTCTGATTTGCCTTATACGCAAGTTTTTTTTTATAATTGATTACCACCGTACATATGAGAATATATTTTATTGTTGCACATTACATTGAATGTTTTGCATGCTAGATTTAATCAACCTCTTTAATTCTAGTTTTTGGTAAAGCCAAAAGCATTTAAGTTCATGTACAGTGAAACCTATTTAAGATAGGCATTGTGTGAGATGGAAACCTGTCTTGAAGGAAATTAAACATAGTGTATGTGGCAGGTGCTTTGATGTGCACCTTTATAAAACAGAAATCTGCCTAAAATAAAATATTATTTCCATCTCTTGACATTCTGTTCTTATAGATTTCACTGTGTGTGTGTGAGAGAGAGAGAGAGAGAGAACACCTTCCAGTTTCTCGCAAACATATTTGAAAGATAAGTGGCAGCACTTTGTGAACACGTGACCCTCAAACAGTCGCATTAAGAAAAAATACAACAGTTTCTCATGCGCACAGGTCCATATATATTTCAACTTCTGAAATTAATTTAAATATTTGTACTGTTTTACACCAATTATATACCAATAAAAATAACTCATTTGCATGCTCACCGGACCAGTTAAGTTAATGTGATGTGACCGAACTCACTTCTGTCATTAATCTGTCAATTGACCTTGTAAATATTCCACTAGGGAACTTCTAACAAATTGATCTGTGCCTGGAAATGTTCTATTTGCCCTAGCATATTTATGAGGTGCCCGAGTGGTGCCGTGGTAAGATTCTCGTCTTCCACTAATGAAGGTTACCATTAAGGTCCATGGGTTCGAATCCAGGCATACAACGTTAGAAGCAAGTTCATTACCTACAGAGACTGGGGTGACCACATATGGATGGAGCCTTCATTTCCCACTCAACTCCTCTGGTTGGAAATTGCGGTATGGTGATATATATAACCGGAGTTGGTGTGCGGTAAAGTAGCATATTTATGAAGTCAGGGTTATGTGTGTTTCATGTTCAAAAAGTGCTGCCATCTGGCTTCTGCAGTGGAAGTGAAAGGCGCAAATGCCTGAATTTTATTGTTAATTTGTCGTGTAATCAAATTTAGTACATGTTTTTTATGGCACAATTTATTCTGTGAATGTGTCCTTTGACAGCCTGTCACAGGCTTTGCTATGCCATTCTTGTAGTCAATTGTGTATTACCTAACGAGGCTCAAATCGAACAAAGGCCCTTAAACTATTGAAGCTTTTCATGAATACACATAATAGTCTATGCATACGATATAATTTTCAATTTAGTCTTTCATTAAAATAATGAAAAAATAACTCAAAAATGTTTCAACTTGTCCCCTCTCCCCCACCCCTCCCAACTTGGTAAGATGACCTTGCCGCAATTAGAAAAAGCAAATTGTTGGCTTTTCCGTTGTGATCCCATGATGCTCTATAGACAAGGTGAATACAAAAACTTCATAAATGCTAGTGCTCATCTAGGAGTCTTTGCTATAAATGTACTACTGTACTTATATTGAGAAAAATAAAAATGTTTCTTTTATCAAATCAAAATGTTGTTTTTTTTTTTTTTTTTTTTTTTTGCTTGTCTTGCAAAGCATTGCTTGTGAATCAAATCAAAAATTTGATCATCTTGCAAATTACTCATAAACCAAAGTTCCACTGTGCATACAGGGTGCTTATGAAGTCTATTTATCTTGGAATAACTCGCAAACAGTTGATCCTAGGAGCGTACTTCTAATTTGGAAAAGTATGCAAATAATGTGTGGACCTCAGATACATCATTCATATTGGAAGGGGTTTTATAGTTATTTAAATAAAAATAACTTTTATTACAGTCGCTGTCTCCTGAGCCCCCAAAAAATTTAATGTTTTTAAGTGTGGTATTTGTGTGTTGAGATATTTGAATTCGGAAATAGCTGTAAATGAAGATAAGAATCACATAAAATGACGGACAAGCTTATTCCTTGTTTCATATCCTGTTCATTCCTACATTTTACATGGAATTTTTTTTTTTTTTTTTTGGGCTCAGGAGAGACATAATACTTCTTTCTAATTGGGTTTTTTAGGACAGGGTAGCTAAATAAAAAGTTTTTACTTTAACCCCTTAATTGTGAAATATGTTTCGGAAGAATGCATGAACAATGGAAGTATTTTCCCCCATTTTGAACAGTGGATTATATAGATAAACTCAATATATTTGGTATTTAAGGTGAATAGAAAAACTAATTTTTCTCATCACGAAAGGAAAGAACCCAGTTCAAGCCACACATGTAATAATTGATAACTATGCATCCCCTTACAATATAAATGACTTATTTCAGGTCTGCATGTTTTTAGATACTTTCTCCAATTGGAAGTATGGTTCGCAAGTTATTCCAGGATAAAGCACTTTTTATTCACCATGCATGTCTAGTATAAAGGTTTATAAAGAGTTACACAGAGTGTGTAGGTACGTTTAAAACTACTTAATGTACATAATGGGATCTATTTTATTAAACTTCCATTATTTTTTTTCCATGCTGCTGTTTATTTTTACACATGGTGAGTTGTATTTCTAGAATTACAGTGTGTTTTTACTCAACTCAAAAAGTTTTCTGTAATGCATCCATACGTAAGCAAGTGCAGTGATACCTCGGGTTTACAAATTTTTTTGGCTAAGGAACATTTTCATTGATATAAATGCATGCACTAACAGTCGCGTCATGAGCTAAATTTTAGCGCCAATAATCATCAGAATTACTACCATTTGAGCCCTATTAACACATGTCCACCTCTGAATGTTTTTCCAGATGTAACTTCAATTCTCTTTCTGAGAGTATTTGATCTGCAAATGGAAAATTCAGCTAGTAGAAAATGAATTAAAAAAAGGAGTCTGTGTGTTTTCATAGCATGTTCTTTCAGTGCAAGACTCTTAGCATCAAACTAAATAGTCTGGACACATACTAAGAGCTTATCTTTTCCATCTGCATGTTTTAGACACAGAAACGGGCTGACCAAATCACAAATGGATGGGAACACTAACGAACTCAGCTGGGTTGTAGCAACAACAGCTTTGGTTGACTAAAATAAAGATATCTTCAGTATCTTGTTTTCCTGTAAATTCCTATTAATTCTATTTTCAAGTTCATTTTAGCCTTCAATCAGTTTGTCTTTTTTCTTGCACTACTTGGTTTTGTAAAAAAAACTTCTCTTCAAATTTTGACGATAAGGGCCACGTCTAGAATGTATTAAAAATTTTCTATAGAAAACTGAGAAATTATGTTTCCGCTAATGAACACATATGTGATTCCAGAACGAAACATCCTTGTTAGCCAAGGTATCACTGCACGAAACTATGTAAATCTGTATGCTGTAGGTAAAGGGCACCATGTCACAAGAAGAAAATTTTACGGGAGAGCCATGAAAGATTTTTTTCAGCATGTCTTTCTATGGAGTTTGTCTTTGAAAGTGAATATCTGTTATTTATTGAAATAGGACGTGGCATCTTAGTAGGACTTAGTAACTTCAAAGTACTGCAAATTCATAGCATTTTCCCCAATATTGACAAAAATGGACATTTTGTTCTTTATCTCCAGCATACAAGTTTTATCTTATTACTTAAAATTTAACAATGAAAAAAAAACGAATAAAATGTCAAATTTTTCTATATATATACTGTTATGCAGCAGGACTTGACAAATCAAAAAAAAATTCAGGAGTCAAGCACATTTTCTTTGGAGAAAATGTCCCAAAAATAATCTACTTTTAGACTTAGTTTAGACCCCCTTCACATGTTAGCAACCATATGTAGAAAGTTTTAGGTACCAATTCCAATTTTTTAGTCACCTTGGTGTGGCGCTGTGAGGTCATTTGGCCATTGTGCTAGAATCATGGGGATCTAGGTTCAAGCTGTGTTGGTAGCACAGTGGTGGTTTTCTAACTTTAAAGTGTGAATTCGACCCAGTCTTTCATTTGGAAAAGTCTCTCTGCAGAGAGCTTACAACATGATACTTTCATAACATGAAAAATCAAGCATTTACCATCTTTGGTTTAAAAATATGCAACACGGATGGCAGAACCATCAAGAACACGAAAGGAGCACAACTCTGACACTATAAATATGTTAAACCCACACAACACGTTCCTATGTGTTTGATTTGCTATAAATTTTGGAGAGGAAATGTGTATGGGGTGCATATGTACAGTCAAATGGTAGTCTCCGTGGTGTATAGGATTTGTCAAGTCCTGCAGTGCAGTAGTAATTGGTGCAAAAACCTGAGCATTTGCGATTGTCAAGAAAATTACCGTTTTTCATTTAAAATCAAGACTAATTTTTTTTTTTAATTTAAAAAAAAATAGCATTTTCATAATTTTGTTTCAAACATCTGATAGAAGACAGAAGGAAGTCATCAATATATATATATATATATATTTATTTATTTATTTATATTTATGAAAAAGGCCCTAATTAATATTGTACGCTTAATTCATGTAACAGTTTCTTCAGTTTTAAAATATTCTGCTGGTTTTGTTTTAGAGAATTTTAATTTTCTGAATTTTTATAGTTGTGCAATATATCAATATTTTTAATATAAGTTATTTTTAATATATCAATTATTTTGTAATTTTATAGGCACTGGTGATTTACCGTGCATAGCAGATCTTGGCGATGATGATGTATTTATGGTAAGCTTGCAACATTATGCTTTTGTGTAACCACATATCTGTTTTACAGTTTATTATTCATTGTTTTTTTTTTATTTTAAAAAATTTCCAATGATAAAGTCACAGCTCTAAAAGTTGGGCTCTTGCGGCTAATTCAAAGTCAATAACTTTTTCTCTGGTATTTTTATTAATCAGTTACAATTAGCTAAATGGACTCTTAACCATCTCAGTCATTGAGAAGATATTTCACTTTCTTTCAAAAGCCCTTAATTTTAGCAATGAAAATCCAGACACTATGTAGAGCTGATTTCTCCATGGAACACATTTTTCTACCCCCCCCCCCCCCTCCCACTTTACAAAAATCTGAAGAAAGCCTGCTTCAAGAAAAAAGAAATGGCATATTACAGGAGGTTTCAGGATTTCTGCTATGCCAGTTAAAGGCTTAATTAACTCTTAGGTCGGGATTACACTATAAATACCGCCGCTGTGGTGGTCGAGTGGTTATAGTGACAGACTTGCGATGCGAGGATCCGGGTTTGAACCCCACAGTGGTGGTCGGCTGAAGTTGGTTTTCTGTGGTTCCCAACTTCAAGGCGCAAATGCAAGCCAATCTCCCCGTTAAAAAGTCTCGCCACAGAGAGCAACAGTCCTACAACGATAAATCATTCAATCATAACACTTCACTCATAGTTAGAAAAAAAAACTGGTGGCAGATGGCAGCACTACACATAACAAGCATTGCAGAGAAACAAAAAACTTCACGTCAGGTTTCACTACGCGTACACACACATTCCCGCATGTACCAATTCGTTGGGGGTTCCGCAGGGGGGGTGGGCGGGGTGCATGTGTGGTGTAGCAGGTAGGTAGGGCCTCCAAAAAATGGCTCAGGGATCCATGATGTTCTTAAGTCAGCCACCTCGTTGGGCAATTTACCTGTTGTGGCGTTGTATTTGTATAAAAGTTTTGGAAAGTTTTTTTTAATAAAACATAACCAATAAGCATATAAGTTACATTTGAGCGAATATAACCTATTGCTTATTGGTTTTTTTTCCCTTCAAGTTTTGTAATCGATCTTCTATCAATCTTCTATAGTATAATCCCTGCCTCATGAGTATTTTTTGTTGAAGTAAAACTTCTATAGCGACATAACAGTGAAAGCGACACAAGAATGAATTTCAGTGTGAGGGAAAAGAAACCATCACAAAAGTAAAACTTTCTTTTTCCTCTAATTGTGTCAGTGGTTCCCAACTGTGCATACCTCCTGGGATACGTGAGAGACTGTTAGGGAGCACACTAAAAGAAAATGGTAATGGTGGCCACCCATCTAAAAAATAATTACAAAACATGTAAAAACATCTAATTTTTAAAATTGTTTTTATAATATTGTCAGTAGTAATATATTGGCGCCCTACAAAAAATTATAACAGAGGGGTTGCATCTACTGAAAGGATCGGCCTTCTCTCCTCCTGCCATGCCCAATGATCTGGATCCTATGATCTGGATTCACAAGCTAATTTTTTTTCAGCGTTTTAGACTTGATTGTTGATGCATGTTAGGCTGTGCATAAAAACAAAGAATTAATTAATTTGTACTGTGTTTAACTTTGTGGGTGTTTGTATTGAAGTGTGTGTGCATGCATGTTATTCCCACAATTTTTTATGTCAACTTTTCTACCAAGCACCTACTTACTCACATGATTTATGCTATAGATAAATGGCTAAAAACTGGATCTGTGCAGAAGTTGACTGAAACACTTAAATGAAGTACTGTGCACCTGTAAACATAAAAACATTTTGAATCTGCCAAAAGTGATCCTGTCAAAGTTACCGAGGCTGCGTACTACATTAGCTATCGTATTGCGAGACAAGGAAAAAATCACACCATTGGTGAAAATTTAATTTCGCTGTGCATCAAAGATGCTTATAAAGGAAAGTGCTCATATAATGAATTTAATACCTCTGTCAAATAATACGGTGCCCTGAAGAATACATGACATGTCAGACGATGTTGAGAGCACAGTCATAAGTCACGTCAAAGGTTGTGTATTTGTTTCTATCCAAGTCAACGAAAGTACTGACATTGCGCAATAGCCTGTGCTACTTATAATTGCTAAATACTTGAAAGAGAATTCAAGGAAAATATTTTTATTCGTCACCTATTGAAAGGGTCGTACGACTGTTAATGGTTTATTTGAAGCAATTGATCATTATTTCGTTGAAAAGGGAATTCAATTGTCAAAATGCATTCCGCTCACTACAGATGGAGGAAAAGCCACGGAAGGTTGCTACTCATGCCTTCCAATGCACATGTTGCAGAAGTTGCCCCCAAAATGAAATTGATTCGCTCGTATATTCTCAGACAGAGCCCTGCATCGAAACATTGGCCTCCAAATTTGTAAAACTCCAAATTTTCTTGCTGAAGCTGCCAGAGTTATCAACTTTAGCAATGTGAATCCTATCAACTACAAATTGTTTAAATTTTCGTATGAAGACATGGACAGCCTACGCTACGCTTTGCGTGTGCACATCAAAGTTGGGTGGTTGTTCCAGGATTAAGTCCTGATGTGGCTGTTCGAACTTTGGCACGAACTTTGACAAAGACAAATTATTATTTTTCCCTACCCCCTGTGATGCTGCACTCTATCCCCGGCCACACAAGAGTATATTTCGTTTATAATAATCACAAATTGTAAAAAATTTGTGAATCCAGTCAAACCATCCATGACAAACCTAGAGGTTGCGATAACATAAACAAGCTAATAATTGCTCTTCCCCACCCCACCACTAGAAAATTGACACTGCCCATCACTTTTATTTCCCCCACTATGATACAAAAATCCCTGCTATGACGTGTGTGGCTTTCTAGGAAGAGAAATTTTTTTTGGAAAAAAATATTTTTGTATTTATACTGAATGTATATATATATATATATATATATATATATATTTTTTTTTTTTTGCGCTCTTCTCATCTAACCTTGCTCAAGAGCTGAATGAATGAAAGCCAGAACTTTGCCACTGGGCTTATCTTATTGTCGAGATCTCTTTCAGCCCAGCTTCGAGGCAAAGTCTGGAACACTTTATTTTGTGTCAAAAAAAACCACAAAATTTTTACAACATATTTGGGTCAACACGATCGGGTACTATCGCGATTAACAAATTCTTTGGTGATTACAGACAAGATGGGGTTGGGAGTTGGAGAAAAGTTTTCGGGTTTCATTAATATGGATGAATGTACACATATTAGGATTGCACAAGAGCTGACTCCGCCCACTGGCAGTTTATAGGAGGGGAGTGGAAAACATGTTTTGCTGTAAAAACAACTTCATGTTTTTAGATGACTAAATATTTCAGGGTGGCTGAAATAAAAAGTCGATTAAGTTTGACGAGATATCTCAGGATTTTGCTGCTGAAAGAGGTTAAGAATCTGAGATATTTCGGGATTGCCATTGTAAGTGAAAAAAAAATTAAACTGGAAAATATTTATTTCTATTCCAAGGGGCAGCAAATAATATATCAGTGGTCCCTTATCCACACCAAGGAATTTTGTTTAAAATGATAACTTTGGAGCGCATAGAGTGAAACACTGTTATATCAAAGAATTTTTTTTTTTTTTTTGTGGATAAGATTTTAAAAAATGAATGACCGAGAAATTAGTAATAAGCATTGAATTGTGGCGTTACCTTATTTGTTGTTGAGCTGATCCATACCTTTTGTATTTTCATCTTTTTTTTGTAGACTCTCGAGCTTCCTGTAGATTCAAGATCATCATCAACATCCAGCACATTTAGCGGCAGTGGAGGGTCCATGAGGCCTGGCATGGCAACTCCTTCAACACACTCAGATCTTGGATCGTCACCATACTCTCACCCTCATGCCAATCACCATCATCTTCATTGCATGAACTTCACTAGGCCATATCGTCTGCCAAGCAGCAATCCTGGTAACAATAGCGGTCATTGCCCTCCTGGCTATTCTGTGCCAAAGAGCAAGAATGAAGATGTCTGGAAGAAAGATTCGTCTGTAGCTCCCAGAGAATGCAGGAGAGACTGCTTTTTAGACATCGATAAGATTGATGTCAGTAGTGAGTTGAACTCATACGTGCAGCTATCGCGAGACAAAGCCAATAACCGATCCGAACACAGCTACTCTTACCCCATGGTAGAGAGCTACAAGCCTGATATGCTCAGCTTAAAGAAACCACCTCAACCGTTTAACACTTTTGGATGTCAGCCAGTTCCGCGTCTCCCCATGAAGGGCAAGAAGAAAAAGAACTGGAGGAGAAGTGGGAGAAGCGCAGTCTCTGCCCCGGCTCGCATGCAGTGTCAGCACTGTCTTGAGACTTTCACTAAAGCCAGTAATCACCGCGGCAGCTGCAAAGATGCACCTGATAAAGTGCTGAACTGCATCAATGTAGCCACCTGCATTTCTTGTGCTCAGTGCATGGAATACCATTGTATGTCGGACAGCGAAGGGGAGTTCAACGAACATCCCTGTTCTTGTGACAACTCCGATCACCACTGCACAAAGAGGTGGTGCGCGCTCGCTTTGTTATCATTGTTTGTGCCATGTCTCTGGTGCTACATACCTTGTCGCGCATGCCACAAATGTGGGGTCGAATGTGGAGTATGTGGTGGCAGGCACGAACCTGCTTGATGTCATTACTTAAAAAAAAGCTTGACTTGAGTATTCATCTTCCATGAAATATATCTGTACGTTTTTTATGTATCTCTGAAGAAGAAAAAAAATATCCGTGCATGAAATGCTTGTTGTGAGAAAATATGTTGTGATAGTCATCTCATGTTGTCTTTTTGGCACCACCTTTCCCTCCCTCTACTCCTCTCCCCATATGATGTAATATGCTTTCAGTATTGTATTGAGTAGCTTACATTTTTTTTACTGGCTTCGGGTGTTTTCAGTGTATTGATTACACTATATATACATATATATATAAATGCCAAAGTCTGTTGACAACTGCTATATGTATTCAAATCAAATTTTTAGGGAGGGAATGCTTTTTCAGTTTTCACGTGGGATTCTGTCGGGATTGTGTGGGGATCATCATATGACACGAACATGATTCAAATTCTCAGAGAGACAATCATTTCTTGATTTTTGTTTCATTTGTGGGATAAAATTGGTTTTTTTTCCAATGTAAAAAGTATCTTATCTTCCCCCTTCCCCTTAAATTATAAATTGATTTTGTTATAATTGGTAAGGTTTTCACTGCTGTTGTTGATTGGAAGAGTGGCTCTCTAGCAAGGATGGCAAAAGACTGTCTTCTGTATGGGTTAGTTTTCTCAGTGGTTCTCCGACACCAGTAGTTGGCATCATCTGGACAGTTCTATGAAAACTGCAGATGACCCCAACTTTACGCACTGGGGTTATCCCAAGCTACCAGGATAACTTTTTCCCTCTTGCTTTTCATCCACCATCATTATCTTTCATGGTGTATAATTTTAGTGAAGTAAAAGCTCCAGCTGTATCACGAAAAACATTAAGACATCCAGGTCATAGCCATCAACGAGACAACTGATCAAATTGCTTGGCATCTCCTGTCCAATCACATTCTTTCATACATAAAACAACACTTGAGAGGACATCAGTGTAAAATTCACAATGGCCAGGACAGGCAGAAAAAGCATAAGTACACAACTGAATAGTGATAATTGGTTAACTGTTGAAAAGTGTCTGACTTGTGGATAGGAACGAATCTTTGAATTTAGTGCCCATTAACACAACTTAGACACTGCTTAATGATGCCAGCTACTGTTGAGAGAACATTTAGAAAATCAATTCATACCAATGACAGCCTCTTGTCCCGGGAATCTCTTTTCCAATTCTGTTATGTTGAATGCTTGTTGACAATAAAACAAAAGTTTGTTATGAATCACACAATTTTTCACTGCATCGTTTCTTGAAGGTCTAGGGATATCAGACCATTGTGGTCAAGCAATTTTTTTTTCCTTTCCATTCATACAAGTAACAGTATCTCCCAATGATGCTGTGGAATTAGGAAATTATTGTCTTCTCTTTATGTGTGAATGGAATGTGGAGGCAAAAAAACTTGATCACACGATGGTCTAATGTCCCTAATAATATGATGTATTGTTCCTTAAAATTTTGTTGTGTTTATTTTGAAGGCTGTCTGCTGTTTAGTGCAGTGGTTCTCAAGTGTTTGGCATTCATGGTTACCTTGCTATAATTATGACTTGACTTCATAGTTATGGTGGCTCCTTTGCCATTATACTATCTTAGTTATTTGGTCATTTAGCTTCCCTTCTTCTGATGATTCATATGCCTGTTGCTCTTTTTCCTTAACAGTCATACATTCATGAGGTTCTCTTTGCAGTTATATTTGTGTGGATATTTGACTAAATAAGTTTAATTCCCACTAATTGCCAGGTAGGCACAAATAAATATTCTTGACTCAGTATGATTCTTATTTAGCAGCGCTTTGAGAACCAGTGGAAAAGGCAGTAAGAAATTTGCTATTAAATGAGGGGTTGAGAATCAAAATGGTCTAAATCACTGGAGTGAAACTTTGCATAACAAAGCGTTCTTTCTCAAAAGCTCCCAAAAAAATCAGTTTTCCTTGAAATATTTTTTTTGCTTATAAAATACGGCAGTCTAAAGCAGAGGGTGCACAGCTTACTCTGTCTGTGGGCCAGATATGCTGTATTTCTCACTCATGGGCCAGACACTTGCATATACAGGGTGCATAGCTGGTTTTTTTTTCACTTAATCCCGTTTATTCCCGACTTTCTTTCGTTTTTCGAATTTGAATGTCTCACTTACAAATAAGTTTTTTTTTTTTTGGCATCAGGAAAGACAGTGTAACAACATTTTAATTGGGTTTTTTTTTGGCACACTGGGACTATAAAAGTTTATTCTTTTATTTTAATAACTTAAAAGCCCTTTGAAACATGAATGATGTATCTGAGTTATACTTATTATTTTGATAGTTTTTCTAATTGGAAGTATGCCTCTAGGATCAGTGGTTCAGCAGTAAAATGTTGCATGTGTTTTTACCTATGTACTCTGTATATATATCCGTGTGACCCTATTTTAGGAGGCATTTGCACGCATATAATTTTGGTTGTCCCAACTTCTTTCATAAAACATCCCATTTCTCCGTTACTTCTTTCATCAAGGCTTACTTGAACTTTTGAAAATTATTTTCATGACTTGTAAATTAAACGCCTTTGAATTTTTTTTTTTTTTTTTTTTTTTTTTTTGCTATAATCAGCAATTTTACTTGTATTTGGTATTTTCCGTTGACAATTTTTTTTTTTTTTTTGGTTTTAATTGGCAACTTTATTTATTATCTTCATGAAGGAAATGTGGTGAGCCTATGTATTTATTGTTTTGCGTACGTTGGTATTTTTCTACCAGAACATTTTTCACGTGCTGGATGGAACCTCTTGGCAAGCCACATTGGGTCTGTGGGAGCAGATGTTGTGCACCACTTGGTCTTTTATAAAGTGTTTTATAAGCGAAAAATCATTTCAAAGGAAAGTTGATTTTTTTTTTAGGGGGTGGGCTTTCAGGAAAGTAATACTTAGTTTTGCGAAGTTGTGCACTCCATTGACACTTTGATTGTCGACCCTCCAAATATAATTCCCTTCTCCCTTTCCCGATTTAAATGTGTGAATAAATATAAGTTGAAGATGTTTCTCCTGCACTGGAATTGAAAGATCCGTGTTTGTATAAGATGACTTGCTGTTCTGGAGATTTTGCTTATTCTGATGAGTGCCTTCGAGAGATTATGTATCGAAATTACATCATTTCAAAAGTGAAAAATTATGGAATGAAATTATTATTGTTGAAGTTTCCTGTTGTTCACGGGTTACCGGGGCTTGACAAATGCCAGGTTTGCTGTGGGAGACTGAAAAATTTACATTTGTCACCTAAGATTTTCTGTTTGTGGTTATTAAATTGGTGTCTGAGGACATGAAATATCTATAAATTGTGTCTAGCAACCTGGTGAAGGGTTGTAAAGTCCGGAAAAAGTGAAAAAAAACATGAGTAATTAATTGAGCAGCTGCCTAATTTGTCTGCCCTGGTGGTTAACCGATGTATTAAGTTTCTTTTAATTCCATAAATTAATCTGATTTTTGATATTTTAACCACGTTTGCTAATCATTTGGATCAATTTTTGTCTTACTTCATACCTATACAGATTTTACTTTCTTCTATCTTATTCTTCAAGAAATGTATACATTGATAAAACGTAATGCAGGCATATAATTTCTCCATATTTTCAGAGGTTTATCAATTCTAATATCAAAATTATGGTGTTTACTGGAAATATGTATGTACTACAGAAGTCTTTGTTCCGAGCAGAATTTGATTTGGTAAAATACTTGGATACAAATATTCAAATGTTTTCTCTAATTTTGACAAAAAAAAATCCAATTGCAAGATATTTTTTTGTATCGATTTTCATCTATTAGATATCGGGAAATTTATAGTAACGAGCGTATTCTCTATCGTATAAACTAGTCACTTTTTTTATCATTTCAATTTTTTTGTATATAAATTTATCGCTTAAAAGTTTGAATAAGCTGACTTTTGTTTGAGTGTCTGTATATGTATGTGGGATGCGCGTGTGTGTGTTACTTTGTAGCGAATCTTTGGGAAGATGTGTTTGATAACTGCTTTGTAATTTTCCATTTGATGTATAGTTGTGTATTTATAGTTGTTTAACCGATCTGAAATAAGAAAAAAAATGATTTCAAACTGGTAAATGTAGGTTTTCCTTTCTGATCCAGAATCAGTATTTTTGAAATCGCTTGCGAAATTTTGTATTTTTTGAAGGTCTATAACCCCGTATTTCTCTGGTTTCAATTGCTATTTTCTTTTTTTTTTCTTTTGTAAATTTTTTTTGGCATTTTGTAGGTTTTCAGATTCCCGCTTTTTTGAAAAAGTTCCCCCATCGTATCTTGCTTCGAGCATATACACCCGTGTTTAAAATTAAGGTTGATGGCTCTAATTAGTCATGGGTAATGATGTTTTCTCAAGACATGGGGTAAGCGTATATCATAAGATAATAGAATATTCCAAAATCTGTAGTACGTCCCAGAACAATCAATGCAACTGCAGAACAATCTGGGTGAATTTTAAGAAATGTGTGTGTAAAAAACACTATTATAGGAATTTTCACCACAAAACATTTTTTCAGTCAGCCAAGGGCTCATAGCCGAACAATGCAAAACATTCTGCTTTGGTGAAATCATCTAGCTCACAGTAGGTGCCATGAGCTGCTGTGGTGGTCGAGTGGTCACAGTGACGGACTCGCATCATGTGAGGATCTGGGTTCGAACCCCACTGGCACTACAGTGCTAATTGGCTGGAGTTGGTTTTCTGTGTTCCCAACTTTGATGCGTGAATGTGAGCCAATCTGCTCATTGAAAAAGTCTGGCCATGAACATCAGACCTACAACTGTCCAAATGTTAGATCGTTATTGTTGTTCATTCACGATTTTAAATGTAGATGGCAGCACTGAAAATTACATAACACTAGATATGCACTCAGCCTGTTAGGTGCGCAAACTTTGTTCCAGACTCGAAGCTGGGCTGAAAGAGATCTCAGCAACTAAGTAAGTCTGATTGCAGCATTCTGCCGTTCATTCATTCGGGAGTTTTTGTGACCCATGTTATGTGTTGCATAATACCAAAAAATAGTTTGCAAATTGCTTGTTCAGGCAAAAAAAATCAGTCCAGGCCATCTTAAGAGCATCATAGGGCCTCAGACCAAATTTTTTTGCGGCCCCTTACTTGGCTAGAAATTCCCACCTGTGAATTTTCATACTTACTCCTGAAAATTATATCCAGATCTCATTGTCACGAGGCCCCTAATGCAGTGCCCAGGTATGCCCCATATGTTAAGCCCTGACTGTATATAACCAGTGGCGTGTTAAAAGCATCTTTTTCCAAAATCCCCTATATCTGGCTAGAAATATCTGCCAACCAGTTTACATACTTTTGCTGAAAGTGTAATTATGATCTCATTATATATTGAGTCATCTGGGTGGGCCCACGAGTAAGGACAGCAATGTATACCATAGATCTTGTTTGAGAAGTCTCTACTTAAAATGTTTTCCCATTTAAGAATCCTATTTTTATTTATTTTTAACTTCACGTCTGCCTGAAAGCGATGATTTTAATGCACAGAGGCTTCTGTCATTTTTTTTTACCTGATGCATCTTTTTCAAACGTTTAATGAATACCAAATACATCACTCTGTTCCTTATATGAATGATCTCTTATAAATGACATCTATTCTGAATTATTGTGAAATATCACTTTAATTTTGGACACCAGTGTATGTCTCGAATTGACCTAAAATAACATTGATTACATGTCTTTTTCTATGCATTGTGGAATGCAAAATATTAAAAATGAAACTTTTTATCAATGTGATGAAATCTGGATACTCATGTTGAATGTGTATCTTGCACATTGCATAAAAATTCAGTTAAAAAGGGGGGGGGTTACTGTTCATTGTTTACTATTCTAGCCGTTTAAAATATGTTGTCATTTTTACCTATCCGCTTCAAGTGCTGATATTTATATATTAAAGGTATTGCATACTGCGTGGCTTCGGAGAAGGTTCTCTGTAATTTGTGTTCGAGCATCAGTTTAAACGAAATGATCATTTATGTCAAAAGCATTTCCTATAAGTTGATGAAAACTAAATGTTTGTTATGTCATTGCAGTAGAGTATCAATGATTCAAGGTGAATGGATGCCAGAAAACAGCTTTAAATTATTTAAAAATGGAATTATCTTAGAAAAAAAAGGGATTGTGTGGTAAGATGTCTGTTTTACTCCAAAGGACCAGAGACCCATTACAAAGCAATAGAAACATAAGGCCAATTTAAAAAAAAAAAAAAAAACTTGGAATGAAGACCCGCGGTCAGTATAACTTCTCATTTTCTTATCCAACTTTAGTGGTTGGCATCATCATTAGAGTTATGTTAATTAATTAAAATATTCATTAGATAGCTCGGTATTCCAAAGCAGAATGTTTTATATTGTTCTTCAATGAGTCCTGAAAATGTTCTGCAGTAAAAATTCCTTTATAGTGTTTTCCAGGATTTGAAAATCTGGAAATGAGAGCCTGAGATCCAGTCAATTATAAAGTACAGCTAGCTGAGCTGAAAAAGTTAATTGTGGGAGGCATGTTAAGGGCATCATGGGCTAAGTGATTTTCTGAGGTCCTATCAGGTAAATTTACATTCTTACTTTCAAAAATTTCAACCAGATCTCAATTTTGTGAGGGCCCCGCCCTCTACTCATGAAGTTTCCAAGTGGGCCATGCGTTAAGACGGCAGTGGGGGTCTTGTTGGCAATCTGTAATAACCTTCAGAAGATGTTCGCCATAGCTGCGGGTGAAATGTTAGAGGTTAAAAGAAGACCATGTCCAAACAGCTTGGTAACCTATTTTTCAACAACCACTAATTGGAGAAGGTAGTAAGCTCTCACACACTAAACATATACATAACTCATATTAACCATTTTCACAAAGTTTGTGATAGAAAAAGGAAAGTTATTCGATAAAATAATTCTTCAGATCTTTGTACTCGATCTTATCTGTTTTGCTCCAATTTTTCCATTTCAATTTATTTGAGAATGGAGCTGTCAAGTCCTTTTCAAACCAACATTACTCAAAGTTCATGAAACAAGTTGCGTTCTGGATAAGGAAACAGGACCCAAATTACCTGGACTCTTCAGACTCGGATTTTTGAGACTCCACTGCAATTGATAAACAACAGAATTCTGATGTAAATAATGCTGTTGAAAATTTTCAAGCTTAGCCAAAGTGCAGCAATATCAACTACAATCAAGAGAAAACCAGGATATCCTGAAAACATTTAAAAGTTTGTCGCATTATGTTGCGAGGGGGAACACAAACATTGTTAATATAAAGTTTGTGTAAGAGTTAATTTTTTTTCCTTCCCTAATATAACTTTGAACCTGTTTTCAAAAAGAATGACCTACTCTTGTTCGGATCAAATATCGCAGCATAAGGTCTCATCGTGATCTGTATTACATTAGTGTGGTTTTTTTTCCCATAATCGAGATATTTATTGTACAACCGTGAAACACAAAAAAAAACCTGTTAATCATTGGCATTTGTTATGCATTGATTCTTGTTACGCAAAAGAGGCATGTAAATATGTACGAGAGTGTATGATGCGCTGACTATTTGCATTTGGTGAACTCGCATTCTCTTCATAATGAGCTTACACGTGACTTCAGTTTCAATTACTGGATTATATAACAAAAATAATAATTCCCATTTCGACTTAGTATTACGTGTTTAACAGAAACTTTTTGTGCTTCGTTTTTTATTCTTTTTTTTTGATGGTGGTTAATGTTCTACATTAGGTTCAGTTTTTATCGAATTTAACAATTTTAAACGTGATGAGCTGCTAGTTTTTATTTCGGGTTCTTTTTTTTTTTTCTCGCCCCTGTAACTATTTGCTCACTAGGGAAATAAATATATTGAAGTTGATAATGCGGAAAAAAATCATTTGAGTGAGAAGATATATTACAGTGTGTAAAAAAGAAAGAAGTAATATTGCAGCAGAAAATTAATACATTGAATTCTGCAATTTATTCTTGTAACTAGATATCTATGTTGTTAAAAAAAGAAATGATGAACCTATCTTTTTCTATTGGAATAGTAAATCAGATAAAATATTGTCTCAAATTCATATACAACAAAAGAAAAAATATTTGGAAACAGCTCATGTGGGAAAATGGATGTAAATAAAAAAAACAATTTTTTTCGAAATAATGCTCGTTTTTATTTGCTGTATAGTGTTTTTTTTTTTTTGGTTGATCAATATGCTAGGGGTCGCCAACATCTGGCTGATGGGCCACAAGGTAAAAGTATGCGCTGCATAATAAATATAGTTCTTACCCTAATGAGATAAATTATGACTTTGCATATTTTAATATTTGTGAATAAACTCTGAAAATATGTGCATGTACCCAGCGGGGTTGAAGCTACGATTGCACGTTTTGCAAAATGCAAAAGAAGTAGTAACCACTTTAGCAAAAATGCATACCGGAGGTACAAAACGAGTAGACCTCCATCAATCATTAGCATTTTGCTAAAGCTTTTTTTTTTCCATTTTTTCTTTTTTGCTAAAGGAATTTTTTTATCTAGCTTAAACCTTGTTACTCAGACTCTAAATGCCCATATTTTGTAAACTTATTCACCATGAAAAAAAAAATCACTTTTCTTAGTTACTTTTGTCCACAACCGATCAATAAACTAGTCAAAATAATTTCATCAGCAAAAATATACTATCTGGAAAATATCACCAGGGTATATTATATTAAATGGAAGAAAAACATCATGGAACTCAGAAAAATCCCTGCTGCCACCTATCAAATGAAAAACACAACTGTTATAATTTTTCTATTGAAATTAGTGACAGGTTTTTCATTGGTGTGCGGAATAAAAATATGTGACTTTACTAAATATTTTACAAGCAATAATATTTATTGAATTATGTTTGCCTCAAAATTTTAACAGTTGCTGCTTCGGCACAGTAAAATAATAAAAATTTGCAAATTCCAAGTCTGTTGGGTTTTCATAATTGTGAAAAAGGAAGATTCGGGAAAACAATTTAATTCTGGTCTGAATCCTTTTTTGATCACAATTACTAAATGTTAAGGAGGCAGCAGGGATTTCAGCTCAATGATGTTTCTTACATTTAATATTACTCAATTATCAGTTGTAGACAAAAGTAACTAAGTAAGGCACTATTTTTTCATGGTGAATAAGTTTATAAAATGTGTTTCAGAGCCGAAGAATGACTGAGTTTAGCTGTTCAGAAAAAAATTCCCCATATTGTATGGGGTAGCATGTTATTTTGCCATTTCCCATATATATATCAAAATTCTGTGCACAGAGAAACAGGTCTGTGCATGTGAAATAAGAGAATGTGGGAAAACCTTTGGAAAAAAGGGATCCTTGTTTACCACTGAAATAAAATTAGTTAAACCAGCAGAACATCTTAAGCACAGGCTGATGTTTAGTATTTTTATATTTCATAGATGGCTGCAGGGGTTCGAATGTAAGGATATTATTTACAAACTCAATATGGGGGAGAGTTGAAGTAGGGTGGCACATAAATTTCGAAACTTTGGCATGAGGACGCATGGCCACACATCTTTGTCTATAATCCTTGCATGTTTACAACAGATGGTGCCACTACACAGTATTTTCCAGCCAAAACAGAACCACTTTTGATATGTATACATTTTTATAAGCACTGCGGGGTATGTATTCTTTAATGAACTGTCCCATCTTAATGTATGGGCCTGCTAAGTACGATTCACTGGGCCTTCTTGGATATATGAAGCATTTCATGACAATGGGATCAGGTGCCACTTAGGCAAATGCCTTATTTTTCTGCACGAAAATTCAAGCAATTGACAAGGGCCTTCCAATGAGGGCTTTGCCCAGGGAAAATTTAGTTTTGCCTCCTCCACTCAATCTAGTCTAGTTTTCTTGACTACTTATCCTCCCAGATTAGCTGCTCCCTCTAGCACCATAAATATGCCAGTGTCTCTAAAACTTTCTCTTTCACATACTTACACACCTTCTAGGTTAGTTTTCTTACCTCGTTCATTCTTTTGGTCACTCACATACTTGCACAGGTTAGTCATCCAAGTGGTCTGAATTTTTTTAACGACACATTAAAACTATCTCGTTAAAATTCAAAACAAAGAACAGCTTTGCGAGTATTAGTAACAAGAAAGTTTTCTTTGAAAGTTCTCCAGGTTTCAGGAATTTTAAGGGCCTCATCTTACGACTGATAGACAGAGGATCGAACACATCCATAGAAAGATATCTCTATAGAGCTCCTTACATATCCAAAGTGACAGTCACTGGTGACTTGCTAGATGAAAGAAACATTTGCAGTGTGACCCCTAGTATTTCTTCATATTTTCGTCAGTGTAAGTTGTACAATGGAGTGACCACTCATTGGATTTAACTTGTATTTTTGCTCCGTTATGCAGCCTCCCCATAATCTCCCTTGACTGGAATGCATATTAAATATTGGTCATGCATAGAATATAGCAAAAACTCCATACCCCCTCCAAGATAAACAGAGCTCCTATTTTTTCTGTCGGTATAGTAACAAAGTTATCTGCTCTTACCAAAATAAAGCTACTTCATCTTGTAGAACTACCACTCGCACAAAATAATGGATATTTAACTATGTGCATTTGAAACCTTTAGGTAATCACTTGCTCATCAGGGTGAGTATCCCCCATGTCAGGAGGCCCTAAGGATTCTGCAGGACACCAATTTGAAAATCCATGGGATAGAGATGGTTTTTTCTCAGCCAATCACACATCAAGGAAAGAGACTTTCCGGATATTAATGGTAAGACGATCTTTGGAAAGAAAAGTTAGAATAGTTGTCACCATCAAGAACTGAACCTGGTCCATTTTTTTTTTAGCGAGGCTGCAATATATGCTCTACTCAGCATATCAGGCTATTATGCATGCTATAAGGAAAGTTGTCTTTGTTGTATTGATAGCATGGTGTGACCGAGTTGCAAGATTTGTCTTGCCATTAATATCCAGAAAGTCTCTCTTTGATATTTAAATGAAGTCAACATGTATCGATATACAAATGTCACAACAGACAAAAAGTCCAACAAGGTGGCTGGAAAAACAGTACACTGAATAGACAAGAACCAAGTCACTATGCATTGCACTGTAATTTCCTGTGTATTATTTGGAATTTGCAAGCAGTGTATTGGCCTTTTTCTTGCATTTTAAAAGTTTACAAAAAAGCAATGTTCCTTTAAAAAAATGAAACTTTTAAATCAATTCATACGATAAACTTTCATTAAATTTATTCATCTTTGGCTTTAATGTAAAATTACATCACATAGACTTGAACATATATAGATATTGGAAGATGGAGAAGAAAGTATTGCACAGGCTCTATTTTACTATAAAAAAAGAACTTTCACTAGACCAAAAGGGGTTCTTAACCTTCTGTGTTCTATGAACCCCTTACGCAAATAAGGCCACAGACTTTACAGAAAAATACTTAAGTATGCATAATTTTTGTTCGACATTACTTTGGAGCAGTGTTTCTCACAGCCTGTGACTCCCTTTAGACCATATTTTCTTTTCGTGCCCCCCCCCCCCCAGTTTTATCCAAGGGGCTCCCTACCCTCACCTGAGACTTTTTCTAATTAAATTGAGTCAAAACTAGATTTATAATGAACAAAATTTTATAAATACGGCCGATCTCTGGAACCCTAAACCAATCATGGATCCCACTTTTCATCCCACCCAATAGATGAATTATATGGGAAAATAGGCCTCAGAATGATCCAATGAACCTATGCAATAAATCAATATTTCTGATGGGTCCTCACCATGGATCTGTGAATATCTTGGGCTAGATTTCAGTGAGCTTCCTTCATGTGTGTGGAGGGGGGTCTATGCATGGCAGTCTCAAGATCATGGGTCCCTATATTTAGTTGGGAAACAGCTTGTATATTTGCGAACTTACACTCAAAAATCATAGCACCAGATCTCATGTATGCCTTATGGACATGAAGCCCCGGGCTATTAACATCACATGAGTTAAGGTTGCCCTGGGGCTGTACTATCTGGCCATGCTTATTCTCATCCCACAAGAATTATAAGCATGACTTGAAGAATAATCCGAAAAACGATACCAAGGAATTATTCTTAGGTTCACTCCTTAACATCACGTGACGCAAAAGAAATCTCTTTCCACACAGGGAAAAGTGATTTTTCTTTTTGGCCGATCGACCACTAACCACAATCAAAATTAAGCTTGGGATAAACAACTACTAATATACATTTAATGAATTTTTTGTTCAGCAAAGGTGGCAAAGCAAATTATTTTTTGATGCACGTGCAGAACATTTGTTGTTGTTTTTTTCACATTCTTTAACGTTAAAAATGGAAGGTGTTAGCAGGGCTGTTGGATAGAATTCCCCCCCCCCCTTTTTCCTTAATGGGGAAGATGGAAAACAGAGGGAGTACATGAAGAGTTATTTTTATAATCAAATATATTTTTCAGCATGTAAATGTTATTCACGAGGATGTTTCAGCATTATAATTATTTTATTGAAGTTCTTTAAGCCATACATAAGGAACTACCAAAATCACATTGGAATGAAAATGTATTGTTGTCCTTCACTGCCTATTTTGATTGACGTGGGTGATTATTACTTTTGCTCCATTTATTTTATTTACATAATATAATTTTAGAATAATAATTATATCATTGAGAAATACACAATGAAATCTCAATATAATAGCTTACTCTGCGGACCAAAAAAATATTGTTTTAGAGATTATTGTTATACCGAGAGGCAGCAGTTAGAGTATAAGCATTTTCAAACAAGATTCAAAAAAATATAGAGGGATTTATCATTGTAGCAAGATTTCACTGTACAAACTACACTTGGTAATGAGTAGATTTTTAACTGAATCCAATCATTTGTAAAAGGCCGACGAAATTGCATAGTTTTCTTCCAAGGAAAAACATCACTTAAGTCATTGTAATAAATTTTCAAATCAGACAAAGAAATAAATTTTTCACTAAACCGGCACCATTGTGAGTAAAAAGTATGATCATCTGATGCTAAGGAGTGGGTCTCCCCCATCCTAAATTTTCCTTGAAATATTCAGAAAAAAGCTATGCTTGTTTTCAGAGGGGGGAATGCCAATAGTACAAAAAATTTCCCTTTTATGCTTATATTGTCATAATCAGTGCAGCTACGGATCGGATTCCTGAATCTGATTATCCAATTGGATTATCAGGATAAGCATGAGTAGGTAGCACAGCCCCTGGTACCATGGACAGCTCTTCTAGATTCTGAAAGAGGTCACATTTTTGCCCACCATATTTCATTTGCCTTATTTCTTCACAGTTCCTCAGGCTCCCCCAACATCCCAGGACCACAAGAGAGGGCATATGGCCCGTGGTTGAAAAACACTGCTTTAAAGGAATGTTTATGAGATTTGCAGCTTAGCATACAGTCGGACCCCGATATAATAAACTTTGATTCAGCAAATTTCTCAATTTAACATTTCTTCCAAAATTCTGACAAAAATAATGTCACATCCACTTTGGTAAGAAAAGTTAGTTGTCTCTACCAGAGGAAATTGAACCAGGTCCACTTTTTTTGAGCAAGGCTGCAATGTTCTCTACCCAGGATATTATGCATGTTATAAGGAAGGTAAAGATGTGTCTCTTTGTTGTATTGGTAGCATGGTGTGACCAGATTGCAAGATTTGTCTTGCCATTAATATCCAGAAAGTCTCTATTTGACTACCCAGGTCTCTTTCTTTAGCGATAAACAAAAAAAGTGAGAGTAGGAATCTGTTCCTTTGTGTAAAGAAGGCAATAAAGCCATATAGAGTATGGGAAGGTTTCAGTGCCAATCGGTGTCCACCAATATCCTAAAATGTTGAGCTATTGGCATGTTTGATTTCAATAGAGAAATAAAGTTACCTCAAGTTTATGTTCTGTCTTGACAAGCAAAGAATGGCTAGTCATCTGAAGAGAAAGCACTGTATTTTGATTAGAGAAAAATGGCAATTTTGACAGAATTTGATTAAACTGTTGATGTACCAAATTTCTATCAAACAATTTTTTCATGCATCCTGACTTTATTCTCAAGTTTATACATACACACATATATATATATATATATGTATATATTTTTTCTCAATTGTTACCACCACCAGAACATGGTCCTGGCTTTGTCTCCCCATCAATTATTGTCAGAAATAAGTTGTAACAGCAACTCGAAAGCAAGTAGCATTTAAAATTTACCACTCTGAATGTGTTACACATCCTCATATATTTGACTCAGTTTTAACAATTTCCTTAATTTGTTGGAATAAAATTGTTGGTTCCTTCCGATTTGTTAAATCAGGGCTTAAGTGTATAACTGTTTTCCCATCTGAACTCACTGAACACCCCCCCCCCACCCCTCATAATCTCTCCAAGAATCTCTGAATTAAATAAATATTGTGTTGAAGACAAAAACATATTTAACAGATAAGATAAAAATGGAATCATTTACAACAAAACTGAAACTAAAGTATCACACAAATTTTCCCACGTCAAAAGCATTGCCATCATGTGTATACATTTAGATTGTCTCGAATAATCTCTGCATAGAAGACTTCACACTGTTAGTTCTTTATATGTATTGATGTAAACGTATCTTGAAAAGCACATGTACAGCTTCCTGAACCAAACAAATTGAGTCTTGTGGGCTCTCATGGCTTTCTGCAATTTTTAAAAAAATCAATTTTAAAGAAGAATTCAGATATTGTTACAACACATTATAACTACAGTCAAATCTTGATTAGTAAAATGCACAGTGCCAAACGATAAACTTGGGGTTACAATTAGTTCAACTCATTGAACTATCCCATCACGAAGGTACCAGGGTCTATTCACAGTAAACTTCAATTTAAACAGATATTCAACTAATCCTGAATTGACTCCAATTACTTATTCATTTGTTCCTTACTAACACCAATTTTTCCCATCATTGTAAGCTCTCTTGCTATAACAGAATTTTTACTATGATTGTTAGATAGATTCGCCTCTGCCTAGGTAGGAACTAGGTCAATGAATGACCAAACGAGTGACCTATAGAGTTTGTAAACATGTGAGTGGACAAAAGAGTGTGCAGGCACGAGTGACCTAGAGTGTGTGCAAGCATGTGACTGACCAAAAAATGATCCAGAGAGCAAAGGATCAGACGAGAGAGTGTGGGAGTGCGAGAGCAATAAAAAGAGGAACCTAGAGCGTGTGTGAGCATTGGAGTAACCAATCGGCAAATTTGTTTAGCCCACAAGCAGCAAAATCATAAATGTGCCTCTGCATATGCCTCACAAATGTAGTATTAGAAATAATCATAATATTTAAGCAAATACTTTTTTTAGAAGAAATAGTAAGAACAGAAAATTGAATAGTACTCGAATACAAGAACAAACAGAGAAAGTCTTTGAATTTTTTGTATATATTGAATGATCACCATTTAAATTAACTTGGCAGAAAATAATGTTCATCACAATTTTTCAAGACTTCAAATGCTTTAGAATGTAAAAATAAAAAATATATACATTGAACATTGAAGGACCAGTCACACCTCGCTTCCCATCTCAAGGAGATATCGAAGCTTTCCCGAGAGATGGGTGCATCCGGAAAAAAAAAATATATACAGTATTACAAACCTGGATGACAGCAACATCTTCATAAGTAGAAACGTAAGTCAGATCACCAGCTATGTAGCTGCTTGGAACATCCATAAAACTTGAATACTTCCGTATGACATTAACAGTTTCCAATATGTATATTTTGCAATCTAAAATAAAATTTAAAAACAGTTAATAATCCTTTCATTGCACACAAGGAAAACAAATTTGTTGGCCAAACAACCTGAAAACTTTTAAATTTAATTCTAAAAATGAAACTGTTTCACTATTATTACATCTCTCAATATTAAGAATATCCTGCCCATAAAAATATGGTGGTTTATCCCTTGCTAATTTGGACCACACCAACTCCGAATGATGATGCAGGCCATACAGAATTTTGAGCTTAAATGAAGTAAATACAGCCATAAGTGATGGGAATTGAATTTCAATGCAATAAAAAGATCAAATAATAAGTACAATATAATGAGAATGTAAATGCAGCTACACATGCTCATATATACCATAACAAAAGTACAATGGTATTTGATATGTTTACAATTTATAATATTTTATTTATGCAATATTGTTGGCCTTTCAAAGGCCTATACAAGAGGACGCAGTGGATTTACACATACATGTTTTGTATCATTTGACAAGAAATTGGGAGATAGTGGGGGGGGGGGGATTAACAATAAAGAAGGGGAGCTTGTTCCATTCAACTATGGTATTAGGAAAGAAATTGTATTTAAAACAGTCTATAAAGGCACAAATAGGTTTTAAATTTTTTGGGTGGTCAAGTCTACTGGAAACATAAGAAGGATTAGTCAGAATACTGGATGTATACAATTTAGATGATCATGAGTAATCTTATAAAGCATGACTAAGCAGGAGATAAGTCGTGGGTAGAGATTAAGTTCGAGTTTGAAATTGGAAATGGCACTAAAAGAGGATAGCAGTCATGAATAAAGCGGGCAGATTCGTGTTTTTTGATATTATCAGAGGTGTAGGGGGTCCCAGACTTCAGCTGTGTAAGAAAGAATGGGAGAAGTTTGATAGCAGAGAAGTTGGATGTCACGAGTAGAATATTTGAGGTTACAGTGCAGGAAGAAAAGTTTATTTACACATTTCTGGTATACATAATCGATATGATTATTCCAACGTAGGTCAGCTGAGATTATGAAACCCAGATATTTAAATTGAGAAACATGGGATATGGTTACATTTATTAATTGAGTATAACAATTCGAGGGGAACAGTTTTACAAGAAGCTCTCATGAAAGCTGTTTTAGATAGGTTTATAGGCATGGGCCAAAACGAGCACCAGTCTGAGGCAGAAGCAAGATTACGTTGAAGAATTTCTTGGTGATCAATTACACAGTAGATTACAGTCATCAGCAAAAAATCTAGTTGTGCAGTTGAAGGTTTCGGGGAGATCGTTTATATATATTAATATATATGTATTGTATATGTACTGCTTCGAAAAATAGTCTTTTAATGTCTTCTGTAATTGAGCCCTCTTAAATGTTTCATAGAGCAGGGCTGGATGAATCGCAAAAAAAAAAAAAAAATTGGGCCCCAGAATAATTTTTTAGTAAAAATTCAAAGAAAATTGTCACCTGAAGAAAAAGATCCAAACTAATGCTTTTTTTCAGGGCATAGTGAACCTCTTTCATGTTGGCAGATGTGCTGCTATAAATTCCAAACATTTTATGCTATCCCCAGCCTGCAATTTAGTAACTACACTGAGAAAATGTTAGGCATCAGCACCAATTTTCGTAGTTGACCTAGCACCTGGAATTTGTCCAGCCCTTTCATAGAGCATCACATTGCTTGTGAGTAACAAGTTCAAGATGTTCTCCATTTGTTGATGCTCCTCACTGACTCCCTTTTTTTCCCTCAGAAAAAAGATTTAACTTTTCCTCCGGTTAAGGGAATCAATAAAATCCCATATTGAATATGCAGCCTCTACCACCCCTGTCTTCATTCGTTCAACTGTCCCATATTCAAGGAGTGATATTGCCTATTTCAGAAACACTGAACTAAAAAGTTCTTGTTATGTGCTGAGGCATTCAGTGGACCTGCTTGTCATGACACATAAAAGACATTTTACGGCACCAAGGTTTTTTAATGAATTCATGATAAGTGCCTCGGATGACCCAAAACTTGGTTGATTGGGATAATACAATAATTTGGTTTGCACACACACAAGCGTAATTTGTTCTAGGAACACAATCCTAATTTAAAAGCACAATTTATATCTAAGCACATTTCTCCATAGAAAATAATGAGAACTCAAATTATTAATTCTGCGACAGTGCTTTCACACCAGCCATGATTCTTTTTAGTGCAGATTAAGTTGTTTTATAATTCCTGTATTATACTTCAATTTATATTTTATACTGAAAAAAGCTTGTGGAATTTTTGGAATGACTCAGGGCAGAGCTTCACTTTGAAATAAATCCTTACCTGCATAGCACATAATGAGAACGTTGTCTCTATAAGGTCTGATTGATACACACTATATTCAAATGAAAAAAACGGTAATACAGTCAACGCTTGTTGTAATGACCCCATGTTATAGCAACCATTCCATTACAATGACCGGTAGCATAGATCCAAAATGTTTTCATAGAATGACTACCATATATGTCTTATTTACAACATAACGACTCTCCCAATATAACGTCTGTTTTCATCGGGATGAAGGGGGGGGGGTCATTATATAAAGTGCCTACTGTACTTTGGAAAATCTGAAAATAGAATGACTATTTTTCTGGAAACTGCAATTGTACAAAGTGTCAACAGAGACATATTTACAAGGAGAGCTAAGCAGTCTACAGCCTAGGGTATCAAGTTTGGATAGCTAGAAGAATTTCGGAAAATGGTAGTCAATAAAATTAGGCCACAACACGAGGAGCATAGGTGATAACATTCTCCTCGTATTATAACACATGGGGGGGGGGGGAATTGACAAAACCATTGCAATTTGATAAACAGAGTGATATATTTTGAGGCTAATAAATTATAGTGCGAAGACTCTCATATTAAAATGCATTTATTGACAAGACTAAGATATTCTTTACAGCATGATACTTATTATTACAGGCTGGGGAAACTGGGCACTGCTCAAGTTCCCCAAGCCAAATGGGAGGCCCAACAAAAAATTTACAATCATTTTGCATTACCCCTTTCAAGAGGGACCTCCAAAAAAAAGTCTGGCTCCAGGGACTCGAGAAGACACGGTAAGGTCCTGTATTATTATGATATATGCCAGTCTATAGCATTGGCGGGGAGATACTCCCTAGCATTAATGACGGAACTGTCTTTTTTCATATATAGGGTGATTATAATTAAAGTTCCCATGCTTTGAGTAGTTTTCCTCAAAAACTAGTTATTATAATACAACCAAATTTTTAGGGTATCTTATTGAGACCATGGAAGAAAGATTTATGAAAAAAACAATTGTTCAATTTTCGACCACCAGGTGGCGCCTTTTACTGCATTTTACCATGGTCTATATAACATATATACCAGGTTTCAATGGAATACATCTACCAGAACAATCGCTACATAGTTCTGAGTAGTTTCAGTACATTCACAATGCTCAGATCAATGTAGCGTCCGTTCTGGAGGATGTATTCCATTGATACTTGGTCTGTGGGAAAATGTGAGATGCAATAAAAAATCATCACTTTTTCACCTGGTGGTAGAAAATTGAACTTTCTCAATTACTTCATAATTCATAAATCTGTCTCCCATGGTCTCATTAAATTATTCTAAAAATTTGGTTGCATTCGGATAAGCAGTTTTTGAGAAAAATTACTGAGAGTATTGTATACTGTAAACTTGTATTACACTCTGTATACAAAAGACCAAGAGGAAAAGAAATTACAGGGGTTGCAACAAAGCTTCGTGATGATGAGGAGAAAGGAAAGAAACAGAGACAACTTGTTTGAATTTATTCCACTAGCGTTTGGATGCAATATTACGTTCTTGATCATAAAGTGGTTAAAGGAAGAGAACTACGAGTTAAGGGAAAATTTTAACACTAAAATACAAAAAAAGTTCTGGGGCTGAGGGAAAACTTCGACTTCAAAACAGATGTTTGAGTTATCACAAATTGACTGTACTGCATCATATAAATAGACGGGTAATCTATAATTAAAACCAATATGTTCTGAGCTGTGTACAGCCTTAACTATCCATCACACAGCTACGAAACATTTGGAATATACGCGAATTGTAGTGAATGCTATTTGTTTGTGGTTTTTTTTTTTTTGCAAACATGTGACTAAACTGCTCAGGCATCATGGTAAAATATCTACATGCATTTTCAACCAAACCATTTTTATTTCTTCACTAGAAAATATAACATCACTTTAAAAGAATGTGTTTCGCTGGTGAAAAACTTATGGATACTGTGATTCCACACCAAAATTGTTATGTGAAAGTTTTTGTACCTTGAAAAGCACTTAAAAATTCTCTCCTATTCTCTCATTAAGACCACCTTAATAATTTCAATATTTTCTTATGAGTAGTTAAAGCTGTAAAAAGTGTACAGTACACTAACTTTAAGACACCCTATATATCGTTAGTTTGAATTTTCACTCAGAGTTAAACATAATATCAAATCAGAAGTACCTTTGGCTATTTGACCTTTCTTCATCAAGTGCCTGAAAAGATGTAAATAATTGAAATTTCGGGTTAAACTTTTTCAAGTCTGTATACATTCAATAAAAATGCAGTTCTATGTATAAAATTTTTATCATAAGCTGCAACATTCATCATTCAGCATGTTCATACAGAATAATCTCTTCAGTCATTCCCCAATACAATTATTGTGCAAAAAAAAAACAAACACATTCTCTAATAGTCAAGTTTGCTTATAACATACCCTCTTTGTTATAATTGACGTACATGGTATAAGCAAGGTCTTAAAATTAGCTTATATAGCAGTTGTATGTATTCGTAAAGTAGATTATTGAGATTGCTTCAGACAAAATAAACATATGCAGTACGTAATTAATCAAATTTAATATGAAATATAGTTTTTGGTTGATCTCTCTCAAGGAATTTCGAAAATTTATTGGAGCTGTGAAATACATGCAGGGCATTACATATCCTAGAAGTACATACAGAATCTATAGAACATGCGCACATACATTTCTTTTTGATTTATTTCATTGATATTATTTGAGTTCATGCTAATGATTTTTACTCAATAAATCATTAAAAAAATACAACAGATGTTCATGAGTTTTACTTGTTATCAATCACCATGCTTTTGCAAAGTCTTTCAATAGATAGAGATTTTTGATGCTGTTAAAACAGTGCAGATTTCTGCTTTTACCAATCACAGCATTCATTCATAACTGCCATCTACCAAGTGATCCAGAAGTTACAAAAAAGTAAGCATTCAGTAATTTGAAGAGCACATTCCATGTGTGCAGCTTTCACAGAAATGCATAGAAAGACAGAAATTTTCTTTTAAATAACACATAATTTTACAGTTAGAATAGCAGGTGCACACTTTCTAGGTGTAGACTATTACAGTGCCAATGTAATTTTTTCGACAATAAATTTATTATTATTATAAAAATTTCCACTGCTCTCTGTGGGAAAAAAGCATGAAGATATGACCTGCATGCAATACATGCTGCATAAATAAGTTTTTTCAGCTTCATTTTTACAGGTTTTGTTGGCAGTATATGTTATATCTGAATTATTTTCTAGGTTAGGAGAGTGTTTCAAGTATTTTATATCCACACTATGTGTTTTAAGCAGGGATATGTAAAATAACAGAGGTAAAAATATATGGAAATGAATGGGCTGAAAATCAAGGATAAAAACCGTATTTTATATCCATATAGTGTGTTATATATATCCAGGGTATGTTATAAATGTACTCAACTGTAGTTTAATGATGAAGAAATTTTGGTAAGCTGTACCTTAAGGCATTGTGAATAGAAACGTGATTGGAATGACCACTGACACCATATGAGTCGAAAGACAGCACCTAAAAATAAAACATCAACATCACGTGAACTGTTGATTAATACGTGATTCATAAAAAATTATGTGATCGTTCTCTCAAAATTTAGTTAATAGAGTGTGCTTTGGATAAATGAGGCTCAACTTTATTTTGTGTGTGTGTTATGTTTCTTCTTATGTACCTCAACAAAATGTCATATGTAATTATTTTATTGTATTTTTATACTTTGCTCCTTTTTATTTTCAAAATTATAGGTGTGCTTATTGATTTGATAACAGCTAAAAATTCATAAATTCCAAACATCATTTAGCTACATACTGTTAACATAACCTATTTTGTCAAAATTTGGTAAGGACAAAATATTTCTGATGCATTTTCAATTTTATATTTGCGTTCCAATCACAGGTTTATACAGGTAGAATGGGGGACATGGGGGAACATGTGCTTCTGCCTTAAGAGACTATTAAAAATTAAAAATATTTCAAAACATTTTAATAAAAAAATTAACATATTTACAATGAAAAGAATATTTAATCAATTTCTGTGGATTAACATTTAATTTCTTTTTTATGTGAAGGTCAGGAACTTTCAAAATTTTTCTGAAAGAGATTCCTTGTCTCTCTTCAAAAACTGATCTTGGTTTTCAACAGTACTTTTCCCCCTTTTTAAAAAAAACATGAAAACAGTGGCTCTAATTTCATTTTTATAAATTTGACATGAAATAATAATGTGTACATGAACAAAATCCAAAAGATGCTCACAAGATCTGCAGTAAGACTTCTGATGTATTTCAGTAGTAAGCCACCAACCAATACCTTGTTCCAAGATATACTTGGGTTGTCCGGCAAACCACTAAGAGACACAAATTAGAAATGCACATTATGATCGATTTCTTATAATACAACACATGGGGGAAAAGATATTGACAAAACAAGTAAGAACAAAAAAACCAATGCAAAACACAGTAAAATGGGGGGAATAAACAAGAAAAAACTACCATGTTTCTCGAGAACAAGATACAGTCTTATATAAATTTTTTGAGCAAAAATTGATATAAGACTCCAAAAGTTGATAGAATATATGCTTTAAGGCCTATATTCAGATGATGTCTCTTTTTTTCCCAAACAGAAAAGATTTTCCATAGGAAACCTATGGGAAATCACGTTTCAGCTAACAAACATGATTCTGTAATGAAGTATTTCATTAAAAATACAAATACAACGACACAACAGGCAAAATGCCCAACGAATAAGCTGAGAAAAAGATGCCCATAACAAATATGGATGTCATATATTTCAAAAATACAGCAACCCAATTAAAAACACAATCACAAAAATTATAAACAATTAGTCAGTATGTCACTGTAAACATTGACATAATTTCCGATAATTTTGTGTTGTGACTTTGATTCAGTTATCATAAATAAAAAAGTCAGGCACCATTATCATTTTTTTAGTTACCAAAAATACTAATAACTGTTACCTTCTTAACAAATACACAACATAACTACCAAATAAAGAATCAAACAAGTAATTGATGAAATAAATATTGACCACAAATTTCAAACATCAATGATGTAAAATACCTGTGATGAACAGTAATGACATTCCCAAGAGAAATACCAAGGATTTTGCAGCTTTCTCTGAGCTCGTCTTTTCTTTTGTGACCAAGCTTCTCATAATCCCCTTGTGTCGTAAAAAAAAGATGGCAAAAATGTACAAGTAATCAGAAATAAATATCAGTTAAATAACAAAAGTGAAATAAAATGAGAAAAATTTACGCCCCAATCAACATAACTAGGTCTCTTTCTTTTAGAGATACGTCACTCAAATGGATATCTCGACTTGGGAAAGCAATCTAAGTCACTGGGAAAACTTTTCACCACCAGATTCATTAATTGCCAAGCAGCTGATTAAGGTCTCACTACACGCAATCAAGAACGTAAAAAAAAAAAAGCGGGAACAAAATTTTTGCTCATATTCTGGGCTGGCTCCAGTACACTCATTAACGCCAGAGTAGAGCGGTGGTTAGATGCTCGTCCACCACCATGAACATTGCTGTCACGGTCTCAGGTTTTAACCCAGGGAAGAATATATATATATAGGATATTTTCCCCTAACAAGCTTGAGGCAACCACATCTAGATGGCGCCTTCATTTCCAACCCATCTCATTAATTTTAGTAAATTGCAATATAGCGATATGGATAGAGTTCGTGTTAGGTGAAGTAGCACACACTCATTAATACTTTCGCACAGTTTGTAGCCACACATTATGAAAATGATACTTCACTCACTCTAATGATCAGACTTTTGTCACACCCGCAGGCTTCTTTTAATGATTCTAAAAATGATAGTGGTTAATATTTGGTTCTGTTCTGGACATAAAGAATAATGTAACCACCAGATGTCAGCAATACTGTAACCACACATACACAGAAAATGTTTTCGCTATAAAAGACTTTTCACAAACCTCGTGCCCATCACCAAATGCGGCCTGGGAATGAGTTCCATCCAACCCATGAAAGGTAATTTGTAAAAAAGTATTGATACATACATCATGCTAGATACCTCTCCACCATGCCCTAGCAATGCTCTCAACCTCTGCCCTATAGCAATGTACCCCTTTTAATTTTTTTTTTTTGTCCCTACACGGGTTCCTTTCTTTCTTTGCACTGTTTGACGAAATAACAAGATTCTGCCATATGAGGCAATGATGTCTATTGAAGAGTTAGCTGTATATACAGTGAAACCAGGGTCGCAAATAGGAGGGAGCAGGTGGGTCCAGTGTTGTTCATATTACTGTAGTTTGAAGTAACGGCAGAGGCATATTTATAGGGGGCTTAGTGGCCTATATCTCAAAGTAACAAATTTGGGGAATGATTGGTTAAGAAAATTAGTAGAATGGGAGAAGGGAGGCAAAACGTGTTTTGCTCACAGGTGGTAAAAGCATAAATTAGCCTCTGCCTAAGTCAAGGGAGAAATTAAATCAGCGAGTGACAAAAAGTGGGACCTAGAGAGCAAGGGGACCAGGTCAGCGTGAGAAAAAAAGAGTAACCAAGATAATGTGTGAGCATAGAAGTGACAAGAAATAGCACAAAAGCATGTGAATGACTAAAACAATGTGCACGCATGCAAGTGATCAAAACAATGTGCAAGCATGTGAGTGACCTACAGAGCTAGGGACTGGTTCTGTGAGCAACCAAAAGAGCTACAGACTGGGTCTGTGAGTGACCAAACATGACCTACAGAGATAGCGACCTAAGTCTGAGAGTGACCTACAGAGATAGGGGACCGGGTCTGTGAGCAACCAAGATAGTGTGTGAGCATGGAAGTGAAAATAAATAGTTTGTAAGCATGGAAGTGACAAAAAAACAGTGTGTGAACATAGAAGTGACACAAATCAGTGTGCAAGCACAAAATGACCAAAACAGTGGGTAAGCATGTGAGCAACCAAAAGCGTAACCTACAGAGCTAGGGACCAGGTCTGTGAGTGACCAAGATAGCGTGTGAGAATGGAAGTGGAAAGAAACTGTGTGAGCTTTGAAGTGATCATGGCCCACATGAGGGTGTAGCCTGACATGATTCTCATCTTTTTGTTTTTTCACACTATAAATTTAGTATAGAAGGGCCTATGAAAAGTGGAGTCTGACAAGGGCCCTAAAACGTGGAGGCCATGAAAGTAACAGTGACATGAAAAGAAACAGTGTGTGAGCACATGAGTGGCCAAAACAGTGACCTAAAAACAGTTGCATGGGAGTGACCAAAAAGTATTCAAGCATGTAAATGACTAAGAGAGTGACTTAGAGACAGAGGCATGTTGGATTTATAATGGTGGGCAAACTGGCTATAGCACAGAGTGGAAAATTTGACAAATGGTCAAGAAAATTAGAATGAAAGAAAAAGAAAACAAGAATCTCATATATTGCAATACTGTATAACTAACACACAAGCATTTTTCAAAATTTTCATCGCACCTGTGGATAAACAGAGGATGTAAATGCAATAACCACTGCGCGCGAGATTCACGATACTCGGTCCAAAAAACATGCATTCGTCGTCGGGATGTGCGATGATGAACAGCGCGACGAGTTCACGCGTCGACGAGTCTTTTCTAGAATAACCGAACATTCGCTTGTAAAACACGATGAGCATGTAGAGCAGGTAAAAAGAAAGGATCAAAGAAACACACAGGGACGTCGACACGAACAGCCCCAACGTATACATGTATTCCGGTAACATCGGTTCTCAAATCAACAACGCAAAATCTCGGTTACCAAAACACCATCAGTTCACCTCATCAATTAAACATATATTATAATTCTTTTCATCGCTGTTACCACAACGATGCGTCGCATTTCATTCTTTGTGCGTGAATGACATTCTCAAATCGTCTGACAACCTTTTTGTTTACAAATACGAATATTTCAAAACTTTCTGATAACGTACATAACTACTATTATGACTTGATTCCATTTAAAATAAGATTTTCAGATGACTTGTCGTCTGATATTTTGATTTTTCACTAACAGCATTAGAAAAATATTAATTTTTTGCTGTTCGACGACGGCTGGGGCTCAATTACTGATCGAATGAAATATATAAAAACTCTAATTGTGGTCTTTTTTTTTAAATATGGATGCTAGTTAAAGCCGTCCAGAAGCAGTTGCCATGGTAATTGTAAATAAAAGAGCTTTTTATTAAACACGCCGATTCATATTCAATGTTGATGAGTAAATACTGACGGACCTCACAAGAAAAGGTAAATTAGACTAATTTGCATGCAATCTCATTGCTTTACAACTGTTATTGCATGTGAAATTCCGATATTTTTAAGCGTTTTGAAATGAAATGGCCTACCTGAAAAATCCCCCAGAAATAAAATCATCAGTATGAAATAAAATGTCATTGTCTTTGAGAGTGTTGAATAACAACAATATCTATTAATAAAGTTTTGCAGTTATATCAATTTTCTACAAAATGAAACTGAACTGTTGGGCTGTCTCAACACTCATCCATCTCAACACGTTCAGAGGTCTGGGCCATCTCAGCACATTGGGCCCACCCGGACCTCTAGGGCAGAGGCGGAGATAGACATGAAAGTCGGGGGCACGATGATGATGCCAGTTCATATATATATAAGCATATGCATTAGATCAGTTGCCTCCGCCTTCAAGGGGGTAGGGGGTTGCTCCCCCACAGATCTCCTCCCATGGGCAATGGGGGTGCTCTCACGATAATGAGATCTCTTCCAAGATTAAGCTTGTAAATTTGTGGGCATGCATGATGACAAAAAGCATGGAGACTAAAAAATTGGTATTTGTGCCTAAAATTTTCTTTTTGTTGATAGTTACTAAATTGCAGGATAAGAGCGGCACAAAATGTTTGAAATTTATAGCAGCATATTTTTTTCTGGCTCTTGGATTTTTGTGAAATTTGTCCATCCCTGGTGCTACTCTTTCTCCCCTCATAAAATATTTGTTTGTTTGTTATCAGCTCTGTTCATGTTCCACTTGAACCAGGGGGGGTGGGGGTGGCCAATCCATGTCACGCATGCCACCATGGTAAAAGAAGTGGCACACAAACACTTTTAAAAATTAAATAAATTCTATTCCGTTATTCAAACTAAAGCAATTTCCTTCAACTCTTTTCTGATGACCTTGTAGGCTGCCAAACCTATATTTAGTATGGTAATCACTCTTAAATTAACAACTATGGAATGACTTTCTATCCAATGCATTTCTGTTTGGCTTTTCATCTTTGGGAATAATTGCTGAATGCCCCATGTGCAGGGCGCTTATGCAGGATTGACCTTTGGAGGGGTTACAAAAGGCTTAAGGGGGAACAAAAATTAACTTCCAGAGAAATTTTGAGTAACTGCCCTTGAAAAAGCATTTAAATTAACAGAAATTGTGGTTGACATAGCATATAAAAGGGTTTTTTTTAATTTTAATTTTTCTTCCTAATTTTTGATCGGCTTGGAGGAGGGCACAGGCTTACCTGCCCCTCCCTGCATATGCCTCTGCTCATTTGTAGAAGATTCATTACCATCCACATGGGAGAGGCCATGCATTGTTCATCCATAAACTCTGGGTTGAGACTAAGTGCTGTTACAACATTTACTGGGGGGGGGGGGGGCAAGCACTCTGAGGTTCAGGTGTCTATATGCAACATGATGCAAGTAATATGAACTTTTCTACTTATATACGTGCTTCCACAATCTGCATTGTGATGACTCAAAAATTAAACAATTTAGAACTCAAAAGAGTGACAAACTGAAATTTTTTTAAGAAAATGAGGACAGCTGAACAACATTTTTCAAGAACGAAAAAAATGCCTGTGTCCCATAAAAGTGATATGTATGGTTTATGCCTTTAAAATTGGTAGAGTGGTATGCGCATCAAAAATAATCTTAATTTCGGCACAGCTTGGAAAAAGGTTGGCCACTCCTGGCTTAAGCCATCCATCTTGACTGAAAAACTGAAATAATTTCTGTTCATATATTTCCCATTTATTATTTTCTTTGCTTCAAAAATTCATCATGTAAAGCTGCATCACCCTGAATCTGATGTGATATCTTTGATCTCAACAGTGAGAGAAAGAATAATGTTGGAGGTTCGAGAAATAATTCAACTGCTCTCTACTGGTGCACCTTTGCTGAGCACCATAATTATGTCAGACTATTATATCATTTGTCCCACCAAACACGAAGGAAACTTGGTTGTGTGGCTCATAAATAAACCAGACATGTCTGAGGTAACTTCATTTATTGACATAATTATATTCTTCTATTCTTCATTCTGCATTTGTTGTTTTGTTATCAGTTGTAGTGAGTGGATCAAACATTTTGTGCAATTTTCAGCTAATTTAAAGCTGAATGTGATATACAAAAATTAGTTTAAAAAAATTAAACTATTTAATTAAGAAATTTTCTATTTTGAGAAAGTAAAATTGATAAATACAGTGAAACCTGTGCATAACGATACTGTCTATAATGATAAAACCTGCCTATAACAATATTTTCTTTGATCCCAGCGGAATTCTTATTGAATAGGAAATAACACAAGTGTTCAAACTGTTAACAATGATAACTTGTGTATAACAATATTTTTTCTAGGTCCCTACAGTATCATTATAGATAGGTTTCACTGTACAAGATGATTTTAATTCATTTGTACTCTTTGCATCTTTAGCAATGGTTTGCTATCATGTCTGGGATTGTATTGACAATTACTTCATGATTTACCTATATTTTCAACTATTATTTGACTCCAGAAATCTAAACACACATGCACAGAATATTAAAAATATACAGATTAGTAAAAATATTATCCCAATGTTTTCTTTTATCATCAAGATATTTCATGCAGACATGGAGAATTTGGACTAGCATGCATTCATCCAAATATGAGCAGTGTGCCTATTAAACACCCTTGTGTATAAAGAATTTTCAAAAATAATTACTGTTTTCAAGTGCCATACTTGCTAAAATGAGGTACCCTCTATCTCCTTCATACTTCACTTTTGTATATTCCCTGATGAAAAAGGGTTCATTTTAGCAAACCCTACTACCTCTAAAAGTTTGTACCATGAGTTCAGAATCACAGTGTGCAGTTGAATGGAAATTGAAATTTCTTTTTCTATATTCATGGAGTTTTCATTTTATATATATAGTTGCTTACAGCTGTTATTTTATGTTTCTCAATATATTTAAGTTGAATTTCTTTTGATTTCTTATGTAATTAGCCTGCAGTGTTATCTGGTCATCATTTTCCGGTCAGTGCGATGGCAATCTCAACCGCGCCAGGGGACTACCTTTGTTCTTGTTCTTCTGATCACATCATATTCTGGAACTTGGCTGAAATAGATGGTACAATAATTCTTTTGTACACTTTGTATATGCATTTGTGTTTTTTAATTTTTATTTCCTACTGCATTAAAAATTGTTAGAATAAAAAACTAATTTAAAAATTTTCTAATTTCCTACATCTGTGCAATGAAACTGTTCTATTAATTATGTCTTATGGCCTTATACTAATTGATTAATCTATTTCAACACAATTTTTTTTTCATTCATTTATCTCTTTCGACTCATTTGTGAAGCTTTATTTTTCTAGGCCATTCCTGCAGAGGAAAAATTTTACTTTCTAGTGCTAAGGAGCCTTTCAGCTGCAGCTTCAGCAATGATAACTCTAACCTTTTTATTGGGTGTGGTTGTGAAGTTATTGTCTTCATGTTGCCAGTGAGATCTCTCTTGTTGTTTTTTTCAAATTTCATGAAGTATATAATCGTAAATTATATAAATGTTTGATTTTTTCAAAATGTGTAAGGTGTTTTAGCATGAATTCTTATTTTGTTGCTCTAAAACAAATTTTATGAAGCATTTTGAACTGATGATAATATTCATTTGGCTTAAAAAACAGTCTTACAGGTGCTCTTTGCTTCTGAAGAATTCTCATAATATCATCCATATGAAATGTTATGATGCTTCTTCCATTATTACCTGTGATGACCGCTCTTGTTGCAAGGTTAGGAAACCGACATCAGTTTTTTTTTCCTTGTCCAATCTCACTTATACATACTATTCTCAAAAACTATTCACGCTTACAGCATGGTTTTTTAAAAAAAATCAAATTTCATCTGTGTATTGGATTTCCAAAGCTTAATCAAATTATTGGATTAACCAAATCATGTTATCATGTTAAGAAGTTGTTCAACTAGTATCATCTTCTAGTAGGCCTTATATTATTACTATCCGTATGAAATCACATTAATTTTCATGCAAATTGTTTCTCTAATTATCAAATGATTTTGTTTCAGGTGTGGGACATAATTAGTAGCCAAACAGTTAAAGTTGCTGTGATTTCTCTAGGTGAGGTTCAGCAGACATGATTCAAGTAATTTCTAATATTTTCAGTATCAAAAGAGTAAATTGATATTATAAGAAGTTACTTGATCTAGTGATATAATATTGAGTTAGTAGTATGTTTTCACAATCTTTAATTACTATTATTATTTTTAAGTTAATCTCAGAAGGAATTAGGCAACACAAATAGGACAAAAATCTGTTATTAAAAATATATTTTAATGTTAGAATATGAATGTATTTCGCCTTTTGTGTGTGTGCAAGTGATGACTTGTTTGGATCCTTTCATTGCACCAAAAAAGAAATATTGTGCCTTAAAAAAATATTGCACACCAATTTTATTATTTGTGTTGTGAATGCACTGAAGTAAATTAAGTCACAGAAATTTGTACAAATACACAATTCTACCTTTTCTGAAATTGACATTACATCATATAAGTATCACCTATTTGAATGCAGTTATTTAAATCTTTGTCAATTTCGTTTCAGGTTCGGTATCCTCAATTTGTGTGGATACTTCAGGTGAACTGATCGCTGCTGGTACAGAAAATGGTGATTTCCTGATTTATGGTAAAAAGTTGAACCTTATACGGCAGAAAAAGATCTGGGAAATTCTTCATTCATTTGGATATTTAGGTGTGCGATAGATGTTTCTTCTAATTTTATATGAAAATTTGTGTTTGCCTTATCCGTGAATCCCAAACAATTGTTCATATTTGTGGTCACAAAATTTTAATCTGTACTAAGCGAGCTAAGAGTTTTCCACTCGTTTTCTCTCTACTGCTACATCATATATCAATTCATTCAAAATCAAATTTACTTTTAGTTCAATTTGTGTAATTAAAATTATTTTAAGTTGCGAGGAATAATTTCAAAGGCTAAACTGAAATTTAGAACTGTTGGGATGAGGAAAAGTTCAGATTAATAAACTATTTAAATTCAGGATGTATAGGAGTCCAATAGTTATAACATTTCTATAGTATTAGAACAATATAATTTAAATGTTTTTTGTAGATAAAACCTAAGAGTAAAGGCAAGAAGTTTTATTTTGCCTGATCATGCCTAATTCTGATTTTATGCATGCGAATTATGTTGAAATATTTCCTTTTTTTTAGTCAACAAAACTTATCATATTCGATATAATGTATAACTATGCTAAGCATTGCCCTAAAAATTTAAAATTTAAATAAATGTATTTTCAGGAGTTGGGATTGATCCTGAAACTGACATCACTCCAGTATTTGAGCTGCACTTGTTCAAAGCGCCTTCAAAAATGTCAGACATAGATATGTAAGATTTGCATATAATTTCATTTTCCATTGTTGACATCAAATATGTTTACATGTGCTCACTTTATTTAGAAATATTTGTCACGATCATGATGCAGTTTTTTTTTTCATAGAATTTTATGAAAAACATTGAAAAACTGATCTCCCTCTTGTATACTTCAATTAATGCATCCTGTAACATGGTTTTTAGCATTGTAAGTCACAGAATTTCCATAATTCTAATAAAACACAATTTTATACTCATTTCAATCATAAATGTATGTCATAGCCCATATGCTTCAAATCTGAAATAAAGATTGTTTCCAATAGTGTGTTTCATGCAGATACTGTATTGCTTGCATTATAATAAGTACTAAGTGTAGGTTAAGTATGCTTTTTCTGTGTATGACGTTTTGCATTTTAAAAATCAATCATTTTAAAGTTCGTTTGTTCTCCTGCTCTTTTTTTGCTGCTGAGTAATACATAAAATGATGCCTCCTCTGCATTAAATATTGCAGCTAATTACATCTTCTCGGTCTTCAGTAGCTGATTGTTTTGTTTTTAGATTTATTATATTTTTCTTCTTCTTCTGAAACCACTTAATTTGTTTTTTTTTTAGGCATATTCCAGAAACTTCATGTTTGCTGGTTTTAATGAGCAGTTACCTTTTTGTTTATGACATCAACAGGGATTCTGTTTTGCATTTTTGGGATATCATGGGTATATTTTAACTGTTTTTATACACTTTCTCAATAGCTTCATGATATATGTGCATGATGTTTTATATTAAATCATATTTTAATATAAATTGATATTCTTTGCATAGAAACAAACACTATTAAATTGTAATTTCATGCTATCAATTTTTCAGCTTCCTTACATGTTATTGGTACATCTCAAATATCTCACAACAAATATATAACTTGCATTCGAATATTTAGTGATTTTGTTTTTTTTTTAACTTATCACTAAAGCTCTGATTTCTATGAACTATATATCTTAAAAAATATGCAAGCATTTATGACTTATAAGACATAAAATATGAGCTTAAAATGCAAAAATATGAAATCTTCCCATTATTTCACCTTTTTTTTCAGTTATTGCTTCTTACGTTAAAAAATTCATCAATTCACCTTTTTAATTGAAATTTTCTCTAACTGATACCTGGTATGGTCACAATTAGGAGAGGACAGAGAGGTCTGGTGCTCCAGATGCTGGACCAGCAAGAATGTCAAGTTTGTTTTTTGTTTGTTCAAAACTAGTAGGAGAGGGAGGGGTTCTTCAAAATGGGTACTTGCTCTGTCTTAATTTCTGTTTTTGGTTGATACCCGAATTGTAGGATCTGTTTCAAGACTTTTTAATGAGCAGATCGACTCACGTTTGCGCCTGAAGCTGGAAAACGATAGAAAGCCAACTACCTTAATGCCACCAGTGATATTCGAACCCAGATCCTCATGATGTGAATCTCTCAAGATACCCACATGACCACACAGGGGCTACCATCGGTGCTGAAAATATTCTCTCCAAAAAGTCATGGAAATAAACTCCTTAACATTTTACTCTGAGCACTCAAATTTAGGCAGGGCCAAATTTTCGATGATAAATGACAAAAAAAAATTATCTATTACTTGAAAATTCTGAAAATATGACCAATAACTCGAAAATGACCAAAATATGATGTGTCATAAAAAATATGGCACATCATGAAAAACTGTGCTTTACTTATCACATTATTAAATTGTTTGTTAATGTTGTTATGTTGTGTACATGTGTTACTGAAAATATCATGAATTTCTTTCCCAGTTCTTAGTTTTAAGTACTGTATATATCATGGAATACTTAATCATAAATGTGTATTTTCTATTTGTCAGTCTCATATGTTTTTGCAATTTTAATGACTTAGATAGTTAATTTTGCTTATTTCTCTTTAAATTCATTAATATTGTTGTTCTTATTAATACTGTTTTTTTCATATATTTAATTTTTTTTATGTACATAGGTAATTCTGAGGAGACACTTAGTCTTGGTTTAATCCGAGGGGCTGCTGTGACTGAAAAATCTGCGACAGAAGTAATTACTATATCAATATTACTTTTTCCATAGGGTACTTTACATTCTTTCTGTTCAAAATAGAGTTATAGTGAGGGAATAGTGAGGGTAACCATGAGTATATATAGTTCTGATGTTTGCTGGATCTCGTTTCTTCATGCATTTGGCTGATTATTTTTTTTCTGGGTTTGATTGTGTAGCTTGGTCATAATATTTGATATAAGAAAATAAGAAAAATTTGCAGTTCTATTTTCTAAATGCACTTGTTACATTATTATCATTTTCTGTTATCATGTTTTAGAAGAATTTGAAATATCACAATTTTTTTAGGTAATTCTGGTTAAATTGTTTTAAAATAAAATAAAAATTCCCATTAAATTGAAAGTTATGAAATTTGAAAGGCTATATATAATGCTCATAAATATTTTTTAAAAAATGGTATATTTTAGTAGAGTAGTTCCAGCAAGTATATTTAAAAAATGGTTTTTTTTTTAGTTTAACTGATAATATGACATGGATGTCGCTCTTCACTTGTTAATACAAGATATACGGAAGACTAAGTGTTGTGAAGATATTTATTATTTGAGATGTTAATTTTTTTTTAAGGAAGGAAAAACTCATCTCTGCCTCTACTGGGAGTCGAACCCGGGTCCCTCGATTGCCGGACGAGTGCTCTGACCACTAAGCTACAGAGGAGATAGAGATTTTCCTTCGCTAGAGCGTATATATGTGCCGAACGGAAACGTGCAATGGATGGTGAACCGATCAGCCAATAGCTCATGGACGACAAGCCACTAGATGGCTATATATATGACATGAATGTCGCTCTTCACTTGTTAATACAAGATATACGGAAAACTAGATGTTGTGAAGATATTTATTATTTGAGATGTTAATTTTTTTTTTTTAAGGAAGGAAAAAACATATATACGCTCTAGCGAAGGAAAATCTCTATCTCCTCTGTAGCTTAGTGGTCAGAGCACTCGTCCGGCAATCGAGGGACCCGGGTTCGACTCCCGGTAGAGGCAGAGATGAGTTTTTCCTTCCTTAAAAAAAAATTAACATCTCAAATAATAAATATCTTCACAATATCTAGTCTTCAGTATATCTTGTATTAACTGAATTATATTGCTCTGTAGATTTCTATAGCAGCTCTGCCTCTTTTGAGTAACACTGTTTCTCTAGTCAAGATGGTCGTGCAAACTCCACCCAATGAACAGCCAGTTTTGAACGACAATGCATCAGATGAGAGTAATGAAGACTTATCATTTTTATGCAGGTTTGTGAGAATTTATTTAATTTTCATTTCTTTGTTTCTGTAGTTGAATTTACTTATTCTTCAATGAAAAATATATAACTAAGATTATTGTTATGTAATCTAGCAATGGAGCAAGTGGGGCTTCAAATTTCGGGACTTGCAATTCCTCATTCGATTACCTTTGGACAGTACAATGCATATGTATGATACTGAGTTTTTCCTGCAGTTTGATGGTTTCTTAATTTAGCATTAGTTCAGTAGTGAATTAATGTTAAGATGCAAGACGTCATACACTCAAATTATACCTGTAAAAGCATGAATTGGAAAGAATTTTTGGACTTTAGTTAGATTTACCAATCTTTAGACTTATGCGGTATAGATTTACCAATCTTTAGACTTATGCAGTAGCATATGCAATCAAACTATATATGGTCATAGACTATACAGCTGTTTTTTCCTGCATGGAATACTGGTGGAAACCCCCAATTGAAAGGTACCATTTGTTTAGAAGAATTTTAGCACTGCCACAAGTTTGGAGCATGGGCGAAGATACGGGAGCGTGGAGGACATTGACCCCCCCAGCGTCAAAGGTGGAGTTGACTGATCTAATGTATATATGAATTGACATCATCATCATCGTGCACCCCAAATCAAATTGGGTTGACATTGAATCAGAATTTGACTGGGTTTATATAACTTTTATAAATTAATGCTGCACATATTTGTGTGCCTTTTAAATTTTATTTTATGTTTATTGAATTGATGATTAAGAATTTTTTTAGGAAAATGGAAGACACCAGTTTGTTGAAATGCAACATGAAGCCATCATCATCAGGGAAAGCAAAGAGTGGTGGTAGTGCAAAAAAAAGTAATACTTATAGCTATCATCATATTTTAAGTCTTCTCAAATCTATGTAGAATAAGTACCCATTCTTTAAGTTTTTAACGTGTGCATATACTGCATGAGTGCACAAACTCTGGCCCACAGGTCAATTGTCCCTTTCAAATATTTTATCTGGCCTGCAAAAGGATTCTAAAAATATTACCTTAAAATATGATACAAGACGGTGAGTTCCATGTGATTGTGTATGCAAATTGATAATAATTTTACAGAAAAGACCTCTGCAGTAATCAAATGAGTGACGTCTTCAGCGTTTTTGATTCATGTTTTGCCCTAGAAGAAGTAATTCAGCTCTTATACAGCCTGCAAGAATAATCCTGGTCCTCAAGTGGGAAAATTGGTGCACCCATGTCGATAACTGCATTATCTTATATATTTACTTCAGCCATCTTTTGTGTTATGATAAAAATTTTCGAAATGTTCAAATTTTTATAGGTAGCTCGAATCTGTTTCAACCACTGACATTTCATTCCAACATTAAATCCTCTGGATATGGAAAAACACACAGGTATTATAATAATATTCAATGCACTAAACTTATTAATGTCTATAAATTGGAGATTGTATTTGCATTTCTTTCTTGACTTAATTTCATAGATATTAAAAAAAAATTAAATGGCAATTAAATGTAATCAAAGGTAGGCTATCTACACTTACAATAAATGTCTTCTAACACTTATTTACTTTCACTACAGCTGCTTGTATATTATATCAACTTTTCTATCTTGAATATGATTTAGTAGTTATAATAATAATTATTATATTTATTTTTTAATTCAAAACTTATACTCAATCATATTCAAGTTATATAAGCCCTTTTTAATACTTACATCTAATTTAGAGAAGAAGGGGGTAAAAATAAGGATTGGACAAAGTCTCCAAAAATTTAAATAACCCATAAACTTAAAATTACACATGCCCGAATCAATATTTCATATTTTGTCATCGCATGTAGTTGAAGAAAATACATGTCTGGTATCATTCATTTCAAAATTTTTATATGCCCCTGGCATGTCAAGTAATTGATTTATTCAGCCATGGTAGAAATAAATATTTAAAAAATTTCTAGGACATATACATGCATCTGTTTTGCTTTAGAACAGAAATGTAAAAATGTATTGTTTCTAATAAAGCACTTCAATAAGAACTTGGAAGAATAAGAATAAGTATGGATTGATATTTGTATTTGAACTAATAATATTCAGTTTTGTTTTGCTCACTAGTTCACAAATGTTTAAGCCACCAAAGAGCGAAAGCCTGGAAGCTATCAATCCCACAAGCACACAGGTCAAAAACAAGCTCTCGTCGTGAGTCATTCAAGCTATAATTATTTTAATTTCTAACATGATTTAAAACATTGCAAACTTGTATAGATATTCTATATTTTCAATGAATATAAAATTTATATACATAGTTTTCAGTAGATTTTTGTTAGATACTTGCGTGAATCTGAGTTATTGTTCTTGAAGAAAAAAGTTCATTCCATTAAATTGTGTTTTAAGTGAGTTTTGTAACAGTGGATTTATACATAATATTGATTATTTGATTTTGTTGTATCAATTGTCATTTCTATAATTTTTTTAAGGTGATAAAGGCTGTATTATAAGTCCATTTTTTTTATTCATCATAATTGATTGTATATCATAAGAATAGTGCACATACTCATTTCTCCTGATTTGAAATGGTTTTGTAATTTATTTTGTAGTCCTTCTATAAGAACACTATGTTTTTTATCAACGTGGGTGAAACTTTGTAGTTGAAATTATATAATTAGATAGCTTTTAAGTATGAAGCCGCTGTGGTGGTCGAGTGGTTATAGTGACGGACTCGCGATGCGAGGATCCGGGTTCGAACCCCACAGTGGTGGTCGGCTGAAGTTGGTTTTCTGTGGTTCCCAACTTCAAGGCGCAAATGCGAGCCAATCTCCCCGTTAAAAAGTCTCGCCACAGAGAGCAACAGTCCCACAATGATAAATCATTCAATCATAACACTTCACTCATAGTTAGAAAAACTGGTGGCAGATGGCAGCACTACACATAACAAGCATTGCAGAGAAACAAAAAAAAAAGAAAAAAAAACTTCACGTCAGGTTTCACTACACATACGCGCACATTCCCTCATGTACCGATTCGTTGGGGGTTCCGCGGGAAGGGGGTGTGGGCGGGGTGCATGTGTGGTGTAGCAGTAGTAGGTATAGGACCTCCGAAAAATGGCTCGGGGATCCATGATGTTCTTAAGTCAGCCACCTCGTTGGGCAATTTGCCTGTTGTGGCGTTGTATTTATTTGTATAAAGTGTTTAAATTTATATGTTTTCTGATAAAAAAAAAGTTTTATTTTTCATAATTTTCAAGATGCAAGTCTGAGTCTGATGGAACATCATTGTTCAGCCAAGAACCTAATATTTCAAATGAACTCTCTCTGTTGAGCAACACAAGCATTTTGTTGACAAAATTCTCAAGTGAGTATCAAGTTTTTTTCCAAAATGTATTTATTATTGGATTCTATTTCCTTCATAATTTTGTGGTAAAAATTTCAGTAATAACTCAAACATTAACAATCAATCTGAATACTCATTTATAAATTCAAGACAATTTCAATCTGTATGCTATAGACAAAGACATGATTGCAAATAGATATATATCTTCATTTGTAAATGCAATATAACAAAATTTTTATTTATTTTTTGGCTCTCATTTATCATTACTTAGGTGATGGTCGTTATGCTTTATGTGCTGCAAATAGTGGTGTTGTGGAAGCCTTACAAGTCAATGACAAAAGTTTATGCTGCTACAAATCAATTAGTTGTATATAGTACTTATTATTAATTTCACTTTTTTAATCATCTACTAATTCTATTTCTCGTAGGAATATTGATTGAATCTCTTGGACAAAAAAGATTACATTTACGTTATTTTTATTTATATATGCTTTTCTTTTACTCACCATATTTTCCATTTTTGTGGATAGTTTTTTTATAAATTTGTAAGTGTGATTTTATTTCTTTTAAATGCAAGGTCATAAAGGCTCAATTTCCAGTATTAACTGGAGCCATTCCAAGCATTTATGGTTATCAAGTGCTCAAGATAGGAAAGCATCACTGTGGAGCATTAAAAGTCAGAAGCAAGATCCCATCCTTAGTTTCTTTCCCCCATCATCGACAAATGAAATTTCACAAAGAGCCATGAAAAACGTAAGATATTGTTTTTCCCCCATTGAAATTATGGTTATTTTCTATTGAAATAATTTAAGATCTTTTTGAGAGTACTGTTACCACTTATTTAACCATACATTCATGCACCTCGTATACATTCCTCTGCATATTTGCTTTTTCGAGAATTACCGAATGCTGAAGTAAAATTTTGTATTAATTTTTATGATTTTTGTGCAGTTTTTAAAAAGAAAATTTCTAATTCTTTTTTTATGAATCATTGCGGATAATTAGGTTTTGAATGAGAAGAATATATTTTATGGTGAATAGCTCTAAAGAAAACTACTGTTTTTTCAATGTTAATTATTTATAATTGGTTATAATCATTCTATTATACTTTATGGTACAACATAATTTATATTAATTATAATTTGATGCAAATTATATCTCTTCAGCGCCAAGGTATTGAAGTAATAAATCAGTTTTAATCATAAAAATTGTTGAAACTCATGTTCTGTAGATGTAACAGTTATTAGTTAGTAATTAGTAATCATGATGCATGGTATTATTTAATACAAATATCATTCAATTTATCCAGAAACAATACTTTCATTGTGTTTTCAGATTGAAATAAATTTGAATTTTTCAAGTATTCATTAATTCATTTCCATTTTTTTTTAGGCTGAACAAACAAGATTCAGTGGTGATGTTGTGCAGATCCAGTTCTACTACCTTGATCAATTTGTTGTGCTCTGCTCAAAAAATCTTATGTACCTCTACAGCTACCAGATTGGTCAAAAAACTTCTGGTATTGGCAGGTATAATAATTTACTATCCTCTTTTCTATTTATGCTAATTTTTCTTGTGACTTTGTTTGCTATTTTTTCATAACTCTGATATTATTATAAAAAAAACATTCAATGTGTTTATTTACAAATAAAGTTAAGAGCTTTTCAATGACCAAGTTTTAGTTCTTTCTACGGATTAGGTGTATATGTACTTATGGTACAGTATGACAATTTAATCACACACATTATTCTGTGTGTTGCATTATTATTGTTTGCATAGGGATACACTCTTTCCCATGCAAAGTGCTATCCATCTGCATCACTCATAAGCCTTTACTTTTTTTATCTTTCTTTCATGTGTATTTCTTCAATCTGAAAATATTCTGTAGAATAGACAAAAGATGAAATAAATTTTATCCTAACTGTGTATGAAATCAGATAAGAAATATTGTATAACCTCTTGCTTCTATGTTATCTACGTTTTAGGCCCATTAATACCAGTAGTTGTGAGATTGTTGCCACTTTACCCATGGATTACAAGCAAATAACTGCAATGTCTGCAGTTAATCAGTACTTCTCCAATATCCTTTTTCTCTTTTTCTTTATCTCTTACATTATTCACAAGAAACTCATTCAAAGGAATTTATAGCTGAATTGCAAATGCAATAGCATGTGTATGAAGAGAATTTCTTTTCCATATAATATACAATACAGTATTTACCTGATCTCTCTGCTTACCATATTTACCTAATTTTCATACAACATTCTTTTTCTCCATTCTTTGCAATGATAAATATATATCACCAGTCTTTTGGATTATCAGACGTATGGATAATACCCATCCAAATATGTTACATGCGATCAGTATCATAATTACCGTTTTTCTTCTCATGTAAGATGACTCTCTTATTTTAAAGATGAAGATTCACTGTAAAAATCTTTTTCTAAAGTCAGGTTAATACAATAATTACCTAATCCCCATATAATTATATAGTAAATTACATTTTATAATTTATTTATTTATGCAGGGTTAGCATAAATGAATGACCTAATTTTAAAAATGTATATTTTACTGAAAGAACTTATACAGAACTATTACACATAATGTAATATCAGTGATACATAAAAATAAAGAAAAACACTCCGAGTTTTTTTACTGCTACAAATGTTTAGATGTGTGAACCTTTCGTAACATTACAAACATCTAATCTGTAGTCAAGTTCATTCCACACAAGTCGATCCGTTAGATTGGAGCAAATGCAACCAATCAATTTATTAGTTGCATTTTTCAAGTTTTATAAATGAACTTTTATGGAACTTTTATAGTGTAATCCCGACTTTAGTTATTTTGTGTAAAAATATTTATGGCATGCATTTGTTTGTTTATTTTTTCCACATGATACTTCTGCTTAGTGTTAAGAAGAACCAATATTATCTTTGACTTGATAACAGGTCTTGTGATTTGTGCCGGTTCATCAAAATGTCTTGATGCCATTGACATGAACAAAGCAAAATCAGTGTGGCATGTTGAGACTGCAGCTTCCAAACCAATTTATCTAGTGGGACTTAATGAAGTAAATTTTCTACTCTTTTATCCACTACTGATATTTTAAACTTTTACAGTGATATGACAAACATCTAGTCTGCAATCAAGCTCGTTCCACACATTTTGCAGTTTTACATGGTCAAAGGTTCTTAATGCAGCACTGATGCGTTCTTTAGGTTCTTTGCTTATAAACCACCATTGCCAAAAACACTTAACTTAAAGAAGGCATCAGAACCATTTACAGTTGAGAAACAAAAAAATTGAGAACCTTAATTTTTTTGTTTACTCTTAATTTTTACAATTTTCTGTAATAATGAATTTAATCTCTACAATCGAAATATATTTGAATATTTATCTTTTGTGTACAATAAGAGATAAATCATATTGAGTATGCATGAGAAAACAATCCATCAAAAATTACCATCTCTCTCTATTTGTGTTTGGAAAACTGGAGTCTTATACCTGGATTACCTTTAAGTTAATTTCTGAGATTCCTTTTATTGGTCATAATGATTTTTTTCTTTTTGTTTTCAGGGTTCATCTTGGTATCAGCAGTCATCATGCATGTATAACATATTTCTAACTACTGCACTTGGAGATGGCATCACATTATGGGATCTAAGAGAAAAACGGTAATTACTGTTTCTCTCACTTTGTTTCATTATAGGTATTTAATTAACTAAAAAGGGAGAGGGGCTTTTCATTTTGAATTCAATTTAACAAAACGTCAAGAGTTATCATAAAAGAGAGAATTCTAGTACATGAAAACTAGTATCTAAAGAATTAAGTCAGACTAAAAGCTCTAAATGGGTATCAAGTTTTGCCTACATCATTACATTAAAAATCAAATTTTATATATTTTGTGCTCTCCATTCTCCATACATACAGAAGTTAGCCATCAAAATAGGAATAACATCTAAGAAGCTATCCATTCAATCCTATGTATTTTTTCATTGTGAATGTTTAGAAAAATAATGTATTATACTGCCAAAATTTTTCTTTTTCATCAGATCAATTTTGAACTACAATGAGCACAAATGCCGATCTGTTCACTGTGAAGCTTCATTTTCTTCTTGTGGAAAGTTTATAGTCACTGGTAGTGAAGATAAATCTGTAAGTTACATTTTACTCTAAATTTCCTATATAAGTTATTTCTTCCTTTCTGTATGACATGAATTTTCATATATTTTATGCTATGCAGTTTTTAATATAATTTTTTTTTTCCGTTTTGAAGGTGTATGTTTATGATTTGAGGTCATTATCGAGTCTTTATAAGATACCAATACCATCTGACATTGTGACAAGTGCATCAATATCTCCTTCAAATAAACAAGTAATGCCAATTTTTATTCAAGTTTTATTTCCTTTTATTTATTAACTTATTTTTATTATGTGCCTTTTTAAGATCCATATCAGAGCTTAACTTATGTAATATTTTTCTAGATAAAATATTATGTACATATTGTGCGGTAATTACTGAGGTAATTACTATTATAATTTAATACTACTTTAACGCTATAGTAATACTATATTCAATATTTGTTTTTACAGCTTCTGGTATCGTCATTAGATGGCCGCTTGTTTTTATTCAGCAACTGATTGTTGATGTGAAATGACTCTTCTTTTATATAACACAAGGTCGTCTTTTAAAAGCTATGCTTTCCAAAGAGTGCAAATCATTCATTTCTTCTAAGTTAAATTTTTTTCTTGTTGTTTCTTTGTGAATATGCAAAGTTTCTTTTGTAAGTAAAGTTCATTCTCATCATTTCCTTAATGCTTGGGTGTTTTTATTTTTATGTTTATTGTGTGTTTTTATAACCTAACATTGCGAAAAATATATAATTATAATAATTTATGAATGCAAGTAACATCTTTAAGCTGTACCTTACCAGCTTATTAAGGCACTGATGTGAATGGGCATTTTATTAGGTAAGAAAAATGAACAACTGAAATTTCCTCAACCAATATCTTTGCGGCCACTGGAGTGAATCTGGAGAGTAAAGAAATATGACTTTTTTTGGAAAAGCCTTTTTCCCTCTTCAAAATAATACAAGAATGAAAATCCTTAGAATTCGCCTTAATTACAATCGACTGGTGTACCGAATTAAAAGGGGAAAGCCCTTATATGTATCTTTCTATTCTCAAAAAAATTGATTTCAATGCCTTCTGAAAGGTAAAAAAAAACTTCTACAGCATTTGTCTGGTGATTCAAAAGTTAGTAAAAACTTCAATAATTGGTGAACAAATTATTTATTATTATGAGTGATTTTGAATTGGCCAGCGTTTCCAATGTTTCAAGCCGCGTGGCACCATTGATAGAATACTGCTCTACAGAGCCGAAACAAACATATGCAAAACTTTACAGTTTTTGATACAGCATAACACTCCCTCTTCCGCCCCCCCCCCCTCAAAAAAAAACTATGCTAATTGGAAAATAATGGTCTAACCTGGTTTTTTTCCAACTTTTTTCAGCTGCAACTGGCTTCAGAAGGGTTCTCGCTACTCTGTCCGCCCTTTATTTACCAAGGCTACGCTAAATGAAAGCTAATCACAGAGTTTCAAATTCTTTTTCCAGAAAACTTCCAAGAAGTTCCAGGGAGGAATTATCTTTTAACGTTTTCTTGTATGGCCAGAGCCAGATTTTAACTAGAAGGGGGAATCCCAGGCAAAGAGGGTATGGGGAAGCCTTTCCACTAGGATAAAAAATGTTCGTTTAGTCGAAGATATGTTGTTCAAATTTAGGTGCCCGTTGAATAGTAGGCAGTGGCGGCGGAGCCGGGGGTGCTGTGGGTGCTCGAGCACCCACGGAAGTTTGTAGAGCGGGTTCGAGCACCCACAGAATTGATTCAAAAATCGAAATTTCCTATATGAATCTCAAGACGGGCACCCACAGGTTCGAAACAGTTCCGACGCCCCTGATAGTAGGAGCCCTCAGCAAGTATTTTACTTTCAGAAATTAGGCCAGGTATTTCCCCCATGGTTCGTGTTGGTTTTTTTTTTTTTTTTTGGCTCCAACTCTCATTACCAGAAGGGCTGCAAATAAAAATGAAAATTTACTCTGTGACCCCGAAGCCAGTGTCTCTTTTGGTACTTCGTTCCCGTAATTTGAAACAGAAAAATAGGTAAGTCGGCGGCATCAGACCCACCCTAGTTGCAGCCTCGTTCACCAGGGCGCCTCATGGGCATAACCTTTTCTACTTATCAGTTTGATTTTTGAATAAATTCACAGCATAGTTTTGCAAACAAATTGCATATGTAAGGGTGGACTGGTGAACCCTTGAACCCCCAATTGTCCGCCAGTCTCCCACTTGTGGGATTCCTATGGGTATAATATACTTATGGGGACAGGGGCGTAGCCAGAAATTTCGTTCGTGGGGGACCACTTTCATTTCGGGGATTGGACCAAAGTGATAGAACAATAGATTTGGCCATCTTTTTCCCTTTTTTCGGTCATTTTCTCACATTTCGGGGAGGGGGGCCAGACTAATACCTTCTAAAGCAGAAGGTGCTCTAGAAGGTGTTGGGCAGACCCCCAAGTCCCCCCCCCCCCCGCTACGCCCTTGAATGGGGTACAATGTCGTTTTACTCAAAATAAGAACAGAACAGCAGCGCGTTTCGGAACTGTATGAAGTTCCTTCTTCAGTAGCCAAGAAAAATTGAAAGATAGCGAAAAGGCAAATACTCCATTTTACGGGAGTTACTCACTGTCCAAAACAAAGAGTCAAAATGAAATTTTCGTCAAATTGAAAAAAAAAAGAAGTTCATTTCGACTCTTAGTCTTGAACAGCGAGTAACTCCCACTATATGGAGTATTTGCCTTTTCGCTATCTTTCAGTTTTTCTTGGCTACCGAAGAAGAAACTTCATACAATTCCGAAACGCGTCTTTGTTGTTCTCTTCTTATTTCGGGTTAAATGACGTTGTTTCCACTAGTATTTTGTCTCACCCAAAAGGTAATCTATATATATAAAATTGATTTTCTGTCTGTCTGTCTGTCTGTGTGTGAGTATGTTCTCTATACAAATCTACAATTTTAGATCGATCGTCACCAAATTTTGCATACACACCAAATGGGACCCGACTTGAACGATAGGCTACTTTAAAATTTCGTCAGACCAGGGCAAGTGCCCCAAATGCGCAAAAAACTGTCGGGCAACAATGGTTTTTGGGCCTCAACAATCACTTCCCGAACGTTTGCTTTGGTTACCATGGTTCCCTAGCAATGCGTTTCATACGTGTATATGCCTTTATAACGGTTTGTTACTTCTTTAATGCTGCCAGTAATGTGTAATAGTCTATGCCTTTATAATGGTTTGCCACATTTTCAATACTCGTAGTAATGAGGCTTTTTGAATAGACGTCATAATCATCACCAGCATCGCTTTGAGGGTCAGGAAAAGGATGATCCTCATAGAAATCAGTGTTATAATTGCCGATTCTATTGTATAAATGCGGAAATTTGGTGGGGTTTTCTGTCACATCAATAATTTTAAAAATTGTATTGAATTCTCGATTTTTGAAATATTGAGGTCGCTTAGAGATATACGAAGCCCAGAAAAATTAAATATGAAGTAATTAATTAGCCGGACCTGCTTTTGAGTTGGACATTCATGCAATAACATTGATTTCAACTTTTTATTTACATCTTCTCAAGCATGAAAATTAATGTCTCCGTATTGTCTTTTGATATTCAACTGCATAAATCCATGTAGGTTAGGATATTTTAAAATTAATTATGGGCCCGTAGAAAGTACATAAAAAAAACTCCACAGCTTTAATTAAGCATTTTTGGAAGCTGAAACAGGCAGATGGGTAGCTTGAAGTTCAGGGGGAGGGAATCGAAATACCTAGCGCCCATCAACAGAAGGGGGGGGGGACTATTCATTCCCACGTTTCTTTAAATTTAGATTTGCTTATTTCATGAGTTGCGCAGGAAGTCGCCATATTGGTTAACTTGGTTTACACGCCATATTGGTTAATTGGTAGACACGGTTTGCATGTCCCTCAAAGAAAGAGGGAGATATCACGTGATCCATAAAGCCTCATTGAAGAAAATCCGGGCAACGCCGGGTATTATAGCTAGTTTATTTCTATTCCTATGGGTTGTTTTACTAGATTCTAAAACAATTCCCGCTTTTTCTCGCTATATTTTTCTTAAATGCTTCACATTTGTGCTTTTTCATAGGTCTCTAAGGCCCTCTTAATCACCTGCCACGACTTTACTTCTACTTGGTTTTCATCAGTGTCTCCCTTAGAATATCCCAAGACCACAGGGGAATCCAGTATAGACCATAGTGTTTGAAATGTATTGGTTCTACTATCTCCTTTAAAAAAATTGTCTGTGTTTTCCTTTCTAGAAAGCTAAGCCGTATACAAGATATATATTTTACTCTCTCTACTACTGCTTTCTTTCAAACCGAACACAACTCGAATCTATCGCCATGAAGCAATTTAGTACCAAATGAGTTGTGGTGTCGGATACATGTGTACCGAACAAACTGAGTGCATATCTGGTGTTGTGCTTCAGCGTTCCCTTCCAAGCCGCTGTGGTGGTCGAGTGGTCATAGTGACGGACTCGCATCGCGGGGACCCGGGTTTGAGTCCACCGTCACCACAGTGGTGGTCGGCTGAAGTTGATTTTCTGTGGTTCCCAACTTCGAGGCGCAAATGCGAGTCGATCTCCCCGTTAAAAAGTCTCGCCACAGAGAGCAACAGGCCTACAAACAGTACAAATATTCAGTCACTACACATCACTCACTTCACTTCTGAGATATAGATGGCAGCACTGAAAAATCATACACAACACTAGATACGCACTCAAACTGTTAGGTACACACACAGTTACACCTCCGGCTCAACTCAATAGGTAGTAAATCGCCCATAAATTGTGATAGACCTGAGTTGTGCTCGGTTTGAAATAAAGAAAGAAAAGAAAGCGTTCCCTTCCATTTTTAAAATTATGAGTGAAGTATAATGATTGAATATTTGTACTGTCTCGTAGGCCTGCTGCCGCCCGTGGAGAGACGTTTTGAAGGAGAGATCGGCTCGCTTTCGCAACTCGAAGGTGGGAGCCACAGAAAACTAACTTCAATCGACCATCCCCTGCGCCACTGATGGGACACGAACCCGGGTTCTTAGTCCTCCTGTCCGGAAAATTCATTGCCAGCAATTCACGGCTGCAAAATTCGCCGACCAACAATTCACTGAATGGAAAATTCATAGCTTAGAAAATTCACCGACAAACAATTCGCAGACCTCAGTTTCACATGAACGAATAAGCAAGTGAATGAGTGGTTTAATGAGCGATTGAGTGAATATGTGTGTGAACGAGCGAAACCGACCTGTCACTAAAGCTAGCTCACTCAATCACCCGGGCCTGTGTCACTTAAAATGTCACTCTCTCAGTAGGTCGATCGTTCACTTGATATTTCCAGGTCTCTCACTTACTTCCTAGGTCACTCATCAACTCGTTCACTTTAGCATTCACTGACCAGGTCACTTATCCTATAATCAACTCATTAGGTTGCTCACTCTGTTACACACTCTCAATCACCTGATCGCTCACTCACTAGGTTTCTCTCTTTGTTACACGCTACTTCACCAACTCTGGCCATATCGCAATTTACTGCTATTAATGAGATGGGTTGGAAATGAAGGCGCTGTCTACTGGCGGTCGCCTCAAGTTCGTTAGGGAAAACATCTTATCTATATCCTCCCTCGGGTTCGAACCCGGGACCGTGACAGCAACCTTCACGGTGGTAGACGAGCATCTTACCACCACACCAGTCGCTCACTCACTAGGTTGCTCACTCTGTTACACACTCAGTCATTTTCGTCATTGTAAACGATGGTGGGGAAGGGTTTAAATTTCTCAAGCATATTATATTTGAGTAACCAGTAATCATATACAAAAAGTATGTGCGATTTGGAAAGAGAGATGAACAGATTGATATGTATGCCAGAAAAATATTTTTACTAGCGTCATCTACCGTTGATTATAAAACATTAATTTCTGAATTGATTCTTTTTAACAATATGTTTGTCTCTTTTCTTCTCTTTTTTGGAAAAATTCACATTGTTAGTTATTATTTCGACGAAAATTTATAATAATTAAGTTTAATTAAAGTGAAATTTAATACAGTCAAATATCGGTTAAAATAATGTTTATCTATTTTGTTCTTGTGGACTTCAATAATTGAAATCACTGTATTACCGTCCGTTTTAAGTTTCGATTTCGATGTTTACGCGTTCCAATCAAAATTAGTTTCGGTTTCTCTGAGTCCAGAGGCATCTATTGTTAATTATAGATGACATTTTCTGATTTTATGTTTATGTGAAAAAACACGATACATTCTTTTTATTTACTTCTGAAAAACATTTAAAAATATATGTATTGTAATTTATCATTTCTACAGTATTTAAGAAACTTGAGCCCACTTACAGCAAAATCGGATATACCGAAATGTCAATTAATACGATTTTCTTCTTTCAACTGAACCTGAAGCCGTGAAATGTGCTAAGATGAATTATATTACGTTTTGAGTGTTATTACATTATTAGGTACTGTAGTTTGATTTTTCAGAGTCATCTATCTTTGACTTTAAATGAATTTTTTTGATTTTATACGAATGAATTTCGGTAATATGTTTTTTTTTCACTTTCTATTTTATTTTCTACCCGAAAAAGTAATTTCTCCAAAATTTGCAGAATACACGATTATTTTGATAAGTCACGCTTACTTATAAAATAATCTGATACATTGAAACATTGGTTAATATGATTGTTCTGCCTTCATGAACCTAAGGCCATTGAAATAACGTTTAATAACTTTGATGTCTGTTGCAATGCATTCGTACTGCTTATTTATTATGTTTTGAATCTAGGGACCAGGGCTGGAAGAATCTTTTACCGTCCGACATGCCCAGGGCAAGTAAAAATTTTGACCGGACATACATTTATTTTATATGCCTATACGTTCACTTCGTTCGATACGTAAATTTTCCGTATACAGTAAAACCTCTCTTTTGCGGTCACCGGCAGGGAACAAAAAAATTCGTCTGTAAAAGAGGGGTGACCGTTGATCAGGGGTTTGAAATGCATACTTTTATCACACAAGGGGAAATTATTATTTGGCCATAAAAGAGGGGTGGCCGCATCTGAGGGGTGTCTGTTGATAGGGATTTCACTGTATTATTTGGCCTTAAAAAAACGGTGACCGTATTTTAGGGGTGTCTGTTAAGAGGGATTTTACCATACTGTACATTCCGAATCTTTAACGTTGATATTTACCTTGACCCAAAATTTACTGACAAAAGTATAACGCAGTGAAAATCAGAGTCTTCTTAACAGCAGAGTATGGGTTTTCGGGTAAAGTCATATCCCCCCCCCCCCACTTCAGCTAAAAGCTCCTGTTTATAGATTTCTATGCTCTCTTTCGAAAACCATAGCACGAGGTCTCTTATGCACTTGTGGCCCCAAGCCAAGTACATTTTCTGAGGGCCGAACTGCAAAAAATTCTTGCCAACAAATTTACACGTTCATTCTCGAAAATTTCAATCAGATCTCATTTTTGTAAGTCCCCCTCCCACTCCTTTTCTATTGAGGTACCTGGACCGTACCCAGTAGGGCCCATTCATAAAGGCGACACTGGTGAAAATCCTATGTAAATATATTATTCTCAGGCCACTGTGCACTTTTCATAGTGGTAATATATGTATCCGCCTATATAATTTCTCATCTATAACGATAAGTTATGAAAAATTATTTCAATATTTCATTTCAATAAAGAATAGAAATTGAAGTTGGCTTCGTTAAAAATATGAGGAAAAAAACAAAATGTCCCGGGAGATACGAGACGTATGGTCAGCTTAATTACCATAACAAAAATGTACGAAAATTGGAACTTTTCGAATTATGAAAAAGTGAAAATTATTTTGTTTCCCAAACTTGATGAAAATGTATTTTGGGCAGAAAATTATTACTTCCAAGAAAAAGAAGAATACTAAAGTTATCTCATATGCGCACGTGCAATTCGGAAATGAAAGTTCAACGAATAAAAAATTCTTCTTCCCCTTGGCCTTAACCTAGAGATAAATAAGAACGCGAAGGTTGAGATCCATCAATAATTTATCCATTATAGATAGTATCTTGGTCAAGCTTTGCACTCAATATCTCTAAACATTGTTAGCTGTGTTTTGACGATGGATCGACCCAAGATTTTCCTCACAAGACCTGATTACCCGAAGGAAGCTGTTCTGCCTTTACAGCAAAAGTAAGAAATGTGATAATTTATAAACGAATGCATGTCAAATCATGGAAATGATAATACGAGTACTTTGAGTATATATTTCGGCTGCTGGGTGAAAAAAATGAGATTTAATTTTTCTCCTTAAATTTGATCGATACATAGTAATTTTGGAGTAAAATGCTGCTGAACTTAAATTTTCGATCGTCAAGTTAAAATTAAGTTTATCATGCATCTATTTCATACCGTCCCCCTCACATGCTAGATACAGTGTGTGGTTCCCAACCTTTTTTAATTCCCGCACCCCAAGAGCAATGTGACTTGCCTTTCCGCATACCCCCCACTCCCTGGATAATATGTTTTTTTGTCTGTTAGAAAATTCTGGTTTTCTTCTGCAATTGATTATAATAATTATCCAATAATTAATTTCTATAATAATTAATTTTTATCATCATTTTAATTTTCCTGAATATAATCGGTCATGTAATTTTTTTTCCATCTCGCACTTCCAAAAATATACTTTCCCGCACCCTCGGTTGGGAGCCACTGTTCTAGAAGCATGAACGTACAAATCTTCACTTTTTTTTTTATCAGCTGGTTGGATACTTTAGGGGCCATTCAAGTATTACGTAAGCAGATTTTCAGCCATTTTTGACCCCTCCCCTCCTTGTCAGCAAAAGTCAGCAAAACACTGACTCCCCCCCCTCCCCCCCCCCCCCGTCAGCAAAATTTCGCCAGCAGCTTAGAATATTTCATATCTTCAAAAAGGGGTGGTTGATGACGTAAGCAACCTTCAACCCCCCCCCCCTTGTCATCAAAAGTCAGCAAATCAGAAACCCCTCCCCCCCCCCTCGATGCTGACGTAATACTTGAATGGCCCTTATTATATGTTTTGCTATCTAAGTTTTGCCTAAAACTCGAATGTGTATCCCTATTGAAACACATGTTACAAAACATTTTAGGAAAATAACTTCCAAAGAGTAACTAACGTGGGTAGAGTAAATATTCGTTTCCGAGAACATTGCACATTCATGCTACTTGCGTGAGGAGACGATATGTTTTAATTCTCAGCAGGCGTAGATCCAGAGGCGATGAAGGTGGTCGTGCCTCCAGAGAGCCAAATAATATGGGAGGGGGAATTATAGTCTGTCCCGTAAAATACGGGATGACCCAATGAACCTACACAGTAAGTCGTCCCTCCCGACACAGTTCCCTGGATCCGCGCATGGTTTTCAGTTGGAATTTTATTTGGTTCGGAATTTAAACCGATCAAACTCACCAGGGGGAGTGCGATCCCCTCGTGATCACTAAGTGTTATGAACTTATGGGACATTCCTGTATTTTTAGCCGAGAAAAAAATTCCGTTCCCTCCCCCTCCCGTTTTTTTTCTTGTTTGTTTTTTTTTTCTCTTAACGAAGCTCACTTCAAATACATTGAAATCTTGAACACAGATAATTTTCACAATTTATAAATTATGTTACGATAAATATTCATCTCAAATATTCACATATTTGTCATGTTCAATGTTTTTTCCCGACTACTTATGTTATTTCTTTTGATTGTTAGATTTACTGTTTCTTATCCCAAAGAAGGGACAGCCATCTCACGAAAAATTTTACTGGAAGGCGTTCAAGGAAAAAATGGTTTATTTTGTTGTTCGTCAGACAGAATTGACAAAGAAGTGCTGGACAATGCTGGTTTGTAACACAGAGAAGTATCACTCTTTACTACGAATAATTATTGACAGACGTTATGAGAGCTAAATTATTTCTCGAAAACTAAATACGAAAGAAAATCACTGATTAAATCATGAGAAATACGTTTGTTTTAATCCGTGCCTACGTCACCATAAAAGTCAATTCTACACGTAATTCACCTTAATTCCCCTTGGACTCCAGGTTTAGTTGGACAAGTCAGTATTATCGCTATCAATAATCGCTTATGCGTTCTCTACCTTACTTTTTTAACCCCTTCACGTATAAGCTGTTGGCGAGAAATTTGAATCACCTGTATTAGATGTATAGGCGATAAATGTGGTATATGGTCTAATTTTTTTTTAATTTTTTCTTATGTGGGGGGATGTCGTGAAGAACGAGAAGGGGGGAAAAGATAAGGAGTACCGCTACCATGGTTATCTGAGTTGATCGTTATCTCGCTGAGATATCCCGATAGTTGTGGAAGGACAGACAGAGGGAAAACACGCAACTTTTTTTTCGTAGGGTCACAATAAACCTTGACAATGAAAAAAAAAAAGAGGTTGAAACGGTCAGTTGGATTGAATTTATTTTACTTTCATTTGGATGTAATATTACGTCCCTGATCATAAAAAGGGTTAACGCTCAGACGTCACTTTTTGAGTCACAAACTAGTTTTTCCGCTCCAGGATAGATGATGAGTGCGCCCGTTTATATATAAGCCTTTGTTCACCTAATTATATTTCTGCTACATATTACGTTCAATCAAAACAGATGCTTCACAAAGAGCGTACGAAAGGAATAAAAATTCCATATTCGATTCTCAAACTAAAGTAAAATATTTAAAAATTCCAGCAAAAACAGAAAATTGATAATTGGACAAAAATATAATAATTGAAATTTATATCATTTAATTGTTACGGACTTTCTTTCTCCAAATGGGGAATCTCTTTTGGAAACAAAAAAGGAAAGCTTTTTAAAGATGAAAACTTAATTAACTGAAATTATTTTGGTCGTATAAAAATTTTAATTTTCACTATAGAATTATTTTAACATCTTCGAACTTCTTTGAGTCTATCATATGGACTATTTTAACCGATTGTATCTCTAAATTGTATTTCACTTACCATGAAATTAATGATGACCATAATTTTTTCTTCCTATTTACTAAAATATCAATTTTCTTTTCCGTTCAATTTTGTGCAGGAGATCAGCTGAAAATTGTCGCCACTATGTCGGTTGGGTACGAACACATTGACTTGCGAGAATGCCGCCAGAGGTCAGCTGGATATCTTTTTTTCAACCTTTTATTGATATTTGCCAATTAACATGTCCCTAAGCTCGATCGGAAGATTTGAATACGCTTTACAAGAGGGGAGGGGGGTTTAATTATACTGTCAAAAAAACTACTCAAAGCCATCTGTAGCTAGATCTAACAACTGGGATGGCACGAAATTTCGTATGGGGACCAATGACGACGTGGAAAAAATGATTCCACGAGAAAAATAATTCCAAATTCATCGGTACGTGGAATGGCTAGATTTCCTTGTACACAAGAACAGAGAACATTGAACATGAAATTCGGTCGTGAATGAAAGGTTATGTTTCAACTTAATTTTATCACTCTGATCAATTTTTCGTCCATTACAAGTCTTAAAAACCAGTTAAAAAATACTAAATTTTATCTTTATCGATCAATTTCAGAACTGATTTTTTTTTTCTCAAGTCTTCATCATTTTCTCAAATGAAATTTCATACCAATCTGGTGTTGTTAGGTCGAAATACAGATGGCTTTGAGTGGTATCAAATAAATTATGGTCACCCTGTGTTTATATATCTATGTGCGCATGTAAATTTTCTTGTTTGCGTTGTTTATGCAGAGGTATAATTGTCTGCAATGCTCCGAGTGCCCTGACAGTCGCCGCAGTTGCAGAAATGACCATATGTATGATGACCAGCATCGGGAGAAGATACGTCTCTGCATCGCAAGCTATAAGGAAGTTAGTGCCCTTCAATACTTTCGATACATACAACTGAGATAAAATACATATTTCGAGTGAAAAACTTTTCTTGTATATCTTTTGGTATAAGATTATTACCCACCATAAAACTTGCAAACATTTGCTGGTTCTCGCTTCGAGAGTCGGAAGATTAATGAAAATAATAAACATACACGACTTGACATGCATCTCATAAGTCAGGTGTCTCCAGCACGTGGCTCACGGGCCACATTTGGTCCGCGGAGCTTCTTGGTGTGGCCCACCGATCATTTTCAGAAAAAGGTTGAAAAAATTGAAAAATGATTAATTTAGGAATTAATGAAACAAATAATTTCAGAATTAATGAAACAAATAATTTCAGAATTAATGAAACAAATAATTTCAGAATTAATGAAACAAATAATTTCAGAATTAATGAAACAAATAATTTCAGAATTAATGAAACAAATAATTTCAGAATTAATGAAACAAATAATTTCAGAATTTTTGAAACATAATTTCAGAATTAATGAAACAAATAATTTCGTAATTTCTCACTCAAATAAAAGAGTAATTGTATAATTATTGAAAGAAATAATTTCATATTGAAAAGTGATTTCGGAATTACCAGACTAATTAATTAAAGAGTCATTTATAAATTGATTTCAGATTAAAATTAATCTCAGAAAAACATTATTTTTAATCAGTAATTAATCAGAAAAATTTTCAGAATTAGTGGAAAAAACATTTCAGAACTAATCAAAACTGATAGTTAATAAAAAAGAAATTATTTCAGATTAAATAAAAGTCTTCAATTATTTTTGTCCCTGTTTAACTTGAGGGCACCATTGGCTCCTCTCTATTAAGATGTTGCTAAATTACACGAGTTGGTGGCATCGTGGTAAGTTTCAATGTTTCCCGCAGTGTCTGAAAAGTTGAAGACTCCCTGTTATAAGAATTCCTCGTAACGAACTTCTAAAGAATAATCACACGTGCCGGAAAGTATTATGTTTTCTGAAGAGCATACAAAATGTGTTTGGCTCGTTCGCGTTATGCGTTCAGTGCATCAATCTTCCGGATTGGAAGTGACACTTGTGCACGTATAAGCTCCGAATGCAAATTTTTGTTTTTGTATTGTGGGATTTTCAGAAATAAACTAGACGAGAGGCCCTGACATGAAGAAAACAATGAAAGGCGGCTGAAAGTTGCTGGTCGTCCCGTATATACGGGACTCAAGTGCATAAGCAGAAGAGGGAGGGTGCATTGCATTGCTTTTTCAGAAATTATTGTGGGGGGGGGGGGAAGCTTAGCTTCCTTGCAAAATTTATTGGGGTGGGGGCTCAAATGCCCTCAGCCCTAGGGTTCCGGCGGCTATAACTGGACGTGTGTTGTAGAATTATTCTTCGTTTAGGTGAATTTTTTTATGTTTGTATTTGATTAGCGATTTTGTTTTTTTTAACTCGTGTTTTTAATATGTTCGTAATTTCTTTCTTAATTTTTTACTAAACTTTACTCTTCATAGTGGTGAATGGACATTCAAGTGGTTACCTTCATGGTACACCGGAAAAGGACTGAAGAATTCCGTCATCGGCATCGTAGGAATGGGCAGAATTGGTATGGATCAACCCTTCCATCAATCTTACATTCCGTGCTAAGCAATTACTGTATTAATTTCGACGAGGTGTATTCTCAGGTAACCTCTATGCATGGCCCTCTCAAGGGTGAGGCTGACGTTGCTCTCTACACATATTTTGCCGCCCTTTTCCTATTCCAGTCGGATTTTCTTGACCACTCATTCCTCAAATTCGTCGCCGTGGGCAAAAACCCGCTTTGCTCTTTCCCCTGTAAATACACCTCTGTCTTCAAGTCCTATGCTTTTACACTTTATTGTCACTCTTTTGGTTGATAACTGACTTCTTTCCTCACTCTCTAGGTCATTCTCATGCATATACGTGAGCAGGAATTTCTCAAGAGATAGAGTTCATTTTTTAATGCAAAGATGCATTAAAATCTCCATCCTTGATAACCCCACCAATGCGTTCCCAATGCTCTCCACCTCTACGTGCAAAATCGGTCTTTGGAAGAGGACACGAAATGCTTGGGGGAGCACAAAAAACTTTCTTCCGCGAAAAAGTTTGAGTTGTCACCATTCAAAAAGCATTTAAATTAATAGAAATTGGTTTTAAATACTGTATAAAAGGTACTCTCTTTCGATATACGTACTATTTTTTTTTACTGAAATATTGATTTTTTTTCTAATTTTTGGTCGTTTATAGGTGGGCAAGGGCCCTCTATGCACTCCCACCCCGTACGCCTTTGCTCCCATGCACACACGCTCTATTTATGTCTCTCCCCATACTCACATACATACTTTCTATGCCATTCTTATTGTATGATCATTATCATGCTTTCACCATGGGCGGAGATACGGGGGCGTGGGGGGGGGCATTGCCCCCCACCCCCCAGTGTCAACGGTGGAGTCGACTGATCTAATGTATATATGAATTGACATCATCATCATCGTGCCCTACAGCAATAATGACCGTGCCCCCCCCCCCAGATTTTCAAGTCTATCTCCGTCTATGTCTTTCACACGCTCTAAGTCATCTTTTCATCGCTCACCGACCTAATCCCTTCCTATTTATATCACTCTTTTGATCACTCACATCCTTACAAACTCTCTAGGTCACTCGTTTGGTCACTCACATCCTCACAAACTCCCTAGGTCACTCTTTTGGTCACTCACTTTGTTCCTTGCTATTAAGGTTACTTTTTTTTGTTCGCTCACTCACTTTGTCCCTTTCTTTTGACGTCACTATTTTAGTCACTCGCAAATAATCTTGGTTACTTATTTAGTCACTCACTGACCTAGTTTCTCGCTCTTTAGGTAGATGTGGATCTATGGTTTTTGCCGCCCTTATCCCATTCAAGTCCAATTTTCTTGACCACTCATTCCTCAAAATTGCTGCTCTTCAAAATTTGCCACCCTGGGCTATAGCCCGTTAAGCTTCCCTGTAAATGTGCCGCTGGCTTCAGTCCAAGGACCCTGGAGAATTTTTGTCATTTTTTTATTCATTTATTTCTTTGACACAATAAATTTACTATGTGATGTCCTTAAAACCCCTGGCATGGAGACCCGTCAAAAATCTCAGCCTAGAGACCCTGTTGTAGGATGGGGGGGGGGGGGGAGGTCATGCCTATATACTCATGTTCTCCTAGCTTATGATTTTTTTTGTCGTCAGTTACACCGCCATAAACTCCTTTGCAGGATCGAAATTAGAAAAAAAAAATTAACATTACTCATTATTAACATTATCAACATTACAACATTACATTAAGTTTTTTTTTTTTTTGGTGCGTTGGTTACGGAAATAATTTTTATTCGAAGTATAATTATTATTTACTATACTTATTATTCGTAAATAATTATTATTTGAACTCGTTATTTTTTTGTAATTTTAGTTCGTTTTTTTTCTTTTCTATCAGGGCAAGCCGTGTTGAAGAGGCTAGTACCATTTGAAGTGGCTGAAATACTATACTTTGACGTGTATCATCCGATAAAACCGGGTGAGTCTTGATTCTTGTATATCTGAAATGAACAGTATTTCTTTCATTTCATATGAAATGACTCAAAAGTTTTCTGAAAGAAAACTAGAGGTATATCTGGATGGAAAGTGTAAAGTAGACAAATTGATTGGGCATTGAGTCACAGTAATTTTAATCAGGGTCGCAACTAGAGGAGGTTAACATTTACAGGGAAGGGCGCGCAAAAATGAGTACTGGCCTCCAGACAGAGTAAACTTTCGTTTCTAGTTGTAGCCTTGATTCTAGGTGCATATACATTAGCGCGAGAATCATGCAATGAAGGCATTCGCAATTGGTTGTTTTGTAATTTGCACGGTGTAGTAAACGATTCTTGAGCTGTTTCAACTGGGCCCATGTTGGTCCCACCACCTGGAATCAGTTTCTTCAATGAACAAAAAAGAAGTTTGTGTACCCACGAACGGATTAGAACCGCTGCAGGAAGTCGTACGCTGCAAGATCGGAGCACTAATGTATACGCGCTTTTATGTGGGTGGGTGCATCCACGTCAACTAAAACCTTTGTTAGTCGAATCCGTATTCGTTAGCTAACGTAGAAATATCGTGCTGTCTTCGTTAGACAAAAAACTCATAAACCGGGGATTCATCTACTAGTCAGACAAAAGCTGACAAAATTTCATCGAGAAAAATACGATTGGATCTCAAATACCGGAAATTATCCCCCAATTATCCCCAAAAACGATGCCAAAGTTGAGTAAAGTCATCAATTGAGTATGGAATGCCTGTCAAATCACCAAATGACGGTAAATGACGAGCAACTGCAAATCGTGGTGGTGATGGATTAAAATGAAATTCATAAATATAACGTTAAACATGTGAGATGAATAGTGATATTTTTGGCCATAATTATCATTCTATAATAAACCCCCTCTTCACGTCAGAAGCGGATTTATGTCGGTTGAGATCCCCGGCGCAGAAGAAAATATTGGGCCGCTAAAATTAGAAAAAGTATAAAGTGTTGGGGTTTTTTCAGACCTTCAGAAGTTGGGGCCCATGATGCTCACCCGGTGAGCCTCACAGGGTGAGCCCTCCATTAAATCCACCTCTTCTTTGGACGACGTGCAGTTGAACTAGCAGAAAAGAGATAAGAGGAGAGCAAGTTTCTGTACATCCTCCTTCCCCCCCCCCCCCACACACACACATACACAAAAGACAATTTTCTTTTACAGGGTTGCCAATAAGGAAATAAGGAGTCCTGAAAGCAAGGAAAGAGAACTCGAATATATATTTCTTCCATTTACACAGGGCTGAGATATAGTCCTCCTAATTAAGGCGACTAGAATAGAGATAGCTATATGTAGTAGCTGTAAGTCTTCCTACTTCGAGAAGCAGACTTTCTGTGTCACGTCGGACGCGATTTTTTTTTTCTTTTTTGGTAAAGTGACTGCGCATCGAAAGACGTGCATTGCGTTTTCTGGTTGGCAGGAAGTAAAACGCGACGGCAGCTCGCTCAGAGACATCGTCGTACGTACGTCATCGTAGTGTTCTTGTTACGTAAACATTAGGTGCTCGAACACTCACAGTATTCTGTAGCACTCCAGCGTCATTTAAAAATCAGATTTTTTTTTTTTCATTCATTGTTTTTTTAGCCCCCGTGTGCAGAAAATGACCATGTTGCGACAAAAATGATCAATGATCACGCATCGAGCTGAAGCCGAACACCCTTAGCACGGAAATAGCGTATACCGTGATCCTGCAGGGAATCCGGGCTGGATCTTGATCTTTCAACACGTAATTAAATTTGTTGAGAAAACTCAAATCCTTCATTTTCGCATTCATTTTCCTAATTTCAAGACACTTCATGAAGTCATGGCATTCGAGAGGATTTTTTTTAGTTTTTACTTCTATTTAAGTCAGCGCTGTCTATGAGCTTATCAGAGAACAAAAATTAAATAAAATAATAAAATTCACTGAAGACAATCAAGACACTTCTAGTATAGTACCAACCTTTAAGTCAACCTTAAGTAGAACATTAATAATACCTTCCTATATTGCATAGCGTTTTTACTTTTTCGTCCACTTTCCTGGTTTTTCTTTTTATTGAGAAAGTTTTTTCACCCAACACTGGCATTTTGTGGCCAAACTTACCAATAAAATCTTAGTAGATACCAAAAAAAAAATGTCTATTAACTCATTAAAACTGTATGGTTACAAGAAGTAACTTGTGTGTAATATGTTTATCATGAAATTTTGTACTCAGCGACATGAAACTCAGCGTGTACTATGTTCAAACCTTTAACCTTAGTCGGGTTTTCCTAGGAGCAGGTTTTCAACTCCACGTGCAAGTGAATCACCCAGCGTGACACGCCGTTCACTCACCAAGAGGAAAAGCTGTAATAGACTGTTTTCTTACAGAGTGCAACGCGCCCCACTCCAACGCATTACGTCGGGCGTGATTGGCCGACTGCTTCTCGAGGAGACAAATGCGTCGTGCACCACGCTTTTTGCCGATCTTCTCTCAACTTTTATTGTGTTTTCTTTTCCTTCCTGACCCATCTTTTTTTTATGTTTTATTGTGCAAAATGGCGAAAATACGTGGTCATGCAGATGACGGAACGGCTGATGCGCTACGCTAGAAAAACACAAACGCGTAGCGTGATAAATTTACACATTTCTGTCGAATCGAAATAATCTCATTCGAGTCACGCGGAGTAGAAAAACTTGCTCCTAGGAAAGCCCGGCTTTGGCAATGAAAACCCATTTGCACCAAAACAGCGTGCCAGCAAGACGGGTGAAATCTTTTTTTTTCCCGCATCGGAATGAACCCTTTTTACAGAGGGGCGTTCCGAAAACGCTTCTGACGGTTGAACCACTATACGGGGCCGTCTTAAGAGCATCATGGGCCCCTGGGTCAAGTAAATTTTCTGAGGCCATCTAGCAATTTTCAAGTGATTCTCATTTTTGTGAGCCCCACCGGGCCGTGCCTGGGTAGGCCCATGCGTTAAGACGGCACCGGCACTATACCCCGTCCCTGATCGTTAAGGGGTGGGAGGCTGTAGAGTTGATAAAGCCGTTTTAAAGGCCTTCTTTTCTGTGAAGAATCAGAATTTATGCCGGCTTCGTTCAAAGAACAGGACATTTTTACGAAAAAAGTAGGGATGGCCAAAACGACCAGAAAACACGATGATGTCCCGGGAAATACGGGTCATATGGGCATGATACAAATTCATTAACGGTGTGTGAATTGATCACGTCACGCTCAAGAACAGCCATCGTCTGGTTCTGAGTCTGGATAACGTCAAGGCCGTCTGGATGAGCAATGTTTGGTTTTTTTTTTGTTTGGATTTTTTCATATTGGTCGTGAAAATGATTTTTTCGTGCCGTCGAGCAGATGAGACAATGACGTCGATGAAAATGGAGGAACTGACCGATTCATCATCCGATGACGAAATAACTCTCCGCAGGTGAGCACCGTGGATTTTTTTCTTCTTTTTTAAATTTTGATCAAATCGCGATTTTTTTTCGTATTTCTCTGCTGGTGGTAGGGCCCCTGCAGGGCCGTCTTAAAAGTATCATCGGCCCGGATCAAGTGATTTTTCTGAGACCCTACCAAAGACTACTACCTTTTTCTGAGGCAAATTTACATTACTGTCGAAAATTTGAACCGGATCTCATGTTTGTGAGCCCCCCCCCCCCCCTGGACTGTGAGTTAAGACGACACTGCGGCCACACATTGTACAGATCGGTTCCTAGGCTAAGATCTTTGTTGGGGGCCCTCCTCCCCAGGACCAGAACTTTTCCACAGACCCCTCCTGAGTGAAGTAAAAAATTCTGATTTCCATTAGGGCCCTCTTAACTCATGGGTCAACCAGAATATGGTGGGGGAGGGGGGGGGGTGCCTCAGCAAAACCTTCCTTTAGGGGAGAGGTAGCATCGTGTCCCGTGCTTTTGTGGGAGGGTGGCTCTGGACCATGGTCCTCCCCATCTAGCAGCATTGTCCCTAGACTGTGATCTTTGGTGGCCGACCTCGTCCCAGGACAGGCGTTTTACGGGCCTTTAGAAGAACAAAAAAAAAAGTTAAAATCGCGCCCCACTTTTGTCGGGTGGAGGTATGCTTCACATTGGTGGAAATAGGAATAAAAAATTTATATTAATATCATTGATGATTATAAAACCTGACCAATGCGCTTCAATTGCAAAAATGTTCGTGGAAATCTAAATAATCTAAGGATTCAGCAAACATCATACAATATATTCATACCATGGAAAGAGACTCCACATTTATTTCCACCCCTGAGTCTGGCAAAGTTGTCACTGTGCTGAGGTTCCACAGGAGCCCCCCCCCCCCATGATAATGAGATCTGGTGCTATGATTTTCAACAATAAGTATGCAGATATTATTGCTGTTACTTCAAGTCGGATACAAGGTCTTGTCAACATTGCTTTGCCCAGGGGCCACAAGGTTGCTAAGATGCTCTAATTCCAGTCCTTCTGCTAGAGCACCGTCAGCAATAGGAGGGAGGGGCTGGGGCATTTCAGTGACGTACATAAAAAAAGAGGAGAATAGTTATGGAAAATTACAAAGTAGAATCTCTATGAGGGGCCATCATCCTATCAGCTATTTTTAATGACCCAGAATTTTTCCCTCTAAAATTATAGTTCCCCTTTATTAAGGGCAATCTCTTCAAAGGAGCGTGTTTTTAGGAACCAAGGGTGACCTTTTTAGAGAGGTTTCACTTTGATTCTTGTTTTTCTGATTGTATGCAACATACATGATTGTATTTGCAAACAAAGACAATCAGCTATTAAACATCAACAATTTTTCTCCCGACTTGGCGATGGGAGGTGAATGTGTTGTATTGTTATTTCATGTGTTTTTAATTAAGTTATTTTCTCTTTTTTTACCATTAGGAAAGATATTAGTAAGAGGTCACACCTGAAATGTGCATGTTGCGGTCGAAGAAAAAAAGATTTCCCGGATGAACGCTATTTCAGATTTCCCAAGGATCCCGAAATGTAAGCATGTTTGCATGCAGCAGACTCATTTGATTTTATACGTGCTCAGGTTAGTCTAAAGCTGTGGGGTGCAAATGTGAGGGGGGTCTCCTCTTAAAACATTCTTGCCACAGGAGGGTATTAGACCTTACAACACTGAAATTGCATGCATGAGAATAATCATTCATTTGCCAGTTCTTTAGAAGACAAGTCAAACCCTGTATTATAGTACCCCCCCCCCCCCGATGTTGTACCAAACCCCTTTGGTGCCAGAAATTTTTTATGAAAAAAACTCCCATGTAGAGTACAGTTTCGATAATCTTAGGTAAACAGGACAGAGACCACCTTGGATTACTGAAATCTTGAATTATCCAAAAAATGGTGAAAAAGCAACATTTTAAATGGGGAGTGGCAGGGGCATAGCCAGAAATTTCGTTCGGGGGGGAGGGGGACCACTTTCATTTCGGGGAACAATGGATTTGGCCATCTTTTTCCCTTTTTTCGGTCATTTTCTCACATTCCGAGGGGGGGCCAGACCCCCCAAGTCCCCCCCCTGCTACGCCCTTGGGGAGTGGGGTAATATACATACTCTTAGCTGTTTCGTCTGAATGTAACAGCGCAATTAATTTAACTGCCAAGTCCTTGTGGCCTCTTTATAAGTGGTAAAGACAAAAGCAGAAGCCTCAGCCCTGGGAGGCTTGACATGATTATTATCTTTCTTTTTTTTCATATTATAAATTTACTGTATAGGTTCCTGTAAAATGTTCTGGCTGGGGGGGGGGGGGCCCACCTAGGGCCTTCATAAGAGCATCATGGGCCTCTGGACAAAGTTGTTTTTCTGACCCCCCTCCCCCCCCCAAAAATGCCTGCCTGCCAATTAAATGTATACTCTCAAAAATTTGAACCAGATCTCACTTATATGACGCCTCTCTGCACTTGAGACCCCCCCCCCCCCCGGCCATGCCCAGATGGTCCCACACATTAAGACAGCTTTGGATGCACAGAAGACTCACACCCAGGAGCCTGAAGAGAAGAAGGACCTCAGAAAAATGAAAAGTAGTGGAATTTTCCGGGAATGACCTCTGAAAAATCACTTGGCCTGGAGATCCATGATGCTCTTAAGACGGCCCTGTTCATAATCTTGAAGTTTCGAGACTTAAGGACCTTAGGTATCAAGGCACTATCTGCGATCACTTCCCTTCTTGGTCTTTTGGCACTAGGACCAGCTTCAGAGTCAGTGCACCCATGTCGCATAAGAAAGCTGTCTAAAAGGGTCTGTTTCTGCTGCCTCTTTAAGATTTGACTAAAATGAGGCCAGACATTATTACTAAACAAGTTGCAGCCTCCTTCTTCGAAGGGCTGCTAGCTCTGGAAATTTTCTTTAGTCCCATGGAATTGTTTGGTTGGATGCGTGGGGTGATGCTCAGACAATGATAAACAATGGCACACTGAACAGGAGAATGTGAATTAGCAACAAGGTTATGTGAGCATGTCGATGAAATCCGAGGCAACTGACAAAAACGGGACAACAATTTTTTTGAAAAAACTCGCAGAAAACCGAAACCAACAATAATCAAAGTCAACGAAAACTGAGGTATTACCGTATTTCAGTAGTTTTGGCTGATTTTTTTTTTCATTGAAAGAAATATATTTTAGGGGAATTTTATTCTTATTAACTGATTTTTTTTGTTTACTCATATGCGTGCAATAGGTCGAAGAAATGGGTTGAAGCCTGCCAGGTCCCATTCCTGAGGGAGAAATCAGTCAGCTCATTGAATCTGACGTACAGATTATGCTCTCAACACTTCAGTGACAGTGCTTATCGTACAATTGAGAGACATTTTTTACATTCGATGGCCATTCCTACCATATTCCCTGGACAAAGTATTTATTTTTTATTGCTTAGTTGTTGATTTCTTTATAGTAATGTTACCACATTAATCATCTCATTTACTACTTCTGTCTGAAAAGTTCCCAGTTAGGCTCAAATTTACCAACTAGTGGTAGGTCTTGTAGGTCTTGTCAAACTGTTAATTTCGCCTTCATCCAGATATGTATGCTACAACAAACCTCTGTGTCAGGAGTGCACAACCTCTTGCCCACAAGACAAATGCAGCCTGGCAAGGGGTTCCAGCCGGCCCTTGAAAATTGTTTCTGTAGGAAAAGTATTAATGCTTAGAATCTGATTAATGGGGATATCAGCAGTTATCGCAAAAAAAAAATATTGCTAGTAAAGTTGACAGTTACAGCCAAAAATAAAATTGTCAAATGCAATTTGCCGCTGTGGTGGTCGAGTGATTATAGTGCGGACTCGTGATGCGAGGATCCGGGTTCGAACCCCACAGTGGTGGTCGGCTGAAGTTGGTTTTCTGTGGTTCCCAACTTCAAGGCGCAAATGCGAGCCGATCTCCCCGTTAAAAAGTCTCGCCACAGAGAGCAACAGTCCTACAACGGTAAATCATTCAACCATAACACTTCACTCATAGTTAGAAAAACTGGGGGCAGATGACAGCACTACACATGACAAGCATTACACAGAAACAAAACTTTACGTCAGGTTGCATTACACGTACACGCACATTCCCGCATGTACCGATTCGTGGGGGTTCCGCGGGGGGGGGGGTGCATTTGGGGTGTAGCAGTAGTAGGTAGGGCCTCCAAAAAATGGCCCGGGATCCATGATGTTCTTAAGTCAGCCACCTCGTTGGGCAATTTGCCTGTTGTGGCGTCGTATTTGTATTTGTATTTGTATTTGTATTAGAGCCGAAAAACTTTTCAAAGGCAAATAAAGTTGATAATTACAACTGAGAAATTGAAAAAGTCAAGCAAAGTTACCAATTGCAGATCAAAAACATTGTCAAATACAAATAAAGTTGCCATCTACTGCTGAAATTGCTGGAAAATTGCCAATGAGGGGAAATTGAAGGAAGTCTATTGTAAATTGTAATGGATAACAAATTTTCCAAAAAAAAACAACAAGAAACATGTTCAAATATGTGAAATGTAATGAAATGTGTATAATTGATATATCATACATATTTTATACAGTTAAACCTCCCATAACTGTCACCTCTGAACAATGGTAACCTCTAAACAACTGCCACATTTCCTTGGAACAGAACACTTCCTATTGGATTAACATTAATGTTAACCTCCGAATAATGGCCACTTTTAGAAATTAAAATGAAAGAAAAATTATATACATTTTATCACATAAGAAAAATAACCCTCAATATTTGCTTTGAGGGAGTTTTTCCTTCCTTCCTTGAGCCCTTCAAACGTAGAAATGACTGTGGGCTCCTCCAGGAGAGACAGGGCAACAACTTTCTAATTGGGTTTTTGAGGACGGTGTCTGTATAGAACTTTAATTTTTTTTTTGAATTCAGTAACTATACACAGCCCCTTGTAACATGAATGATGTATCTGAGTTTTACACGCTATTTGGATATTTTTTTTCTAATTGAAAGTAAAATGTGGCGGGGGAAATTAAGTAATCACCCTATACATAGATTGTTCTTGAAATATAGTTAGTACTATCTTATTTCAAAAACTACTATTATAGAATAGATACAGTTATGTTATTATTATTTTTTACGCAGCAGTGATTTGATAGAAAAGCTTTAGATGGTGTGTGAGTGTAATAGACTTCAGTTTTATACAACTATTTTGTTTTTTTGATTTGTGATATTTTTATTTTCTTCTCGATAGGTCATGTCCCAAGCAATGATATAAAATTGGATATAAATTCAATGTCCGCTCGTCTCAAGCAGAAGCTGAAAAACGGAACAAGTGCACAACTCAAAAGTAAGAATGCTACAAGTAGTGCTGATCCAATCTCAATACCTCCAGCCTCTTCATCCACAGTGTATAGTGAAATAGAGAACATTTCTCCTGCTCCAGTACTGACTGTACTCAATCCACTATCTTCGGATGATTGTTATGATGCTCCACTGTCTTTTGGCCAACTTTATTCTCAGTCATGCGAAGAGTGTGTATTTCCAGATATTGTGCAACAGATTTAGTTCATTTTGGTCCAATATTTATGCATGGGAATGTTGAACTTTGTCTTTTGTTTGAAAGTACGTGGATTTATAAAAGAAAAATTAATGTCATTTTATTCTCCTGCACAAGCACAAGTGAACATCCATTGTCTATCATTTGTTGGAGTGTTAAAAGAGCAAAAAAAATCCATCAAAAGATAACTAAGAAATTCTTAAAATCATCAAAAATGTTTTTAGAAAACCTTGGAGATAACCCTGGCACTGGGCATCTCTCATTTGTTACGACTGTTTTCTTTCATTGCTGCATTGATATTTAGTCCTTTATATCTGTTTGGTTTAGGTAACATATTCTTCAAATAAATGTTACAAGTGTGAGTTATGAATGTGAGCCACTCTTCCATTTTGAAAAAGCTTTCTGCAGAGAGCAGTCAGACCTTCAATACAATACCCGCATAACATGGAAAATTCAATCATTTACCATTTTCACTTCAAAATATGGAAAATAGATGGCAGCACCAGGGACTGAGCTCCATTTCCCATGAACAGTTCCTTCCTCCATGGGACAGAGTCTGAGCTATGTCTGGTTTTACAGTATAACATGAATTTAAAAAGTCTCGCTGCGGAGAGCAACAGGCCTACAATGGTAAAATCTTCAACCATTACACTTCACTCATAGTTCGAAAAATGTAGTATTAGTAATGGTAGATGGGCAAGCACTATAACAATTGTTACACAGAAACAAGCTTCCCATTAGGTTCACAACACGAACACGCACATTCCAACATGTACCAATTCATTGGAAGTTCCACAGAGAAATATGGACGAGGTACATGTGTGGTTTAGTAGTAGTAGTATAACATGGATTTAGTATCCCAGGGTTATAAAAAACTCTGCTGTGACCCCAAAAGATGTTCAGAGGTTGCGAATACCTGATGCATCCTTATCAGAATTTTTCAATAGAAACAGCGATGATTTGACAATAGAATACATTGCTGAAGCAGGAAATCTCCCATCAAGGGATTAGTGCACCAATTCCTTTACAAGATACGGGGAGAGAAATAATAATGTGGAACCCTGCCGTTCTGATTCAGCAATGAACTACAACTGTAAATCCCTTTGTGTGCATAAAATGACAGTAGTCCGAGAAAAATAATTGAAATGTGTAGCACCATTGTATAACACAAAACAAGCATAACCCTAACAACATAAATGGGTGATTCTCACGAAATTGGCTTAAATCGTGTCCCCAACACTTTACATTAAATATATTTGACACAAAACCATTTTTTCCATCACTGTTTATTTATATTCCAGTTTCTAAAAAGTTGCCACTCTGTTTTTAATTTTTCCATCACTATATTTTTAAAATTTGCTTCAACAAATTCCCATTTGTTAAAGAAATGACCTTGTCCTGGCTGTCCCCAGCGCATTTTTCAAATTTTAAAATGATAATTTTCTATATTAAAACAAAAATATATTTTTTTTTTCAACTATATATATTTTTAGTGCCAGTATATATATTCATATTTCACATTTTTTACAATTTTAAATATTTTTTATAGTAGTCAAAAGCTGGGGGAAATTTTCTTTTGGCTATAGTTTTCCCATTTGTGACATTTGAAAAATATTGGATCAAGTGTTACAATACCAGTTGAAATACATCAAATTTTGTGTTGAGAAGATTAAGGAGGATGTAGCCATCACATGAACCTCCTTTTAAATCAATTAGAATTGTAAATTAATTTATAAATTAGGTTTATTCAGGAAAAAAGAGGTGATTGCCTTTATTGAATGTCCTTCTCCTAGACATTATTCTTCAAATAAGAAAATAAATAAAAGTGTGACTGACAAAAAAATTATTCAGAGTATCAGTGCTTGTCCAAGTTAAAAATAAAATACTAAAATATATGCAACAAGTTGCGAATGTCTAGCACAAATATAAAGTTAAGTGCAGAAACAAGCGAAATGCCTTGTTGGATTTTCTCATCTCTTAACATGGCTAAATTTATATCGGTTTTTTTTTCATCATGCATTTTTAACAAGCTTCATTGCTTACTATATTTCATGTATTAGCAGGTAGAGAAGTGTATTTAAGAATTTTTTGGCTGACTTTTGTTAACCAGACTTTTGTAGCTTTTTTTTTTTCAATTTTTTTTGTCTTATTTCGTGAGAATGACCCAAATATGTTACAGCCACTCTTGTACATCCACACATAAATGTTCCTGCTTGTAACTAATTCCTTAGAAATTCCTGAGAGAAATATTTATGAGTTGCATATATGGTTAAGTAGCTCAATATCAGAGAGTTTTTAGACATTAATATGATTAGTATATAGCTCACAGAGGCCTTACAGAGGCATACATTTTTGAAAATCCAAAAGAAACATACATTGTCTCATAGAGGCAGCAAACTTCAAAGTGACTTTTGACATCTGAGTACTCAAAGTTTAAAGAAATGTCTATGCAAGATATAAATTTAATTTTCCTAAATACTTTATGAGAAAACAGCTGCATTTCAAGTAAGGCATGTGTGACTCTTAAGGTCTAACTTTTCTGCCCCTGTGCCTTACCTAATTTTAAGGAGAAACAAGTTTTAATAGGCTTGTTAAACTAAAAATGTACTGTCTCTTTGATTTTGCCGCAGCTGACATACCGCATCTTGTGCCTAAATACAGCCATGCTGATGGAATCTTTACCTTCAAACCTTTAAAAAAAAAAAAAGACAACTATCTATCCTAAATCTAGATATATTTATTTGGCATGAGATGATAGAAAAGAATTACTAATAATATCTGATTACATTTACCAATACATATCCCTATTTATATACTTGTTAATTTTAATTAAATTATGGATATATATATAAAATAAATTTCCAAGTATTTTTTTTGTAAAACTTATTATATTGTTATGTATTCAGTTACCATTGATTTAGTATATTTTTTCTGTGTTAGTTGTGAATTATGTAGAATTATGTTTGTAGAAGTGAAAAATTAAGATAAAGAGAATGTGATTTTTTTAAAAATTTCATATAAGAAAAGAAAATATTCAGTCACTGTTTCTTGAAGATATATAAGTATTTATGCCATCAATCTTTCCCAGTGAAATTTATAAATATAAAAATGTTCCTGGTGCAATAAGTAAGATAAGATAAATCTTTTATCCGAATTAATATTTCAGAAATATACCTTTACAAAATTTCTGTGTCATTTTTAGCATATATACAGTATTTGATCTTTTTTTTTCTTTTTTCAACTGGAGACTGTGATATTACAAATTCTATGTGATTATCTCGAAATAAATGAAAAAAAAAGAAAGAAAAAATGTGTAGTAATGGAAATGATTTTAATGTGATATTAATTCCGAATTCTTGCCAACTGCTATTGATGTGAGTTTTACTTGTAAATATATGCGAATTGGAAGTTTTTAGCTGTCCTTTAGAGATATTCTACTTGGAGTTTCATGTGGCAAATATGATTAGCTGTTATCTATTTTTGTTTTTTTTCTTACTATGTGATTATGATTAATGCTAGTGGAATGGTTTTAGAAATTATTGGTTTTTTTTTCAAATAATGTTTATGGTGATGCTTAATTGAAATTTATGTTAAAATCCATTTACAAAACATGCACATAATATACGTTTACACAACAAACAATATACAACATACACATAATATACGATTAGCCCTTTATGTGCATAAAATGAGGTGCGAGAAAAAGCATTAAAATGTATAGCATTGTATAACACAAAACAAGCATAACGCTGACAACATAAATGGGAGATTCTCACAAAATTGGCTTAAATTGTGTCCCCAACAGTTTACATTAAATATATTTGACACAGAACCCTTTTTTCATCACTTTCTATTTATATATCCCAGTTTCTATTATATTCCAAAATTTTCCAGTTTCCAATATTATGTTCCAAAGATAAAAATTTCCAATAATATATTCCAAAAATAAAAATTTCCAATATTATATTCCAAAAGTTCAAAGTTTCTATTATATTCCAAAACCCGATTATTTTGCCCAATTGTTCATGAATTTAATAACAATAAAAATTTTATTAATAACTTTTGAATCGAAAGAAAACTTATAAAATGGAAAAAAAAACACACAACACATACATTTTGTGTTATGCATACCATGGTTTCTATCCTTTCAGAATCAATAAAAATTCTAACTGTATGAAATAATTCCAGAATTAATGAAAATTCAGAATTCATGACAGAAACAATTTAAAAAAAAGTTCAAAATTAATAAAAAAAATAACTTGAGAACTAAATAAATATTCAGAACTCGTAAAAGAGGCAACTTCAGAATTAATGAAAGAAATAATTCAGAAATGATAAAAATTTGGAATTAGTGAAAGAAAAATAATTCACAAAAATAATAAAAATTCAGAACTAATGAGAGAGATAATCTCTCGGAATTAAGTAAGTCTTCAATTATTTATTTGCACAGCATTGAAAAACCACTGATAACACCTACTTATTTTCAAATGAATTTGATACATAATTTTAATCATGAAATTAAGTATTACATTCTTGAATTTATTCAATAAAAAACATAAATATTACCAATATAAAATAAATGTTAATTTGACTCCTTGACTGTAATTTATTTAAAAAAAAATGCACCAAAACTGAAAATCTCATTATATCAATAAAAAAAAGATCAACTAACTTAAGCTTCATAGAAAAAGAAACTTTTTTTTTTGTCAAAAGTATAACCAAATTATAAATATAAAATTTTTATGTGGTCCGAACTGGACACTGTCAAGGGGTTAATGAAGGTGAATTGTAAATAGATAGAGAATATATAAAGCTGGAGTTATGAACAGAGATTAACGATGATTCATTATGTTTATTTCTTAATAATTATCATACAAACTTAAATTATTCATTTTTAAAAATTCTCCAGTTATTTTTTCTTTACTTTAAGTAAAAAACATGATTTCTGTGGAAAAAGTTTCTTGAATATTCAACTATCAAATTTGTTGGTTTTGTGTTGTTCTGTGATATTTGTAGTTTTGAGAATCCATTTGCACATTATTTTGTAGAATTATTCCCTCATAATTATTTGTATTTGTTGTATTATTAATTTACTGAATGTTTTCTTTCTATTATCGGTTTTTTGTTTTATTTTAATAAAAGTCTGAATTCTTGTTAAATATTTTTGTTGTTTATTTGATTGGATTGCAATGAATGATTACCAATACTATACGTAAGATTATTTTAGAACTTAGATCCATGATATGTTTAGATATACATTTTCTTTTACTAGTTTCCAGTCCGAATAAAAATTTTTGAAATTTTAAAATACTGTGTATCTGGGGCTGCACAAATGCCAAGTCGCCATGGTGACTAAAAAATTGGTATTGAAGCCTTAAAATTTTCTTTGTGTAGTTACTAAATTGCAAAATCTTTGGAATATATCGCATCACATCTGCCAACATGAAAGAGGCTCAGTATGCCCCCGGAAAAAGTCAGAAGAAGAATTATTTTGGACTTTTTCATCCGGGTAAAAATGTTTTCTGGTGCTTAGATTTCTTTGTTATTTGTCTAGCCTTGCAGTATCATAATTTTTGAAGGTTTGATAGTTTCACTTTATTCTTTTGTACGGGCTGCCAATCTGGATTGTGTTAACAGGTGATCAATAGAATGTGTCAATTACATGAAGAAGTAATTGGGGAAAAAATAGTAGACACATCCAAAATCTGTATGAAGAGTTTTAATCCAGAATAGAATTTTTAAGGGAAGTATAAAGAATTATTGTGTTTTCTGCAATATTGCTTTACGGATTTATTAACCACTATGATACAAAGAATGTTTTTGTCCACAATATTGAATAAATTTCTCTTGTTATTTTCATTAAATATATGCAGTACAGTATATGTGTAGTACCAACTGGTATTCGAGTTAGTAAAAAATATGCATTGTATGAAATAAAACAATTTGAAATAATTGACTCAAAGCTAACTGGTGAAGGTAAGAAGAAATGCTGTTTTACATGATACATTGAGCATTATCATGAAGCAAATCCTTATGAATCAATTGTCAGAAAATTTGTTTCACTTTTCAATTTTGTACCTAGACATGATTTCTTTCTGGTTTTAAAATTTCTCTGACGTTCACATAACTCAAATTTCAGAATAGATCACGATGTTCATTGAAAACAATACACTATTGTATGGGTTTTATATAGTTTTCTTTAGGGGTGGGGGAAAACTAATTTCATGACATTGTTTCAAATACATCAAACGTTGAGGTACATCGAAATAGAAGAAAGTGTCTTCAGTTTCCATTTCAGTTGATTTTCATTATTTGCCATATTTTAAGTAGATCATCAAATAATGTGAATGTTGGTTAGTGAATGTTTTGTTTTTATTTTGATAGCCGAAGAAATGGGAGCCCGATTCGTACCTTTTGAGGAGCTTTTACGCGTTTCAGACTTCGTAGTAGCAACGTGCAACTTGTGCGAACAAAGCAAAGGAATGTTCAACGCAAAAGCTTTTTCAATCATGAAACCTACTTCTTTCTTCATCAACACGAGCAGGTCAGTTACATGATTTATTATGGTCTAATATTGCGAGTTACTGCACCAAATAATGTTCAGATATTTTGCGAGTTCGATAATTGATTAGTACGAGTACCTGTCAGGATCTTTCCTGACAGGTACTACAGGTAGAGGCGGGACGGGACGTACGTAGGATCGACCTTTGGAAGGGAGGCCCACAAAAGTTCTCTTCCCTAAAGATTTTGAGTTACTACCCTTCAAAAAGCATTTAAATTAACAGAAATCGGTTTATATAACATTTTAAGGGTATTTTCTTTCGATACTTCAATTTTTTCATAAAAATGTTAATTTTTTTACTCGTAATTTTTGGTCGGCTTGGGGGGCACGGGCTTCCTGAGCAACCCACTACGTACTTCTCTGCATAGAGGCATAAAATAGAAAGGCCGATAAGATAATAGTAGGAAGTTCCCTCACCAAACTCTCGACAAAAGACAAAAAATAATTCTAAAATCTGCTGTAATCATCACATGAATCCAGAAATTTTATGGATGGGAACGAAAGCACTTAAAATGGGTCTATAAAATAAAAATTTTATGTGCAGCGGTGACGATCAGAAGTATGGGTATGTTAATATTGTGATAGAGAAGTAAATTCAGTTCATATAATTAATTGATTATCGTTAAACAATCTGGGCGCATAAATGTGTAAATAAACTGGATTATAACCACCGGATATATCCCTATTCCAGTCGCCTTAGACTGCATGATATCTTTCTTAACGTCATTCAGTTCGTTGTTTTTCCTCGTGCCACGTGTTGCTGATGGACCTAATTCGGCAGTCCTGTAGATGAAGGAAACGAAACAAAAGTGCTTCTTTGACGAATCAAATGTTAGGAATCTCTATTCAACGGCTTCTTATATTTTGTTTCCAGAGGCGGGGTCGTCGAACAGGATGACCTTTACGACGCTCTTAAGCGAAAACTCATTAAAGGCGCAGCGTTGGACGTCATGTATCCGGAACCATTACCAAAAGATCATAAACTCGCGCTATTGGATAACGTTGGTGAGCTTGTTCATCTTACTCTTGACTTTTTTAATACCAGATTCAATATTTTCTTTTTTCGTCACATAGATCCACATGAAGACTAATTTACAATACATGACGCATATTTTTATGCAAACGTTTTTGTACAAAAATTTTTACTGCGTGAAAATGAAAAAATAATTATTATTTTTAATCATTTATTACCAGAACTTTTGCCACATATTGCTGCTGCTGATGAGAGAGCGGTTAATGGGATAGCAGTTTTAACTTCTGAAAACATAGAAGCAGTTCTGGAAGGAAAACCTCCGCTCACTCCTGTTTATTGACATATAACAACTGTATGAACCAATAATTCGAGGCATCAATTAAGAGTGCAAAATAAAACTGTTAAAAAAAGCTATGACTCTTATTCCATTTTTTTAGTGAGAGAAGAAAAAACAACAAATACAGCGTATCTCTCGCTTATAACGCTTTCCAAAAAACGGTCATGAAAAATCGTTGTAAGTGGAAAAACGCTTTAAACGGGAAATACAGTATTAATGAGAATTAGTTGGAGTTGGGACCACGAAAATATGGTAAGTTATACTAAGCGGGAAAACGTTCTAAACTAGAACGTTATAAGCGGGATCGACTATGCATACTACTACCGATTGTGGCCTTCACTAACGATTTCGGGGCTCCTAAATTTAAGCACCATATATTCGGTGGTTCTGAACCTCGGGCCATACCTTTTTGGTGTAATCCCGGTATATTCAAAGGGGCTGCTGGTAAAAATCAAATGGAAGGGGAGCCACAGAGAATAAAGCTTTTTCAGTAGAATGTGTGGCAAAAAACGGGAAACTTTCAGAATCAAGCAGAACTACCTGTAGAATCAGGACATGACCTGGTGCTTTGCTTCCACCTACACAATGAGATCTACCTCTTTGATTTTCGAGATTAAGTGTGTGGATATGTAAACGTTCACTTCCATCTTAGTACAGGATTTATAGAACATCATTTTGTGTCGAGCCCATGATTTTGAAACAGCCTTATATGGACAAAAGGGAAGAACTCACTGAAGTCTATCCTAGGGGGTGTGGAGACTACTTCACCAACTCCTGCAATACTGCAATTTACTGCTATTTCCGACTTGGATTGGAAATGAAGGCGCTATCTATCGGCGGTCACCTCAAACTCGTTAGGAAAATAGCTTATTATCCATATTCTTCCCCCGGTTCGAACCTGGCCAAATTACAAAATTTTTGTTTTAATTTAATTTAAAATTTTGTTTATAAATTTACTGAAAAAAATTAATTAAGGAGAGAGGATTTTTTCCTCCGGATGACGGGAGGTTAGCTGCCTGGATAAGACGGGGCCATGAAAATATGGTTCAAATCAAGGCCACGAGTAAAAAACAGGCGTTACACACTGTTTTAAGTAAAAATCTTCGAACCAAATCGTGGGGATTACCATAATGACTACTTTGTCCAGATCTCGCATTTTGATAAATCTATGATTAGCTAATTGTTCTGTAAAATGCCTTAGTTGTTCAAACTGATAATAATCTTTTGAACTTTTATAATAATTATCAATAGAAAGAGAGCCTATCTCAGTGACTTTCTCTCGCAAGGTCGAACGGATCACTTGCCCAGGGCCCAAAAATAGTTCCATTTACTTTCTTATCTTGAATGGTGTCTGTAAAATTGAATACTTGTAAAATAATCAAGTGTCATACGCAGTGGCGTCGGAGCCGGGTGTGCTGTGGGTGTGCGAGCACTTTGTATTAAGCAGGGCCGTAACTAGGCCTGGGAAATCTGGCACTGCCCCGGGGCCGCACGCCGAATGGGGGGGTCTTACAAATAATGTACACTTATTTCATTCTAAGGTGATCCCTCGGGAAAATATCTGGGCTCCGTGAAGGCACGCTACGGCCCTGCTTTTAAGGATATACAGGGTGTTCGGCCTTTATCTGATGAATCGTTCGTCGTAGAGATACGATTACAATGTTAAAAATGCTCAAAATGCGTTCAAAAATTACTTGGTATCAGTTTTGAGAGTGGAAATACAGTGTTTCACAAAATAAAAAAAAATCTAAATTTTTGTTCGGTACTCCCCGTCTTCTAACTTCAAATTAGAAATTTGTTGCCTTGTCTTTTCCGAGCCCTAGCAAAAAAAAAAAAAATCTCATGTTTATGACTGCAATATTCTCTAAGATGCTTGAATTCAAAATACCGAGTAAAGGGGGGGGGGCAGCGAAAACTGATGAACAACGCTGTCCTCCCCCATTTATGTTTATGTTGTTCTTTCCCAATTTTCCTCAGATTTTTGAATTCGGATACCTCAGGGAATGTTAGAAACATGGAATTTTTTTGTTGGCCTCAGGAGAGACGGAACTCTAAGCGAAAGTTAGAGGACAGGAGGACCGTATAAAAATACAGTTTGTTTTTATTTTGTGACACACTGTATTTCTACTCTCAAAACTGGTACAGGATCATTTGTGAACACATTTTGAGCGCTTTTTAAATAGAGAAACCATACTTCTACGACGAACGGTTGATGAGATAAATGCTGAATTAGGACTTACAGGACACCCTGTATGATTTTTAGTTCATGTATGTTCATTACTAATAGTTATGTAATTTATTTAAAGAAATGGAAATTAATCCAATTAATTTGTAGTAAAAAATCATGAAATTGAATTTTTGTAGGAATGACAAACTACAAACAATAAAAAAATCATTGATATAAAAAAATTTATTTACCAAACCAGAAGATGGCCTACAAATATGGAAACTATACAACAAAAATTCATTTTTTTTTGTTGTCTTATAATTTCTTCTTTTTTATGGCAAGAAAAATGGCATTAACCCAGCATTATTTCTGGAGACATAAAATGTAGAAAAATCTCTCCTTAATCCAGTGGAACGGGTGTAAGAGCGCTTTTACCGGCGAGGACATTCAGAATGTTGGTAGCCGCCATTTCGGCCATTTTGATTCTAGCTGACATCTCGGCACTAGCTACATGCGGAGATAGAGCTGCAATTTAAAAAAAAAATAGAATATAAATTTTAATTGTCATCATCCTACTGTAAACAATTTTTCGTATTAAAATTAAAACTCTAGCTCCTTATTACATTAAACGAACTTTAGTTCGTCCCGGACTGGAGCATGCTGCAAGGTTTTGGAGACCATACCTACATAGCTACATAGACAAGGTTGAAGAGGGTGCGGAGAAGAGCTACGCGTGTCCTTGTTGGCACACGGGGCTTGAGTTATGCAAACACCAAACATGGCCCTCGCTCTGTCCCTTGTGGGATATAAGCAGGCTACCTTGCGGCTGAGCCATGCTGGAAAAAAAGAAAAAGCCCCGCTAGCCACCAAAGACCACGGGCCGACCCACGCAGAGGACTACAAATACTAACACTAAACATGGGGCTTGAGTTATGAAGACAGACTACACTTTTTGAATATGTTTACATTGGATGAACGGCAGGTGTCGGGGGGAGTGTGATCGAAGTGCTCAAAATTTTCAACGGAATGGATAGGATGCACCATGAATTATTAATACGCCGTCAATCGACTGCTTTGACAAGGGGACACCGATTGATAAGGGGAAATTCTAGGTTGAGGTGTGGCAGAGTATTTTTCCTCTAATAGGGTTGTTAATAAATGGAATAGCTTACCCTCGTGGGGGGGGGGGGTAGTAAATTCCAACACAATTGACACGTTTAAAAAGAAATACGATAAACATGCTGTGGGGGTAAATCGAGAAGCTCTGTCCATACTTAGAATAAGACAACCATAAATATTTTTATAGGCATTGTATTATATTTTATCATGTTTACATAGTTCTTAGTGTTCGTAATTGCATTTTTAATCGAGTTGCTGAATTTTAGAAATATATGGCATTTGTTATGGGCATCTTTTCTCAGCCAACCTTGTTGGGTATTTTGCTGTTGTGGCCTTGTATTTGTATTTCGATTTAGAAGCGCGTTTGTCAAATCCATCCCTTTTTTTGAATTCTCTATATCAATGTTCCCCAACCTTTCGTGTTTCAAGTACCTCTCTGGGAATGCGTAGAAGTCTTGTATACCCCCTCTAGAATAGTGTTTCTCAACCGCCGGGACGCGGCCTGGTACCGGGTCTTACGTCATACATACCGGGCTGCGAATGATTGGCCGTTTCCTTTTTCCCCCCATTCCTTTTCCGTCTGTTGTGTGTTTTTAACCGGGCTTTCCACTCACAAAAATAAATTAGAACTGGCCGCTTGCAGAGGCGGATTTAACGGCGGGCGCACCGGACGCCTCGACCAACTTTCATCCGCTACTGGCCGCTTGTTCCCAAAGAGAGAACCACTATCATAGGTCGTCCGTAGGCAACTTTGATAACATTATTCAACCGTTGTAATTGATATTAGTAATATCCATATTTGGGTTCAAATAAAATTATACCTACATACTGACGTTTACCATACATCATCTAGGAGAATGCAGGAAATTTCTATCCCAAATACGGGATATATCACTAAACTTTGAAAAAAAAAAATTTGCAATTTACTGCTTTAGATGCAATTGCCAGTTACTAGTCGCGTACCTAGAGTGCGTATCCAGTGGTGTGTCTGAAATTCAGTGCTACCATCTATAGTTCAGAAGTGAAGTGAGAGAAGGTGTAATGACTGAATATTTGTACTATTTTTAGGCCTGTTCCTCTCTATGGCGAAGCTTTTTAACGGAGAGATCGTCTCGCATTTGCGCCTCGAAGTTGGGAACTACAGAAAACCAACTTCAGCCGACCACCACTGTGGTGACGGTGGGGATCGAACCCGTGATTATGACCACTCGACCACCACAGCGGCTAAGCTTGTTTACCTGAAGAAATGCGCAGGATTCTTGTTACTGCTAGACATGTGTACGAGAATCGAGCACCCCTAGAATGCACAAGAGGCTGGCTTTGTACGTCCTGGCTTTTGAATGAACAAGAGACGCGTATCTCTGTACCTCTTGAAAAGACTTGCCGTTGGTTTACTTAGAACACGTTGCCTACCTACTGTTACCAACTAGAAATACGTAGAAAGCTTGCTTACCCCTCTTCCCAAAAAATGCATAGGAGTAATACTTGCGTATAGGTGTGTGATATGCTTATGAAGCTTGCGTATCTCGGTGTATATAATGTAATAATGTATGCATCAGTTTAATGAATATTTTCGTTTTATGGCTTCATTGTTTCTTCCGACCATTACTGATTATTTTTCGTGTATCCCTGAATTGTCCATCACATACATCTAGGAATACATAGTTTAGGAACCACTGCTTTGTTAAAAAAAATTCTGTCTGTATATTTTCAATACAAATGCGTAATCTTTGAGTGATCTTCAAGTTTCACATTTGGCTTTTAAATAAGACATAAATTGTAATTTTATTTTAAAATAACAATTCACTGATTTACCGGATCAAAATTTACCACAGTTAACAAAATCGACTACGTCAAAAGCAAGAACTACAAACACCTACGCCAATGCAAAACTGACTAATTCGGTTCGATGAAGTTCCGCTAATATTTCATTTGAGTTCTTTAAGTAAATTGAAATGACAGTAGATCAAGGAAGAAAACATCAAAATAACAGTTGTGTGCAGTCACTCATTAAGGGCCAACTTTCTTGAATAAATATGATTTCAGACTATTTTTTGAAAAATTGTGAATACGTGCCATGAATTTCAATGCGCTTAAGTCGAAAGAAAAACTACAGAAAAGTGTATTTTACCAAGGTTTGGCAGAGTCGTCAATTTGTGGTCTCTGGGCAATGGCTCAGGAATCATCACGTCGAGGCCCGCAGCTCTGATTTGTCCCGATTTCAAAGCATCATATAAATCATCTTGATTCACTACACCACCCCTGCAATGAGGAAAAATATGGGGGTATTGTAGAAATAGATGATTTTCTAATGAGAGAAAATTCTATTTCACAGAGATTTATCATAATGAATGCACATGAAAAAAATTAAGTTACTATCCGTAGAAATAACGATGAGATAGAGGCGAAAAAAATCTAGAAACTTCAAGAAAATCAACATATTAGAGAAAAGGAATCATTCTAAAGACCACAATTTCGATTCGAACTCTTCGGAAATCATAGTATTGAAAATTGGAATGAAATTTTGTCTAACCTGCTTGTATTGACGAAAACAGCCGAACGTTTCATGATTGAAAATGCCTTCTTGTTGAATAATCCCTTGGTTTCTTCAGATAAGTTGCACATGGCCACGACGAAATCCGATTGCCTTAGAAGGTCCTCGAATGGAGTAAAGATAGCGCCCATATCTTCCGCTGTCGAATAATAAATGAAATAAGCATAATCAATAATCGTATATGTGTGTAACATGATCTAATGAGAAATCGCTGACGGTACTTTAAAAAAAGTGTACCAGGTTATAGATTATTTGTTATTATTATTATTTGTTTTGAAGTATAACTTATTGTTTCAAAAACATTGTTTTTTTCTTGTCCTTAATTAGAACTAAAATGACCTACCAAATAATTTACATGATAATTATTTATTATCATTTACATTTATACTTTTATTTTAATTCGTTATAATTTTCTTCTTATTCTACTTTTTACAATGTCGGATATAAAAAGTCAAATAGTAATATATTGGGGTAATGTTTCTTGTTTTGTTCGGAACCTATACAGCCGATTGCCTGGCAGTTAAGTGAACCCAAGGAACATAGACCATATTTTATACAGGGCCGTAACTGGGATTTTTGCCAGGGTTTGCCGGGGCAAACATGATTCAGCCGTTCGGGGTGGTTGCCCCCCCCCCCAGTTCCGGTCCTGATTATTGATGATCTGATTGATATATAATTTTGTGTATTCACGTGTTCCTTCAATAGACATGACATTTTTATGATATCTTCTAGCCATGAAGGGCTCGGTGTTTTTCTGTTTTTCTGTATGTGCGCGTTTCAACTGATGCTGTGTGTTTTCATCCTTTTGTGGTAATGCGAAAGGAAAATCTGAAGTCCACTGAAATGTCTGGCTTTTATGTATCGTATAATCGGTGTATTCTGAATACTTATACAGGAGCTTCCAATATGGATGATAGAAATACTAATTTTAAAATCCACTTAAGTGATTTAGGAATATGCCGCAGGCCACTTAAGTGATCTGGAATATATCGTGAGTCATTATCCCCAGGTCACTTGAATAAGCCATAAATGTGAGCGTCATTATTTAAAATGTGAGCTGTCAAACGCTGCGAGTCATTTTTTTTAGTGATCTGGGAATGTGCTACTTTATTCATTGTTGAAAATATACGTCTGAGGTTATGGGCCAGCAGGCCATGGGTTGAGCATATATGGTTTACAATATGAAGATCGAAGTGGGTGATCTGTTGATTTGGATGATGATGTCTTCGAAAACCGAATTGAATTTCTGCGGTTGACCTTGGGATGCAAATGCTCGAAATTTCCGTAGAGATGCTAAATATTCCTAAAAGTTCATATGCTACTGCCAAAGCCCGAAATTGGCCTATTCACGAAGTGGCGGGCCACTTCGCGAAATGGCCAATTTCGTTAAATATTGGTCCGGCCAATGTCCGAATTTCATACATTTGGCCACAAATTTGTATTATCTATATTTGACAACAACGAACTTTTGTTTGAATTTATTCCACTGGAGTTTGGACGCTATAATATTACCTCCGTGATCGTAGAAAGGCTAAAATTCAAAAAATCACTTCACACAATGGCAAGTGTCTTAGGTCGGTATCGCCGACATGGTTTAAACCTGTAGTTACAATTTTCGGATAAGAGATCAACATAGATTGGTTAAAACCCAGAATTTAACCAATCCGTGTCGATCTCTTATCAAAAAATAAATTGTGACTATGGTTTAAATCAGTGATTCCCAACGTGGTCGTTAATGCCCCCTTGGGCGCGATCGAATGTTCCAGGGGAGCGGTAGAAGCTACGAATTTAACATAGGATCTTATGGGTTAGATGGCGGGGGGGGGGCGATGGGAGAAAAAAATTTCTGAAGAAGGGGGCGCTGGGACAAAAAAGGTTGGGAAACTATGGTTTAAACCATGTCGGTGAATGCCGCCCTTATAAAAGTTTTTCCCCTTCGCTCAAAAACCACTCAGATCGCATGGAGCGACCCAATATTTATAGAAAGCTCATACAATTATCCTTATAATTATCCTGCATTCATAACACAGGGTTGAGTCTATTTACTATTACGGTTTCCCATTGACTGTATATATACTAACCACTTGACAAAAACTGCAAAAAATTAATTTTATTTCATTGACGTTTCTGTAGTTCGTCGAAGAGTCGTTAAATAATTTTTCTTCGAACTTCAAGGGGGAAACTTTCTGAAGTAGTAACTCTATACGAATCTCCATAATATATTTTCTGTACTGAAAAAGATGAAGAAAAAAAAGCCACCGAAAAAAAAAATGATGGGCTGGTTTTTGGACTACGCATTTCTTTCCCACCAGATGATTAATGATTCTATTCGAAAATTATACAAGTGTGGTGTGTGTGTATCTTCTTTCTGTGTCGCCCGTGATTATTAACCATCAAGTGAAACTCACCCGGTTTGATGGGATGGAAGACGTCATAGTAAAGGACCTTGGACACACCGAAAGGAAGCAACCTCTTCATGACAGCTTGGCCTGCGATTGAATCGTGACAAAAATCAACAAAAACGCATCAAACTATAAAAACCTAAATATTCATGAACTGAATTATTTTTATATTATATACTCCATTCACGGGAGAATCTGCCATTTTGACTAGAGCACAATGGGAATGAAATTTCATGGTTCGTTAGAAATAAATCCGAGATTTCGTAGGAATGACCATCACTATTATTATGTATGTATGTATAGCATTATTGTAATTATCGGTGTATATTATTATGGTAATCTAAAGGAAGATCGATATAATCATAGATCTTTTTCGTGAATTGCATGCACACCAACTTTTTTATTTCAGACATCTTGTGGGGCCAATTTGCTGGTAGTCACCGGTGAGTTTGCACAAATGCAAACACATCACGCTCTTCTTGACATTGCGTTTAGCAGTCATGAATATTTAGAGAATTATTCCTACAATTGTGTTATCATAATTTTAAATCGGAAATTTGAAATTTCGTTGCTTTTGTTTTATTGGAAAAATTGACAAATAAAAGTAAATCATTTTATACCTATTCTGCCCATTCCGACGATACCAATAGTAGCGTCCGTCAATCCTTGACCGCAAAGCCATACTGGACTCCAGCTGTATACCCAGTCACCACTATATGAAATGAAATTGATACAGATTTTTTTCTTCACTTAAAAATAATCTTCACTTGCACCAAATATAATTAGCGGAAAGATCCCAAGTACAAATAACTTATTATTTACTTATTGTTCGTTATAGTTTGATCCGCTTCAGCTCAAACTTCTCGTAAATCAATGGATTTTAGAGACACACTTTTAATTAGAAAGGTATTCAAATAAAGTGTCCATTTCAAATATATAACAACTAGGGGGGGGGGGGTGCAAAAAAAATATCAACGTTTCCAAGTACAATATTCGCCGAGATATTGCTGTTTGAAAGTTTATAAGGGGTCTCATAATTTAGAAAAGTTTCAAATGAACTGCAACTTCAAAGATAACCTTATAATCTTTTGTTTCCCTGAGTGTTCTTCCACCTTTTTTAAAACTGCGGACAGGAGTTTTTATGGGAGGAAAAAATAAATAGTAGAAGTAGTTTGCGGAACGGCAAAAGAAAATAAGTAAATAGGAGAAATAATTTGCGGACCAAAAAAATAAATAAATGAGAGAAATAATTTGCGGTCACCAGTGAAGATAAATGAAGGAGAGAAATATAATTGGCAAACCTGCTGGTGGCTAAGACAGGAATAAAAACATGTATATGTGCGGTGATACTTAAAATTTAATCTAAAATTATGTAGTAGCTATAGGGTACCGCGGTCCGGTAGAAAATTCTCACGGACCAGCGGCTGAAGAATATTGCCTCTCAATACATGCTGTTCTTTCCTTAATTTTATGTGGTTTTTAATTCAAATGTCTCAGCTAATTTTGCACTCATATAAACCATGGAATTTTTTTTGCTTCGCTCAGAAGAGACAGAGCAAGGAGACCGTACAAAAAACAAAATTTCAAATATCGGTACATTAGCCCTATATGGCCCCTAGTTAAAAAACACTTTTAATTTAATTCACTATGACTTATCTTAAATGGGAGAACGCTATTCGTATCTTCTTCTCTTTTTTTTTTAAATTGTGAGAGTGGAGTCCGTAACACACTACACTGACGTGACGTTATTTCCCGTCACGTCAGTGTAGTGTGTTTCGTTCGGCCAAAACTTTCTGCAAATGGTTCACGAGCTGAATGGACATGGTGAAAATGTATGTTTGTAAGTTAAGAATGGAATAGATATTGAAAAAATGAAGAGTATAAAAAAAAGAGACATTTACTTGCGTATTGCCGAAGCCGCATCGAAAAGTCTTCTTCCAACCGCAAGCATCATGGTAACAGTGAACTCGGCAACTGAATCCGTGGAAACATGAGGAGTGTTGGTCACGACAATACCCCTGAAAAACAGTTATATATATATATGTTTGTTTGTTTTTTCCCAAAAACTATGACTTTGTTTCGTTATAAAAACATCTAAAAAAATACTTGTATTTCGTACATTAATCGAAACAAAGAGTTGAGTATTAAAAGAAATACACACCATACTAAAGGGGATGAACATGACTCTGCATTGTTGAAAAACACGTTAGTTGGGAGAGCTATAGTATAAGTAAGCAAATATGATTTCAGAAAATCATTGTTGAAGTCGAGAGACCATCGTTACGAAATATTTTTTTTATTTTGAAATAAATCCAGCTACCCCCTGTAAAAATATTGAATTTCAAATAGGCCTATTCATAGATACCGTTCATATCGAGATTTCTCTTTGATACTATATTTGTATGTACTTGCGAAATTCAATTATGGAGATTAATTAAAGATTATAGATGTACAGGGTGTCCCATAAACTCGAAAAATAGTTTAAAAATTGATTAAAAAATTGAGGGAATTCGTATATTTTTGAATGCGATTTGCGTAAAAGTTATTTTCACTGATGGGGATTTGTTTTGGTAGAGGAAAAAAATTATTTCACATTTTTGTCGATAAAGGCACTGCAAGACAGTTCGGCAGGAGTAATTGAATATGAATCTTTCTTCAATCTCTTCTGTATCTGAAAAGTCCCACAAGACCTGCTCTACGGACCTCAGTGTCTCTACGGATTTTGTGAAAAACTTTGAAAATTTTGACCAAGCTGAATAAAAGTCCAACTCTAAGTGACAAATCTACGGACTTAAATGAAAACTTGGAAAATTTCTCTGCACGAGTGGCAACCAATGCGAGCCCAGTCTCAACCAAGCGGCCGAAGCTTACCAGTCAGACCGGAGCAACCAAGCCTACTTTCACGACGGCAGGCAACATGTCGAGTTCTTCAGACTCCAACAGCTCTACGGCGAGCGCAACATACGATATGTTCGATTTTGCCAAAACGTGTATGGAGGAAATCGTTAAGTCTGGGACAGAAAAATATAGGAGAGCTATACTTAACAAATTTCTTTCTGATGCCGGAAATATTCTGGTCAAGTAACCAACAACGATAGCCTCCTAATTATTTTTATTTCAGGAAACCTATTTATTCCGAAATGTTCTACTTTTTCTTCAAGTTCCTTTCACCATCTTTTTATCTATCAAAAAAAAAAAATCTTCTCCAAAAGAATCCCAAAAAGTTTTGATAAAATAAAAAACAACATTATATTTTCTATTTAATCTCCTTCTTCAATCCTTTTTAAAACTTTTAATATAATCGATTAACGCTATCCCTTGTATTTTTTCCTCTTCCTACTAACAGTATCGATTGCAGGTCTAGCCAATGGGAGAAGACCAGGACTCTACAGCCAATGGAATGCGAGCCAGTGGCGTAGTTCAAGAAACATCGCTTTTCGAGCTTTCTTCACAGCTGAAAGCACTAAATATAATCATACTAATCATCTGATGGTTTTGTGCCGGCATTTTACCTGCAACATTTTAAATTTAATTTCGTTATTTAAATTTTTTACCAGAAACCAGTTCTAACGTTGCAATTTTTTTTTTCTTTTTTCACATACAAGCATTTTATACTCACAAACATTACGCCCTTGTCTTTCTCTTCATACGCTGTAAGCCCGCTTACAGCTCGGAAGACCTGGGAACGGGAAATTACCCCTCATTCTGGTCTGCCAACATCATAATAAAACCTTATGTAAGCGCCAGCAACAGGAAAGTTCAGAAATTAGCTGTTAATCATGCACTCTACATTTTGTATGACTCTGATTTGCATATTTACAGTGATTTGCTTTCGTGCAGCGCCTTCTATCGACGAAAATGTGAGGTAATTCTTTTTCTGTATCAAAAAAAAAAAATCATCTTTCGTAGGAATAACTTTTTCGCACAAATCGCATTCAAATATACATATTCCTTCAATTTTTAGGAATTTTTAAACCTTTTATGAATTTATGAAATGCCCTGCTTTTTGAGCCTATACAGAAAAACGGACAAGAGTACAGAAGTACAGAAGATAAATATTATTACATTGAAAGCTAGGAAATAACCATGGAATTAGTGATTAAAACATGAGAGATTTAAAAAAAAGCTAAATACGAGCAAAATTTATTTAGAAGAAAATTGTAATTTTTGTATAAAATATGAGAATTTTCATTACTTGAAACTGGACGAGAACTCATAAAAATTAATGGAGAAACGTTTTTTCTTCATTCCTGTTGTAAGTTTCACCCAGTTACACAGAACCAAATCCCTCACCACAACTAAGAATAAATGATAAGAAACATTATTTTATTACCATGGGGGGAAAAAACGAATTTTTTTCAGTGCAAATTTTTCATTTTCTAGTACTTCGAGGTGAAAGAGCTTCTTGTTTATCTCAGGTGTTTCTCCTGTCAGAAAAAAGGGGGGGGGGGGCACCACCTAAATTCCCTAAGAATATCTATTTTTTAGAGTGGCAACTGATAAATTTACAGGTCATAAAATACGGACTGCACCGTATAACAAGCAACGCGTTCCAATAAAGATTGTACCGGCTTTACAGCCGAGAAGGTGATTCGGCATTCTCTGTACATGCATTAATACTCCAGCTGACACGAACAAAAACCATTTTATCGCGGGAAGGAATGACTTCACATATCTAGAATGAATCAAATAAATTTAAAGTAAAAAGGCATGGAAGATAGAAAACATGAAAATCACGTCTGTAGAGTCCTTTTGGAAGTACTGCGGTCGTAAAATTAGTAGAGATATACTATAATGAAAACGAGATGTTAGATAATTCAGCCAATTTCCTAACAAGCTTCAGTCAGCGTCAGTTGGTTGTATCAGGGCTTACTTCAAAGCGTATCAATAATACGTCTTTAATACGCTTTGGCTTACTTCTTCTTGCAGGTTTCCAAGTCGATGTGCTCGTATCCAACGGACATCGTTGAAATCACCTTCAGTTGTGGACCTGATGAATGAATGACAAAAACGGAAAGCAAGTTGATTTTTGAACATTTCCATTCGTAAATTTCGAAAGAAAAAAAAATTTGTGGTTCAATATTCACATTAAAATTGAAAATTTAATGAAATTATTAGTTTGTCTCGAGTGTTGAGTGTTTCTAGTAGACATATTTCAGTTGCTGTCGTGTCTTTTGACCGCATTAAAATAAGCATTTCGTGGCAACATGCATGAAATTGAAAACTTCTTCAGTAGTAGAAGAAATTTTAGGGCCAGTTGAAAAACGACGATTTAAAAAAAGTAACTCTCTCAGAGATGATGACTAGATGGGAAAAAAATATCTTGAAAAAATATATATTCAAAAAAATTCGCAATATATTTTTTTCAGTAAATATACAGGCTACATTTTTCGATTTACTGTGTAATACAATTGGAAAAAAACTATAACGCCACTTATCTTATTTGCATATCCCTATGACTAGCCATTCTCGAATAATTCGACAAAGTTGTTTTCCGCGATGCTCGATTCGTAAAGATGGGACGAAGCAAAAGGCCATGTCTTATGGAAAAAGGAAAGATCCTCGTTTTATAAAAAAATTTGTTGATTAATTTCTCGAGAAATTGGGTAGAATATTACGCAGGAATTCCATTGTTAACCACTATAGACACTGGTTAACAATTCCTTGAAGAACAAAGCGAATTTTATTCTGAGTATATAAGTGCGGTCCGGCCATCTTCCTTAACTGATTGTAGAGAAGAATAACAATAATTAGAGATTTAAATAAATAAATAAATATATATATATATATATCTTCAGAGAAAATTGGGAGATTAAGAAGTCTGCATACAGTGTGTTCGAAAAAGAATTCTTTCCTGACCCACCACCTTTAACGAGCACACACAGTGATGAGATTGGGATTCGTTGAAAAGCATTTAATTTTAAAAGGGGATGAGCGGTAAAAAATGAAGTCGTTTCAGATATAAACTGATATAAAAGCTTATGAAATTTTAAACGTTTATACACTTTAACCGAATGCTTTTAGCTAACTCTAGTCTCAAAACATTGTGTATGCTCGTATAAGGATTGGTCAGAAAAGACTTTTTCTTTTCGACACACTGTATGCGGACCTCCTATTCTTCTATTGTGGAAATTTTTTCTGGTATGAAGTAAATAATAAATGAATAAAATAAAATAAAATAAAATTAAATTAAATTAAATTAAATTAAATTAAATTAAATTAAATTAAATTAAATTAAATTAAATTAAATTAAATTAAATTAAATTAAATTAAATTAAATTAAATTAAATTAAATTAAATTAAATTAAATTTTATACAAGAGTTCCAAATCGTTCGCAATTTTGTCTGAAGACATTTTTTTTTGTTCGCATCTCGAATTATTGCTATTCTTGCCTGCGATCAGTTAAAGAAGCTGGCCTCTAACCACACTTTTATACTCAGAATGAAATTCGCTGTTCTTCAAAAAAAATGTTAACCATTGTCTTTGGCCCAAGGTTACACTACAAAAGTTTTGTAAAAGTTTTTATTTTTTTTGTTATAATTACATTACATAAAAGTTTTGTACATATTTTTTACAAAACTTGAACAATTAGAGTATCGGTTATATTCGAGAGGATATAATCAACAGGCTTGTCGGTTGTTTTTTTTTCCCCCTTCAAGTTTTGTAAAAGAAATTTTTATTAAACTTTTATGTGTAATTTCGACCGACATATTAATATTTTGTCCAATTTCTCGAGACATTAATTCTAATTTTTTAATACGAGAATCTTACCCTTTTCTATAAGAGATAGACTTTTGTCTCGTCCTATTTTTACGAATCAAGCTCCGCATTAACACAACCATGTCGAATTATTTGAGAAGCCCTCAGAAATGTTGTCTAGCTATAAGGATATGCAAATAAGGTAAGTGACGTCAGAAAAAGGGAATGACCTTATAATTTTTTTCTAATTGCATTACATTGCAAACCTGAAAAAAAAAAAGACTGAAAAATTACTGTGCATTTTTTGAATAAGATACAATTCAAAACAAACTATACTTTGAACAAGACATTTTTAATCAGTCATCGTCTCTGAAAAAAAATTTGGAAAAACTCTGGTTATTATTTTTTAATCGCCTTTTTTCACACACACACACTTGAAAAATTCAGCCAATGAGGTTATTGGATACATTCTAGAAAATGTAACCGATAGTCTTATTGGTTGCATTTTTCAAGTTTTATAAATGAACTTTTATGAAACTTTTATAGTGTAATTCCTTCCTAAGGCCGGGATTACACTATAAAAGTTCGGTAAAAGTCCTTTTATAAAACTTGAAAAATGCAAACAATAAGGTCACCGTTTTCAAGTTTTATAAAAGGGCTTTTACCAAACTTTTATAATGCATCCGGTGATCTTATCGGTTGAATTTTTCCCGTTTTATCAAAGAGCTTTTACAAAACTTTTATAGTGTAATCCAGGCCTTAGGAAGGAATTACACTATAAAAGTTTCATAAAAGTTCATTTATAAAACTTGAAAAATGCAACCAATAAGAGTATCGGTTACATTTTCTAGAATGTATCCAATAACCTCATTGGCTGAATCGCTCACGTGAACGAACAATGAAAGTTGAAAGATTTAGTGATAATTTAAACGTCCCCTCCCTCGACTTTCGAAAATGCACTAAAACTGGTATATACATATATATACATACATTGAGTACACGTGCTTTACTCCCCCCCCCCCTGGAAAAGGTTTGCCCCCCCCCCCCCGGAAAAAGTTGAAATGACGGCCCTGTCCACATCGTATCAAATTTCATTTATTTGGCTCCTTTCGCAAGTCCTTATGTGGAAAATTATTCGCTGAAATATGATAAGATAGGAAATGCCGACCAAAGATCTGGATCACAGGCTCTACATTAATTAAGAGCTGTATTGCTTTGATAGCAATTTAATCTTTTTAGTCAAAGGCAAAGAAAAGAGTCGAATGAAAAACCTGACAACAAGCTCATCGTTCACATTCCCCAAGAGATTTTAGATGATTCTCAATAGTTATAATATACATTAAAAAATAGATTCTGTATGTAATTTTGAGGATTTTCTCTAGTCCCTTACAAATCGTTACAGAGAAATTTCACAGACAAATATACCGTGAAATCAAAGTAGATAATTTCTAAATTATTGTAGTTAATATTTTGATTATTAAAATCTTACCGCGACGAGTATTTTTATTTTAAATAAAATGAAAAATATAATTTAATAAAATAGTAAATGCATCTGTGGAGTTAATGAGAAAATTTCATAAATACTTTATACATCGATTCCGATAGCATTTCGCTCATTTTATATAGTCACAAAAAATCTTTTGAAAGATAAAAATAAAATAAGTGAATAAAAAAGCGCCGAACCCGCTTTCTCAATGACTTCTTTGTCTATCGGTTCGGTGAGAAGGCACAGGAGAGCATCTTTTCCAACGACACCCTTGAGAAGTGCCGAACGCTCGATGGGCTTATGCTCTGGATATATTTCAATATCACATCTGGGATGAAATATAAAATGATCAAAATTTAATAGCGAAAATATGACTACGCGGAGAAAGAAAATTGCTTATAAAGCTCAGGTAAATAAGTTCAATTTCCAGACACGAAATTCACAATTATTTCGAAACTTACTTCGCCCTGAGTAAATCAAGCCCGTCTTTAGGAATATCAGGTCTTGTCACGTACACTTTAGGCCGACTCATCGTTAGATTCTCAGGTTACCACACAAACACACTATCACACACCACACTCGCGTGTCTGATGATATCTCTGGCCCTGGGATGGTTCTTTTTTTTCCCAGCCCGGCTCGTTTCTCCACCAGTAGCTCTTTACGCTCTCGCTGTGTAGAACCGAATGAGTATAAAAATAAAAGATCAAATAAAAAAAAAAAATAGAAAACTATCTGATAGTGTTTAAAGTGGCCTTGGACCGATAGACCAGACGTCGAATAATAAAAGAATATAAAAAAAGAAAGAGTAGAAGAAAAGGCAGGAAAGAGGAAAGAAGTCTGAAGGATGCTGTAAACGAAATTATCGTTTTATTAGTTCCACTTGGGTGCCAGATAACATACTGTAATGTGAAAATAGACCTTATATATTTTTTTTTACCGCAAGAAATACATATACTTTACATTCGACCAGAACTTAATGAAAGGTTACGGAAGAGAAAATGACTTTTCTCTGAATTATCTCCCATTCTCTATCGTTATTCTAGAACATTATTATTCTGTACTCTTGTTGGTAAGGCCATTACCAAAAGCGTCTAACTGCCTATACACGTGTTTGGAGCAGTGCTCCGTTGAACTCCCTTTCAATCTTTGCCACTAAAGATATGATTGAAGTGATCGTTCCTACTGGTTTTTTCTCTCATCCCTTCCCCCCATTCCTCGAATTTCCACGTTGTTCTACAGTAGAAGAGAATCACGAACAGAGAATTATACACCATAAACCAGTGTTTCTCAAAGTATGCGTCGCAACGAACTGGAGATATTGATTTGTGTGCCTATTTAGGCTTTGAAGTGGTTCTTTTGTAAGTGAAAATATCTAATACAAGCTATTCTGGGGAGCCGCAGATGGATCATGAATTGTTCAAGGAAGCCGCGGTTGGCAAATGTTTCAGAACCACCGCCATAAACGTACAACGCGCGAAGACATTATGGTGATCTGTATGCAGTTTGACTGTTTTATAGATTACAAATTCATCTCTTTCACTTGATGGCTTTGTGCAGTGGTTCTCAACTGTTGGTCTCCCTTGCGGCTCCCTTTATCCTCTAAGGAGGATATGGGTGAAAATGCAGTCAAAGGGGGATGCCAAGTGATCAAAGGGTCGCAGAGATCAAGGAGGCCCTGTGGGGGAAAAACAAAAATGTGAAGCATTAAAGTGAAATATGGCATAAAAACGGGTGAATATTATTAGAATCCAGTGGGATGGTTGGAACAACCTCAATCATTGTCGTAACTATGATTCTAGCCACCACCCTCTCCCAAATTCTAAATTCGACAATTTTGTAACGATGTTCTTTGTTCTTAACTACAACTGTCACCACCTAAATTTTGCCGCTCGCTGAATGTTAGTATGATAACGAAATTTGAAACCACAAGATCGTTGGCTGTTCGTCCTGGAAGAGGAAAAAACCCCGTTTCTATAGACGCAGTACAGGAGGTTTCACTTCAGGTGGAAGAAGACAGAGCTTCAAATAATTCTCGTGGTAGTGTCAGGCGTGTAGCACAGGAGTTGGATAGGCCACGTTCAACTGTCCATAAGATCATGTGGAATATCCCCCGATGGTATCCGTACAAACTTTGCAGCAGTCGCTTCCACATGATTATAAGCCCACCCTGGTTCTCACTGCAGTTTCTAGCTCGAGTTGAGAATGGCCTTGGAATATCCTCTGGACAGACGAAGCGCATTTTCACTTGAATGGTGCAGTCAACAGTGCCGTCTTAACGCATGGGCCCACCAGGGCACGGCCCGTGGGCCTCGAGAGAAAAGAGGCCTCACAAAAATGAGAACTAATTGAAATTTTCGAGAATTTTCCTGGAAGGGCCTCAGAAAATCCAATTGGCCCGAGGGCCCATGATGCTCTTAACGCGGCCCTGGCAGTCAATACTCACAATTGCCGAATTTGGGAACCAGAAAATCCTCACGCTATCTTAGAGGTTCTGTTGTATTCACCAAAAGTGACGGTATGGTGTGGATTCACTGCATCATTTATTCTCGTTCCCTACTTCTACGAGGAGTTACGTTCTACAGGACCAGTGACATGTTCGATCACCGGGAAGCGATAGCATTACTGTTACAGAACGAAATTATTCCGGCTCTGCAAGCACATCACTGCCTTGCAGACACAATTTTTATGCAAGACGGAGCTCCTCCACACATTGCAGTGTGTGTTAAGAAAATGTTCTTAAAACACATTTAACAGAAGAACGTGTCATCAGCCGGCACTTCCCTAATCTATGGCCTCCTCGATCCCTGGACCTTAATCCATGCGATTTTTGGCTTTGGGAGCATTTGAAACGTGTGGTAAGTCGTGACAATCCAAGAACTTTACCTGACCTTAAAGGCAGCATTTCACGCCCCGTACTGAACATTCCCTGCACACATTTCGGTCAGTTGTGGAACATCATGCCATCTTGCGATTTCACATGGTATCTGAAAATGATGGCCATCATGTTAAAGATGTTTTGTTACAGTAACAATTGTAACAGTGTTTAACAATTGTTAAAATTGTAAACGTTTGCCTAAATGTGTCATTTCTTAATAAAACGCCCTCTGGTGGCGACATGTGCAACTACCCCCCCCCCCCGCCCCGAAAACAAATTCCCATCACTTCATGAAGACCTCCACGAAATTTCACAATTTTCTGATGACTGGTTTCGCCTGTAGGCTACTTTAAAATAGGGTATTTTAATTATGGACGCCATGTATGTCAAGAATTCAATTCCATCAGAATGTTTCGGGGTTAAACACCAAATTGACAACATTCGGATTCAAAAATAATAATTCTGTTTTATTATCAATCCCAAAACCGAGTGCTGCGACACATGGCCGGTTCTTCAGACTTAGACGTCACGTCAGACTTTGGTCGGGACGGGTAATTCCAAAATAGATTCTGAAGTATGGTATGGCATTTGGCTATTTAAAAATTTGGCACACCTTTCAATATTACAGGCATCATTCAAGAATTTAACGAGATGAAAAGTGAATGTGTTGAATAAATTTTGGGCCTTGTTTCATTTCATTCGCAAGAAAAGGACACTGAGTAGCCGCAACACTCTAAGGCAGTGTTTCTCAAAATGTGCGTCGCGGCTCTTAAGGGCGTCACCAACCTTTATTAGAGGCGTCGTGTCGAGCTGGAGGTATTGATTTGCGTGCCATTTTTATGCTTTGAAGTGGTTCTTTCAAAGGTGAAAATATCTACTGAACTATTCTGGGGAGTCACAGATGATCTATGAATAAGGCAAGGGAGACGTGGGGGGGGGGGGGGGGAGGGAAAGTTTGAGAACCACTGCTCTAGGGTGCGGCGAAATATTTTGGAAGTAAAATTACTTTAAATGGAATAAAAGGAGCGCTAGGGTGCACTCCCATCCAGTACTTGTAGCCAGTTGTTGAAGTGCAAGATTGAGCCGAGATGCCTTTCGCAAAAGCTATTGAAAATTCTAATCTCAATCCCAAGTTTCGCAAATGTGAAAAGTGATGGAATTTTTACCCCCCATGACTTTGTACACCCTTACAACTTTGAGGAGAGCCAAGGGACGGGGGTTTTTTTTTTTTTTTTGCTAGCTCATTTTTTATTAATTTTACAATGAATTTATATTGCAATATATATATATATATATATATATAGAAAAATGTACATTGTGAAAATTTAATTTCGAAATTTTTGTCGAAACTCACCAATACCAATGCCATAGGCGGCTGTAATATGCAGTGTAGTGAAAAAACATTGCTAAAGTATAATTTTTTATATGAAAACAGAAAACAAAATTATGTGAACTGGAAAGAGAAAGCAAAATATATTAACAATGAAAATTTCAAAAAGAAATGTAATCAATGAAAATTCAATGAAACTTTCTTTTTTGAAATTTTCATTATTCATATATTTTGCTTTCTCTTTCCAGTTCACATAATTTTGTTTTCTGTTTAAGAAATGTTCTGTTCAGTCATATAAAAAATGATACTTTAACAATGTATATATACACTTTTCGAAACGGCCGCTCCGCAAACGTTACAACGGCATTCCTGTTGAAATTTATCGGGAGAAAAAGAATATGATCTGTGACCTGGGGAAGAAGAAGAAACCGTATTCATGTTTGCGTCACAGCGAATGAAAGGCGCGGACGCCAGACCTGTGAAGTTATTTCAGCGTGCAACCGCGCGCGCGTTCTAACAGTTGTAACGTACGGGATAATGGAGCACTTTAGTAATACTGAAAAAGCAAACATGCATTTCAGTATGGAAGTACCTAGCGTATTTACATTTGCATGCATGGCGTTCTTTTTCTCCCGATAAATTTTAACAGGAACGCCGTTTTAACGTTTGGTGAGCGGCAGTTTGTGTTTCATGCTAGACCATGCATTCTTTGATGATAATTGTTTGTATTGGTGTGTACTACCACCTCTCTCTCTTAAAGTTTTCCATCTTTTCTGAATTGCCCTGTATGTTAATCTTTCAACAACAAAGAAAAAAAGAAAAGAAAAAATACATCGTTTTATTATATTATTCAATGAGAAATCGTGATGGAAATCAAGGATTTATAAAGTACAATTTCGACATTTCAAAAGAACCTATTTTCAACATGAAAATATTATAATTTGATTATTCATGAATTATTACGCAAGAACTATCCACCCTTGAATTCAGAAGAAAAAAAAAATGCTCTGATAAAGCACCTGGATACCAGAGCAGCCGAAATAGGTTGATTATATCCACTTTGAAAAATGTATTCGAATTTATTCATTAATTTTATTCACTCTGTTTCGAGATAAGGAGTGTGAAAGCAATCAAGCTTTGAAAATATCTGATAATTACTCCACGTATCTTGTCACACATTCATTAACTTTACATAAAAATGCCATTAAATAATTGCGAGGGGAAGAAATTGGGATAATATCTTCGAATGGATATTTTTGATGGTGAGGAATGTGTGTTATAAGGATTCCGTCTTTTTGAGTTTGTTACGGACGAATGTGAGATCAATCCTAACGATAGACCAGCCCTGTTTCTGTGGGAAAATAATTACCTCAATTTCCGGTAAATAAGTCACTGGTATGTAAGTCGCATCCAGCGAAATGACCGGAGAAAAAGCACACACGCCCACTTATCGCACTTACCGTAGCAGCACACACGCCGCAGCTTTGTATAAGTCGCACGTTCAATCAATTCAGTCGCACGCAATTTGCATTCACGAAATAATTATATTTACAATTTTGTAAAATTCACAATTTTGTACGTTCAACTTACCTTATATTCGGTACAAATATTCAAACATAACACTTCACTCACAATTTGGAATATAGATGGCAGCAAACATTTGCACGCAACACTAGATACGCACTCAGATTGTTAGGTACACACTCACGCTTCCGGCATAACTCAATTGATAGTAAATTGCCCATGCCGATAGACCAGAATTGTGCTCGGTTTAGAAGGAAAACCCCTCACCCTATAATTTCTTTAAGAATTATACGCTAGAATTTAACACAGTTTTGTTTAACAGTCCCGAAATAATATTTCTTATGCTATCGGTGTGGGTTCCAGTTCTCCACGTATAACGACCCGTATAACTGTCAAGACACATTTCAATTATTATGTAATAAAAACGTTCCTAGAAATTAAATATGGAGTCCCTCAAAATTATACCAGAAGAAAAACTTATTGGATAGACCGCTGCTTTATTGCGAGGAATAACGGTACATTAAATACAGTCAAAGTCGGTTATAAAGATATCGAAGATTCCACAAATTTTTGCCTTTATAACCGAAGACCTTTTTTGACGAAAAGTAAAATCCCATACGACGTATTGTGATGAAATTGTAATTTCATTATGATTAAGATTGATCACATTTGATCGATAGAATACGGGAAATTGAGATCACAAATACAGGTCATCGTCAATTCACGCCATAAATATTGCAAATCATCGGTTAAATTGATAAATACTATATTGCTTGTTACAGCACTTGGCAAGAAATACCTCAGCAAATCTGTTGTAAATTAAAATATATTTCCTAAAAAAAATACGTGGGATGAGCATATCATGCAGTATTTCCAGTCATTATTATCATAATTAATTTATAAATTATGTAAATTACCTTTATAGTAAATATCGTAATATAGTAAATATTGTAAAAAAGTAAGATTCTCGTTAAAAAACAGCACATTTTTTCAATTGAAAAAAAATCGTCGGGAAAAGCAAAATTAATCTGGAAAATGTCCCACACATACGGGTCATGTCAATGAGCAAGTCGAACCGTCAATAATAACAAATCTAAATAAATGACGGATGATGTGTCGTTATATCTGAGGTCGTGGCGTTTCATTTGACGGTATATAAAACGGTTATAAAACCATAAATCACTATAATAAAACCAAGGTTCATTAACATTATTCTCAGGGGAATAAACTAAGCCCGGACCACCAAGTATTGACGTTAAATCCAAGGTGGCATTATTTCTTAGTTTGACTGTACTAATTTCCGAGGCCGTCTTAAGAGCATAACGATCCCCCCTCCCCATCCCGGTAAATTCTAGAAAATTTCAACCAAATGTTTCCTGGACGGATCATGCTCATCTCTTGGGAATACGTAATCATACGTTATTGAAAAAAAAAATCTAATTTTGCTGGGCCCGTCTTCTGATGCCTCCGAGCATGGCCCCCACAAGGGGTGGGCTGACAAGGCTCCGGCCCTGGGGCTCGGGAGGATTTTAATCATTTTTTTGTTTTTTCACGCTATAAATTCATCATAAAAGAGGCCCCGTGAAAGTGTGGTCGGGGGGCCCGTAAAATATCCCAGCCTAGGGGCCCTGCTTCAGGATGTGGGGGACCATGCCCAGGTGGGGGCCCATGCGTTAGCGGACGGAACTTCTAAATTCTTCATTCCCTTTGAAACAAAATTTAAGATATTCACACACGGAAAGAAAAAAAAAATTGTATACAAATTATTCCAAAAACATTCTGAGCCACATAAAATAAATAGAAAAGAATTTTCGGCACAAATTACGCCGTCGGTAGCCGATCACAGTGTGATTTTTCCTCGCTGTCGGTAAAATTCCATTATTTTTAGTCACCGTTCAGACCGATCCGTATCGTTTTTTCTACGATCCACAATAACACCATGGATTCATCGTTTACACAAGCCGAAGCAGAAATGAGGCGATAAGATTCGTAATAAACAAACATAGATCTAAGGAAAAATTGAGGGTCCATCAAAACAGACCATTTGTTTGCTTGACGGGGGCAAGTGGAGGGGGTCGATTATCAGCGAATAAATATGTGGATAGTATCCTAAGAGATAGTGCCGTTCCGAAAACATTTATTACCCCACCCCCCACCCTCCATGAACCTCAATATAACGGACAGAAAACAAGAACTTTTATCTGCTTCTCGAAATTTCTACGTTTCTCTACACGCGCCATGAATTTAGATTAATTTCTTCTGTGATTCGATTTAGTGTTTTTCTAATATAGATTAAATCATCAATTATTCGAGCTAACTGGACCGAACTCGGATAATCTTGGCATTATTAGATTCCAAGTTAATTGTAATTGTTAATAACGTAAATGTTGGAAATTTCAATAAGTAGGCATATTGAACTGAAATTACCGTAATTTTCTGTCCCGTTTTTGAGGGAAAAATTGTCGATTTTGCTACTCTCATGTGTGTTCTTCAATCGCTGGTCCGTAGGAATTTCTTACCGGACCGCGAAACATTTCGTGTAAATTCCTAACAAATTCCTACATAACCACAGAAAAAATTGCTACCGCAGGGAATCCCCCATCGAGGGGTTAGCGCACCAATCCCTCGACGAGTATAAAAAACAAGCCTGCCGTTCGGAATCGGCAATAAATTGTAGGTCCCGGTCTAATTAGCCCTCGTGTGCAGAAAATGATCGTGGTGCGACAAAAATGATCAAATGATCATGATTAAGAAGCTGCACCGTGAGAAGAATACTTTTGAAATTTCTATTAACATATGGAAAGAAAACAACGAAATTGTTCAGCCATGTTAGTAATAAAAAAACCATTCCGTCTTAACAAGCTCAGAGTGTTTTTAGGAGCGTACAGTGCTTTCGACTTCTTACTTCTGTAAAAACTGCTTTTCCTGGATAACATCGAATACAATCCGTAAAAACGGAATTAAATTCAATGTTGAAGAAACAAAAATTTAATGAAAAATTCGGAATTATAGAAAAACAAGTTCAGTGATAGGGGTCCCTCAGTGTGGCTTAGGGCATTGTGTCTGTGCCCGTTTGCCTACCCGTCGAGACGCCGCGGATGATAATTATTTGAGCTCGAATTATATGCACTAAAAAAGGGCTAAATATGCTCTGAAATATGCAAATATTTCAGTGCATATAACATATGCACATATGCACAAAACATAAGCAAAAATATGCATTAAAATCTCCAAACATGCACTAACAATCATGAAAAAGTTGAAAATTCCAAAATCTGCGCCAAAAACAAAGCAGATATGTTTTAAAAATGCATTACTTTCTATTTATTTGTGGATATCCATTTATAAAACAATATCCTCACACATGCATCTACATATGCAAATAACTTCTATGTATTTTTTTAATTAAGCATTTTTAATTTCTAGTGAGCCGTAGCTGCTCATTAACAAAATAAGAATTAGAATTTTGATGCTATTGCCTAACCTACCTAAAAGCCTAGCTATTTCTAGAAAAACCGAACACTTTTGACACTATCTCTCGAAATGGCGTTACAATAAAACAATTTGGAAATTATTACGAACATCTTTTCTATCCACTAGATCGGAGTCACAGAAAAAAAAACCGAGGTTATATGAAAATATTACGAACAATATTCATTTGAAAAATTATAAAAAAGTGTGATCGTGCTTTAATAATAAACCTTAAAAAATTTTCACTCATCCTAAAAATTCTTTGATTTTATGCATTTATATGCATTGATGCCAAAAAAGCTAAAATATGCAAATGCATATGTGCATATGCATTTGCATATAATCCGGGCTCTAATACTTATATTTGAATACAGTGGATCCCGCTTATAACATTCCCTCTTAGAAAGTTTTGCAAATTTGTCCGACTCATTTTTGTGGTCCCAATTCTACTAATACTCATCGAAATTTTTGTTTAGAACGTTTTCCCACTTACAAAGATTTTTCATGACGATTTTTTTAAAAATTTTATAAGCGGGATCCACTGTTTTATTCTGAAAAAGGATCCGTAACCAGGGCCGTAACAAGGCTGGGGCAACTGGGACACTGCTCTAGTGAGCAGCCTCGGCCCCAGGCAGGCCCGTCATTTAGGGGTGCAGGGGGAGACGGTGGCCCCCCCCTGGCTTTTGGAAATACACTAAAAATAGTATATATATATACAAAAATATATATATACATACATTGAGTACCTGTGCTTTGCCCCCCCCCCCCACCCCTGCAAAAAGTTGAAATGACAGCCCTGGCCCCAGGCCCCACAAACCTTTACATTTGTTTTGCCTAATAATAAGCCTTTCAAGAGGTGTCAAAAGGAAAAGTCTGCAACGGGCCTTCCCCGAGAAAGCACACTACGGGCCAGTCTTTTACATTCATTACATTCATTTCGTTGGTGCAAGGGGCCTGTGGCCTTCATTTTATCGGTTCAAGGGGTCCGTGGCCTTAGTTTCATTGGTGCAAAGGATCCGAGGACCTTCATTTTACAGGCACAAGGGATCCGTGGCTTCATCGATGCAAAGGCGTCCGTGGAACGTAAAGGTTTAAGAACCTCCTGCTTCATTCTTATAATGAGATGATAATTTCAATTATGCGGTGGCAATCGTGCATTTTCAGTTGAAGATTCTGCACGAGATTTCATATGAAACTGTTCGACGGACCTCAATATGGCAATGATTTCTTACAATAATTGTTCTAGTTTTGTGTGCATTTATTTTCCCCATATCCCAAGACGTTCTAAACGACAGCCCCGATATCCCTCAGCCGGCACACCATAAGTTAAGACCAGTTACTGAATTAAGCCATCAATTCCAAGACTGTGACTAAAATGAGCTTTTAAAAAACCATGTAAAACCTCCCATTTCTCATGCACGTGTGGTGCGACTAAAATTTGTTTTTTCTTTTTCAGAAAAGACCCCCGATAAGAGAAGTAAATAGCTCAAGACCGGTTTTATTTTTATTTTTTCTCTCTCTAAAAACTACACTCAAAGTTAAGCTTGTTTGAAAAAAAAAGCGGCTGAAGATAGCACGCGCAGGTTGAATCCGGAGTGATCCAGAACAGACCGGTGAAAGTCCGCATTCACAATGTCGGGGATAGGATACGGGGGAAAATAAATGTAATATAACAGGTAGAATAGATGTATACACAGAAGGAACTGTCTCTGACCCTTGGGCACCCCTGTTGAAGTTTATCCGCCCCTGAGGAGACTGTCAACGTTATTAGGTTGGGAGGGCACAAGTTTCACCATATACATATTTACAATGCATAATCTCTCGGACACGAAGAAAGCCCGCTGGATACCACTCTATAAATTAGCGTTTTTCAACCTTTTTTTAAATTCCACGGCACACTTGAACTTACAGTTCAACTTCCACGGCACGGCTTAAATTGAGATTTTAAAAATGAAAATTTTAATTATCAGCAATTGCTATCAATCACAGTGTTATTATAGTAAATCGTTATTGATTAATTACAATCAATAATTAATTACTGTTGATTATTAAACAATTATTATTAATGATTAATCATTAGAGATAATAGATTAATATACATAATAATTTATTATTATGAGAAATTATCAATCACAAAACAGTTTCTTACAATTTATAATAAAAAAATAGAAATTTCAGAAGCAAAACTTAATTTGGTTTCTGACAGTCTTTTTTGGACAGAGACATTTTCTTACAGCTTCTCCAAAGATTCTTCCTGTTTCTTTTTAGCATTGCTCATTTTCATTACAGAAAACCCGGTTTCACGCAAATGTGCCGTGAAGAGAATAGAATTATATTGTTTTTCTTTTTTCTATAACTTGATCATTTTTGTCTCACTGCGGTCATTTTCTGTGTACGCGAGGGCTAAGTAGGTTTCTTCACCACAAACACCAACTCTGGCCATATCGAAATTTACTGCCATTAATCAGATGTGTTGGAAATTGAAGGCGTTGTCTATCGGTGGTCGCCTCCAGCTCGTTAGGGAAAATATCTTATCTATTACCCTCCCTCGGTTTCGAACCCGGGACAGAAACCTTCACCAGCATCTTACCACCACGCCTCTCAGCGTTCGACATTTTGCATTCTCTTATACCTACCGAGGGGTTGGTGCGCTAACCCTTCGGTGTAGGACTCCCTGCAGTAGCAATCTTTTTCTGTGTGGTCGTGTTACACTAATACAAGTACAAAACCAAAACAGGAAAAATGCCCAACGAGTTGTGGTATCTCCTAGTCAGCAGTCAGGTCAGCTACTAGTAGTAGTAGTAGATCTCCTAGTCAGGAAAGTTTCTGAGAAGGACGAATTGGGAATCGATTTCACGATACCAAAGGATCGATCGACCAAAGGATGTTTAGAGAGAATATTATATATAAAGGTACAATATATAGAAAAATTATCCAAATAACGTGTAGAATTCCGATACGCCATTTTATGTAATGCATCATAAAATTTATGACTTATTTGCTTATTTTTCTTCTTTAGATGTTCTTTGCCCCCTTTTTGGCTTCTTTCGTTGCTCAATATGTATCTTGTCTAGGCACATCCTTCAGTTAGAGAACTTATATCCAATTCATGCTCACTTCCACTTTTTATTGCAGTAGTATTCTATTTTCAGTTTCTTTATCCTAGAAATTCACCCTGACATAACCCTCTTTCACAGGAACGAATATACACCACGCGATAAAATATATGCAGTAAATTTTTAATTATTGAAAAAAATTCTAATTAATATAATCTTTGAAAATTGGTTTGATGTAGGTGTACTGTACTTTGATTTACACAAATATTCGGCCGAATACCTAAGCATTATTCGGCCAAACCGAATATTAGTCAAAAGGGCCGATTAGGCCGCATGCCGAATAGTAGCCGAATATTCGTCCCATTTCTATTGAATATTCTGCCGCTGTGAAAAAATGTCAGAGACTTCTGTTTCGAAGTCTCTCCTTAAATGATAATAATGTTAATAAAATAACTCATGGAAAATATCTGCATAAAAAGGAGGTTAAAGCTTGTCTTTAATCAAAAGAGACTTTGCACCTTGATCTTGTCCCTTTTTGAGATGACGCGTTTTTGTTTTCGTGTTTATGGAGAACGAACATCTTTATCTTATATTGGACACACGTCAAAGCTTGTATCGGATTTTTCGGACGTTTCTCTCTTGTTGCTAGTCTATCAAATATTTTATTGACGAATTTACATTGTTTGAGGAATCGACTCTGGGGGAGGGCACTTTTAAAGTGGGAGGCTGGTCAACCTTTTCCAAGCCGTATTAAAATCAACATTATTTTCAATGTACGTGCCACCATACACATTTTAACACGCAGACCATACGTCCCGTTTTTACGGGAAACGGGCATTCTTTCCGTTTTTGAAAAATATTGTTCGGCCGTGCTCTTATTTTCGTAAAAATGTTCAATTTGTCACTCTTGAGTTCTAAATTGTTTTTTTTTTCCTAAGTCATAAATTCGATTACCGCAATGCAGAGAGTGTATGTAGGCTAGGTATATCGGTATTAACGAACTCTGTATCGAACTCTTATCTAGGTACATAGAAAAGTTTATCTTACCTACACCATGTTGGGCATAGGCACCGGAACATGAGCACTTAGGGTGCTTAGTCCCCACCCCCAAGAATTCACGGATAGATATACTATGTAATTGTTGTATAAAATGCATGTCCCCAGTGCGGACTAACCTGAATCTTGTACACATTGGACGCTCTGCAACTCTGCCCAAAGATGAAAAACTCAATAAAATCGCATTGAACAGTAAGTAATCACATAATTCTAATTTTAAGAGTGCCTACCACATAAATATAGCTTTGGCAGCCAACAAGACCATCATTTATAAGAAAAGAATTGTTTAAGGGTTGGGAAGTATTTTTTTATTGCGTGAAAAATTGAATAAATTTATTCAACTTTTGAAAAGCGTGCCACACAGTCCTGATAACATTGTGCCAATTGTGGCACTCGAGCCGCGGGTTGGCTACCTCTATTTCAAAACATACTACTTAGTCAATCAATATCAGATGATATATTTTATGGCAACTTTTCCTTTGAAATGGGATTGGAATTCGATACTTTATATCAGGGCACCGTTGCTACACGAGGAACTCAAAAAAGTGTCGGGAAAAACCGGATATAGGAGTCATAGCCTTATTGCTTGAGTATAAATCTCTCCTTGAAATATCTCGCTACACTTGCTGACCAAAGCTGGTTGAAAGCGTCCAAGTTTACTCTGAATGATAGTCAGAGCCGCCTTTATGGGTGTGCGACAGGTGAGGTCGGACCAGGCCGCGCGTTTTGGGGGGGGGGGGGCAAACTTACGGTAGTAATAATTTCTTTTATAAATTCTGAATTTTCATCAAATCTGGAAATCTGCATTTTTTCATCTAGAAAGGAATAATTCTGGAATAATTTTATTTCTTTGATAAATTCTGAAATTTTACCACATCGGGAATAGTTTTTAAAATAAATTCTGAACTCATAGCAATTTTGAAATTTCTTTCATTTTTTCAGAATTTTCATCGTTTCTGGAATTCTGGGTTTTACAATAACTTCCGAAATTTTGAACTTTTATAATTTCTGGAATACTGTATTTTCTAAATTTGTGGAATTCTGAATTTTCATCAATTCTGGAAGTATTTCTTTAATTTATTCTAAATTTTCATCAGTTTCTCGAAATATTTCTTTATTTTATTCTGAATCTTCACTAATTCTGAAATTATTTCTTTATTTTATTCTGAATCTTCACTAATTCTGAAATTATTTCTTTCATATATTCTGAATTTTCATGATTTTCATTTTTTGAATTTTGCTATTCTCCCTCTCTCACAGAAGAAAAACATCGGGGCTCCGTTATCATTTTCGCACCGGGTTCCGCATCTCGTAAGGGCAGCCCTGATATTATATACAGTCGCACCGCTTATAACGAAGTCGACAAAAACAGCCAAACTATTCGTCATAAGTGAACTTTGTTACATCCGTATTGCCTTGGGAAAAGGATGCGTTAAACGAAATGAAACATTTTACATGCACGAAACGCATTTCTCAGTAATCTGAACATTCTTAAATTGAATAGATTTAAATAAGATATTTTTTTAATGAAAATGAAAAATTCAATTAAAATCTCACGTAATTAAATACGTCAACACAAACATGTGCCAATAATTACTTTTTCTTTCCTTGACGTTTTTGTAGACTGAACGCTTTGGATTTAAATCATTTTTGCCAAATGTAAGCATGCAAAATATTATGTCTATTCATCATGGACACCAGAAAAATTTTTTCGTCTCAATTTTTTCGAACAATTCAAACAAAATAATATAAAATCCCGAATTTTGTTTTGTGTGTTACTTCACTTTTTCTTCCATTTTTGACTTTCAACCAAGTGTATAGCTATGATTTTTTTGAAGAAATGAGCAGCATTTCACACTTGAACATTCTCACAGTTAATTTACACAAGATGAAACCACCACAACCACCATCCGAATCTAGCTTGAGATTGGCAGATGTGCACTGGAGGTGGTTTGCAGGTTAGATTCTCTTGGGAATAAATAACCTCAATCTTTCTTCTTAATGAGTTTTTATGCAACCAAAATAAGATTTAGCAAAATAGGATTTTACAGTACCCAAAATAGCCTTACTAGAATGTCTTCCAAGGAAAGAGCGGAGGCATTATTAGCAGTTACAGAAAGGTAAATTTACAGATTTAGGTAAGATTACAAAATTTGTTACGATTCCACATTTGAAGATCGGTCGAAAATTTCGTTATAGGCGTATTTTGCTGAAATCGGTGTTCGTCAATCCGAATACAGTGGAACCTGTATATTTATTTTTCTCCGAATTTTTATCAGCGGCGTGTGATTTTCGGTACGATACGGCAGTTTCTTGCAAGGAGAAGAAAAGAGGGCGGCTGGCATGAACACACACACAACACGGGTTTCACCTCGTGAACCAAGAACGAACCTAATCTATCATTTCCCTTCCCTCAACCGAGGACTCAAGTGATAACAACCCACAAAAAAAAAAGAAGGCAAAGAAGAGGGATGGATGGACATGACACATAAGGCCTCAAGTTGAATACCAGCTTGTATTATTATATTTTTCCAGAGAGAGAGGAACATTGTTATTGTGAGCGCGGGGAGAGAGAGAGAATTCCTAGACGCCCAAATCCCGTTACAATAGAAAATTCCACTAAAACCTCGTAAAAAAAGAAGAAATATCATTTTGTTTGTTTAGTATTGTGCCCAACAGAGGGCGACACATTCGAAGAGCGGACCGTGACGTCAACACAGAGGGCTGAAATGCTCCCACAAACGAGAATCTTGTTTTTAACCACTCTCTCAGACACGTGAGCATATGATTTTTACATGGATGTTGTTGTAGTAGCGCGTAATTCGTGAGCGATTTGATTTTTTGTTTATTGATTATTGTTGTTGTTGTCGTATATGGTGGTCGTAAACATTCTTTTGGATACTTATTAGAGACTTTGTCATATCTAGGATGTGTGGAGGTACAGTTATACCACCTGTCGTCAAGGAAAAACGACGGTAAGATATATATATATTTTTTTTTTCATCATCTCGTCTCTGTGAGCGATAACCTAACCCAATTCCACGAACTAAATAAATTAAAAAAAAACCATTTTGGTATTCGCAATGAGCTCGCCGAGTATGCAAATGAATCGAACGCGCTTCGAGTAATATTTCGAACATTTACCTAGAAGTTGATGTGAACTGAGAGGAAAATATTTTGTGATCAAAATGATCTAGATATTTTTTGCATATAATTTTAGTGTGATTTGAAGAAATTTTATTACGAACGTTGTCTATCCGAGTTTCAGGGCCGTGTCATAATCAGCATAATGGCCCTCCCGGGCCAAGCGATTTTTTTTGAGGCCTTACCTGGTGAATTCTAGAAAAAGGCCTTACCTGGTAAATTCTAGAAAATTTCAATCGAATGTCTTTTAGGGACCCCCTCTTTTCTTGAGGCCCCTGGGCCGTACCCAGGTGGGCCAATGCGTTAAGACGGCACTGCCTAGTACAATGACTTATAATTTTGCTAGAAGTATAATTATTTAGATTTTGTCGTTTCTTCTTACAGTCCCCTCGTCAAGACCCCCTATGCTTTGATCTTCCGCGGACCCCCTGTATAATAAATGTATTGTTTAAAATGATGTGAATTCTTCTGTCCTTCCCGGGCTGGACAACAACTGTCAACTTAATTAAGAGCCTTATATATCTGAGTTTGTGATAATTTATAACTTCTGGTAGTTATAATTATTTAGATCGCCACCGTCATGGACAGCATGCACTTGAGGCTGTGATTTTTGGTGGGTGGGGGGCCCATCTGTAGCGAATTAGTTAAAAATGATGAGAATCGTCTCGGTCTGGAGCCACTGTGTAGGGTCCATTCCCAACATGGAGAGGTCTTGGGCGAAGCAGAAATAGGGGGGGGGGGGTCCTTTGCGACAAAGGTCGAAGATGATTGGTTGGTCAGTGCAGGCAATAACTAGGATTTTTGTGAGAAGCTGAAAACATGATTTTGCCGTCCCATTTTCTGAGATACTGGATTTTATAACGGTTTTTGCGTCCTATCTGAAGTTTGCCGCTCTTTAAATTTTTCTGCCTTCGATCCCCGAGTCAGTGAATATATGTTGTTTGGATTTCGGGGCCTCCAAAATTATGGGGACCCTGGCCAAATGTCCCACTTGCTCGTGCAGAGATCAGGCCCTGTCTGTCCCTATCCTTGTTGGGGCCATGTCCGGCGTTGCTTGGCTCAATAGTAAATCCAAAACGTTCAAACAAGATCAATAATGTACTAAAACAATTTCTGGATGTGACACTCGTAAAACGATTCGACTGTCGTGGCTCCTTCTAGAGGACCAGTTAACATTCATAGGCACGAGCCCATACACACTCCCTCCCCTTGCATACGCCTCTGCCTCAAAGAGCAATACATATAAGTGTCCTCAAACAAAAAAAAAATCATATTTGCTTTGCCCCTACTCGTAAGGGAACAGGCTCTGGCAGGGTCGTAACTAGGATTTTTGGGAGGAGTGGGGGACAAATGATTTTGACCCCCCCCCCCACACTGAAAAATTCGATGATTTTGTAACATCTTGTTTCCTAAATCTGGCGACCGGGCCGTTGCCCTCCTTCCCCCCCCCCACCTCTAGTGTCAGCTCAGGGCACTGCACTGTACTCTTGATTAAGCTCCTACATCAATCTCTTCTAAATTTGTGTTATCGCTACCCACTTGCCCTCGAACCGCTCCCCATGAAGCAGTTCGAGGCCCCGAGACATTTTCCCGGCTGCCCTGAGCAGCCAAGTCCCGATTTTGCAGAAGCTGACGCAGTAATGGCAAACTCCCCAAAGCAGAATATGCCGAAGTCTGCGACGTCAATCGGGAAGAATTTTAAGAAAAATGTAGAAAACACTATTATGGGAACTGCAGAACATTTCCAGTCAGTCGAGGGCTCATTGCAGAACAATGCAAAACATTCTGCTTTGGGGGGCAAACTGTGCGATGCTAAAGTTGCTGCAGAAAGGAAAACCAATGTGCTGCAGCACATCAACACCGAAAAACATATATGAGGTCTTCAATGACTAGTAGACGAGAAAAAAAAATTGTTTTTCTTTTTTTCCCTGTTTTTACATTAAAAATTTCTGTGTGTGTGTGTGCTTGGTACATTAACTGTAAAAAAAAAGGTGCAAGCAAGCTATGTTATTGATTCTCTGATACTTGTAGTGGTTGGTAAAACATAAGTCATTTCTGTTCATTCAATAAGTAATGGTTCAAAATAGTCTACACTGCATCAACACTTCTCTTTATCTTATTATTTTGCTAAATCTTTTGTTATTCAAGATAGGAATGAAAAATGTTTTGGGACATATTTCTCGTTTTATAGAACATTTAGTTTTTTAAGGGCATAAATGCATTTTTTTAGAAGTGTTTCGGGCATAAAAATCCTAGCCCATCCCTACTAATGATTATCAGTAACAATAACTTTTGTGACACTAGGGTTTTCTGGGGGCGGGGGACACAGGTGAGAATAATGAAGGGGGGGGGGCCCAAGGAGAGGTCCCAAGAAATAATAATTCAATCGTAGTATGTAGTATAAAGTACGATTACTTCTAGAATCTCCACACAAAGGAGAATGACAGGGCCATCATCTCCTAGATTTGGGGTTTTTAACCTTTTTTTGTCCCTTAAACCGTTTGTGGTAATAAGATGAAGGCCATAGTTTCTTTTAACGAATAATAATCAGTATAAATAAAGCGATGTAAAAACGAGTAAATTTTCTCGTTCGAAAGAAAATTAACCCTCTAAAATCTCAATCGAATCCCCATGTTCAAAGGAATCCTACTTCGTCGAACCCGTCTAGGAGAATGGTTTTGCCGGGGGTCCGAAGAACATTTACATTTATAAATTTTTTGGGGCACTCTAAACTTACTCAGAAATCAATCCGAGTAGAGAGGTTTTCATTCCTGGATGTAGGACTGTAGGAGCCACCCCTGTTAAAACACAAGGGCTATAAGAAAATATAAGAGTCCAAAGAAGGCGGTCACGAGCTTAAAAAGGTTAACTTTTTAATTTGCAAGCATTGAAATACCCAGAGGAAAAAATTTTTGGGAGTTATATATTAAGCAAATGAGGTACCCTGAATGTAAATAACAAAAAAAAACCCCCCCAAATTGCATAGATTTGAATAAAGTAAAAATGTCATTTATTTTTTGTCAACTTACTTTTCCATCGCTGTTGAAGAATGCATAGCAATTAGTCTCCTCAACACATGGTATTTCCTTCCAAAATTGTTTTTGCTGTGCCTATCAAGAAAGAAGACGTGTGTGTGTATCTTTGAGCCATTCTGCTAGTAATTATAGACATTTCATGAACAGCTCACAAGTAAAAATCGAATGTTTAGGAGTTGCATCAATTCCGGAACGAGGTAAAAAAATATCAAATGCTTTTACTTGATAAATATAAGAAAACCATGTTGCTTGAGAGCAACATTTCCAAATAAATGGTAAAGCAACACTAGACGAAGATGTACTTCCGTAGAGAATCCAACAGAAAGCTGGTGTTTCGGGCGGTTGAATTTTATCTCCCGGCGCGAGATGTTCCGCAATAACGCTGGCGCGAAATGGGATCCGAATTTCTTACCAGTTCTGAGAAGTCGGTCCAGATGCGGCCGAGTATTTAGGGCAAACACGTGCAACAATAATTTGATTGACACGCGATTGATTGATCCTATTGACTGGATACGATTCCAATACCTATCGACAACAATCGACCTCTGTCTATAGTAAATAATCCCCCGCAGCTGAGAACTTCTCGACGCGATTCGTCGAGGACCATTGGCGTTTCAATTTTTAAAGTTCAATGTTCTGTAATTTGAGTCTGTCTCTGACATTTAACTTCGCTCTTCCTTTTTTTTCTTCTATGCATGTTATGTTACCAGAAAACTCTTTTTCCTGTTTGTTTTCTTCACTCGACTTATTTTTTTTAAATTATTTTTTTGTATGCCCAAATCATGTCTTTACTTTAGCAATGCCCCGTATACTCTTACAAGCTCATTAGGCTCTTTTTTGATGCTAACAACTCACTCTCTTCTTCTCCGTCATCTATTCTTTATTTTTTTATTATTACTGTATTTCTCTTTGAATTGGAAGTTGTTGTAGGGCCTCTTTTGCGTTTGCTGCTGTAACAAAAACTCGTGACGTCTCCGAATAACTGCCTCCATGTGTGCGTGTGGATATACGTATATGTAAGAGGCCGTGGTGTTCGAGAAATGAGATTTTTGAAATGACTGCTAATTGTTTATTGCTGAGATGTACGAGACACTTCACCGCCTTCTCTATTTTTTGATGTGTTGATATACAGGGTGGTAACTATCGACCGCAGAATAATTACAAACGTGATTTCTTGCGAAAAACAGATATGGAAAAGAGTTTGCAGTTTTTTGATTTGATCCGTTAATTAATGAGTTATAACGCTTTAAAGATTAATGACGTCACTTCAAAATCCTGCAAAATTCTCCGAAATAGAGAAAAAGCAAACCAGTTTTTTTCCTCTTTTGTGTTTTTTTCCAAATTTTTACAATACCAAAAAATAAAAATGTTTTTTGCTTTGATCAAAGTTGCACAACGTCTGTGATCATTTAAATTTGCCGGGCTTGAATGAAGTATCGCTAACAATTTTGAGATTTTTTTCCCCATTTTTAACTTCGAAGTTTCCGAAGACTTACATATTGCATACATGCAATGCCGTCTTAACGCATGGGTCCTCCAAGCATGCCCAGGGGTTTAAGAGAAGAGAAGCCTCACAAAAATGAGATATAGTTGAAAATGCACATACATTTGCCTGGTAGGGCCTTTAAATAATCACTTGGCTCATGGTGCTCTCAGGATAGCCCTGCATCCATGCCCCCCCTCCACGCAAGGGACAATTATCATTTCTTTTTCCATACCATAAATTCACTATAGAATAGGCCGTGAAAAGTCTGGCTTGGGGAACCGATAAAAATATCAGTCTAGGGGCCATGCCCTAGACGCGGGGACCATGGTTGCGCCACGGCTTTTAATCGGCACACAATAAACTTGTTGAATGAAATCGATCACAGTTGCAAATTGCCACGATGAAGTCTAACAAATTCAGTTTAAAATTTTTACGACCTCTCATTTATGTTCTGAGTGGGATGAAACAATATTCAAAATCATATATTTCAAAAAACAGTAAAGAGATGGCTTTCATTTTGAAAATTGAGAGCTAACGGGAGAGGATATGACTTTTCGGAGGGGGGGGGGGAATGCGGCCAACACCCCCCCCCCCAACTTCTCTTCACAACATATCTTGTTTATTTCATCCCGCTTCATCAGCGTGCTATGGAAAGGGACGTGTGAATGCACCAGCTTACTGAAGAAGCGAATTTTGCAATAATAAAGCAACAAAAAACAAATGTGATTCATCAAGTACCCCCAGAAAACTTGCCCATGGGGTCCCCAGACTTCAATTCGCTGAATTTTAGTGGGGCCCCTGACAGGATTTATCTCAGGCTACCGATGTGTTGCAAATTTTACAATGTTAAACAACAAAAATCAATGAGATTCATCAAGGGACACCGAAAATGAAACCTGTCAACATTTCCATGGGGCCCCGACCTGGAGGCTTGTCGGACATCTACCCGGTGAGGGGCCACGGAAATTTTAAATTTTCATCAATTTTGCAACGAAAGAAATCCAGGGCCCCCATCCAGTAGTGGGGACCCAATACTCAGATTTTTAGTGGGGAATCCAGACCGGATTTATCTCGGTCTTCCGCTGCTGCTAATTCTACAAAAGAAAAGGATGATATTCATCCAGGTCCCCCAAAAGGAAACCTGTAAACATGGAGCCCCGACTTGGAAGCTTGTTGGTCATCCCTCGCTGCGAGTGCCATGAAAATTTTTTATTTGTATTCGTTTTACCAACGAATAAAATCCAGGCCCACCCACGCAACTACCCGTGACCGAATTCGCAAATTTTATGGGGGGCCCCAGACTGGATATATCTTGGGCTCTCGCTATGGCAAATTTTTCAACGTTAAAGCAGCAAGAAAACAATGAGATCCATATCAAGGGCCCCTGGAAATGAAAACTTTTAACTTCCCCATGAAGGTATACGTGCAATCCCCCCCGGGTACCCGGACTCTGTGTGTTGGGAGCACTGGTGTTATATGTATATTATACATACCTCTCGGCATGACCCCCCACAAGGTCAGGGCTGACAGGGGCCGGAATGATTCTTATCACTTTTTTATATTTCACACTATAAATTAACAACAAAGGAGCCCCTGAAAAGCTGGTTTGTGGGCTCGACATCTAAATTCCGGTCTAGGGGCCCTGCTGTAGGATGTGGGAGCCTCTCGGTGCATGCACATAACATGGTCCCGATGGGTCAAATGGGTCCCGATATGTGCTACAGTTAAATGAATATTTACCCAAAATCGTAACCGACTTCCGTTACACAAAAACGTAACAGATTTCCGTCACCCATTTCCGTAACATAAAATCGTCGCTAATTTCGGTTGCTTAGAAACAGGCCCTTTTCGAGTTTATTTTATATTATAGAGTAGATATAGAATTTGGTATGGCAATGTTAATGGAGATGATAATTGATAGAAAAAATCCGAAACCACTAATTATTTTGAATATGTCGATTCATAAAATAATTAATTCGACTAAAAATTTCTGATTGAATCGTTGTTTTAGTTTCCAACATCTACCTTCGTCAACTTACTATATTGCTATATACTTATTTCTACTCTTTTTCGCGATGCCTCTGTGCTTAATTACTACTGGATATCCGGGTCGATTGGTTGCCCTATTTCTGAGATTCCCAATGGGTGCTCTGTGGCACTCTAGGCCCCCTTAAAGCGCCATAGGTGACGGTAGGCCGCCATCTGTTTTCTATATTTTGGATTGAAGATGGCGAATGCTTGAATTTTCATGTTATGCAAGCCTAATGTTTTAGTATGAAGAGGATGGTGTTTTCTTCGGCCTGAAATATACTGAGAAATTGAATTTTCTTGATTTATTTCAGGCTCTGGATATATTTCAGGCCGAAGAAATAGCATCTCTTCATACAAAGCGCCAACTTGGGCGAAAATTGCTGTAGTTGAGGGAGGCTGCTATGACCGCTCAGCACTTCACTCTACGTGTTGGAATTGAAAAGTGTGTCTCTGGTGTATTGGTTAGCGCACTTGCCCGGTATGCAAGGGGATCCGGGTTCGATTCCCGGAGGAGACAAATCACTTTTCTTTCCAAATATCAGTTTCGGCATAACATCCAGAAAATTCAATTTCTCAGTATAATGTTTTAGGTTTGCCTGCTCTCTGCGTAAAGAGGGCGACAGACACCGCGAGATATTTTGAGGATCAAATTATATTGAACGTAGTCGTAGGCCCGTGTGGCGTACGCATGGGAGAAGGGTGTCCAAACCAGTACGAACCCTTTCCTCTTGAGAAAATCCTGTGTATGCCCATGTCAATCAAAGCATAGAGGCAACTTAGGATGATACCGTTGGAATTGTTTTATTGACTTGTGGGTTCTCGCATAGAGGTTTGTGTAGGACAGTGTTTCCCAACCTTTTTGATGTCGCTACCCTCTTGAGTGCCGGTTAATGCCATGCGGTTACGGAAAACCAGATTGTGCGTGAATTGTGTGTTTGTTAGTAGAAGAAAACAATGGCCAACTCCCGTCGACATGTCTGGACTTGTGTAATCGGTGCTGGAATTTCCATCTCGGGTGTCACCATTTGGAAGGTCAAGGGTTTGAATTATGTCATTTTCTTCCGGAGATTTGGTCACGGAAATTTTCGAGTTTTAATCCGGAAAAATGATCAAGTGGATTTTGCTGGAAACCTTGTTACAGCAACCTCTTACTGACATCCCGAATGCCCGCGGACCACCTTTTGAAAAACACGTCTATATCACGAAATTTAAAGATTATATCACGAAAAATTGCGACTTTTTCTCGTGAAAAACAAATACTTAAGTCTATTTTTTGAAGTTGTTTCTTGTTTGAGGGAAAACCATTGATCAAATGATCAAACCACCAAGAGCTAATATGGGAGGTCCTTTTGATAGCATTACATTAGCTTAAAGGGGGGGGGGGAGACTGATAAATGATTATGAAAAGATCTGTATGAGTGAGAAACGTAGGAGCTTTGTGTCACGTCACCAAAACATCATGTGGCCTTCCGAAGTTGCCGAAGGACTCCCACCTCCCGCATCTGTCAGATTATGTTATAATGTTGTATTTCGAACAGCAGCTGAGTGAGGCTCGTCAAGGGAGCAAAAAAAAAACCACTTTCCAGAAATTTGTCTTCATAAATAATACTTAAACATCCTCTACGGGGGTCCAATATAGTTTTCCGACAAGCTCAAAAAATTCGTAGTTATTTCGAACATCATAATATATTTTGCTCTATATGGCCTTCAAACGATTCGTGGTTATACCCTGCAGTTTTTTTAAAAGTCTTATTCCAAATGGCTATCTAATTTTTAATGACCGAAATATAGTGATTAAATTACTGCAACTACGAATTTTTCTTCTCACCCTGGAAGAAAATTGCGTTGCATGTAAGACTAGTATCTTGGATGAATATTCAACAGCGTAAATGTGTTCTTGGAAAGAAATTGCTATTGCTATTTGCTATAGCATGCAATACGCTCTTCCTATACTATGTGCTAATCACATTGCTAAGTATCTATTTGATATAATAATGATGCTGATGCTCTTCCTGATAGGAGAGCTCGAGGCAATGACGAGGAATGTCAGACGTCTGAGCTATTAATTTTTGCATCCGAATGGGGAATTATAGAAAAGGGAAAAAAGGAATCGTTTTTTTGTGTGTGTTGTGTGCACATTTCATTTCTTATGCTTTAGCGATTCTTTCTCGTAGCACTGCATCGACTGTAAACCTTTTAGTTTTTCTCCCTGGATGGGAACAATTTCTAAATGGACGTTATTTAGACTTTCAGAGACATTTTTATTACCAACCAACAACTTCTCGTTGTTGTTGTTCCGATTTTCATTAGCGTTTGGTGCAGCCCTTGTATATAGGGTGTCTCAGTTTCGCCCTAGTTATCCATTAAACTCATTTTTTTTCCCATTGACGAATAACATTTCCTGTCGGCGGATCTCAATAGTGGAACATTATTGAGCGCTGTATGTGTCCGCGTAAGAATCTCTATTTGGATAAGAGTCGAGCTATGGTTAGACTTGAGCTAGGGTGACCAGATGAGGTGCCTGCAAAATCGGGACAAATCCCGGAAGTCGTAGTTGAAAACTGGAACATCCATTGATAATAATAATGTATTACGAAAATATTATTACACTACATCTACACAGATGCGAAAAAACGAGTAAAACATCAGGATGAGAGAAATGGTTGTCAGCCGTCCCGTATATACGTGATTGAAGGACGTATGCCATGAAGGGATGCGTTATATTATATACTGATAAATTACACTAGGAAATTGGGGGAATATGGTACTACTCGTCGTCCCATATTATAACGTCTCCCCTTCTACGAACCTTACTAGATTGTCTGTTAATCAGTAGTTTAAAAGGCAGACTTTTATTTTTCAAGCGGAAATTATTATTTGGCTCAAAAAAGAGGGTTGACGGCATCTGGGGGGGGTAATGTATTTTCTTGGTCGTGTCACGTGCTAATAGTGATTTGACTATAGTGCTGTTTCAGTTATTCCTAATATTTGTTTTTGCTGTCTGAGAGTGCATTGTAGAACAATCTAATGACCTGAATGACATGGTAACTAATAGTATGATAGCAGAGCGATAGTTCAGTGGCTTTTACACCCCAATATTGCGCGTGTAAACGGGGCTATAGTGATTCAAAATTAGTTCGGTGTCTGGCTATATAAAATATTAGCATGACAAAAAATATATCGGTGAAAATATAAATTCATAGCATAATATCTGACGTAGCTAGTCAAATTGGGAAAATATTGAAAATAATTCTATTTCATTGCGAAAGCAAAAATCGGGACAAACAGGTGACCCGAAAAAGACTTTCGGGACAGGGCGAAAAACGGTGAAAAACCGGCACATCTGGCCACCCTATCTTAGATTATCTATTTCTATTATCTAAAATCCTAATTTTAGATTATTAATCTAATAATCCTAATTTTTGCTTTAAAACTAACCTACTAAAGCTGGTGTTGGCAGAGCAGCCCCATATGCTACAAAGACAGGGCTCGACAAATCCCAGACGCCAGGTCGCCGTGGTTAATCGTAAGTCGGTATTGGCTCCTAAATTTAGAGCCACCCGTAAGAGGTGCGCGACAGGGGCTGTCGCACCTGGCCCGCACTGACTGTAACAATAATCTCTTTTATAAATTCTGAATTTTCACCCACCCTGCGATTCTGCATTATCATCTACAAAATAAATCTGGAATTATTTTAGTTATTGTTACACAAATTCAAATAAATATCGTGGTGGACACGAGCGGTCTGTCAAATTGTTGTAGACATTTTACCGGTCCTTGTTTTAAGAAACACTGATATAATGGATGCTGTTGGATGCCGCCTAACCGCAATATTATTTCAAGCCCAAAGAGAGAGATGCGATAGAACGTTTGATGCTCGTAGAAACGTCTTTTTTAGATTTCCGAGGAAAGGGCGTGCTTTATCGTCGTATTATCTGTAAGTTGTTGCCAAAAAATAGCGTCATTAGATGTTTACACTGAGGTTGATATGGATAATTTTGAGAAGATTAATTCAGGATGACCGCGATGTGACAAAATAAACTAAACATAGGGATTAAATTACGCGCGTGTGTGTGTGCGCCAAGTTTTTTTTCTTTTTGAAGCATTTATATTATTAAAGACAGCAGTTGCTCAAGATTTTCACAAAGAAATATTTCTCTGCGATACAAGTTATTTCACGTCCTTTTTTTGTATTCACTGAAGATAAACACTCATTCTTTGCATGAATACAGAATTTTAAGATAAGTCAAGCTGACTAACAATGTGACTGATCAATGACAATGCCTCTGACTGTCTAGTTTCTGTTGTTGGACATTGTATGTGATTTTAAGCTCCAATCCGTCAGTAGGCGTGAAAACTCAACCCACTGGCGATTAGTATCTTCACACAAAAATCTGACCTTGCTATCAGGTCGGGGGGAACGTCGTCTAACTTTAGTACAGTGAATGCCTTTTCTTTCCGTACATTTTTCTAAGAAATACAAAACAACTTTTTTTTTCCTCAGGGCACTAGTACAGTGAAGGAGAAACCTAGTTTTTTCCATCATGAGAAGTCATGTGTATTGGTTTATTGAAAATCTTTTGGAAGTACTGTGGACCTCCATTTTTCGGAGGTTAATTCATTTCAAACCATTCAAATTTCAAGGCGACTGTCCTCTTTCGGGGTACTTTTTTTTTAAAAGTCATTTTGGATAAACACTGATATAGCGCATGATTTTGGTTTTGGTATGGTATAAAATTAAGAAAACAAATGCCATTTCAAGGATATTTTGAAAAAAAACCAATTTTATTGCAGAATTTTATACGTAAAATTGGCATACTTTCAGTACTTCTGCTAGACATTGTACACTAAATTACAGGACGCGTGGCACAATATATATATTTATCTGCACTGTGCAAAAATAGTGTCTCTGCAGAGTAGCATTGCTTAGAACGTTTATGAGTACCTTTATCAATGAACACAGCGAAATTTAATTTATTTCATCATTCCGTAGCCTAATGAGGCTGACCGTGACCGTTATACAGAGCGCTGAATCCAAAAGAGCCCGATTCTCCATCTTGAAGTAACACAATACTATTACATTAACATAAAATTATAATATTTGAAAGAAAAAAAGGGAAAAGAAAAGATTTTATTGCGGAAAATTGTTTTATCCCCAGTTTGTCACATATTTGATGTCTTCGTTCAAGAGATCGTCTTAAGCATTGTCTTCAAAGATGAACAATAATGAATGTTTGAATATTTACAAAAAATAATATATATATAAAGTATTCTCAGTAGCCGAAAAGTTAAGAACACCCCGCCCTCCCTTAAACTTCGACTCGCCCGTGCGCTGATGTAATAAACCGTATTTGAGGTTACAAAGCTTTCTCCTGGTCAGAAGCAGCAGTTAACGTTGTAATTTACCTGTTCAAGAGATTTGAGTGACTTTGAACGCGGCATGATTGTGGGCGCAAGAAGGGGTGGTTCCAGCACCTCAGAAGCCGCTAATCTCCTTGGCTTTTCTCGCACAACAGTTTCTCGAGACTTCAAAAAGAATGGCAGCTAAGCCAAGAAACTTCAGGCGGAATAGTGGGCATGAATCGCTTGTGATGCCAGGTAACTGACACAGATTGTGTGCAGCCCCAGAAGAGCTAGAACGCAACGATTCGCAGCGCAATACAACTCAGGATCATCGCAAAGAATATCCGTACGCTCTACAAGACGAATTTTAAAACGAATTGTTTTTAGTGGCTGGCGACCAACAAGGGTCCCTTTTTTTTTCCTGCATAACCGAAGAAAACGGATTTTGTGGGATAGAGAACGCCGAAATTGGACATTTGATGAATGGAAGAAAGTTGTCTGATCTGACGAGAATCAAGATTTCTTTTCCATATTTATTTATTTATACAATATCGTTGGTCTTCATGGCCTAAACAAGAGGACGCGGTACATCATTGAGGGCGCCTGTCATCATGGACATTGATGGCCGAAACCACGTGTAGCGCAAGCAGCATGAAGCCAGCATGCCGTATGACAACAGTTCAAGCCGGTGGCGGCAGAATCACGGTCTGGGGGCAGCATTTTTTTGGTACCCTCATTTCCACTGGAAACGTCCGTCGGTGCCAGCGCCTACCTCCACATCGTTGCTGACCACGTGCGCCCGTTTATGGCTTTTGAATCAAACGGGGGGAGCCAAAATATTGAAAAATTTCACTAATTTTGAAATCGTTTGTCTCAAATTCTGAATTTTCATTTAATTCTGCAAATATTTCTCTCATTAGTTTTCCATTGCTTCATTCTCTTGAATTTTTGATTATTTTACTCCCTGATTCGGACTTCAGTTTTTTCATCAATATTTAATTTCCAATGAACCCGAATCGCATCATTTTCAGTCAGCCAGCATTATCATTAGTACTGGAGTTACTCCTTAATTAATTCTTATATTTTTTGTTTAGATATTAGCTTTCGCATATGGGATGACTTAGGTTTTTGAAGCAGTGAAAATGGAATAAAAACCATTGTCCTATGTTCGAGTAAATACAGTATATCAATAATGGAATGTCGAAATAACTTTTTTCTCTACAATCAAAACGGTTTCCGTGACACACAAGTACTAGATTTATAGGTTTCGGTATCGTTTTATATGTTATAAGAAAATGTCTTAAACTGGTTTATCCAGCCCAGGTGACATTGAATGAATTCACTTTCAACTTGTGCTCGCGATCCCAGATTCCAGCTGGAAACATTATGTAAGGCTTTTGTCTTCAGGCCGCCTTGCTATTAACAAATACCGTGTTATATAACGGAACTGACAGGGACGTTGCGTAATTAAACGTGTATGTGAAAGCAGTTTAGCGATTAAAAAAAAAAAGTGTCGGTGAATAGATACACACACTCACTAAACGTGACGTCACGTGGATTTTACTCTCTACGGATCGGTCTTCCTTCCGGTTGATCCACAAGTGATTACATCTACCTACTAAAATGACGTGTCTGCTTTTATTTATGAAAAACGAAAACTCTCGGATTTGCTGTGTTATATAAGTTACAGTCGCCCTATTGTTTGTACGAGTCGGATAAATTTTATTTTGATTCTTTTTCGTGGAGAGAGGTTCGTTGCTCGAAAAAAGATTCAAGGCCAAGTCGAATGAGTTGTCTGTGGTTTTTACCTCGTGGTTCTTGGACTTGAGTTGCAAGACTGGTTCATATTCTTAGGTTTTTACACATTATTGCTATAAATTTTGGAAATATATACTTTTTTTTCCGGGAGGGAAAACTTGCGTATGGTCAAGATATCGATGCAATTTTAGAAGTGCCTCGATATTTCAGGAAGAAGAATCGTTTCGACCAGGGAAAACGCTGAATGATTGAAACTCTCATCGAATTGGTTGCTTGGTTGATGGTGAATGTTTCTTATACTCTATTGCAGTGGTTCTCAACCTTTTCAAGCCGCTGTCCAATTTCATTAATTTTTGTGAGTCAAAGGGTCGGTGAAACAAATGACCAACGGAAAATGAGCGAGGAAAAATGAAACGGCTAATCACTAGTGGCCCGGTATGAATGATATCAGGGCCCGGCAGTTGAGAGACACTACTCTATAGCAGTGGTTCCCAAATTGTTTGAAGCGCTACCCCCTTTTTATCGATGACCCTCTCTACATACTGTGATCATGTCCCGGTTTTTCTACTAGTAAATGTGCTGTCCCGAAAGAGCACTTTTCGAGATGCCTGTTTCTCTCGGTTTCAGTTTAGCGACATTAAATTTTACCGTCATGGTAGTTGATCGTGATCAAAATATTGATTGGTCTTAACACTTTTTTTAAAATATTTTAACGTAAAGCATTTTTTACGAATTGAAATTTTTTAACGAGAAATTTTCTCAAAGGGGGTCAAAATGACCCCTTGGCAAACCTAGTGGTAAAATTGGTCGAATGAAATACTTGTAGTAGGAAGTAAGCGCACATTGTGTTGGAATCGGTTTCCGTCGGAGGTGTGTGTTTCACAATGAGCCTTTTTTTAAATACAATGTGCAATCGTTTTCCTAAAAACAGAACGTGTCCTTGAATTGTCCGTGTCCGTCGGGACTACTCGATCACCTCGTACAGCGCCTGTTCCGTAAACCTTTTCAACTGATGCAAATCACTTTCTCTCGGACTGTGACCTGCATTGCGCTTACCACAGATGTTTATTTTTCACTGCTCTGTGTTTTCCAGTGTTATATAACTGATGTTTTCCCCCACCCTTTTCATACATATGTACCTGGACTGTGACGTGCATTGTTGTGCTTCCACAAATGTTTAATTTTCACATTATTTTGTGGTTACTATATATATTTTAATCCCCCCCCCCCCGTACTTTGAAAAAGTGTTCTCATGTTTGATCAAGTAGGGTGAATGGATTTGATGGGCTGGGGAAGGTGTTGCTACTTTTCCAACAGATACCCTTTACGTTAGAGGTTCCGTAAGGAATATTAACGTGGGTATCTGTCTGGTAGTTCAAGTTCAAGCTTTTCTTTTGCTCGATACCTTTTCCAGAGACTATTCTTATCGCTTTGAAAAAAATCTATACAGTCCTCATGTATCCCTACACACGTATTTCTACTCTTTCTTGAGAACTCGAGAACATAAATTATTTGATTTTCATTAAGATAACTTTTTTTTTTAACCAGTTGAAATACAAGCACAAAACATTTCGGGCTAAGCTAGTTTTGGGCTGAGCTCACAGTAATAATAATTGACACATGTTTGTCAGTACAAATAATAACTGGAGGAAGAAAAAAAGAAATACACACACACATATATACAGGGTGCATAGCAAACAAGGCGTATGCCATTTTACTGGTGAACCGTTGATCCTAGAGGATAACGGCTAGACCCTAACGCCGTGCCCAGGTGGGCCCATGCGTTAAGACGGCACTGCATCTGCCCCCAAAACTCAATTAAAAAGTTGTTGCCTTGTCTCTCCTGATGCCGGGAAAAAAAATTCCATGTTTTTCAGTGCAATATTCACTGAGATATTCAAAAAACGGATGAAAGTTTTGAAAAGAAAAATCGTTAAATGCGGTAAAACGGTTTTCTACATTTTTTCCCAACTTTCCTCCGATTTTCGAATTTGAATATCTCGGTTAATATTGCACTTATAAACAGGGTTTTTTTTCGTTGACATCAGGAAAGACAAGACACCAACTGTGTAATTGTGTTTTGACGCACACGGGGACTGTATAAAAAGTCAATTTTTGTATTTTAATAACTACACTTTATATACTGTAAATACACACACACAACCTATTGCAACGTGAATGACATAACTGGAAGTATTTTAAAGCGAATTTTATTTGGCTTTTAGTACCTGTAGTATGATGCCTTAACTGTATTCCAGATTGAGGTGGCCACTTCTTTTATAAAACATTATTAAACATTTATCAATAATTGCACAAATGTTGTAGCTCGAGTATCTTTGATTGAAAAATGGAAATGCATGTGTGAGTCAATTTTTACTCCGAATGGTATGGAGGAATGACTTCTTTTGACCCATAGTATAGAAAGATTGTTGAAGTATGTTCCCCGCCACCCAACATGTAATGCCATAACTCGTTCTCGATTCTACGAACTCTAATAAAGTAGTTTTAACCACTTTACGTCAGGGAACTAATATTTCTTCGAAACGCCAGTGGAATAAATTCAATCCAGCTGACTATTTCTTCAACCTTCTTTTTCCTCATTTATTGTAACCCTATGAAACCAAGTTGTGTGTGTTTTCCCCCTGTTTGTTCTCCCACTACCATCGTGATATCTCAACGAGATAAAGAGCAACTGAGACAACGATGGTGGCGGTTCTCCATGGCATCCCCCCCCCCCACACATGTAAAGTATCTTTCTTAGAACTAATCTTATAAATTATATACTATACGTAGAAGTGAGAAGTAAAACAAGTAAAAACTGCAAGACAACTTTGTAGAAGAGAGCGAAAAAGCAAAACACACTGAATTAATACTCTATTATTCAATTATCTCTGCACAGTGTTTTTCGACATCCTTCCCCCCCCCCCTCGTTTATTCTCTTTTGTAACGTGGAACAAGGCTACGACATTGATCGCCAGTTCGTCTAATACAGATCATTCAAATTTATCACCAACAGCTTGTACGCGAAAGGGGTTAAAGGTGTCCACTCTAATCTATCTTTATGTATCTACTTTATGCTATCCTTTTATTGTTTGATGACACAAGGACCTTAGAGATCACGCCACGATACAGACGTAATTTGAATATCACGTTCGACCGGAAACCACGTCTGTAACGCGTGATTCAAATTAAATCATTATTCGGAAGAAACCTGAGGCCAGACAGGAGATCGTGATAAGAACTCGATCGGTTTCGATTGGATATGAACTCACATTTAACGCTTAGTGTTTATTGATATACGTTACTAAACAACGTTTTTATTCCCGTATATTTGTTCTGGACAAGGTTAATGATCAGTTTAATGATCTAGTTGGATCCGCGGAGTATTCGATACTTCAGGCGATTAGGGGTTAAAAGCGGACGAGACATATGCGGACATGTCGGAAATCGGGACATATGCGGACATTTTATGTTTACCAATAATCAAACGTTACTGGCGAGTAATTCTGGCGATTTTTAAGGTACTTTCTCTGGTCGCGATCGGGTCAAAATCGGACATTTTATGTTAACCGATAATTTAACACTTATTGGCGAATGATTCTGGCGATTTTTCGAGCTACATTTTCTAAATGTGTTGAATGAGGGGAGGGGGGAAGAATAAGTTCCTGGAAAGTTTGAAGAAGAATCAATATATGTCGGCTGCCGACCCCATGGGAGATTGTACTATGAAGAAGAATGAATTGACTGAGAGCTGGGAGGATTAGAGTCAATTGTCGCCTTGTTTTCTTCTGAGAAACGTCGTTTTCTAACATTGCCGTCCGTACCTCCAAATACGACTCTTATCCAGCCCATGGATAAAAAAGTAATTTTAAAACTGAGAAGGTTTAAATCAAAGGACTTTTAAGAAGGTGTTTTGCAATAATCTCTGCCTCAGAATTAACAATCGCTGACTTCTGCAAACATAATTTAATACACTAATACACTACATTCCCCTTAATTTTTATCCATGAAGCTTTGCAAAAAGTGACTTACACAGGGACGCCGTTATCAGACACGGGGCCATCTCAAAAATTTCGAGGCATCAAAAATGTTTAGGACACCCTTAGCCCCGATTTTATATATTTTGTTGGGGGGTGGAGGGGGAGATCATCAGCTATTATTTCAGAATATGCAGGAATGCTGAGAAATATCCTAACAAAAAATTTTAAATAAGCAATAAAATGTAAATAAAAAAATTAATGATAATTCAGTACTTAAAGGTAGTTTCAAAGTAATGAGAGGAAACAATATTCCAGAAACTGATGAAAATTTCAGAATTGAGGAATTAAAAATAACTAAAAATGGATCCAACACCAATGAAAATTCAGAATTAATTAGAAAAATAATAGAATTGATTTTTTTTAGAATGAACGGAAGAAAAAATTCTAGAATTGATGAAAATTCGGAATTAATGCAAGAAATAATTTAAGAATTGATGGAAGCCTCCAATAAGTTACCGTGAGTGCGGGGCCCGGTGCTTCCCAGCGCGACCCAACCCGCAAGGGTAAAAGGCTTATATCCCTGGAGGGACAGAGCCTGGGCCGTGACTGGTTTGTCGGGCCCGGTGCAACCGCACCTGCCGCACACCTTTAAGGGCGGCTCTAGACTTTTGGGAAGCATTATAGCCAGATTGTTTTTCAGGCAGAAATTTCGAGTGCTTTGACACGTAGACTGCTCAACACTAGTTTTATTGCCAAAAAATTTTTAGTGATTTCAGGGTAATTTTGAGTGCTGATTCTGTGTGTGAATCTGGCATTATTTTTTTTTAAACGCTCTAATTTTTAACATAAAGTGAAAACTAAATTTCAGTAGTACTACATAAGCAGCACACAAATCGCATTTAAATCTGCGAGCAGTTTACATCACTAGAAAGCTTGAATCAATGGAATAAATCAATTTAATTATGAAAAGTAATCAATTTAATCATGAAAATCAATACATAAATCGGAAGATAAGTCAATACTGATGATACTAAGGGCCGGACTTGGGCAAGTGTGAAGGTTGGCCGCAACCTGGGCGTTAAATGTTAGGGGCCGCAAAAACGCGATGAAAGAAAATACTTTGATTGCATTTTAATTTAAAAACTTCGTTTTCAACAAAGCGAATGCATTTAAACCTCGCTACAACGATACTCAATATAACGATAAATTACTCTATAACGATATTTTTTCAAGCCTTGTTTGAAAATGCCTATACTCTAATGTTAAATTGTTACCTCTCGACATAACGATATATAATCCCTACATAATCTACAACGACATTTTTTCTTGGTCTGCAGAGTCGATGTATCGAGGTTTCGCTGTAGCTTAAAATTTTGTCTAAAATCTTTAAAATTCAGACATCGAACCCTATTCCTCTTGCCTAGGGTTTTCACAGAACCCCTTCCTCCAAGTCAAGTAAAGGATGGAGGTGGATCTAGTGCTCCGGACGATGGGTTGCTAAATACTTCTTTTAAAATTTAAAAAGTTACACCAGGCATACATAATGCATACTTGCCCGGCTGAAAGAGTATGAAGTTAAGGTCCTGGGTAGGTAATCGGTTCCATTTCCCCGACAGCTCTCCAACCTTTAAATGTCTGGAAACAGCGGGCAATATCGTTTAAATTTATTGTCCAATAATTTTTTTCTATTACCATGAAATAGTAGTTTGATGTTCATTCAACCTGGCGTGCTCCAGGGTGTTCATGGTTACTCAGGGATTAGGAAACTCCGTTTTCGAGGGCCACAAAATGCTTAAGCCCGTCCTTGATAATAAAATAAAATAATGCGTATTTGTAAATCAATAAATGCACATCTTTAAAAACACTCCACTCAATTATCAGATTTCAATATGCAGGCAATGCACGTCACACGAAATTTGTGGTACATTTATGTTCAGAATAAAAGTAAAACAATATATGTATGTATAATATACATTATACATATCGTATACGTTCACTACACGTACACGCACATTCCCGCATGTACCGATTCGTTGGGGGTTCGCGGGGGGGGGGGAGGTGTGGTGTAGCATTTCATTTTTTCATTTCATTCCGTGCACCGCCCAGGCTCTGTCGACCATTGTCAATTTTAGCCATTGCCCGGATGAGGGGCTGGGCGATGTCGGGTGCTTTATTATGCATATAAAATATAAAATACATGACATTGAATATAAAAACACATTATTAAAAAAAAAAAAAAAAAAAAAAAAAAAAAAAAAGTATATACAGATTTAAATATTTCTATTATACAATTTATTCCGATGAGCTGTTCTGATGTCCTTTCCAGCTTTATTGAGCCCGAGCCCCCTGTTCCTCTCTGTGGCCAAGCGCCAGGTCCTGGACCCATGTCTTCCCTCGTTGGCTTGTTGGCTAGTGTGAGTCCTTCGTGTCACATTGGTCCAACCAGGTGCCAGGTCCTTCAGCATGAGGGGAGGGGGTTGTTCGATTATTCAAAAGCTCCTCAGCTTTTGGTTGGGTGCTTCAAAGTTTAAACACTGATCATTGGGACTTTGTTTCTTGATTACTCTTTCACTGGATCATCCTATTTGAAGTCAGAGTCAGAGTCTTCCCATATTTCGACCGCTTCTTCTCTCTCCGATTGCTCTCCCTCTGTGTCGTATTCTTCGTCTTCTAATTCTTCTATTTCCTGGGAGAGTACCCTATCGACGCTGTCTTCGGCTTCTGCCCTTGCTCTCAGTCTTTCGCTCCTCCTCAGTTGTCGCGTTTCATGTGGAGTCTGGATGGTCTCATCCCTCTTGGTGTGGAGGTGTTCCTGGTTGGCCTCTAGGAATTTAACCAGGTCCTTGATGGTTTCCATTGCTTTTCCATCTCTCTCCATCCTTTTGAACCATTCATGCTCCAACTGAGGGAGCGGCTTAACCAGGTGGAAATCTGAGGTCTTTTCGCACTCTGTTGCGTAATGCAATGGGCTTCCGACTCCTCCACACAGGCACTTGTCATTGTTTGAGATCCCGAAGCGGAGGAAGTGGGTGGGGAACGGCCCGTGGCCCGAGAAGAATATCGTCTTCTCTCTGCTCCAAGATCTCTCTCTCCACTGTATTTTGGGCAGGACCCTATGGATTAACTTCCCATGTGTGGCGGGGTGGTCCCAGAATTTCTGCCACTCTCCAAGGATGTGAATCTTTATTATCCTTTTTGCAGTCGCTGCTGGAATCTTCTTTTCCAGGAGGATCGTACGGCTCAAGGTTGCTGCCTTGGCCAATCGGTCCGCCTCCTCGTTCCCTTTTTCTCCGACATGGCCACGAACCCAGTTCAATTGGATGTTTGGATTTTTTAATAGAGCCCTGCGGACGGTCCTGGCGTCCTCGTGTCTCGTGAGGGGGTCTCTTATGGCATCCAGGCTGGATCGGCTGTCTGTGTATACTTTGGACTGGGTCGTTGTGTTTTCCAAGCTGCTTACCGCTTCTCTTAGAGCGAAGAGCTCCGCCTGGAAAATCGTGCACCCTGTCAATATCCTCTGCTTCCACTTCTGGGTTACTACGTCATCCTCGTATCTCACAAAGGCAGCACCCGTTCCATCCTGGGTTTTAGAACCGTCTGTGAATATGGTGGTTCCTTCGTATGAGATAGGGCCCGTTTCTTCCAGGGTGATGATCTGGCTCTCCCGGATGTCGGTGGCGGGGTGCACATCCCAGCCTATCCTTCTCTGCTCTAGCTCACTCCACTGGTATTGGGCCTCCCCCAGACTAATGTTCCTCTTGAGTCTTGTCACCATGGCTGCTTTGGCGACATACTCCGTCTGAAGACTCAGTGGGGGAACTCCTGCGATGGCCTGCATGGCTGCTTTTGACGTCTTGTGGTAGGCTCTTGTGAGAAGGTGCAGGAAACCTCCCTGCAGGCTGTCCAGCTGCCTCTTGAGCTTCTCTGATGGGTCCTGGTACCACGCAGCAGCTCCGTATGTTATTATCTTGATAGCCACCTGGTCGTACAATATCCTTCTGAGCTTCTGCGTTAGTCCCCATCTTGGGCCTGCCATGCTCGCCAATGTTTGAAGGTTAGCGTTCGCCTTGGCTCCCTGGGTTTTTACGTGTGATATCCAGTCCAGGTCTTTGTCCAGAGTGACCCCAAGATATTTCATCGTCTTCTTCCATGGGATCCTGGTTCCCTTCATCCTTATCTTGGGTCTCTTGATTCTTGAACTGTACCACAGGTAAGAACTTTTTTCGATTGCCGGCTCCAGATCGTTGTTGTGTAGCCAATTGGCCATCTGATCCAGAGTCCTGGTGGCCTTTCCTTCCATCTCTTTCCATTTCTCTGTGACCATGACTATGAGTATGTCGTCCGCAAAGGCCTGGACTCGTACTCCCTCTTCCCAGGACTGTTTAAGTAGGCCGTCCACCGTGACATTCCACATAAGGGGGCCCGAGCACGAGCCCTGCGGACTACCTCTCGTTTGGTCATGTTCCATGAGCTCACCTCCCAGCTCCATGCCCACTTTCCTGTCTTTCAGGAGATGCATCAAAGTCTGTGTTAGATCTTGTGGTGCGGGAATCTGGGCAAAGATCTTTCTCAAGTTGGTGTACCGAAGTGCATCGAATGCGCCCTTGATGTCGATGGACACCAGCGCCACGTGCTTTCCTTGTGTCCTGGCTTCCTTGATGTTGTCGACAACGTCACAGAGTGCTTCGTCCGCCGATCTTCCCATTCTAAAACCATATTGATTCTGGTGCAAGTATTGGTGTCTCTCCAAATGGTACATCACCCTCTGGACTAGGATCCTTTCCAGAATCTTTCCGGCGTGTGGGAGCAGGGTGATTGGACGATACGACTTTATGTCGTCCACTGGCTTTCCTTGCTTTAGGATCAGAATAACCTTTCCCCTCTTGAAGACCTTGGGAAATCTCCGCAGCTCCAGACACTTGTTGTAAAGCGCGGTCAGGAGCTCCGGGTGCTTGCCATTAATCGCCTTCAATATGGGCACGGTAAGCCCGTCCGGGCCCGGAGCCTTCTTGTTACCTGTCCTGCTCAGCGACCGCTGTACTTCCTTCTGGGTGATGTTCGGTTCCATCGGGCCAATGGAGGGCTTTTGGTGGTTCTGGCCCCTTTCTTCCTCCTCGTCTGCTTCTCTTCCCAGCGGTGTGGTGTAGCAGTAGTAGGTAGGGCCTCCAAAAAATGGCTCAGGGATCCATGATGTTCTTAAGTCAGCCACCTCGTTGGGCAATTTGCCTGTTGTGGCGTTGTATTTGTATTATATATGGAATGAAAATAAGGGAATATATTTAGGATATCAGAATAGATCAATGCAGTAATGATATGCTCTATAATGTTGCATTTTGTCCACTAAAATGAACACAAAATGATATTAAATTAATTCAAAGAGAAGCACTTGCATGATTTTCTGTTATGGGTTTTGAATGTCTTTCATAGGAGGCTTCGGTAGAGTAATCAGCCATCATACGCGAAGCTCGAGCTTGCCTTGATAATTCTGTTCCATTACTTTCATATCTTGATGAAACCGCCTCTCTCGTCATTAAAATGACTCAGATTGTCTGTGAAATTGGACCAAGTAACTAAGAAGAAAATGCGCCTTTGTGCTCATATTAACAGCCTATTTTTCAAACGTTTGAAAATTTTTATATTCAAATTACAAATTAATCGTATTTTACTGCAATTCTTCATCGTTCTCTGCTTTGTCAAAAAATTCTCAACAACCGATACGAAACATGATCAAACTGAAGATCGACCGGATTGGACGGATATTGATTAATATCCGTCAAAAATGCTGAAAATTTCGAATCTTTAAGAAATTTATGAATTTGAGAACTATCAAAAATCCCTGCTGGCAGCTTTTCATTGTTCAGTCCAGGAAACGTTTTACAAATTAATTGGAAGCACTCGCCACTTTATTTATTGAGTACCTTTATCAAATTGCTTCACTAAGCCGAGTTTTATATGAAGTGTTGGGAGATGTATTTTGTTTATGAACCGCTGGCTCTCTAAAAATATTTTCTTTGTTGCCCCAGTAAGAGGTTCATCAGCTCAAGATCATGACAAATAACGAATGTCTGATGATGTAATACGTAAATTTTGCGCATAAAATTTCGAAATTTCGCAAAAATAAATTTTTCTAAATCGGAGATTTTGCATTTATTCGCAAAAATGAACAAAACAAACGATACATTTTTCCTTCAGGTTCCATTTTGAAGCGAAGTAATAAAGTACTTAATTAAAAGCTAATATTTCAGTAGTCTCTCCATATCTCCTTCTTCAATAGTACTTCCCTCTGTGAGTAGTAACGGCGTTGTAGGTACATAATACAGTCGACTCTCGGTTTACGAAGTTAATTCGTTCCTGAGGTAGGTTGGCAAACCGAAACACATTTGCTCATAGGAATTAATGTAAAAATAGTTTCATTCGTTTCTAAGACCCCGAAGATTCCTACAGTGTCAATTTTTACTTTTTCACGCTCAAGTGAATAACTCGAAACCTATTGAATCGGAATATAATCATACTGACATTAAAAACACTTTTTTCCAGAGAAAATCCAGACTTTACGAGAAAACGGGCATATATGCTATACATGGGCAGAGCTGTACCCATGTCTAGTCTGATTAATTTCATCTATTAATCTCAGTGTCAAAGCTCTCGAAATTTCTGCCTGCAAAGCAATCTGTCTACCTTGCGTTCCAAACCGAATTCATTTTATAAGTCACTTGCTGCCAAACATCATCAATAAGTTCTATGAGCAATGTGGAACATTAAAATGATGTTTCTAGAAATAGATAGTAGTAATTATATATGTGTCAGAGGTTATTGCAAAACGTGTTTCAAAAATTTCTTTGATGAAAACCGTCCCAAAATTTGAAATGACATGCTGATCTATGAGCTGGATAAAAGGAGTCGAATTCGGAGGAATGTATTTGAAAAAATCGAAATGCGGCCGTAGACACTTCAATTCCTCCATTATCATTTCGAATTTAGTCAAATATTTTCCTGCTTGCGTGTTCGTAAACCGAATCAATTTTTGTTGTTGGTAAACCGAATTTAACGCAAACCGAGACGTTCGTAAACCGAAGGTTGACTGTGTCAGCATTCTTGCTATTAGCGGGACTACGAAGACTTTGAATAACTGCCTTTGCAAAGTAGGTAGTAGAATTTCATGTGCATGGCCATCAACAGAAGTCTTTTAGATGACTACTGAAAGTAGTATGATTCTATTTATCAATGACTTCATACCATGCCATAACGTTGCAAAAAATATTATCTTGGAAAAGCTTCTTTCCAAAGTACAAAATTTGGGTGCAAAGTTGATGTAAGTGTTGTCACGGCGTCAGATAGGCCCAGCATAAAACCACTGTATATGCTGCAGAGGTTAATTTGTTGCGTCGAATATCGTGTAAAAAATAAATGTATTTAAACTCTTCTGCTGCTGTCAAACTTTTTTCTGTCTTTTCGAAAAAAATGGCTGTGACTTTTGCGTTCATGAGAAAATTAACTTGATGCGCAAAACGTGCGCGAATGGATATATAGTTTGGTCCTTTTATAAATAGTCAATAACATCCATAATTTTCGGATAGAACTCAGAAACGGAAGGCAACTGAACTCTTAATTCCCGAGTTAGAATTCAAAAGCATTTTTCTCAGCAAAATCACGACCTATTTTCGCTTAAAATTGTAAATGTTCGAAATTTTGAGGAAAAGTTATAAAAATCAAAATTTTCGTATTTATTCATCTACATCGGCTAATTTCACTTTTATCGCATTTATTCCGTAAATATGAAAATTACGCTTCCTTAATTATGCTATGAATGCAATAATATTGAGAATAAGTTAGGAAAATAAATAAAAAAACACAAAAGTAAAAATTTGCCGCAAAAAATAGTGATTACAGACTGCATTGGAATGTTGAGAATATGTACTATCTCAAAACTAGTCATTTCGTCAAAACCAACACCAGTTTTGGAATCAGCAGCCCACTAAAACCTTTACCCTAAAACCGTTGAAGTTTCTTTGGTAAACTGATTTTTGTTTTGTTTTGAGCAGTGTTATAGAGGATATTTTAACACTTCTAACGAAATTAGACATTCCCTGTGTCTGCCCCAGTCTGGCTGTCTCTCTCTAAGGGAATTCGCGCGTTTTTAGTTTATTCAAAGTTCTTTATGACTTTCTTCAAAAACGCTATAAGCGGGATCCGAATTGGACAAAAACCGAGACTGTCATGTAAAGCCAACAGATCTATCCACCCTATTTTGTAGGTTAACTATCATTCTCCTTCGACGAAGAAAAAGTTTACCCCCCCCCCCCCGCCGCCGCACTCATGAGAAAATCTTCCGTACACTACTGAATGGAATTCACTGCACACACAATGTACTTACAGTTCCCGTTTGAACTAGACTGGGACAGAAGGAGTCTTCTCCTGAACTGGGGTGTTCCGTGTACCTATAATAATTAGCTAAAATTTTTCACAAGCATCTTTATAGTTAATTTACTGTGCAATCAAACAAAAACTATAGCATTCATATATCTGCAAACCATGTCAGTCTCCCTTATAAAGATTTCATGGGTCTTCGCAGTCCTAATCTGTAACGAATTAAGTTATTGAATTAATAACAAAGCAGGGGAGATCCGAGTCAGTGCTGTGGGTTCTGAGCACCCATGGTAATTTTTGGCATGCATCCGACACCTGCAGAATCGACAGAAAGCAAATTTATTTGTTGAAAACAAAGATGAGTACCTACTGGTTCGAAACACTTCCGAAACTCCCGATCTTAGTCCTTGGTAATTTGAGGTAGTCTCGGTGCCATTCACCCCAGATTTTCGACCAGTGACCCCAGTAATTTTTCTCGAACGGTTGAATATAAGCAAAGGTTGTCCGGCCTCCTCCTCCGGTCCATACTCCTCTGGAGCATTTGAAATAAATTTCTTAGTATATGTAGTTATTCGTGCTCTTTACCCATTTTCGGACAAGTGTAACTAATGATGGTTCATCAATAAGAGCTGCAATGTGAATCAAGTTATCAAGCATAATCAAGAACAATAAAAAAATCCTGGACCACAAAACGGGTAAGTTTATTTAAACGTGGGACGTATAGTATAACTAAAATTCAATGTCAATCATTTGAGTTTACAAATAATTTTATTTACAATTAAAAACACCAATTTTATTTATGATTGTGTTGAATTTTAAGAAAATACATATTCGGCCGCCGAGTATTCGGTTATTCGCTCAAATCACTATTCGTCCCATCCTTAATAAGACAGTAATAGAATTTCAATTCTGAATCAATTAAGCATGAAGATCGCATGTATCTAATTGATATCTATCATTTCGATTCATTATGCTCAACTCAAAGATTTTTTAATAGACCACCTATTATATGCAAATGCATAAATATTAAATAATACAGTGGATCCCGCCTATAACGTTTTCCAAAAAACTGTCATGGAAAACGTTGTAAGCGAGAACCGCTTTAAATGGGGAAATCTTAATGAGAATTACAGTCGATCCTGCTTATATAGTTTTCCCGCTTAGTACGACTTATTCTGGAGTTTCCAACTCACTAATTCGCTCTAAGATTTTCCATTAAAAGCATTTCCCCGCTTACAATGTTTTTGTGACAGGTTTTTTGAAAAAATGTTATAAGCGGGATCCACTGTACTTAGAGTTGAAACCGCAGAAATAAGTCGAACTAAGCGGGAACGTTAAAAACGGGATTGACTGTAATCGGAATAAGTGTGTGTGTGCATAGTTTTAGATCACTTCATTAGAATAAAATCTTTTTTTAATGTTTCTGTCGAACTAGTTCGCATGTTTTCTATATTATCATATTTCTATCCACGTGTGGCATCTGTGAGTTGCCGTGATTTTTATTGATTAAATTTAGTTCAGTTGATGTAGTTATTTTTCTTTTCCCACGATATATCTTGCATGTACGATCAATCGATATCGTTTATGTATATGATCGTATAAGTGCTCATTAACTTATGTATGATTTTACTAATTTTCCCTCTTATGAAACAATCAACTTCCATTGGTTTGACAATGCCGCAGTCCACGCACTGTGCTGATAATACTCAGGCGACATTAGTTGTAGAGACCCTTCCTAGAATAGAAATCCCTCGGGATAAGGACTTATGATCACCTCCGCGCCGAGCCCGATAATAATAATAATAGTTCTACTGAAGCTATATATTTATTATTATAGTGTTGGTTATGTCGGCGTTTTTTTTTTTTTTTACGTGTAGCAATCCATCACTTGTCAGTGGTTCAAAGAGGACGGGTTTTTTTTTACTTGTTCTGGCGACTGGTAGACGACTCACGTCTTTCATTGTTCAAATTTCATCAAAAGTTTCTCTGCATGTCTTTATAATGTCCATCAAAGAGAAAATCGCCACTTAGCAGCTTGGTGGAAAAATTAGGGATAAACCGCCAACATCGCCGGCTCGGCAAAATTTGTCCGATTTTGACCCGGCTTCTTGTTGTATCCATTTTGTCGCCATTTAACAGGTTGGAGAAACAAATGGGAGATACAGCGCCAACATCGAGGGCGCGGCAAAATTTGTCCGATTTTGACCCTATTTCCATGTTGTCCGCATATGTCCCGTCCGATTTTGACTCGCTACCCTTCAGGCGCACGCTGTATGTGTCACCCGTTGGAACTTCTGTGATTGCGCACATATATATAAATGTTTGCCAGCATTCTCAAAATTCGGAGGAATTTTTTTGGAGAGAGAATTTCGCTAATGATGTAAAAGCAGATTTCTACTTGATAATTATCTTTCTGTAGCTTCTCTGCATTTAATCTGAATTGGTTCCTCGTTTTTAATCACTGCGGTTTTTCTCTCATTTTCACTCTGTGATTGTTCCTGATAACATTTACGGAATCATTTACAATTAAGAAACGTAGCGAGTTCGTAAGTGAGAGATGTTAATGTTTTCGAAATTCCTACTCGCCCCAAGGGCAGCAAATATTTACTTACGCAGTCTGATTGTTGCTGGTATCGGCTGGTTATAACCAGTATTATGCCTGTTTCAGAGGTGCGGTTTTCCACCTGATTACTTAGTTGGTAAATAGACAATTGTATATTCGAAGAAGTTCTATTTCAGTCACTACTTTTTTTTTTGGAAACAATTTGGTTGAAATTTTTCTATTCAGGGTCATTTCAAGAGCTTCGGGGGTCTCCGGGCAAGTGATGTTTCAGAGGCCAAAATTACCAGTCTACTTATTTGTGAGCAAATCATTCCAGTTTCACAAATGTGACACCCTAAAGTACAATACTACCATGGTGTGAAATACAGTAAAAAATTGGCGAGGACAGGTTGTTGAAGAGGTCTACCATAGAAAGCTTTGCAAAAATGCCCCTATATGGCATCCAAGTTGATTTTGCAAGTTGCAAGTTTGCAAGTTGATTCGGCCGAACTGTTGAATAGAATGGAACCAACTAAAGCCATCTTGACGCATGAGACTCATTCGGAGAGGGCGTGGGTCCTTAAACTAGTACGATTTTCGAAGGCATAGTAATCCTAGGACTAGACGTCCAGTAAACTTGACTAGAATTCGAGACTCCAAATCGCCATGGTGACGATAAAATCGGAATTGGCACCTAAAATTTTCTATATGTGATTGCTAAAGCAGTCTTCCAATATGAAAGTCGAAAAAAGAAAAAAACCCATAGGTTTGGCTCCTAAGAGATTTTTTTTCTGGAATCTGAATTTTTTTTCAATTTGTCAAGCCCTGTGGTAATGCTGTATGTGAGATGTTACTTCCAAGTAAGTGCAGCTTCCCCCCAGGGCTCACGATGTTGAGACAGTCGTGCATATAACCCACACAAGAAAGAAGCTTACTGGACACTGGTATGAGATCAACTTTGTTTGTAGAATTTATTTTGTCACTGTGAATTTGCTTACAAAAATATTTGTGCAGAATAAGTAAAAGGGTATCACTCCTGTATGAAGGTGGGGATGGATAAGACAAGAGGCGAAAAAAAGGTTGAGAAACACTGCAGTACGAGATACACATCAATATCTCAGGCTCGTCGCGATCCCATGGAAGTCACGTATCCTGAGAAACACTCAGGGTTAAAACCAGGGCGCCCAAATCAAAATTTTGCATTCCCGAAGAATGTTAGCAGATATTATTAAGTAAAACCCCTCTTAACAGATAACTCTCAGATGCGATCACCCCTCTTTTATGTCCAAATAATAATTTACCCTTACACAATAGAAGTATACGTTTCAAACCCATGATTAACGGTCACCCCTCTTTTACGGACGAATCTTTTTTGTCCCACCGGTGTCCGCAAAAGCTAGTGTTTACCGTATTAGGGTTTCCTTTATTTGTGTATGCCCGAGTCGGGCATGTAGTCGGAAAAAAATACATGTCCGATCAAATTTTTATCGTTAAATAGTCCAGCCCTGGTTAATCCTTACAGTGGCAATGTGACGAGATATCTCGAGTTCTCGGAATCCTCTTATTTCGGTAATGCTGAGCCTAGCTAGCTCTGTACAGAGGGCTTTGTTCGCAAACATGTTTTTCATCCACCCCTACCTGCCAGATCAACTGTCAGTTGGTGGAGTGAGCTTTTGTTTAGCAACTGAAGCAGAGAGACGGTGTTTTTCCCCTCTTCGGGTAGAATAGAAATATTCGTATGGTACAAATAATGGAGAAATAGTATTTCTCTTCCTTATTTTTTTTCTTTAAATTTTCTATTCGGTGTTAGAAAGAGAGGAAAGGAAAGCACTTATCAGCTGCACAAAATCAGAAAAAAGTATTCATCTTGAAAATGTGTGGGCCATTTTGTAGAGGGTTTAGTGATTTCCCACTGTGGCCGTCATAGTGCGGATCAGGGAAATTTTAAATACCTCTTAATGGGTATTTTTTGTTGAAGAACAAAAGAATTTGGGATCAAATTGTAGGTACAGGTAGAAGTCACTTGATTTTCTCTTGGTCATGGAAATTTTTCAGGATCATTGATAAAATTTTGTGTAATGTATAAGGCAGGTATTACACTATAAAAGTTTGATAAAAGTAATTTTATAAAACTTGAAGAATGCCATTAATAAGATTATCGGTTGCATTTGCTCGAATGTAACCTATGAGCTTTATTGGTTGAATTTTTTGAGTTTTATAAAAGGGATTTGATTTTATCAAACTTTTATAGTGTAATACCGGCCTAAGAAACGGAATATGATATAATAATGTCCCGAAGCAATAAGAATTGTTTACAGGTATCCCCTCTTACGTCATATTCGAAACTATGACGTATCCTAGTAAACTGGGTCAGTAGGGGTTCTTTTTCCCATTTGCACATCGATTTTAGGTCAGGATGCTGTTTCCCTCTTCTATTTATATAGCTCAAGAATATTATGTTATAATATGAATCGTCGGAGTGGGTTGATTACGTAAAAAGTAATTGCAACTGAAGCTGGTTCGTGACGGTGTAGGCTAGTAATCGGCTACGAGAACGTAGTAATAAACCGCAAGTGTTGTTGTTTGATGTTTGTTTGTGACAAGTTCAGCGTTAGGAAGGAAAAAATGCTCATAAATTTTGGTTTCGTGTTGAGGTGCTCTGTAACAGTGTTTTTCAACCTTCTTTTGTAACTGCAGGCCGGTGAAAGTAGATGAAAATTTTATGATGCTAAATTAGCTCTTATGATGCTAAATGGCCCTTGGAGTCGAACCTAATTTTATAAAAATGCAATTTTCATATTTTTTGGTTTTTTTTTATGTGATGGTGATTAAATCGAGGTTACCCAACATTGGAGGCCTTTCATTGTAGCTTCCACTACCAAAGGGCCGAAATATTTCCCCTATATTCCAACGGCCCTGTGGTTAAAATTAAACCATCACCCATCATAGATAGACCCCCGTGTAAAAGAAATATGTTGATTGTGGTTTAAAATTTTTACTATGCAGTATGAAATGTAAAAAATGATGCTAAGCCGTGAAAAATTTTATTTGAATGTGGCCCGCGATCCCTTGCTTGGTATCAAACCATGCAAGGGGCCGAAGACCGGTAACTAAATCATTTGAGTGCCCCCCCCCCCAACTCACTAAAAGGTTGAGCGCTCTGGATCAGTCGATAAAACACTGACCTATCCCGGTTGAAGCCATTCAGGGTCACCCCAGTAGGCGAGGCCTGAACATAGATTCAATTAAAGACGTTTTGCCACGACGGGTCTCGGTGTTTCTGGATCACATTTTATGGGTCACGTTCAAGGTAATTGGGGATTGAAAGTTCCGTTATTTGGACTCGTTATTGCATCAAATGCAATCTCAGCAAAAGTTAAGGAACAAAGAAAGGTTCATGTGACAGGTGAAAGTAATTATTCATCAGAGCTGTTGAAAAAATACAGATGTGAAGAAAAAATAACTTTTGTGATATATGGTGGGGGAAAAGTACAATTACTCAGAGGATCCATAATTCAACTGCTCATAGGGCTCCCGAAAGAGAAAGTCTTGACTCTGGCCCGAGGGTCTGATCGAGTTGGATCGGCCCTTATTTATAAAATTTTATGGACTTCAAATTTACTCCGAAATCAATCTAATAATCAAATCTATTCATTTTTACACATACAGAAAGATTTAAAATTAATTTATGTAAAACATATTTACATAGAGGCTATGATATCTGCTCAGATGATTGAAAACTCACATGATAATTAAAGAGTAAAATAAAAAAGTACGGCATGAACAGAAACATTAAAAAAAAAAGAAACACGACATAAACAAGACAAAAACGTGAACGTCAAATAAAAAACAATGATAAAAATAAAGAAAAAACATACATTAAAAATTCTCTCGTTTTTGTGTTGGGTGTTGACGTGAAATGTAATATACAGGGTGATCATAAAAAACTATCCCGACATATGGGCCCCTAACTATCATACCATTCACAGAAACTGAATGAAATTTTGGCATAAGGTATTTTGAGGTATGCGCTCAAGAATGATATGGAAAACAACAGCGTCACTCTAACAGTTACGGTTACAGTGAGAAAATTTCGAAAATATCAAATGGCAACACCAAGGTTTTTGTATTGGAATTGGAATCTCCATTGTGAAAAACCCTAAATAGCGTTCGAACGGCAACTGTAGCATGAAAATCACCGGCGGTAGATAGGCTAAAAGTGAGGACAACCAATAAGGACAGAGAAGCAGCATAAAATAAAGCATTTTATTGTGTTTCACAAATTTTCCACATGACCTTGTGGAGGACTAATCAGGCTGGGATCTCAGCCGAAGAAACGGTGTGACGAATGAAACGAACATTAATGCTCTGGTGCACGGGAAAGTCCTTTTTACTTTTTCCTTGCCTAGCTCCGGGGATTTTCGTGCTACAGGTGCCATTCCAACGCTATTTAGTGTTTTTCAGTATGGAGATCGCATTCCAATACAAAAAACTTGGTGTTGCCATTTGATATTTTCGAAATTTTCTCACTGTAACCGTAACTGTTAGTGACACTGTTGTTTTCCATACCATTCTTGAGCGCATACCTCAAAATACCTTATGTCAAAATTTCATTCAGTTTCTGTGAATGGTATGATAGTTAGGGGCCCATATGTCGGGATAGTTTTTTTATAATCACCCCGTATATATAGGCCTATATATATAATATTGCTTGGCCGAGGCCTATACAAGGGAATACGGTGGTGAAGTTTGAAAGAGACGATTGATGTTACGAAGGAAAACAGAAACCGTTGTACAATCAATAATGTTTGACCGTTGGTTGTTCCAATCGGTTATTATTCGAGGAAAGAAACTAAATTTGAAACAATCAGTGGATACAAAAATGCAACTCGCACATACATATGCAACACAAACAAGAGAAAATTTGAACAAAAAAATAATAATAAAACATAATTAAAGCGGCAAAGCTAATTTGTGGATAAATATTATTGTTCCTTTTAAAGGTAAAAATAAGTAATCGTCTAATGAAATTAATAATTTAAATAATGTTTTGTTTTTTTTTAAATGCCGTGTGTGTGGGCATATTCCGTATTTCTAGTGGTAATGAATTATATAAGTAGAAATGGCTTTGTTCCTCTGACTCGGAATTGGAATAGCACATCCATTCTTAGAGAAAATGTCGATTTCTCTACTTTCTGGTGAGCCATCTGTTTTTCTTAATTATTTTTTTGTTGTTGATTATTTTTAAAAAAAAACCCAGAAAAAACAAATTCATTCCTATCTAGTAGATGGTACGAGCCTATAAAAAAACTCAGTTGGAAATTACAGTGCTTGTATTACATGTTTTCCATATTCCGTGGCCCCACATCCTGAAGCAGCGATCTTTAGCGCGCCCCCGGCTAAGGTTTTTTACGGGCTTTCAATAGTAAATTTATTGTACAAAAAAAAAAACCGATTCGTCTATTGGCTGGAATTCTGAGAGCCTCCATGTGGAGCCATACCACGTTGTTATTGGCTCATTAAACTTCTGTATAAAGCAGGGCTTGACAAATTAGAAAAATGTATATTAGGTGCCACACATAAATTTCTTATGAGCTAAGAAATTTTTTTCTGAAACAAACGGTTCAAAAATTTTATTTTGACCTTTCCAGGATTTATAACCTCCTTTTCAGCTCCCACTACTAAACCGTACATGCACCTGATAATTACCCTCCTGAAGAATTTCTCATGCATTCGTACATTCCGGAACGCGTGTTCAGGGTGTTTGTATGCGCCCCTAAAGTATTTATGATATCGGAGTTAAAGTGCCTATATGAGGGAGAGCGGACTCATTGCCCATCTTCGAACAAAAAACAAGTTTGCCTTTCCCATTGATGGCTCAGCAATCGTTAAAAGATTTCGTGTACCCAAAAACGGATTAGAACCACTCTGGGTCTACAATACATCAGGGATTTTCAATTTCAGACACGGTGGACCAAATTGAAACTTCTAACAAAGCCCACGGGCTACCAACTCAGTAATTTAGTGACATCTTAATAGAAGAAGCCAATGGACCCAGAGTTGAACAGGAACAAAAATAATTGAAGACCGAAATTATTTCTTTTTAATAGTTCTTAAATAATTTTTTTTACTAATTCGCAAAAAGTTGTGATTAGTTTCTGATAAATTTAATTCTGAGCGTAATTTTAAACTCAAATCACTTTAAATGGTCCTTTAATTGTTTATTTCGGCAATTGTGAAATTATATTTTCCTTTTCAGTATATATTGAAATCATTTCTTTCAATAATTATGCAATTATTCTTTTATTGATTTTGAAATAATTTCTATCACAAATTACGAAATTATTTCTCTCATTGATGTACAAGTTATATTTTTCACACTAATTTTGAAATAATTTGTTTCAAAAATTCAAGAATGGTGATATATTACTTCTTTCATTTAAAAACATTCAAATCATTTGAAAACACTGAAAAACGATTAATTCTGGAATTAATCGTTTTTCAATGTTTTCAACCATTTCCAGAAATTGATCGGTGGGTCACGACAAAAAAATGTCTGAGGGCCAATTGTGGTACGCGGGACATGCTTTGAGGACCTTGCATTACATGTTCTGCTCTCTGATGTATACGTGCCTTTATGTAAGTACAGTAAAACCCCCTCAGATGTGGTAACCCTCTTTTATGGCAAAATAATAATTTGCCCTTGTATAATAAACGTATGCATTTCTAACCCCTCATTCACTGTCACCCTCCTCTTCTACGGACGAATTTTTTCGTCCCGCCGCTGTTTGCAAAAAAAGGATTTGGTTTTACCATATCGCGTTTAAGGCGTTCCTGCTCTCTGGCAGGAGAGAGCCTTCTCATGATAACATAAATACGGAAAATTTCATGTTGTCTTGAAACTCCTACGTATTAGTCACACATACAAAATGATGTGTCACGATATTTTTCCCTTTTTTTTTTGTCTTGGCACTACATGGGTAAGAAGGGTATTTCCCCATATTTTTATTATCTCATTTAAGGAGAGATGTTTGTTTAGAAATTTAACATGTGATTTGTTGGGCCCGAATTGATAACGGAAAGAAATTGATCATCAAGGTTTTTTTGTACAATGTGTCCCATAAATTCGTAAATAGTTCGAAAATTCATAAAACATTGAAGAAATTGGTGTCACATTTGAATGCTGTTTGAGAAAAAGTTATTCTCACACGGTATTTTTGTAAGTAATTGAAGTATGTAATGTAAATAATTGAAGTATGTAATGTAAATAATTGAAGTATGTAATGTAAATAATTGAAGTATGTAATGTAAATAATTGAAGTATGTAATGTAAATAATTGAAGTATGTAATGTAAATAATTGAAGTATGTAATGTAAATAATTGAAGTATGTAATGTAAATACATACTCTTGTTTATTCTGAAATTATTTTATTATTTATTTTATTCTCTGGCGATTTTTTTCGGTACAGAAAAAATAGTACAAATTTTTGTCCATAGAAGGCGCGAAAACAAATATGCCAATCAAAGTTCGGTAAAATTCTAGGTTTACTATCGAAAGCTTATTTCTAAATTTTCTTGTTACTGGCGTTTACTTGAGTTTTTCCATTGCCATGTTGACCATCGGTGGATAAAGCGCGGCTGATGTTGTTTCAGCTCAGCCATAAATCGCAGGGCAGAAGTTTTACGAGCGTTTCTGACATGGAAGAGATCAACGAAATGTTCAGGTCCAAAATTCTGTGATTTGCTTCTGTTCAGATTTCTCTATCCACAAAATTTTAAGTTAAATTTTAGTCTATCTACTTCGTGAGAATAACTTTTACCCAAACCGCATTCAAATATTGCAATTCCTTCAATTCATTTCTTAATTTTTATGAATTTTAAACTATTTACGAATTTATGGGGCAACCTGTATATCAGGGGTCGTCTTTTCAACCTTTCAGACATCGTCGGTCAAATTTAATTCTAAGAAGAATACAAACACACACACGGATTTTTTTACAAGGATGTTTTTTGCATGTAATTTACAGTGACGTATTAATAGAAGGAGCCGATGGGGTCCCGAGTTGCATTAAGGCAAAAATAATTGAAGACTCCTGTTTATTCTGAAATTATTTATTTTATTAACTACCAATTTTAATTAGTTCTGAATTCACTTTTCCCCCCAATTATGGGAAAGTTTGATTTATTACTGGTTAATATTGATTATGATTAATTTTAATCTGAAATATTTTCAAATTATTCTTTAATTATTTATTTCGATAATTCTAAAATTATTTTCTTCTCAATATATCTTGAAATAATTTCTTTCGCTAATTATGCAATTATTTATTAATTTTCAATAATTATGCATTTATTAATTGTGAAATAATTTCAATAATTACGAAATTATTTATCTAGTTGATTTATAAGTTTTCTTTTTCACTCAAGTAAAATTGCTTCCTTCAAAATTTCTGAATTTTCATCAATTTCATAAATTGATTCCGAAATTATTTATTTCATTGATTCCGAAATTATTTATTTCATTGATTCCGAAATTATTTCTTTCATTGTTTCCGAAATTATTTCTTTCATTATAATTCCGAAATTTATTCGTCTGTCAATGTTTTCAACCATTTTCAACCAAATGGTGTGCGGGGCACACAACAAACAGCTCCGAGGGCCAAATGTGGTCCGCGGGCCATGCGTTGATTACCCCTGCTGTATGTATATCAACTTGTCCCGGTCTCCTATTTACACCACTGCCTAGCGAAAGTGGTTGCTCAATTCCAAATTCTATTTACGTATTACTCAAATTATCCATCTCCTTTTCTGTCTTTTTGTTCGCAACTGATATGAGACTTTTCTTCTTTTTTTCCCCCCGTTCTCATACAGTGTTTCGCGGAAATCACTTAAGGCGAAACACTATTCCAGTGAATTTCATAATAATTAGTGAATTCGTGTTCGGAATGCTTTATGAACAAGATCTAGACGTTTGGATCGGTCCTCGGGGTCCGAAATCGCTGTGGGTCACGGCTGTTGAGTTTTTCTTACACATAATATAAGAAAAAAGAAGAAAAAAAAACCACACGAAGGACGGACCAAAGAATGAGAAAAACTGTGAAGGACATGGTTCGTATCATCTTATCCGAGATCGGGACTGGATTTGCAAGTCGTGAACGTAACCATAAAATACAATAATGACGATAATAATGATATTATTATTATTTTTCCCTTTATTTAGTGTACTAATGGATCTCTCTGAGGGTTTTTATTTATTCATGATGCCGAACTATATACTAATTCCGAAGGGGAGTTGGTCGTTGAGTTGACTGTTATTAAGTAGTACTTAGTGATTCGATGCTCGTACTCGATGATCGTTGCAGAGGAATATTACTGCTCCGACTTTGAACTTGAATCCTTTCGTCCTTCGTGGAGAATCCTTGATTGACAAAAACGCGCTTCCGAAAAATTTCCACACATTAACATTATACTACCATTGACCATTGTGAATTCTTCTCTTTCTTTTCCCCCTTGAGTAGCAAGACGTGCGTAGTAGTTGTAGTAGAACGAGTAAATGCGTCTTTTCGCCGAGAATAATTAAGCAAAGAAGAAACTGAAGGTTCGCCCTAATTAGGAAGATAATGATATGTTGAGTTTATTTGCTTTAATTGGTCTTTATTGTTATCTCTGAACTTTGTTAGTCTTCGGTGAATACGTTATGGATTTTCATGTTACTGTATGTATCGGGTTATGTAGGTAGTAGTGCTGCAAATGTAATATATCTGCGTTTCTCAACCCATCTTGTCGTGGTAGAAGAGATGACAACCCATCCCATGGTCCGCAACGATGACATAGTTGGTCCGCAGACGGACTTCATAAAATTATTCACCCATTGTAATTGATATTGATAATAGATCCACTTGGGTTCAAATAAAATTATACGTTCATTCTTCAGTTCACCATACATCATCGAGGAGAACGCAGGAAATTGCAATCTCAACTACGGGATATCACTTAATTTTGCCAAAAAATTGCAGTTTGCTAATTACTGCTAAAATTTCTGAAGGGTGTGAAAATAAATGGCTGTCAAAATCGCAGTTAACAAAAATTAACAGTATTTCACGAAAAAACATTCAAATGATTTGATGACCGTCAAACTGAAAGATACTCAGGCCACATCGCCATATGGCAATATCGGCTCATTGCCATATGGGATCTTAAATAATCCGTAAAATACAAGACATCGCCAACTGTAATCAAATAACATTGCCAAAAAATAGGCAAAATCAACGATCGTAATTAAAATTGTTGAAAAATTGTAGAAAAAACATTAAATCTGACAAATATGTGAAATGAATATAATTTTTACCATAATTAGCAAATTATAATTTATATTATTAATCGTGTATCACGATTTTGATAATTATTGCAAATTCAAATAAGTATCGTTGAAAAACGGGACAAATGTATAAAAAAAATTAAAACGAAAATTACAGGTATGTCCCGTAATACGGGACACAAGTGATCCGTCAAATTGCTTCGGACATTTTACTGGTCCCTGTTTTCAAAAAGCTTGAGAAACACTGATACCATATTTTTGGACTACTAAACCAGGCATGCGCCTCGTCCATATTCCTCTGCGGAACTTCTAACGTATTGGTACATGTTGGAATGTGCGTGTATTGTGAATCTGACGTAAAGTTTGTTTCCGTCTAGCGCTTGTTATATGTAGTGTGTGCGCTGCCATCTGGCATAAATTTTTCTAACTATGAGTGAAGTGTGATGACTGAACAGTTGTATCGTTGGGGGGGGGGGGGCTGTTGTTCTCTTTGGCGAGACTTTTTGACGGGGGAGATCGGCTCGCATTCGCGCCTCGAAGTTGGGAACCAAACATATTTTGGACTGCACACATACTCGTCACTAAGTGCTCATTGAACCTCTCGCTGAGGCGCCCCCCCCCCCCACTCGAGACTTGCTCAGATACTTTTTTTTTCTGTCATGTTGCATCACCAATGTCCTGTATCACATCTTATATTTGAGTTTCTCCGGCGATCATGCCCCTTGAGGCAATGAGCATAAATCGCGTTTGCGACAGAGGCTGGTGGTGGTCGGTTCGAACTGTGACTTCATGTATCGGGGATTGACAAGAAAAAATTTAGGTGCCAGCATAATTTCATAACGCGCCAAGCATTTTACTTCGTTTAAATCAGCCCAAAATAGTGTATTCTTTGACTTTCCAAAGAATACACAAAGACATGCTAGCAGAACATGGCAACAGAATTTCTGATTATTTTTTTTTGTCGTCAGCCAATTCAATGATGATACATAGAAAAAAAAGTAAAATAGGTGTCAGTGTAAACTTTTTGTCGCCATGGCTCCCTTGCGCTTGGGATTTGTCAAGCTCGGGTATATACAGTCGACGCTCGATATAACGACCCCTTTCTCGCTTATCGCGGAGACCTCAGAAGATGCCTGTCACGCATGTGCGCAAAACGTTAGGAAGAAAATGCCCTAGACAAGTGATTCCCAACGTGAGGGTTAACGCCCCCTGGGGGGGGGATGGAATGTTTCAGGGGGGCAGTGGAAGCTACGGGTTTAACGCAGGATCCTATGGGTTAGATTGCGTTGGGGGGCGATGGGAGAAAAAAATTTAAATCAAATCGTTTTGAATTTGACTCTTGTCTACAACAGCGAGTAACTCCCGCTATAAGGAGTTTTTCAATATTATAAGTATCTTTCTTCTTTGTTTCTGCTACTGATGAAGGAACATCATATAGTTCCGAAACGCGTATAGCCGTGTATAGCCGTGTTCGCTTTGAATTTTGGGTAGATTTAACGTCGATTATTCAATTTTATTGTGGTTGATGCTTATTGACAGTTGGCGCGTGAAGCGCAATATTCGCTTAAGCGGGGGGGGGGGGGAGGAATTCGTTGAAATTATCATGCTAAGCGGGAACTCTTCAATGGAGTTTTTCTATGGGAGAAATTTTGGTGGCGGAGGATTTTATCCGATTTAACGGAACCGACTGTAGTTGTCCAATATATTTGAAAAAGAGTGTAAATGTTCTCTCTCAGTTTTGTTGATCCAACTGTGTGCGAGCGCTCGAATGATACTTAGCATATAATGTGATCATTTGATTCGAATCTTTTGTCTGTCGCGTCAGGCCGAACGTCATTTTCCATGAATTCGTCTTCCCGGATATGCAAAGGAAATTGGAATTTTTCAAAACAGAGGGCGAAAAAGATACGATAGAGAGAGAGAGAGCACTTGAAATGATCAGAATCAGGTCAATGATTACTGTTTCGTTTAACCAAGTGTTGACAACCTCCGTCTGAAAATTTTTGTTTTTCTATGTCTGCTGCCACTTCCCCTATCAGATGCAGCTAGTTCTCTGCTGTGTTTATTTGTCCTTTTTATGGATGGGGTTGGGCCATGCAATGTAGGAATTAATTAAAAGTTTACGATCGGATTGGTGGAAGCGACTCTATCCATCCAATTTAAAAACACCGATGATACTCGTCGTCTGAGAAGGTTCTTCTTTTTTTTTTTTTTTTTTGTTCCACTTGAATGTATAAACAGAGATCGCGCTGTCATTTGATGTTTGAGTTATTTTCTTACGCAGTTCATGATCCTGAGATTGCATAGTATCATATCTCAAAGACCCTCTTAAGGCAATTTCTTATATTTCATAATCGGTTAAAGCAATTTCTTAATTTTGATTCGCAGAATCATCAAACTGAATAGTAGTGGCAAAGTTTTTCTTGATAAAAATCATAAAAATGAAATTTATTTTTCCTCTGCGTTAAATAGCTAGACTTTATTCCGGGAAGCTCTTCCCACGCGAAATGTGCAGCTGATCAAAGTCTTATTCACAAGTCGGATGAGCAGGATTTGTGGAAATTTATCGAAACATGATAGGGTATCCTGACATTTTGGTGAGAAGGGATGAATATCGGTTATAACGGATCGATATCGGTTACTGTGCTGTGATAGTGATGATTCTAAAGTTCTTAATGATATTGCGATATTGGATGCAACTTTTTTGTACAGGAAAAGCCGATTTAAATCTTGTTTTTTTTTAATCATAGATTTGCATCAGAAAATTTAAATTACATTTTCTCTTTATTTAATTTCAATGGTATTGAAGTATAATTAACCTCATGTGGTATAGATGTGTTATCGCGAAATGTTCTTGATTAAAAGAAATGTAGGAGATCTGTTGAACATAGACTTGAACCTAATTCCTAGATACAGTACATTTCTATAGCTGTTCTATTATTTCTAGGTTTTGTGCGTGAAAAAAAAAATGCTGAAAAATTCTGTTATTAAAAAATTATTTTAATCTTACTCAAAAAAAAAATTTAGTGACATTTTAAATCTCTTAGAGAAATAAAATTGGCGAAACATTATCTTTGTTCACATCTCCATTATTCATATAGTGCTATTTTGAGGATGGGTGGGGGGGGGGGACATTAAACTTTTTTTTTGCCAGAACCACCAAGTAAAACACCACACAACATAGGCTATATTATTATATTATAAAATACATATATTACGTATATGCCTCTTATTGTCTGACCTATACCCTCCAAATGCTTACGCTGGACTTTCTCACCCTCTAGGGATATCGCTGAAAAAATTGGGAGAAAAAATTCTGAAACTACATATGGTCATCTTTCAAACAATTAAAACGTGTTTTTTTTTCTTTGGGGGGGGGGGGGGTGGGGGGCTTGTCTCGTTTGCGTGGTTTCAGAAACAAGCAATAAACAAATCACTTAAGAGTGGACAAGTGTTCACTCTGAAATGACCATCAGCCAGCTCAATTGCTATTTTCGTATATGTGAACAATAAACAGTGGAAACGTCGAATAAATGAATTATTTTAACATTAAAATGTATAAGAACCAATTGTGACCGCAGTCAAACGTCGTATAAATGTGAAATTCGTATAACTGAACGACTTACATACGCGGTTCCACTGCACACGTATGAGAAAAATACAAGGTTCTGTAACACGGTGGTTCTCAAACTTTTGGCAGCAGCGGCTCTGACGTTCACTTACCTGAGCTACTTTACTTACACGGTCATTTACCCAGGGATACTTTGCTTTGGCCATCATTAACAGGCTGTTGTTTGTTTGCCCTAATGGTCATATGACGACTGCGATGTTTATATGCCAGCAACAGCTTTATTAATAGTCGAATCCAAAACTCCTTTTAATACATATGAGCACATAAATATCCTTGGCTCTGCGTTCTTCTTTCTTTTCTCCTTTGAAGAAGTTTGGTGACGCCTCTGAGAGCCGGTATGCACACTTTGAGAATCATTGCTCTATGAGAGATAGGGTTACTCCGCATTCCGAGAGCCTTGTCCGCGTCCTTACGTGCGTCAATAAATAAAACAAGCGAAATATCCGTATTTTCCAAATAATTGCCTACAGTGTAAAAAGTCCAAAAAGTTCTAATTGCCATGAAAATTGTAACGACGTATGACACACATCAAAAAGACAAAGAAATGTAATTTATACCTAAATCATAAATTTCAGTTTTTGTTCTGAAAATCACCAAAGCTTTTGTCGTGGGGACGGGGGGCGGGTGTTCGATTGCGGTACGGAAATCGAGGGTAATTTAATCTTTCGCTGCATACTTCATCGGCCATAATTAGCTGTATATCTCGCTTCGGTCTCAATGAAATATGGCTTTGTAGTACACAGAGTTGAAAATCTGGTGATTCTATATACAACTTCCACATGTAAGACATAAAATTAGTTTCATTCGGAAGAAAATTGAAATTTGTTTTTCCAATGGTATGTTGAATTACACATTTCATTCATCCATATAATTTTAATCGTATATCAAAGCATTTGATCGATGACAAAAATAAATTTCAGTAAAAGAAGTGAGAAAAAATTTATGTAAATACATGAAACTATATTTTGTTTTCATTTTTTTTATTAGCGTGTTATTGAGAATAATTTAGCCGAAAAGCGTAGAAGTTCCCAGTGCAGAGCAAACACTACAACAAGGAAAAAGCTGTTCAATCACTAAAAAATGATGGAACGATGTGTTTTCAGGGATATGTTTTCTGTAAAAAAAACCAAGTTACTGTTTGGTTTTAGCTGCTTTATATGGCATAAGGATAAGTATAGTATACGATAAATTACCTGCAAAACGAGGTCGCATTGGGACCTAATGATTGAATGCAAATTAATACGGAAATGGAAAAATTCAAAATGATGCTGTTTTATCAACTATTCAACGGCATACAACATAGCGTATATGCTATCTATTTTTTCCACTTAATTTAAATGTTTACGATACGTGAGGTTTCAGAAACCCTATTTTAATTTGAAAAAAAAATTCAATTCAATAAACTTTTTTGATTTAAAATTCTCTTGATTTTGATTGAAAATCGAATTAAAAAAACTGCTGTCAAACTGTTAATCAAAAAGATAACTGTTATATCTGTTAAAGAAATTTTATAACTTTAAAAAGTAGAACTTAAAATCTTTCAAAAAATACTTTTGATTGGTTGAATCCTAAAGCCAATTGTTTTTATATTTTAAAACACTATTTTATGCCAAAGAAATTGATTTCAGCTGCGTTACTTCTATTAATCGTGGAAGCCTCACAGAAGGAGGTTTGAAAAACGGAGCATTTGATTTTTCCGAATTTATATTGAATTAAAATCATGTTAACAGAAATTTTACAAATAATTGCCCGTTAATATCCAAATTGACATCGTTAATGTGGAACAAATTAGAATTCGCTGGGGTAGGTTCAGACCCATACCCAGAAATTTCTTTTAGATGGGACGACGACTTGCATCTCGTCGCGGGGAAGGATAATTTATAAAAGAGTGGACTTAACCACGGCTCGACTAATCCAGAAAAAAATTACGAGTGCCAGAGTATCTCCCCCACGACCAAATCGGCCCAAAATAATGTAATTTTAGACTTATCCGGGACTAGACTTATCCGTGACGGATAATTTTGTGCTGTTCCCAGTCTATAATTCTGTTATCACGCATGGGGGGGGGGAAATAATATTCGCCAGTGTGAATAAAGTCTCCCATTGTGACCTGGTGCTTGGGATTTGTCAAGCCCTGGACCATGTTAAACCATATATCTGGGACAAGATTCCTCGAAAGACTGGTTATATTTTTTGGAGATGATGATTACAAGGGAGAAAATTCATTTCACTGGGACGCCTGTCTCTGTCCCTGTGGGGGCAGAGATGAATTTTCTTCCTTGTAATCATCATCTCCAAAAAATATAACCAGTCTTTCGAGGAATCTTGCATTAACAAGTCGAGAGGACATTTCTACATACATATATCTGGGGCACAAGGGGGTCACTCATGAAACTTTAAGAAAAAAAGCTGACTCCTCCCATTGGTGGTTGATCCGAAAGGTTAGGGGAGGGGGAACACATGGAATGGGAAAACGTTCGCACAAAAAAGGCTGCTTTACAGAAATCTCTTGGCTCGGCATTGTCAAAATACAAGGGGCATCAAGTTAGGCGAGATATCTCGTCATTGCCACTCAGATATTTAAAACTTAATTGCTCATAGACTACAATTATGTATATACTTGAGGCTCATATTCGTTGAATTATTCATGGTAGTGGAATTGTTTTTGGAAGCGTATTTCGTGTATTAATTGTGGAGATATTGATTTTATGCCCATAAAGAGTTGTCTTTGGCAATCTTTCTTTTAATACGCTTTGGATAATCTGAACGCGCAACAAATCGAAGGACGACTAAAGAAACTAAAGTTTTGATTGGGGGCGATTCAAAAGAGTTATTATCAATGAGATGAAAGTCCTTGTTTCTCGAGAGTTTTCGTCACCTCTGAAATCCTATCGGGTGTGGCCAATTTGATCTGATGATGGCGTTTACTTCTGAAGAACCGAACGGAACTTTTAGATTAGACATTTTATCGGCAGTTTATTTTGTTTGGAACGTATTTGCATCGTCAGTTTTCTAGTCACGCTTCTCTCAATCGCATCTTAAACTAAATTATCAGCGTTTATATTAAAAAAAGGGAGGAAATTTAGCAGAGCTGGATATCGCTTATGCAGCAATTATTTGAATTCCTTCTTATGCATGTAATGCAAAAAAGTATTATGGAGTGAAATTGTATTAATAACCATCAAGAAAAATACGGTACTTTTTTTATGTAATGATACCCGAAGATTGAAGAGATGAGGCATCTTGTAATGGGACTGGGGTCGATGATCATCGATCTCTCCATGAGTGATTAAGTACCTGAATGTCATTGAGAAGTTCAGGGTTATGATACTTGAATGATAATTTGTTGACTTCGTCATCAATCAATCTGCAGCAACATTGTAATAGAAAGCTACAAGAATGGAACTGCATCTAGGGCCCGATTTTAGTATGGGCCTCGTGTTTTTTTTTTGGGGGGGGGGCAAATTTATATACTTCACTGAAATTTTCATAAATTTTATTTCGTAAAATTTTTGAAAATCAAAGAATTTTCCCTAAATTTTTTGAATCAAATTGCATCATACTATTTCCAAAGTTCCCATCATTAGCGAACCCTATTGAATATCAATTTTAATATTATACCGATCATTAAGTCTTTACGCAGCATGTCCTACTGCAATACGAACTCCATGACAAAAATATGTTTTAATGTGTCAGAGTCTTCTGTTCGGTTCCTGAATTTAACATGTTTTAGACCGTGAAATGATTTATGAAACGATGACAAGAAAGTTCGCATGTTTGATCAACATGAAAATCCTCAAATCTTCATGAAGATTCTGTATATTTGTAATGAAAAAGGTTATGCATCTGATCTTGCAAACTTTTTCAGACGAATTGCTACAATTTTCATCCCTGGTTCTGGTTGGTGGTCGACACAATGCCATAAATGTTAAATAACGCTAGAAGTTTGGAAGAGAAGTTTCTCTCCAAATGTTGAGACAGCATTTAATCATCATTTACAATATTACCAGTATCAAACTGTTCTAGAGAAAGATCATTCTTAGGATAAAATCATCAGTTCGCTCAAGTCTTTTACAAGAAAAACTGCCATCTCTTTAGCTTTGTTGTGTATTGAAGTAGAGATAACTCGAAAGCTAGATTTTCATGATAATATCAATGATTTTGTTCATATGAGAGTGTGAAAAAGGCATTTATTGTAAGATATTTTATAGAGTTTTACATTACATTCTCTTTTAAAACAGTGCACATCATTTTTTTTTCTGTGTTTATAAACAACTTGTACTGCATTTGCCGACGTATCGAATCTCTTCGACCACAGTCGGGGAACCTCCAATACCTCTTATGTCCAGGGCCCCATCAAATCAAAGTTGGGCTCTGACTGTATCGATTATCGCTGTCAGCTTCTTAAAAACTTGTAAGTCGATGCATTCTCAGTGAATGTACAGGGTAGGTGAAAAGTTACGGGACACATTTTGAAAATTAATATAAAAAATCCAATGATTCACTTGGGGAAAAAGACGGTTTGCACCAAAATCCTTATCATTCTTTCGCATTTTATGTAGTATGTCGAGATTGTCGTGCAGCAGTGTAATCTGTGAGTGACATTTTGAACTTTTTTATTACTTATCAAAAAAAAAAAAAAAATCTCGACGCCATGGTACGTATTTTGATTCAAATCGCACTTTTTTCTGTCAATTAGTTTTTTTTTTAATATTTTGGGTGGGATACAGTTTACAGCCCGACCAATCCCGTCCAGAGTTTTACTGCGTGTGATATTATATATTAGTTATTGATGCTTCGTACTCGTACAGTGCCGTATTAACGGGTTGGCCTAATCGGGCACTTCTTGGGGGAAGGGGATGTCAAGTGCAAAAGGACCTTCATAAAAATGGCATATAGTTATAATTTTTGAGAGTAGTATGTTCAGGGCTGGTCTTAGAAATTTTGTCGCCTCAGACGAATAATGCCGCCCCCTACAAACATTCCGCTCTAGGCGATCGCCTCATACCTGGCGCCGGCCCTACGTATGTAAATCGGCAAGCAGGGATTTTTAACCAGGTAATCTGGCTGTCAGAAAAATTTTATCACTTTTAATACGAAATTTATACACATTCAGATCCCTATCATATTGCCAATGTTTCGATTATTATTTCTATTTAAAAAGAAAGAAAAATCTCATTGGGCTTCTTTTAGAAGATGCTTTATCCTTGCAGTGGCATTTTGATGAGATATCTCGCCCTACTTGGTGCCTTGTATTCCGGCAATCACGAGATCTCTCCCCTCCTTAAAACCCTCTTATTTCGGCTATGACGAGTCCAGGTATCCCTGTAAAGTAGGTTGTGTTTGAAAACATGTTTACCGTCCCCAAACCTCTCAGATCTTCTGTCAATGGACGGAGTGAACTTTCTTCCCAAATTTGATAACAGAGACTGCGTTTTCCTCTTCCTTTCAGGGTAGTATGGGAATATGCGTATAGTATGAATAATTGCCTTCCTCGGAGTTGGGTGGGGAAGGGAAGCGCTATCACCTATACAAAATCGGACAGAAATGTTCTTGAAAAAAGTTGTCATTTTACATGTGGCTGAGGGGTTTAGTGATTTCCATTGTGGCAGTTTTATTGCGGATCAGTGTAACTTTTAAAACCTCTTTTAGGGTTAAGAGAAACGAGAAGAGAAAATGATAGTCTCTCTCGACCCAGAACAGCAGCATTCAATTCGATTCGGCCTTTTAGAAAGTAGGTTCCGTTTAATAAATGAAGGCTATTATTGAGTGAGTAGGGTTTGCGTCTTGAAACATGAGAGTCTGATAAAGGCGGTGGTGACGCCTTCGTCCAGCTCATGTGAAGTTCTGTGTTGTTTCGCGTATTTAGTTCTTCAAGAGGAAAAAAAAAGGGGCAGCACGAAAGCTAACACACAAACGGAAACTTTTTTTTTGTGTGCGCGTGACGTTTCTCTGACGTTATAAATACGTCATTCTTTATTGACAGGTCTAGTCTTCGATATAATTTTTTTTTATTCGCAGTTTCGTTGTAGTTTATTCATTGTGTGTGTTTTTTTTGTCCATTCGCGACAAACGACGACGGGTTTTCGCGAATTAATTTCGTTGCGACGACGCGTTGCCCCCCTTTTCATCGGCACATGTAAAACGAATCCTTCTGTAGGTTATCGAGTTGTTGGTTTGGGATCAGTTCAAATTATATGAGCACATACTAGTCTCTTTCTTATCTTTGTTTTTTTGGCATGAACGTACTGGTAGATAATACATTATATGGCAGCTGACTCTTATAAATCCTTTCCACAAAAAAGAACCTATGTGAGAATTACTATTTATACCCCTATTTAAAAATACTCGAACGTCCGTTAAAAATATGCCCCGTTATTGTGAAATTTGCTACCGCAATTCCGTTCTCGAACCTGTTCTCTCGTGGGGGTTGTATTTCTGTTTGTGAGTGGCGTTAATGAAGATTGATTGAAGTTCTCGATGCTTTTGAAAAAATTAAATAAGAACAAGGTCGTCATGAAGGGTTCGGGGGGGGGGGTACCAAAACGTTTTAGGGTCTCAATTTTGCTTTTTTCAGAGGTAAAAACTGAATGGAACTGACGGTAAAAGAAATGAAAATAGGAAGTTAGAGATAATGTAAAAAAGTTGAAAATAGTGAAAATTCAGAATATATAGATTTTAATTTATCTGGGATTATAGTTCTCAATCCTGGACCCGGGCCTTAGGACCCCTTTAAATAGGAACTTGTTTTTTGTATATGAATGCCATGTGGGTGGGATCGGTGCCACCCTCTCCCAAAATATGAGAATTTAACTGATATACAGTATAGGCCTATAGCGTAACACTAATGCTATAAGCCAAGTCTATTGAAAGACTTTTTTTATATTGAAAATTACATGCAAATTTATTGCCAGCGTTAGATTCCATCGAAAAACTGTCAATAGAGTTTTTCAAATAAACAATTTTTTAATGGATGACCGTGACTGTTGGACGTTATACAACAGAGGTAGCAAGTAAGTTTTAGTAAAAGCAGCTGCAATTATAAAGTTTTACACCGAGATGAATTTCAACATCAACAAATATTATCTATACATATAAAATAATATGTCCTGATTAACTGGTTCATTACGACCGAGCCGATACCGCTGAAGCTATAAACATGAAATTTCGTCAGTAGTTTTATTTCACGACTGGAGAAACCGCGAGACACCCAGGCTCTGTTGCAAGAAGCAACGTAAGCTCTTCGGGCCCCCCCCCCCCTTTCAGAAGGGGAGAGGTCCAGGGCATCTCCGGCAAAAGATTATTTCACGACTGAAAGATTCACTGAGAAGGATTTTTTTGGAAATTCCACCCCTAAGGTCATAAGAGTGGGGTTACATAGGGAAATCACGCCAAGCCGAAATCGCTGAAGCTACTACAATTATGAATTTTGGTCTGTAGTTCCACTTCATGATGCAAAGACTCACTATAGAAGGATTTTTCTAAATTTCATTCCTAAAAGGGTCACAGTATTTCTATTTTGTAATATAAAGAATCGCTGAAAAGGAATTTTTTTCGGAGGTTCAAAGGTTATATGGAGCAATCATTGCTGAGCCGAAATCTCTGCAGATATAAATATGAAATGTAGTCAGTTGTTTTATTTTATGATGTGAAGACTCACTAAGGAGGGACTTTTTAAATTTGAAAATCTAGGGGGGAGAATAAAGTGGTTCAGAGGTTATATGGGGCAATCATGGTGCCCAGCTGAAACTGCTGAAGCTATAAATGTGAAATTTGGTCAGTAATATATATTTGATGGACGTCCACTAAGACGGGATTTCTGAAAATTCAACCCTCAAGGAGATCATGATAGGTTCAAATGTTATATGGGCGAATCATCGCCGAGTAATTTCGAGATTACAAATCCACGCGAGAGAATTCGCTGGTAACAGCTAGTTGACGATACTTGTGTGTGCGCGAAAAAAAAAAAAAAATCTACTCGCAGTTAATTCCCCTTCGATTTCAAAAATTTTAGACATTCCGTGTAGACCTCAGAAATTTTTTCTAATGACATTTTCATCATTTTGTCGAATTTCATAATAGCAAATTGGTCTATCGCCAGGATTATACCAGGGCCGTCATTTCAACTTTTTCCGGGGGGGGGGGGGGGAGGCAAAGAACATATTTTCAATGTAATGTATGCAATAAAATGTATACATATAATGTGTCATATTTCTAGTGTTATTTCTAAAGCCCGGGGAGGAGGGTTTGCAAATTGCAAGCCTGGATTACACTATAAAAATTCCTTTATAAAACTTGAAAAATGCAACCAATAAGCCTATCGGTTGCATTTGCTCGAATGTAACTGATATGTTTATTAATTTCGATTTGCAAGTTTTATACAAGAACTTTTATCAAACTTTTACAGTGTAATCCCGGCCTATCCCGCCTTTTTAGCACACTCGAACTTTTGACCTCGAGAGAAAAAGAAATGCTATTTTAAGAAAGTAGAAATTGACCATTTCAACAAGCTCCATGCTTTCTTATACATACGAGCAAAAATCTGGACCAAAGAATTTTTGTGTCCCAAGGGTGTACTGGGAGGCATAGGAGGGAAGTTCTGCTTTCAAAACGGTCAAGAATCAGTGGGTGTAATGCAAAAAAAAAAAAAAAGAAAAACTTCAATGCTTGAATTGATGAATTTTTTTTAAATTTAAAATGCTACTTTATGAATGTCAAGAACTCGTTTCTTCTGGAAGAGGTTTTTCTGAACTTCCCTCCCACCAGTCTATCTTAATAACATACACTAGAAACAAATCGTGAGTCTATCATTGTATCATGAGTTTGTAGGTCCCCACTAAAGAAGGGGACTCTTGAAGGTTCACTGAGATGTCCCTCTAGAGAAGCTAGTGATTTTGGAAAAACTTTAAAATCTCTCGAGAAGTTTTGGAAATTTTAATTAAAAATGTGTTTCCCCCAAATGTCAATGAGATTTCACTAGAAATGTCGCTTCCCAGGCTTATGAATTAGAGAATTGACCCGAGAATGTTTCCCAGCCCATGTCACAATAAATAGTAATCTTACTCTGATTTCCCATAATCTATTACGAAGTCTCCCGAACAACATTCCGGGTTCTAATCTCAATAGACTTTAGGTCTTGGACTTTATTGATTCACCCATATATAATCTCTCATACTGAAGATTAGACTTTGTTAGAGAGTGAGAGTGTTTGTGCTGGTAAATCTATCTCAATACCGCTTTTAAAAAAAATCGTGATAAACTTGGAAATAAACATTTGAGAGGGAACTTGTGTGAACTTTTGTCCGAAGTTTGACCTAATAATGCCCCTTACATTTGATGAGAGAAAGTGATAACAGTAATTATTTTATTTTATTGCGTTTGAGTGAAATTTATGAGCCCGTGTACTGTTCAATGCATGGGGGAGATGGGATTTCGATCATGTGCTCCATATGGATTAAGTGTTATAAAATGCATACATTTTGTATTTACTTACTATCACTTACATAATCTCAATGGTTTTTTTTCAATTACATACTGTCCAAAGAAATATTTTCAATAAGAATTCTTGGAATTATCTTCAATAAGAATTCTTGGAATTATCTTCAATAAGAATTCTTGGAATTATCTTCAATAAGATTTCTTGGAATTATCTTCAATAAGAATTCTTGGAATTATCTTCAATGAGAATTCTTGGAATTATCTTCACTAAGAATTCTTGGAATTACCTTCAATAAAATATCTTTTTACATTTCCAAAAACCAAAATATTGTTTGAAGTGAATATAGTGAACCTCTCTAGAGTCTTCGCCCAGTCAAGCAATTTTTTTCTGGGGTCTTTAATTTTAACCTCGTGCATATTACTTCACCTTCGTTAAAGGTTCCTCTTACTTTAAAAGGCTGTTTTTCCGGATTTATCCCCTTGCTGAGATCTCTTCCATAACAGCGGCGTAACCAGACCAGGCCGAATGGGAACAACATCCACGCAACAGGGCTGGGTGTATTCCTTTCATTCGCTCCAATCGCAGATAATGCTTTTAATTCAGAACGTTGAAAACTTCTTTAATTGGAGTTTCCCAATCTATTGTCCTATCAGCTTCCTCCTCGTGTTTTTGTTTTTCTTTGAAACCTTATCTCAAGCCAACCCATAGGAATTTACGTCAACGAGGTCGAGGTCGGACTTAGAAACAAACATCGTGCTTTCTTGGATGCTTGATTACCGCGACGCTCGACAGCAACAGGTCGAAGGTGCCTGTTAACATTGAATCCATAGCGTGCTTGTGCAGTCACCTGGGTCCATTGCAGCTCTCCTTAAGGTGGCAATATTACTCTACCTTTGGAAAGAAGTATTTTCAATGTCGTTTCTCTAATTCAGGCATCTTCAACCCGTTGCTTGCGAGTACCACGGCGCTTCCCGAACCACACATAGTGCTCAATGCTCGTGTCCGATTTCGTGCTCGCGAGCACTTGATCATCATTTCCAAATAAACACCTTGTACGCATTTAGTTTATTGCAATCATTCTGATTTCATGCATTATTATGACAAACGTGCTGTAAAAGTACTTTTCTTTTGATGATGAGTAAAGACAGTCAGTGTTCGTGACTATATATATAAAAGGGTTGAAGACCTCTGCTCTAATTTTTTCTTTTATTTCTTAATGAGATTTTAGCGGTAGAAAATCACTCTGAGTTTCACCTTTACTTTACCTATCCATTAAAATATTGGTTTTCTATGCATGTTAGATGCCTGCAAAAAAATTGTCATAGTAGTTAATTCATTTCGCGAAAATTTCTTGTAGGAATATAGAATATATTAGTGTGAATCTCTCTCTCTCATTTATTTTGTCCAATATAAATTTAGAAAAAAAAAATGAATCTTCATTTCCAGCACATGATTTATTCGCCCATAGCGTCATTCTTCTTTTTAATAGTGAAGTCCGAGACAGTTTCATTTAGGCTACGTGCGTACACGTGAGATTCGCGATTATTTTGATTGATGCAAAAGGAGGGGCTTGTTGTGTCAACAAGTTATCTTTTTATTACGGATAATCTTATAGATAAGGTCTGCCGACACAGCTTGGGCAGCGATTTTGACGCGTTCGCTTATAGGCCTCCCCACTTCCACGTGTAAAATGCCGTCAAACTCCATTAAAAATTCCCGGCACGCGTTCTCCGTGCCGAAGAACTTGTTCAAGTCGACTCCTTCAATAGAATGAAGATTACACAGATGGCTTTTTTCCTACATCAGGACAAAGTTCTTAACCATTCTTTTTTCCTATCGTAATCGAGAAGAGGATTTTCATATTTGGGGAGAGAAATGAGTTCTGCTTTGCATTTAAAGGTTTGGAATATTTCCTTCTTGCAAACGCAAGTAGAGTTTTGTAATCGTCAAACTGAAAAGGAATAATTACATTTTGTAAATCCGATGTCTTGAGAAAAAATAAATATTAACCTGTTTGGAGAGACCTATTCAGTGTGCCATTTCTTTCACGATCTACATTCAGCCGAAGCTTCCCGTGAAATAGATTGGAAATCCCTCGAGCGGCGCCCCGAGAAGTCTAGACCTTTTCCTAATCTTCAAGGGCCCGATGACCATCAAGGGTCCTCCCGATTGCAAAAACTGTGGTTCTCCTTTTTTAAATTCGTGGAACACCAAGGATCTTCGGAATTCTCCGTCGAACAATCTTGTTTGGTCTTGCGGCAACGCTATAAGCATTCTATTTCTGTTGGTCTGCTGAAAGATCGTGGGCCATAAATTTGTTTGGCTAGGACAATTAGGCCTTTTATATGTAACGACGCCTCCTGTCTCGCGTTTATGTTCCGTTCGAGGCCAAAGTTTCTCCCCGTTCTTGAAAGACCACTTTTTTTTTTTGTCTTGCGTTCCGTTTCTATTTCTTGAGGAGTTTTTGAATCATCTTCAAGAGCTTCTTTTCGGGCACTTACCGCTCTTGAAAATTGTCGGAAGTGCCGTACTTTTGGTTATAAGTATTGGGAACGTTTTTTTTTTTGTTTAAAGCCATTTTGTTTCTGGTGCTAGATATTTTTGTTTGCGTAAGAAACTCGAGATTGCGTAATCGTCAGCGAAGTGTTATCCCTCCCATCAGTGAAAAGACTTATTTTATTCGAAGCTGAGTTGCTCTTGAGCCGAATGCTTTTTCTTATCCGTCACGTGCAAATGAACGTGATGAGCTCTAAAAACACTACATCTGAACACTAATATGTGTTGCGCGTTTTTTTTTTTTTTTTCTGAATGCTCATAGACTTGCATTGAAGAAGACGAGTAGTGCATTTTTGAACGCGAATAAGAGTTATTAACTCATTTTACGAAATTCCCTCGTAAGATATTTTTTTGCTAGTTTTTTGCTTTGAGTATATTTGAGCTTTTGCAATATTTAGAAATGATTACCGAATTCTCACTTTTAAAAAACTATCTTGTTGTTCTTGGTTATTACAGGTCAAGAAAACTTTCATACTTTTTGAATAAGAAGCGTTATTTCCTGCCTGTAAGTGTATTTGACAGACAACATGTGTCTCAAGGCTTCTTCATAAGATTCTGTAGAAAGAGTTACCTTCTATGTCAAACCTTGCCCATTTGCTGATGGCTTGTCATTATTTTGAGAATTATTTTCAAACTTAGATTCACTGATTGCACATTTTTAAGTGCACATTCTAAGTCTCAGTCGATTGCATTCAGAATGGAATTATTTGAATTTTCAACGTGATCCGCAACAGGCCGGTTGCTCCGAGTCTTATTTTCGTTATTGCAGTGTTGATGTGGGTGGGGGACTTGAAATTTCTAAAACGCATCTTTTAAGTAACTAGGTAATCATATGTAAAAATTTTGTGCCATTCGCATTGGAGAAATTGAAAGAGCGACCAAAAATGTGTTTGATGCGCTGTCAGAAAAAAATGTTTGTGCTAGCGTCCTCTGCTAGTGACTAATTCTTTAGAATAATGCATTGGACTAATGCATAAACTAGTTTAGCAGTATGTCTTTTCTTTTGAAAAAGTTTATGCTATAATTTATTATTTTTATTAAATTTATTACGATTAAGTCAAACCATGGAGAAATTTGACACAGTCAAATATCGGTTAATATATATTTTATTTATTTTGTTGTGGTGGACAAATTTCGTTCCATTTCGAGATAGTTTTAGTTTCGATTTTATGCGTGCCGAAGTGGGTTAGTTTCTTTTTTTAGCGTCATCTATCTGTGAATTAGACATTACTTTCTAATTTTTACACGTATAAATTCTGCTTGTATATTTTTTAATTTCTTTCGTTTTTCTTTTATCCGAGAAATCAATTTCTCAATAATTTACAGAATACTTGATCATTTTGATACGTTGTGCCCATTTATAAAATAATCCGATATTGGGAAATATCGGTTAATACGATGTTTCTTCTCCTTCCATGGGCCTGAATCATTAAAACAACGTTAAAAATGTTGATGCCTGTTGCACTATATATCGTAGTGTTTATTTATTATGTTTGAATTTAGGAAACGGGGCTGAACAAATGTATTTTCCGACATAGATAGGGCATGCATTTTTTAAACCAGAAAAACCAGGACCGCAACTAGATACTTGATTAAGCAGGGCAAGCACGCATTTGAATCCTTTATAATATTGACGCAGCTGAAGGGTGAATTGTACGCTCCCTCTAGTCGTCTTCACCACGCACAAACTACGTCCATAGCGCTATACTGCATTTAATTGCCGTTAACGAGTTGGGTTGGAAATGAACGCGCCATCTGTCGGTGGTCACTTCTAGCTCGTTAGGAAAAATATCTAATTATTTGTCTATGTTCGGACGTGACGGCAGCCTTCACTGTGGTAGACGAGCATCTTACCCAAGGTTTCTAGAATATATAGCTTCTTAACATCGCTCCACTCGGGTGTACTCTTTCTCTAGTCTGGCACTTGGGACCTTTTTGCTTCACCCTACTTGTAACCCTGTACACAATCCTTTGATATGGGAAAGTTTGATTTGATTTCCACAAACCTTTGCCACGGCCATAACTTAGAGGGTGAGGGGGGTATCACCCCAGGGGAAAATTTTAGAAGGGAACAACAGTAACAAAATAATTGAATTTCACTGTGGAGGGGGCGGCAAAATCGTATTCTCACCCAAATCATCGTTACGGCCCTGACCTTTATAAGTGGCAATATGGTTCATTTGGAAAATCCCTCTCCCCCGCCTATCCACGATGCTATTAACATGGACAAACCAATGCACTTCGATTTTATTTCATTAATTTCGAGAGAGATATGAGCTTAATTAACTAAGTATCGGTGAAATGAATTGATTCGCGCTGTGGTTTTCGGCGTTTTTCACCAATTTTCCTTGGAAGCGGAAAAAGAATAAGAAGTTGATCTCGTTGTTAAAGCTGTTGACACAATCTTGTTGATGTTTCTTCTACAGCTTTTTTTCTTTATTTCTTTTCCCTACCCAATCAACTTTTCTTCTTTCTTATTATTTGTTTGTCGAAAGAAATTCTTCCCCCTTCCCTTCTTATGTATATTTTTCTTTGTTTTTAAGAGTCGTATTTCCTCGTCGTGATCTATTCTAATTATCGGCCAATTCTTTTTCTTTCTTCTCCTCTATAGTATTATTTTTTTTTTTTAATAGCTTGGTAATTTATAAAAGACGGAGCTTGTCCTTCGTATCGTGACCCGTTTTCGCTTTTTACATTGAATTTATTTCATTTCGCAGTCTAACAACCCGTTAATAAAATTCTCCGCGTCGTGATAAATTCTTGATTTTTTTTTTCTGGATCTGATTTTGTTTTTTAAGTGTTTAGCCTAGTACTTATAATAAGAGAGAGAGAGAGTGTGTGTTTCCTTTCTTTTGGCCGTGGATGATTTACTATTCGGCCACCGTCCTCGTCGTAGTTGTGTGGTTAACATGGTTAAGGTTCTCTATTCTAAATAGTTTAATGCTCCCTTTATTATAACTGCTTATCAGATTACGAGGCGGTTGCATAATGCGATTATTATTTAAATGTGGGCTGTCACCATTGCACCAACGTACTCGTAGATAGTCTGAGTGAAAAAAACCGTTTCAAAATATTGAAACTTTGAACATCTTTTATTGTGAGAGATACCATCTGGGTTTCAAGAAAATTGAATTCGTGTCAGATTCAAAATGAATAATATGGTACTCAATATAAAGGCAATATCTTTTGACCAGAAGCCACTGTAAAAAATTAACTAATTTTCCGAAGGATCTGTCTCAATAGCACTTTGTGTAGAATGCACGATCGAAGACGCATGCATATTTATACCGTCAGGGTTTACAACACGACACTTTTCGACAATTTTTCGGAGGAACTTTAAACGACGAACATTGATTTCTGTGGTTCTGAAACATTAAGGTGCTAATGCGAACAGGTATCTCAGTTTGAAAATTCCGCCAAAAGGAATGACAGATTAATAAGGTCTATAATAAGGTCCGTAAAAGTAAAATACACTGGTGAAATAAATTAAGAGAATTTGCATATTTTATCGAATTTCATGAAAAGAACTGAACTGAATGTAAAACCACTTCTAGACAAAAATGCAAATCTTGTACGTCAAATACGTAAGCGTGCACGTGTGTGTAAGCGGGGCCAGTAGAGAAACAGGCTTTATAAGCGCGCGTAAGTTAAAACGCATTTCGTTCGGTAGCACACCTCGGCGAATTTCTTGGTGTTATTTTGCAGCAATCGGTTAATTTCAAATTGTAACAGTAAAAATGAGTAACCACCAACGTTTAGATGATGGAATGAGGTGGCGAATTGTGGGGAGGCTAGAAGCAGGCCAATCTCAAGTCCAGATTTGTAGAGAGTTCAATTTAACGCCCAGCGTCGTGTGTAACTTATGGAAACAGTTCCAGGATACCGGATCCATCGAGAGAAAGCCTGGGCAAGGTCATCCAAGAGCCACGACGGCCAGAGAAGATCGCCATTTGTCGATTATAGCGAGGCGTAACAGGAGTGCTACAGCTTCTCAGCTCTCTCGTGACTTGTATGCAGCCACAGGAACCCGTGTATCAAGGGTGACTGTTTCCAAAAGACTTCATGAGAGAGGGTTGTTTGCAAGAAGACCTGCTGTTTGCGTCCCGCTCACTTCTACGGACAGGGGAATCCGTTTATCATTGTGCAGAGAGCATAGAGATTGGAGTATGGATCAATGGTCGACCGTTCTCTTCACTGATGAGTTCCGGTTCAGCCTAAGCACCGATTCTCGACGTACGTTCATATGGAGAGAACCAGGGACCCGCTACCTACCCTCCAATGTCCGCGAAATCGACCATTATGGCGGAGGAGGTTTAATAGTCTGGGCAGACATCATGTTGGATGGCCGCACACCTCTCCGTGTCTTTGAAAGAGGCACTGTGACTGGTGTGAGGTATAGGGATGAGGTCTTGGAGCCCTATGTTCGCCTTTTCCGGGGTGCAGTTGGCCCTGACTTCATTTTAATGGACGATAACGCGAGGCCACGTAGAGCTCTTCTGCTCGACGATTTTCTAGAGAGTGAGGATATTCGCCGGATGGATTGGCCAGCCAGATCTCCAGACCTTAACCCTATAGAGCATGTCTGGGACGCTCTGGGGAGGGCAATTGCAACTCGCAACCCCCCTCCGGGAACCATCCAGGGAATGAAAACAGCGTTGCTGAACAAGTGGGACCAATTGCCACAGGAAATGATAAACTGCCTTATTTCAAGTATGAAATCACGCTGGGAGACCTGTATATCTGTAAGAGGAGATCATACCCCCTATTAACCCATTTTTTTGTTTATTCTGCAACCGCTGTTTCATACCTTCCGACTCCAACGAGTGTTACGCACGATCATGCGTGTGTATTGCAATTATTGAATGGTTATTTGTTTTGTATTGTATCAATGTATGTACATATCAAATTTCATTAAAATCGGTACAGTAGTTCTAGAGATAATCGACCAAGTCTGCAAATTCTCTTAATTTCTTACACCAGTGTACTTTCAGAAAAACAATAATTCGGTGTCAGATTCTTTCTACCAGTTTGATAATTGCGCGGTAGTAAATTGCCTCTGCCGAAAAGTCCTATCAATAATATCGCATTGAGTTGTCAGATATTAATGAAAAAAAAAAAAATCGGGCAAGTGGTGCTTCTTTGATGGATGAACTATTCAACTAGGCACCATTTCTAAGTCAGAAATCCTCAAACGCAATGTGAACTACACTATACTCTCTAAATAAATATTGAGTTTTTGTATTCATTTCCATCTAGAACCTGTTTGCTCAACACGTTCAGAAATCGGTTAATAAAATAATAAAAAAAAGAATTAACGCTATTAAAGAATGAAACCGCAGTGGCCAATAACGCTGATCGTCTTGCACATTTCGGTTAGTCGCTGCAACATTTCTTCAGATTTTTCGACAAAAGTTCTTATTTTATAATTTCTTTTTCTAAAGTGAATTAAAATATTGCAAATTGTCATATTTTCATAAAATAATTCAATTTATAGTTTAAAAAAAAGCCACATTTGCATAAAATAGTAATTGAGTATGTATCATAAAACTTAATGGGGGGGGGGGGTCATTTTACTGTGAATAGGATGAGTGGATAGTGTATGTATTAGGTCGACTGCACTATTTTGATTCTGTGAGAAATAATTATTTACTTTTTGTTTTCATGCCAAAAAAAATAAATGGGGGGGGGGGACACTTGGATAAAACTGGTTAGCTACGAACGTTCATATTTCCGGATTCAAACGCGTGGCCGTAGAAACTGACCAAACTGGAGTCTGATAAACTCAGAGTACAGTTCCAAATAATATGCATTAACTGCAATCCACTGGCCAAACTGGCTCCCATTCGAGAATTTTATTTGGTTTTTATTTCATTTTTTTTATTGTATTGAAATAAGTATCAAAAATAGACTCAAGTGAACTCCGAACGTAGTTACATAAATTTACACTCATGAAGGTCTATACGTATATAAAAACCACGTGTAACCTTTTATGGTTCACCCCCCCTCCCCGATAAAACTATATTGACATTTTTTTTACAAAAACGGATGTAATTGGTTAGCACATTTTTGATTGAAACAATACGTCAATGCAGCAATCTAATTAATTGGAGTGAATTTTTAATTAGTATTGCAAATTAAGGATGAAAGATTCAGTTTTCCTTGATTTTGTTTTTCATAAACAATTAAAATTTTGCTTAGCAAAGTTGAATGGCTTTTATCTTGCATTTCATTTCCAATTCTCTCAATTCGGTGTAATTTTATAAATCTCCAGGCACGTAAAATTTCAGAGTTCTCGAAAAATGACACCACAACAAAGAATTAACTCTTCCTAGATAATATAACTCTTTCTGCATTTACATAGCCATATTTTGCAACTGACACGAAAAGATGTACTTTCTAAACTACCCAAAAATAGAAAAAAAGGGGGAAAAAAATCGGCATAATGGGTTCTTTTGACCATATATCTATATTCAAATATACACGGGACCATAGAAACCTTCTCTTTTTTTCAAACCGAGCACAACTCAGGTCTATTGCCATAGGCAATTTACTACCTAGTGAGGTGTGCCGGAATTATGTGTGTACCTAACAGTTTGAGTGCGTATCTAGTGTTGTGTATGATTTTTCAGTGCTGCCATCTATATCTCAGAAGTGAAGTGAGCGATGTGTAGTGACTGAATATTTGTACTGTTGCTCTCTGTGGCGAGACTTTTTAACGGGGAGATCGGTTCGCATTTGCGCCTCGAAGTTGGGAACCACAGAAAACCAACTTCAGCCGACCACCACTGTGGTGACGGTGGGGCTCGAACCCGGATCCCCGCGATGCGACTCCGTCACTATGACCACTCGACCACCACAGCGGCACCATAGAAAGCTAAATTTTTTTTTAATCCATATTTTGCTCCTGGGTGGAGGGGAAGCTTTTTTCGGTCAGTCCGAGGTATTTTTTTGTCAAAAAAAAAGGGCCCGCGAAGTTAATGCTTCCAATTTTAAATTTTCCGAGTGAAATTCTGAATCCGTTTTCGGTTGCCTGGAAGAAATTCAACCGTTTACAATATAGTGTCGGCTCAGTTTTTTTAACGAAATGAATGCCTTCATATTTATTTATTTTTCTTGAAATTTAAATAATAATAGCTCATTCATGATGTCTAGCCGAACAGAAGAGGCAGCCTATCCCTCCGGAATAAAAGTGACCTTTTAACCACTTCCCGTTGTGATAACATCACTGAGTTGCTGGGGGTTGGTCGGACATATGTGTGGGTTCGTGCTATTTCTGCTCTCTTTCCTATTGAGGATATAATTCTTTTCTCTTTCGGGTATAACACACGAATTATTATTTAACAGGGGCTCGTCTTTCAACTCTGACATTCATATACGCGAATAGGTTCGAAATTTCTACAGATGAATGTAGAGTTATTGCTGGAACAAATGTGATGTGAATGGATGTATGCAGGGATGATTCTGAGCTCATCTTCTAATGCATTATGCGTACATTAAGGGGTTGATATGTTTTACTTCACTCGATTTGTTCTTTAAGGGATATGATAGAGCAGTGTTTTTCTTGACCTTTTTTTTGCCCGTGGCCCTCTTTGAATCATATTTTTTTTCTCGTGGCTCCCCTGTCTTACCCAGAGTCTTCGACCCTCATCTAAAAGCAAGATCCTTTATACGTATTGAATTGATTTTTTTCAGTGAATTTATACTGAGCGAAAATTTTGCAAATAAGATTGGTCTCCAGACCACCGGGCTAGAATTTATTGAGCTCCCCGATAGTCTATATACTATACCAAATATCATTAGGTGGGGTCACTTATGGGCATGAGACCCCCCCTCTCCGGGCATGACCCCTCACAAGAGTGGAGCTGACAGAGCTGCAGCCCGGGGGCCTAATATGGTTTTGATTTTTTTTTTTCACACTATAAATTTAATATAGAGGGGGTCTGTGAAAAATCTAGCCGGGAGCCTGCGAAAAACCCCTATCCTAGGGAACCTGCTGCAAAATGTAGGCGGTGAGGCCCGGGTGGATCCATGCCCTAAAATGGCCCTTGTTTTATGGGTAGTCTTGTTGGATTCCGTAAGTGTAGTCACCAATATAAAAGATTTATTTCTTCACACCTTAATTTTTCTTTTCAGCTCTATGCAGCCCTCCAAACCACCTGTCATAGCCCCTTTCTCCATTTTCTTCCGTGGCCCCCCCCCCCTGAAGTATTCCAGTATCACTAGGGGGCCATATGCCCCCGGTTGAGAACCGCTGTGATAGAGGTCCTTTTTGGCGAATGCACAGGCGCTAGACTGATGTATTTGGTCTCTGGAGGTGTTATTGATGCACAATTGGATTAGAGCATAGCTTCCTAAACTTCTTGCTCCATCGCCCCCTATCTGAGGTCAACACACAGGATCCTATACTAAACCAGTAGCTTTGTAGGCAAGTACAGGGTTCAAATCGTCACTTTGCCCGAGGGCCCGCATGATGCTGTTAAGACGGTCCTGGTCATTAACGTTACCATTGAGTCCGTTAATTCAGAGAAGCGGTTCTCCTATATTAATTTTCTAGTAATCTTTTCAGGTAAAATTTTAAAGAAAAATATGGTGGATTTTTCCGGGACCCCCCTCTCCAATGTGGAGCTTTCGGTGGGGAGATATGTTTATTTTTGTCATTGCACAATATTTACGATTATTATTTTTTTGAATATGCACCAAGTTAAGCTGTTGTTCATTGCGTACATACTGAATATGAGTGAATGATCAATTCAAATCGGGAAATGCATGGGCTTGCTATCATTTTGGGTACGATAATAACCGCTTATTATTGCGTGCTTTTGTAGCTATTTTAGGAATTTCCTTCTCGAGTGTTTAAGGTCATTATCTTGTAATTTCTTCTGGAAAATTAGGTAAAATTTGGTGTTTTTTAAAGCGAACAAATTTCCTTCTAACTCGGAGGAAAACTGTTTTATTCGATGCACATCCATTATATGCGCAGGTTGGAATTGTTTTCGATGCACAGCGACTTTAATTCGTTTTATAGCTTTGTTTTGATGGATTCCGTGTTCGGTATCCTTTATGCGGTGACGCACAAGAATCTAATAAAATTTATTAATCGTGAGGAAAATTTTCAATTTTCGTTTTATGCTGTATTCGCCTTAGGAAACATTAAATATAATAGCGATTTTTTTGAAGTCACGTGATGAGGGTATCTTGCTGTCCGTGCAGAAATCAGGCCATAGCCCTCTTAAGGGGTCTCAGACCTTTTAACATAGTGAAAAACTATGCTGTAGTATAAATATCATTAAAAGTACTACTTATAACGGTTGATTTATTTCAAATTTTTTACACGCTTTTGGCCTATATATACAGTATACTATCTTATGTCAGTATAAAGTTTCATATATCTCTAACACTTTTTTTCTTTTGAAAATTAAAAAAAAACATTCATTAAAAACCACTTACGCGCATGATAAAATAGCATGATAGCAATATAACCGAATAAAAATTGATTCAAAGTATGAACAACACTGCCCAGTTCGTGAAATGAAGTAAAAGATTGAATAAGATTGAGTCAATGAAATCTCAATTTTTTTGCTCCATTTCACGAACTGAACAGTGTCTTCTATATTTTGGAGCAAGTTTTATTCAATTATATTGATGTCGTGCTATTTTATAAAGCGCGTAAGCTGTTTATAATGCTTTTTTATTTTGAAAATTTGCAAAAAAAAAAGTGTTAGAGATGTATAAAACTTAATACTGATATAACATAGTATATATAATCAAAAAATATGTGTAAAAAAATCGAAATAAATAAATTGTCAAGTAGTGTTTTTAATGATATTTCTACTAGAGCATAGTTTTTCACTATGCTAAAAGGAGAGCCCTTAAGAAAGTAGGTGCACTATATTTTCACATGCTTTCCCCTATAAGAAAAACCACCTGTCTTCAAAGAATATTTGAAAATTTTGTATTCATTATAGGCACTTTAATTTTATTTCTTAAATTCTGTGGATACTTTTTATATACGTTAACGAGAGCTTTTAGGATTTTAATAGTTGCTTTTTTTTCCCGAATATTAACTTCAAGAACGTGCAACTCTTTCCAAAATCACAAAATTTACCCATTATTTGGTACCTTAAAGTTGCTTAAAACCATTTTAATGAGAAATCCTCTCATTAAAGCGCGTTACATTGCAGTATCAAGAGACCAGAGTTTTAAGATAAGTTGCGCTTGAAAAAATGTTCTTTATTTTGACAAAAAATTGTTTCAAGAGAAGAGCAGTTTAATGGATCCTCTTACCATAAATAATGCCTGCAAGCTTTGATCCCTACAAGGATGGGACTGACAGAGCTTCGGCCGAGAGCCAAGGACGATTCTCATCATTTTTGTTTTGTTTTTTTCACACTAGGAATTCGCTGTAGAGGGGCCCAGCAAATATTTCGGCCTATTAGTCCTCCTGCAGGATGTGGGGGAGAGCATGTTTCCAGCACCTTACACCAATGGTTCTCAAAGTGTTCGTCACCAACCTCTGTCAGGCTTGTCGAGAAGATTTGGTGTACACCGGTGCAGTGCTTCGAAACGATTCATTTCTAGAACATTCTGGGTAGCCGCGGATAAACGATGACAAGGCCAAGGGCGTCGTGGGTGGAAAAAGTTTGAGAACCACTCCGCTAGGCTGTAGGGCCCTGCAAGTCTCTCTTTTTAGGGAAGGGCTATACTTACAACCTTAAGAAAAATTTTCTCCCATCCATTGAGCAATCGAGTGTCTGCGCGAGAATGTCATCTATCACGCTATAAAGCCAGAAATATTAAAACAATTTTATTTATTCGATTTTTTTTTTTTACTCAGTCTCTCTCATGATATCGTGACATTTTTATTTTAACACCATAAAATAAACAAACGTGTTACTATTGTACTAAAACAATACCAGACGATAAATAAAAGCTTCCAGGCTTACGCAGCAGCTTCTCTTTAATATCCATATCATGGTTGCATGCAAATTTTATTCAGTTCAGAATATGAGGGGGAGAAAGGAAAGATATGCAAGTGAAGGAAAGAACATCTTTCGGAATCAAAGGCCTCGCCCTTAAGCATGTTTATTGCCATCATTCAACGATCAGCTGCTGCTGCCTTGACCGTTGCGCGTAAATGCGCGAGCGCGCGCGTGTGTGTGTGTGTATACTCTTGAATTTCTCTCCATGATCGTGATGATAAGTATATAAATTGCGAACCCTTTGACGAGTATCAGCGGTGATTAGACGGACGACGAAAAATAGACCCTTTTCGTTTGACCTAAAATCAAGATACGCCACTGAGACATGTATACACTCTCAGAACGAAAATGCTGACGCCTCCACTTGTTCTAGCAGTGCCCAATACGTCACTGAGTTCTGAAGTAGTGCACGTGACGTCAAAAAAAAAGAGGTAGTAGCCTTTAGAAGACTCTCGTTTATTTTTCCCAATGCCCTTTATAAGCTGTTTTGGACGATACTCCTCAGAGGAATGAATAACGTCCCTAGATCGCAGACGAATCGTATTGCGTAACAATACGTTTTCTTGTTGTCTAGGACCGCGTGAAAAAAAGAAAATTTTCGTATTTTTGCGTATCTTGTCAGTGATTTGCGTTGATTGAATTCCTTTTTTGTTAGTTTTGTTCACGAGGGAAATCGGTGAAATAAATGACGTGTGGACGGTATGAAATAAAACATGCCAGTATCTGATACTTCAAAAAAGATGCCGACATTAGAGAGAGAGAGAGAGAGAGAGAGAAGAAACGCGCGTCCCGACATATCAAGCTCGTCTTTTTTTTTTTAATTTTTGAATGGCATGTATCATGATCGACAAGAGCAAGTGCAGCCGTTTGCGTGTCTCGTGTTGCTCAAGAGACTTTCATGAAGATGATTCGGACCAACCTTGAGTATGCAGGATAGTATATTTTATGTCCATGGAGAGGAAAAACAAGTCGAAAAGTAACATTTCTATGTGCATAATAAATTTATTTGAAAAAAGATGAGGAAAAATCTCAATTGAGAGAAATTTTGGACGTTTCTTATATATTTGGATAATACGTGGGATTTGGAATTAGAATCTTTCGTGGCATCTCTATCCTCGACACCTTTACTCGATTTCAAGGCACATGGTGACATCCCTGCTGATAACGCTCTGAAGTTTCACGGAAATTGCGAATCTGTCTCAATTTCAGTGCAATTTTATTTTAAGAATGTCTGTCAAGTCTCACAGCACGACTTGGGGAACAGCGAGCAGCTTTACTTTTCGTGTTGTCCAGTATCTTCGCCGGGCACCCGAGTGGCGCAGTGGTAGGATGCTCGTCTTCCACTATGAAGGTTGCCGTCAAGGTCCATGGGTTCGAATCCAGCCAAGAGAGCATCAGAAAAAGTTCTTTAACTTTTCTCCTATAGATGGCGCCTTGATTTGGCCGTGTGGCAATTTCCACTCCACTAGTTGGAAATTGTCATATGGCGATATATGACTAGAGTTGGTATGCGGTAAAGTAGTATCTTCGTCGGTGGAACGAAAACTCAACTGTCTAGTTACTGAAAAAAAAAAACCCATTCAAACTTGGACTATTTTGGGCCTTCTCTTCGGGTAAAAATATTTTTCTATCGCCTAGATTTTTTTGCGATTTGTCCATCCCTGCTATAGACCAAAGTGTGCAAGGTTTAGGAGAATGCGTTAAGGATCAGTGAATATGTCACGACACCCATAAGGGATCTGGAGAATGTGCCCGCTTATTTCATTTTTCCAAAATCAGGTTCGAGGTGACGGGCCCCTTTAGATGTCTCGGAGGACCATGTATGCTGTAGACCCACGTTTCTCATTCCACAGTCCGCGACGTTGGCATAGGTAGTCCGCAGCCAGACTTGATAAAATTATTCATCCATTGTACTTGATATTAGTAATATCCACATGGGTTCAAATAATTATATCTTCATATTTCAGTTAACCATACATCATCGAGGGGAATGCAGGACATTGCGATCTTAAATGCCGGATAGCACTAAATTTTGCCAAAAATTGATATTTATCTCTTTTAATGCAATTCGATAAAGACTGCCAAAATTGCAGTAGGGTATGGAACTAAAAAGCTGCTACAAATCGCAGTTTTAAAAAATGTACTTATTTCACGAAAATAATATTGAAATGATCTGATGACCATATTTCATTGGGAAAAATACGGTAGACCGGGATCTTGAGTAATCTGTAAAATACAGGACATCGCCAATTGACATAAAAAGAAGATAAACTTGACAAATATGAAAGATAGTTATAATTTTTGCCGTAATTATCATACTATAATTTATATTATGAAAATGCTGTGTGTGTGTGTGTCGCGACTTCAATAATTACAGTAAAACCCCTCTTTTACGGACACTTGTGGGACATAAAAAAATGTCCATAAAAGAGGGGTAACCGTATCAGAGGGGGATTCCTGTTTAAATTGCATTATACAGCATTAAGAAAAACTGAAATGGTTGAAATATGAATGAAATTATGACAATATGTGAGATGCATTTAGTCATGAAAATGCGTAATTACAGCATAGCTACGTAATTAAAATTACAAAAGAAACATTGTACGATGTTTACATACTGAATAATTACTACGTCTTTTGGAAAAACTGATCAATCGTTTTTTTTGGTGGGTTTTGCTTAGTATTCTTAATACTTCCAAATGTATTTTAACTGCGAGACTAAATCCAATGACTTTTCGTCATTTGTGTTTACAGTATTTAATCAATGCATTGAATTCATTTGCAAGAGCGTGAACGCTAATTTTACGTTTTTCACTGTATTCTAGACCTACATTTTTTATCCCAGTGATAGAGGGCGACGATTATACTAGAGATTGGAAAAATTAAAAGCGCAGAATTACGTAAAATATACGAGCAGCAACATGTAATTTCAGATTTTAAACGGACATCAGTTGCCAAAAATTAACAAACTTTATGCCGAAATTTCATTCAAAAGTAGCCAAATACAATATAAAAAAATTTGATCAAGTATGTCAAAACTTTTGCTGCCATCTAGTGAACATACTTCGAAAAACAAAATTATTTTTTGTGTCCGTTCAGGGGTTTTAGCCCAACGGAACAAATGATGAAAATGGTGTCCATGACCATATCTGAGGGTGACCGTTAAACAGGGGGATTCGAAATACGTTTTTTATATAGGCTTGTCGCCAGAAAATTTTTATTTGGTCGTAAAAGAGGGATCACCGTCAAGACTCCTCTTGCCGGTCACTGTATTGCCGGCATCAGCAACCCGTTGCTCGCGAGCACCACGGTGCTCCCCGAAGTACCCAGAGTGCTCGATGCTCGTGTCCGATTTCGTGTTCGCGAGGACTTGATCAAAGTTCTAATCAAACAGCTTGGGGGAATTTCATTCAAGGATTGAAATTGTCATTTCATGCATTCGTATGTTAAACATGCGGTATAAGGGTGCTCTTTTTTGATGATGGGTACAAGCTACAAGCAGTGCTCGCGACTGGAAAAAGGTTGAAGACCTCTGCTGTATTGCTTTACTGTATTGCAAATTCAAATCAGTACCGTTGGTCCGTCAAATTGTTTTAAAACATTTTACTGGTCCTTGTTTACAGGAATATTGAGAAACACTGCTGTAGACTAGAGCTGGACAAATCCCATGCGCCAGGTCGTCATGGCAACTAAAAAATTGTCATTGGCGCCTAAAATTTTCTTTGTGTAGTTACTAAATTGCAGGCTGAGAGCAGCACGATATGTGTCGACTACACAGCGGCATATTCTACCAACATGGAAAAGGCTCACTATGGGACCGTTCAAGTATTACGTAAGCAAATTTTTAGCCATTTTTGTCCCTCCTCCCGCCCCCTCGTCAGCAAAACGCTGACCCCCTTGTCAGCAAAATTTCGTCATCAGCTCTGCCCCTTTGAATCCTAACTCATATTCTCATAAAGGGTGGTTGATGACGTAAGCATTATCCAACCCCCCCCCCCGTCATCAAAAGTCAGCAAATCGGGAACACCCCCCCCCCCCCATCGATGATGACATAATACTTGAACGGCCCCTATGCCCTGAAAAAAAATTTTGGGCGCCTAAAATTTTTTCTGGTGCCTGGATATTTTCGCGATTTGTCCAGCACCGCTGTAGACCCGTTCATGGGTTCAAAGTGTTCGTCGTGGTATTTTCGTCTGAAGCGTGCGTGCTAAAAAAAAAGAGACTGTTTTTTATTTATTTATTTATGTTTTGTCTTTTCCAAGAAGTTACTTTTATGTAAAGAGGCTGGTATATAAAGGAGTGGGGAGAGAGAAAAACAACGAAATTAGCAACATCTACCTCAAGTAATAACCCAACCGAGCCGCGTTGTAGCAGTAGTAGTTGATGGAGATGATGATGGGTCTCTTCGTGCGGCGCGCATTGCCAGCCAGCAATCGGCGACGCGCATTCTCAAGGAAGTTCATGTCACTGACCGACTTTTAATAACATTTATTTTTCTCTCCCCCCCCCCCCTTTTTATCACATTGTGTTTCTGATGCGTCGTTTTTTTTATATTTTTATTATTCACCGGCACTCACTTCTTTAACCTGCCGTATGTCGGATATACACGTATTGTTATTGTCTTGGGTCTGTTTCGGGTTCACGTGTGACGTCTCCGCCTCCCACTACATTTTAGTTGTTCGGAAACCACGTGGCTTGGCTGACGGCCATGTCTCCTCTATTGCATTCCTCCACCAGGATGACGCAATCTGAAATTTTTTCTCTCTACAAAGTTACCTTATTTTATGATAGACGTGTCCGGGGAATGTAGATCACGATCCACACTGAAGTATAATTGAATTACCTTGTGTTTTTTAAACGTGTACAGTGATACCCCGGATAACGAAGACAATTCGTTCCGGAATCACGTTCGTTAGCCGAAACGCGATTTCCCGTAGGTTTCTATGGAAAATCGTTTTTATTCGTTCTAGGCAATGCCGAAAATTTGAAGGCATGTTTTTAACACACCAAGGAGTGCTATAAAAAAAGACGAACACTCTGACCAGAGGTTAGAATAAACAGCTTCAAAATTGGATGAATGAGAATTTACCGGAAGATGAGATACTGAAAATATTTTTATTTTACTCCATATACACAACCCAGTCTAGGTTTCCCGGATCTATTCGTGATTTGTCCAGCTCATTTCTGTGTTTGCTACATGCAGATGAAAGAATATGCTTTTAGAATGTCCAGATATTTCAGTTGGATGATAGAATCTTTCACTGAAAAGACGCGTGCTCTGAAAATGAATGCTCTTTTTCTTCAATGCATTTTCTATAAGTTGAATCTTTTATTTTACATGAAATGGTTCAAAAATTTTCAGAAAGAGAAGTGAATATATATCTTGGAAAATATTCCCAGGTAGGCATGAGTTAATCGGGCTCGAGTGACAGTTATTCTGATGTTGATTTTCGCGAAAATTCATCTCACGACACGATTGTTTTATGTTAGTACGTGCATTGCTATAAATGAAAATCTTCGTTAGCCGGGAAATTCGTAAGTCGAGATATAAGATACTTTCGTCTCGTGTACATAAGGACCCCCCTTCCCTGAATTTTGGGGCTTAAAATTTAGAAAGTTTTCATTCAAGTCGTTAGAAATTCGCTCGAATGTAATCAATAGGCTTGATTGATTGTTTTTTTTTTTCAGGTTTTGTAAAAGATCTTTCATCAAACTTTTATAGTGTAATCCCGGCGTAAGATACTAGTTCACGGTTTCTTAAATGTCTGTACTCTGAGCAGAAAAGCACAGTTATGCCGTCGTCTTCAGCAGATTGGGGGAGCACAACAGCGATAACTAGAAATGTGAACGAAAAAAAAAGACCTCAGAGAAAATCGCAAACGATTTAAAACTGTTTTACCAGTAGAAATGTCTATACAGTAGAAGATTAGGAGGTCCGTACACAGTGTGTTCGAAAGTAAAGGCAGCCCTGACCACCCCTTACGACCACGCACAGTGAGCAGATTAGAGTTCGCTGAAATGCACTCAATTTTAAAAGGATTGGACGATATAAAATGCAGTCTCTTCAGATTATAAAGCATATAAATACTATGTAAGATTTCAAATGTTTTTATAGCATTCCATTTCCACTATTTTCTTAGCTTCTGTTAAAATTCTTTATGTGGAAATAGTTCGCTGAAATAAGATCCACAGATACACTTTTTGCCTCTCAACAGGCTAAATTCTACAAAGAATTTAAAATTATATCAAGGAAAAAATAGCTTGAGGTTCTGGGGAAAAAATTGACGACTCGACCGCAAGTTTTAACGTGAATGCAATTCTTTGTGCATTGAATCGCTTGGTAGGCTTTGACATAATGAAATTAGTATAATCGGATTTGTCTGCAATAGCTAACAGACGATCCAATGTTGCTTTGTGAACTTATCGAGGTATAGAGTAAAACAATTTCATCACAAATTCGGGCAGCGTGCCTTACGCCCATACCGGAAAACGCGATATCTGTATGGTATCATCAGATTCGTCTTTGGAATATCCTACAGACGATGCCATTGGCTTCTATTTGCGTCACGAACCTCTCGAGATGCAGCGTAAAACAATTTCGTTACGAAAGCGCGCCGCGATACTGTTGGCCTGACCGGCAAAGGTATTTAAAAAACCGTCTATCAAAATAAAATCTTCGAAGTGAACTAATATTTCAAATTCATCGCTATGGAAAATATTCCATTTACGATTAGGGCAGAGAGAAATGAATTGAAACGACCTAATCCAATCTGGATCGATCTCATCGAGTTCAATTTAAGGTCTCTGCCAAGGCTTTGATTAGGTCGAAATTCAGGGAGAGAATACATGACTTAATTTGAAATTCCACACAAACCAATTTTTTCTCCGACAATTTACGAAAAAAACAAAGTAATATTTTCTTGGTTGTAAGTAAATTGTTTAATTTCATGTAATTTTAAGATGCTACGCGCGTATATCTAGGAATTATTGATCTGTTTTGAATCCATTTTATCAACTGATTTTTTTTTTACGGAAATACAAACATGTAATCATGAAAGTTCATCCACCCAACGATTTTAGTACACATCAATAAGAGTTACGAGTGGATGATACATACAGAAGTAGATCACATTATCGAATCGTTAATCACATAACGCAGCATCAAGACGAGTTTAACTACCTCGAATACTCATTAATATTTTACATTATTCTCTTAATATTTTTTTTTCCCCCTGCTGTTTAGTGATATACTAGATGTTATCGTTAGTGTGAACCCGTCCAGACGCCATTAAATTTTCTTATTTTTTTTTTTAATACATTCCATCGGAAACCACGATTATTTTCACTTTGGAAAGCATTTTCAAGACTCTGGGCAAACACACATAATTTTTTCTAAAACATTTTCTGTCTGATTCTATCTTAGAATTTTGAAGATGTATCAAAATAGCGTTGACAATGTTTTAGAATTTCCCCACCTCATCCAAAAATGACTGTATTTATCTATATTTGATTGATTTGTGTTTATTGTATGCTAAAATGTCCTTTAAAAAGAATTTTTTTTAATCAATTAATTTGGGTCAATATCTTGAGTTAGGAACACATAACTTGAAAATGAATTATCGAAAATCATTTAAAACTGTTAAAAATGAGGTACAAAAATATGTATCTCTGAAGAAGTTATCATGTAACATCTATGTGTATATATAACACTACTTTACACACCAGTGTTCTTCAACCTTCACCCTTTTTATTTATCCTTGCGGACCAGTGAAATTAAGGGAACAATTTCGCTATCCGGTATAAATGGGAGAAATAAATTGCGAATAAAATTAATATAATATGGGAAGAAACACCCCCCCCCCCATCATTATACATACGAGAAACACCGTCGAGCTGGGAACCCTACTGCCATCTACCGAATGAATACAAAACTATCTATAATAATTCTTGAAGTAAAATTGATTGTTGGTTTGAAACCGGTAAGCAGCATGAAATGAAGAATATGTGCTTTCATACTTTATTTTGCTCGTTTTCATGCTGCACACCGATATAAGTTTCATGAATCCAAAATAACGGTTACTATGTTTGTATGTTTCTCGCAGAATATCAGCCCTGGCACTTACGCTGCCACCTTACAAACAAAACAAAACTACATAATTTGCTTTTGAAAGAGGAATTGATTGATTGTTGGTTTAGAATCGGTGTGCAGTATCGAAATGAACCACACATGGTGTTATATATATTGCTCATTTTCATGCTGCACAACGGGGTAAATTTTATACGCCAAAAATACTGGTTATAATGTTTGCCGCGCGGTACTTACAGAAAGTAATTTTTCGGCAAACATAAAAACATGGTTACCGGTAGTTCGACGCATAAAATTTACGCCGGTATGTGGCATTAAAGTAGATCCGCTGTGGTGGTCATAGTGACGGACTCGCATCGCGAGGATCCGCGTTCAAATCCCACCGTCGCCGCAGTGGTGATCGGCTGAAGTTGGTTTTCCGCGATTCCCAACTTCGAAGCGCAAATGCGAGCCGATCTCCCCGTTAAAAAGTCTCGCCTCAGAGAGCAACAGGCCTACAACGTAATAATTATTCATTCATTACACTTCACGCTTAATGAGTTAAGGAAAAAACTCATAGTTTAGAAAATTGAGTGCAGATGGCAGCACTGGACATAACAAGCATTACACAGAAACAAACTTCACGGAAGGTTCACTATACATACACCCACATTCCAACATGTACCAATTCGTTAGAGGTTCCGCAGAGGAATATGGACGAGGTGCATGTCTGGTTTAGTAGTAGTAGAATTAAAGTAGATAATGTATAGTAATTATCACACCATATATTAATAATTTTCATACTGCACACTGTTTTAAAACCCAGTGCACTATTTCACTTGAATAATCGCAAACAAACAGCTTCGGTTTTATTTTATAGGTAACAGTCGGGGTCTCGGTACAAATATTCATGAGTAACATTTTCTTACATTTCTGAGGGGGGGGCTTCATCTCCATGTCCTATTCTCTAGCTATGGCTTTGCATTGACCCAACACTAGGGTGAGGTTGACACAGCTTCGTAAAGTGTAAAAAAATCGTAAGGTTAAAAATTATTCATGAAACCAATATAGCTTCAGGTTAATTATTTCCTGCCATGCCCCGCAACTATAAACGGAAATTGACTGCGCCACCAGGGGCCAATATACATTTTGGCGCCTTCTCCCCCCCCCTGTTATTTTAAACAGAAGCGTAAACTTGACGCCCTTCCTGGTCTAGCGCCCGAGCCACTAGATCTCCCTGCCCTCCCCTAATTGTGTCGCTGTTTATGGTCACAACACCTGAACACGCTCACGTGAAACGAATATGCAATTTAGGGATTTTTATAGATTCAATTTGCCATTATTTTCATTGTATTGCAAGAAAATATATTAGCTTATATAATAAGATAATTGATTTAAAAATATATATATCAGGACTGAAAGTTAAATTAATTACCAAATTTATAATAACACGAATTTTACGAGAAGTTATCGGCTAAATGAATTTTAGTTTCTACGATGGGACCTTCCCTAACGGACACCCTGTTTATGGAGATTTTTCTGAGCGTCTTAGGACTGGGCGTTAATGTATTTCACTCCCCGTTTGCAGACAGTGGATAGTAAAATCAGGCAAACTCTAATTTATTAATTTTTTGGTCACAAACTGAGAATTTATCATATCCATTCAACTGAGATTATGTGTAATCCCAAACTCGTATACGTAAATATGATAAATCGTTAATTAATTGCTTAATTAACTGAACGTAACTATGGTTCAGTAACGTGAGGGGAAAGCCAACATTATACACTGGTGATGTTATGAATGTTTTTTTCTTCTTTAACTGATTTTAATTGCAAAATATGTGTTGTGCACGTATCATGTACGGGTGAAAATAATTTTTATTGGTTCAATGAAGAGAAGATGGGTGATATAAGTTTTTCCATATTTATCAGACTTTCCAACTTTATTTGGAAGTTATGCATAATCATTTTTAATTTTAATTTAATCAAACTTTGTTTATATCGAGACGATTGGTAATTATGCATGATCGTCAGTGTATCACTTTTCCACAGTAACATTTAAATGTATAGGAACCAATTGCGACCGAAGTCAAACGTCGTATAAATGTGAAAGAAATAAACTGAAGAGTCAAAAAAACTGGAACAGCCATGCGTATGCAAATAAAGAGATATGGAACCAATCAGAGTACGGCGCTGCGGTCGGCAACGCCAGACACACAACAAGTGTCTGGCATAGTTGTTAGATCGGTTACTTCTGCTACAATGGCAGGTTATCGAGATTTAAGTGAGTTTGAACGTGGTGTTATAGTGGGCGCACGAGAGATGGGACATAGCACCTCCGAGGTAGTGATGAAATTTGGATTTTCACGTACGACCATTTCACGAGTGTACCGTGAATATCGGGAATCTGGTAAAAAATTAAATCTACGACATCGCTGCGGCCGGAAAATGATCATGCTAGAACGGGACCAACGACGACTGACGAGAATCATGAAACGTGACAGACGTGCAACCCTTCCGCAAATTGCAGCAGATTTCAATGCTGTTCCATCAACAAGTGTCAGCGTGCGAACCATTCAACGAAACATCATCGATATGGGCTTTCGGAGCCGAAGTCCCATTCGTGTACCCTTGATGACTGCATGACACAAAGCTTTACGCCTCGCCTGGGCCCGACAACACCGACATTGGACTGTTGAGGACTGGAAACACGTTGTCTGGTCTGACGAGTCTCGGTTCCAATTGCTTCGAGCTGATGGACGTGTACGGGTATGGAGACAACCTCATGAATCCATGGACCCTACATGTCAACAGGGGACTGTTCAAGCTGGTGGAGGCTCTGTATGGGGCGTGTGCATTTGCCGTGATATGGGACCCCTAATACGTCTAGATACGACTCTGACAGGTGACAGGTACGTAAGCATCCTGTCTGATCACCTGCACCCATTCATGTCCATTGTGCATTCCGACGGACTTGGACAATTTCAGCAGGACAATGCGACACCCCACACGTCCAGAATTGCTTCAAAGTGGCTCCAGAAACACTCTTCTGACTTTAGACACTTCCGCTGGCCACCTAAATCCCCAGACATGAACATTATTGAACATATCTGGGATGCCTTGCAACGTGCTGTTCAGAAGAGATCTCCAACCCCTCTTACTCCTACGGATTTATGGACAGCCCTGCAGGATTCATGGTGTCAATTACCTCCAGCACTATTTCAGACATTAGTCGAGTCCATGCCACGTCGTGTTGCGGCACTTCTGCGGGCTCGCGGGGGCCCTACACGATATTAGGCAGGTGACCAGTTTTTTTGGCTCTTCAGTGTATAAACAAGACACACACACAGATGTATTATATCGGGAAACATCATTAAACTGGAACCAGTTCTGCCACCTATCAAATAAAAAACACAACTGTTATGATTGGAATTTGGCAACTGGTTTTTGATTAATGTGCCTCATGAAAAAAAAACCAAGATAATATGATAGAAAATATCTTATAAGTTGATAAATATTATATTGATGGATATTAATATCACTGAAATTGTTAAGTTCACTTCAAAATTTTAACAGTTGCTGTTTTTGTACAGTAAAATGACCTTGTCATTATTCACTTCTGGAAAGGAGTTTTCATTGTCGTAGAACAAGCAATAATGGTTAATCATACTGAAGTTATGATTGAAAAGACCTTGTATTTTTATTAATAATGTACCCCAGCATAGTATAGATAAATATTACTATAGATAAATTTCATCAAATTTTTGTAAAATGCTGGAAATGATAATCACTACCGGTCAATTCCATTTTTAACATTGGTGGAGTGAGAATATTTTATGTAAATACAGTCATTCATAAAATTAAATATTAATCGAAAGGTATATGATATGAACGCTTTGTGAATTATATAACCATTTGTTATGTGACCTAATCAGCATAGATTTTTTAATCTAATATAATTGTCAAATGTTCAAGAGTTACGTAATATGATTCTGAGGAGTATATTGATGTTCTGTAAATTCTAATGACCATTTGTAACCTTATACTCTATTTTATAATTATATATTTTTTAAATATGTTTGTCAAATGTTTAGAAATCATATTGAATGGTTTTGGTGACACTGTTGGAGTTTTCATGTATATACACATATCATTTTTTGTCTAAATGGAAATATATTGCAAAATATGCTGTAAACTTATGTTGTGTTAATCACTTTGTGAAACTGATTTGTTTAATATTGTAGATATTGAGAATATTTGCAATCGACAACATTTATTTTTGAAAGTAAGTGTAATCTGATGGGGTAGAAGATGTTTTAACCCCTGGAAACTGTTAACAGTATAATGATATTGTTTTGTAGTATTTTGCACGTATTACTGATATTATTTTACTATCCACAATCATCAACTACTAAAGTTTTGCAGCAAACTTGACAATTCAGACCATATTATTGCTTAAAAAATATTTATTAATATTCTATTATACTGCTTTTTTACGCTAAGCATTATTCTTCTAAATTCAGTTTCGAAGGATCATTAACAGTTGAGTTTTTATTTGATAGGTGACAGAAGGAGTTCCAGTTAAATGATTTTTTTTTCAATGCATAATATATTTTCTCTGCTGCGTAGTTATTTGCTAAAAGGGATGTTTTGGTTGATAAAATTTTATTTTTACACGTTTGTTAGTTACGGATAAAAGCAACTTAGAAAGGCACCATTTTTTCATGGTTGATACGTTTACAAAATGTGGGCGTTTACAGCCTTAGAATAAGAGTACTTACGTGTACAAAGTTTCTGCTGCGCAGAAAAAAATTCCTTATGTTGTAAGATGTTTTTTTTTTTCATATGGCGCAGATATAGAAATTCTGTACGCAGGGAAACAACAGGTCTGTGCAGACGAAATTAAAGAGAATGTGCCCACTATCCGGGAAATAAAAAGTATCCTTAATACTACCGAAATGAAAAAAAAATTTATTCAGTTCGGCAGAGAGAGAGAGAGAGAGAGGAGAGGATTTTTCCTCATTTCAGACTCATTTTCCCATGAAATTTGAGCAATTTGGACAAGGACCACATAATTTTTATGTCCTCCGGATGCTGATTTATCATTTTGTGGCCATTTATTCACCTATTCCAGTCTAGTTTTGACTAGTCATTCCTCCAAATTATCCACATGGAATGTAGCCTGTTCAGCCCTTCCCCCCTCCTAATATACCGTAAATATGCCTCTGTGTCCAAGTCACTCTTTCGGTCGTTCACATGCTTTCACAGCCTCTAGGTCACTATTTTCTTCCCTTACTCACCAGGTCATCCTTTTTGTCTCTCACATACCTGCACACCGTTTTGGTCTCTCGCGTGCTTCCACTTTCTCTGGGTTAGTCATCCAAGTGGTCTGGATTTTTTTAAACGCGACATTATTTCGATAAAATTCAAAACAAAGAAAAGATTTCTGTATATCAGCAACAAGAAAGTTTTCTTCTTTGAAAGCTCTCCTGGATCCGGAATTTTTAAGGGTTCCGTGGCGTTTGATCGTGCGGAACCCCAGGGCATGAGTGCAGATACGGGGGGGGGTGGCATTGTCTCTTCCCCCAGCGTTAAAGGTGGAGCCTACTGATCTAATGTATATGTGAATTGACATCATTATCATGCTCCCCAGCAATCATCATCGTCATAGGCGGTCTTGACTTGGAAGTCTGGGGGGGGGGGGGGGCAAGGTTATTATTGCCGGGGGGAGGCACGATGATGATGATGTCAGCTCATATATACATATATATATTAGATCAGTCGACTCCACCTTCGACGCTGGGGGGGCAATGCCCCCCCCCCCGTGTCTCCGCCCATGATCATCGTGCCCACTCCAAGACTTCAACGTCTATCTCCGCCTATGCCCCTGGGTTCCGCAGAACACCAGTTGGACTCCCGTGCTCTTTAGGTCTCCGAGAGACCAGAGAAATTACTGTTCTATAACGAAATTTCGTTACAAAGGAATTCCAGGTTTTTGCATTGTTCCTATGAAAACTTATCCGAGGGATTAGAAAAGTGTTTTTTTTTGCTCATTGCAAGTTTTGGGTTAAACATTCTGTAAACAGATGGCAGCAGTCTCTCGCTCTCAAATGGTTTTATTTTATGCTCCACTATAAAATTATGAATCAATGTCCGAATATGTCCGGTCCGCCAAATTTTTTTCCTTTAGTTTTTTTCCCGCCAATGAAAAAAATTTCGCCCATCATGGTCCCCTCCCCCCCCCTCACATCTTGGAGCAGAGCCCCTATGCTAGGACCTTCGACGGGCCCCCTGCACAGACTTTTCATGGACCTCTCTATGGTAAATTTATGGCATGGAAAAACATTTAAATTGACTAGAATCGTCCCGGGACTCAGTGCTACAGTCCCGTCAGCCCCACCCTAGTGGGAGGGGGGGGGGCATGTCGCCCTCCCTCCAATATGATGTCCGGAGGCGTATTTACGGGAGGTTTAGCAGGCTATAACCAGTGCCACCTTAACGCATGGACCCAGGAGCCTAAGTACAGAGGGGTCTTCATGAAAATAAAATCTGGTCAAAATTTCCGAGTTCAAGCATGCAAATTGGAAGGCGCAAATTTATGGCCAAGTAAGGGGGGGTCTCCGAAAAATCGCTTAACCTGGGGGCTCATTTTGATCTTAATACGGCCCTGGCAGACTAGCCCTGGCTACTATAGCCCAAGGCAGAAAATTCGGAGGGGTGGCAAATTTGAAGAATGAGTGGCAAGAAAGTTAGCAGTATTTGGAGAACGCGAGCAAAATTTTTATAGTATAAAAGCGGTAAAAACAACATAAATCCACTTCTGCCTAGAGAGTGATTAGGTCAGTGAGTGACCTAGAGCACGGGTGTCTAACTGGTGTTCTACGGAACCCTGGGGCACAAGCGGAGATAGACGTGAAAGTCTTGGAGGGGGGGGGGCACGATAATGATGTCAATTCACATACATTTGATCAGTAGGCTCCACCTTTGACGCTAATTAAACCTAGGGACGGTATAATCTTTCCGCTAGACGTCATTTTCAAGTTTCATTAAAAGAACTATCATCAAACTTTTATAGCGTAATCTTGGCCTTGCTCTTCCTAGAAATAATCGCCAGAGCTCCATATGAGAAACATTTTGACAGCAAAATAACTAATTCTGTTGGTAAATCATTTGATTACAATGGCCTGTTTCCCAAATGTTCAATAAATTAAATATTCTCATCTAAGGTATTTTTACAGTTCAGACACTTTTGATTTTCAACGTTAGCATTTCTCTTCGTAGAAAATAGTGCATTAATTATATATTATTCAGATTTTTTTTTTCAACGAATGCAACAAATACTACACCTCTGGACTATGGGCGGAGATACGGGAGGGGGGTGAGCGTGGGGCATTTCCCCCTCCCCCAGCGTCAAAGGGGGAGTCGACTGATCTAATGTATAACGTATATATGAATTGACATCATCGTGCCCCCCCTCCCCAGCAATAATGACCGTGCCCCCATGGCCCCCCACATCCTGAAGCAGGGCCCCCAGGCTGGGATCTTTTACGGGCCCCCTGACCAGACTTTCACAGGGCCCCCTTTATGATGAATTTATAGCTTGAAAAAACAAAAAAAATATTAAAATCCTCCCGGGCCCCAGGGCTGGAGCCTTGTCAGCCCACCCCTTGTAGGGGCCATGCGTGCCCCCCAGACTTCCAAGTCCCCCCAGACTCCAAGTCACTTTCAAGTCTATCTCCAAGTCACTTCCAAGTGTCTATGCTCCGCACATAGACGAGGCTACAACTATACTTAAAATTCAAGCAATAATCCTTGGACGAGTCATTACAATTGGAGTAATCATCGATGAAATTGATATCTTGATTATTTTTATGTTTGGATCTTTACAAGCATGCGTGAATGCTTATAATGAGCGTTAAAAGCTAGGCTTTATCACCGATATTCAGGAAATTGACTCGAGTTTTTTAGGGCCCTTTGAATGTTTTTTCTTTTCCAAGTTCCCTAAAAAAAGCCGAAGTTGTAGTTTGGAGCGAGGAAATGACTTTTAGTTAATGTTAGATGATGTAAACAACAAATAACGTCTTATTTGTTGGGAAATATGAATTCTCCAGGATATTTTGCAAGAAATCTTGAAAGAAAAATTGGTTTCATAAGTTAAATGGACGTTTTTTTTCCTCCTGATATTGATCTTTTTCTGTTACTTGCAGGAATTCAGAGAAACGCAAGGAAAAATCTCGAGATGCAGCTCGTTGTCGGCGGAGCAAAGAGTCAGAGATATTCCATGAGCTGACCAGCGAATTGCCTCTCCCAAGGACCATACAGCTGGACAAGACCTCGGTCATGAGGCTCACAGTTGCCTTCCTCAAATTCAGACACATGCTCGAAGTCTTTATGCGTGAGTTTTGTTTTTATTTTGCATGTAGTAGTTGCTGGTAAAAGGAGGTCTTCTACCCGGGGTCACGCTAGTCTTTACGGAAGAGCCGTAACTATGATTTTTCTGAGGGCGGGGGCAAACACGATTTTTTTTATGTTTTTTCCTCCCAGCTCACGGTGTTTTTTTTCCCCCCCTTGTGATTCATATCCGTTTCCTCGTCAACTAGTGCAACATAGGACTCGAATAAGTATAAAACGGAATGGTAGAGAGTAGTACATATGTTACTGCTAAAGTACGAAATCGGCTAGTTGACTAGGCCAATGTCTGAATTTCGGGCTTTGGCCAGCCTGTTCGTGAAGTGGCTGGAGATCCCTGGCCAAAGAAAAGGCGTGATTCGGAGTCATCGCATTGCCAAGTTGGTGTATTTTCTGTGATAATTATGGCTATTTATAATTATGGTCAGCTTGGCAACTTTAATGATCTAAGGAATTGGAGTACCGGTATTTAGAGGCTTGATAGCTTTTTTTGCAGAGATCTCCCGCCCCATTTTCGGCCAATGTACGAAACTTCACAGAATTTTCGACATTGGCCGGCATGCTCACGAACTGGCCAATTTCGGGTTTCGGTCGTAAAAGATACATATAAAACATGAATCCAAGGAAGGACTTTTGATGTAATTATCAGCTCGATAGCGAAGCTCGGTACCCTGGGGGCAGAGGCTATTTGAGCCCCTCTTCCCCAATAATTTTGTGATGGGGAGCTGAGCCTCCTTTCATGAATATACAATGCAACGTACCATTCCGCCTCCTGCGTACGTACTCGAGTCCCGTATATACGGGACGAATGGCGATCTTGTCGGCGCCTTTGATTTCAAAGAGTGGAAAAGAAGTAAACAACACAATGACGTATTTCTTGTCGTTAATGCAATTCAGTCGAATCATGCTGCTGCTTGCTACCTATTGACGAAATACCGAAGATTAATTAGGAAGGACGTTGAGATTGGAAAGTGGAACCCTTGCTTCCATCTGCTTTCGAGCCGGAGTTCTAATTTCCAGAATGCCGATAAAAGGCTGTAGAATCCCGTTTTTTATTGCAGGGGTAAAATGACAGAAATTTAAATTCTAAGTTAAAGACATTACGAACACACACGGGATCCTTTCCGAGTATCGCTGGGATGTCGAAATCACACCAATTTTGTGTTAATTTGCTATAATTTGGGATCAGAAATGGAAAAAGGCAAGCTAAAATATGAAATTTTTCAACTAAGAAGTGAAATTTTTTTACAGACGTCCCTAAAAAGTCAATCTATTGTCAAAAGTGCTAAATATTTCGTTTCATAGGTGATGGGGAGGGGGGTGGTCAGGGCCCAAGCCGAGATTATAGTGCTATTTTTCAGAAGAAAATGCAAACCCAACCCCTCAGAAGAAAAAATTCTGAAGCCCCCTTCCTTGAGAAAATCCTTTTTCCTTCACTCACACACTTGCTAACTTTCTTGACTATTGTTTTGGTTGTTCACTGACTTGGTTTCTCTCTCCCCAGGTCACTGTTTTGGTCACTCACATGCTTGTACACTTTTTTGATTGCTCACATGCTGGCACACACACTCACTCTTTTGGTTGCTCATTGACCTGGTCCCTTTCTCTCTAGGTCAATCTTTAGGTTTTCACATGCTTTCATACTGTTTTGGTCATTCACATTATTGCACACTGTTTTGATCGCTTGTATACTTGCACACACTCTAGGTCACTGTCCTCATCACTCACATGCTTGCATACTTCCTTGGCCATTCTGTTGTATGCTCAATCTCTAGGTAGAGTCGGATTTATTGTTTTACCACCTATGACCTATAAAATTTTTCTGTTTCTCCTCCATTCAACTGATTTTCTTGATCATTCTTTCCTTAAATTTGCCACCCATTCGGACTTGTTACCCTATTGGCCCTCCCTAAATATGCTTTTGGGTGGGGGCACTTTCTGCATGAAACATGCAGAGAATGTTGAATAATTCTTGTCTATAATTTTTCCAGTATTTTTTGTGTGAGGAAACATGTTAGATTGATAATATAAACGGACTTTTCTGAACGATGGAATGCATATTAAAAAATTGTAACAAAATGTTTGCAAATTTACTTTGAGGTAATTGTAGGTTTTTATTCATAAATTAAAAAAACCTGATAGATAATAAAATATTGTTCCAGTATGATTTAATTGTTTTTATTTTTTTGTAGCCCGATATAAGAATTCATTGGCAGTTGCATCAATTGACCCATCAGCAGCAGAAATTCTGAAAGGTTTCCTCTTGATTTTGACAGATGAAGGGAACATGATATTCCTGTCAGAAAATGTTCACACGTATCTTGGAACTACACAGGTGTGTGAATGAATATTTCATTTCTATTGAATTATTTTCAGTTAGTCTGATTTGATTTTATAATGAAAGTATTGAAGAATATTTGATAAAAAAAAAGAAGAGTAGTTAATTCTGAATGAATAAATATACAAATTTAATTAGGACACACATTTGTAAAAAAAGAAAATACTGTGATAACATTAAGAAATTAAATGCCACCAGGGAAAAAGCTGGTGCAAGAGTGCTGCTTCATTGGTAGCTTTCGATGTGCATTTTTTGAACCACCAACTGGCTGCTTTACACTCATAACATAGCCATATAACTGCTGTCAAATGCCCTAACACTCTATTTTCTAACCCAAAGAGTAGGCTTGGAGCAAGGTCAAGCTTACACTCATCAGATGGGATAGGTGCAGCCAAAGCACACTTGTAACTGTTTAATGGGGTGATTAATTAATAAAACTGTTTAATTAAACTATGCATGGGGGAAAAATTATCTACATGTGCGATAGTATACAGCACTGCACAACCTTTCCAGTCTGCGTTACAGATATGCGGTAATTCTGCGGCTTGCGGAACAGAAATTTGTATATATGGGATGACCACATGAGCTGTAATTTTACGGGACATTCCAGTAATTCTCGTTGTTCTATGTTTTTTTCATGAAAAATTTAAAACTCACTTACATTTGACTGGTCAAAACAATGGCCTTATGTCAGAACTACAGGGTTATTGGTTAGCTATTTATCAGACTTTGATCTACTACCTTCTGAGGTGCTAATGCACAAAGCCCTCAACTTATCTGAACATCTCCAAAGCAGAATGTTTCGCATTGTTCTGCAACGAGCCCTTGGCTGACTGGAAATGTCTGAAGGTAAAAATTTCCCACAATAGGGATTTCTACACTTTCCTTAAAATTCTTCCCTATTGTTCTGCAGCAGCACTGATTGTTCCTTGATATGATATACATCACAGATTTCAGCATAATCTGCTTTGGGGCTGAACACTGCACCTTACAAATATACAAATACAAATACAACGCCACAACAGGCAAATTGCCCAACGAGGTGGCTGACTTAAGAACATCATGGATCCCCGAGCTATTTTTTGGAGGCCCTACCTACTACTGCTACACCACACATGCACCCCCCCGAAACCCCCCCGAAACCCCCCAATGAACCCCCAACGAATCGGTACATGCGGGAATGTGCGTGTACGTGTAGTGCAACCTGACGTAAAGTTTGTTTCTGTGTAATGCTTGTTATGTGTAGTGCTGTCATCTGCCCCCAGTTTTTCTAACTATGAGTGAAGTGTTATGATTGAACGATTTATCGTTGTAGGACTGTTGCTCTCTGTGGCGAGACTTTTTAACGGGGAGATCGGCTCGCATTTGCGCCTTGAAGTTGGGAACCACAGAAAACCAACTTCAGCCGACCACCACTGTGGGGTTCGAACCCGGATCCTCGCATCACGAGTCCGGCACTATAACCACTCGACCACCACAGCGGCACCTTCTATCTGAGTGAGGTCTCTCCACTCCGCCACCTTAACTGGAAACCGGCCATGGCCCTTTACTACCTACACTTTTGATGTAAAGAGTTTCAAAATTAAACTTCTCTCAAACCCCAGAGGATTTTAGAGTGTGTTGCACTGATCCAAATAACAACAGAACCTTCAAATGATGTACTCACACTCGCACCTGTAGTGACTGGAGTCATATTTACAAATGGATTAAATGGGTTATAGCCAATTTGGGGAATGAGTGGTCAAGAAAATTAGATTAGAATGAGAGGATGTCAGTAAAACCACAAATCTGCTTTAGAAGACAAAGAATGGTGCTTAGAGTTTAGCAATGAGATCATGGCTAAGACTCCCGTTTCCTTGGTGGGGGAAATCAGTGTAAGGGAAATACACTGTGTGGCTGAATGAGTGGTGTGGATCCAAGCAATCTATACACACTATGAAGTTCCACAAAAGCGTTTTTTTCTCACACAGCCACCTGTCTGGAGTAACATGATATTAAATTGTAACTGTGGTGATAGAACAGGACTATGTTAACTCAGTAAATAAGCCATATAACATTTGAATTTATGTGTAAAAGCATTCATTCATCCACAGACATAGGTGATGGCCTAATGCCATCCAGGTGAAACTCAGAAAGCGAATTTCAAAGACCATGACACAAAAGCCCAGCAGTTCACTGTACACATGCCATTTTTTAATGGTGTGATACATTTGAATAATAAGATACATATGATTTTTTTAAAATTTATCTGTTGTGTATACTGCAAAGAATTATAAATGCTATTTGAACTAAAATGTTATTTAAACTTTCAATCATTCCAGGCTGAGATGATGGGCCAGAGTATCTATGAATTCACTCATCCTTGTGATCACGATGAAATCAAAACTATGCTGACCGTTATGAAGCATGAGGGTAAAACAATAGCTGAGCCAACATCATTTTTCATCAGAATGAAGTCTACCGTTAAACCTACTGGTCGCAGTATCAATTTAAAATCATCATCTTATCAGGTAGATTTTTATATTATACTTATCACCCTATTCATTTCAACACATGATGATTTGATGAGAAGAAAACTTTTGTTTTTATTTAGTGAAGAGATAGTAAAATGGCTTTTATAAAATAGCTAAATAATCATAAACCTCTAACCTCTAGTTAGAGGTTTATGATTAGGAGAAGAAAAGCCAGTGATAAGATATTGGATGATTTTTTTAAAATCCAACAGCCGCACTATTTGCCATAAATAGAAAGATTTTTAGGGCATCTAGATACCTCATGTATTTATGAAGATTTATCTTTTCGATACATCACACACCTTTAAAAAAAATAAAAAATTGGTGTCACACAGATATCACTAACATTATTTTTTTTATCAAAGCTTTAGAAATGTTCTACCAAAATGGTAAATTCCTTATTTAAATTATGTTAAAGATAATTCAACAATTGGTGTAATTAAACTATATTCATATACAGTATATTCAACCATTTAAGAAATATTTAAATTGAAAATTACAGTATCCATAATTTTGGTTTCATGTACAGCTATTAATAAAAAAAAGACAAATCTGTACACTAAATATAACTTAGATAACCTTTTCTTTTTTCATGCAGCTTTTTTTGAGAGTCACCAAGTAAGCATCAAAAATAACTATTGGAAAGATTTTTACAGTGATGTTTATTTGTATACTGTATTATGGAATGAAAATCATGTTTTTGTTTCAATGTGATGCAACATTCAAAAGTAATGATCAAAAGTAATTCAAAAGTAATTCTCAGCCACCTCATTGGGCATTTGCGGCGTTGTATTTGTAAGAATAATCAGTCACTTTTTGCTTCACATTTTTTGTCAAACATTTTTAGAAATAGAATGTTTTTCACTCTTAGGTATTCTGTTCCAATCACTGTCCATCAGTCGAAATTGTAAATCAGTCACTCTCTAAGCGAAAACTCACTAATTTGGGATCAGAAATAAGGAATTTCCAAGTAGAGATGTGAAAATATATTCTCTTGGATGAAAAAGAATTGAGAATAATCGAGAATATTCATTTTTTTTTTAATAATGAAAAAAATTTGACTAATTTTGTTTATCTGATGGAATAAAATTCAGTTTTCATTGCCTAAAACTTTTAAAAGAAAACAACTTTTGACATAATCATCTCATAATGATAACTTTTATTTTGAGAATATTCTCGGTCATAGGGAAAGGTTTCAAGTTTTTAAGATTTTGAAAACCTTTAAAGATAGAAAAGTTTATTTTTAAAATTAGATAAATTTTCAGAAATAAGTTCAAAGCAAAAAATTAAACCAAAGCTAATTAAATATATAATAATAATAAAAGCGAAATAATAATATGGAATTATTAAAGAATCCTTTGTCGAAGAATATTCTTATCACCTTCATTCCAAGATACAGAACTGTGTTATTTTCTTCAATCTATATACATTACACTTAAATTTTGTATCACTGGTATTCCTTTGCAAGTTCTGCAGTTTAGCCATGATGGTTTCATTTTCTTGCTTTTAAAGTTTAATATTGTGCACTGAAAACTTCAATTTTCCCTGTCGTCTTCACGGGGACAGTGAATGTTATTGAGAATATTCGCTGGAAGGACTAGTATTATAAATTAATGAAAATATTCTTATCAAAAATAATAAGAATTATTCTCAAGTTACTTATAGAGATTTATTATTACTTTAAATATTCTTGAGAATATTTTCTGATAGCACTACTATTATAAACATTAACTAGAGAATATTCTCCTTGATGAGAATATTTTCAAGTTATTTACATAGAAATTACTTATTATAATATATATTATTAGAGTGCTCTGAAAGCAGTATTATTATAAATAATAAGAATATATTCTCAAGTTATTCATAATAATAGTCCTTTCAGAGAACATTCTCAAATATTCTCCTTGATGAGAATATTCTCCTAAAGGTAATTATCAAGAATTTTGCATCTCTGGTTCCAAGGAACTAAGTTGAGGACAAAATATGCTGTGTTGGAAATGAAAGGTTTTATTTTAATGAGTTATGCTGGTTGCTTGAAAAAAAATTGCTGTTTTAATGGCTTTTTTTAAATGCTGTTAAATTGAGAGTTAACATGCCAGATTTCTTTGCTGTGAAGGGTTTATGAATTATGGTTTTTGAAAAACAATTTAATGCGGAATCCACTGTATATCCATTATACCATTGCATCATTTTATAATGATAGACATAAAGTTGAGTGATTCCAAGGAACCCAGTACTGTGTTTAGACAAAATTGTGAATGGATATCAGATCAGAATAATATCCTGTTACAGTATTCAATTTTTTTTTTGTTGTTCTTTAATGTTATTTTAGTAGGTATACTGATCAGTCTTTATATGCATACCTTAAAGTGTGAGTGAGAGAATTATAAGAATTTTTTTTATTGCAGGTTATTCATTGCATCGGTCATAAAGTCGATAAAATCATAGCAAAACACTGTGGTCATTGCCCTGCTTTTTATTTGATATCTATAGCAGAACCAGTGCCTCATCCTCTGCAGCTGGAAGATCCTTTCGATAAACAGATATTTTTCAGCAAACATACACCAGACATGAAGTTTACTGATGTCGATGATAAGTGAGTAATATTTTATTCACAACTTGCAAATATCAGCTTGAGTTGTCAAGCCAGTCGAACAAAACCTGCTCATTGAGTACCAATTTTTCCACTGTCAGTGCACAAACGCTGCAAATCGAAAACACATCAATTGTGTTTAAGCTGCTTTTCAAAAGAAAAAAACTGGGAAGAATTTTTTTTTGAAGTTACCATTTATTTGATATTTTCCTACTGATTTTCACAAATAATTCAATTCACCCCAGAAGGCATTTTTAAAAATAAAACATATTTTATTCAATTGGATTAGTTAAAAAATATTTAATTCGATTAACCTCTCAAATCCAGAGATTTGAATGGAATTTCTTTTTTTTTGCACATGTTCAGTAAGAAAATTAGAACTTTTAAACTATAATCATTGAATTAATTTGAAATTTTATATGTTGTAAAATAACGTCTTGTCTATAATAATATATAGTATCACTAGTATTAGTTTAAAATTTATATGATATTTTCTTTGGTAAAATTGTTTTTTTTTTTCACTTCTACGGCTGCCAAAAATCAGATTTATAATGCAGCCTCCTTGCTATAACAAGGAAGTACTACTACTATTTCATGGTACTTATATCATGAACCACAAAAATCCACTCACAATGTTGAATTCGTATTGTGACACAAAAATATGAAATCTTTGATGTGTACAATATGCAGGAGCCTTAAGATACAAATAATACCTGGTGAAATTTTCTGGACTCAATTATGCACTTATATCCAAAAGTTTTTGTCCTTTTTTGGGGCTTTGACATTTTCTCAAATTTCTTGAAAAATACAGAGCAAATCATTCTGAAATTTTGGTCATGTGAACACTATGCTTGTACTCACAATCTCCAGTAAACATTTAGGCACAAGGGTGCATTTGGGGGACCATCAAAAATTTAAATTAAGAAAACAGGGTTTTTAATCAACCCAGTATGATAAAAAAAAAACTGCAAATGATTTCTAACTTTTACAAAATATTTTACCAACTTCGTGTGTGCATTTTTCTGAGAATAGTACATATAGTCACAAAGATATTTTTTCTATAAAAATTCCAATTTTCAGCACATGCTTTTTATTTTTAACAAGCAGAGTTTTCGACCAATTTTTATGAAATTTACAGAAAAATTGGCACTACACATGATACACCCTGTGTAGGAATTTAGAACAACACAATTTATTATTGAATGTGATGTGAGCATTTTTAGTGAATGATTTTTTATCACACATGCAGAGAAAGTATCTATTTTATTGTTTCATAATTTTGTTACTGGATATATAGTACAACGTATACAAAAAATTCCAGTTGAAGGTCATGAAAATTCAGAAAGATGTGATATTGTGAGCTGTAATTTAAGTTACTGGCTGATGATACCTCAATGGGAAGAGATTTTCCACAAATCGGTATTTCAATTATTTTGTTTTTGGATTACCACAAAAATAAGCCCACACTTTTATGAAAATGAATGGACACATGTGTTTGATGCTGTATAAGAGGAATGCTTGAGCATAACACACGTGTATGATAACTTCAAAATGAAAAAGCTGGATGAAATAATGGATGAAACGAGAAAATGTCAAACCCCAAAAAAAAGACACAAACTTTTGGAAATATATTGTACCTAAATCCTGTGATTATATATATGAGGCTAATTTAATATACCAGGTTTTCATTCCAGCTACCTCACAGTTTTTTGTTATAAAAGAATGTGAACCAAAATTTTGTCGATGAAGTATAGTGCTGGTCAAAACTATTTTGTGCATTCACAAATACTACATGAAGTTGGTCTTTATCATTAAAAAATGTTCTTCCATGAGAATAATGAAACTCTAAAACCTTCTTTTAACCCTACAACACTTATTAAATGTTAACTGCCTATTCCTCTACATCTCAGAGATGTAGAGTTAGTATTCTTGGGTTAAAATTTTTAGCATTTACTTCAACATTAAAACATCTTTCAGCCTTTGCATATGATATAGCCATCCTCGGCTTTGATATGTAGATACGTAAGAATCTAATCGTCACGCAATTATACTAGTATATGTGTATTATTTTTAAACATGAAGTTCTGCTTAAATGCCTTAATATGAAGCTATATTGAAATTGTTGAACACATTTGGAAGAGATGAATATAGATACACATAAAAATTACACATACACATAGCTTTAACAAATATGCGACTAGCATTTATGTGGCATGGTAAAAGCTTGGGGATGGTAATTATTTAATAATTTAAATTTTTTGATAACTAATTGATTAACAAATTAATTTAACACCATGAACTTATTATAGTTCCTGACACTAAGTAAGTAATAATTATCATTATACATATATAATTAATAGATTTAAAGTTCATACTGTTCAGAGTAAACTTATTTACTCCAAACTGTAAAAGCCCATTTTTAATGATCTATTAAATAATCATATTAATTAATTACTAATCATCAGAAACTAATAAGCTCATGATGGTTAATTGATTACTCACTGATTCATTAACAGAGCTAAATTTTATTTAGCGGCTGTGACACAACCTAATTTGATTTTGGCATCAATTATTTTTGAAAGACTTTCTAAGTTTTGGGGGGCATCTCAGGTGTAAGCTAGTATCCAACCAAATAGGCCCGATTCCTCGCCCACAAAATTTGCTTCATCTTGATTGCAACCTACGAAAATAATAGTTTTGAGCCCAATATTTCCAATAATGTTACAACGCCTATGGCAGGCATAATATCCCTTTTAATGGGCAAAGCCGAATATATTTAGTCGAGAAAAACTTTATCATTGAAAAGCCCCAAATATTTTGTAAATCTTATTTCTCAATGGAGCACATTTTCTCATCCACTTTGATTTGCACCTGTTGAAAGTCAGAAGAAAGCCCATTTAATTAAAAAAAGATATGCCATTTTAAGGTAGGGAGGGAGGTTAGTTTTTCTGCTTTTTTTTCCAGTTAGGGGGATATTGTCCTAAAGATCAGGATCTTTGATGCCTTTTCTAAGCATCATTATACAGGGAGATACTTTAAGCTGAGCCATAGTGGCTTGTGACAGAGGTGTGTATAGATATAAGAATTTTTCAACTTTTTTTTTTTAATTGCACCTTCTTCTGGAAACACATTGTGTAGACCTCTTCGCAATATATTGCAGACTCTTGCGGTTCCACAGCTATTTTAGAAGATCTTCACATGAGTGTGTACTTTTTCTTTCTAATATTTTAAAAAAATATATTTACTGATAAAAGAAAATATGCAATGTGTTGCTTAAAATGTAATCATGAATAATTTAAGTAAATTTTTAAAGTTTTTTAGTACTCCAAATATTTTACTCTCGTGCCATCAGAGGAACATTTATTGTTTTTTGCCGTCCTTCTCCCATTCTAATCTAATTTTCTTGACTACTCTTTCCTCAAATTCACCATGCTGTGCTATAACCCGCTTAGTTTCCCCTCCATGCCTGCAAGTACATCTGTATTTTTAAGCCACTCTTTCTGTCACTCATGCTCACACTTTAAGTCACTTAAGTTAACTCTTTTAGTTGCTCACATGCTTGCACACTGTTTTAGTCACTCACATGCTTGCACACTGTTTTAGTCACTCACATGCTTGCACACTGTTTTAGTCACTCACATACTTGCAGTAGGTCACTCTTTTGATCATTTACACCTTTACACATGCTCTAGGTCATTCTTTTGGTCATTCACATGCCTGCTCACACTTTAAGTCATCTTTTGCTCATTCATGTACATGCAAACTCTTTAGGTCACTCTCTGACCTTGCCTCTAGCTATGTGGCCAGAAGGATTTATTGAGGGTTATACAAGTTTTGCCGCCCTTCTTCCATTCTATTAATTTTTTTGGGCAATAACTTCTCAAATTTGCCTCTCTCTGAACTTGCTGCCCTAGGTTATAGCCTGCTAAGCTCCCCTGTAAATATGCCACTGCGCACAACACTCCTCATTGAACATTCAAAATACAAGGTGTTCATGGTCAAAGCCCCCCCCCCCCCCCTGTTATGAACTATCTACAGCCATCGCTATTCATTAGAAAGTCATGAACTCCCCCCCCCCCCCACAATTTTAAAGTCTTAAAATTAGTTTAGATAATTTTACAACGGTATTCTTTGTTCCCACCTGAAACTGCAATAACTTTAATTTTTTCCACTTTGGGGCAGTTTCTCCTCCTGCCCCCCCCCCCCCTAGTTCCGGCACTGGTTGGAGCTGATATATTTTTCTTTCAATCACCCAAAAATAGGTGGCCAGTAGTATTGTGTGTGTGTGTACTGTTTGTGAAGTTAATAAATTATTGCACTGGAATTAAAAAAGACCAGGCGATTTTGAATTTAGTTTAAAAAATAATTTTTGTTTTGATGCTTCCAGAGTGGAAGATGTTTTAGGCTACACGAATAACGAATTGGTTGGCAAGTCTGTGTATTCCTTTTACCATGCATCTGACATGACAGCTTTAAAAGCCTGTTACAAGACACGTGAGTTTATTTACCAGTTGGTTCCACTTTTTTATATGCATCATTTATTTATGAAGATTGTTTTCTCACATTGGCAGATTTTCAGTCAGAAGTTTTCCTTTGAAATCGCTTGCTGTCTTAATTTATTTGGCATTCCAATATATTAAATGGTTTTACATGTCGCTCTATATCAAAATGGTCTCGTGCAATTTTAATCAATAATTGAAACATCTGGCAAAATAAAGTTTACAAATTTAGCATCATCAAAGAGCATCAATTTTTTTTTTAAATATATCACAAAAAATTGTAAATGTGAGGAAGATATTTTTTTAAATTTAATTTTTTATGAATGAAAATATTTAGAAAACTTGTGAGTTTCATCTATCAAACGAATGGGGGAAAACTTCTTTGTTTTTTGAAGTTTATAATGAAGCTAGATGGCACCACCATACAGAAGAAATCTGTTTTTCCCAATCGGAAAATAGGAAGATATTCTATTTTTAGCTAGGAGTCTTTATTATCTGTTGTTGTATGTGTTGGCAATGTTATTTCAACTGGAGAAAAAGAAGTGGGGAAAAATCCATTTTTTTTTTCAAAGATGTTAAAAAAAACCGGTTCGCAAATATTTTCAGTTGCCAGTTCATAAAAATGCAATTTGTTTCAAAATATGTTACGAGTTCCCCCCCCCCCCCCCTACATTGTGTACTTTGAGAGATGCAAATAAATAGAGGGTACACTGTATCAATATAAAGAATCGTCGAAAATTTTTGGTTTCAAGGAATTTTGAAGTGAAATTTTAGAGGAATATTAAATCAAATATTTTTTTGAAAAACTATGAATTTCGGTTGTTGAAATAAGCATCGTTTCTACACTACCAATCTTTGAACGATGTAGTTCGAATTCAGGCGCGTAGTCAGACATTTCGTTCGGAGGGGGATTTGGCCATCTTTTCCCAGTCATTTTCTCACATTTCGGGGCTGTGGGGGCAGATCCAAAGTCTTCCCTCCCCCGCTATGATCAGAGGTGCTCACGTGAAAATATTTGGGGGGGGGGGGCTAAAAGTTGCTGAGCGCGTATGTAGGAAAGGAAAGGTGCATTGCATTGTTTTTTCCAGAAATTATTAGGGGGCCCCCTTGCAAAATTTATTGAGGGGAAATGATGAAAGCTCATGAACTACAACAAGCAACTATAATCTATAGCGATAGCCTTTCAAGTATTTACACGCAATGCAGAACTCGATGACCATCCATGCCATGGCTAGTGATAATCGGCTGGTCCTCCACAAGAGCCCACGGATTCGCATATCTTGGATCAAAGCGCACGTGGGTGAGTGGGGGAACGAAGAAGCAGACGCAACAGCCAAAGCAGCGACAATCGATTTGGCACACAATTAATCAAAATATTATTCCCACCATCTATAGCGAAACAAAAAACAAACAAAAGAAATAATCTACGGCAAACCTGATGGAATGATGCGAAAACCGGAAAAAGTGTCCACAAAATAGTACCAAAAGTTTCATACAACCCAAAAAATTGGAGCAGAGAACTTGTATTTTTTACAACCAATCACGGACCTTTTCCAAATTACCTTTATCGCTTAAAAAAAAAAGAGGATAAGTTCACTGTGGTAAAATCGACACTCCCTCATCCATTATTTAACAACATGTAAATTAATTGCGCACATTAAGCACATGACTGTCCGCTGCTAAAAATGTCACACTCTGGACCAGAGATATTTAAAAAAAAAAAAATGGAGTGAATAAAGTCAAGAAAGTAATTAGATGGATACAATGCCGTAACAGCCATTCCTGTGCAAGAATTTGCATTTAGGCCCCTCCTGGCCCAATCTTAAACGCAGAACGGGCCCGCACTCCAAGTAGGCCCTGTGCAAGTGCACCTGCCTAGTTACGGCGCTGGATGGATAGAAGACAATGATCCCACAGACACCATTTCAACCAATAGTACAAGTACAAATTGCACCACCTCGCCGTTCACAAAGAAAAAAAAAGTGATCATTTATAAACCAGACTGACTGATGACATAAGAAGAGTGTAATGCCGTAGAAATCGAACGGTTTAAATTGAAGATGAAATCGGTTATGAATTTTATATCGGATTTACTATTGATTTCAACGTGCGATTTAGAATTTTATATTCGAATTAAGATTTAATATGCGATACACAGGATTATGTGTTTGATTTCCGATTGTATATGTAGATTGTGATTTTGCAACTGATTTTATATTTATTATGATTGTAAGGGGTCATTCAAGCATTACGTCAGCATCGAGGGGGTTTCGGATTTGCTGACTTTTGATGAGGAGGGGGGGGGGGGTTGAAGGTTGCTTACGTCACCAACCACCCTTTTTGAAGATATGAAATATTATAAGTTGCTGACGAAATTTTGCTGGGAGGGGGGGGGGTCAGTGTTTTGCTGACTTCTGCTGACAAGGGGGTCAAAAATGGCTAAAAATCTGCTTACGTAATACTTGAATGGCCCCTAACGTATTTTGTGAAGTACGTTTTTTGTAAATAAAATTGCCAGATGTATCCAAGTCCGTGAGGACAATGAGCCGATATATGACGTTGTGGTCTGGGTATCTTACGGTTTGACGGAGGAGTAGGCTTCAACTTCTAAGTTCTGACGCCCATGGCTACGACCTTGTTCGAATTTAAATGGTGTGAATCGCATTTAAAATTGCTAGTTATTTTGAATCTTTGTTTTTAAGCTCGGTAAAATTCAACTCAAGGGAACATGGAATATATTTTTACGTAATACTAACTCCAGCTTGCATTTTTTAAAATTTGTATGCAAAGAAGGTTGTTGCAATTTATCGTAATCAGCCCGTGGATTATATAGTTTTAAAAGTTAATTTTAAACTCTTGGTGTAGATTCAAAGTCGCAGCCTATCAAATTTTTTAAATTCATTTTTTCTCTCTCTCGTATGTTATGCATGGATGGAGATACAGGGCGGGGCGGGTTGCATTGCCCTCAGCGTCAAAGGTGGAGTCGACTGATCTAATGTATATATGAACTGACATCATCATCGGTTAAAAGAGTGACGGTTAATCGAAGTTTTACTGTAATGTATTGTCGGATAACCAGCGTGGGTTCAGGAAGGGAAAACATGTTTAACTAACCTCCTTTGCTTCTATGATCAAATTAAAAACTAACTTTTTATTTAGTTACCCTGTCCTAAAAAAACTCTATTAGAAAATTGTTTACGTGGTATTTGGATACTTTTATCAATCAGAAATATACTTCTAGAATCAACGGTTCGTGAGTTATTCCAGGATAAAGGGACTTTATTGTGAATCCTGCATGTTTAATTTTGGAGCTGCAAAAACACGAAGCCCAGATCATTTCCCATTGCAGAAATTGGCCCTATGTTACAGACAGAAGTTCTTGAATTTCTTTTCAATGGCAAAGTCTTATAAAATTCATCTTGTCTATCTTAATTATTTCCACCGAATTCCTTCGGTTGTGCTGATAAGCGGTTGCTGGAGCCGACTCTTGATGATAGTTACATCATTCCTTTTCCGTTTTTAGATTCGGCACCTTCCAAGAGAAAGAGTGAGCCAGCGTGGTTCCCACTCGTCGCCCGGCTTCTACAAAAGCCGGGATCGGGCCGTGAACAAATAGCGATTCTGAATGAAGCGGGTGCTTTGTTCTTACGTCCGCCACGCCTAATTTTGATCATTGTTTAATTACCCACGTCAGAGAAAAGCTCGTTATACCGCTAAGATTTGGCAGGGAAACAGTTGAACCAGGATAAAACGAGGTTTAAGGTCGGTCTGCGAGTCTCCATTGTAGTCTAACCATTTTTCTTCTTGCTCTCTTCGTGCTATTATAACATGCGATACTTTCATCGAGGAATGACCCTGAACCGTGGAAAGAAACAACTAGTTTTGTTTCGTCTCATGACGAAATGCTGAGAAAGATGGAACAGTGATGAGGGAACTCTTTGAAATTGATTGGCGTGATGACGAGATTAAGGAATTCTTATTGTCGTTGGGATATTCGGGAACTCAAATTATACAAGAGCGTCGTAGGGGCAATTTTTTTATAACAAAGTAAAAGTACATGGTGTATATATGGGAAGAGAGTGAGGGCCAACATAAAAAATGCGTGCGATTGACCCAAAATAGATGTGTACATGTAAAAGGTGATTTCATAATTCTCCTTTGTCACATTTTCACGGGTCTATCCCTTTTGTCACTTTTTGTAGGGTCCTGTTTTTTGTGAAAATTTTCCTTATTTTTGTGAAAAGTACCATTAATTTTGTGGGAAGCGAAATAATCTAGTTAATTTATCACAAAAGAAATGCTATGTCAAATTTATGATTTCATTAATTTGTGTCTTATGAAGGGTCCGTTTTTAAGAGCTGGAATTTTCTGGAGGTTCCATAAAACGGACCCAAATTTTGACTGGACAGACGCCTGATTTTAGTGGCGAACCGTTGATCCTACAAACATGCTTTCAATCGGAAAAAAAGCATCCAACGTGTAGAACTCAGCTACATCATTCATGTTGCATGGGGATTTCATAGTTATCAAAATAGAAAAATTAACTTTTCATACGGGGGCACTGTTCTCCAAAACCCAGTTAGAAAGTTGTTGCCCTCTCTCTCTCTTGGTGTCAACAAAAAAAATCCATCTTCCTAAATGTTGTTTGATGAGGTATTTGAATTCTCAAAATCGGAGAAAAGTTCGATAACAACAGATAAACGAAAGAAAGGATTGTCCGTTGGTTTAGGATGATCTTCACAGTAGTTAAGCTATAAAAAATGCTTATTATGTATCAAATAAAAAATATTCTTCAACATAGGTTTAATGCAGGCCCGTCAATTTGTAATCTATAAATTGATGAAAATTATGAAACAAAATTGAGAATATTTGCTTTCATGGCCAATAAAATAAATTAAGAAGCCACATTCCTGATCGAACATCAGTAACTTCGATTAATTACCCTGATTCTCTTCCAGTTCGGAAGGAATACGCATGTGGTAATTGATGAGGCATATATTTGAAGGCGGGGAATATTTATTATCTATTCGATGCGTAGAGTCGTATTTATGGTATATCCAGCGAGACTTTTCCGTCTTATCTGTGGAATTCTTCACACCTGGTTGCCGAGGAGCTCGAGAAATTTCGTTGGTAACGTCTGAATCCATTGTGTTGCCGCCCACGAGGTAGAAGTGATGTGTTTGCCGTGTCGTCGTACATATCCTCCCTTTTCTACTATTAAAGCGTAATCATGCAGCTCACCGTTAATCAGCCCTCGCGCATCTAATTAACCGAGTTCATGGTATGTTTCCGGGAGTAAATTTGTGAATTTTGCATTCGTCTCTACTGAACGGAAGGCGTTAAAGCAGCCTTGTTGTTTCTCGCGTATTCGTGTTATTCGTCAGTTAATTAAGATCTACCGGAGAAAGAGCTTAGCGTGAAATGTCTCCGTAATTTATACCGGTCGATAATTTACATACCAGACACACACACACATTCACTCTTCGATTTACTCCTTACTACAGTCTGATATATATATATTTTTTCAATTCAGTTTCCTTCTAAATTTTTTAATCAGTTTTTTTTTACTATTTTTCCTTAATTAAACACAGCTCGATGTATAATATACAGCGCTATACAACCTCATTTAACTTAATAATGGAGTTTCATCTCTGTGGAAGGGATGGATGGGAAAATCAACCACCCAAAAAAATGTGTTTTCATAGAATCAATATAAACACCCGTATATAAGTTGGTTCTAATTATATCCATGAATACCGATTCAGAATAATTCAGAATATCCATGAATACCTCTGGGCAGGGAATCAGTGATCAAAACAGCTTGAAACTTGATAGACATTTCAGACCATGAACATTTTTATAAAAACTCAAAAAAAAGTTTGATAACAGCTGATTGGTAGAAATATGGTGTTGTGTGTGAATGCGTATTTCACTTCGAGGCGCGAAGACAAGTCTCTCCGCCGAGAGTAGGCAGGTCTTCCACATGATATTTACAAAAACAAGAAAATTCAGGGATCTGACGCTTTCTCACTTTTAACATGGAAGATGGCAGCGCTCGTCCAACACGAAACGCCCAAAACTCTGACACCGTATTCATTGATACGTTAAGGCCCCACACACAACATTTTCCTGCATGGACTTTTATAGACGTGTTGTCACTTTCCACTATTTGATTTACCACTATTCCACTATTTCCACTATTTACTTTTCCACTATGATTTTTGTGAGGAAAATCCTCGCCTTTCTCTTTCATTTTCCTTCCAAAAAATTGATCACCTGGAAATATTGTCTAGTTTCCTATATTTTGCACGAATAGTGGAGTGACATCATCTCTTTTTTTTGGCTCCATCTGGGGGTTAATGCCCGTCACGAACTATTAATCGAGTCATGTCGTATTGTCCATCGCACGGTTCCGAGAAAAATTAAATTTTGTCTGTCTGTCGGTTCCGTTCCGCATGTGTAGCGGATCCAGCTTATAAAGCTCCTTCTTAAAATGATTTCCCGCTCAATGCGAATTATTTTCGTGGTCCCATTTCTCAGTAATATTCATCAATATTTCTCGAGAAGCGTTTTTCAGCTAACATTTTTTTCATGACGGTTTTTCCAGCTTACATTTTTTTTTCATGACGGTATTTATTGAAAAACGTTATAATTATGATTCATTGTTTGTCTCCCAAGGGAAGGAAATTAGCACTGCCTCTGTAGCGTATTGGTTATCTCACTTCCTCTTGAGGGATTGTGGTTGAATTTCTCCTTAAAAGGCACGTGAATTTTCCTTCCGAAAATCAACATCTCTAAATTGTATCCGGAGTTTCCTGTATCTCCTACGTTGGAAAATCCTCAGACGAATGTTCACAAAGTTCGGTTCGGTAGTAGCAGTATGCCCCCCCCCTCCCTCCCACATTCTAGAGCGGGGCTCCCAGACCAGACTTTTCACGGGCCCCTTTATAGTTAATTTATATAGCATGAAAAAACAAAGAATGACGAGAATCGTCGGAAGGCCTGCCAGCCCCACTCTTGGGAGGGCCGTGAGTAGCAGTTACAAAATTCACTTTCTACTGTTGATGAGGATGGTATCATTATCTCATTTCCAGGTATCATTTCGTCACTAACAGCTTTCACGGTGCCATTAAATGCATTCTCATTGTCTGAAATGACAATAATTAACCGAGTTTGATGGTTCTCCGTTCGCTGATTCTCTATCTCCAGTGGCCTCTGGATAGGCATCATTCAATATAAAATCGTCCGTCCTTTGGAAATCACTCGATTCGAATCCGAAATTCATCAATAATTTTATCAATGGGAATCAAAAATATTGCAGGGTTCTTGGCGACCTTGAAAGTTAGGGGAAATGAAAATTAATGAGAGAAAATATAAAATATGCACAGTCGGCCCTTCTTAATCGGATATCATTGATTCCAGCACACATCATCTGATTACGCGGGGAACAATTCAACTACCATTTTACAACGTTAGTGTAGTTTGCATATTGAAATAATGGAAACTGATCAAGGATCAATATTATTAAAGCTTCTTGAATAAATAATACAAAAAAAAATGAAATGAAAAATATATTTAATTAATGATCACAATGCCCAAGATATTTACTTTTCATTAAGAAAGTTAGCGCTCTCTATTGGCTCAAAAGAGAACAAAAATAAAACAACTAAATGTACGCATTGAAGCCAACTTGAATACTTGGAGGCCAGTACCTACTTTCAAATGTATTTATTTTAACTTAGTAGCTTATTTTCTATTAGTTCTAAATATTTTATTCAATAAATTTTTTTTCTATATAGCGGTTGATGTGTATTAACAGTGTATGTGCGAAATGTAATATTCGATTAAACGTAGAAAAATCGTTCAAATTGGCCGTTAAGAGGTTTTAATAGGTATAATGTTCTCAATTGGGAACATCAGTTTCATTAATCAGAAGAAAAAATATTTATTCATTAAAGCAATTGATTTTTTTTCTCCCTGAAGGTACGAGATTCCGAACTTAATTTGCAAAAAACAATATTTTCAATCATTTCAACACATTGATCTTATCAATTTAATTTTTTTAAATCTCCTATTTTTAAGGAAGCATAAAATTTAGTTTTGTTTTCAATTTCAATGTTGTTTCTATGGGCATAGGCAAGTCCGGGAAACGTATAGGGAAATTTTTCTATCGTGAATTTTTTTTATTGATCTCTAAACTGAAGGATCATATTAGAAATCATATTGAATGGTTTTGGTAACACTGTTGGAGATTTTCATGTATATACACATATCATTTTTTTTGTCTAAATGGAAATATATTGCAAAATATGCTGTAAATTTATGTTGTGTTAATCACTTTGTGAAACTGATTTGTTTAATATTGTAGATATTGGGAATGTTAGCAATCGACGAGATTTATTTTTGAAAGTAAGTGTAATCAGATGGGGTAGAAGATGTTTTAACCCCTGAAAATTGTTAACAGTATATCGATATTGTTTTGTATTAGTGAGAATATTTTATATATAAAGGGTTATATATAATTTAAAAAAAAAAAAATGTACTGGTGGTTGTTTTTAAGCAACCATTTTGCCATTGACTGATCAATATCTCTACCTAAGTAGAGAAACCAAGACGAAGAAGACGAGAGCTTAGTGCTCGGTACTTCGCATCAACTAGCAACGGCAAGTAAACTGAAGGATCAGAAAGGAAAAATTATAAAAATCTAAATACGTATGAATTCAGCGGGTAAGGGGCCGTTCAAGTATTACGTCAGCAAATTTTTAGCCATTTTTGACCCCCTCTTCTCCCGTGTAAGCAAAACTCTGACTCCCCCCCCCTCCCGTCAGCAAAATTTCGTCAGCACTGCCCCCTACCTCCTAACACACATTGGTGGAATCAGAAACGTACACGGGAGGGGGCATAGGGGGCTCCCCACCAGACGAAAAAAAAAAATCTTTTAATGTAAAAAACAAAAAAAATTAAAATTTCGAAAGAAAATACCTTTATATGTTATAATCGGTTTCTGGAAATTTCAATGCTATTTGAAGTCTATGAACTCAAAATTCATCTTTAATAAATTCATTGCGAACCACCCTTTAAGCCATTTTTATGGCAAACCCGACCCGCGGACCAAATGTGGCCCTGAAGGTTATGTGATGTTACTTGCTCCCTCAAACCCAATTCCGTTAAAATGAACTAAGCGGCACATTTACCGATCGCGTAAATGACCCGTGGCACAATTCCAGAGCATTTAAGTGGCCCGTGGCACATTTTCAGATCACTGAAGTATGTTCGTGGCACATTTCCAGACCACTGAAGTGAGTTTGTGGCACGTTCAAAGATCACTTAAGTAACCCGCGACACAGTTCCAGACCACTTAAACGATGTGTGGAACAATTTTAGAGCATTTAAGCGGCCCACCCCAGTGCCGTTCTACATCCCTCAAGTTACCAGCGGAACATTCCCAGATTACTTAAGTGATCCGTGGCATAATTACGGATCACTTGAGTGATGCGTTGCACAGTTCCAGAACACTTAAGTGGGCCGCACACATTTCCTGAGCACTTGAAAAATCCGTGAAACATTTAGAGATCGCTGAAGTGGCTCTGTAAGGGATTTATCATTAGGGAGAATGTTAGTTCGGGTGCCCACAAACTAGCGAAAGATTTTCTCGTTTTTGGCGCACCGATTAAGATGCCATTACGAATATTTCATATCTTTATAATGGGTGGTTGATGACGTAAGCATCATCCATTTCCCCCCCCCCCTTGTCATCAAAAGTCAGCAAATCGGAAACCCCCATCGATGCTGACGTAACACTTGAATGACCCCTAAAAGGTTAAGGCCGCGATTACACTATAAGGTTTGATAAAATATCTTCTTTACAGAACTTGAAAAAAAAAAGAAAAAAAGAATAAGCCTATTGAATGCATTCATTCGAATGTAACCGGCACGCTTATTGGTTGCATTTTTCAAGTTCTTCAAAATAAATTTTTTCATAAAACTTTTATAGTGTTATCCCGGTACTTTAACATCGCCTCTACGGGAGAAATTTTGATACTGGAGGATTTTATCCGTTTAATCGGGGTATCCGATTAAGTGGGGTCCGACTGTATTTGGCAAAGGTCGAGGAAATATGCAACTTTTCGATTATAGTCAGGGAAAAACTCTGTTGTGAAACGGAAAATAAGCTCGGCAAACATTTGGAATGCCAAGATTTTGAATAATATTTCTTTTTCTTCAGTATTTTTTTTTATCAGAGAAATGAGATCAATCAGATTTTTCTGAGAACCCCTGTATTGATTTAGTTTCATTTTTTTATGTCACACGAGACTGAAATGCTTATTTTTTTAAATTTTAGTAACATTAGTTATTGATATTTTTGATCCATTCCATGATGTTTAAAAAAAGACATTTTTAGTCGTCATTTTTAGTTTATAATAATTTTTAGTCGTCATTTTTAGTTTATAATAATTTTTAGTCGTCATTTTTAGTTTATAATAATTTTTAGTCGTCAAGGTAATATTGCTTGCTCTCTTGCATTCGTATCTTGGACTTTCTTAATCGCTATTATCACTCATCCTTCAGCTTCATAATCGCTCTTTGAATTCTTGGCAATTCGGTGTTTTAGAGTGCTTTTGGGAGATAATAAAATAAAATGGCGATATTGTTTACTTCCGTGTTGTTTTGCCACTTGTTGGTCATTGACTCTGTTTAGTTTTTGGGAGAAGAAAAAAAAGACCTCCTCCCTCCCCCAATGATTCATTTTGAGGATATTTTGAAATTTCTTCAAAATATTCCAAACAAACACATCTTTAGTCGCGGCTTGTTGTTGCCGTAGATCAAGCGAGGATTTAAAACTTCTCGTCACCATCGTTATGTATATGAGTTTATTTTTAGGTCCTAACCGTTTGGACGTAGAATACGAAAAAAATGCGGTCATAAATCCCATACGGTTCCTTTTTTTGGGGGAATCCACGGTTATCTTTTATGTCGTGGAAACTGTCCCCTCCGCTGTCACACACACACGCACACCCTCTTTCTCTCATATGTATGTATACGTTGAGTTTGTTCATCTACCACGAGTATATCGATCTGCATTTTCGAGAGCAATTTACCCTCGTACTTTATCGTCGAGTTAAAAGTTATATCACGCTCCAACAATTGCTATTGGAGTTCGCCGTAAAGGTTATTTTTACTACCAAATGGATATGGGACTGTGTACTATAACCAAAGCTGTGGAAACAAAATGAAAAGAAATCGATACGTCTCTTCGGGAAGTTTTTGTATTTCGTAGTTGGACTTTTTTTTTGGTATTTCAGAGCAATTTAGCTTCGGGAATGTTCCTTTTCTCTTTTCGAGCTTTATTTGGCTGAATCTCGTTTTGCCGAGCTTTGACGGCAGCCGTGCGAAATATTTTAATTTTTCTTTGCTCTCCTCACGTTTCTTCGCGTGATGAATGCTATTTATTTTTCCAGTCCGGGATATTCTGCATTTTTCAACTTTGTGGTGGTGGGGGGGGGGGGGGAGAGTAATGTTTTCGTTGAAGATCGCATTTGTGTAAATCAAGCGAGGATGATTATGTATACTGGTTGCTTAGGTTTTGTGTATTATTATTATGAATAGCAATGTACATGAATATTCAATGATGCTCATGTTCGACCTCATTGCAGTGTCGTCGATAGTTTTACGAATATCCATATTTATTTATGGAAAAGTAGAAATCGAACTATATATGTGTTACTTGGTAAATGTAATAAATAATAAACCCGGTGATTTTTTATGCATAATCGCCGACCATATTGGTAAGTGATGAAATTTTGTGAATTTATCACACTCTTACCAGTGGTTATTTATACATAGTTCCCAGCTCTCATTTGGTAAATATAATAAACCATCAATGAATTACTCAAATTGACCTGACATTTTGCTCAAACTTTAGTGTAGGACTGCTTCCCAAAGTAGATGATGGGAGGGTCCAAAGGAGTGATAGAAGCTTGGTGTTGAGTATAGGATTCTATGGGCCGCCTTGAGTTGGAGAGGGGGGGGGGGCGGGGAGTGCGATGAGAAGAAAAAAAATGGAGAGGGGAATGGCGATGAAATGAAAAGTTTAGTCTTAGGATGATGGATTTGATCAGTGTGTGTGGCAAAAATTGTGTAGTGCTCCCTTCATGTACGGAAAATATCGATAGTAGTTGAATTTTCGTGGTATATCTGTCATACTAACCAACTTCATTCTTGAATTGTGCATAGTCATCGGTAAAAGTGGTAAATCTAGGAAAATTTATCAAAATTACCGAGGCGATAGAATTGATTATACGTATTAGCCAGCGAATTTTAGATAATCGATCCATCATATTAATTTATTATATTTTCTATCATTAATCGGTAATCATCGATTTACCACATTTACCGTAGTATGCATTTAAATAACAAAACTACGCAGATGAATGCTGTACAGAGTTTTTCAGCTTTCCAATTTGAAAAAACAAAAGTTTTCATTTTTTTTTTTAACCTATTGTTTCCATCGCACATTTTCATTTTATTTGTTATGAGTCCATCGATGTTGTAGTTTTGAGCCATTTGTAGTTTCTGCTGCACTGAATTGGTTTTCTGCGGTTTTCCAACTTGAAGGTACGAATGCGAACCGGTCTTTTTTTTGAAAAAGTCTCTCCGCAGAGATCTCGCTGACCTTAAACTCAATACTTACGTGACACGGAAATTCAATAAATCGACATTATCACTTTAAAATATGAAAGAGGTAGATGACAGCACCAGTACAACACACGCCTAATTCTGACAACATAAATACGTTAGGGCCTCACATACACTCACAACATACTTTGCGGCATGTGCAGATTCGTTGGAAATTTCCCACAGGAATGTTTACTAGGTGCATGTACGGTTTTGTCGTTTCTATTACAAAATGATGTCCTTGAATGATGGCTTTTATTATCGGCATGGCATATTTCTGCACACCATTAATCAAGAAAATCATAACCGTGTGTACTTGTTTCAAGTCGGAAAAAAGAATAGGAAAGTTTCCATTTGTAGAGTCGAACCTCTATGTGTTGTTCGAGAGTAAACAGCCTTTAAATGATCTTCCGAGATTTCTGCTAGTTCATTTATTTGAGTATATACAGCTACAGTTGTGGAAATATACATAATACCAAAAGCATAAAAACATTAATGTATTCATACAATCACTCAGTTAAAATAAGAATGATGAATTTTTTTTTCTTTATTCTATCACATTAAAAAACATTGAAATGATTAAAAATCATCAAAAACAGCATGTAAACAAACCAAATATAGTAAATATAAGAATTACAATTGTAACATCAGATCTCTATAGTTCGTTTCAAGTTCACTTTGCAGTAAAGGGGAAGCTACTAGGGAACCGCATCATACGTTGCTATGACAACGAAAGCCTTTCAACCAATGTATCGATGCGCGGTCATGGTATGGCTGATTTTATCGCCAATTTCACTGAGAAAAATATTTTTTTTTCATGTATAATGGTATCCAATATTTTTTCTAATTTAAACATTTTAAACTAATAAAGATCGGTTCAGAACGATAATTTAAATATTCTGCATAAATTATGATCGTAAGCCTCCGATACATGGGAACTATATTTTGTGGCAAAGGGATACACTCTCTACCTTTCTCTGCACTGCAAAGTTAACCTGAAACGGACTATAATATTCTTTATCGAAGTACAAAAAGGATGAAGGGATTCAAATAAACTATTGTACAAATTGCCGAATCCTTCAATAGCGCAAGAATGACTTACATTGGTAGAAAAATACCCTAATGGCAAAAATACCTGATGAGCGTGTTCAGTATGTAGTTACACGAAAATTAGTTTTCGATAGTAACAGCGTACACAATTGATTCTATTGATCAATAATTTATGGGAGAAAAATGTCACGAGAAAGAAATCGCGCCTTCGCTCTAAGGGTTACAGTCTAAGTTATTGATCTTAAAAGGGTTTCAAAGGTGTGTGGCTGACATGTATCTACAATAAATACCTGAGTACCTATAACATATCGCAGAAATCGATTTTGAACAATTTCGATTCCATTGATCTGGTTGTTATAAAATGGATTTCACACAAAAGAGCAGCATATTCCCATTTACTTCTAATGTCATGTACCGTCAATTCTGAAATTTTTTCTTTTTTTCATTAATTCTGTATTTTCACCAATGCTGGGATTTTTTCTTTGACTGATCCTGAATTTTCATTGGTGGATGGAATTATTTATAATTTTTAATTTATCAATTATATTTTTTTTGTTTAGCAATTTTATGTTCCTGAGAAAATTTTAATGGTTTTAGAGTATATTTGGATTGTGTGCTAATTCTGAATCTGGCATTGGTTTTGTCAGATTGGCTCTAGTTTTTGTGACACAGTGAAAATGAAATTTCAATAGTAATGCATAAGCAGCATGCAAATTTTATTGTTTAGAGTATGCATTATCCCAAAAACTAGAGCCAATTCGTCCAGATTCAGAATCAGCGTCCCAAAATGATTCTAAAATCACTGACATAGTTTATCCAATGATTTACTGTTTGTTTATAACTCAGTTTCAATGTGATTTAGCAATTCTTATGGTATTACCATTGAAATTTAATTTTCATCTTATCTGAAAAACTAAAGCCTCTGACAAAACCGATGCCAGATTCGCAATCAGTGCCCCAAAATCATCCTAAAATCTCTGAAATATCTTAGCAACAAAATCGGTGTATAGCGTTCGCACACCAGGCTCTAATTTTCTTTAGTTTTTATATAATGAAATAATTTCTTTCATCAGTTTTAAATTATTTTCTTTTGTTCTGAATTTTCATCGATTCAAAATTTACATCAGTTTTTGCGTTAATTTACATTGAATTGTGTCTATATTTTTTGAGTGGATGTTTTTCAGCATTCCCAAATATTCTGTGGATAATCCGTGAATCTATGGATGCCTATTCCCCTCCCACCAAACCACAAAATATATGAAATCGAGGCTGTAGTATTTGTCTTGCAAAAATGCATTGCAATTGCTAAGTTGAATTTGTTCACTATGAATTAAACAATGTATGGCCAATTTCAATTCTTAAATTTCTATTACAAACGCATTTTCTTGGCTTTCTACAAATTTTGTACGGAAAAAGAAGGGTAACAAAATCGGTAGAAAATTCTGTTTGCACTCGGAATTGAATTGTGTTTGCAGATTTCGGACTGAGAATACACAATCATTCAAGCGCTTTCATTCACTAAAGTGGTTCGATCTATCCGATTTTTCTTATATTGAATTATTAATGTATGGAGACTGAACTAGAAAAAGAAAATCCACTTTGAGTCCACGAATCATACGTTGACAAACGCCTGTCGTATGTCAACGCATAAGATAACTAGTGTGAAGTGGATTTGTTTCCTGAAAAACGTTCTTCACAAGCAAATCTGAAAATTCAATTCCAATTTAATGAAAATTACTCAACTGTAAGCAATTTATGTTAATGATATTTATTCGTTCGAATAATGAGGAAAGAAATATACTCAAGTTAGTTGGGACGTCGAATTGTTTTAGAACTCTTCGCCTTTTTTCTTAAATGCCTGTCAACGGAAACTAAAAAATTAGGGCGAAAGGTAGAATAATAGAATTACTGTATCGTCACTTATCATATTAAGAAATATTCGATTAATTGAATATATTTGCGATTCTTAATATTTAAATTCAATAAGGGATAAGTCGTTATTGAATTTATGAATTTATTTCTCAGTTTTAAATAATCAAACAACAAATTTTGCAGTTTCTGCGCCCGAAACAAAAAATAATAATTTCTTATGCGATTCAGTGTGCTGAACACGAATTTGACCATAGAAAAACTTTATTGGGTATGGTTTTTACGGAAATTGCACATTTAATACACAATAATAATACCATGCATTGAAACACATCGTAAGTGTATAGAAAACAAAATGAATATACAGAAAAAGCAACACAAATATGTAGAAACTTAAATATTTAGGGGCACAGCACATTAATATACGGGGTGATTATAAAAAAACTATCCCGACATATGGGCCCCTAACTATCATACCATTCACAGAAACTGAATGAAATTTTGGCATAAGGTATTTTGAGGTATGCGCTCAAGAATGATATGGGAAACAACAGTGTCACTCTAACAGTTACGGTTACAGTGAGAAAATTTCGAAAATATCAAATGGCAACACCAAGTTTTTTGTATTGGAATGTGATCTCCATACTGAAAAACACTAAATAGCGTTGGAATGGCACCTGTAGCACGAAAATCCCCGGAGCTAGGCAAGGAAAAAGTAAAAAGTACTTTGCCGTGCACCAGAGCATTAATGTTCGTTTCATTCATCACACCGTTTCTTCGGCTGAGATCCCAGCCTGCTTAGTCCTCCACAAGGTCATGCGGAAAATTTGTGAAACACAATAAAATGCTTTATTTTATGCTGCTTCTCTGTCCTTATTGGTTGTCCTCACTTTTAGCCTATCTACCGCCGGTGATTTTCATGCTGCAGTTGCCGTTCGCGCGAACGCTATTTAGGGTTTTTCACAATGGAGATCACATTCCAATACAAAAAACTTGGTGTTGCCATTTGATATTTTCGAAATTTTCTCACTGTAACCGTAACTGTTAGAGTGACACTGTTGTTTTCCATATCATTCTTGAGCGCATACATCAAAATACCTTATGCCAAAATTTCATTCAGTTTCTGTGAATGGTATGATAGTTAAGAGCCCATATGTCGGGATAGTTTTTTTATAATCACCCTGTACATAAAAACACAAAGAGAGTACATAGAAATACAAATTTACTGCAACACAATAATTCACTTATCGGCGTTTGCATACTTCGTTTTGCATTGCACTTGCCGTGGACATAGAGAGCATCTCTTAACAGTTGTCTGCGGTCTTTACCGGAAATATTGTTTGGTATTTTGTGGTCCTGTCAACGAGCAAGTCAGAACCTAAACATGCAATAAATCTGTTTTTTCAACGTTAGGTTTAAATAAAAGAACAGCCCCGAACATTCCCTGTATATGATTAGCTCTAATTCTCAGGGTGTGAACATAGTGCGTTCGTATTTGCGATTCTGGAAACCCGCGTCGTCTTCGATTGGTTAAAAACCAGAATTTCAACTTTTTTTTAGCTTGAAATTCTGGTTTTTAACCAATCGCAGACGACGCGGGTTTCCAGAATTGGAAATACGTACGCACTATGTTCCCACCCTTAGGAATTTTTTGGGGGGCAAAAACGTCACTTCGAAACGTAAACAAACTGACGATAAATTTGTCTATATATTGAGGTGGTTGATTTTCATCGACGTTTTAAGTAAGGGTCATTAACAATATTCTCCATGGGAATCGGTCAGGACCAACAATTATTGAAGTAATAACAGAAGTGTCGTTATAACCGAGGTCGATTGTATTTACATGTCGGAATAAATTTCATGTCCAGTGTAATAGAACTTTCATAGACCGGTAATCAAGATTTAATTTCTCTTTTAAATATTCCCGTGATTAATAGCGGTATTTTTTTTTTGATATATTGTTCAAACCGTGAGACATTTCTGCATGAATTTTGAAGGAAAAAAAAGTACTTCAACTACATAAATCGTGCTGCCGCCCCCAACGTATCAGTAGCCCGCAGTAAAGGCAATCAATAAGTATTTCGAGAGTTTCTTTCTCTCTCTCTCAGCCCGAAGGCACCAGAAATAACTTTCTAGGTAGAATCGTTGCAACAGCTCTGGAGGCTATCGATTCTTTTCGATTTCTTTTCTTTTTTTTTTTCAGTAGGTGAGTGACACTAAAAAAAAATGTACTAAAGTACATACGATTTTTTTCCCCCTTTTATGTGATAGTATGTAAAAATTTAAAGTGCTCCGTGTTTTATTTTTCCACATTTGTTTATTCGAGAAAATGAGAGTTTCCTGAGAAAATAAAACGGTCTTGCATTCGACATTTTATGGAATATATGTGCGTGTTTGTGTCTGCTGTAAGTCTTTGAAGAGTATATTGTATTTCGATCCCGACTGTATTTTTTTTTAAAATTTGAATAATACGTAGTCTTGTACTTAAGGTAGCCTTATGTATGGATGAGCATTTTTTTTTTTTTTGCGAAATGTATTCGATTCGGGTTGTATGAGTTCGTTCCCGTTCAATCTCGGAGTTTTCTCCGAATATTTATATATTATATATGCGTTTTACTGCTTGAGATATTTCTTGAAAAAATGGCTTCCATTCCTCTACGTTTCATATTAATGAATTCAGCTGAGTGGCATTTTATTGCTCTTACGACGTATGGGCCGAAATATTTCCATTAGATGCGGTTATGTATAATACATGTCTATTCAAAAATTTCGCTTGAATTCCAATGATTCTCTCTCTCTCCCTAAAAATCAGGTATTTTTAAAAAGAAAGGAAAAAAAAAAACCTTACTATTTTTTTTGCATGGCGATAAAATATACATGTTTATGCGTGAGTGAAAATAATGTGTGTGACGGGTGTGGTAGCAGAAATAAAGCTGTTCTTCCGCTGATATTGCAATCTTTGTAACGTTTCAGATGCACGTATAATTGAAATATACTAATTACATTCTACATGACTAAGCGTTTTTTTTTATTGGAAATGCCTCATTCAACTTGTAATATATGTACATGACTGACGTCAGCATTTCCTATGCTGGATAGCATCTCTCTACTTTTGTATCATCTGGAGGGATGAGCGGTTCTATTAGTAGTTTTGATATCCTGATGCGAATAGAATTAGTCATGATTTTTGAAGGTTTTTGGACTTACCATGGATAAATATTTGTACAGGTCTGTTAATTTTTATTAATTTCAACTAGTTATTTCTTTTAGTCTGAATTCATTACCGAATATTCGCTCGTCACATTAAATCCGTATTGAATTTCAATGCAAAATAATTATGAAATAGCATCAGCATTTTAATGCTTTGATTGCATTTGGATTGTATTAGTTTCATGTTGAAATCTTTTGTTTTTATCAGTGGAGAAATGAGAAAATATTACGATGAAGCAATAACTTTGCAATATTTTGTTTATTTACTTTCACCATGCGCTTCCCATTACTGAGCTCTTGAAGGTGACCAAGAATAAACTGGACGTTAAAAAATGCCGAGCTCGCTTAATGATCTCAGCATGCTGTTTGTCGGATTTTCCTCTGTGGCCATCCGCGTTCAAGAACTCGGAAACCTAAGTTTTTGCCGTTCTTGTACGCAATACTCGGTTGATCTCAAGGAGTTTTTTGCCATTAGAAATTTTTGAACAATTTTGTAGCTATATGATCAGCTTCACTTTCACCTTTTGTATACAAATATTTCGGTTGTTTAACATTCTTTGTAATTCAATTGGAGCTCGTAAAGCAAAGATTCCCGATGAAAAGATGTTGCATCCCTGAGATATCATATGAAACGAAGCCTACGCACAATCTATCAGCAAAGCATCTACCACTAGGTACAGGGTGCATAGCAAATATGACATTTTACTGGCTAACCGTCGACCCTAGGGGCATACTTCCAATCAGAAAAAGTAATCAAATAACCTGTAGTGCTCAGATATGTCAGTCATGTTGCAAGAGGGTTGTATAGTTATTAAAATAAAAAAAATTAACTTTTTATGCCGTCCCCGTGTACCCAAAAACCCAATTAAAGAGTTGTTGCCTTGTCTCTCCTGATGCCAACTAAAAAGTGCAATATTCGCTGAGATATTCGAGTTCGGAAAACGGAATAATTTTCATAGTCGACATCTTTAAATTGTGTTTTTGAAACGAACTGACGGAAGTCTCCGAAATGGGGTTTTTTAAAAACGTGAGCTTCGAGGTGGATATTCCAATAAATACGGTACTTTTCAGTGATTATTTGCTTTGCATGTATAACGTACACGATTATGCAAATATTTTGAAACTTTCTAAGTTCTCCAGTATTCGGTTCGAATCAGTCAGGAATGTTTATGAAGTTTTAATGCTGCACATCATGACTTTGTCTAAAATGACTCAAACGACACTACATGGAATCTGCATTTTATTTTTAAATAAGCCATTTTGTTTAGCCCCATGTCAGAATCTAATATATTTTTTTATTAAGGAAGCAAATTAAATTATATTTTATTGAATTCGCGGTTCCAATTGGTACTTTTATTGATAGGGAGTATTCTCAGTTATTAAGGACTTTGTCAAGCTTTTCTAATTCCTTTTTATATACACCCAGAAATGTGTAACGACAAATTAAGGACGTTAGATGTCGAAAGAATTCTGTGAAGCCCAGTAATTCCCAGATAGTGTCGAAACAAATTCGACAGTAGAGACACAAACAAAAAATAAATGGCAGTGAATGAAGCGAAACAAAAAAACAAAAACAAATGGAGTCGAATGCCAGATAAACAAAGAATGGCAGAAAAAAAAAAAAAACAACGCAATAGAAGATGAGAGACTTGAAGGAGGAGAAATAAGAAAGGGTTGTGCATTCGATGGAAGAAGGGCCCAAAGACTCACACGAGAAATAAAATCGAATAAAAGAGAACCTCCAAGACCGCGAAGACAAGACAGCGTTTGATGGATGCGATCCACCTCTTTCTTGTACAGAGGCCTTCTTTAGCACCATCGTGTCTGGATCTACAGTCCCTAAAGGAGAGGATCGTTTTTGCTTTATCCCCCCTCCCCTTCAATACCATTTCCAACCTTTACCTTATCGTATTAATGTAGTATCGATGAATGCTTAATGCTTTGCCTTCCAGAAGGTGTGGTATTATTGATTATTTTCCAAGTTTTTTTTCTCAACGAAATAAGTTTAAAAAAAGAAATCAATTCGTATATTAAGTAGTTTATTAGAAAAAAAATTAATCGTTTATTTCACACACTCAACCCATGGCTCGCGGTGGACCTAGAAGTATTGCGTGACCACAAATTGCGAAATGCCCGCGACGACCTCAAATATAATTTTGATCACAGATCACTTAAGTGGCCAGTGTAATATTTCCAGATCTTTTGAGTGGCCCGTAGCATATTTGCAGATCACTCGAGTGACCTGCGGCACATTTACAGGCCACTTGAGTAACCTGCGCCACAGTTCCAGGGCATTTAAGCGAAGTGCGGCGCAGTCTCAGATCACTTGAGCAGCCCGAAGTACATTTATAAATCATCAAGTGACCCCCCACGACATATTTACAGATCACCGCGGCACAGTCCCAGATAACTTAAAGGACCCACGGCATAGTTTCAGAGCACTTGAGCGACCCGCGATACATTTACATATTTCACTAGTAACCGACTTTGTGTTTTTATGTACAGGGTGATTATAAAAAAACTATCCCGACATATGGGCTCTTAACTATCATACCATTCACAGAAACTGAATGAAATTTTGGCATAAGGTATTTTGAGGTATGCGCTCAAGAATGATATGGAAAACAACAGTGTCACTCAAACAGTTACGGTTACAGTGAGAAAATTTCGAAAATATCAAATGGCAACACCAAGTTTTTTGTATTGGAATGTGATCTCCATTGTGAAAAACACTAAATAGCGTTCGAACGGCAACTGTAGCATGAAAATCACCGGCGGTAGATAGGCTAAAAGTGAGGACAACCAATAAGGACAGAGAAGCAGCATAAAATAAAGCATTTTATATATATCACTAGACTCTGTTCGAGATCACTCAATGAAGTGGTTTCCCGCGGCACGTTTTGATATCAGTGAAGTTACTCCGCACACTCCTAAAGATTGAACACCTCGGTTCCTTTCAAACCTTAGTTTTATTGTTTATGGGTTAAAATGGTTCTATTGTATTTCCTTTGCGGGATGAGAAGCATTGTATCAAAATATGACTATTTAGAAATATTCGTCGTATTATGAAACTTTTCATTCTTGATACTTAGTTTTTATGGCAAATTTAAATACTTATCTGTGTTGAACCAGACTTTAGCAGATACGTCTTAACCATACTTACACCTTTTGCAGAGGCGGGTTATGGTTTCGCCGTCCCTTTTCCGGCTCTAGTGTGATTTTCTTAACTACTCGTGCCTAGAATTCGCCGCCCTGGGTTGTAGCCCGCTGACCGAGGCGTCGGAAGTGTTCAAACCTGTGGGTGCTTGACTTCATCTGTACATAGTGGTTTCTGATTTATGGATTAATTGGGTGGGGGGGGGAAAGCTTCTCTCAGACCAATGCTATAAAATGCCGTGGGTGCGACGCCAGTGCCACTAAACCCTCCCCTAAAAATGTCTGTCTCTCTATATCACTTTCTTTGTCACACCCATTCTGACACATTAATTTAGTTACTCACATGCTTGCGCACTCTAGGTCACTCATTTTTGTTGCTCACTGAATATGATGCCAAAAGTAAGCAAAGTTGTCAATTACTGCCAAAATCACCAATAGCAAGAAATAAAGCGCTACTGCTAATCACAGTGGATAAAAATTGAACTTTACGAAAAAAACCCATCAAAAATACGTGAGATATACTATATTCATAACTTTTTTATAAGCTGGCGAAATAACTTTAATGCTGGATTTCAATGAAGTAAAAAAACTAGGCTTCGTTGAAAATACGGAAAGAAAAATTGGCATTTTTTTTTATTCAAAAAAAAAAAAAAAAAAATTGAGACTGGAAAATATACAGGAACGTCCCAAGAAAACGGATCATATGGTCACCCTATGCAATCATAAAAAAATCCCCCTCTCCAGTTTTCCCTTTTATTTGTATGTTTTCTTCAATGTGAAATGTTTTATCACGTGATAAACTACAAATTTTCAGTCTTGAAATTGGAACCTATGCAAACTTTATTATACTATGCATATTATAAACCCATATATGGACTCGTTAGTAACTAAAAGAGTGATTTGAAGTGCAATTTTTAATCACGGTTCTTAGTTTATGTTACCATGATCATCATGGTCTAATTACATTATTATGTTACTACTTCAAATAAGCCGAAAATGTTCTCGGACTATCCACGTATCAAAATCAACGTACAGGTTTTATGTGTTTCGTGAAAGTCGTAATCAACACGAATGTTAATGCGAATACATAAGGGGTGAAATTTTGGGTGCATTCCAGGCCGAAACTGGCATTTCCTTGGGCCCTCGAAGTACTTCCGAAATGGAGTTTACAAGGTAATTAAAACTCCAGAAGAGATAAGATCAAATCACGTTTATCTCACAATGCCATCACTTCAATTCAGAATTAGCTTTTGTAATGCCCTTCTCGGAAATAGCTCATTTAATAAAACAAATGATTTTTACATGGATTATTTTTCTAACCGTCACCTTTCAAATGATTCCTGTTATCTGTATTGTAGTGTAAACTACTAGATCAGGTTAGAATCCGATTTAGTCGTATACATTTTTGGCGATTCGAGAGGCCCATTGGAGCGTACAGGACGAGATCTGGAAGATATAAGTTTGACCACCCTGCTAAAATCTCTTCATTAAGACCATGAACTCCTTGTCTATGCGAACCTGGCGTGAAGTTTGTTTCTGTGTAATGCTGCCTTTTTTTTTTTCTGCCGGTAATTTTTATAGCTATGAGTGAAGTGCAATGATTGGATAATTGTATCGTCGTAGGCCTGTTGCTCTGTGTAGTGAGGCTTTACAACGGGGAGATCGGCTCGCATTTGGGCTCCGAAGTTGGGAACCACAAAAACCAACTTTAAACGACCACCACTGCGGCAACGGTTGAGTTCGAACCCGAGTCCTCGTGATACCAGTCCGTCACTATGTCCCTGTGTCCACTCGACAACCAGCATGGAGCTCCTCAAAAAACTTTCCTTTTCCCAGAGACTCATGATGTTGAGATAGACCTTCATTGAACCCTCCCAAGAAGAAAACCCATAACAGAACAAGAATTTCAACTCCGATGTCTCGCCCCTAAAGCGGGCTTCCAGGCTTGGGCCTCCCATAGGAGACACGTATGAAGGGAAACACAGGGGTTTAGCTGGTTATGTTTGCGTGAATGCATGTAGTGGAGTGGGATTTTTTTTCCTGTCAAAGTCGGTTAAATGTCTTGACTCCAGAAATTTTTTATATTCATAAAAAATTCAATTTTTGTAGGTAGAATGTCCCGCAGAAGGAAGCCCATTGAACTCTAGCTCATGGTAGGTGCGAGTCTAGATGATGTGTCGGGAGGGGCGATTTATATATTGTGTAGGTTCGTCGGATCATCCCGTATTTTCCGGGGCAGACCAGTTTTCTACTCAATGGAATTATGTTCCTTGGTGGGATGGGGAAGGAGTCATTGCACACACCACCCCCGTCTTTTAGACCCGAGCCTGGCAGGGAGGTCCAGGGATCGTCGCCATTTATAAATTTTTTGTTCATTAATGTTAATACGAAAATGATGGCATAAAGAAAATATGGGTCGAAGGAGGTCATGGGCTTTTTTTACTAGCCATTAGGTTAAGAAACACTGTACTAGGAAACCAGTCTATGAGGACCTCTTGGAAGTTCTTGAGGTTTCAGGAGGGGGTCCATGAACTTAGATGAGTAAACGATTAACTTATTGTTTTTACATTATATTAATGCGGATTTTTATTCCGTAAAGAGGTCCGTCTTCGGTTTATTGATACAAAAGGGTGCGTGTAAAACAAAGGGTCAGACCCACCCTGGATACAAACAGACCATAAACTAGTTTTCATCCGCTGCATGGCTCTCATTATGACACGGTCGTAAACGTCGTTTGATCCGAAAAATCCAGTTAACTGAGGACGCAGAAATGCAAAATGGCCTTGTAAAAATATTTGCAGGGTCTCTCTCTCTCTCTCTCTCTCTCTCTCTCATAAAATCAACGACAACAAACAACAATACAATAATAATCATAACGTAAATGTTGATCCCTGTCCAGAAAAGGAAAAAAAAAAAGTTCTCAAAAGCCATGAAAAATGCTTTGAGTCATTTAAAAAGCTGGAATGTGCATTAGGTAAACAGAAAATAATAACTATAATAGAAAAATGGATGAAAAGCACGGTGCTTAATTCGACGTTACACGTTATTTATTCTCGGCCTGCAATAGCCATAAGGAAAATTGCTCTAAAAACCCTTTCCTATTTCTGTTGATATAATTTCTTCTTCTTTTTGGCTATATATACGGCTTCTATAGCCTTGGGAGAATTTTTCATATTTTTCCTCCAGCTCTCTCGTATTATCCGAAATTCCGAAAAGAGAAATATATTTTATGTTCCATATTTCATAGGGATTCAAGGGGGAAATAAGAATTTTTTTTTTTCGGATATCCGTATTACACTATTTCATTTCTCTTCCCCCCCGTTACCTAGTCGTCGTTCAGTTGTCCAAAACCCGAGACTTATAAAGTAATAGAAGGTTGGAGCGATTTCTCCGAGTCGTAATCGTATATTTTGTTGTTCCCAATATTATTATTATTTTTTTGTATATGTTTGAATGGATTTGTTGAGGAGCCAGTTGTTTGTTTCGAGGAAATTAAACGTCATATTTTTGCTTTGCTTCGGGATGCGGCCATTTTTATTACATAATTCTGTCGACGTTCATTATCTTTCCGAATTTTTTTTTTTTTGTTCTCTAATTTGACAGGGTGGTGATGCTATTTTGATGCTTAAAATATTAATGTGCGTAGATGTTACTGCCAAAGCCCGAAGTGCGGCCAATTCGCGAAATGACCGAGGTCAGATTTTCAGAAATGCTACGGGCGTTGGTCGGCCCGTTCGCGAAGTGGCCAGAGTTTGATGTGCGGAAGTAAGAGTCCGGTAGCGTAATTACAATCCCTACTTTCTTAGTAACACAGGAAACATTAGCATGCCGGTGATTGGCTACTGCGAGCAAAGAAGCTAGCAAGACGTCACGAGAGGCGGAGTTTTTGGCGAAACTGAATTTGAAAGTTCATTAACGAAAAACTAAAGTAAAACGGGCTCAGCTTTGCAAGCCGTTATTATTGTCTTTTCGATGCACGTGAACCACATTTGATTAAATAAGAAACAAGAATTGAAACATTTTTAGGAAATCAGTAAATGACAGCAAAGATGGAGGAATGGGGAAAAAAATTTGGATAGGTTTCAGACCGAATCGAAGACACAACCCTCGGTACGTGAGTCTCGTACTATAACCATTACTCCAACGGTGGATGCCGGTAAAAGCACAATTACATGTACCTATTGTTAAATGTCGCCAGCAAAAATTTCGCCATGAGTGACGTAATGGTTCATCACTCATTTCTGCCAATCCCGATGCGCTAAATTTCTACAATGTAGCTAGAAATGTAGGGATTGTTTATAAGCGGCCCGGTAGGTGCCAAATTCATTTTTCCCCATCGCCAACGTGTAATGCATGGCTGTATATAATAGCTGTATTGGATGATCTCCATGTGACGAGAGAGAAGAAAGGGAAATTTTGGGGGGGGGGGGAACGATTGAAAAATAATAGACATTTAGTTTTTCTTGTCAAATTTTGAAGAGGAAAAAAATGGTTACTGCATCGTAACTGCGGTTTGATGGGTTGCTTTTGCTAACGTGGACATGTTTATCACGGAAAAAATACGCCAATTTTTTTGCGATGACCCCGAATCACCTTTTTTTATCGGACTTTAGCCAGGGATCTCCGGCCACTTCGCGAATTGGCTATCCAAAGCCCGAAATTGGGACATTGTGGCTGGGTCAACATTCAACGAAATTGGCGAATTCGGTAATTCGCGAACTGGTTGATTTCGGGTTTTGGCAGTAATACGTACAAAATTGATGAATGTTGGAGAATGAATGAATGAGCAAATGAAGGAAGGACTGAGTCATTCAATCTGTAACTCAACCACCTGGTCATTCAATACGGTCACTCACTAGATCACAAATGCGGTTACTCACTTATTCGGTCACTCACCCAATCACTTGATCATTCATACGGTCTTTCATCACCCACTAAATTGGTCACTAACATTTCGAATAATTTACTGTTTCCTCTAGCTAATTCATCAACTCATTCGGTCACATATTCATTCACTTAACCACACTGTCACTCATTCACCTACCTGCGACAAACTGTTGTCGGTGAATTGCTTGGTGATGAATTGTTGGTCCTAATAATTGTTGGTTGATAATGAATCGTGGAGGGGGGGGGGAAAGGAAGAAAAAATTGTTTTCGGGCTCGACGATAATTGTTTTTTGCAGAAAGGAATTTAGTTAGCGAAAAAAAAAACAAAACTCGTCAGGAACAAACATGGCGTCGTCGGCGACGCCCACTTTAATTTTATTTGGTGGGGAAATTTTTCGCAGAACAAAAACAATCGGGAAATTTTCGCAAACGCATTCGTATTCAAAAAAAAAAAAAAAAATTCTGTGCACCATTTTTTAAATTAAATTTTTTTTCCCTCCTCTATTTTTTCTCTGAATATCCTGTGCTTGTTAATTTGTTTCAATTTTTTTTAAAAAATCTGTTGACGATCAATTAGGATTCAGGAAATTCTGCTCAAAATTGTAATTTCATTAAATGCTTTATGTTTAACATCTTAGCTGATGGTAATCAATGTAAATAAAAGTAAATTAATTAAGAAAATATTTTTTTGAACGTCAATTAACGAATTGTAATTACTTTAATCGTGGTTTTTTTTTATTTTTTTATCGTGGACTTCAGAATTACTGCATATATATTAGTGTTTTTCGGGGGGACCCTTACTGAAGGGAGGGGTCCAAGAACCTGTGTGCTATACATAGTTGTTCGTTCACAAGGGTATATATATAAATATATATCTAGATTTTATTTAAAAAAAAAATTTTAATTTCTGCTTCGTTCACAGAAACGTATCTCGTAAACCCGCAGCAACCTTTTGCGTCAAACCTTTTGAAAACCACTATAAGATATGTATATATGTAAACACTTCCCGACTTACGCACGATGCTCGAAACTGATCCTGTTAATAAGTAGAATTCGAAATCGCTTGTTTATCAATCCCATTCATTAAAATCGTGCCAGTTTGGCATCACTTCATTTGTTAATCTGGGATCAGCTTAAGGGACACGATTTTAATGCTTTGGGGCCAAGAAGCCCCCAGACCATATCGCCTTACGGATATGGCTAGCCCTGGAACACCTTTTCTATATCCAAATATAGAAAATTAATCATAAGAAAAAATTACACAAGATGGCTATCGGATCAAATATTAACACTTGTTATATTGTGTTAATTATTATACAGATTCATTAAAATCAAAATAATTTTTATGCTATTACTACTAAACCATACATGCACCCCGTCCATATTCCTCTGCGGAACTTCTAACGAATTGGTACATGTTGGAATGTACGTATTGTGAACCTAATGGGAAGTTTGTTTCTGAGAAATGCCTGTAAAAAGTTTAAAGAATTGCTGTCATCTGATTTCCGAATGTGGAAGCAGGTTGCTTTTCTGGTTGTGTGAATTTGAAATGCTGAAGGCCTGATTTCTCTCTGTGGAGCGTGGCTTATCCTGCATACCCACAGGGGGGGCGGCATGTGGTTCCTGATTGATAACGACTGGTAAAGATCAGCTGCCGGCGACTCGTCGATCGCGATCGATCAGTGCTGTAGATCGCCATTCCTATTTCAATCGATTATAACAGTTACTATTAGACAATAACAGTTACAATATTTCAAATCAAAAAGATATTTGCAATAGGTATTATACTTAGATCACTAAAATTCCACAACAAATAACCATTAAATAGTTTTTGGATAAGAAAACGAAATAACGGGCACACACACACACCTAGTGCTTAGCGGTGGTTCTTTGGAAAGAATGAAAAAAAAATCATCAAGAGTAGATTTCCAATAGGTTTAGTTGCCGACCCCCTGGTCTAGATGGATGAGTGTTCTGGAATCTTCCTTCAGAAGGTTCTGGCCTTCGTCTTTGTATCCAGAAAAAATAGAATAACGATGAGTGCTTTTTGTCTTGTCTTTGGTTCGTAGTTCTTTCCGCAAAAGTTATTTTCTGTAGTCGATGTGCAGTTGTTCCCGGGAGGTGATATCAGATTGATTCTGTCTCTACGAAGAAAATAACAAGAATAAAAAATAAAAAGGCGAGGAAATTGCGGCAAGAGAGCAAAGTGATGGATAGTGGAAAATTACCATCCTTTTCCTCTCCTTATCGGGGAAGATTTGCCCGGAGACACCATGATGTTTTTGTCTATTGGCTATCTTTACGAAGGATTTAATTCGCCAAATGGTATAAGTTCGCCATTTTTATTTTTTGTCGTTGCGCTTTGAAGTTGGTAAAAATGGGATGGAAATTACAATATTCATAAAGAACGTTTCCGCTGAGTTAATTTACCACAACTTATTCTCAATTCCACTATATCCATCCAGTCAAATGGTGACCAGAAATTTTCTTAAGTACTTTATTTGTAAAGCTTCTTTTTATGGCTTTCTTCATTGCCTTTGATTTTGCTGGATGGTATGTAGCAATTTCGATCCCAAAATGAGACTTTTGTAACTCAATAGTTTTCGTTTTCTAAGAATGATATTCTACAATGTGTCTCATAAATTCGTAGAGAGCTTAAAAAATCAAAAAAGTTGGACGAATTGGTGTATTTGAATGCGGATTGCGAAAAAGTGATTCTTACAACGGGGCTTGTTTTTTCTTTTTGCAAAGAACAATTTGAAGGTGCTTCACGAAAGTAAATCACCAGAAAATGCAAACCAGAATCCTAGAAAATGTGGGTTATGCGATTAACACCTCATTTCTGAATTTTCCTATTACTGGCGCTTTCATAGCGTTTTCGTTTTGATATTAACCATTGATGGATAAAGCACAATCGGTGAGGTTGTTTTATCTCATCCACGAGTAGGCATACTTCTAGAGCTGCGATACGCTTGTAAACATTTTCCTATTTGCAAATGAACGGGGTTTCCCATGTACCCCAGTGATTTTCTTCCGTGCAGTGTCCCCTATTAATGGAAATGTCAAATAAATTTTTGTCTGTACTAAAAAAAATCCCCCCATCGTGAGAATTTTTTTCTCAAACGGCATTCAAATATACCTACTCTTTCAATTTTTATGAATTTTTAAACTTTTATTAATTTATGGGATGCCCTGTACTTTATGTTTCTGATGAGGCTGTATAAATGAAGATATGTAACATTTTGTATTTCATTTTCTACGTAGAAATTCGCCTCTCAAGCTTGTTTTTCTTTTTCATACAACCGCCTGCCTTTAATTGTTGGCTTTGCCTCGGAGCAACTAACTTGAAGGAAAAGCCGTCGTCGAATTTCTCTTGTGACCCTTATTTGCTTCAGAAAAGTTGGGGAATTTTTTGTCCTTTCAAGTTTATTTGTCCGAAAATTCGAGGTTCCAAGTAATTTTCCGCATTTAATCACTGGATGTTTCGGACAGGACTTCCTAGTTTTGATATAACTCCGATATAGTGAGAGTAATAGAACAGTGGAATAAGTTTGTACGTTTTTTATAGGTGGGCCGTAAAATTATAAGGTTGTTTTAAAATTGGCTCTAACTGCTGCTAATAAATCGCAGTGTAAATTACCGTGTATACCCACTGTTAGAAAAAAAATTCTGCTGGAAGTCAGATTTTGCTTGTCTCGACCAATTTCTTTAAACAAATCTTCAAAAACAAGTGAAATTTTGTTCAAAAATTCTGTTTTTCTCTGCTCTTTTTTTTTTTTTTTGATAATTTAATGCCCATTTAAACATACTTTAACTGGAGTGCATCGAGAAAGTGTATAACTTGGTACTGATCATGTTTTTGAACCCGCGGATCAAGGTGCACCATTTAAAATCTGAATCTTTTTATCGTCACTAAGAAAGTATTGGAAAATAAAAAAAATTTAATACGTCGATGAAAGTACATTTTCTTGAAGGCATAACAATGATAAGCCGAATTCGAGAAATAGTTTCATTACGGATGGTCATGAAATGTTTCCGTATGAAACATGCTTCCCGCCCCGTATCTTCACCCATGCTTCCTAAAAAGGTCGATCCTGCGTACGCCCACTAGGTGTTGCGGTTTCCTTCTTCCGGATCTATTTTTCGGACTGCCTTTTTTGATCCAGGATTAAGCTAGGCCGTGGTTATAATAGCATCTGCCCTGCTTGGAGGGGCAACTTAAGTTCTTGCGTTCTGGGATTCGTGGGCTATCGGTTAAAGCGTGTGAACATATGTAGAGAAAGACATGCACACTCACAAGAACACTCGTATCAATGAAGAGATTTATGTTTCAGTGTGAAAAAAAATAATTCCGTAAACCTGAAAATGAGAGCAAAAGAGAGAATTTTCTAAAATGTAGGAGGGCGCTTGAAATGGCATCAAAAGGAGAACTTCTGTTAACCCTACTTTTAAATAGCGTTGCACCGTGATCGTGGTTCCATCTATTGATCGAAGTCGTTACTATTTTAATTTTGCGAACCACCATTAAACATACTTCTAATTCCACCATTCTATCACTTTTCCTGAGTTGGATCATTTCAACGTGAAGGCGTCGTTTCTGCAATACCATGTGTGTGTACATATGTATTGATACGAACTAAAGATAAATTCGGAATAAATTTTATAAATGTTCTTCTTAACTGACCTAATTGTATTGATTTGACTAATCTTCAACCCGGTGGGAAACACCGAAATTTGGTAATTTCTTTGAAAGTTGTAATAATTGCTCTTTTGGGCATCTTCAAAATATCCAGTCTGTTATTTTACGTACGTATATGCATCGCAGTTTGCTGCCTTAACCATGTACGTTGTGCTTTCCTGGAAGTTAAGCGGGTTGCTTAGTTCCCAGAATGTACTTTCCGATTTCGGATTTTCTCGACCGACGCCGGCTTTATGGCATCTAAAGGCCGAAAGGAAGAGAGAGAGCACGTACTTTGTATGGCCGAGAAGCACTAATGGATTATTGCTTGGAAGGAAAAGGCGAAAAATCACTCTTCTGAGAGTGTTGTTGTTCCCTTGGAGCCGTTTATGAAGAATATGTCTACGTGGTTTGCGATGGTCGGGTCTGGAAAACTCACAATCTTCGTAAGGCTTTTCAGGAAAATCGGGCCGAAGCTCGTTGTTAAAAGCTATATGAGGAAATGTTTTTTTTGTTTCTTTCATGGAATGAGAGTGCTGCTCTGTGGCGGTTTAATCTCAGTTATTATATCCATGTTAGTTATCTCCGTGTAGTTAATAAAGAGTCTAGAATGTTTTGTTTTGAAAAATGTGTTGATGCTTGAGACTATTGCGAAGAATAATTTAATTCCTTCTTCCTTTTAAGCTGTTATTATTCAGGGTTATTCTAAATTCGTTACACGAACTTTGAGGACTGACACAAAACACATTTTTTAATCATTGAATGTGCTGTCGAATCGCAATAACAAAGGGTGTGGAGTTGCTTTTACATAGTGCACAACAGCACTTAACCAAAAACAAATATCGTATTTTCACGAAAAATTTGCCACGATGTGTGCTATCAACCATTCGAGGGTACATATGTACCTTCGTATTGGACTAAAGTTTTTTTTTTATTGGTGCAAAGACCATCATAGTTATGCCGCGCTAAAGAATGATCAAACGGTATTATGAAATTGTGGTAGAATTTGCATTACCAACATTGCACCATGAGAAGGCCTACCACATTGAAATACCCTGCACCCTGGAATGGTTTATAGCACTTACTGCAGCAAATACGTCAGAAAAAATATGTATTTGCTTTTGGTGAAGTGATGTTGTGCACTCTCTAAAAACATCTTCTACCGTCTTTGCTATCGCGATTCGACCATATATTCTAGGATCAAAAATGCTTGCTCAGGAGTCTTATATCACATCTTATAGTTTGTCCCATGAATTTAGAATCACTTTGTATACAAAGTGCATAGCTAACAACTTGCACCGCATTTTACTAGTTAATCGTTGATCCAATAAGAAAAAGTATCAAAATAACGTATAGAATTCAGATACGTCATTCATATTGCAAGGGGCTGTATAGTTATTAAAAATAACTTCTATATGTACACCCTGTGCTCAAAAACCTAATGCGAAAGTTGTTGCTCTCTCTCTACTGAGGCGAAGAAAAAAATTCAAGTTTTTTAGTGCAATATTTCCTGAAATATTTGATTTCAAAAATGGAGAAAAGTTGGGAAAAACCATCATAACTGAGAGTAAAACGTGTTTTGTCGTCATTTATGCTGTTTTTACGAAGACTATATACTTCGGGTGGTAGAACCTTTTTTCATGTTTTGCAGTATTCAAATCACGTGAAGAATTTCGGATGGTGTTTCAGGACAAAGCATATAGGCCATCATAAGGACACTGCAGCGGTGGTCTAACAGATTCAATTCCGTATTCAAAGGTGTAATAATCTATTTGTGATAGGAATCTGATTATAATCATAAATACGTTATTATTAAACCCCTGTATCAGTATCATATCAACCTCAGGAACAAGGACGCAATTTCGTGGTCCTTCCAATGTCATTATAGAATGTTTTAGTCCAGTGTTTCTCAACCGCCCGGGTCGTGAGTGGTTTAATTTTTGTCCATTCATTTCGCATTGATAATGCGTATGGCTTCCAATCACAAAAAATAGGTCAACTGGGCCGCGGGCTTCCAAAGGTTGAGAACCACTGTTTTAGTCCTTAAAAGTTTTGAAGTAGAAATATTTTTTGAATTATTAATATAAACTTCTCGCGTATCCCATTTATTTCGGTGACAAATCACGGTAATATGTCTGCTTTTCTAGTTCACGCCAGGAACTAAAAGTATGTCATACAGTGAAATTGATAACAAATGTAGTGTTCAAACTTACGGATTTTCTTTTATTATTTATTTAAAAAGAAAACGCTATTTTCGTTGAAAGATTCAATTTTCTTCTCGAAGTATCAGATTTTTATTCTGTTGGCAAAAACGGTGCACACAAAATAAATGATATTTCTCCCTTCGGAATGATAAATATTGGTCTTTTTCACTCTGTACATTCCGTTCTCGGAGCATTGATATCCTGTTTTTGAAATTCATGTCTTCACTTCTGAGACTATTTCTTATAAGAGATAGTAGAGTTTTTTTTTAATGTTTAAGAGAAGATTTGAGACTTACTTTCAGATGTTTGGGGCGGCATTTCATTGCGCTTATTTCATGCGATTATTTCTTCGACGGCGCTCCTTATTGTGATTTTCATTGTCTTCCGAGAAATCACTGCCTTTTATTCTCTTCTCTTTTTAGAACATTACGGTCTAGTTCTAGATATTTCATTGTGACTTGACTTAATTCCGCCTCGTTATTGTTTCCACGAGCTCGTAATTTTTCAACGGGCGAAATTAACGTTACCTTCCGCTTCTTTTTGTGTCGTTGATCCCATTATTCGTTTTGTTTAAAGGACTAATTTGGAGGCTTGTAAGAGTAGCCTGATTAATATTCAGCATTTTTCTTCGAATAATACTTTTTTTTTTACCTCTATAAGAACCGGGAATTTCTTTCTGATTAAATTTTACTCGTTGATGGATTTTTTAAACACCGTACAAATCGTTATTTGCTTACGAGTGCAATCATTTGTCGCTCCAAATATGCATTAGTTTGAATGAAGTGTCTTTTATCTTCTGAAATCGGTCGTTATGTATCTCTCTTGACCAATTTTGTCCCCTTTATTATGTTAATGCTTGATGTTTTAATTTTGTGTGTGTGTGTGTATAATGGATGTATGAATAAGAGGTTACGGAAATTTACTTAAAGGCGATAAAATGTTTTTTGCTAGTTTTGGTCATCTGAAGCAAAGGTATATAGGGAGTGCCGTTAGTCCTCAAAATGAGATTCCCATCAGCATCCAACACATAATGTCAGAATGCCTCCTGCAACGCAATCTCAAAGCAGTAAAATTCGCGTGTGCGGAAAATTGACCGACGACAATAAAAAATGGTCAGGTGAGTGAGCCAGTGAGCAAATGAGTTATTGATCAAGTCAGGGAGTTAGTGAGCGAATGAGTGAGGCACTCAGACGGTCGCTCACTTTGTCACTCACTTGGTCAATAATTTGTTCAATCGTTCACCCATTCAGTCACTAGCTCGCTCACTCGCCCATTCAATGGCTCACTCATAAAGTCACTCAATCGCTGACCTAGCCACTTGATCGCGCATACGGTCAATCACTTAGTCCCTCATCTAATCACTCATGTGGTTTCTCACTTGGTCACTCATACAGTCAGTAATCAACTTTTCCGTTAGCTCATTCACCAATTGATTTGATCAATCACTTGCTCACTGGTGACGAACTGTTGTCAGTGAATTTTCCCAGCGGTGAATTGATACTGGTAAATTTTTCATAAATCTTAGCTAGGCGGTAGGATAATTTGTAGACTGAAGATAACCATCAATATGAATGGTCTACGCATGTTCACAAGCGACGTTTCAGTCGTAAGAGTACCTATAGAATTCCTATGTTAAATACACGTGTGCTCATCAATATTCAGTTCTACATGGTCTTTTTTCTTCTTCTAATGTTAAAAAATATGCGTTCCGTCCTCCCCGAGGAGAATTCTGCTTATAATGAGTCTGTTTCTGCCCATCGATTGCATACGAATGGGATCTGTTATTCCCAACGTTTATCGAAAACTGATTCTAAACGTTGATTTTTTCTTCTGTTTCGCGTGAGAAATCGGAAAACAATTCCCGGAGACATGTATACGAAACAAAGCTCCTCAACTTCCAGTAAATTATTTAATATTTTTCTCCTCCATATTATTTCCTGTACGTGCCACGCTGGTAAGGCCGCCTCCCTCTTGAAAGACGGATTTATTTCCGAAGCCTTCATTACTTATGCATTTCGAATTTCCCGGCACTTAATTAAGTATTAATACGAACTTCTAAATGTAATATTTCTGCCTTGCGGTGGATCGCATTGATCGTAGTCCATGTTCAGAATAATGGCTGATGGGAAAATAATAAAAAAAGATGGATCACAGAGCCAAGTGGATGGGGGGGGGGGATGGGAAGGGGCGCCCTCCTCTTGCGATATCCCGCTGTTATTTTGATGAAGATATTATTCGAGTATTACTGTTACGGTAAATGTGATAAATCGGTTATTATAGGCTACATAATAACTGGTTAGTATTCATACTTACCAATCGTCTTGGTAAGTGTGATAAAATTATCGCTTTTACCGGAGATTATGCATAATCCCCAAGCGTCGTTCGTAAATACTTGAAATTTATCGCCTGATTATGGGCGATACCCTAGTGCCGGGGTTCCCAAACTTTTTCCACCCGCGATGCCCCTTTCCTCCATTAGTTCTTATCCGGGAGCCTCCCCGGCTCCCCAGAGCTGTTTAAGAATCTCTTCGAAAAACCCCTTTGTCAGGGTTTGTTACTTCGCGGCACCCCTGACAAAGGTTGGCGACCCACAGTTTGAGAACCCTTGCCCTAGCGTGATTAGTGAATTTGATAAATATGGAAAAAAATTCTAATGACTAGTATGCGTGATAAATAAAGCCGAACCCCGATATAATTTTTAATTAATATCAAATTAACACGATGTAATAACAAATTTTACGATCGTACCCCGATATGATGATACAATAAATGTATGAATTATCATACATACTATATCGTGTAGTGCAATTTATCATGTTTACCAACGACGTGACTTGGGTATTATGCATAATCACCGGTGAAAGTGATAAATTTAAGAATGCTGAAGGCAGAAAGCTGCTTAGTTAAATATGAAATGACCGACGTCCCCATTTGGCCCGACGCCTACTTCCCTAGCTTTGTCGGCCACTTTAACACGTCACGATTTTTGTGCTTGTCTAAAATATTACGATAAAGTGGAGTGAACTCAATGTAAAATGGCTGGTAAACATAATAAAGTCGGATATGCATACTCATGAGGGGAACTTTTTTTTCATCCGCAGCAAAAACTCTGTGTACGCGGAAACGGAAGCACATTCTCAGACTCTAAACGTCCATATTTTATGAATTTATTGGTCATGAAAAAAATGGTGCCTTTCTTAGTTACTTTTGTCCATAATTGTTAAAAATAAAATTTTGTCAGGAAAAATATGCGTTCTCTGGAAAATATCTAGACACTACAGTATTAGATCACATGTAAGAAACATCATTGAACTGGAACTCCTGCTGTCGCCTATCAAATAAACAATTTTTCGATTGAAATTGGTGCCGGGTTTTCAATTAATACCTTTAATTTTCAATTAAAGACAATGTAATAAGATATTAATAAATATTTTTTAGGCAATGATGTAAATTAAATTAATAAAAAATTTCGGCGGCAGCCAATAAGCGCATCGATTGCATTGGATCGAATGTAACCGATGCTCTGATTGTTTTTTTTTCTTCAAGTTTTGTAAAAGGTATTTTATCAAACTTTTATAGCGTGATCCCGACCTGAGGTATTCATACATTCTAAATTTTCACATATTTTATTTCCTATATTTTAGGTTATCGGCAATTCTTTGACTGGAGAAAATGAACTTTTTAAAGAACTTTTAGAAGGGGGGGGGGGGCTGAGAAAATTCTGAAGTCGTTAAGACGTCAGTGACTATCAAAAGCCATCGACTGAAATACCGATATGTGGAAAGCATACGTACGCGTGTTTAGCTCCCGATACGAGTTCCGGCATTAGAAGAAACAGCGATAAGACATTAATATTCTTTCCTTAACGCATAATGTTGTATATATGGATACATAATCGCATTCATTAAAATGGTGGAGAAAGAGTTTCTTTTTTCCCCTTTCAATTATTTACTTATTTTTTGCATCTCTCATCGGTTAATTAGACTTTTATCGTTTTGAACGATCCATTTTTAGCGTCGTTCTTTTAAAATACGCTTCTTCTTTTTTTTCAAATAACTTGGATTCCTCGGGGCATTAAAAAGACGTTTGAAACGCTCTCCTATAATTACACAGTTCACTACGCAGCTTATCTTATTCTTTTTTTCCCTCCTACTTTGAACGAAACAGTCAATATGCAAATGACTTTTCGAGATATCTAAGAACATTGATTCTTTTTCATGTGCAGAAATTTTCGAATATGATTCGCCGTCGGATCTTTCGTTTTGTACATTATGTCATTGTTCATGTTTTTGAAGCCGGTTGTTAAAAATCGTTGTTCAGTAAATTTTTACCGAATTTAGTCGTTAAATGTTCCATCGATGTTACTTGATAAAATTTCATTTTATCAGTTTCTAGAAATATTATTACAGTATCATTCAGTGAGGAACTTTTTTTTTAAATAACCCATACTTAAATTTTTAACCCATACTTAAAACTTCGGTTTCTTTGTGGAATTTCAATTTAGAATTTATTACGGTTTACCGTTCCTTATCCTTATGGTGAAATATGTTTTCCCAGAGATTAGCTAATTGGAAACTTCTATCCTGAATGTCGGATTTCACTGATTTGAAATGCGATCTCTAAACCGTAGATTCACAACTTGGAAATGTCGTGTCTGTTTTGTGAAGTGTCTAGAATTTTAAATTAGACTCGATTGAAATTGGAGGACAGAATAGAGTTTTTCCTCGTTTGGAATTTATTCAAAATACTCCGAAAACAATGATTAATATTCCCGTTTTTCTGAAAATTCGACGATTTCGTCGGCGGGTCTCTCTGTCATTTGTCAAGTCAATTATTTAGTCAGACACTATAACAGCGCATGTATAGCTTGGAAGTGACTTTAATAGTCACTTCCAAGCTGGAACGGTAAACCTGACCGTTGAAATATGGATGATATTCATATTTGCATATTAATACAGTCGAAGGCAATTATCATAATTTTCTAGCCGAAATGCGATTTCCGGGATCTGACAGCTTTGCGTTGATGTTGTATTCGAGAATCGTAAAATAAATAGCGGTGGAAGTTGAAGTTCATTTCGCTTTGTTCCGAATCTTTATTAAAACATACGTTATTGCTATGAGGGACAGGCAAAGCCGTGAGGCAATTAATTTTGAAACATAATTATATCCGCTTCAATTATCTCACTGTACTAAATGTTATTTAAGATGTACAAAAAAAATCTCTCTCATAAAATGAGACTGGTTTTTTGGACTGAAAACTATAGTCTTGTGGAATTGCTTTTTTAAATCTCACGTATTTCCAAGACATCTGTATGATCTGTGCATTGAATTGGACGCAGGCGTTTCGACCACACATGTGCAGTAAACATTTTCAGTGGTGACTGGTATGAACGAAATGTTCCTGAAGTTAAAACTCCATTTTGATCGTGATTGCTGAAATAGATCTAGATATAAATAATATGCATTATACGGGGTTATTACTTGAATAAGACAATCATAAGTATAATTTTACTTCTGAAATATAGATGACAGCACTAAAAAATCAGGCACAACACTAGATTTTCGCTCAGACTATTGGGTACACACACTTACACTTCCGGCACAACTCACTAGGTAGTAAATTGCCCCGTAGATGACGATAGAATTGAGTTGTGCTCGGTTTGAAATAAAGAAAAAGAAATGCCCATGCACACACACACATTCGGACATCTAGAAATTCCCCTGAGGAATGTCTAACGTTATAAGGCGCAGTAGCGTTATAAAGCACTGAGGCTTACCAACTTCGAGGAACGAATGCGAGCCGGTCTTCCATTTGAAAAGTCTTTCTGCAGAAAGCAGGCAAACCTGTGCTTCACATAACATTAAAATTCAAGCATTTATATATCATCTCTTTATGATAGATGACAGTACTAGCAAGAACACCTCTCACAATATAAATTTGTTAGGGCTACACATACACTCAGCACACACATTCCATCATATAATGATTCGTAAGAAATTCCGTAGAGGCATGTGTACGAGGTTCATGTACGATTAAATAGTAGTACTGAAGTGCAGTGTCTTGGTTGAACAACTTGGGTTTCACTACATTCTCTCTATGACTACACCAGCTGTGAAAGCTTTCATTTATTTTAAACTCACGTTGGGCTTTTTGTCATCATTTAAAATGCCCGACATTTTTTCTTCACTTTCCCGAGTATGAGGTGTACAAACACGCAGTTGGCCAAAAATCGATGATGCATTAAAGCCACCAATATGAAATAATTTTCGATAACAATGTAAAAAAAACAGAAGTTAACTGTTCCCACATCAGATCTCCCGTGAAATCTCTCCAAGCATCCCTGGTCTATCGGTCGGTATTATATTAATATTTAAATTTACGTCATAAACATTTGGCTCACCCTGCATTTTTCAGAATTCAAAAGTGTTAGGGGCCATTCAAGTATTACGTCGGCAGATTTTTAGCCATTTTTGACCCCTCCCCCCCCTTGTTAGCAAAACACTGACCCACCCCCTCGTCAGCAAAATTTTGTCAGCAGCTTAGAATATTTCATATATTCAAAAAGGGTGGTTGATGACGTAAGCAACCTTCAAATCCCCTTGTCATCAAAAGTCAGCAAATCTGAAACCCCTCGATGCTGACTTAATATTTGAATGACCTCCTTACTTGCAGAATATTTATTGATTCATTATACGATAATTCGAAATAACACTGAATCCATTATATGCCAGAACTTTTTGTCATTCAACTTTTTCAAAAAAAAAAAAAAAATCACACAAAAATGATAACATGAATGAAATATGAAAGGAAAACTATATTCGGGGGAAATTTTTTTTAAAAATTAAAAAAATTAATAATTAATTAACCATCCCTTAAAAACTTTAGAATATTTCTATTGTAACGTTTATAGCAGTCAGTTCAAAATTTACAGGTGCTGCAATCAAAACTGAAAAAAATCTACTGATTAATTAGAAATGAAAGCAAGCTTCCCAAAGAAAAAGGGGGGATAATGGTAAATAATGGATTAACATTCAAATACTTAATGGAGAAAAATCAAAATCCTTTGATACGTGACATTTTAACATGAATAATAAAATCGCTTCAGATGTCTTACATATCAACGATGCTCGCTCGAAATGCATATCGTTCATCTCCGATAATTTTGCATCGATGTGTGCTGCTCAAGAATCTGTCCTATGATGAATATTCCTATATCACCCTACTCAGTATTCAAGATTGTTATTTCTCACAGCTAATATCGATTTTATTGCTATTATTATTTGAATATATTCCCGACTATTCCAACAACTTATTAGAATTTCAGAAACTTTTTTTACAGCTTTGATATCTTCTGATTGAAAACTCATCGGAATTTCAAATCTTTCCTCTACTCCCTTTTTTTCCCCCACGTTATTATGATCATTTCGAAAACGGAGACTTTGCTATTTGCAGCGGAGCGTGTTCATTTATTGGAATTTTCCATTTAAAAATTGCTATATATTCGAGATAAAATTTAGTATTTTTCCCTCTCCTATACTAGTAAAGATTTTTATTTCGTTTTTAAGAGGTGGGAGATATAGTATGTCGGAGTTAAGCGTATATGTACCATGCCCATGCTTTTCGTGTTTTTTTTTTGCCATGCCATCCTTGATAAAAGGACCGAAATCGTTAGTTATCGCAAGGCGCTGGATGTCAAGAAAGTTCCCTTAATTTATCTCGTCATGGTATATTTCATTTATCTATTTATTTTTCACGACACGAATTCAGAGGCCTGTCGCGTTGGCTCGATGGTTCGGACTTAATTCGGTGTCTCTCTTTTTATGTCATTTTCAGTTCGGTAAGCTTTCTTTTCCTTTATATGGCTGTAATATATCTATCTATCAGATCTGTACCGTTTTCATTTTCGCTGTCCGCTTCTTTATGTCATTTCTGCTGTCTCGTATATTCCTTTTGAACGTCTGTCTTGTCCTATCTTAAATTATCTGGGGGGCGGGGCGGGGCGGGGACGTCCTTTATATACTGGACGAGTAATTGTGCCGGCTGACGTCGTCCAGGTTAAATTTTATTTTTCTGCCCTATCTTGTAGGTCTGGAAAAGTTCAGAAAGGGTTTTGTATTTCTTTTAGGAGAATAACATTTTCAGGATAGTTTTGTGTTAGGAATGGACAATTTTTAATTTATTATTTTTTTTGGTCGTGATTTGATGCTCAGAATGCTTATGTTTTGCTAGGGATTTCCCCCCTGATTCAGTGAAACCTGTCAGTTTGGACACCACCTTACATTGGGCAGTTTTGGATAGAACATACCATAATCCTATAACACAATGTCGACAGTACTGTACCTCCATATCTTGGACACTTCTCTAACATGGACACATTTTAATGGAAGCATAGGTGTCTAACTTAAGGGGCAGGTTTTACTGTACAACGCACACAGTGTTGCCAACTTTTATTTTCCAACTAGATCTGGTCTTTTTATAGGTAATTTAGTTATAAAAAAAATACCCATCCACACACACACAGTTGCAATATAAGTCACATAATTGAAATAATATTGAAAACAAATATAGATCACGATTTTAGTGTCTTTTATGCGAATTTCAAAAATTATAGTTGTTTAACCGACCACCCAATATAACGTCCGTTTTCGACGGAACGGTGGAGGGGTGTGTGTGTTTTAACGAACGTTGATTGTATTTTCCCTAACGAGCTTGAGGCGACCGCCGATAGATGCCGCCTTTATCTTCAACCCAACTCGTTAACGGGAGTAAACTACAGTATAGCGGTATGGCCAAAGTCGGCGTGTGGTGTAGTAGCCAATTCGCGAATTCGACGGGCAAAGCTTGAATCATTTCTGAAAATCTGACTTCGACCGAAACTCTTTCCAATTCGTGAAGTGGCCGCACTTCCGGCTTTGTCAATAACATCCAGTTTTTTCAATACCATCTTGCTGAACGGGTTTAATTTGTGGATGACGTACAATTGCAGCCTAATTACAGCCACTATTACGAAAGAAATGCCCTCTACGACACATGAGTACGTGTAAAGTCGTTTGCGCTATTCAAAATGTTGAAAACAAAAATGTAAAACTTTGAAGGCCCGTAATCGATTTAATAATTAGTGAAAATTTTACGTCATAAAGTTATAGTAAAATGCGGTTAAATGAAACAAAAAATATTTTTTGTGAAGCGTCGACATAAAATGGTGGTTCTTGCTAATATTTCCCCTTTGCGACATTTTTTTCAACGTGTTTTTGGCCATTTGAAAATAAATAAAAGGGATATAAATAATATTTAGCGTTATATCCATTCATTTTATTGTCATATCGGGGCGACTTTCTTATCATTAGTTACGTCGGGAAAGTTTCGCCAAAATGATGAAAAAAAAAATTGGTAAAATTTTTTTGTTTCTGTCTGTCACATACGAAGAAAAGGAAAATTAACAGTTGAGAGATGTAGAAAAAAACATGAAACTCATCATAAATTTTATCGTGCGAAAAAAGAAATGGCTGCTTTGATAAATAATCATGAAAATATTCCTTTTTTGCTGTTTCTATTAATGTGCTGATGGAAATACTTGTGTGTTTCGCTGCACACATTAGAATGATTGCGACGCGAAATGATAATTAATCACTATCCCACACGGGATATGGATGCTTAAAACATGAATGGAAATTACTGTGATATTAATATTTTTTGACATCAGGAATTAAAATTTCATATAAGGTTGTTCTACTAGTCATAATTAAGTAATTTGTCGTGATCACGGGGCTCCCGATGCGTTCGTATGAACGGTTTGGGGATGTTTTTCAACGCCTGAATTGATTACTTCCCTATTTTTGAAAATGTAATTTTGATGATTATTATTGAATATGTAAGTTGCATGCTACTCCGTATGAATTATGAATTATTTTTCGTATTTGAGTGTTGTTTAAATTAGACCAGATGCACCCAGGTTCCAATCACTTACGTGATTTGTTACTGAACTGAAGACCACTTTTCTACTTTGTGCCCCAAACTCACATAATTTATTGAATATTTAAAAAATACATTCGAATATATTCGTATATTTGAATGAGGTTTGCGTACATATTTCTCTCACGAATTGTTTTTTTTTCAGTTGAAAATTTTATCTATACAGGGCGTTTAAGCAAAAAAAAAAGTCGCAAGATTCAGTTGAAAACTATATATTGCATTCAGATAAAGGCCTACAAGCGTATCAAAGTAACTGCACGCCCTACAGATGGGTGAAACATGGCTAACTGAAACACTTAACTTACAAAGCCTCCTAGATTCTTTCGTTCTTTCAAACTGAGCACACCTACGGTCTTATCATTTGATAATTTTTGTCGCACCACGGTCATTTTACACCTACGGTCTGTCGCCATGAGCAATTTGCTACCAAATGCGTTGTACCGGAAGTATGCATGTGTACTTAACAGTTTGGGTGCTTTCCTAGTGTTGTGCGTGAATTTTCAGTGCTACCATCTTTCAAACTGTGAGTGCAGCGTTACGACTGAATATTTGTGTCGTTGTAGTCCTGGTGCTGTGTGCGGAAAGACTTTTTCAAAGATTTGTTGTATAACAACTTGGTCGAGAGAAACAAAGCTTGATTGCTTATAGAATTTAGCCAAGCTGAATTTGCTCATACGAAAAAATTGCGGTTTTTGTTTCCTTTTAACTTCTACTTATTCAAACATTTGAAAAAAAAAATCGAATTAAACAAGAAATTTTAACATTAAATTAGGAAGAAAACTCAATGGGAGCTCGTGAAAGTTTAAATTACCGAAAATTCCACTGTATTTGCCACCAAAAAAAGTGTTCCTTCGTGAGAACGATCTTTTCACAAACTGCATTCAAAAATACACCTATCCTTTCATTTTTTTACGAATTTTTCAAAATATTTATGGACTATTTCCAACACGAAGCACATTTATGGCATCGATTTTCGACGACTGTCGTGGTCGCGATATAGGTTTCACCAGGTTCTAGGAGCATATTGATATGGTCCGTGTTTTCGTTTGGTGTGTTTTCGTGTTATTTTTACGTCAAGACGTTTGCTTTGTATGTGTTCGATCGCCATCACTTAGCTGGAGCGTTGTTTTTTTTTCTTCTCCTTTTACGGTATTAGTACAGATAGACGGTTCCTGGTTTTATGCTGTTATTTTTTTTTTTAATCCATTTCTTATGTTTTATGTGTGTGTAAGCCTGTTACGTGACGTGGTTGTCGGAAATGGGAATCGGCTGATGCTGATCCAATAAAAGATCGATAACTCAACCGAGTCCGATGATGATGACTTTTTGTTCTGTTTTCCCCATCGCCAGGTGCAACGCAAAATATGATTCCCACGTTTATTTGACGTGGAGCTTCACACATATTATGCTTTTTGAACATTTGAGTTCCTCCAGAAAACAGATTGCATTTCTGAGGGTACGTTAGCGATAGACTCTGCAGGGATTGAACATGATTTAGAGAATTTTCGTGATAAAGAGTTGGTGTGTGTGCGTGTTTTTAAATAGAAAATCTCTAATGAGATGGAGTTTATAAATTCCAGATATTGGGGTTGCATCGAGAAACTGTCAATGAATTGAAAATTTCCAGCTGAGGTTGAATTGGAAAATTTCCTTAATATACAGGCTCAATTAGAAAGTTTCTAATGAGGGAGAATTAAAGAATTTCCATTTACCGAAGTTGAATTAAGATATTCCGAATGTTGAGGTTGAATTAAGATATTCCGAATGTTGAGGTTGAATTAAGATATTCCGAATGTTGAGGTTGAATTAAGATATTCCGAATGTTGAGGTTGAATTAAGATATTCCGAATGTTGAGGTTGAATTAAGATATTCCGAATGTTGAGGTTGAATTAAGATATTCCGAATGTTGAGGTTGAGTTGAAAATTTTCCTGATACAGAGGATCAAGTATAGAATTTTATAAATAAAGCAGTTGTGTGAATTTTTTTGAATAAATAGGTTGAATTAAAAAATCTTCCAATAATGGTTAATTTATAAATTCCTAATACCGAGGTTAAATCGAGAAATTTCTGCGTATCGATGTATTCAGAAATTTCCAAGGGAGGTGGAATTGAGAACTCCCAAATCAGGTTGAGGTGAGACTTTCCAAATGAGGTTGAATTGATTAATTTCCGTGTATCGAAGTTGAACTACAAAGCTTCCAAAATAGAGTTTAAATTGAGATTTTTCAAATCAGTTTGAATTAAGAAATTTCTGGGTACTGAGGGTGTATTACGAAATTTTCATTTACCTATGTTGAATTAGAAAACCGAATTTAGCATTTTCATATACAGAGGTTGAACATGCTTTTCAAATATAAGGGTTAAATTTAAAATTTCCAAGTACTGAGACTGAAATAGAAAATTTACAAATGCAAAGGATGAAGTATAGATTTTCCAAATATAAGTAGTTGAACTGAGAAGTTTCTAAATTGGGTTGAATTAAAAAAATTACCATTTACCACGGTTGAATTGGGAAATTTCTTTGAGGTAGACTTGACAATTTCCAGATACAGAAACTGAACTAGAAATAGGAAGCCTTACCCCATAAATCTATCCAATATTTGCATTTGGCATCATTTCAGTTCCCACTGAAAGAATTCAGTTGGAAAGAGATCGAGTGCTTATTATCGGTTGATCTGAAAAAAAAAAGCATTACAAGTTTGATCCATAAATAGAAGAATAAAAAAAAGATACGGACATGCACATTACAGTAGATTAAATACGCCACCGCGGCGTATGTCTCTTCCCATATTACTTTTGTTAGTGTGCGTGTGTGTGCACGAAACCGAAACTTATCATTTGTTTGCTCGGCTAGGTCCAGTCGTATTTATTGTTATGGAGGGACTGGACGTCTTCTTGTCCGATATTTACGATCACCTGATACGCGCTCATCTTCTTCAAGCGGAGGAAAGACTCTCATAAAAAAAAAAGTGCTCTGAGCTCGTCGCCGTGCTTCGTTTCGCAATTATTATCCTTTACTTAGAGCTCCGTAACAACGAAAAAAACAACTAGAATTTATGGCGTAAGACGGAAAAAGCCTTGTATCGAGAGTATTTCATGCTGCCTGTCGTTTTATTCATTAAATACACCGGCTTCAGATCTCGGTTTTTTTTTTTTTTTTGCCCAAATGCTGTTTTGTTTGTTGATCCAGATCGGAAAGATCATTGTTTTCGTGTTGCAGTTTTTAGATATTACGTATATATATTCCTTTATTAATTCGTCCTTCCGATGAGAAGTTATCCTGTGAGAACGGAAGAGAATTCTTTTGAAAGTTCTTTTAATGTTCCGAATGGTCTATCTTTTCTTTTTTGTGAAAGATAAATGGGAAAATAATCCTTGTAGAGATGCTCGCAACTAATTTCCTAATGGAAGCCCGTAATTCATCTGGCTTGACTTTCGGATTTGTTTCGGTCGGCATCTTAGACGGATTGTATCTTACTCGGATGTTTTTCCGCTTCTCAACTCTGTTTTCTTGTGGGTATAAACTGATGCATAAATGTGCTATCGGTGATTTAAGGTATTTGTGTTTATCTTAGATGCTCCCTAGACCCTTACCGTCACTTTTAAGATAATCATCATCATTTAAATGTTCTTAAATTATCGGGTGGTTGTCGTGAGATTGCTTGTGTGTGTGTGTGTGTGTCGAACCAGGTTCATTATGTAAGTGGGTGTGAAATGGTCTCGTATTTGATTGTGAATGGTTATTGATGACAACATTTCGGAATTCTCTCGCTTAGGTCCTTGAACACGTGCCGTGCTCGTAGAATTTTCGACGAATAGTTCCCGGTCGAAGATACGATGATTTCGTGCTTTGTCCACTGTTTGTTATGTGATGTTGGGTGTACCTGGCATTATGAGGAAAATTTCGAAATTCTGGATGAAACCCTTTATTTGGCAGCGTTGCTTGCTCTCAAGCAACATGGTTATCTTATATTTTGTAAGGTATTCGAACTTTTATAGTTTGCTGTGGCTTTGCCCGGGAATTTTTTCAAAATACACTATTTATTCTTTGTCGATTCAAACGAGAAAGAAACACAATGAAGGTTGAATATGAATTAATTCTGGTGTCTTTTCATTTTAAAGCGCTTTATGCAAAATCGTTTGAATTGAGTTGTATCCAGCATGGGCGAGGTGCGATGAAAAGGGAACTTTCATTATTAGCATTTCCATCATATTCTGAATTTGGATTTCCCATAATAAATTCGAAACAAATATTTCCAGGTTTCAGTTGAAAGTGACAAGTTTTCAATTTTTACAGGAGAAAACCAAAGATATATATTAGTTATTTCAAATTGCAAGGTTGAGAGCAAATTACTGTAGTAAGACCGATTCCTTTTTGCCAACCCTTGAATTCATGAAAAAAAATTTTCTTCATCATTTTATATTGTTTGACATGAAACCAGCATGGGTAAACAAAACTGTTGTACATACAATTTAATTATTAAAAATCACAAAGTTTATGAAGTTACCATTATATATATAAACGTTGGATTTCAAAACGGTAAAAAGCCGATAGTGAAATCCTTAAAAAATTGTTCACAAAATTGCCAACAGATGGCGATGGACAGATTTTCTTCTCTACGTTAATCAATCTTTGGTAACACATGCGATGTAATGCTAATTCTTGCTTTTGTTATCAGATTAAGTATTGGCCATTTTTGTTGTTATTTTAAGGTTTCAGTGAAACCCCATGTCATTTTCAGTATGTGTGTCAGTTTTTTTCCCTTTACGTATATTATTTCGTGAATGGTTGAACTTTCAAATGCTAATTGACTTTTGGATCACCAAGTTACTTCAACAATAAAATAATTTGAAACCCAAATCCAAATTTTGCTGGTTGTAATATTTTATGTTTTTGTCAATGCCATGTTATAATGAGAAATACCCACAATCATAGTTTAAATATTTTCGTCGATTTTTTTTTTGTGGATTGGATAAATTTTGGGGATAACATATATCTTTAGCCACGTGACACTTTTTGTATGAGTTCGACGTCAGAAAATTTCTCTCGAATTTTCTTTTCTCGAAAGTAATGCTTTGGAAAGAAAAAACCTTAAAACATCACGTTGCGTTTGTGTTCAAACGTGACTCACTCATTGAAGTATAAATATTTTTCCGTTCCGGTCACCTTGTTTGCATTCACTCAATGATGTATTCGGATGGGTTTTTCTTCCAATTCTGAAGGACATGAATATTTGTCGAATTTATTTACTGCAATAAATTGCTCGTTTGGCGCACGATCCCTCCAGCACGATAAATAACAAAGGAAAGATAATCGTCTCAAGGATGCGAAATATCAAGTCATTTGTTCATAGCGAAAACGTGGCGTCGAATTCCTGCTGGTACTAAAATGCATCACCGAAGCCTCACCCGCTAGAATTCGTTTACATCATATATGCTCAACCTGTGACCCCGCGGGCCAAATTTGGAGTCATCCTATGTGGTCCGCTACAAATGACCAAGCAAGTGAAGTGGCCAATGAAAGATTATTAGTGATTATCAAATCACTTAAGCAGTCCGTGTCACATTTTCAAACTACTTCAGTGGCTCGCATCACATTTCGAGATTACTTAAGCTGCCAACAGCACATATCCAAATCATTTTGGCGACCCGCGGCACACCTTCAGTTCATTTAAGTAACACGAGTTACATTTGTAAATTACGTAAGTGGCTCGTCAAAACATTTCGAGATCACTGGAATGGCCAGCGGCACACTTCAAAATCACTTAAGCGGCTCGAGACACATTTACAGTTTATTTAAGCGGCCCGTTGTGTGCATTTTTATAAATTACTCAAGTGACTATTGGCACATTTCCAGATGGCTCAAGTGGCCCGTTGCACGTTTTCAAATGACCCGAGTAGCTCGAGTCAGATTTCTAAATAACTCAAGTGGCCCGCAACGTGTTTTCAAACCAAAGAGGTGGCCGCACTCCTCAATAGACAGAGCACCCTCGGTTCACCCAGTTCGACTGTATCGTGTGTCCCCGTTAGACATTTTTTACGAGTTCGGCAACAGAAAATATTTCACAATTTTTCTTTTCCCTTACGCATTACTTTAAAAAGAGAAAGCCTGAAAACATCGCGTTGCGTTTGTGTTGCAAACGTGACTCACTCATTGATGTATAAATATTTTTCCGTTCCGGTCACCTTGTTTGCATTCAACTCTGTGAAGTATTCGGATGGGTTTTCCCCCCTTCCGACTCTGAATGCCGCGAATATTTGTCGAATTTATTTACTGCAATAAATTGCTCGTTTGGCGCACGATCCCTCCCGCGCGAGAAATAACAAAGGAAAGAAAATCGACTCAAGGATGCGAAATATCAAGTCATTTGTTTACAGCGAGGAGAACGTGGCGTCGAATTCCTGCTGATGCTAAAATGCATCACCGAAACCTCTCCCCCCGAATTCGTCTGCATTTTGAAGTTTCAGAAGAAGAAACACGAGAGTGTTTGTCAAATTTTCACCGTTTTTCTCGTACCGAGGGGAAAAAAAGGAAAGTGTTTATTTATTTTATCTTCTCCAACTTTCCTTTCAACTTCAATTTCAGGAAAGCTTTAGCATCTTTTTTCTCGTCCTGGAATTCTGCAGGGTGTTGGTTTTTTTTTTTTCAAGCCCATTGAGAGGGTATCTGTCTGAATTTTTCATGTGGCGCATATTTCGTGGGAATAACCCTATGGCAACAACGCCTTTCTACTCTAACTCGTCCTGGATCGCTTTGAGAAAGGAAAAACCAGCAGAAGTTCTATATATTGTTGCAATCTAATTTCCTTTTTTTTCCCCCGTTTGTTGTCCCGGATATTTTTCCCGTAGTTTTGTTAGAGGATACATTTTTATTTTGGTTGGTTGCCTTTTGTGATATGGTTGGTTCGAGTGCGTGGGCGATCGTTGAACGTCTATAATTCGATTAGATGATTCTTTGCCGGTGCCGGGAACACATTCAATGCTAAGAAACGCCATTTCTCTTTGAAACTGCTGAATTGTCCCTTTTTTTTTTTTTTCATTAGTGATGATGCTGCCGTGTTTTTATTTTCCTTCCCTCAGATTCGTGTTGTGGGTTTCCCATAATGGAATTATTACAAATTTGGGTTTCGGTTGGGAGCGACAAGTTTTCGGTTTTCGTGAAAGAAAAAACGAAGTTACAGTATTCAAAATCGTATGCATTGATACAAGGACCGTTTTGTTTTTTGTTTTTGAATCCTCGGAATCTTCAATTGAATCCTCAATTTATTTTAAATTGAATTTTTATATCATTGAAAATCGTTTGACGTGAAAAAAAAGCATGAGGAAAAAAATTTTCCATGTCAATTTATTTATTAAAAAATTAAGCGTAGACGGGGGTTAGAGAAAGATGTTACTTTACGGCCTAGACGAAAAGAGGCATGCACGTATGTTGTTGGTCGGAAAAGTAATATCTAGAGCCAGGATTATATGCAAATGCATGTGTGCATATGCATTTGCATATTTTGGCCTTTTTAGCATTAATGCTTATAAATGCATAAAATCAAAGAATTTTCAGTATAGGTGCATATTTTTGAAGGTTTATTTAAGTTCACTCAATTTTTAATCATTTTTCACTACAATATTGTTCACAATATTTTCATAACATCGGTTTTTCCCGCCGGTGCAATTTAGTGGATTAATACATATTTATAAAGTATTTTACGAATACTAACTGTTTTATTTAAAGGCTATTTCTAGAGATGTCAAAGTGTTGATTTTTTTTAGAAATTGTGTCGAAATTCTTTTCTTACTGTTATTTTCGTTATTGAGCAACTATAACAAATTGAAAAATGCTAAATAATTAAAAAATGCCTGAATAAAAAATATGTAAGTTATTTACATATGCGATATATGAGGGGATATTTCTTTGAAGGGGCGCGGTAGCCCGATTGATAAGATGCTCGCCTAAAGTACCAAAGGATGTTTAGAGGTGTCGCGAGTTCGATACCCGGTTCGTCCTTGTCAGAAAACTTTCCTGACAGGGGTACAACAAAAAACGACGACTTGACCGCAGCAAAAAATTGCTACCGCAGGGAGTCCCCCATCGAGGTGTTAGCGTACCAACCTCTCGATGAGTACAAAAAACAAGCCTGCCGTTCGGAATCGGCAATAAATTGTAGGTCCCGGTCTAATTAGCCCTCGTGTGCAGGAAATGACCGTGGTGCGAAGAAATGATCAATATTTCTTTGTAAATTAATACATATGCACTAAGATGTGGGCGCGATGAAGTAGAAACGATGCCTTTTAAAAAAACATCTGTTTTTTGCATGGTGATTTTTTTTATGCCATATTTTCTCTTTTTTTACATATTTCGGAATTTTTGACTTTTTCAAGATTTCTAGTGCATATTCTGGGGTGTTTAATGTATAATTTCGAATTTTCAGTGCATATTTTGGCATTTTAAGGGCATATTTTGGCATTTTAAGGGCATATTTTGGCATTTTAAGGGCATATTTTGGCATTTTAAGGGCACATTTTGTATTTTAAGTGCTTATTTTTCAATTTTAGGTGCTTATTTTTTAATTTTAAGTGCATATTTTGGGGTGTTTAATGCATATTTTTGGATTTCCATTGTTTTACGTTTCATGAATACTTTTCCTTTTTGACATGACAAGAACAAGTCTTGTATCAATTTTATATATACATTTGTTTTGGCGCAGCTTGACCTAGTTGTCCTTGCGCCAAAAACAAAACAAAATCCAATCCAATCCTATTTTTGGATTTTCAGTGCATATTTTAGCATTTTAAATGTACATTTTGTATTTAAGTGCATATTTGCAGAGCATATTTCGCCACCTTTTTAGTGCATATAATCCGGGCTCTAGTAATAACTTTCTCTACTGTCGACAACTGGGGCGAATTCGCTAGAATTGAAGAGAGGCTGCAGTGTGTCCACTCTGAGAATCTCGCTATAATGCGTATTTATTCAGTAAGAGGAGTTGTGTGTCTGACAGCTTCAGGTTGTGGTGTAGCAGGGAGTTTTTCCCTAATATCGCTGTTGGCAAATGCGGAAATAGTTTACTTATATTCCTTTCATGACCTGGAATCGTGAATTCCATCACAATTGACACGTTTAAAAGAAGTACGATAAACATAATGGAGAAAATTGAGACGGCACCCACACTAAGATGAGATTTTGTACACTGCCATAATCTTTCTTATGGGTAATGTACAAATTAAATGGTTTACCAGAAACATGGAAATTTTTTTTGTTGGCAACAGAAAAGACAGGGCAACAACTTTCTAGTTGGGTTTTGGGGCACACTGGCCACTATATAGAAAGTTAATTTTTTTTATTTTAATAGCAATTGAACCCTTGAATCACGGATGACATATCTAAGGACTACACGTTATTTCGAAACTTTTCCTTACTGGAAGTATGTTTCTAGGATCAACGGTTCCCCAGTAAAATGTCATACACCCTGTATATTGTTATTAGTTTTTTTTGTGATAGATGCTGTTATTTTATTTTTGGTTGCTGTAGTTTAGTTTTATTTGACGTTCGTGTTTTTTAATTTACTCTAACACCTCGGAAATCTTTCATTATTGGATATATCTATTTTGTGCTTAAATTATCATGTATAAAGTCCACACGAGAAATTTCATTTAGAAATTGGCTAAATATTGTCGAATAACAATAATAAAAGTAATGATGTAAGATATACAGGGTACATAACTAACAGCATGCATTGCAAATTACTGATGAATCGTTGATCTTAGACACATACTTCCAATTAGAAAAAGTGTCCAAATAACGTATAGACGTCAGATAAGTCATTCACATTGCAAGGGGTTGTATAGGTATTAAAATAAGGAAAAGAAAACTTTTTCTATGAACACCCCGTACGGATAACCTTTTCCCTTTTTCAACCTTTTCTCCGATTTTTTAAATTCAGATATGGAAACGTGGAATAGCACGCACTTAGAAATGTGGATTTTTTTTAATTGACATCAGGAGAGACACGGCAATAACTTTCTGTTTGGGTTTTTAGGGATAGGGAGTTCATATATGAAGTTAACGTTTTTATTTTAATAACTCTACAACGTCTTGCAACACGAATAACATATCTGAGTACTGCACGTTATTTGGACACTTTTTCTAACTGGAAGTGCCTCTAGGATCAACTGTTCGCCAGTAATTTGCGGTTCGTGCTGTTAGCTATGCATCCCGTATAAGAAAATAACGCATCATAATTAACAGTGTACGAACTACATCCCTGTAAAAAGAGAATGATATAAGGAAACGTCATAAACATTCGGGTTTTTGTGATAATGAACTTGTCATGCGTTGAATGTTGTCTCCACACCCCCGTGGATATCTGTATATTTTTATGACGTAAAATCCACCCACACGAATCGATCCGCATACTCGGACTGTCAGCTCAAGACCGAATTTTCATCAACTAGTTTTCTCGCTTTTGTTTCGGGAGAAAGGAAAGCCCATTCGGGTGTAGTTAGCGCCGCTCCGCGAAAATAAATGGAAAAATATTTCGTATTTTTTAATGCGCATTTTCTTTTATCTCTCGGATATTAGCAAGAAATTATTGTGTTTATACGCGCGTGCTCTGTATCTATCTCTACGTGGAGGGATAACGGGAAAAATCCGTTATCTCGAGGGAAACATCGCATAAGACGAGGAAACCGATCGTTCATCATAATTTGCAAGTGTTTTTTTTTTTTTTCTCGATGTTTTTATTTCGCGTAGTAGTCGTTAGTATTTTTTGGTCTGGCGAACTTATATGAAAACAAAGCGGTGTCTCAAGTATGTTTTTGTGATCATGTGACTTTGGCACGTTTTTGGGTCCTTCTCATGCATCTTGCAAGCGCCTGTTTATCGGAGCAGGTTGTGAATGAGGAAAAAATTACGGTGTCTTTCTTTTAAAGTTCTTCTTGCTTCTTTTTACGTGGAAGTAAAGCGTGAAGTGTCGTCGGTACCTTATATTTTACGTTTACGTACATGAAAGATGCGTTTCTTTTTTCACTTCTTTAATCGCTTTCGCTGTCGATTTTTTTCTTTTTTCTGCAGGACGTATTTTCGCTCGGTTGCATAATTTAAGGGGAAAACTTCCGGATGAAAGCGATAAAAAAAATAGTATTTTTTTTTTAGAAATGTAATAAAGGGGCGAAGTTGAGAGAGAGAGAGAGAAAAAATGGTGATTCTCCGCTGATGGTTTTGATGTTATGAGCGATGACTTTTATCGTGTTGAATATGCGTTTTCTTGAATAATTTTTTGATGGGGAAAAAAATAAGGGTATTCCGAGGTATTTTCTTATTCATTTTACTTTCACCGAATAAAAAGTCATTTCTGAATTTAAATTTTTTTGAAGGAAACTGTTTTTGTTTCTTCTTTTCGAGGGTAGTGGATAATCATTGGGGATTGTATAGATCAGTGTTTCGTAACCTTTCTGAAAACAAGGACCTGAAACAATTCGACGGATGACTTTTTGTCCCGTATTACGGACATTCTTGCAATTTTCGTTGTTCCGATTTTTTTTTTTTTTTTTTTGTTATACATTTGACTGGCTTTTTCAACGATGCGTATTTGAATTTGTAATATTTACTAAAATCGTAAATACACGCAAAGGCTTTTATAATATAAATTATATTCTGATAATTATGGCACAAATTATAAATATTGATCTCACATATTTGTCAGGTTTGACGTTAATTTTTGTATTTCAATTACGATTGGTGATCGTACCTACGTCTGACAATGTTTTTGATGACAATTGTTGATGTCTGATTTCACGGATTAGGGGCCGTTCAAGTATTACGTAAGCAAATTTTTAGCCATTTTTGACCCCCCCCTCCCCCCCTGTCAGAAAAATTTCGTCATCAGCTCTGCCCCTCTGAACCCTAACTCATATTTTCATAAAGGGTGGTTGATGACGTGAGCATTATCGAACCCCCCCCTCCCCCCCTTGTCATCAAAAGTCAGCAAATCGGAAACCCCCTCCCCCCCCCATCGATGATGACGTAATACTTGAACGGCCCCTTACTATTTAAGATCCAGTTCGCCGTAATTTTCTCAATGAAGTATGGTACTCTCGTCCTGGGGATCCAGGTTCGAACCCCGTTGATGACACACCAGTGGTGGGCTGAGGTTTCCAGCTTCGGGGCGTGAATGCAAGGCGAGAATTCTCCAATTTAAAAAAGTCTCTCCGCAGAGAGCAAGCATACCTACAACACGATACTACTTCACCAAACACCAACTCTGGCCTTATCGCTATATATTGCAATTTACTGCCATTAGTGAGATGGGTTGGAAGCGAAGGCGCTGTCTATCGCTGGTCGCCTCGAGTTCGTTTGGGAAAATATCTCATCTATATCCTCCCTTGGGTTCGACCCCGGGACCCTGACAACAACCTTCACGATGGTAGACGAGCATCTTACCCCGATGCCACTCGAGCTCATACAACACGATACTGAAGCAACACGAAAAAATTCGAGCATTTCCATCTTTACTTCAAAAAATGGAAGACAGATGACAGCATGAACACGCAACAAGCGCAACTCGACAACATAAATACGTTAGGGCCATACACACACAGAACACACATTCCGGCATGCGTCGAGCCGATTCGTTAGAAATTTCTTAGAGGAATGTGTGGAAGGGGCATGCATGCTTTAGTAGTAGTTTATTTCCACACTCTTCAGCAATTTTAGCAGTAATTAGCAAATTGTATTTAAATCGATAAATTGCAATTTTTGCAAAATTTAGTCTCTTATCCCATATTCAGAATTACAGTTTCCTGTATTCTCCTCGATGTCGATGATGTATGGTGAACCTGAGTATGAAAGTATAATTTTATTTGATAGTATACTTTTTTTTTTTGGATATTACTAACATTAATCACTGCTGGTGAATAATTTGATCAAGTCTGCCTGCGGGGCCACCTATGCCATCACCTCTGGTCCATGGATCATAGGTTGAGAAATGCTGGTCTAAATATTTCTTGATGTTGAAATAAATGTTAAAGTATGCTATGCGTGTATGTCGCTGCCTTCGGTGTAGAAACTTCGTTTTGTAAAATGGCCAGACTTCAGACATTGACCATGTTACATACGCGTATATAAAGTCGACGCTCGTTATAACGACCCCCCCCCCCTTGGAAAATGGACGTTATATTTGAAAGTTATTATAGCTAACGTTTTAAAAAAAATTGGCTTCTTCCGAGAATTCATATCTCGACGGAATTAAAAAAATATATTTTATTCGTTTTGTTACAATGTACGCAATAACAGAGTAGACGCCACTTTACATAATCACGGATAATTTTATCATTCGGGTTCTATTATCACTCTTGCAAAGTACAAAATAGACAAATATCATAACATGGGAAAAATATTGTTTGTGGTTATATCAGGATTTTTCGGTTTATGTTATCAATTTCTTTTTCTTCTAGTGTTCTATTTTTTTTGCGTGTCTTGAAGCTAGAGTTGAATTCGTTTTTTTTCCCTTCTATAAGTTATCGTTATCAACCTGCAAGACTATGCAGAAAGCTCCTTTGTTGACAAAAATTTCCATACTCCGTTCATAATGTCTTAATCGGGTCGTGATAGCCGATATGGTCTATGTACTTGTAGCGTTGCTCTTGCAATGGCTGGCTCTTCATAAGTGACTCCATGTATAAGGTAGGGGGGGAGAAATCTTCAGTTCCTGTCAACTGACCACATTCACAGTTCTTCAGCCGGAAGACTTTTACAAGGGATCTATAAGACGTACATTATAAAAACTATCACAATCAAAACAGCACCGCGGTTAAACATTTTGAAACTAGTTATGTGAGGGAGAAAAAATGTTTTCATACGTCCCGTTCGACCGAATGGGACTTATGGTTATCGCATTTAATACCAGGATTTTTTTTGGATATAGTTATCAATTTTGATAACTTACCAGGAATCTCGAATCCCGATGTGACCACATGTTAAGCGGCTAGAAATAATTCCAGAATTTGTGAAAGCTTCAAATAATTTGGACCCCTGCTTGATTCAGATACTTTGCTGAGGGTAAGATGATCCATACATTCAGATGCCACTTACTAGTTTCAAAAATTTCGGAAACTTAAGAATTTTAGGAATATTCAACAAGTATTGTGTTGAATTCGGTGTAGATCAATGGGTCGCGAAGGTGATCGTAGTGTTCATTTTGGGTTGCATCTAAAAAAAAAGGGTTAACGAACCCTTGTGCATGTCCTAGACACCATTGAATCAATACGGCGAGAAATTAATTTAAATCTCTCGCCATCAACCTTCTTGCAAATAGGGGGGTATTATGTGTTTGTGACTGATGCGCAATTGGTAATGAATAGATCAGTGATCGTTTTTGCTTCGGCCGATGTATTCCACCAGTTTCCACCAAGATCAGTGATTTGCATCAATGGACGACAGAGTCCGCTTGGCTGAGCATCAACGGCTTTTAACGATCCGTGCGACATTCCTTTATTTCCTTTAGTTCGGTGATTTCATGGGTGACGAGCGAGGAATCGTTTCTTCATTAAAGATCATCGGCAAATTGAGCGTGATTATCGGCTTTGAAACGGTTAAGACAGTGGGGGGAAGGTTGCCTCTTCGGTTATAGTAATTGCACTCTTTCAACCCTTCTCTCCCCTTGATAATTGTACTTTGCATTTAGTCGTCGATCCGTGAATATTCCCCCATCGCTTTTTGAACTGAGCCGTATTACTGTTAGATACCATCTTGATATTCCTGAAGAGTTCACACAGTTAGATACTGTCAAACCTCTCTATCTCGAAACTAACGAGAGACCGAAAAAAAAAATTGAGATAAAGAGTTTTCGAGAGAAAGTTTTTTTTGCGTAAGAAAAAGAGAAAATGAGAAAAACTAAAAAATACTGTACTATATTTTACTACATAGGCCTACTAATGAAATTATTAAGTTGTGCGCAATTAATGTTCAACTACATTATTTGCAAATGCACTAAAATACGTTAGAATTTTTCTTTCAATTCTCAAATTTAGTTTTTTAACCTTATTTAAAACAATCCATAAGCTTAAATTGATGCATATTTATTGCTCTCTTCGCTTTCACAATGTCATCTATACTAGCAAGAGCTTGAAGTATTTCGGGCCCCACACATATCTTCCCGTGTTCCAGAAAATGGCGCAGCGTTTTCACATGATGTTCGGCATTTTTCACTGTTACGTTTTCTAGTTCCTGTGGGTTATCTTCTGCAGTATTTTCATCATCCGAGTCGGCCATACATTCAGCATCAATTTCGGTATCGAGTTTCTGCAAGTTTGTAAAGAACTGCTCATTTGTCCACAAAATCGGAAAGTGAAATTTCTAGATCCAAGTTTTTTCGGTAGTACCCCGATTTTTAAAAATTTCATATTCATCATTGTTCTGAGAATCGTTGAAGTTCGAGTGAACCATCAGATTTGATCCTTCATCACTGAGATGACTGGTTCAAAACCCAGCTTTCTTGATCCAATTTTGAATTGTTTGTTGGCTGACTTTTTGGTGATACTGAACAAGCCATCTACCATCCGTCAATCGTAGTATCGGCGTATGATTGACAAGATCCATCAACACAATGGGTTATAATATGAATAATTTCTTATCAGTTTCTTTCACCTCCGGAAAAAAAAACCCAGATTCAGGCGGAAGAAAAGGAATTTTCTGTTCTTTTTTACTATCATCATGGCTTGGCCATCGAGGTAGTTTTGTTTTTCAAAAATTACTTCGAGACAGAGAAGTGAAAATACATTGATGTAACACAGAAAATGCAGGAAATTTTTTCTTCAAGATATAGAGTTTTTCGCGCGAGTAGTTTTTTTAAAAAGAGAGGTTTCACTGTATATCTAAATGCGACGAAAGTAACCATTTTTTAGTGTTGGTTATGCAAATGGCATTTTGGTTACTCAAGATTGCAAAGTGATTGCTAACTAGATATTGTCTCAGGCCTTCATTTATTGGGATGTTTAGTTTGCGTTTGGAGGTTTCAAATCTTCCATGGATTTAGAAAATTCAAGTTTTCAGTAGTAGACATATTGCTTCTATTCAATGCAATATATCTACCACTTTCAAATTTTCTATTCAAGCTAGAAAGACGTTAGGATATTCGAGTTATGTTATTATAGAGATAACATATACCGTCCTCGGGAAATCATTTTTCCTTCCCGGTTTGTTTTGACAGAAAATATGACCATGATCCGAGCGGGGACCGTAAACTAACCGAAGTCATAAATATACCCACCGAGGGTATAACTGATAAACAGATGTTCTTAAAATAACAGCGCTCTATATGAAATATCTAGGAGGTGTGTGAAATCTTATTGTTTGTTCCCTGAAAATATAATGCGTACTACTCGTATAAAACCGTTTTACCCATGTAAAAATAGAAGTTCGTAAATTTACACGCAACTTTATCCAATCCTGAAAATTCGTCCCGAGATGCAATATATTTCAAAGCATTGCACGAAGTGGGTGGGACACGGTGCGGACGCTATTTGGTGTATTGGTAGCTAGTAGTTTCGCCGCTGGGATGTTTCGGTATAATAGTATATAATTAATATACATGATACGTGGTAGTAATAGAATTTTTTTTTTTTTTGTATGTGTCTAGTAGAAAGCAAGACTAATACTCATATCTGGGACATATTCAACAAGCCTAAAGATTTGAAATACATTTCTAGGCATACGCTAACGTCTTGCTTATTTCTAGTCATAGGGTATGAAATAGATGACGCTGATTTGCAGAATCGTACCTATGCGCACGCCGCCTGCTTATTTCTAGGCTCATGCAATCCTACTCATTTCTAGGTATACGCAAGGCTACTAATTTCTAATCATACGCAAGGCTACTAATTTCTAATCATACGCAAGCCTACGCATATTTAGGGGATACGTAAGTTACTACGCGTTCCAAAGGAGCTACGCACTCGTCCTCCTACATATCGTATGTCTTGGAGGTACACAAGGCCTCTAATCATTACTGAGAGTGCTTTAAACATGAAAGGTTGCGAACCATTGTTCCAGACAACGATGTATGTCATCCTTACACGGCGACCTTACTTCTACTTTACCGTACATGCGAATCGTATACATTCTTCTGGGAAATTTCTAACGGATTGGTACATACGAAAACGTGATTTTGAGTCTATGTGTGGCCCAAACGTATTTATGTCGTCATAGTTAAGCTCGTACAACTCGGCAGACAATTGTCTTTATAGGGATAACACGGCTGTTATGCAGTAATACTAAAACGAGCTTGAAACCATTACCTTAATCTGCTTCAAATACCGATCTGAACCCAATCAAGCATTAGACGAATTAGAACTAGAATTGGGCTCCATATTAGAACATTTGAGTTCAGAAGCTCAACTCGTATCTGCTTTGCGCGGAAGTTACAGACAGAACTTACGCATTATTTCATCCAGAAATATGTCTAAAGTCTAGCGTTGGTGTCAGCTCTACTATTGGTGGGTGGTGAATATCGGTCCATAAAAATCCTGATTCGAATTATGTTGGATACTAATTACTTAATCCTATAAATTCAGTTTCAGAAAATCGGCGACCAGTAAAAGTCGTTAATCCTATCATTCGAGTTTCGTTAATATCTCGGGAGTTTTGGAGGAGGGGGGGAGGGGTTAAATGTGCTTAGACGATTATTACTGTTATGTTCTTCGACATTTTTATTCTTGTTGGAATTTAATACGTACGTCTTGTAAGAAATTTCGTGAAATCTAATCGGAGTTTTGAGTTAGTTTTGCGGAGGAGTTGTTCACAGAACGTGCTTATGGATCGATCCTTCGGTCTGGTTAAGGAAGGGGAAAGACGAACAGCCTGTGAATATTCCAGGGCTCTCCTTTCGCACCGATATTTTATATTCCCCCAACGTCGATAAACTCGGAAAATCCGGCACTTACACAGCCACCTTTTTTTTTTTCTAGGTTTCCCATAAAATACGAGCAGGAAAGGGATGGAGGGTTGTACAGCAGGGCACATATACCATAAAATTCCATCCCCGCTTTCTGTGGAATTTGATTATTCCAGTTCCCGAGTTAAAGGAAAATTGCCTGTACCGGAGTTTAATATTACTTTTATTCTAGAATTTAATCCTTATTTTCTTCGATCCGCCCGTTCTCTGTACGGAAGAAGGTATATTGTCATAGTCTCTTTTCGAACATACAGTATCTACGTATACCACGATACGAAAGGCCATTCCGGATTATTCTGGGCTTTTCGCACGTTTGCCATTATGCAGTTGGCTGCACGTAAAGTGGACGTTATTCGGGCAGTCGGGTCACGTTCCGGTGAAATCACTGTATAGGTTGTGCACTGGAAGCCATGCCTTAGAGTTGGACAGTTTGCAGTACTGGTTGAGAGAGGAAAAAAAGAAGCTCTGGGACCGACCTGACGGGGAGACTCGCTTTCTGTTAGTGGGAGTATTCGTTTACGAAGCGAGTCCATTTTTCCATGTTTTAAAAAGGACCGTCTCTTCCTTTGGTAAGAAGCGCATTCCTTTCCATCAAAAACTCGCAGGAAGAAATATGGAGTTGTAGAAGACGTAAGTAAATATCTCAGGAGAAAAGATGGTGTCGTTATACCAAGTGTGAAATGTATGTATGAATACACACACATATATATATGTATATATTATAATGCTTTCATCAATCCACGTCGGTATTCCTTGAATAGCAACGCCGTGAATGAAAATTCGCACTTCTGTGGAATTTTTCATGTTCCTCACATAGCGCAAGGCCCGGTGCGACAGCACCTGTCGCACACCCCCCCCTAAGGGCGTCTCTGGTACACATGCCTGCATAGTTACGAATTTAAACAATACTTCCGTGTTGAAAATATACATGATTGAGAATAGGTTCTAAATCTCACGAAGGTGCAGAAATGATTTTCAGTATACCAACTCAAATTTCTGGCTATACAGGCATGTGTACCGGAGACTTCTTTACGGGTTGTGCGATAGGTGCGGTCGCACTGGGCCTTGCGCTATGTGAGGCTCCCGCACTCACGATAAACTACTGGAGGCTTTCACCAATATTTTGAGATAATTTTTTTTCATTAATTCTGAGTTTCCATCAATTCTGGACTTTCTTAATTGTTAATTCTGAATGTTCATCGATTGCGAATTATTAATTTCATGAATTCTGGAAATATTTCTGTCATTAATTCTCAATTTTTATCGATTCTTGAATTCTTTCATAAATTCTGCAATTATTTCTTTCACCGGTTCTGAATTTTCATTAATTTTGGAATTATTTCTTCTGTTAATTTTTAATTTTTATCAAATCTATAATTTTTTTTTCTTCGATTAACTCTAAATTTTCAATAATTCTGGAATTATTTCTTACAATTATTTTTAATTCATGAATTCGAAAAATTTTCATTAGTTTCAAGAATTGCTTCTCTCATTTGTTAAAATAACCTTCAGTGCTAGACTTTCACCATCTTTTATGTTAATTTACGTTTAATTGTGTATGGATGTTTAAATTGTGGATATTTCTCATCATTTCTGTAATATTTTGAAATAACAGATATCGATCCCCCACCCTGCAAAATATATAAAAAGGGAAAAGGGGAACCTAAACATTTTAGTGCCTTGAAATTGTCAAGATGTATTTGGTCCCGCTTCGGGTCAGGTCACCCTAATGTGTACAGGATATGATTTCTGCAGAAGTTATAGGGTAGCACGTTTTGTATCAACTGCCACGAATTAACATCTCTGTTTTACCCCTCAACGTACAAGAAGATATCTCTTCCCTTTGTGTATAAGAAATACGTTCGCACGCTCTCACTTCTTTTGAGAGTCTTCATTGGTAAACCTGTAAACAAAAATTGTATTTATTTTGTTTTCCTTCACCCTCAACAATAACGTTTTTATTTTTTTTTTCCTCCCTTGCTGCGGAAAATATAGAAAAAAGAGGGGGGAGGGGTGGCGGTGAGCAGGAAAAATGGGAAACCTGTTCTTCTAATCTTTTTTTCCCATTCATTTCCTTTTTGTTAAAAATCATATTACTTAGGAGATTTATCTTTGCGAGTTCAACTGCACATTGTTGAAATTTGTTGCCAAAAGCCTGAGCGTAAAGATGTTAAATGCACTTACAAGAGTTTGTAATTTGTGTTAATTGCATTTTTAATTGGGTTGCTGTATTTTTGAAACACATGACAACCATATTTTTATGGGCATCTTTTTATCAGCCACCTCGTTGGGCATTTTGCCTGTTGTGGCGTTGTATTTGTATTTGTATTTGTATAAGAGAACGGTGTACCTCCCGAGTTTAATTAATGTATAGTTAGTTGGTTCTGCTCCGTAAAATACGAAATCTATGGTCATCATGCGACCTTTAACGGTACTTTAATAAAGATCTAAGAAAGTCGGAATAAAGGTCGTGCGGTGACCATGACTGTCGTATTTTACGGAGCAGAAGCCTGTCGTCATAACAAGAGGGGTGATAGCCCACGTCAAGGTAAACAATTTTTCCTACGGAAATCGAGGTCTCAACCCACTTGTTCGGGGAATACATTCATAACCCCACTTCAGGAGTCGCCAGAATATGGCAAACTTGCTCACGTTATGAGGTGCGGAAGGGAAATTTCTTCTCACCAATCACAAGCAATCATGTAGGGGAAAAAAAAAACGCTTCTTTTCTCTCTAACTGTATTGTGTGTGTGGAAAATATTTTTCCTTCTCACAAGTAGGGTTACTTTACTTTTTTTTCGGCCGATGACTTGAATTCCGTGTTGACATGCACTGAAAAGGAAAGTTATTTGCGACCTTCGGTTCCGTTTCAAAAATTGTTTGCTGTGACGGGTGCTATCATCTTTCTTATTTTGGCAGTAGAGTTCTGGGGCATCTTGCATTTCCTTCCAAGACTTTCCTTATAAGGGGGCAATCGTCCCTACCCCTCCAAACATGATCCGCACCTGTTGTATATGCTACGAGAAGAACAAAATAGTTGACACTTTTTTTTTTCTTTTCCCAACGAATTTCAAGTTCAGGATTATGTGTATTATCACTGTGGCATGCTCACTTGCATTTGATGCAGGTTATTTCCTGTATATTTTGTAATTGCATTAACTCTTTCTGCGGCATGGTAGCAAATCACTAAACCTACTTCAAAAATGCTATATCTTTTTCAATGAAGCAGGTTTACTTTCGATTTTTAGTAGGTTCAAACTATAGGCCCATTTACACGAGTCAAGTAGCTTAGTACAAACAGCCCTTAACATCTGCGTACATTTAAAAGTAGTTAACCATTAAACTTTTCACGCGTGGAAATGGGCCTTTAGTGTATTAGGAAATCTGAGTGATACACCCCGACTCACCGTTGAAGTATACAGCAGTGATTCCCAACTTGGGTGTTAACGCCCCCTGGGGGGCGGTAGAAGCTACGGGTGTAACATAGGATCCTATGGGTTAGATTGCGTTGAGGAGGGAGGCGATATAGGAGAAAAAAAAATTCTGAAGGGGGCGATGGAACAAAAAAGTTTGGGAAACTGGTATACAGGATAAGTGTATAAGGAAAAGTGTTCCATTGAGAAATCAAATTTGCAATCTGAGCTTTTTAATACTAAAATAGAAGGATTTCAAGAAGGCGAAATGTCTCGTCAATACCGGTGAGAGAGGATTAATGCGTATATAATTTATTTTTCTTCAGATCATAAATTGTAGATAAGTGCAGAATTGAAAACTGGTCACAACTTGTACGGCAGACTACTTCAAATTCTCGAAAAAGTTCGTTAAATAATTTTTTTTTCAACAATGGTTACTTTGCTTCTACAATGACTTGAGAGACGTTTGCCGATGCTGAAATAAGAGGTTTTTAACGAGGCGAGATATTTCGCCAATGTCGCTTAGGTGGTTAAATAGTATTAATGGAAAGACTATCAAATATCTTTCTCAGCTCTTACCTAGTCGTATATGACCGGCCATCAGATGTCGCCGAGAAGGAACATGAAGTTTTTGAGGTTGCAATCGATCATGTCTTGGCGATGGATCGTAGTTATTCCAGAACTTTCTCTCTTCTCTTCATACAAGAATGTGAAAAGATTTTCGAGAAGTTTCTCTTCTTGGATAAAAAAAATGAAAGGGAAACAAGAAGATGTTTTCAATCGATTTCGCTGAAATGGCAACTTCAAAAAAAGAATATAAGAACTGCATTGTGTACGTTTGATCGTCTTCTCAAAACTCATTTAGTTAAGTGCTGTTTTTATAAGAACACAAAGGTGAGGGCCTTGTAACGGCAACGACAAACAGATGCTTGACAATGTTCCTTCACTCCTTATGAATGTTCTTATTTAATTTTAAAAGAAGCGGCCATTGCTGTTATACTTGATTTGTGTACCGATTGTGCATCGGTTCCACTGTGCCCCGAGCGCAACTAATGGCGACATTGTTGTTAGACAGAGCTTCATCCATTATTAAGGGATCCTCAAGAAATCTCGTCTTTGTTTTTCTTAATCAAACCTTCTTTTTTTTCCCACTTCTAATAATATTATTGTCACTGTTCTTGATGCCCGCACTTTTCTTCGGATGAATATGGAACAGCTAATTTTAGCCGCTTTCTCTTTTTCTTTCCCAAGATTTATTTATGAGTTAAAGGTGTCAACAAAGATTCTTTGCGGCGTCTTTAGCTATTGTAAGCTTTTCCATTGAAGAAGATACTTCACGTGCCAACTGGATCTCTCGTGAATGCCAACCTCGAAAATAAAGCGTTTTGTTTACATTCATTTTCACTCCATAACATATTACGCAAAGACATTGCAATCGATTCGAACCTGTATTGTTCAGTTGGTTATTGAAATGAATTTCCTGCAAAGCTTCAAACTTCGGATCTACATGAAACAATCGTTATTTGTTGTTTCAAATTACTCGTAAGGCACAATGGACTTGCTAGAATCGGGGGGAAAAATCAAGTCTGAACAAAAGATAGTGTACCAAATTATGTGGAAATTCTTAGTGTTGTTACATGCCGCTGTGCGGTCGTGTGGTGATGGTGACGGACTCGCGTTGCGAGGGCCAGGGTTTGAATTCCTCCGGCCGTCTCAGTGGTTGTCGGCTGGAAGCGGATTTCTGTGGTTTCCAATTTCGAGGCGTGACCTCCCCGTTAAAAATCTCTCGCCACAAGAGAGCAACATATCTACTACGGTAGATGTATTCAGTTATTCCTATTCACTCATAAATTGAAAAATAGATGGCAGCGCTAAAAGTCGCGCGCAACATCAGATAAGCGAACTGATAGAACAACATGCACACTTCCGGAACAACTCATTTGATAATAAATTTCCCATGGCGATGGAACGGAGTTGCGCTCGGTGAAAGGAAGGAAGTGTTGGTAGAAAGAAAGCTTGAAATTCATTCCAGATGCATTGCCCTTACTAAGAAGTTTACCGCATTGCACTTCTGTGTCTTACAGAGAAAGTGGCAATACCAACAGTTTTATCAATATTTTCGGTGATCATGTGGTGATGACAAAACACCTTGTTATTAGACTCTAATTAGAAGAATGAAAACAAGTGACGAAGTTAATATCAAAATAAATTCAAGACTGTTTTGAGCGAAATATAAAAAGAATATCCTTTTAGTGATTTCAAAATATCTTAAAAAATATCTTTATAGAGGGATTTATCGTAGTAGAGGGTACTTCGAGAGGTGTTCAACATTAGACTACAGATAATACCAAACAAGAATTGAAAAAAATATCGTTTTAGAAGGATTTATTGTTATATCGTTGTAGCGAGGTTTCACTTTATTTGAATCGGTGTTTTTTACTTTCATTACAAGTGTATAGTGCTGACGAAACCTTTAAGTACCAATTTAATTCTTAGTACTAAATTTTTTGGAATTTTCTTAGGAACATTTAACTACAACTAAACTGAAATACGTAAAATTAACATCGTAATTATTTCATTTTTTCATAATGTGGTACTAAATGGGTTAACACAGAATGGAATATTTTATATAAAAATTAAGTTAATAGTAAAGTGGCATCAAATAATTAACGAATTTTTTAGACAAATTTTATATTACAAATAATTAATGAATTATACTTCAGGCATTTTCCTACAATTTGACTCGCCTCGAAATACCGTATTCATAAAATTCAAATCAACACAGACATGTCTCCTTTTTGTACAGGAATAAAATAAATATAATTCGTGCGCGTCGCAAGAAAGCCTTTTTCAGGAGCTCCCCAAATATTTCTCCTCCCAACGTAGATAATTAATTCCAAGTTATACATAAGCTGATAGAATGGAAGAGGGAAAGAACAAAAATGCGTCAGTACGTACTCGACTGAGACGTACGGCGCAGTTTGACGTTATGTACCCATGTCCAAGTCTTTTCCAAACTAATTGCGTTGTTGTTCGTTTCGATGTTTAAGAACCTGAGGAAAGGGGGAGCGGGGGGCAATGTTTGTCTTACTAACGAAATCAAGCTAAGGGTTGTACGGCCCAAGTGCTTTGCTGTCAATTTCAACGAAAAACGGTTTTTTTCCCCCTCCTGTCTTATATAACGTCGGAAACGCATCTACTCGATGGTGATGGAAAGTCGATTGATTCCGCTTGTTAACTCGCATATTTTTCTCCTCCTCACTACCACGTTCATGAATTTATGAATAGGTAATCGGCGGCTTAGTTAGGCTGAAGCATATAAATCAGCAGCTTCACGCGCTTCTTGGTATGACTTTCTTTTCTTTTGTGGAAGATGAGAGCGGGTTGGAAGACTGAAAAACATCATCGTCGTGCCTTATAAAGAAGAGCTTCCTGTTAATCTGAAACTCTCTTGGAAACGAAACACTTTTGGCGTTAACGGGTTTTGTGACTCTCCTATTTCCATTTTTATGATGATTATATTCTTGGTTATTTGTCATAATTTATTCGCTCGTTATCTCTTATCTTGCATTTCTGTGTCTGTGATAAATGCTTGTTTTACGCAAAAATGTATTCTGTACTTGATGCGATGCTATTTTTCGTTTTCGATTTCTCGGCGCATTTGAATACTGCAAGAGGGGGTAGCCGAAAAAAACATTTCTAAAATAATCTAATTATTAGGAAAGACATTTTCTGGAGGCTATCCTTTGGAAAGAAAAGTAAGTCGTCTCATATAAGAATATCTCTCTATATAATCAAATTGTTAGTAATTACACGTTTCCCAGTGACATATGCTCATATTTTATAAAAGTCGGGGAAAAGTCCTGTGGCGGGGGGGTGAAGAACAAACTCAAAAAACAAATTTGGAAGGTCACTGACTCGGTCAATCGCTCACTCACACATTCACCGGTTCGCTCATACGGTCACAAAATTGCTAACTTACCCGCTCGTTGACTCACTCTGTCACTCAGAAGTCAATTACTGCCTGGGTAATTCACCCACTTGCTTGATCACTAATACGATAAATTGCTCGATCGCTCACTCACTCGGCTTCTCATAAGGTCACTTACTCACTAGCTTTTTCGCTAGTTCATTCACAAACTCATTCGGTCAGTCACTTGCTCAGTGATGACAATCGGTTGACCGTGAATTTTTTGTCGGAGACTTTTCGGTAAATCAGCCCGAAGCCATCCATTACTTGTTTCTTCTTTTAACCCTTTCAGACTTAGGTGCCAAAAATGTGTGGGGTTGCTTTTTCTCCCTGTAGAATTTTTTCTTTCGACCTCAGGGAGTTAAGCCGTGACTTGAAGAATTATGTAAGTTCTGAGTTAGAAATATATGGAGAATACGAACTTGGGGCTTCCATCAGAGGTTAGCATTTAATGTTGAAATTTCAGGGTTTTTTTGTTTTTTTTTAAGATGGCTTCCAGTTTGTGTGCGTATCATGAACACGGCTTTTTATTTCAGGTATAGAACCCCTTTTTATCAGCCTACGAATTTGATCTCAAAACGCCTTCTTGCGCATTTAGAGTGGATACAGATTAGCATTCCTCTTTCCGGGATTTGGTTTTAAAAAATGTGTCTTAATTACTGTGATTATGAACTTTATGCATAGGCGTCGTGGGAGCAATTACCGCTTGGGGAGAACAAACACGAATTTATCTTATATAATGGCGGAAATTTGAATGTAATGGCTGACACCCAGGATGCGGACACGATTTATTTCATTCTTGTATACTTAGCAAATATGCGTGTGCTTAGATACAATTATTCTTCACTTTTAAAGCGATAAAGAATAAAAATTTCATTCTGATCTTTAATATTATCGTGATTTGAAAACAGGAGGAAAAAAATATATATATATATAATGTCTTGTATTTTATCTTTGTTTCGCGGAACATAAATATGGCATTATCCTTTCGCGAAATATGGTGGGTTCTTTTCATTTGGTCCCGTAATAAATCATGCGTTGCCATTTTGGATGCTCACTAAACTGGCGAAAGTTTTGGCTGCCTTTTGTTCAACGTTTTACTTTGTTAAGCGGCTCTGTCATCTGCAGTTTTCAATAGGAAATAGTAAATTTATTCTTTTTTTTTTCCCTCATGTCTGCCATTCTTCTTCAGTGGCAAGAAAAGAAAAGAAAAAAAATGGCTATATATACGCGGCTAATTTATATTTTCGTCGATCATAAGGCTTTCTTTTCTTCTTCAAATATTACTTGATGGCAGAAACCAATCATTTACTTGTGTTTTGTGATACTGATGTTCAATGATCCTGTTTGTTTTGTTGTGTTTTTTTTCAATGTCTTAATCCACACGTTTCATGGAAGCCTAACACATCAGATGGTCATGGCACTTGTTCCGCATCTTGTGTGTGTGTGTGTGTGTGTTTTGTGTTCATTGGTTCTGTGATCAAGAAGATGCTGGGAGAAGTTTAGTCTTTGATATATCTTTGTATTTTTTTTTCCTTGGTATCTCTCTTTATATAACATGCCGTCCTTGTGGGCTGAAGATAACGAAGTTGTTTTTTTGCTGTTATAAAACTCGAGGTTTGAGTTACATGAACAATCGATTGTTTTCCTCTACATACTTCCGATATTTTTTTTTTTGTCTCGTAGAGACGAAACAGAAATGATTATTTTCTATCGAAGATTTTTTTTGATGAAAAATCCTTTTTTTTATTCGATTTGTGTAACAGCTAGAAATATTTTGCAAATATTCTTTACGCTTTATACAGAAAGGTAATTTGTTAATTTCGAAAATAGGCTTATAATACTTCATCGTGATTGCCTAAGCCAGATCGGATGAATTCTTATCGCTTCATTACCTGATTACTACAGGGCTAATTTACCATACACGCACATCGTAGAATTTTTTTAGGATTTTTCAAGCGAATTAGTGCATGCCATTGAATATGGAAGGACAGGATAAACACCCGCTTCACATATTATGGAGATTTCGAAATTAGTCCATGCCGACTAAGAGTGTTGTGTCCAAACGTAATTAATTCGATAGAAGTTCCAGAGAGGAACATCGACGAGGTGCATCATGTGTGGTTTTGTTAGGGTTGCGAGATTCGAAGGATGCCTGCGCGCGCACCCTTAGTGACGTCAGTTCTCCCAATTTTGACAATAGATGGCGCCACTGTTCGGACCAATAAAACCGGCCACAACAATAATTTTTCCCAACTCTAAAACAGAACTTCTAAAAAAAGCAAAAACAGAAAAATTCTGGGAATTTCGGCGGCTATTGGTGAATGCGTGGGGGGTGGGTGGGAGGGAAAAACCCAAAAACACGCGCATCAATGAAGAAATATATGTTTCGAAGTGAAAAAAAAGAAAATTTTCCCCAGAAGAAAAAAATAAAAATTCCGGAAACCTGAAAAGGAGGATAAAAATGCTAATTTTCCGAAACGTAGGAGGACGCTCTAATGACATAAAAAAGGAGGACGGTTGATAACCCTAGGTTTAGTAGTCCAGACGTAATTATTATGGCAAAGTTCTGCTTGTTATGCGCTGCCATCTGTCTTCCCTATTAAGAGTGAATGTGGCAAATTTATCTGAGTGTAAGTCTTTTGACATCGGCTGGAAGGATGTTTATCTAATTCGTTAACAAGCTAGATGCCATCGCTCTATCCTGTTTGAGGCCATGTTCTCGGACGTTTGAAATTTCGAGGATACCAATGCAGAATATTCGTGGTGGATCTGCTGCCCTGTTTTCTAGCTCAGTGTTCTTCAATCTTTTTACAGCTCTGAGCCGGTGAAAATGTTGGAAAAAGTTTGCGGACCGGCATATAAATGAATAAGAGAAATAACTTGTGGAGTGGTGAAAAATATGTAGATAGGAGAAACAATTTGCAGACCGGCGAAAAATACATAAATAGAAGGAAATAATTTGCGAACTGTATATATCATGTTGATGGTCTGCCTGTTCTGTGCGGAGAGAGGAGAGACTTTTTCAAATGGGAGATCGGCTCGCGCATCGGTGCCTTGAAGTTGAAAACCATAGACACATAAGTGCTGGTAGTTTGTAATGATTGAATATTTTCAATGGAGAGGCATATGTTGCTCTTTCAAATCGAAATTTCTGCTGTTTCTGCAAAAAATCGAAATCGAATGTGCTGGAAATACCCATTCTTGTTGACATACCGAATGAATAGCAATGCATATTTCTAAAAAAATTTCACCAGATCCATATGAATTCGTTGATAAATTTACAGCGTTTTAAAATCGATTTTATTTATCCATTTGAATAAAAATTCAGCAAATTACTGAACGTTTTCAGCTCGAGAAATATCTGAAGAGAGATCGCGATATATTGCTGTTTAAGGAAATGTTGACCTTTAATTTGGAACATAAACACATCTTTGTAACATTAAATCTATTCCATTGATATCGCGGTGTGACTTCCTACTTTTCTTTCTTTCTTTCGTATCTGTTATTATCAGTTTATCTTTTTTACTCCTTGTCGGTTTATCACTAACGGCCTTGACTTCCACTTGAAGAAATGGTCTTTGAAGTATTTTTTTTATTATTATTATTATACTTTCTGTTGTATTGTGTAAACAGTGGTGATGATCGTCATAATAATGTAGGACTACTACTCTCTGAAGAAATAAAAGTGAAGGGGGAAGATGGGAAAAAGAGTTTTTTCTCGAACATTCGATCTAATGCTTCTTTTCTTGTTATCCTATTCTCTAATTTTTTGTCTTACTTTTCTGACTGACACAAGAAAACCGCTCAGGGAGAAACTGATCTGGATAATGTGCGAAAACTTGGCGGATAAAATGACTTCCATTAATAACTACACTTTCTTGACCTTGGAAGTCATCCCAATGCTTGTGTATACACATAACTTTCCCGGCATTATATATGTTGTGTTTTCCGAGATTCGCTATATTACCGCTATTATTCTGTGAAAATGTTGGACCGTAAAATGTGCATGCAAGAAATTAGGTCACCTTAACTTACTGAAAGAAAAAAAAATAATTCCAGTTCTTTTTACTTGTCCCTGTTGGCGCTGTCTCTCTCTCTCTCTCTCCTGAAGTTACTTAGTGTGTGTATATTCAGATTAGGTTTATAATATTAATACCATAATAATTTCGTGTCCTCTCTTTGAATTCATGGTTTTATCCATCCGGGGACTTCAATAAAAAACCTCACTACTCGTACTAGGGGTGACAATCGAAATTGCGGTATTAAGATGGAATTTACAAGAGAATTGCGATATTAAGATTGAATTTACGAAAGAATTGCGATATTAAGATTGAATTTACGAAAGAATTCCGATATTAAGATTGAATTTATGAAAGAATTCCGATATTAAGATTGAATTTATGGCAGAATCACGATATTGAGAGTAAATTCACGAGAAAATTGCGATATTATGATTGAATCCACAAAAACCTCACGATTGACTTCACGAAAGGATCAGGATATTAAGATTGGTTTTACGAGAAAACTGCGATATTGATATTGAATTTAATGAAGAATTACGATAACAAGATTGAGTTTCCGAAATAAGCACGACTCAAAAATTGAATGTACGAAAGAATGGCGATATTTATGTTGCATTTATGGTAGAATTGCGATTTTAAGATTGAATTCACGAAAGAATCACGCGACATTAAGATTGGATCAACGAAAGAAGATTGAGATATTAAGATTACGTTCATTAAATGATCGGAATCATTTCTGTAAGTTTTTATATGCCCAAAACCGAATTTTTCCCGCCAATCTTTATTAATTACATCTGTATTGAGCCGGTACAAAGGAACACCTTTTTTTGGTTGTACTTTGTTTACCATGTTTTAGAAAATAAAGAAGATAGTGGAAAATGTTGTGTGTGTGTGCGCGCTATCGCGTCACTGGCCATATCAAAACTGTCTTTGCTATGTCGTTTTTTTCACTTTACAGTGTCCAAGGGTATTGAAAGTTTTCCTATATAGTTATGAAGAAAGGAGAGAGAGAGAGGGAGAACAGTGAAATTTTTTATGATTATTTCGAAGAATATGGAAATTTCTCTTTTGTTATCTCGCACGTCGAGAATTCGTGTCGCTAGTGAGATATCAAAATGCACGCCTCATCTTTGCATCGGCCATATTTGTTTCTATCTCGGGTTTGTTTTTTTTTTTTTCTCCTCTTTCGAGCATTAGATGCGGCACGGTTTTAGCATTTTTCCTCCCCGAATTTTTATGCATTTTGATACTGGAGTGAAAGAGTGCAGAGTAGAGGGGAAAAAAATGTTCGCACATCGAATTTCGTTCTTTTACTGCCTGGGAGTGAAATTGATTTTGGCGGAAACTTGTCATTGTTTGAAATTGAAAATATATATATATATATATATATATTGAAGTCGAAAATATCATGTATACATTTTTTTTTCAACTCCCGATGGCACCGTCTTCTAGACAATAGAGTTAATGCGTTCTTTTTTTCATTTAATACAATAGATAGATGCGAAAAAAATAGTTCACATTAATCAATACGAATTTATAAAGCTTGATGCAACATTCAAATCGGGTATGAATCGCCATTAATTGCAGGGATTCCTAAAACGCTGCAAATCATTCTTTGAAATGAGGTTTTCAAATTTCTCTCAGCGCTCGTGCCTGATCTCTTGGCTCTTAGTCGGCACCTTATAGACCCGTGATGCACTAGTTAAAAATCAGTCTTATTACTGCTACAGTAGAGTCAGTAATACGAGGTGACCGGGACCACCTCGGATTACTGAAAACTCGGATTATCCGAAAAACAATAGAAAACTAAAGACCTTCACTGCATTGTGACATGCATTCCTACTTGAAAGATATTCCATTCACGTAACTCCGAAAAACTGTCATTGATTTTTCTAGAGAACAATGTGAATATCTAATTAGTGCCCATAATTTTTTTTTGGATAAGATATTTTAATTGAAATAGTTTCCTTCGATAATGCTATAAAAAAACAGAAAAAAAATTCCAATTTGTTCACGATCTAGATAACACTGCTTCCTCCCAGAGAGAAAATTAGTTTATTTCTTTAAACGGTTACACTATGAATAAAAATTGCCATAACGAGAAGCTAGAGGGTGCTCGTTGTTGCACACTCATGTATTATTCTCCCTCGCTAATTCATTATTAACTTTATAACATGCTGAATCATGTCAAAGAGATTAATCATCTCGAGTTTAGATCGCCTTATCTGCATCCAATAAGTAATTGAAATTAATGCTACCGTAATCTCACAATGGGCATTATTATATCCTCGTTGCCGTGGCTTGAACCCGGAAGATTAATTTTGCGCCTCCTTTCGTGTGTTTTGATCAGAATTTTTCTTTTGTTCTCCTAGGAAATGAATTTTTTATTATTTATTTTTTTAAGGGAAAAAGGAGAAATTCTATCGATTTTTTTTTTTTCAGCGCTCTTTTATTCGTTGTTGAGTGGATTTTCTCTTTTTTTTTTTTTTCGTTCAATGCCGAATCGGTTCTCTTTTGTTCTTTTTCTTTTCTTCTTCATTTCGATTTCATTCGTATGTCGGAGTATCGAGAGGATTCCCGAGATAATTAGCTGGAAAGGGCCAAAACATCGGGTCCAAACAGGTTGACAGATTTCGCCATCAATCCTCCATTTGTTGTTGAATGCAATTAGCTCTGGACGTGTTCTTACTTTAGTAGATGAAGAATTGATTTCTTTTCCTACTGTTTTACTTTCTCTCTGTCTTTCGTGGACGAATTTTGCGAAATAAAGTTGTTTGGTATAACTTGATAGATTAATTAATTATCTCCATAATTAGATATTTTTGAGAATGGAAAGACTCAAGGATGATTAAATGCCGGTGTCGACTTCTCGAGGGATCAATTTATCATTTTTGATGTAAAACAGGATTTGCTTTTTATAATTCCTTGCTCCTTTTGTCCCTATTATTAAAAAAAAGATCACCCATATGCTGATTCTGAGATATGATTGAGCTGAAATCAACATAATGCATTAATAGTTGGATGTGTTGTTTGCTCGGAGGTGTCGATCAATAATGCCTCGCACGTCGAAAATAGGACTCGTGCATTCTTGTGCAAGAAAGATGCCCGATTAGCTAATCGTTGGAGAAACATAATTTTTTCGAGATTCCTCTTTTTTTCTTCCGGAACTTTAACGTACTAAAATACAGATACCACGGCCGACGAAGATAATACATTTCGGAAGCACGTTCATTAGCCGAAATTTTTCTAGCCGATTTCCCATAGGTTTCTATGGAAAATCGTTTAATTTGTTCCTGGTACTGCCAAAAATCGAAAGATAAGTTTTTTTTAAATCGCCAAGGAGCGCTAAAAAAAGACAAACTGACCGAAGGTGGAAATGAACATCTTCGAAATTAGGTAAATGGGAATTTATAGGAAAATCTTTTTATTTTACATTATGTGTACACAACCAACACCAGCTTTTGTCCGTTCAAGCTGGTGTTGAGAAGTCAGTCAAGTTTTTAGATGTTCCCCCATCGATTTGTGATTTTGTCAGTTCATTTCAGTGTCTGATAAGTTCCTAAAATGCTCAGACGGGTTCAGTTTGATGCCAAGTATCTTTCACTGAAAGAACGCGTGCCCTGAAAACATAGTCGATTTTAATGCATTTTCTATCTTCTTTCATTTTACATGAAAAACTTTCAGAAAGAGAAGTTGGGGCACGTCTTTCTTTTTTTCTTTCAAACCGAGCACAACTCCGGTCTATCGCCATGGACGATTTACTACTAAGTTGTTCCGGAAGAGTGAGTGGGTGTACCTAAACAGTCTGAGTGCGTATATAGTGTTGCCTGATTTTTCAGTGCTGCCAGGTATGGTTCAGAAGTGAAGTGTAATGATTGAATATTTGCGCAATTGTAGACCTGTTGCTCTCTGTGGCGAAGCCTTTTAATGTGGAGATAGGCTCACATCATAGGCGAAGATAGACTTGGAAGTCTGGGGGGGGGGACGGTCATTATTGCTGGGGGGACAAGATGATGATGTCGATTCATCTACACATATATGCATTAGATCTGTCGACTTCACCTTTGATGCTGGGCCCCCCCCCCCGTATCTCCGCCCATGGCTCACATTCGCTCCGTGAAATTGGGAACCACAGAAAACCAACTTCAGCAGGAAGTACGTCTGATAAAAGATTCCGAGATGGACATGTTTTTTCCATTCATTAGGGCAGCGGTTCTCAACCGAGCTCGTGGTGCTTCTTTTGCACATCCCGGGGGTTCGGCGGCCGCTCGAGGAAAATAAACTGAATCATTAAAAAGTAAAAAAAAAAGAGGCCTAAAGGGCTCCGTCATAGAAATTATATATTAGTAGCTCCGTGAGTCAAAAAAGGCTGAGAACCGCTGCATTGGGGTGAATGGATGGAACCGCTATCCGGAATTCTAACATAGCGTAGCTCTTGTTGATAATCTGACTTCTCCGTTATAGCCTTCCACATGTTCGTTGCGGCTGATCGGGCTCTATAAAAATCGCGACTAAAAAAAGAAACATATTAAAACACCATTTATCACTCGTTCATAGTCGAAAAAGAGACACTATGTCCACCAGTGATGTCCAAATTAAAATAACAAGCACAAATAACACGAGAATCGCATGGGTAACCATTACTGCGCAACTTAAATGGCCTTGCGACAGATCGGCGGCGCTGAATTCTTTTTTTATCAATGAAACCGGCCAATGCCGAAACGTCTATAGACATTATGTATTATTATTGAAGGTCAATATATTATCATTATTTCATAACACACGTAATAATATTCAAGAAAATCTCTCGGCCTTCAAATCTTTTTAATTCTTTAACAGATTATTTACTATTTTTGTTCTAGCGGCTTCCTTAGCCTAGTGAACATCTATCCGCTTCTCCTTAAGATAGACCAACAGTATTCTTCAGCCTTTTAAAGCCGCGAAGCAGTGAAAGTGTTTTTCACGGCCGGTGAAACTGGGAGAACTAATTTGCGGACATTCCGAAAATATATAATTAAAAGAAATAATTTGAGAACCGTAAAAACTAAATTAATGGGAGAAATGATTTTAATGAATAATTTGCGGGCAGGCAAAATCTCAATAAGAGAAATGATTTGTGGACCGTCAAAAAATCAATGACTAGAAGAAAGAAATATAAATGGGAGAAATAGTTTGCAGACCGGCAAAAATAAGTAATGAATATGAAAAAGTTTTTGCGCACTGGGAAAAATTTAAAAACCAGATGGGAGAAACAAATTTGAGGAACAGCAAAAAATAAATAATTTACCGATCATCGGAAAATGAGAGAAATTATGTTCGAACTGGCAAGAAAAGTTAATAGAAGAATTAATTAGCAGATCGGCAAAAGATAAATACAATAAATAAGAGGAATAATGTCCGCAGACCAGCGGTTGAAGAACACGAGTATGACAAAGAATTGTTTCAGAGCACATATCAATATTTATAGCTCAACGGGACACCACCAGACCAACCATGACCCCCGCTCTGTCCCACTAGGGGATATAAGCTCGTCCGTCTCAGGAGACGTGGACCATGGTGGAAAAATCCAATAATCCAATGACATCCAGCAAACCACCCACACCAAGTCACAAGCCAACCAGCAGCAGGATCCCTCATACAACTTCACCCCCCCCCCCCACACACACACACACACTTCCCCACTTGTTGTACATGAAATTATATATCAATGATGATGATATATCATTTCAACGGGACACCCCTGACAAGGGTTAGCGACGCCCCCAGGACCCGGGTTCGAACCTCACCGGCGCCACAGTTGTCGTTAGCTTTGGTTTCCTGTGGTCCCCAACTTCGAGGTGCAAATGAGAGCCGGTTTCCCTGTTAAAGTCTCGCCACAGAGAGCAAAAGGCCTACAATGGTACAAATATTCAATACTTCACTCAATTTTGAAATATAGATAGCAGCACCGAAAAATCAGACACAACAATGCATATGCACTCAGTTCACATATCACACTTTGTTCCAGACCAGATTCCCAACGTAGGTGTTAATACCCCCTGGGGAGCGATGGAATGTTCCAGGGGGTCGGTTGAAGCTACGGGTGTAACATAGGATCCTATGGGTTAGATTGCGTTGGGAGGCGATGAGGGGAAAAAAGTTCTGAAGAAGGGGGTGATGGGAGAGAGGGTTAAAAAAGGTTGGGAAACTATGTTCTAGACTCTGCCACGAAGCTGGACTTGAAGAGATCTCGGAAACTCGGAAACACCGTGGCGCACACTGGTGAAGCACTGGTTTAAGGTGGGGGGAAACGTTTCTACCAGATATATTTGTGTACAAAATTGACCGGCGGGTATGTGGATTCTTGTTTCTTTTGGAAAATAAATATTTACGTACGTATGTGATCGACGTAAGCCATATATAATATGTATCTCCTCGAAACGGATGGAAAAATTGTGGATTTTACTCGCTTAAAAAAAAATTGAGAAATCCGATTTCCAACGTTTTTTGGCCCCTCACAAACGTTTCTAGAATAAGTTCAAAAAAAAATATGTATGTACAATAAAAAATAAACTCCATCTCAAATTTATCAGTATTTGTTGTAGACATTTTGTTTACTTCTTCCCGTATAGCAGTTACCTCTTGGAGAAATTCTTCGCATAACATTTTTGAATTATTATTATTTTTTTCTTCGAAAAGATTCAGTTTGAGCTTTGGATACTTAATACTTTTAGTTTTATTTATTTATCCAGAGCTACAAAGAGAGCGAAAAACAAAACCAAAATCAAACTCACACGCTATCGGCTATTGGAAAGAAAAGAAGCTTCCTCGTGAAGAGAGAAAATTACGGCGGCATTTCAATCGAATTTTGTTAGACTCCTTATTTTTCCCTTTTCTTTGAAGAAAGAAAAGGGGCTTTTCTTTCTCTGTAAATGGCATCGGATAGAATTTTATCATCCGAATTAGTTTGTTTTTTTTCGTTTTCCAACAGAAAATCTAGGTTGAGAAGAAAAGCATATACAATTGAAATCGCTTAGAAAAGAACATACACGTAATTCGCGTTGTTTGCAAAATACGTTCTTATTTTGATTTCTTAAAAATATATATATTGAATAAGATCCTGTGCGAGGCTCAATTGTGTTTTTTTTTCTTTTGTTTGTCGATGAATGATATTTATTTGTGAATGGTAGCGACGATTTTATTTCTGAGCCTTTAAATTTTTGATAGAAATTTTATTCGAATTTTTTTTTCCACACTGTCTGTGGTTTTTTATGATAATGCCCAAAATATACAGAGATGTTTAGATTGGGATGGCTTAACCTTTTCATCAGCGTGGGTCACTCGGATGACTTGGAAAAGGGTTCTCCATTCGAGGAATGAAACGGTTTAGAATTTTTTATTGTTATTTTTAACCCTTAAATGTGCTCTTCTTTTTCGAGGTGATAATTTTTTTCATAGTTAATGAAACCCATTGAAAGCCGGTAAAATCATTAAGAAAAATCTATTTGGGGTCGATCAAGGCAAGCAAATTTTCGTAAGCAAATTTTTAGCCGTTTTTGACACCCCCCCCCCCCTTGTCAGCAAAACTCTGACCCCTTCCCTCCTTGTCAGTAAAATTTCGTCATCAGCTCTGCACCTCTGAATTCTAACGCATATTGGTGGGATCAGAGACGTACACGGGGTGGGGGGCATGGGGGGCTCGTGCCTCTTCCCACGATCAAAAATTTATTTTTTTAATGAAAAAATAATATATTTTTTTGTAAATTTGAAATTTCGGAAGAAAATACTTTTATATGTTATTATAATCGATTTCTGTTAATTTCAACGTTATTTGAAGGCTCTGAACTCAAAATTTATATCTTTAATAAATTCATTGCGACCCCACCCTCTAAGGCATGTATGATAAATCGCGTAAAAGTCCTTGGCCCGCGAACCAAATATGGCCCTGGGGGTTGTCTGATGTGGCCTGCCCTCCTCAAACCTAATTTTGTAAAAATGAACTAAGCGGTACATTTACAGATCGTGGTACAATTCCAGAGCATTTAAGCGGCCCGTAGAACAATTCCAGAGCATTTAAGTGGTCTGTGGCACATTTTCAGATCACTTAAATAACCCGGGACACAGTTCCAGAACACTTAAGCTATCCGTGACACATTCAGAGATCTCTTGAGTGACATGTGACGTAGTTTTAGAGCACTTAAGTGGCTCCCAGTGTGGTTCTACATGTCTCAAGTTACCCGCGGTACATTCTCAGATTATTTAAGTGATCCGCGGCATAATGGGGGAGAACGTTACTTCTCCCCCACAAGTGCCCACAAACTATCCAAAGGTTTTTCTCGTTTTTGGCGCACCGAGTAAGATGCCATTAAAAATATTTCATATTTTCATAAACGGTGGTTGATGACGTAAGCATCTTTCAAACCTTCCCCCCCCTCCCCCCTTGTCATTAAAAGTAAGCAAATTGGAAACCCCCCCCCCATCGATGATGACGTAATACTTGAACGGCCCCTGTTGAATTGTACTTCTTATACAGGGTGTCAAAGAGGACGTACGGAGCCTCAAAAAGCGCACATGAAATAAATGAATTGAAGTAATATTACTTTCCAAATACGGTATATAACTACCTTCTTTGTGATTCAAACTATAATAAGAAAAATTCCAGTTGCAAACGTTAAATTAGAAAAAAAAAAGAAATGCAAACAAAACACATTTGAACAAATTAGCGAAATCACGGCCACACATACTGTGCAACAAAAAAAAGAGTGATTGTCGTTCATTTTGGCATCTAACAGCAAATTCAAAATTATAGAATGGAAAGAAAGAATATGACCTCACTTTATGTGCGAAGACAATTCTAAATTAATATCTTCAAACTAACTGCAGTAATGAAGATTTAAAGAATTGTTTGTACTTATGAAAAAGCTACGCATATATTAAGGTTAAATGGTGTAATACCGATATTAAAGAAACACCCGAGATATTCATCATACAGGGTAAAAATCTTTAGTCCGTTTCAGCTAAAATGACTTGCGAACCGTTGGTTAAAAAATCCAACATTTGATTAAAAAAAGTATTTAAATCGTGTGCTCATTTTATATTTGCCATCCATTATGTACCAATGAGACGTATATGTACCTAGACACAAAATTGAATTTTTTGTATGGTCCCTCGTCCTCTAATTTTCAGTAGGAAATTTTTTGTGTCGTCTCCTCCTAAACACAACAAAATCTATCTCACGGTTCTAAGTGCAGTATTAGCCGAGATATCAAAAGCCTCTGAAAACGAGGGAAAAACCTGCATTATATTAATATAATGCAGTCTTTCAGCAGATAGCAACTCGAGAAAAAATTTAGAAATATTCTTTTGTGGTTGCAGTTTATTAAAACTTTTCCAACTGCTGAGATGTCCCGTAACTTTCAGTCAACAATTTCGCAGTGAATATTGCACATAGAAATATGAATTCTTTTTTTTGGGGGGGGGGGAGGGACTCAGAAGAGCGGAACAAAAAATTTTCGAATTGGAAGTTAGAGAACACGGAACCCGTAGTATAAGAATAAAATTTTTTGTATCTCAGTACACGTTTTGATCTTGATAAAATATATGAAACATCTAAAATAAACATGTTATTTGGATACTCTTTCCATTTGAAAGTATGTTTCTACCCCCAACGTTTCAAAAGATAGATGGTGACTTTACAATTTGTATATTGTTAAGATATAAAGTTCATTTTGCGTTCGAATTCGATGCAGCAGAAAAAAACCCATTATGAAATTATTAGGGCCGCTCTTACCAGACGCGGGCATCATTTTTGGATCGCGAAGCAAGGTGCTTCTCAACGATTTTGGGGCACCAAAAATGTTCCCCTTTGCCCCAATTTTATACATTTTGTGGTGGAGGGAATCGCATCTATTATTTCATAATATACAGGAATGTTGAGAAATATCCGTAAGAAAACTTTCCTCTAGGGGAGGGACAGCAATACATGATTGAACACCAAAACTTTTAAGCACACAATTATTAAATGGAAATTGACACAAGACATCGATAAAAATTCAGCACTGTAGGCAATTTTAAGCTATTGACAGAACGATTCCCGAAACTCTTGAAAACCTTAGACTTCACGAACTAAAAATAATTATGGGAAATAATTTTAAAAGTTAATGAAAATTCCAAATTTACGGAGAAAATGATGAGAATTCAGAATATATATATATTAACAAGCTAAATTTCGGAATCGGTGGAAATACAGAATTAACGGTAGAAAAAACTCCATAATTGATCGAAATTCAAAATAAATGCAAGAAATAATTTTAGAATTAGTGAAAGCCTCCAATAATTTACCATGAGTGCGCGGGGGGGGGGGGGCCGGTGTGACCGCACACCGTCATACACCCCAAAGGGCGGCTCTGGGAATTATCAATTCACAAAAAGAGCTAATAAATCTCTTGTTTAAATTGATTTCTTTTAACTTTCAAGAGGGATTGGATTTCAGGTTTGTTCAGATTTTTGTTGATTAAGAATTACTATAAAAAATGAATTACTTATAGTAGCAGATAATTAGTTTTTTTCACTTCGAATCCATGGATTTTCAAACACTCATAAAATAGTGAAGGAACTAAAATGGAATACGAAATTTAACCTAATACTGTAACAAAATGAAACTGAAAGGAAGAAAAAAAACGCATAAACGATTAATTGTTTCATTGGCGTTGCAACATTTGTTGAAACATAATCATTATGTTGACGGAAATTTTCTCTGAAGAGAGAGAAAGAAGAAGAAATAGGAAAAGACACGCTGTTTCGGTTTGTGGCACTTCTATTTTGCATCAAATGTGGCTGCTTGTGGAAACTGCCCTGTTCGATTGCATCACAACCTTTGTACTTGTCGACAATTTTTTATATTTTTTTTTTTTGCCGGCGGTCATTTCAGCTCGGATCTTCAAGGATAAGCAACTCGTTGCTCGCTGCATTATCACTATTATTATTGTTGTCTAGAGGGATAGCAATAAAGAGACATTCAAATAACATATTTTACGTATGCATTGTGATTATGTGTGGATTTTCTTCCGTTTCTTATCGTGTTTAGGGAAATAAGGCGTGTGATCAGGTGAGTTATCATGAATGTATTACTCTGCTTCACAACTAGGATTATTCTATAAGATTTCGTTATGATAGTTTTATGTGCATTTAAATGCTTATAAATACCGAATGTGTTTCTTCTCATTTCGGAAAAAAAAATAATTTTACGATTTTAATATCTGCCTTTTGATGTAAGACGAATTCTTAACCCATGGGTCGCTACTCAAACTCGAGTCACGTGGTGTTCTGAAATGGGTCATACAAATATACTTACAAATCTATTTGTTAGTCAGGGGTCGTTCAAGTATTACGTCATCATCGATGTGGGAGGGGGGATGTTTCCGATTTGCTGACTTTTGATGACAAGGGGGGGGGGGTTTGGATAATGCTTACGTCATCAACCACCCTTTATGAAAATATGAGTTAGGATTCAGAGAGGCAGAGCTGATGACGAAATTTTGCTGACAAGGGGGGGGGGAGGGGGTCAAAAATGGCTAAAAATTTGCTTACGTAATACTTGAACGACCCCTCACTGGTTTCAGGGTATTTTTTTAGATTTCGATGGCCTTGGCTGGGACCGAGGCAATATTCTGGAGCCTTGATTAAAAAATTTTTCGGCGAAGTCTATATTCAAAGGTGCATAAAATTTGCATTAAACATTATATTACATACTGTGCATTACAAAATACATAGGAAGGCCGGAAAAGATCTATACAAAAATAGTAACACACTAAAAAATTGAAAATTCAGAAAAGAATGTGAATGTGAAACTAATGAAATATCTAATTGCAGGAATTATTAATGAAAAGCAATTCAGGAGTAAATGAAAAGTAATGCAGGAGCATGTGAAAAATAATGCAAGAATTATTGAATTATATTATATTATAGCATTCAATAATTCGTAGCTCAGGCTAAGGCCTCCGTTGGCGCACACCAGTTAAGACGTCACTGACCGGTTTCAAAAAATTATTAAAATCAATATTTAGGAATATTTAATGATGATTTTTAAAATCGAAATAGATTCATGGATCGGGATGTTGTTAATTGTGGGCATGCGGCTAAGAAAGGTTAACAACCCTTGATTCAAGAGAGCTTGAATATTATACCCACGTTCACAAATATCTGGGATAAAACTTGAAGACACGTTAATTACTCGAAAAAAAAAAGTAGAGAAAAGAGCGTCGGGAAATGCAAATTAGAGCAATGATAAGCATACTGCGGAAACAGCAAATAAAATGGTGTCTTAACGAACCCTTTTTAGGAAATGGATAGAAATGAGATTTCGAGAAGTTTCGTCGAGAACAATCGGTGAATATACAAGCTTGTGAATGGCGAGAAATTATAGTATTGGTTAGAAACGAATAATTGCTAGCGTTTGATGCAAGTCGGCATCTAGGATACAACTGCAATTTAGATCCATCTTCCTATATCTCGACAACGTAACGATTTTGATAAAGGAATAAGGCATCTTTTTTCCTCTCTCGAAGATTTCAAATAAGAAACGCATTACTATGGTGTACTGGCAGAATGACTCAGAAGTAATTTAAATTGATGGGTAATTAAATGAAGCAATTAGTCAAGAAGTGTCCATTGACTAAACACTGAGATTTATTTGAAGGATTAAAAAAAATCCTTATTAATTAAACCCAAGGGTGGATAAAGTCGAATAGCGTAATTTATTATATCCTCGGTACGAGTATCAAGAAACTTTAAATAAGCTTAAAGAACAGTTACTTTGATGATGTGAGGTTAACGAAAGGAAAAATATCTTTCGTCGAAACCACTATAGTTCAACTTCTTTGACATTCGAGTGAAGACAATCGCGTGTTTACTGCCGTAAATTCCCGTAAAAAAATATACAGTGAAATCTGTACGAAACGCAACGTTAAACAGACTGAAATAATATTCCGTTTTACACAGATTTCCGTTTTATAAATGTGCAAATAAAAGCACTAATCATTGGAACAGACTATATTTTGATTCCGTTTAAGACAGGTTTCCGTCTCATTCAGTGTCCGTCTTTTTTTTCACTGACTTTTTTTCAGTCCGACAGGTTTCACTGTATATATCTGAAAACTATAATAACTAAATCATCGTTATTTAAAAAAGCAACGGTTTGGATTTTGTTTTACTTTCTGTACAGAATATAATTTTGATAACAAATGTGACACTGTGTAAATACTTTCCAAGACGGCCGCTTTCTCTGAGTCAAAAACCGGCCTATCAGTGCAGGTGAATCCCGTAATAGAAGACTACTGGTGTTTTATAGGAAAAATTCCGAATCACATAAATATTGGCCCTGTAGAAAGCGGTCTTTCTATGCACGAGACCCTACAGAGAGGTTTCACTGTATACTATAATTGATAGGATTTCACATCTCTCGTTCACATATTGCAGAGAAATTAACCTCCGTTTAAGGAAATTATATTTCTCTCCCCACATATTTTCGTAGGCTTAAAATTTCTGATCGATGCGTAACCATCATTGAACCACCTATACTTAGGCAGGATCGACCTTTGGAAGGGCACAAAAATTTTCTTCGCTGAAATTTTGAGTTACTTTCCTTCAGAAAGGATTTAAATTAACAGGAATTGGTTATTGTAGCGTATAAAAGGCGTATTCGTATAAAAGGCGTTAGCGTATTCTAATTTTTGGTTGGCTTGGGAGGGTGGGCACGAGACCCCCCCTCAGCATACCCCTGCTTGCGCTTCTGTGCATTGGTGATAAGATTGGATCTCTTTATCACTGAGCACTGATAGCAAATTCGCAAATCACTTCCATTCATTAAACGAAGCAAGTATGAAAAAAACTGGCGGACCCCAATCTCCTTGACAATAAAAACGCAGCAAAGGGTATTGATGCACTTTGTGGGAAGAAAGAATTATTTATTATATATATAAACTAAGGAAAGAAGCCACGGTCGTTTGTATTATTTTTGTATATAGTGAAATTTCGACACAACGATACTCTGTGGACCTAGAAAAATTATCGTTCTGAAGGGATTATCGTTATATCGAGAGGTGGTAGTTGAACACTAAGCTATAGTAATTTCCAAACAAGAATTTGCAGGTATATGAAGAGACGTCATTGTAGAGGGATTTATCGTTACATCGAGTATCGATTAAGCGAGGTTTTTCTGTAATATATGCAATTATTCTGCTATTCTCTACGCAGTTTTTATCTTGTGTATATTTGTTATATTCAGGGAAAAATAATAAAATTCTGACTCCACCTTTACGGTAGATATATTGAAACCTCGATATAGCAATACACTACGGATCAAGAAAAAATATCGTTGTAAAGAAGTTATCACGTCATATCAAGGGGTAGCATGTTATCATCATTCGCCACCAGATTTATGCTGTTGTTTGCATCTCTTCTGAATTGGCGTTCTTGGTGCCACCACAAAATGCATTTCAAACGTTTATTCTCAACAAAAAGTTGCAATTGAACAATTGATTAACAAAATTCTGTTTGTTGTTCCACACTGTAAATTAAAGCTTACCGCATAGTACTTTTGTGTATTGCACAGAAAGTAGCTTCACGGCAATTTCATTCCCACTTTCGAACTGTAAATATCGGGAAATACCGATGTGTTAATAAACACTCTCGAAAAAACAAACACTGATGAGGAATTTAAAAATATGTCGAAGATAATTTTGAGTGAAATACAAATAATACCGTAGCAGTTTTTTCGAAATATCGTCAAAAAATATCGTTATAGAGGTGTTTCTCGTAGTAAAAGATATTTTTGTATCGAAGAGAGTTTAACATCAGACTGCAGGCAATTCCGAACAAGATTTCACAAATATCATTGTAGAGAGATTTATTGTTGTATCGAGTATCGTTGTAGCGAGGTTTCACTGTTTTACTCTTCAGTGGCACGGGGGGGGGGGGAAATGTTTGGTTTTCGAAGTCGATGAGAAATTAAAATCGGCTGATGTTTTTTGAATCGGGAATTATTTTCAATGACCACCTACGTTTGATTGATTTGAGAAAAATGTTTCTTTTATAAAAGTACTTTTTTTTAACCTTAAAAAAAATATGAAATTCTAAACTTATAATCAGCAAATGTATTCGTTTTAGTACTTACGCCGTTTGTTTATTTTTCCTACGATTACCCAGTTTCGGGGAACATTTTTAATGTAGTTCCTATGAATATGGCTGAGTTCAGAAAAAAAATTTTCCAGGACTTTTTCGGTTGATATCCCTAAAATAAAAAGTCGGGAAAGAAAGTTTTAGGGAAAATAATGAAAATCAATCCTCATCCAGCCTTTTTAAAAGGATAAACCCGTCGGGGGAATGGATTCCAGAAAATTTTACTCTATTTTTACGTAATAAAACATGAATGAAAGCATTTGCTATTTCTTCTCTGAATTAAATATTTGAATGTATACTTCTACTACTTAACTGCACACGTGCACCTCTTACAAATTCCTCTGCGGAGTTGCTAACGAATCGCTGCATGCCGGAATGTGTGATCTCTAACGTATTCGCATCGTCAGAGTTGTACTTGTTTCGGGTTCCTGTTGGCGCTGCCATCTGACTTCCACATTTTAAAGTGAAGACGGTAAATACCTGAAAATTCCATGTTATGTAAGTATCAGGTTGTAGATCTGCCTGCTTTCTGCGGAGAGACTTTTTCAAATAGAAGACCGGCTCGCATTCAAGCTTCGAAAAGTTGGAAAATCGCCAGAATATCAATAAATATATTTTTATTCAGAATATATATGTTGCCTTTAAAGGTGACAACCCGAAATGAATGCGCAATATGGTGCGCACTCATCTCATCAGCACACTCATCTAAGAAATTAGACATCACATTGCCGATTATACTCACAAAAAGAAACGAACATCATCGAAAACCAAAAACAGGTACACAAAAAATGTAATTAAGAAATAGCCCACCAGCATCGTGGCGCCAACGGGGGTTCGAACCCGCTGAAAATGAGAGTCCAGCGCGATTTGAATGTGTAAATATGCGTATGCAAATCCTAATAACAACTCTGACGATCCTCCATGCTTTAAGCATTAAATTATCCGCGCTGAATCATTTTTTAGTTTCGTACTTCGATAATGCGAGTAATTTCTCACACCGAAATCTTCGTTATTTTATGTTATCCTTTTAATATGTTAGGTATATCGTTGCGATTATTTGCATCAGTTAATATAATGGAACGCATATAAAAACCCGCTGTGAATATACTATGCTCACGGTTTCGGTGATTATGAAGCGTCGCACTTAAACGGTCTCCTTAATAAGCGGTGAATATATATACTAACCATCATTATTATACAGTACATCTCCTTAGAAGTAAATTTCTCTGCCATAAGGAAGCTTTCTTTTCTCTTTTCATCGAATGCGTCTTTTTTTATATAAAATTCTATTACTTTATAACTCGAAGAAAGATATTTATTTGAATGATTGCGACATCTTTTCTAGAACGCTTGAGTCGATTATGTCTTAAGGTTTGTCCCAGGCTAACGTTAATGGCCGTCCACTTCAAGATCAGTTCAATTTTCTACAATAACTCGCTCCCCTTTTTTCTCGTTCTGCTTTTGATGATTTTAGCGGAAATGGTAGAAGCAAAATCTAGATTAAATAAGGGGATTTAAAAAAAATAATGTGCTCTTCCACTTTTACTCGAGATGGAATCGAAATTGGGAGAAAAGAAGCGAAGGATACCATTGCCTAGGTCGTTAGATGCAGGCCGGCTTTCCTTGTTGCAGTTTCGTAACATGAGCCCTCGCAACTGATTTCATTTCACGGAAATGCCTTTGTGGAAATATTTTTTTTCTCAATAGTAAATTAATTTTTCTTACTTTTTTAGTAATGCTGTAGAGATTCCTGTTCTAGGCAATTGTGTCTATATCCTCATATACTTTGTACAGTTATGTATCTACCCTGCCTCGTAGCAAATGTGGACTTTCCTATTTTACTACAGAGATGCGCGTCGATGGGAACAAAAGCTATTGCGAATAGACCGTCCATCGTAGTGTGATTACGACGTTTACAAAACAGAGGCAGTGGAGCTGGATAAAGGTTGCGAAGCTCTACAGTGCTAACTAAAGCTCTAAGAGCCTTAAGACGACATCTGCATTACCTTGCAAAACAGTAATAAGATGGACAAAAGCTGTTAACCCTTTGACTGGCATTGGCGAGATATCTCGCCTCCTTAAAAGTTTTTTATTTTAGCCGTGACAAGCCCATATATTTTTGTGAAGTTGATTTCTCAATACAGCTCTTTTCCCTATACCCCTCAGTTTGCTGAAAATCTGAAGAAAACTACTTCATTAAAAAGATATGCCATTTTAAAGGGGTTTAGTAATGTCTGTTGTGTCACTTAAACGATTAATGAAAAGACAATGTCCGAGTGCATGCAGCGCAAGATGATTTCAAGGGGAGAGAGAGACTTTGTAAATACTCTATGCCCAATCGAACTCGAAAAGAAAAGTTTGCTGTGCACGCCGGGAATCGGTCTTGCAACCCGGGCAAGTAAAGTACCAGTACATCACTAGAGACATGACTGTGTTTTTTTAATCGACTTTTATTTCCAAGTTCATCATAGTATAGGATCCAGAAAGTCTCTTTCCTTGATATATTATGGGCTGAGAAATAAAATCGTATCCCTCTCTTTCTCTGCACCTGATTTGTTCCACCGCTGAAGTTGATGAGTGCTCTACGGTCCCGATATGCTCTACATTCAAGTCCCTGTGACATCAACCCTTGTGCTGTGGTGCTTCACAATTCAACATTCATAATCCTTGGGTCTGCGCATGCATGAATTATCAGAAAGGCAAATATGGATCTATAATAGTCTTTCGTAATTTTATTGTAGTTTAGCGATTGGTGACGTCTACATAAATGCTTAAAGCTTCGATCCAGGATGAAAGAACCATTTATTATCTTCACAACGGTTGCAGACGTTCTTCAGGCAGTCGTCGTTCAAGTCTATTACTCTTCCTGCTGCAGTTTTGTAAGGTAATTCAGGTGACACTAAAGCCTCCTAGGGTTCTTAACCCTTTCCACGGCACGGTAAAAATCACTAAATTCCCTATAAAATTTCATATCTTTTTCAATAAAGTAGATTTTCTTTCCGATTTTCAGCAGGTGAAAACTGGGATGGGGAGGGGGGGGGAAGGCGAGATATCTCGTTAATGCTGCTTAAAGAGTGAATTAAATGACATATTCAACTGAGGCTCTGCAAATACCGTTTCTGGGTTTCATGGTACCCAAATTTGTAAAATTTTCCATTTATGCTACAATTAAAATAAATTGCAAATATGATTATATAGTTTTGTAGCAATCAAGGGTTCCACGCAAACTGAAAGGTTGAAAACCTCTCACACTATAAACGACTTATATTTTGTTGCTTGGCATTTCTAAACCACTTTTACCTCCATTAATCCCCCCCCTTTCCCCCCCCCCCCCCATCACGTACGAGCTTTTGGCAACAAATTTGAACGATGCTTATTTGAAATACCAGCGATAAATATCAGAAGCTGGTTTCTTTGTTGACATTTAGGAAATAGTGGTGGGAGGGAAATATTGGAGGTTATCATAGGGCCACTTCTTCAGCCACGTGATGGCTTAATTTAACCGGCAAAAACTTACATTCTGGTTTGTCTAGTCTGGTAAAATTCTCGTCACGGAGAGCAACAGGCCTACAACGTACAAATCTTCAATCATTACACTTCACTCATAGTTCAAGAAAAAGGTTCACGTTAGATTCACAAAACACGCACATTCCAGCATATGCCGTTTCGTTTGAAGTTCCGCAGAGAAATGTGGACTAGGTGCATGTGTGATGTAGTAAAATTGGAAACCAGTGTGCACTATTTTCGTAGCCATAGATCCGAAGCGGTACTCAACTGTCCGCGAGATAGTAGTGGCCTTAACCCCTCTCTTCAGTTCTACGGGAAGAGGTCGGAAAAAAAGGACTTTGTGGTATATCACATTGAAATTCAAATTCTTTTCAAATTGGTCACTTTAATTTTTCTTTCTCATGCATCATATATATGCGTCCAGCAAATTTTCTTTCAGTCTTCTTTTTTCCTGTCGAGTACTCGTACTGCTGCCTTTGTCTGTCCCACTATAGATCTGAAGCGGTGCTTAACTGCCCACGAGATAGCAGTGGCCTTAAACCCATCTCTTCAGAGTGGATAACGTTCACTTTCATTTTATTATTATTTTTTGTTTCCTTTCCTAATGGATTATTCCTGTAATGTTTGCTATGTGTCTTGAGGGAACCCTACAGAGGAAAAATCTGATCGGTCGAACATTTTCTCTTCTGGTGCCTTCACTTTCTATTGCAAATAAAGGTTTTTTTTTCCTCTTTTTTCCCAGTTTTTTTATTGATCGCTTGGATACTCTTGAACGCGGATCGGTGGAAATTTTTTTCTCCAAATAAGAAATAAGTTTTCCATCACATGCAGATGATATTGATGAATTATTTTTTTTTGTAGTTCCTCTCTTTGTATGCTAAACATCAATCATTTTTGCCTCCATGCGCGTTTACTTTGAATCGCAAGAGAAAAAGTATTTTTTAGTATAATGTTTCTCTCAATTTTATGAAACCATTCAAATAAGAGTTTCATTCTTCATAAGAACACAAATACGAGGCTTTGAAAGAAAGTATTGGTAACATTGGTTCCATAAAGCGCATAAGAACATGGAAGGGCGTTATAATTCCCAGCATGTCTAGAAGAAAGTTGTTGTTGCCCAGAACACGCGTTGTCTATGGGAGAGATTGACAAATAAAAAAAAAAAAATGCCTGCAGATAAATTTCCTAGGAACCAAAAAAAAAATTTTTTTTTACGTGAAAACAGGAAAAATAATTCTTTTAGGCTGTTCCAGGACTTGGTCACCTTTTCCTCTGCCGTTGGAAACGTTTACCTAAATTCAGAAAAATTTAAGAGCACCATAGATATCCATCCCAATAGAAACTTGGGATTCGTCAAGTCATATTGGATGGTGCCCCCCCCCCCCCCATTAAGGAGCATTTCTGAATTCTCTTCCATCTATTCATTTGCATGTTGATTCATTGTTGTCTACTTGCTAATTCAGATCTGTCCGTTTTAAAAGGGGAAGGGGAGGGAGATAATACTCTGGAACGCCCGCTACCTTCCCGAAATCCTCCATCATGAAAGAACAGCATTTTGAACATTGGAGCGCTTTTTCAGTGAGATGTCAACGGCACAACTTGTGGTGTCCGACATATTCCACAATTGTGGCAACCCATTTACGTCCAGCAGCGGAATAATCCGAGAATCTTAATTGTTTCGTATCACCTCACGCCGATGGTCGCTTTGTGCCATATGTAAAACAATCTGTATTTCTAAAAATTAAAGAAAAATGCATTACATTAGATCGGGCTCAAATACAGTCAACTCCACTTAATCGGATAAACGGATACCTCGCTTAAAAGGATAAAGTCCTCCGTCACCAAAATTTCTGTCATAGAAACAAGTTCCACGCGTAATTATAATTTCGACTTTTTTCATCGCTTAATGGAATATTACCCTTCACACATCAACTGTTAATACACATCAACCACTATGTACACATAATGTTTTTATCGAACGAAACATTTGGAATTAAAGGAAAATACGTTAATAATAAACGTTCAATAAATTAATAAATTCTATTATTTAATAAAAGCAGGAACAGCTGCAGTTTTGATTACAATTTTTATCGTAAGATTTAAAATTCTCAAAATTTTGGTCCAAAATAAATAGCATTTACATGTATGCAAAATATGTAAACCCTTCCACCCACAGAAGTATTTCTATGATTATTATCTATAATCTATGGTGGTACTTATCGCTCAACTTTGCTGGGAAGGGGTTACTGCTGTATATACGTACATGTTGCCACTACTTTCCTTTTAAATCAGGTGATTTCCTTTATTATTAACCATTGAAAATTTGAATAAAAATTATCGCAGGATGAACTTTAATTCCCTGTAACGTTCTGCACGTAACATGTACTTTTCTTCGATCTCGTGCCACGTTTCAGATGCATTAATGTTACGAGAGAAGACACGGAGTATTATTAGCTGTTTCAAAATGGGCCTTTTTCACTTTTCCTACCCGGGAAAATTATCGTAATTATCCCGTCAGGAAATTTTCCTGAAACATGGGAACAAAAATTTTTCCACGTGAATTTTCTTTCCATTCTCGGCTATCCTTGTGGTTGCGTAATTATCCTAGTTATATTAAATGGCTTCTTAACCCCTGTTTCTGGACAAGCGCAATCAATCATTCATCCACGCGGAATATACACACGTTATATCATTTATACATACTTTCAGTTAATTCGTAATTGTACATTCAAGTTTGGAGCGTAAAATTTTCTATTATAATGATAGTAATAACATAATTATTAATTTTATTATCAATCAATTTTTCTGCCGATTGTGATTTTGATGGATGAATGATCACAATGCTTTGAATATGCTTTTTTCTTGTTTATTTGTCGCAATTTTTCAAATTTATCCAATTTAAATAATAACTTGAATGTATTTAATTTTTTCTACCTTTTTCGAAGAATTGAATGTATCAGTATTTCATCTACTTTCTCATTCAGAAAATTTTTCCACTAATCATCAATGTCACATAATTGTCGTGTCCGGAAAATTCACCCCCAGTAATTCACTAACGACTGTTCACCGCTAGGAAAATTCACTGACCAACAATTCCGGCATGAGTGAATGAATGATCGATCGATTGAATGAATGAATGATCGATTGAGTGAATGAATGAATGATCGATTGAGTGAATGAATGAATGATCGATTGAGTGAATGAATGAATGATCGATTGAGTGAATGAATGAATGAATGATCGATCGATTGAGTGAATGAATGAATGATCGATCGATTGAGTAAATAAATGAATGATCGATCGATTGAGTGAATGAATGAATGATCGATCGATTGAGTGAATGAATGAATGAATGATCGAGTGAGAAAATGAGTGAGGGTATGAATGATCGAGTGAGAAAATGAGTGAGGGTATGAATGATCGAGTGAGCAAATGAGTCGCTAAGTAGGCCACTCGCTCTGTAACTTTCTGACAGTGGTTCATTTTATCGCTCATTCTGTCACATACTCAATCACGTCACGCTCTTACTCACTAGATCGCTCATTCTGTCACTCGCTTACTCACTAGATCGCTCATTCTGTCACTCGCTTATTCACTAGATCACTATCTACCACTGGGTCACTTACCGTTACACTCACTCACTAAGTCGCCCACTTTCTCATTTACTCTATTTCTTGGTCGCTCACCCTGTCACTCGCTGGCTTCACAACACTAACCGCTTTTACAAGGACTAACCGCTTTGCCATTCACTCAGTAACTACTGTATCATTTACTGACTCACTCGGTCCTGTCTCGCTTACTTACTGCCTCATTGACTCTTGTCTGTGAATTTTCCGTCGATGAATTGTTGGTTGGTGAATTTTCCTAGCGGTGAATTGTTGTCGGTGAATTTTCCGTAAATTCGTAATTGTTGACTCCTTTTATATTTTTATTGTGATAAGTAAATTTATTGCACTTTGCCTGCTCCTGTACGGTCGCACTGTGTTGAAATGCAGGCGAAATGCATTTTTAACTGTTTGCTGATTTTGTTTTCCTGAATGATTTCATTTACTACTGTATTTAAATAATCGTGCTTTTAATATGAGACGAAAACAAGAAGAAATCGAAAGCTTAAGATCTAACATGAACGAGGCGTCCCTAGGTTGATTTTTGAACCTTTTCGCAATCAAAGTAATTTTTCGAAAGCGAATATGGTATTTGTTTTTTTTTTCCAGCTCTGATTTAAACTTGTTTAGATAAATAGAACGGTTATATCATTTATATATATAAATGGTTTTTCCAGAGCCTAGTTTTGTTGTTGATCTGTTTGATGTCATTAAATTGCCGAGCTAAACAAACGCAGCCGCATACTGAACAAACGACGATGTTGTCGCAACGTGCCCGACGTTTGAAACGGCACATTAAGGGCTTTTTCCGACCGACGCCGATCACAAACTTTTGTAATTCAAAAACAAACGTGTTCGTTGTCGGTCGTGTCCAGAAGGGAAAAAATAATAATAATAACACAATTGTGGCCTTTGAGACCTGCACGTGACGAGACATTGTCTTTCCGCCGAACTACACGTGCATCTTGTATGTAAAAGCGTATGCCCATTCGCGTCAAGTGTAGCCGGCTTCTGCTTTCGTCATTTCAAAACATCACGTGGATGTAATCTTCTTTACAAAAAAATGAAAATAAAAGCAGTTCATATTACGTCAATGAAATTCTGAAGAAAAGAAAATGGAAGAAAACGAGAAATATATATATAAGGAACGCCTCTTTTTTCCTAGACGTGTTTGCTCTGTCAAGGTGAACATGAAACAGAATTGTAAATAACACGGACGACTCTACAGGCTGTAATTTTCACTGCATAATTTTTTTTATTCGTGCCGATCGTTCTCGAGTAAATTACATTACTCTCTTGTTCATTTGTAATAAACATGTATGCAGTGAAAGGAACTTGGTTTGTTTTTGTATGAGCGTAGGAAGGTGACACACACACGATGCCAATTATAAAATACAAGAGTAACATCTCCAAGAAAATTTCAAAAGTAAATGTCCGCCTTCTCTGAATTTCATATATATGTTCAAGTATTTTGTATTGTATCATAAAATGTTATACTCTTAACATCACATTCGTTATTTCTCATTTCTAGGGAAAACTATCTTGCATATTCTAATTTAATTTATATGTAATCAGTATAAAAATATAGGGGATTTAAGCAAAATAGAGGAAAAATACGTACACCCCTGAACAGAGATTTCTTATGCATAAAAATTTCGTCGCGACTGAAAATAATGAATTAAAAATGCAAATTTGTTACATTTGTATAATTAACATAATATAATCTTTGTGCATGATGGCCATAATTTCAGTCGTCAAGGTGTTCAACCCGTAGACCTGTTTAATTTATTTCAGAAAAATGCACTGGAAAATGGAAATTTTTTCCCATGTTTGTTGTTGTGCCTACACACAAATAAGATGAACTCTATTCGGGCTTCATGGAAAAGACATTTTTTTTGTCACAAATATAAAATTTTTCTGTTGTCCGAACTGCACTCGGGCGTCACTGTCAAAGGGGTTAAAGTCTGGTTGTAGAACAAGAAAAACCATTCTCAACAAAATTTGGTTGAAATACTTTGAAATCTGGTTTTAAACGATTTGTTAGTTTAAATTTTCTTCTCCAGGAGCTAAATTACAGCTATAACTCCAATTTTGAAGTGAAATAAGTATAGGTGATACAGAAAATAAGTACCACAAAAACTATTTCGCATTCACATTCTACATTTTTTCTTGCTCGTTATCTGAAAATTGTCAGAGAACATTTTCTACAACTGAAATGCAATGGATCTAGATTTATTAGCCCAGCGTGCAATTTTATTCATCCCTGCAAATTATGCACAGTCCTTTGATACGCAAAAATAAATGAAACATCTCCTGTTTATCTAATTTTGAAACTACTACTACTTTGCCGCACACCATCTCCGTTCACATCGTCATACAGCAAATCGCCACTCATCAAGTTGGATCGGAAATCTTTCTCTCTAGAGAAAGCCATATTCTTCCGTCCTCGTCTTGAGTATAGATGGGTCTTTACGAGAGCATATTCAGAAAACGCCAACTATGAGTGGTCTTCTCAGGTTCATCTTCGGGATCGAACCCGCTGTCCTGATAGTGGTCTTCATGATGATAGACAAACATCTTACCATTATGCCACTCGTGCCCCGAATTTTAAAAACTGGCACTTCAAGATTTTCGCCATTAGGAGAAAAAAAAATACTGTTTTTCTTTTCTATTGAACATTTGATCAACCGTATTTTAAGTAGTACGTATGCAAATTTTGATTTGTTATTGTCTTAAAAATTCCTTTCCGTTTTAAAATCCGAAGAAAAAATTGTATATGTATTTTGAAATTGGTATCTGAAACTTCATGCGACAGCGTTGAAAATACAGCTAAAAAAATGACACGAAATGTAGACAGAATACAAAAAGAATGCGCGAATCTTTGAACAATTGCTGAATTCTTATCGATTTGAAGAAAACATGAGAAACAAAACAACAAATTATTATTATTTTTTTTTCCGAAGCAGCTTATTACAGTGATGATAGATGAATATCTGTGTTCGTTCTCCAACACGATATTATCGCATCAAATGTACGGAAAAAATTGCTTATCACACCCTTCTCCATTGGAAAATTATCTCTACAAAAAACATTCGCCACTCTCATTGCTTAACATTCGGAGTATCTATTCAGTGAGAGAGAGAGTATCTATTCATATTTTTCTCCGAGAAAGTGTCGTCGGGTGAAAAACGTCTTGAAATTTCACTCCACGTATCCATAAATAAATATTCCGAGTGAAAACATTGTAAATTCGATTTATGTTCCGACTCGTGAAAGAGCAAAACAATGACTATACTGCAAAGAATTGTGCATTTTTGTGCAAATAAACTTCTTTGTGAAATCGTTTTCCCTCTTCTCAAGAAAATAACGAATCGCATGCACGAGAACTGTGTACATTGTAATTTGCATCTGAATGAAACTGGTGAATACTGGTTTACGATCCTGGTGTCGGTAGCGTCGTCTTCCATGGGATCTGGCTTGTTCGCAAATGCTACCAAGGGAGTAGTGTACGTAAAATAAATTATGTGTTGCACATGTTTCAAACATATATTTACGTTGTTAGTTGTATCTCTTGAATTTAAGAATTGTATAGACGTCATCGTGTCTGGGAGAAGGGCGAAGTACACCGCATGTGGTTCCATGTACTCATTAATATATGCACTTTCTTCACTTTGTTTTTATAGCTTCTTTTGGTATATAGCGATATACCTATACATAATTTTAATTCTTAGTAGAAAATATATTTGACGCATGCAAAAATATTAAAGGTTAGGTTAATTTTAATATGTATTCTTAATTTTTTCTAAACATAGAATGAACTGGTTTCATTTTTCTCGGACAAATCCGAACCCCGATTAAATTTCATTTTGTATGTGGGAGGTCCAGCCTCTTGAAAAAATATGCTGCTGGTAAAGAATATAAAAGTTAACATGTTCCGTTGAAATATACGCATTGGTGCATGGCAATAAATAACGGCTAAAAATCAAGAATAGTGATCCTGGTCGGTATTTTCTCTCACCTCTCCGTTATGCAGATATATCATGTTATTATCTGCGGCTCCGTTATCCCAAATTGCCAAAAGCAATTTAGTCCAGATAATCCTTGGTGGAGGGATTATAGCCAAATAGCTCATCTTCCACAACTAGATTAATTGGATTGAATTTTTCTAATTATTTTAACGTTAAAATTATTGGTACCAATATTAAAAGGTGAATGCCAGTCCGGATCCATTGAAGAAGATATGCACCAGCTGAGCTTACGGAACTCGTCATTTCATGTAATGGAGACTTCTGCCACCCTCGAAGTTTTATAAAATAAATGTCTTTGAATATAATTATCTACTCTGAGTGAATTTCGTATTTGAAACTGATCAAAGGATTAAATACAAGGTGTCCCATAAATTGGTAAATAGTTTAAAAATTCATGAAAATTCAAAAAAAAATTGCATATTTGATTGCGGTTAGCGAAAAAGTTCATCATAGAGGGAAATGTTTATTGGTACAGGGAAAAATACTTCAAATTGTTGTGAATAGAGGGTGCTGCGTGAAAGAATAAGATTATTACAATGATTGTAAGTTGAAGTCCAATCACTACTTTTGTACAGCTCTATGTATTGACAAAATTTGGACCATTTTTTTTTAACGAAAAAAATCCCCCTTCGTGAGAATAACTTTTTTCTAAACCCAATTCAAACACATCAATTTCTTCACTTTTTATGAATTTTCAAACTATTTACGAATTTATTGGACACCCGGTATCAAAAAAAAAAAAAAAAAAAAATTATCAAATAAATAATATTAAACAATAAAAACGAAATGAAAAAATTTATTTCTCCCAGATTATTGTTGTAAAAAAATTTGTTTAGGTTAAATAATTCTCCAGTGATATTTATCACTTTTTCCTCGCAGATTCCGTAATACCTATAATAATCCTCTTCTGGAGATTACATATTTGCGCGCCTTTCGACGCAGCAAATGGATATTCAAAAACTCGTGAGAGATGAGGTGCCGTGTCTGTTCGTTATTTTCTCGCGGCACTGATCCTTCTGATTCAGTGATAATGGAAAAAGGAAAGATTGGAAGACAAATCGATAGCCACCATCGCCGTGAGAGCTTTCGATTTCCGTACAGTGTGTAGCGTACATTCATTCATACTCTCGTACGTACGCCTGTTTTCCCCAAGCATGGAAGTACAATAGAAGGTGGACATTTTTTTCTTTTTTTTTTACATATAAGTAGCGAATAACAAAAAAATAGAGATGCTGAGTAGAAAGAAAGTAGGGCAGTAGTTTCAGAAAGATAGAAAACGAAGAAAACCCTTCGCATCATCCCGAATGGGCCATTTGTTTCTGGGTGTGCTCGAAAAATGATTTCAAAAGCAGTGACTCTTTTTTTCCTTTAAAAAAAATAACTGTTTATATCTATTTATTATGTCATATTCTTTATTATCCTGGGCTCTCCAGACGCCAGTCGGTCTGATTTCTGAGCGGAGATGTCATCTCTTCCCTTTGCGTTACGATTTGTAATTTACGTACTGTATCGTGTTTTCGCTTTGTCTTATCGAATTAACTGATTTATTGTCGAACTCTCGTGACCTCATCAAATTCGTATTTCTTTCGGGCGGTGGAAATGTTAATTAATTTTTTTATTGTTCTTCCCAATAAATTGTTTTATTTTGCGTGTTATTTTTGTCTATTCATATTCGATTTTCCGCTCATCGAGCTGAGTTTTCGCTGACTATACTCGTCGAGTTAAGATCCTTCGAGACGATTACCGTGTCATTGAAATAATGAGCGGATATGATTTTTAACGGGCAACAGTTATGATCCTCTGGAAAGACACAATGTTTTGTTTCAAAAATCTCGATTGTAAGGCTCTTACCCGCTGATACCGAAGACGCCCGTATACCAACAAACCCAATATGTGTAATTTTTTGGCACCACTAACTCTATCTACTGTATTGGTGACTAAAATCCACGTGACCCGACGACTTGGCGTACGTCTCCTCGCTACTCCAATATCGCGATTTCGGATTTTTTCCCCTCCCTCTTCTTGCGTTATGCAGTAGCGTCTCGACGGATGAACGCACAGCGCTCCTGAGACGAAACGGGTCCAAAATTATTGAACCCTAATTAATTCAGAATTTTCGATAATTGTGCGTTTAAATATTTTTTCCGAATTTTCACTGATTCATTCTCGAAATATTTCAGAATTCTCATCAACTCTACAATTATTCCTCTCATCGATTCGCGATCGATGGGAGGCATGCGGCAAGAACGGGTTAACTTCATTTTTCTTCCATTAGGTCGAAAAGTATCCACCCCTTCCCAGTTTTCTTTAACCCTTTCTTATCCCAATGCTTTGATGTTAACTCAATCTATTGAGAAGTATTGGAACTAATTGCTGGAGTCTTGTATGCAACGTTGTAAATGATTTTTTTTTAAACAAGAAAGACGATTTTAAATGTGCGAAAATGGAACTCTCTTAATGGATGCACGCTCTTAAATTTTCTTCATTCCTTAATTTTCATTTGTTCTGAATTTTTTCATTACTATACAAATTATGTATACCCTTATGTAATACCCTGATGTATACAAATTATGTATACCCTTCTTGATGGCGACTTTTCTCCTTCCCAATTTTTTTTATTGAACTTTGTCCCGGGGGGCCCAGAAATATTCGGGGCGACCAGTTTCCCGAATCGTGTGGAGGTGGTGAACAAAAAACTGTGTCCTTTTTCCTCAGCCTCCTGTTGGGAAACATATCTTGATAATACGTATGCTCTTGAATTATGTTTTCAATGAAAATTTGAGCATCCGTTCTGAGGATAATTTTGCGCTTCCTAATGTAATTTTCATTTTCAAATTACGCGAGATGTACTACTACTTTCAACACGCATCCTTCCTAACTACCCGTATAACCCAAGTTTATTACTATTTAAACAATTTAATGAAGGGTGAGTTGCGTCAGATTATTTTGTTGCTGAATTCTAACAATCAATATCCAATACTCAAGTTTATAAAGGGATTCAATGTTGTTAACGAACGTGTCTGATCTCGTGTGTATGGCGTAGTCTAACGGAAAGCGTACTAATGTGAAATGAGTGCAAGGAACTGTCAGTCTTGGCTTACTTCCTGCGGATGAATACTTCCTCTTCCTTACAATAAACAAGACGCGACGAGACGTTAAATCATGTGTTTACTATGCACCGTTTCGTTCAATTCTCTAAATGTGTCTTCAACCTCTGTGTTAGATTTAAATCGGGCTCCATTTATTTCCCGATGTCTCATCTGAATTTTCAAACGTTTCCATGTTTTCAACAAATGTCGAATGATCCACCTGTGCTCAAAGTTAATAAAAAGAATGGGAAATCTATTTCATCGTTTGGAAAATCGATTTTCATTGAATATCTCTCTAATTAAGCAAGAAACAGAAGTGACAAACCATTATAAAGGAATGAACTTGATTATAATGAACTATAATACTGGCAGCATCAAAGAAATGACAAACCAGTGTAAAGGCACGTGCATATCTGAACGCATTGTTAGGGAACCACGACAACCGAAATAAACATTCCAAAAGTAACTGTAAGGGCCCCAGGACCTACTGTTGCCCGACGGTTTTTTTGCCCTGCTCTGACGAACCTTTAAAGTAGCCTACGGTTTAATCCCGGTTTTGTTTGGTATATATGAAAAATTTGGCGACGATCGGTCTAAAATTTTAGGTTTGTATAAGAAACATACATACACACTTTCGCATTTATATACATACTTTCGTACATACATACTTTCACAACATTTTGAGCTATCCGCTGCGTAGTTTCAGTTCACTTGAGCGGCCCGCGGCACATCTGTAGATCACCTAAGTGGCCCACGACACGTTTTCAAACCAATGAAGTAGCCCTCACTCTTCAAAATTTTGAGTAATCTTGGATTAGACTTCGATTACAGGTTAATGGCATTTTGAAATATGTTCATTAATTTTAGAAACTTCAAAACAAAATATATTGGGGAATGTTAGATAGGAATCCGAGTTTCATTATATAGTATTTCATGTATTAAAAACAAATCGTGTTTGTTAATTTGCTTTGTCGAAAAAGAATAGAAACTGAAGAAACACGCACATATTTGTGTGTAAAATGTATTGCATTTTTAATTATATTTGTGTGAAAGAGAGAACGAAACTAATTCGCCAACTTTATGATCATGAATAACGCGGAAAATATCTTTTGTGTTCGAACATGAGATCAGAAAGCTTATTTTAATCGTTAATTTAACATCGGAGAAAAACCAATGTTTTCCACGCTTATCATTTTCTACGTAAGAGCATTTCATCAGACAGAGAAGAGAGAGAGAGAGAGGAGAAATATCCATCGTAAACATTAGTTTGTGTGTGTTAGGGCTTCCATCTATCAAGTCTTCCGGAAACTCTTCGAAATTCTTAATTTCAGTTGTGCTTTCTCATAACATTAAACAGTTTCATTATGTATGAAAGAGAATCGACTTGTGTGGTAATAATGTTGGACTTAGAAAAACAATACACTTTACAGAAATCATAATTTAATGCCAGAAGTGTAAGAGAAAAACAAAACCAAGGCTATGAACGGAAACTGGAAATAACGGGAGCATTAAAATGAACGTGGTAAAATACTTTTTTTCATTACTGATGTTACAACCGCACTAAAACCGATATAACTCGCTTCAGAATCCAAGGAAAGTTTTTATTAGTTTAATCAAGAAAATTTCGTTTAGTGTTATGCCATTCATTTAATCAGATGCTTATTTATTCATTTTCAAACTTAAGTGTTCTTCAACCTTTTTACACCTGCGGACTGGTGAAAATAAACAATTTCGTGGACTTGCAGAAAAGACGAAAAGAATTTGCATACCAGCGAAAAAATAATTAAATAGGAGAAATAATATACTCTGACCGCGGCAATATATAAATTAATAAGCGAAATGAGTTGTGGACCGGGAGAAAATAAATGGAAATAATTTGCAGATCTCTCTCGGAAAAAAATAAATAGAAATAATTTGCGATGTGGAAAAAAGCACAGGGTGTCCCGTAAATACGTGAGCAGTTTGAAAATTCATAAAAATTGAATGAATTGGTACATTTGAATACAATTTGAAAAAAGTTATTCTCACGAAGGAAGAATTTTTTTTTTTTGGTACAAAAGTTCAAATTTTTATCGATGGATAGCGTCGCACGAAAGAAAATCATTTCTGAATTTTCCTGTTACTGGCGTTCATATAAAGTCTTCATTGTGACATTGGTGGGTAAAGCACTGAGTTTTTTTACCTCACTTACAAATCGCCGGCTGAAGCTTTACGAATGTTTTGGACAAGGATGTCGAAGAAATGTTCAGGTCCAAAATACGGCAATTTACTTTCCTACAGCGCCCTCTGTCAGAAAAATTCAAATTTTTCTTCCTATACCAAAAAGAAAGAAAAAAAAAAAATCTCCCTTCGTGAGAATAACCTTTTCGGGAACCGCACACATTCAAACATACCAATTCCTTCAATCTTTATAAAATCTTCAAAACAAAAATAAAAAACAAATTCCCATAAAATATTTTATTTATTTTATTAAACGTGAAATTACGTAGCTGCTACGTAAATTATAAAGACGAAATTTCTCGCGGACCGGCAGAAAATTTTAACGGACCAGCAGTTGAACACTGTTGGTCCCCCTCCCCCCCCCCCCAGTTCTTAAATTAATGTCTTAATTTATGAATGTTTTTTTCCTTCAGTTCTGTAATGATTTTTTTTCCCATTTCTTGAATGAATTTTTTTCTCTTCAGCTATTGAATGATATTTTTTTAGATTTCTTGAATGATCTTTTTTCTCTCTTTATTTCTTGAATGAATTTTTTTTTCATTTCTTGAATGAATTTTTTTTTCATTTCTTGAATGAATTTTTTTTCATTTCTTGAATGAATTTTTTTTCATTTCTTGAATGAATTTTTTGAATGAATTTTTTTTCCATTTCTTAAATGATTTTTTTTCAATTTCTTAAATGATTTTTTTTCAATTTCTTATATGATTTTTTTTAAATTTCTTTAATGAATTTTTTTTCAATTTCTTTAATGAATTTTTTTTCAATTTCTTTAATGAATTTTTTTTCAATTTCTTTAATGAATTTTTTTTCAATTTCTTTAATGAATTTTTTTTCAATTTCTTTAATGAATTTTTTTTCAATTTCTTTAATGAAGAAATTAAAGAAATTTCTTTTTTTTTTTCTTTTTCTTTTTTTTCTTCAGTGCTTGAATGGATATTTTTTTCAGCTATTGAGTTTTTTTTTTTCTTCAGTTCTTGAACTTTCTTCAAGCGTTGAATGAAATTTTTTTCTCTTCAGTTCTCACGTGCGGCTTATACAAAAAATTCCTTGATCTGGCATGTACATCCCCCCCCCCTCCCTAACGGCTTATATATCAGAAATTAATATTAATTGAAACGTCTCAAAATTCTATTGTGGTTGAAAGCGATCTCAGTGAAGTAATGAATGGTTCCAAAACACCAAAGAAAAATACATCGCAAATCGCCAACCATCTGGCCATCGCTAGACACAACATTAATCGGTCCTCGTTTTTCTCTACATCCAAAAAAATCGCGAAACTCTCTCGAAGGTCGCTTTACGTAAATTCCCCCCCCCCTTTTTTTTTCTCGAGAAATATCTCTTTATTTTCTATCTTTCTTTTCGGATGCTATCGGATGTGATGCACTTTTTTTGTTTATATATATATATTTTTTTTTATTATCAGAGCCGTACACGTACGGGGTAACAATTTATCCGTCTTTTTCTCTTTGGAAAAAGCGCCGTTGCTGCAGTGTTATGCTCGAAAGTTAACAGCGCAGCTCCTCGTCGCTCGCTCTCGGTGTGTCTCTGTGTGTATACGCGTGCGTGTATGTGTGTGGATATGAGAAGCATCGATTAGGAAGAGGAGCCCTCTCAGTTGCACAAGCTGCCTTCCCTGTGCGCGTTCTGTGTATGTGTTCCTTCCGCAACAATTATACCCCCCAAAACTGACCGGGCACCAGTTTCCAGGCTTTCCACCCCAAGAAAAAAAAAAAATCCACCAAAACACGGAAGACGTCTCAAACTGGGTTACTGGTACTCGGACCGAATTTCTTTCCCGTTCGGAAAAAAGTAAAAAAGCCAATGGGAAGTTTCGTCTAAGAGAGCTGCTTGCTTGTTCGTTTGGCTGGCTGACTGCCCTGCTTTTTTAACTGTTTGAGGATTTTGACCGCCACTTCTTTGGGTGAGTACAAAACTTATGTAATATCTATTCTTTTTTTCAGTGAGTCGCTTTTTTGGCATCCCGATAAAGTTTTCTCGTGTGCTTGAAAAAAGAACTCCCCTGAAGCCAAGATTCTTGGCTCGAATTCAGGTTTTTTTTGTTTGATGATTTCGTTGCCTGATATTTCTAGTGAGCTTAGTTAGCATTCAGACGGTGGTTACGGGGGGAAATTGGTTGTTTTGTCTACTGGTGGAGATGTCTGATTGAACTTGAAAGAGTTGAAGGTTTTTTTTTGTGGTTTGGGCACGTTCGGGAGATACCGGTCGCGTGTTGTGATGATCGGTGAATGCGAGCATCACATGCAAAATGATTGAAATCTCACTTTTCAGAAAAGGTTTTATTATGCATACCATGAGAAAACTGCAAAAGTAAATGAGAATGTAAACAAGTAATGACAGAATAAAATGTTTCGGTTCGATTTTCAATATTTGAAATCTGTACTGAAACTCTATGGATCCGTGTATATTTGATTATGCATAGTGGTCAAAAACCCATTATACCTATTTCTTTTCTATTTTCTTTTCCACTATTATAGAGAGAACATCTAGTCATTTCAGTGCAAAATACGGTTATGTAAATATGGTACTTTTAGTTTATCTAGAAAGAGTTGATTCCCCTTTGTTGGTGTTTTGTTTTTTTGAGCTGCTGAAATTTTACGTGTTCGATGATTCATAAAAACGCACCAAACTGAGGGTATTGGAAATGAAATTCAAGACAAAACTACTCAAGTTTTCCAAGCAAGATTTTCTCTTTATAAATAGCAATGAAATCAAGGCAAACGGTATGTTTTACCGTTAATTATCTGTTTCAGATGATTAAATTCATTCTAATCAATTAAATTGCTGTGCTAGTGTATTGTTTCAATTAAAAATATGTTAACATCACCCATTTACCTCCGAATTTTGTTTTTAATTCGTCAAGTTTTTATGGGGGTGAGCCATAAAGGGTGAATATCGGAGAATGTTTTTGAAGCAATGGTTTTACTCGTGTTCTTTGCACGTATATAACCAGTCACCCTTTCTGATATTTTTTTGATAGCATGCTTGATATTCTTGTTAGAATATACTTTTCAGTTATTGAATTTTTCCTTTGAAGTACGCAAAAATCCAGTTAATTTTTTGGTGAGGGGGGCTAATAATTGTATGAAGAACTAGCAAAAATATCCGGCTCTGCCCACATTTTCTGTACTTTTTTTTAGCATCAAGAAGTAACTACTCATTAAAAATATATCTCTGCATTTTTGAAAAGCCCTTTGTTTATGTATAGCTACTGAATATATATTTGGAAATCTGTTTTGAGCGAGAAAACCACTGTCGAATAATTTTGTAGATGACTTCCGGCATTTATCGTCTTTATTCTAAAAACGTTGTAGAGTACCTGATATTCATATCCGGTGCAGTTAAAAACAAAAATTGATGAATATCAGTCAGACACAGAGACTGTAGATTTCTATTGAGAATAAACAGACAGAATATCAGTTTTATTTATATAAAAAATTGTCGTGTATATAAAATTTACCTTCAATGTGCACAATTTCCGTAGTAAATTATATTTTCTAGTAACAAACAATATTCAAAAGAACCCTCTTGTGTTTTGGTGATTCCGATAGAATTCAATATGTTGTGGCAATTTTCATATCTTCTCAAAACCTCAGCCAAAATTGGTCATTAAAAAAAATTGTTTTTGATTGATTTGTGTTTATTGTATGTCAAAATGTCCTTTAAAAATTAAAAAATAATAATATAATAATCAATTTGGGTCGATAGCTTCACTAGGACCATTTGAGATGGATACCCATATGTGTGTACCTCAAGTCTTAACATGAAAAAATCGTTAAAACCGTTAAAAATTAAGACACACATATATATATCTCTTGGGCGAAAATGTTATAGAATACGTAATGAAATTGTATTAAAAAAACTTCATTCGTTTGTACAATTTTTATTTAAAAATTTTTTGACAATTATGAAATGTAAAATTTCGTATTGTAATTTTTATGCACGTCTATTCAATTGGAAGTTTTTTTTCTTTGTGAAATAAAATGAGCTGAATGTGTTTGATATTTGCAGTTCTTGAAACGTGCATTTCACTAATTTCTCAGTATTGCTCTGGACTTTGATAAATGGTTTATATGTTTTCGGGTTTTTTTTCTCTCTCATCTTTACAATGATTAACAATTACCAAAATGTGTGAAGCATTAGATAAAGCATAATTTCTGCCTTGTTTTCCTCGACCGGGACGAATCAATATCATAACTATTCTAAATATTCGATTAATGTAAAAATTGGTTTATACAAAAAGGTATCATAGAAAATGCCGGAAATATTAATTTCATATTATTGTATGTAAATAAATGTAATCTGAAATTAATAATATAACCCATCAGTCCGTGATGGTTTTCTTATAGTCTTAATTTGCTCGTGAGTGATTATTATATATTTTATACGATTAATTTATGTACAAGAATAATTATGGAAAGTTACTGTTCGTATCCTGCATATATTTTTTGATCTATATAGAACAGGGGAATGAAAAATAGAATTTCTTATAAGTGAAAATCTTGAGGTAGAACGCTTTTAAGACAAGTTTCATAAGCATAAAAATATACCGTTAATATTTCGCGTTTTTTTTTTTTTTTTGCTGCATTCCTCAACAAAGAATTGTACCGAAAGTATAAATGTCTCTAAAAGCTGATAGGGTATGTTGAATATTCATAGAATTGTATTTTCGAGTGTTCATCTCCAAATTCAAGTAATTTCCGCTATTTGCATCCAGACCTTGAGCTATAGATTGCTCAACGAGTTATCTTCTTTGATTTCCCCCCCCCCCTTTTTTTTGAAGCTAATTGTGTAATAGCATTTGAATCGTCTTATTTGAAGCATCCCTTTGTTTCTGAATTGCTTGGAAGTTTCATCTCAATTAAAGTATCTGGTATACCTTTAGGGAGAGTGATGAGTTTTGAGCATTCGTTCAAACTTTCCTTCCTTATCCATTTGATTAATTGTTGTTTCTCAAAGGTTTTCTCCGTGATCGTTAATCTCACTTCGTTTCGAGATAGATGGAGAAGCATTTCCTCTACACGACGTGCCTGACCCCCCCCCCTCCCCCCCTGTATCTATCTACTCTATGCCCCCTTCCATTGTCTGTAAAGTTTGCCAACTGAATTTGAATCTTTTCTATGGCTGTTGATTCTAATTGGCGAAATTTTGTAAGAAAGTATTTTTTTAAAAAAAGATGTGATGTGGCATCTACATTGCCAAGTTCGAACGCCAATATAAGCCGGTCCCATAACCGAACCTTCAAAAAAATGTCGTCTGACAAATTGGGTAACATTCATTTTGTGTAAACGCGATCTATCCGTCAACTTCGGGACCCCTTATACAGGTTGTGAATTCATATCCCTTTACGCTTTTTATTTTTTGAACGCTGGGGATATAAACATATTTTCAATTAGGAAAACAAACAGTGTGCCTATTTTAGGCAAGTCATGACTTCCACCAGGGGCCATATACGTACCGAGATATACAAAATTTAAATTTTACACCATCCCGTCCCATCTAACTTCAATTAGAAAGTTGTCGTCCTATCTCTCTTTGCCCAGCAAAAAAAAATCGAATGTTTCCCAGTGCAATATTAGCCGAGATATTTAAGTTCAGAAATATCTGAAAATGAGGGAAAGAACAGCACATATATTAAGGGATAAACTTGAGCAAAATATTCGAAACGTTTCTTTTCAAAGTTTATTGATTTTTTTAGAACTTCTTTTTTAAGATGCTACCCTCTCTCCTTAACTTTCAATTACCGATATCTCGGCAAGTATTGCACTTAAAAAAATGTATTTATTATTATTATTTTACTCACCTCAAGAGAGAGACGAAGCAATAATTTTCTAAATCCTAAGTAAGATGACGGAGGAGCCATATAAAAATTTAAATTTTGTATTTCGGTACATGTACGGCCCCTGATAAAATGAGTGGCATACGGTCGGCCCCGCTTAATCAAATATCAACGATTCCAGCACGTAACATCCGATTATGCGGGTGACAATTCAATTGCCATTTTACAACATTAGTATAGCTTTTGTATGGAAAATTGCTGAAGGATCAATATTAATAAAGCTACTCGAATAAACCAGATATCAAAAATGAAATGAAAATTATATTTAATTACAATGATCACACACAATGCCCAAGATTTTTACTTTCCCCTAGGAAAGTTAACGTCCTCTATTGGATCAACACGGAACAAAAAATAATTAAATGTACTTGTTGAAGACAACTTGAATACTTGGAGGCCAATACCTGCTCTCGAGTGTATTTATCTTAACGTAGTAACGTATTTTAATTCCAAATGTTTCTTTAAATAAAAATATTATGTATAGTGACTGGTGTGTTTTAACAGTTGGCGTGTGAAGTGTAAGATTCGATTAAGTGGGAAATGTCGTTGATATTATCATATTAAGCGAGGGAACTTCAGCATTGTCTCCAAGGGAGAAATTTTTGTGCCGAAGGATTTTGTTTGTTTTAGCGGGGTATCCGGTTAAGCGGGGCCGACTGTATCTAAAATGGGCACGGTATTTTGATACTTTTCCTAGTTGGAAATTTATGATTTTCTGTAACCAATGGTTCAAACGAGAAAGGGGTGTTTAAGGATATGATCCCGTATATTTATTGAATAATGAATGTTTCCGGAAACTTTACGAATTTTAAAAGACGTATTCAAGTAAAACAAACCTCCTCCGAAAGATGAGAGAAAAAAAATCAAGTTAAATTTTAATTTGAAATACTTTATTCAACCACAGAGTTATTTTAATTAAATACTGAATCGCGTATACTCACTAGTAAGCTATTCAAATTCTAATGAGAGACATGTTGTTGTTTTCGTTCACGAAAATTTAATAAATGGAGGCTTATCGAAAAACTTTATTCACTTATAAGTTAAAAGAATATAGCCTCTGTGAATATTTATTCATTTTCACCTCCATAGCCACCTTAACTAGTGAATTTCTGAGCAGTAACCAAAGCGAGAGGAGAAAAATTGATCCTCTTTGTGTCTATGGTTTGTGAAGCGTTCAACCAATTTTCGCCGTCGGAGACAAAAATGTCCGTCGACAAATTAATTAACTACATCGTGAATCTTCTCACAAATAGTCTTTTGCTTTGTTTAGATGTAAATTAAGTTCAAGTATGTTTGTATAATTTAAACAGGGAACCCACTCGACTAAATATTTTACTGATGAAAATATGCCGAACACACACATACATTCAGAGCAGTTTTTGATAATTTACATATTCATAGCCAGAGGATCATAAATTAATAAAATACAGTCACTCAATTATAACGACATCGAAGATCCCACGAAATTTTGTTATAACTGAGGTTGAAGTTTCCGAGACCTATTTATCATAAAAAAATATAATCAGTTGCAATAAAATACTATATACGCATTTGTTATTTCTATTAAGACTAGAATGGCCATATTTAAGGGAGTTAATACGGGATTATATAAATACGGATATTGCCGATTTCTGTTTTAAAAAAATTTTACCAATTGTTGGCGGAATTACCAATCACTGCGTATAAATAACTCAATGCCAGAAATGAAGTGCTGCATCAAGTATGCAGTGCCATAAAATGTATTTCACAGAAGAAAAGTTGAACATTTATAGTCTTATTCATTATAATATAATTTAAGAATTATTCAAATTTTCTCTATCTCCAATTTTAGTAGAGATTGTAAGTAAGTCGTCGTTTTCAATAAAATTTCATTGAAAAAAAAGGGACATTTTTTTTTATAACAAGTCGGGTAGAATTACGGGAAAATACAGGTATGTCCCTTATACGGTTCATACAAATAAGCAAGTGGAGCTTTCAAACATGCGATAATTTTTTTATTATTATCACCGTTAATCATCAATAACAAACTTTCTATCTTCTGAGCTGTAATTCTTTTCATTTCTCCGGAAAATGCCATAAAAACTGAGGCAGAAGCGTCGGAAAAGTGCCGTTATATACGAAGTCGCTGTATTTTATTGACGTTATAAGCAGGACTCATTACCATCACTCTGTATGGAAATCAGTCGGAACCGTCAATTTTTTGACGTTATAGCGGAGGTGTCGTTAAAACCAAGGTCGTTGTAACCAAGTTTGACGGTATCTAAAAGATTTAGTGCATTCCTAGAGAGTCTCGGAACAATTATTACTTTTTGTGGAGGCGAAACAGGCGCGGAATGTCTGGATATATTTTATATTATCCTTGCATTCGAAGTTAATTTTTGCACATGGAGTGGTGCTAGACTTTATTATATTCAGTTATTACTTATTATTTATTTTGTTTTCTTGTTCGTGAATAAAAATTGTATATTCTTTGTTTCCATTATCTCTCCTGTTGCTCATCGGTGGAATGAGGAACAATGCCAAGCAGTTTATGCTCTTTGAGTTATTTATGGCAAGTTGGACTCTTATACACAGGAAACTATCCCTGGCTGGTGGCCAAGTCCTTTAGTTGTTGGTGGTGGTGCTGCTGCTGCTGCTGCATGTAGTACGGTCATTTGGAATGCAATTTATGTCATTTCGTTCTAATGCAATGATGTTTTATACTTGTTCTCCCTTGAACTTCTACTGACTAAAATGAGAAAAAAAGTATATACTGATATTTTAATGTAGGTATATGTAATAATAGGAATTTTAGGTGAATTCCTTTCTGTAATGGAACTGGAAAGAGAAGAGTCGCTTTAAGAACAATTTCGCCTGTAAATTTGAAGGCCGACACGCGACTCGTGTGCTTTGTTTTTTGTTCTTTTTTATGTGTTAAACATGTGAATTGTGAGCGTCTTTTCAGAAAAATCGTTTTTTTTAAATATAATAAGTTTAACTACACTAACTCGTACAAAGTCCAAATTTTCTGTTTTTCTGTGTAGAATGTTTTCCTTCCGAGTTAGTTAGGCTTCTAGTTAGATCAAGATTGATTCCGTTTGTCAAGCCAGGGACGGCACTAGAGGAAGGGCAACTATCCCAGGCGGAAAATTTTAGGTGTGGGGTGCGGAAGCACCGTTTTATATAATCAGTATGGACTGGAAACCACTGAATTGTTCGGATCCAATATTTTTTTATTGACTTGGTATTGTTATGAAGTTGCATTGGTTGAAATAACGGTCTGTTTGAGTAATTTTCATTCAATTCGAATCAAATTTTCAAGTTTTACGGTGGATCACAGGTTTAGAAACGCCGTAATAAGTTATTTAGAAATACAGTAGACTCGCAAATACGTCACATATTGGACTAGACTTATTCTGGATTACTGGAAGGCAAATTGGAAAAATTATTTAAATGATGTACACATTTAACAGTATACACTCACAGGGCCCACTTTCCGCATGGGCAAGTGAGGCCCAAAATTTGAACAACATATATTGAAATTCATTGGCTCAAAAAACATCCTTCCTTGACTTTACTCGCGAGGCTCCATAAAATTCTGTATTTCCCGGGGTCCAGGGCACTCCATAGATGATAGTGTTTGTATAGCTCATACCATGGAAATTTCTGACATCATTAAGAAATTAGCAATGTTATAGAGTGATCTGAAAGAAGACTATATATATAAGAGTGTAAGCAGCAAGAAAGCGGTGTCAAAAATTATTCGGGCATTTTTTAAAATATTGGATGGATTAAATACATTCTATTTTTTCTTGTGCACAATGATGGAAAGACATTGTATTTAATCGCAGCCTAAAATGCATTTTGAAGGAGTTGGAATAATCGACAAAACCCCATCAAACATCGATTGATAAGTGTTTTCAGTAGATTTAAATTAGTATAGGAACTGTATAATATTCCTTTTTTAATTACTCTTAGCAGTGCTATAATAATCTGCGATTTAAACACATTTTATATTGTCGGGATTTCATTAATTTTCAAATAAAGAACCATTTCAGTTATTGTGAATTCTGTATTTTACAGTTTCGATAACAACCTCCTCTAATACGGTCACCCCTCTTTTACGGACGATTTTTTTTTGTCCCGCAAAAGAGGGATTTCACTGTAAAATCTTAGTAATATGCATCTGGTTGCAAATCGTTTTTTATAGGCAAATTCAAAACTAATATTTTCCATGAGGTCTTATGGATTGTTCAATGGGTTTTGTCTTCAATTATTAAGCTAACACTCGAGGGAACTCTACAACATGTTTCTTTTGCAACAAATTCTGCGTCTTCCAGCACCTTCAATGTGTCACTGATTTCTTCGAAAAAATAAGTCATGCCCTTTCTTTTCAATTGTCTCTACTGATTTATTTCTCAAATATCAAGGGAAATTTTTCACAAAATATATCGCAGAAATCAGTCGAACTTAATGCGGTAATGGACGGTGACGAGGACCCGCAAATGATTATTGGAAAGTAATTTTCATTCAAACTAAGAAATGTTCTTTTCTAATTATCCCTAACCGATACGTATTCGAGATTTCGTGTTTTCTGTGGGCATGAAATTACCGTACAATATAAAGTCGTTAATTATTATATTTTTTTGGTATTTTCTCTGAATTTATTTTTGCTGTATGCGCGCCTACTTCCTTTAATGTCCCTGACGTATTCATTATTGTTTCTAAAAGTTGAGTAATTTAACTCGCCATCAAATCGTTCTAAATTAAACTATTGCAATAAACTAATGAAAATACACTATTGTTTTTTTTAAACATTTTATTAAATACTACAATAATATTTCCCATACATGATATATTTTAAAATTATTTTTTATTATCAAATCCACTGACTTAAATTTATGAGTCTAAAGTTTTGAAACAAAATAATAAATTTTTTTTTTGCCATGAAGAGCTTTCAAAGAGGACAAAATTTTCTAAGGTCAATTCTGTAATAGAATCCAAATACGAGATATTACCAGCAAAAAGGATTGCTGGTGGAACAGCTTGATTCCCGTAATTCTATAGTCCAAGTATGAAAAATTAAATTTTTACGCGTCTCCTAATCAAACAAAAGAAACCAAAAAAAAAAGTCAAATTTGAGCCTATATCATGCTATAAACATTTTACCCTCTGCAATACTTTAAAGAGAATTCACCGAGATAGGCTCTGAATAATAGAAATTGTAGATTGGTTCAAATTTTTACGTGTTGAAATAATAATGTCTTAAATACTGTAAAGTGAAACACTGAGTAGTAAAATCGTATCAAAAATGGTAATAAATTAACCTCCTACAGTACAATTATTCAATAGATTCCGAACGTTTCCTCTCGTGTTTGAAGAAAAATATTTCGAATTATTTCGCGTTTAATTAATTTCTCGCTAAAACAGACGGAAAATCATAGGTAAAAAAATCAATTTGTCAAATTCATTCGCCCGCTAGTTTTCTGACGAAAATCATTATATTACGCGACATGTTAGAGATTAATCAAACAAATTTAATTAGAGAACTCTTTGATATTAGTTATGATTTTTCCACTCTGGAAAATTCAAGTCATTTTTTTTTCCCAATTTGAAAAAAGAGTAATTGGAAGGGGGAAAATTATTTATAATAACCTATCTCTATTGGAACAGATAATTTCATTTATGAGAAAGCATTGGATTTTTCCAAATAGAGAATCGGTATTTCTTTTGAAAGCTCTTAAAATACGTTTCTCTCATTCCCTTTGAAACTACAACCTACGAATCATTTCGAAATTTGTCTTCTCGCACACAATAGGAGAAGGTCGATTTTCTTGTTTTCATTTCTTTAGAAATGTTTTGTGACTCGAGACTTGTGGACTTCAAATGAGTTTTGATTAAATTAATGGAATCGGAAAAATTTCAAAATTGGACTGCGAAACCCCTGAGCCTACGCGAAATTTAATTACCGGAGAAGAAGATTCTAATGAAAACACTCGCAGAGGAACACTCGATGATACATTTAGCGGCTGTGGATCGTACGATCGACAAGAAGTGATAACTTTGGCATGAACTAAATTCTTACGTTTTAAAATGATAACATTGTGTTGGTCGGATCTTATTTATATAGAAGGAAAATAAATGCTTTATATTTTTTTCGAGGTAAATCGAATTCCGTATTATTTGCGATGCGTCTGTCGAAGGAGATTCTCGACATTTCGTGTTCCATGGTTTCTTTATTCTATTTAGATGAAGGCCATGGATCGCTTTACAGCATACATGTTCAATCCACGACCCGCAACTCAAATGTGACCCTCGTCCTTGAACCTAATTTCGTAAAAAAATAACTAAGCGGCACATTTTCAGATCACGTAAATGACCCACGGTACAGTTCCACATAACCTTGAATGACCCATGGAACATTTTCAGATCCACTCAGCGACCCGTGTCACTATTCCAGATAACTTGAGCCTCCCGCGGCACATTTACAGATCACCTAATTGACCTGTGACATATTTACAGATCTTTTAAGTGACCGACGGCACATTCACAGATCGCTCAACACAGCTCCAAAGCACTTATGGCGCTCGTAGCGCATTTACAGATCAGTTAAGTGACCCACAACACAATTCACTGATTTCTTGAGTGACGTGCGACACTGTTCCAGATCACTTGATTAAAACACCTGCCCTCTCCTAAAGGTTGAGTACCCTTGCTTTACAGAATAATATTTCGGCACACAATAATGTAAAGAAAAGTTGATTGTTTTCTTATCCAAGCTCATGGATTCTTCTCAAACCCATCCCAGAATCTCATCTGGTCTATGTAGAACACTTTAGTCTATCGAAATTTTTTTAAAAATTAGTTTTCTCATATCTTCGATATCCGATTCGTCTCTCGAAATTTATTGCGATTCGGTGAACGGTGATTCCCAAATGGTGGGCCGCGAGAGGCAGTATGTCGAAGATTATTAAATGCTTAACGTAGTAATATGGCTATAATTCCTCGATCAGCGAGTTCAGACACTTGGGATGTGATGCCGAAGTGCCTGCAGATCGGAAATCTGTGTCGTGAGATATTTTCTATTATAATCTCATTTCCCGGTTTTGTCACTAATGTAAAAATCTATTCTAGAACATTGATTCTTACACTTTGTTCGGCCGTGCCTTTTTAGTTAGTCCACGAAAGTCTCGCGTTCACCGTGAAATTTTCTTATTAAATTTATTTCGCATTATGCCAGGATTACGCTATAAAAGTTTTAGAAAGTTCTTTTATAAAACTGGAAAAATGCAATCAATAAGCAGATCGGTTATGATCGAGATAATGTAACCAATAGGCTTATTGGTTGTGTTTCAAGTTTCGTAAAAGATCTTTTATAAAAATTTTATAGTGCAATCCTGGCCTAAGGCCGGGATTACATTATAAAAGTTTGATAAAAGTAATTTTATATAACTTGAAAAATACCACCAATAAGATTATGTTTCATTTCCTCGAATGTAACCTATGAGCTTTATTGGTTGAATTTTTTGTTTGCACGAACCCGGTCGGTTGAAGACCGGGGTTTGTGCCCCCGTGAGGGCAGAGAGATTAATTTTCCTTCCCTGAAACACTATATCTTCATTGAACCAGTTTTCCGTATCTGTTGTATTAACAGAGGAATGTGACGTCTTTCTGAATATTGGGAGTGTTAGAGGACAAGGGGACCGTATTCTGCATACAAAACTCCCCTTACAACATGAATGTTGTATATGGAGTTCACACGTTATTTGGATACTTTTCCCAATCGGAAGCACGTTTCTAAGATAAACGGTACACGAGTTATTCCAGGTACATTCCTATGCAACCCTGTATTCCAGTTTCCGGACCTCGATTGTAAACAATATCGCATATCTGGCCCGTGAACTGAAAAGTTTATGCACCCCCTGTTCTAATTATGTGTAAGGGCTCTGTTATTCCACTTTACGGCACCATCTTATCCATAGAAATTCCATTATATTTATTGACCGAGAACTATATTAGTTTTATTATCTTTTGTAGCAATGATATATATAGTTTTATATTATCGTTTGTATGATTTAATTTTTATTATATTTTTATGTCGTATAGTTTACCCTTTAGATTTATTATTGCTAGACTTATCGTCTTTTGTATGTCTAGCTAGTGCCATAGAGATCGCAATATTTTAAATCTTTCTTACGACATCAAATCTAGAAGAGACTGCTCCACTGAAAGCTGGCCTTGAGAAAATGATGTCTAGCTTTTATTGTATACGCGCATGCATATACAGTAATATGACGTAGCGTACGTAGCTGAAATGAAAATACGAGTGCGGAGATGATGCAATAAACATAAGAAAATCTAGTGGAGTCGCTCATCCATTCGAAGGAAACTGAAAATGGCAGGCCTTGATTTTTCAGGTTCACTTCCTGATTTTGTCAAGAACCGGGTTCTGCTTTTATTTTTCCTTCCCGTATACAAATAATTTTACGTTGTCCTTGAGAAAAAAACATTGTATTGACGAAATGACATGTTCCTTCATCTTAAATTGAATGAAGATAAATGTTCTCTTCAAATTATATTTTTTGTACATTTCGATAAGAAAGAAAATAACCCTTCCTTATGGTTTTTTCCGTTGCACGACATGAAAATTAATTGAGCGTAAGACTCGTCACTTTTAAGAAATTCATCAAATCTCTTTGGGGTTGTCCATAGCTCGTAGATGTCATTGCAATTAAATCTGCGTTCATCTAAATCGCATCGTTATGAAAATGGTAATGAGTAGATGGGAAATTTCATCAGAATTAGCCCGTTTTGCATCGTCTTGCAGATTATTCGATGCTCGTGACCAGTTTCGCTAGGGTTTGATCGACACCGAACTATCCAATTAAAATTAAATTTACGTTGTGTTGTCTAAGTATGACCTACACCCCCAACATCTTGAAACGAAGCTCTTGGATCGATAATCGGGACGTTTTTTTCGGGGGTGCTGGGAGTGTAAGAAAAGAAATAGGAAAATAAGATTCATTCTCCGAACCTCCGAGACTAGAGCACATGTCAGAGTTGCCATGTGGGTTTCTCTTCTTCCGATGCTGGACATAAATAGTGCTCTTCTTCTGGCACTGGCCTCAAAAGACCGCTTTTCTTTCCTGGGCATGCAGAACGATCCTCTTCTTTTAATGGAGTGCAGGACGATCCTCTTTTATGGGGCATACACGGCGCTTTTCTTTTTTGCTGGACATGTAGAGTGCTCCTCTTTTTTTGTTGGGTCTTCTTTTGGTGCTGAGCACAAGAGAGCACTATTACAATGCAGGGATATACAGAGGGTTCTTTTCCTTGGCTTAGAATGCGGTCTTCTGTTGGTGCTCACAAGAGCGCTTTCGTTTTGTTAAGCATGTAGAGCGCTCCTCTTCTATTTTTGACCATACACGGTGCTTTTCGTCTGATGCTGATCACAAGAGAGCACTCGTATTTTGTTGGACCTACACAGCGCTATTTTCTAGTGCTGGACATACGGATGCTTTTCTTCTGGTGTGAGCACACGAGAGCGCTATCGCAAAGCTGGGTATACAGAATGTTCTTTTGCTTGACACAGAACTCGCTCTTTTTCTCATGCTGCTCACGAGAGCACTTTTTTGTTGTTGGGCATGCAGAGCGCTTCTCTTCTTATATCACAACAGAGCGCTGTTCTTTTGTTGCTCATACACAGCGCTCTTCTCATGGGCATACACAGTGCTCTTATTTTGCTGGGCATACAGTGCTCTTTTGCTAGGCATACACAGCTGTTCTTCTGATGCTGGTCACAAGAGAGTAAACGCTCTTCTGTCTCGGGGCATGAAGAGTGCACGAGACTCGAAAAGGTGGAAGAACTCTGCTTTAGAGAGTTTCTACTGTAACAAGAAAAAGAAATAAAAGTAAAGTATTGTTGAATGGACGTATACACTTTCATTCTACTTTTTAGAACTGCTCGCAGAGATCGAGATGAACGAGAATAGAGAGGATGTTTGGCATATTGCCTTCCCTTACTGAAAACTTGAATATATGTTATCTTTGTGTATATGTTGAAAGGTGGTTCTGTGTGTGTGTGTCAGTGTATTACGTTTCGCCACTTCAGTTCTTTTATTAGAGGCTCTCTTTTAATTGTGTTATTCGTTCCGTTGCCAAAGTATCATCTGAAGTTGGAACTAATTTCAGCATCACACAGAGTGAGTCGAACAGCGATCGGGGCTCGATAGTGCTCTTGCTTGTATGTGTTTCCGCTCTTTTTTTTTTTTTCTATTTACGTAACCTCGAAGATGCTGATGACGTTCGTGGTAATTATGATATTTGCCAGCGCTAGGTTTAACGGTTGGCTAATGATGTTACTCCCAAATTACACAGGTTATAATGGCTCCGAACACAACTCTCAGCTTTAAGAAAATATATATACTTACAGTGTGTAAGTCTGCCGTGGCTTTTTTTTTTCATGAGTTGCACTTTACTTCCTGAACCTCGAATACTGAACTTTAATGAAATCTTATTCTTAGCGAAACTGATTTTCTTCCTGATTATCTGTTGTATCATAATTTAATAACTTTTTGTCATTAAAAATCTGCTGATGGGAGAGAAATTTCAAACTTAAGTGAAACTCGGTTATAACGACATTCAAGAGAACACAAAACAACTCTGGAATATAAAGGCTCTGAAATGAATTCAATAAAAACTTTGAAATAAAATTGAAATTTTAAAGCAATTATGAATCCACGGATTGAAGAGAAATAAGTTTCTGATCCCTAGAGCAATAATACGTTTAGCTTTGCTACGAATACTAAATTGAAAAAAAAAATGTCAATAGAGATTCATGGCTTTTCGAAACAAAAAAGTGTTGCCATGTTGTTAGAAATTTAACTTTGGTCGACAATCTTGCGGCGAATTCAGTTTTTACGGTCACGTGTATCGATACAGAAGTCAGCTGCACGTTTAATTCATTTATTCAACCCATGGGTCTTGACCCAAACTTGCATCGTGGAACTCCTGAGATGGATCGTACAAATCCATCTACTATCCAGTTATAAATTCATTTGTTGCACCACTGATTTTAGAGGCGTCTTAACGCGTCAGCTAATCTTTCTGTAACCCGTAAACTCTTCGCTTAAGCCAAGGCTGAACAAATATATTTCCCGACATGACCGGGCCATGTAAGAATTTCGACTTGGCATATATTTTGCCGTATGCGGACATATAAGAAAATAGACACATCCGGTTTTTTTTTTTCCATCGACGATGATGCAATTGGTTCCTACACACGTGCGTGAAATTCCACATGAATGCCTTCGCTGGCAGCCGCGATGGAAATGCATAGTCAACGTATTCTGATATATTTTCACGGTCATTTCTGATATATTTAACAGCACGACATGGAAAGCGATGCTGAAAGTAAGCAAAGATGTCAATTATTTGTCAAAATTTGCCGAAAAAGTCAGCTGTAGATTTAAATGTCTTCAATCATTACACTTCACTCATTGTTAGAAAAGTTGATGGCAGATCGCAGCACTACACATAAAAGGCATTACCCAGAAACAAACTTAACGTTAGATTCACAACACTGACACGCACATTCCCACATGTACCAATTCGTTAGAAGTTCCGCAAAGGAATATGGACGAGGTGCACTTGACTGGTTTAGTAATAGATTTAAATGAATTCTCCACACAAAAAAATTACCACGACAAACATGTGAGATGAATATTCGTATTTGTAGTCATAATTATCATAACATAATCCATAAGTTAACGAAAGAATTCTAATCTCCGATTTATAAGGAATAAAAGTTCAAGAAAAAAAATTCATGGAAAAAAGGGGCATTTTTATGGGAAAAAAGTCGGGACAGCCAAAATTACGGACAAATACGGGAATGACCGGGGAAAGAGAGGCCATATAGTCACTCTATGTTATCCCTGAAGAAATCCCCAGTTTTCTCTGTTTTGTATATGTAGGCTGACCATATTTTCTGAAGAGAAATACGGGAAATTGGGATTCCAAATACGGGACATTTTCAATTATCGCCAAAAATTACGCCAAAACTGAACAAAGTTGCTAAATATTGATGAAATTGCTAAAAACAATCACTGCGACGGGAAATGAAACATTACTGCAAATTACAGTGGATTAAAATGAATTCCACGGAAAAAAAACGTTCATCAAGACAAATTTGGGAGATTAATATTCTCATTTTATAGTTTTAATTATAATAGCATAATTTATGAGTTAAAAATAATTTCAATCTTTGACTTCAATAAAAAATAAAAATTCAAGTAGGCTTCATGTAAAATACGGGAAAAACCAGGACATTTTTGCCAAAAAGTCGGGACGGTCAAAAAAACAAAATACCGGGACTGTCCCGGGAAATACGGGACAGATGGTCACTATGTATATGCCATGTTTTCTTTAGCAGCGAAACATTTTGTCACGTGTCAAATCACTGATTTTTCAATTCTGGGAATTGCCACCTATAGTTTCATTTCAAAACTAAATTATGGTCAAAGATCTCGAGTAGAATATTTTGTTGAAACTTTGGAAAAAGCCAAAAAGGAATTTATTATAGTGCACAATCCATTCCTTAGGAATCTTTTATGTGTTTGCTGCTGCCGAGGCTTTAGAAAGTATGATATAAATTGTTAAACTTACTGAAAAGTTCATTTCGAGAAGAAGGCTCTCACTCAGTCTTTTATTTGCTTTGTTACGTCTGGCGTATAACTACGCCCACATAAACACATACAAGCTCAGAGCCTCGTATGTTTGCAGGGTCTGCTCTTCTCCTCTCTGTCGTTGTGCCCCCTAATGGAGAAAAGGCTACGCAACTAGAATTTGTGCTCCAAACTTGTCCGCTTTTCTGCAGCCGAACTACCATCACCATTATGAATCTTTTCTCCTGTAAGAGTTTTGTAGTACGAACGCGGGGAATGTGAATAGTGTATGTGTGGTTCGGCAGAAGAGTGAGGAAGTAACATACACACGACGTCCCTATCGATTTTATTGATCCCATACTACCATCCTTTTCGGAGCCCGTTCACAAACACGCTCCTTATAGCGATTAATACGAGAATAGATCGTGGTGTGTATGCCACGAATAGCTGCCACAGGATTAAATTCGCTCTTATTTGTTTAAATCGTGAGATCAGCGGTTCGTAATACCGTTTTGGTGACCCCAAGGCCGCCTTTAATAGACGTGCGACTCTATGCCAAAACAACAGCAGGTCAGTAGTGTCTTGACAATTTCGGGGGGCCCGAAAATGCTTGGAAGGGGCTTTAGTACTGATATTTTGTGGGAGGGGCGGGATTCGTCTACAGAAAACTCGTACAATTTTACGGAACATGCAGGGATGTTGAAAAATATAAATACAATAAATATGAACACACCATTAAATGTAAGTTAACGCAAAAATTGATGAAAATTTCGAATTGATGAACAGTCAGAACTGAAGAAAAATTTCAAACTAATGAAAGGGATAATCCCAAATCGATAATGAAAATTAGAACCTATTTATTCAATTTGGAAAATTAAAAATTAAAGGAAATTCAATAATTCGTAATTTTAATGAATTTTGAAAGAGAAATTTCAATAATTGATAGAAATTCAGAATTCATGAAAGAAATAATTTCAGAATTAATGAAAGAAATAATTTCAGAATTGGGGAAAGAAATAATTTCATGGGGCTCGGTAGCCCGGTCGATAAGATGCTCGCCTAAAGTACCAAAGAATGTTTAGAGGTGTCGCGAGTTCGATACCCGGTTCGTTCTTGTCAGAAAACTTTCCTGACACAGGGGTACAACAAAAAAACGACGACTTGACCGCAGCAAAAAATTGCTACCGCAAGGAGTCCCCCCCCCCCCCATCGAGGTGTTAGCGCATCAACCTCTCGATGAGTATAAAAAACAAGCCTGCCGTTCGGAATCGGCAATAATTGTAGGTCCCGGTCTAATTAGCCCTCGTGTGCAGAAAATGACCGTGGTGCGACAAAAATTATCAAAAGAAATAATTTCAGAATTGGGGAAAGAAATAATTCCCGAGTATAGGCTTTCGGTAATTTGGCTGCCCATGTTTTGATTTGTCCCTTTGACCAACGACTGGAAGCAAAAATTCATTGGAACAAACACCTATTTCTGTGATCCCTCTATGATGTTGGATGAAAAATTGCTAATTTGGTGATTTTTTTAATGGTACATATTTTTTACTTCTATTACCTAGAGTGGGGGCTCACCGAAAGAAAGAGGCCTGGTGCGACCGCACCTGTCACACACCCCCTAAGTGCGGCTCGGGGTGAGCGGTTTCGGCTGGCGAGATAATTTATGTTGGTGTACCATTTTGTTCTGTTGGAATAATATGGATTATGGAATTACGGCTCTTGGGAAAATGCATGCACGTGTTCGTGCATTAATCCATTTTGAAGTTATCGTCTTCGAAACCTGCAGCTGCTGCTTATGTAAATATGCATCGTGCGGAAGCTGCAGACAGTTCAGTTAAATGTTTCTTCCCCCCCCCCCCTTTTTTTTCGTATCGTGTCAATATGATTTGGTGAAAGCGCTTTTTTTTTTCCTTTTTGATATCAGCTTATATAATTTTGAACCTTGGACCTCCACTCGTACATCGGGGGGCCGTAGATGAGACTTTAACAGCTCGTATCCCCACCTTCATCATTGCTCTGCCAATTTAATGCAGTAGTGCATTGAAGCCATGGTTGATATAAGAGAATAGGGATGATGGCAATTAAATTAAATTTTCATCTCACCCCATCTCTAAGATGGCGAAAAATTTAGAAATGTAGCTGAAGAGCATCTTTTCCCCGGGAGTTAACAGCCACAGGAATTAATGGATGTAATGTATTCATAATATAATTGATGCTAACTAGTTATATGTGATAATGTGATTTAATATGAATAAATTATAATAAAGTCACCATACGATGAGTAAGATGTTGAAGATGCGGCATATTAATAGTGGTGTAATTAATGCTATATGAATATGATATTCTAGTAATGGTGAATAATGCTCAACTTGAGGTTAAATAAGGAATACATATAATATGTGTAGGTCATGAAGTATTTACAATGACATATGCAGTGTATCAATTCTGACCGTACCAGAAGGAAGAAATTAGCCATATGATACAAGTACATGTCAGAGACCAGGAACATCGGGTCTGGACATCTCGAGAAAAAAAACTTTTAGGCTTTAAATTCTGAAAGTATAAGTGCTATTATGATAATATGCACAATCTGACCTGTCCTGAATAAAAAAAAATTTCGTTGGTACCGTGGCACCTGGACCGTTCTGTCGCACAAGCGGGCCAATGAAGGTAGCCTAATACATGCAGATCGCATTGAAATATACCAATCCCTTCAACTTTTATTAAATTTTAAACTATTCAAGAATTTATAGCACACCCCGTAGAAGAAGAAATAACTTTTTTTTCTGTTAGTATAGAAATTAGAATTTTTCCCTAAAACCATGAATTTGTTTAAACACTGGTGTGTTTTATGTTTGAGGTGAATCCCAAAGACAGTTGGAACCCCCCCCCCCCCTCCTTCGTAAAGCCACCATCCGTCCCAAGGAATTTTGGCGCTATAACGAGTTTGGCATTACATCAGGTTATGGGGTTTCAGAGAGGCTTCATTACAAAAATTCACATGTTCATTATTCGAGTATATTGTATTGTTAGTTTCAATAGCGAAATACAAGAAAACTCTAGGTTATTAACACATACAGGGTTCATCAAAATTTCGTTAATACTTTAAAAAACCTATTAAAATTAACAAATGATGATAGAAAGGTGTGACTGCATGAATGGGGTAAGAGGGAGATCGAATTCTTTGTCCCATTTTAAATGGGGAAAAATGGTCCCAGAAGTCGATGATGGATGGTGCTGACAAGCGATACAGGAAGCTGATTATGCAAATCAGGCTGACGGCATCGAATGAAGAACGCGCCTGCATCCATCTCTTTTATTGAAGGCCTGATTTTTTGCATAAATCTGCTTTGAATATTACATGTCAGTGCCAATTTTCTTTCCTTATTAAATAAAAAATTATGTCCCTCTGATTTTATTCATATAAAAACTATAACATTTATTAGCATTTATTCCTTTTATTTTTAAATCAATTTTTTCAAAATTTCAATGAACTTTTTACCCGCTCTATATATGACCCCACACTTGAGAAATAGTAGTCCATTTCTCGAAAGTCAACTAAAATTTCACATTAATAGCCTCAAGAAAGGAACTTCTGTATTATTACTCTTTACACTCTCCACTCTACCCAAATTTGTTTGTTCTGCCGAAAAAAATGTCTTGGTGCTATCTCCACATCCTAGGATCCTATGTTTTAGATGTACCTGTAGCTTCTACCGCTCATATGGTCTATTCTAGCTCTTCTGAAAGAGCAATATCTTGAGAAATCGCTGCACTACACGGACGAAATATCATTATTTTGCAACATGCAATGTCAAAATGCAATTGCAACACAGTCGCTGCTGTGTTTCGAGTTAATTTTTTCTGTATTCATTTGCCATTATTTTTTTCACAATTTTGGAACAGAAATATAAATCTTCGTCTCTGCGATATAATCTCCTTAAATGAAACCGAGTAGTATCTCACGCTATGAATAGTAGCACCCATTCAGTTTATTTACAACCACCCTGTACTTAATTTGGCAAAATTAGCGGTAAACATTTTATTTTGAAAAATTATTCAACCCTCTCACCGGCATTCACGAGATATCTCGTCATACTGGGTTCATTATATTTCGTCATTCGGGTCAAAAATGAAGCTGTAATCTCGCTTTCCCGAAATCATCTTATTTCGCCAGTATGAGCCCAAAGACTTCGTAAAGCTGGCTTCTCGCCAAAACATTTTTATTCTCATGTAGAAAGCCTGTTGAAAATCCGAAGATTTATCTTAAAAAATGCGTCATCTCAGAGGAGAGTCAAATGATTTCTTCTATGCAGTTTGCGATGCAGCTGATTGAAAGCAGTTGTATCGTGGAAAATTTTAACTAGCATTTTTTTTTTTGTCAAATTACCATAAGAGCATTCTGCATTAGAACCAAATTATTAGAAAATATTTCATGTCTCTTCTGAATTTTAAAAGAAAATTTTAATCAGACACTCACTGTCTTCCTGTATTATTTTATAAGAAAATTCCTGAACCTTCCCATGCTGGAAACATTCACCAATTCCATCCTCCCGACGCTCGCCTTTTAATTTATTTTTTTTATTAGCAACACTCGTGTTTCGAAGTGTTTGTAATTATCATCCGTAAATCGGGTTGTTCTGAATGGATGCTATCCGTTCCAACTGTCAGCAAACTAGTTGTTGTCCCTGGAAAATAGCTTCCTAATGGTTAATGTCGTTAAGCACGGCTTTCGGTGTGTACAGGACGAACGAGGACAGCCCTATCAAGACTAGGAACTTCGGCAACCCCCCAGCCCTTCCCGGTGATGGTGGCTGTAATTTTCGGCGACGGATGCGTTCGAGTAATGCCCCCCGATACGTTTGTCCGCTGGCAGTAATTGCAGTAATTCGTTATCGATGACACAAAATTGAAATCGACGACTTATTTGTGTCTGGTTTTGAATGGCCCACGCGACTTCCCGATTTTCTGTTCGAAGTTGGTTTCTGTGTGTGCTGCCGTCATAATTTCATCTCGAGAAGTTACGCTTCGCAATTGGCATAAATCTCAATTGACAATAGTTATGGCTTGGTGCCAAAGAATGGCTTGGTCCGACCACATTGGCTCCATTTATTTTCAAAAGATTTCGATGAATCTTAAAACTTCCTCGTCTACAAGAAGTTAGAAAATTCAATTTAAGGCAGTGGTGCACAACCACCGGCCCGCGAAAGTTGTTCCGGTAGAAAAATATCAATACACAACACAAATTACCTGGGCTGGCCTAAGTTCTTTCATAATATAATAAGGAATATCACCAAAACATCTTGCCAAGTCAAGTTTCATATTACAGGCGAAATGAATTCTCAGACAAGTAAAGTTGCCATTTATCACTAAAATTACTGGAAAATCGCCAGTTGCTTAAAATGATGGGTACTGTAAGTCAAAATGCAAATTAACACAAAAAAATTTACGTGTTTGACAATTATACGATATGAATATATTTATTTGACTATACTTATTGTGATAATTAGTCATAATTATCATAGTATAATTTATAAGTGATGATAATGATCTTAATTTTTTTATTTTAAAAATTCAACTGAGTCTTGTTGAAAACACGGAACATTTTAATTATGAAAAAGTTCGGAAGGCCAAAATCACGGGGATGTCCAGTAAAATACAGGTCATCTGGCCACTTTATATACAAGTCTCTGTCCCGCGAGCGGCAGTAATACTACATATCTGGCACGTGGTATTCCCAGAAATACTACTTTATTGATACGACATCTGTTAGTAAAATAAACTTCAAAAGTAGATATACAGTGAAATCTCTTGATATAACAGTACTCTATATGGTTTTATATGCAGCTCTGCTGAATTCCGAAAGTAGTCCCAACTTGTCCACCATATTTCATTTAAACGCTTTATTTATGCACATCTAATCCCCCTACCCCGGCTCTCCGTAGCCTCCCTTAGAATAGAGACCAGCACCTCAAGCGGCCCTAATGCCCCAGGGTGCAGAAAGTTGGTTGCAAATTCACAGAAAAAAAACCACTAACAGTGGAAAATATTATAGTAAATATGATAATGCCCTCAAGCGAGTGAGTGTGTTGGACACCTTTTCCAAGACAACCGCTCGTCCGTTACTGCGTTATTGGCGTAGTGCAGAGTTGCAGTCTTGGACCTAAATCAGTTTGGTGACGAGTCTAGCTTCGACCTACTCATTGATCTGGAGAGAATCAAAGACCATTCATCCATAATCAAAGAAAAGAACTGCCTTGGCAGTGGAGTTGTCAAAGGCGGTGTAGGAATCGTGTTGTTAGATGGCTCCATCCCACTCCGTGGCAGACTGAGGCGCCCGTCACTGCTCAGAGGTATGACCAAGATCTTAGATCCCTAACTGCTATTTCCGTGAGTGCAGTTGGATGCCTTTTTATGACCATTTCTTTATCAGTGGTATTTGTCTACATAGTGGATGAACGAATGTTTTCAAATGATGAATCGACCAGCGAGATCTCCAAACATGAAACTGATTTGTCGGGAACGTACTAAGGGAGGGCAGTTGTTAATCGACAGCCGTCTTCGAGTTATTGAGAACAGCATTAGTGCATGAGCGGATTCGGCTGCCACAGGGACTCATCATACTGTTAACGAGACAATTAATGAATGAGTGGTGGTATGACGCGTCTGTTAAAGGTGACTACTATTAGCTCATTACGTTCCATCTTCGTAATATACGTATCCAAATTTCAGTCTTTTGACATTCCTGCTCATTAAAGCGATTCATTCCAGGCGAGAATGGCACTACGCATTAGTCATGATCATAGGTGGGTACTTTCTCTATTGCATCATACAAATTGCAGTCAGCATTCGTGACGGTTTTTATCAAATTGTGTCCCGTAGTTTTGAGAAATTCAGAAAACAAAAAAAAATTTTCATTTTCTTATTTATGAACGTCATTGTACGCGTGAAGTCATCGGGCACACTCAGATTCATTTTTTTTTTTTTTTTTTAATATGATGCGGAGCATGTTGGGCATTTCATCAAAATAACGGTAAAGTGAGGAAGTTAATACCAATTTCATTGTCAGATTTATAAATTCACATAAAATTGGCAAATGGCCAAGTATTACATCTTTTATTTTAAACCTTTCAACTCTGACACAATCTTTTTGCGATAATGAATGTGTTGCCTGGAATTAGAGCGATTCATGAAAGAAAATGAATCGTAATGAGAGAGAAAGAGGTGGTGGAATTCGTTTCGATCCCCGTATAATACCCATTTTTGGCAACACTCTCTTGCTTGGGTCATTTTCTCTATATCTGTCACGTGCATTTGTCTTCTAATCATGAGTTGTTGATTATTCTTTGGCTGCTCTCTCGTGCCGTCCAAACCCCCCGGTTTTAACGTTTCTTCGACGATAAGAAAGAAATATCCGATTTTTATTGCGAGATTAGCGTTTTAGTTTGTTTTTCACACGCGATTTATGTTGTAGATTTCCGTGTGTGACCGACATTTACCTGTGTAATGGTGAAAAAAAAAACGTGTCGATAAACCGTTATAAAAGGGTAATAAGATCCCTTTTGAAAGGTCGATAATTTTTCGACCGATTTCTTGAGACACATTCGCGTGCAAACGTGTACTGTAAATGTATACGCAAATGCATTTCTTCATCGTTTATGCGATATGGCTTTTTCCAGTGAACAGCGTCGACACAAAAGAAATAGTAAATTCGCGATAAGTCGAACTCCGATACCTCGAATGTCCATTTAAGTCGAAGTTTTCGGAAATGAGAGAGATAGCATTTAGCTATAGTATGCAGTATTTAACAACAGAATTCAGCATTTAGCAACAGAATTCAGCATTTAGCAACAGAATTTGGCAGGTTCATTGTCTGCTTGCAAAAAATTGAATGACCTTTTGCACGAAAGAAAGACAGAAAATAGAAAGACAGTAAAAAATATTTTGACAAAAAATAATCTTGTGTATACACTTTATTTAGAATTCGTTCCATTTTTATACGATTTATACGAGCATATCATTTATGTATCCGTTTCCACAATACAGTATGTACGTGTCCAGTTCACTTCTAAATATTATCCCCATTCAATAATTAAATATTATTAAATTAGAATGACTTTTGGAATTTTTTCATCTCTAGTAGTTTGACGTGTTTTACTAATGCAACATTCGTAAATAGCGCTGTTATTTTAATAAGCCTTTCTTTTTCTTACTCTTAAATTGGAATTTCCCGTAAGTCGAACTAACGATAACTCGAAGCTTTTTTATCGGCCGCTTTACATTCGACTTGTCGAGATTTGACTGTAGATGTTTCGAACAGTTCATAGGAGAATAAATAATTACCATTGTATGCGAATTACTTCTGATTTTATAGAATTATATAATACTAGCTATAATACCCGGCGTTGCCCGGGTTTTTTTCAATGAGGCTTTTTTTGGATCACGTAATACCTCCCTCTTTCTTTGAGGGAATTGCAAACCGTGTCCAAGTTCACCAATATGGCGACTTCCTACGCGACTCATGAAAAAAACAAATCTAGATTTAAAGAAACGTAAGAAAATAAATATATATATATTTTTTTTCTTTTTTTAAAGGGTGCTAGGTATTTCGATTCCCCCCTTTGAACTTCAAGTTATTCATCTCTGCCTGTTTCTGCTTCAAAAAATGCTTAATTAAAGCTGTGGAATTTCTTCGATGCACTTTATGGGCCCATAATTAATTTTAAAACAACCTAAACTACGTGAATTTATTCAGTTGAATATCAAAAGAGAATTCACGGAGACATTAATTTTCATGCTTGAGAAGATATAAATAAAAATTTGAAATCAATGTTATTGCATGAATATCCAGCTCGAAAGTAGGTCCGGGGCTAATTACTTCATATTTAATCGTATATCTATCTCTAAGCGAACACAATATTTCAAAAATCGAGTATTTAATACAATTTTTAAAATTATTGGTGTGACACAAAAAACCCCACCAAATTTCCGCATTTCTACATTAAAATCGGCATTTTAACACTGATTTCTATGGGGGATCATCCTTTGCCTTACCCTCAAAGTGATGCTGATGATGGTGTCTATTCAAAAAGCTCTCATAACTGGGAGGATTGAATAAAGTGGCAAACCATTATAAAAGCATAAATATTATACATATACTGACAGCGTTGAAGAAATGACAAACCATTGTAAAGGCATATACACGTCTGAAACGCATTGCTAGGGAACCACGGTAACCAAAGTAAACGTTCGGAAAGTGATTGTTAAGGCCCAAAAACCATTGTTGCCGGACAGTTTTTTGCCCATTTGGGGCATTTGCCCTGGTCTGACGAAATTTTAAAGTAGCCTATCGTTCAAGTCGGGTTCCATTTGGTATATATGCAAAATTTGGCGACGATCGATCTAAAATTGTAGATTTGTATAGAGAACATACACACACACAGACACACAGACACACAGAAAATCAATTTTATATATATATATAGATATAGATTTTTTTTACTTTAATTAAAAATATGTTAAGAGCAAACTCTCAGTTACTAAACTATATTATTTGGGATTGTTTTAATGTTTTCTGTGTGTATCATAGTGTTTATCGAATTTTTTCACCCGTGGCTCTCCTTGGGATCCTATTTTTTTTCTCGTTGATCTCTTGTCCGGCCTACGGTCCTCACAAATGGGTGTAATCCATTCTACGTATTGGATTGATCTTTTTTCAGTGTATTTATGATAAACAAAAATTTTACAATGGGGAAAACTGGCTGTTACATAGAGATGCTGATTTTTTTGGAAAGAGAAATTTATCTCTTGTCTCTCTGCGGAGATACGATCCCACTCTATCTTTTTCTCCGGAGAAGTGCTCTACCACTACGCTATAGAAGCAAATAGAATCTTTTTCCTCGCAGCCTATTGTTCCCCGCTAGATCCTGAAATAAGTCACACTTTTTTTTGCCGTACTTCACTCAATCCTTTAGGTGGCACAGCAGAAATCACTGTACACCCCCCCCCCCTTCAAAATCCCAAAACCTTTTAGGACTTTCTTCGATTTTCAGTAGATGCAAATTATGTGGTATAGGATGAAGTGTTCCATTGACAAATCAACTTTACAAAATATCTGGACTTGTCAATGTTAAATTAGGGGATTTTAAAGAGGTGAGAAACCCCCTTGACGTCGCTTCAACGGTTAGAAGATTTATTTCTTCACATCTGAATTATTTTTCTCTCCGGGTATCTGTGCCCCCCTCCCCTTCCTTCTCTACCAGAAAAAGATTAAAGGTTTATACAGAACAGGTAGTTCTATATAAAGACTTAAAAATTTAATTCCAGTTGGATTGAAATTATTCAGTCGTATGCAACTGACTCTGGAATTATCCACAAGTTCAACAATAATTTAGACCCACATTAATTTTAAAAAAATACGTTTGAACATTTATTTATTTTATGTTTTCTCCAAACCAAATAAAATGTTGTAAAACTAATGTAACTTGATACATCTTTCTATGAAATGTTGAAAGAGTTCGTTTTTTTTTTGTTATTTTTGCCCATCCCGTATAATAATCATCAAATATTCCGAGTCTGGCACTAACGTCTGTTCCATGTAATTGCTCCCCGTTCATTAACGCGAGTAATTAAAAATTCATTCACGGTTAAAATGTTGGAAGTGAAAGAAATTTCCAGTTTCGGGTCATAAAGTTAATATTTTTTTCCTGTCTCTCTCTCTCAGCGTACTTTGTACTTAATGTTGCGCAAACAACGCATTTTCAGTATCTCTCTCTCTCTCTCGCTAGAAAACTGATTTCATTTCTGTTTTTTTATTAAAATTCTCTAAGAACTTGGAAAAAGCTCTTCCTGTTTTTCTATGGTTGGTTGGTTTTATTTTTCCATGAGTTTTTTGCTGAAGATGTTTCATTTTCTACATTTGGAATGTTAGGGACCATTTCCACAATCGTATTTTGTGTTTTTGCTATTTTTACTTTGAAACATTTGCGGGTTTTTAGTGTTTTCTCAGAGTTGTTTTTTTTTTTTTGTGTGTCTGTGTGTGTCCTAAACACAGCTATTCCCCGGAAAGGAATTCTCTCCAGGAAATGGGCCACCAGTTACCGAAATATATAAAGAAAAATATTTTATTTTATTTTTTTTGTATAAAGTAGCTCTTTTTTAAAGAGAAATGGTGTTTTTCGCTCAAATATTTCTCACCTGTGCTCGGTAATTTTCGTTCCCCCTTTGGGACATTATTTTGTTTTTTTTAGAAAATGTAGTCACATGTAGGAGTTGTAAAAATTTCTTCTGTTTTGCGACGCATTTCCTATCCGACGTTTTTATTTTGGAAGAGAATACAGCGACCGTTTCTGATAGTTTTCTGTGACCTGTTTTCTTTTATGATTTTCCTCTCTCTATTACTATAAGTTTACGAGCGAAATATATGTGTCTGTCGTATTGTGTCGAGAGTCAAATTCCCATATCGCATATGTGTCCTTATCAACAGTTAAGCTGTACCCAGATTTTATTTCGTTTACCGTGATTTGGTATCAGAAACATCTCCCGATTTTGTATGTGTACATATCTTTATCTTCAAAAAGTAAAATTTAGATGTGTTTACTTTTTCTGCATTTTCCTTATTTTGTATGTGTTACTGGCAAAGCCCGAAATTGGCCGATTCGCGACGGGCCGACGACTTCGCGTATTGGCCAATTCCGTTAAATATTGACCCGGCCAGTTCGCGAAGTGGCCAGGGATCATCGACACTTCGCGGAGTCCGATAAAAAACGACGTGGTTCGGGATCATCGTCAAAGTGGCGTATTTTTTTCGTGATAATTGTTCTCGTTAGTTATGGCAACCCATCAAACCTTACGATGTAATAATGTTTTTTTTTCTCTCAGATTTCACTTTTTCATCCTCTCGTCACATAGAGCTTATCCAACCCAACTGCTTGTACCACACATTGACGATAATATAGACATGTATCACACGTTGGCGATTAAAAAATATGGATTTGGCTCCTACCGTGCCATCTTACATCAGCACATCGAGCTTTCGGCAGGGGTCTCCAGCCAATACGTGAAATGGCCGGCCCGCGTTGCGAATTGGCTACACTTCGGGCTTTACCAGTAGCATATATATAGTTGGGAATGAACAGCATAAGCTAATGGACGACGCTTCTTTCACTCATTTTTATGCTGTTCCTTCCCAACTTTCCTCTGTTTCTTGAATTCGAATATCTTGGCGAATATTACTTAGAAACGTGGAATTTTTGGAGAAGGCAACAACTTTGTAAAATTTTTCTTCAATACAGGGTGTCCGCATAAAAAGTTGGCCTTTTAATTTTGAACGTCTCACAACATGAATGACATACCTGCGTACTACTACACGTTATTTGGATACTTCTTCTGATTTGAAGTACGCTTCTAGGATCAACAGTTCACCAGTAAAATTCCGTACGCCTATATTACGTACACCCCCTTTACATGTGTATACGTCTTCATTTTATCTGCAGAAAATGAAATTCGGAGGCGTTTACTTTTCCGCATTTGTCGCGGGCACTTTATCAAATGTTCTCCCGTCGGGACAGTGACATTAAGGTAATTGGACGCGTTCCAATGTTTCAATCATCGAATCTGCATACATGATAGAAAAATTGTATGAAAATAAACTTAGGTTGGATCAATACTGTCGTTCGGGCATGTATTCGTGTCACTTATCTTGTATTTTTTTTTTTTTTACCTTCCGTGCCATTAAGAAAATGGCACACCAGTAATCTGGAGTTATCTACAGTTCGGTATGGTCCGTAATTGTGATTAAAGGCTGTTTTTTTTTCTTTTTCTCTCTCTCTCTCTCTTATCTTTGAACGTGTTTTTTGGGATATCTCAGCATCTTGAACTCTGGATCCATGGTTATTTATCTCGTATCATTTATCTTTCATTTTTTTTTTAAACTCATTTTTATCACTTTTTATAGTACTTTGGAGAGCATTTACGAGTTTTAAGAATGCGATTGATAAGAACGAGACTATTTGTTTAGATATTTTTTTTTGTTTGGATCATTTTCATTCATTCGATGATAACGCGTCGCTTGAATTATCACGCATGAATTTACATGTGACATGAGGAAAATTCGTATTTGTCAAATTGTGTGTATGGATTCTCATCTCATTTTAATAATCGGTTCAAGTATTATGGAGGAAAGGTGCTCCTGGGATGTTTTAGAAAAAAATTTGTTTTTCACAGCTAATCTGATGTACAATTTGTCTCACGAATCCCCGGATCTCCTTCAGCTCCCGAAAAAAGCAAATATTTATTATTAAAATTACTGGGGAAGGGGGATCAACATTTCATTCAGACATGTAGAGGGTGTCCCATAAACTCGTAAGTATTTTTGAAAGTTAACAAAAATTACATTTTAATGCGGTTGGCGAAAGAGTTATTCTTACGAAGAGGATTTTTTTTTCTGTTCAGAAGAAAAATAGTTCAAATTTCTGAATCTAGAGAAGGTTGGAAACGAGTTCCGCGGGAATGTTTTGCCTGAACCTTTCTTCAATCTCCTCTGTGTCCGAAAAGTTCATCTTAAAGTCTTAAAAAATTCAATTTTTTTTCCTGGTTCGCACAAAGGGCGCTCTATAAATTCGTAAATACTTTAAAACTTCATCAAAATTTAATCAGTATTTTAATGCTGTATAGTTTTTTAGGTACAAAAAAAAATTACTTCACATTTTCGTAGATAGAGGGAGTGCTGCATTCAAAGCAAATCACAGAATTTTTATTCTATTTTTTCTGTGTCCGAAGCAATTGTAAAATTTGAGCCGTTGATTCGTAGCTGAGGTAAAAAAAATTCACCAATGCTCTCTCCACCAACTTCAACATCGGAATAAAAACCTATTAAAATCAGCCCATTTTATGAATTTTTAGAGTAGGGAAAATAAAGAACTATCGGAATATTTGACCGCATTCCGGGCTGATGCGGAGTAATACGGTACATTCAGAGGCAGATTAAACGGCGTTTGCCCCCTGGGCCCCGCAAATACCCCCACTTTACATATTTTTCTAATTTAAGGGGCCCAATATTTTCTTCTGCGCCCGGGACCTCAACCGACCTTAATCCGTCTTTGGGGACATTCGCAGTTTTGATTGAAGTATCCAATGGAACTTGGATTCCGTGAAAATGCGAGAAAAATATTGAAAATGGAAACAACATTAAGTAACAATGTTTTTTGCGACATACAATATATATATGAAACACATTCAATATATATATATATATTGCATGTGTTGCAAAGGTTGTTTAACAGCGGGCATTCGCAATAACTTACTCAGTGTCACAAAGAGACTATTCAATTTTGTTGTCTTCGACTGATGTAATTAATGATCCTTAACGCTTCATCGGTGATGGATGATCGTGTTACGAAACTCAGCCGTTATCACACGAAAGGACCTTGACATATCATCATCCTGTGGAAGGGAAGGCAATGTGCGGAAACTCACTTTGGTCTTGCCAGAAAACTCCGCCCAGAATATGCGGAAGTTGCTACGTTCGATTGTGTTGCTTGCGAAAGATATTTCTGGGATCGTCCCGCCGCTTAATGTATTCTTAAATTCCAATTTCAGTGTTGCTTCGCGTTTCAATCTTTAATCGCCAGAGGGTGCGGATTATTCCATAACGTATCTTTTTTTTTTTCTGCGATTAAATAGAATTATTGAATTTGATGGGAAATCACCGTGCCATAGGCTGCAAGGACCTCGAGGCAGGTTAGCAATGCGAAGTTAATATTAATCTTTCTCTATCCAATTTGATTACTTTCCTTGCAGAGAGAGAGAGAGGCGGATTTAAGGTTTTACCGCTCTTCTCCAATTTTAATCTGAATTTTCTTAAGCACTTATTCCGAGAATTTTTAACATGTGTCTATAAGTCACTTGTCCCTTGGACCAGTGAATACGAGAACCTACTGGTCTGCAAACCTCGTTAGTTATCCGCTAAACAAAAAAAATCTCTTCATAATAATAATAATAATAATAATAATTCATTTTTAATGTATTATCATTTAGAAGAGTGATACACCATCAATGGTTGCAAAAAGCCATAAAAATCAATTAGAACTGCAGTCAAACCTTATGAAATCACCACTGTTGATTCCGTGGCTTTATTGATAAACAAACGCGTGGAGGTTTGAAGAGGCTTAATCACTGCTCTCGGACCAGCGGACCACCTATCATTTCGAACGCTGCTCTAGGTCACTCTTTTAGTTGGTCACTATCCTGATACCTCGCTCTCTAGGTTATGATCATTCATACGCTCCAGGTTATTGTTTTTGGTCATTCACATGCTTTAGGTCATTCCTTTGGTCGATAACCGTCCAAGTTCCTCGCTCTCTAGGTCACTCTTTTCTTCATTCACATGGTTACTCAAGGTCACACTTTTAGTCACTCTCATGCTGACACGCACTTTCGGTCACCAACTGACCTGATCCGTCACTGTCTAAGTGACTCTTTTGGCCATTCAAATGCTTACACACCCTAGGTCGTTTTTCTGGTCGTTCAATGACCTGGTCCTTCGCTGTCGAAATCACTCACATGCTTGCAAACTCCTCAGGTCACTCTTTTGATTGTTCACTGACTTGGTTTCTCTCTCTCTCTCTCTAAGTGATTATTTTGGTCATTCAAATGCTTGCACACGCCCTAGTTCACTGTTTTAGTCTTTCGCTGACTTGTACACTTTTTAGGTCAGTAAAGGCGGATTTATGGTTTTACACAAATTTTGTCGCAATTTCCCCATTCAATTAATTTTTATTGACCACAAATTTCTCAAATTCTTCACCCCTCGGAAATTGCTTCAGTTGGCTAAGCCCCCCAACCCCTCCTGTGAATACGCCTCTGTCTCCGGGATCTCTAAAACTCAAGGTGCCGGAAAACTGCCCGGATTTTTCCCTGAGTTCCAGTCCTGTTTGAAATAAGTGAGCATCATTCACTGAAAGTGTGTGTATGTATTCTGTAAACCGGGAGCTGTAATGCATTGGAAAATAAACCCTCTTCTTTGACGCTTTCCTTGTCATAGTGGAAATATCTAAACCCTGTATAATGGACCTTCAATTATTGACGTTATAGCCGGGGTGTCGTTACAACTGAGATCGTTGTAACTAGGTTTGATCCGATTAATCGGGTCGGCTAATCGATCAAAAATCTCATTTAAAAATTTTAGTTGAATTATTCGACGTGATCAAGCCGATTAAAGTTCGATTAAAATTTGAGTAAAAATTAGCAATTTTGAGTTGATTTATTTAAAGAAACCGATATTAAATGTCCTAAATTACTGCATCAATGCATAAAATTTTCTATAAGTGCTCATATTTAAAAACATTTGAATCAATATTTCGATCGAATTTTTTGGCATTGGGGAAATACGAGTCCATTTAAAGTAAAATTGTGATCATTCAAATTGATTTTGATGTGAGTTTTGAAGACCACAATTCATTGTCTCCACTATGAACAGTAGTAGTTCGAATTCTTGGAAGTATCAGTTCCTCTTCTCACAAGCACCATTTGGAAGGACTTACAAGGTAGCAGTATGATTAAAAGTAGTTTTGAAATCAGTGACTGATCAAAAATTATAGATTTTTAAGAAATTCCAGGATATGGCAAAATATGTTCCGCGTATTAAGTCGCTCTATGCGGGCAGCCAGAATTTCTCTTAATCCACATTTCTATATTTGTTAACATCCAGAAAATAGGTGCGTGAAATGAATAAATTACATTTTTATAGCATCAGTTAAATATAGTTATATAGTTACGAAAAAGGTTCAATTAATCGATTAAAAATTTTTGATGAGGAAGTTTTAATCGATTCCCAATTACAACCGTGTTTTTGACTGTATAGTTTTCAGTTGGCCTTCGACTACAAATCTTTTTCCTGATTCTTGTCTGTTCCCGGTGCTGTAAATAGCCCGGAATAAGAGATGTCGTTGTTTAAACGAACTTTTTCGTCACTTCCCCGGAAATTGTATTCTTTCCCCAACTTTGGCATATAACACCGATAATATAGTTTTGTATGAAGTTCCAGTTTTATGAGGTTCTTGAACCGCAGAAGCTGTACGAGTCAGTGTGTGTTTTACACGCACGGGCTGAGAAAGCAAAAAAAAATGACTTGTCGCTATTTGTCGTCCCGAATCGCTTCTTGATGTGTATCTTCGATTTTTCCTTCTTGTTTCTGGCCGTATTTTTTCAGCGATTGGCCATTTTTCGTTTGAAATGTAGACGTTGACGACACCGTGTCTGTCGCCGGTTCTGTTTCTTCGATCATTAAGTTTGAATCCTTCCACACATGTCCGACTCTGCAATTGTTTCGGTATATATATATGTACAGCTCGATTATCGGCGACCGACTCGTTCATCGTGTGGATTGATGACTGCAGATATTGGTGTCTTGTTGATACGGGTCGTAAATATGGTGCGCCATTTGTAGAAAACTCTGCTTTTCCCCTTTCTTTTTTTCATTTTGGAAATGCTTGACTGAGATGTTTGATGCGCATTTGAGAGAAGTCATTGAACTTGGATCTTTAGGATCTTTTGTGGTTGCTGGTGCTACTAATTACTACTTAACCGCACATGCACCTTGTACACATTCCTCTACGGAAATTCTAACGAATTGATTCATTCCGGAATTTGCTTGTACGTGTTGTGAACCCAATGCCGTAACTAGATGTGGACAGGAGACAACTGGCCGGGGGGTCAAAATTTAGAGGGGCGGCAGTTTTAGGTGGGAACAAAGAACACCGTGTTACAAAATTATGATTTTAAAGGTGTGGAGGCAGCAAAAATCCTAGTTACGGCCCTGTATGAACCTAACGTGAAATTTGTTTCTGTGTAATGCTTGTGTGCTGTTGCAACATATGGAATTCATGGATTTATTCGTAAATTCTGGACACGATTTTCCCCCACCCCACTTCGAGAATTTGAAGTGAATGGAAAAGTTTAAGATGAGGCCGGTCATCTTGGTCGACTCCCAACTTTTCTCCCATGTTGTTGTTCCCATACGCGCGTTGACTCTCAGGCACACACAAATTTCCTGAAAGAGTATGAAATTTTACATAATCGCTCAAAATGGCGATACATGTCGGTTTAGACCAGTGCTTCCTCATACATGCAACGAACCGGGAAGGAGTATGTAGAAGCTATAGACATGGGAGAGCTTACCAAGGGTGCTATGGGAAAAATTATTTTCTGAGAATAGGAGTCAGTAATAGAAATAAATTTGGGTAACTCTGGTTTTCTGAAGAACCTCCTCATGTTGCCACGTTAAGTCTATTTCAACCCCCTTTGCGATCACGGGCGAAATATTTCGATGCCAGTGGAATAAATTCGATCTAGTTCTCTTTGTTTTCCTTCCTTGTCTCGTTGCCATCGTGAAGCTTTTTTGTAACCCCGTGATCGAAGTTGTGTGTGTGTGTGTGTTTCCTTTTCCTCTCAATTTTTTCTATACTTCTTGGCATTTTTTCCCCCGCACATATATAATGTACAGTGTGACCATAAAAAAGATGGCCTCTGAACTTGTATGAACTTCATGACGAAAGAAAGTATCCATTCTTCAGTGGGAAGAAATGGAGGGGGGGGCTACTATACAACAGCTTCAAGATATTTTCTGATCCCTTCCCAACCCCCATTTCTCTCTACTGAAGAATCAATCCTCTCTTTTCAATATGTAGGCCATACAAGGTTAGAGGTAATCTTTTCGTGGTCACACTATATCTTCCTACTCTACTCATGTAAGAGAACGCATGTAGGGTGAAGGTGAAAAGAGAAATCTACTTCATACTTCTCTTATCTGTTATACTGTGTTTATTTTCTATTATTTTTGCCAAAAGGGAATCAATATGATAAAAGGACACAGCAGCAGCTGATACCATGCGCCAACCAGAAACCACCAGAACTTCCGTGAAAATGAAACTTTCAGTGCACCCCGTTCACAATGACAAATATCTAATAAATGCAAATTCGTTCAAAAAGGTACAGTGCATGTTCAAGTAGACGCATGATACTCATTCACTGAATTATCTACTTGATAATGCACCATCTGAATGGCATCGTATATTTCCTGTTGCGCCAGTATTACAATGAGATAAGTTTTATGTGGATCGTAGATAAGATATTTCACTGGAGTGGTGGGGGGCTGGCTGGCTGGCTTATGGCCAGGATATTTTTCTCTCCGTATCTGGTGTTTCATCAACTCCGCCAGGAACACTCATGAGAGGTATTCATTATCCGCATTTAATTACCGAATCAGCGAAGTGACTTCTATTAGTATTTGCTGTTGGGCTTGATGATATATCTTTCCAAAGGTCCTTTCTTCATCCTGGAATGTTCGGTGCTATAATTATGTAGGCCCTACCGTGTGTGTGTGTGTGTGTGTGTGTATCTCTTCCAATATAGCCAATCGAATTACTCTCTGGGCAAGAAATCGCGACGTTTATGATTTTACCCGAGACAACCTTGTGAGAAAGAGACAATCGACTGATTTTTATGTTTATTAAACTTTGATCACACCATATTGATGATGATGGGGGGGGGGGGGAAGAAGAAACATCGCCATCATTACCTTTTAACGATGACGTCTTCTTGAAATGAAATGAGTAGTTAATAGGCGATGGCAGTTAATGTCAAGTCCGTGTCAAAATGTCCTCCATGTTTTATAGATTTTCGTCGTTAATGAAGGGAAAATTTTATCTATGGATAGCCTCGAGGCAGATTCTACCCAGACTAAGAAAAACCTCTAAATCAGTATGATTTGCATAATTGCTAATAATTACCGTCATTAACTCGGGCCGTATACTTTGTCTTAATTCACTGCGAAAATGTCGATTGCGTCTCCGAAATGCGTATGACGTATTTTTCTTGAATTCATTGCTACGTGTTGTCATAGATTTATTATCAATTTACTATTTTTGGTGCATTATTATGTATATAATAAATATCCTTCACGTTTTACAACCAATTTACGCTTTGATTTTCGACCATTTTTCAATTGTCTAATTGTAACGAGTTGAAGCATTTAGGGCATTCTCATGTCCGATTTGGCACGATAAAATTAATATCAATTAATTGTGAAAGGATTATTATTTTTGAATAAACCTTAATTTGATAGTTCCATATGTCATAAATAATCTCTGCACAGTGGCAGTTTTTTTTGTCCTCTTCGTTGGGATTACTTTGCTACCGTTTGCAACTGCGCAAGTTGAGTCGTAAATCTATGGCATTCCAAAATTTGATGAAAAATAGGTTGGCATATCAAAGTGTGATTTTAGCAAAAATGCTTGCCGTGTTCAAGATATATTTTAGAATCAAAAATAGTTCAAAATCCTATGTTTGGATGGTGTGATACCAGTGAATATATATAAAAATTGACGACAAAGAAAAAAAAGATACAGTTACCAGCTACGTCGAAAGTGTTTGGAATCTGTGGGTGCTCGGAATTTCATAAAGGAAATTTCGATTTCTGAATCAGTTCTGGGGGTTGCTCGGAGCTGTTCTACAAATTTCCGTGTATGCTCCAGCACCCATAGTGCCCCACGCATCTGAACGCCACTGACAGTTGCTTCATATTTTCACAATTGGGGGGGGGGGGTGTTGAGAATTTAAGTGGAATAAGTCTCTTTGGCATTCTTCTTCAAGACAAAGAAATATGCATTTGAAATTACTATCATTTATCGTGTCAGGAAAAATAAAGTGTTTCCATCTATAGGCTATTTTATCAGTTTAAACTTGCATCACTTCATTCCTAAGGGAGCATGAAAATTAGTAATTATTTTATGTACTTTATATGTGACTAAGTACACATAAACCAAATCTGGACTTAACCACTTCATTTCTTAACCCTCCAATTATGAATACGAGAAACCGCTTTAAGCTAGGATTTCTGCTGCTACCTATTGAATAAAATTAAAACCATCTATTTTAATTCTCAAAATAAAGTAATTGTATTTTAAACCGATGTGCATAATATCAATTATTGAGTTTAAACAATTAATTTGTCAAAAAAATGTAAAAACATATTTATCAGTATTTAAGCGCATGAAATTTACACCAGTATACAGCTTAAAAGCAAATTATATACGATATTCTAAGATATTCTGTTCATTTTCATTCTACATACCGGTTCAAAACCAACAACTAACTTTGTCGAGAGTAGAAGAGAAATACGGCATAAATATTTTATGCAATTTTAGAACCAATCGCAGAATTTTTGTCCCTTTCGGACATACTATATACTGTATAATAGGACCCTCATATAATATATAATTTTTTTGAAAAAATATATATTTGTATGCAACGCAATTTAAGAAGTGTTTTTCCTCTTCCTCCGTGAATACCATTCAGATGTGCTATTTCACTGGAAGTGAGGTTTTCCAGAACAACCCACTTGCAGTATACGATTTCATTTTCGAGCCAGTTGCATGCAGTACATGAGGAACCCGTGACGGCAGCTAAATATTACGACCGCGAAAATAAATTGAAATACGCTGACCACACATTTTCCTCGTGTCTGCCGAAGAAAGCACTTCTGTGAAATTTCACTCGTGTACAGAAACGCATCATCGTCGATGAAAACATTAACGAAACAGAAGTGTTTAAATGTTTTTATATATGCCCGCGTCGGGCATGTGGTCGAAAGAAATACATGCCTGGTCGAAATTTTTAAATTCCCCCGGCATTTCGAACAATGGATTTGTGTAACCCTGCTACCAGTACCGTTTTTCCCCCCGATGGCAATTTTTTATTGGCGGAATTTTCATTTGAGTAATGATGACTGGTGATTTACCCTACTGTGTTTGGCGACGATTAGTGGCTTTCCGCTAAATAATCACAGCTATATAGTACGATGCTTCGCTTTTTTTTTTCCAAAGCATGAAAAGTTTCTTCGATTTTGCTTTTATTGACAAACTTTTATGATCCGTACTTTTCGTTTTTAGAAAATTCCATCTCTGGGTGTAGTTTTTCGTATGGAATTAATTTACAGATATCCGCGCGAAAATCTCTTTTACTCTCATTCTCGAAAGTTGGCAGCTACGCGTTGTTCATTGTATTCGAGTACTTTTTGCCGTGTTAATTGAAAAGTTGTCTCGATGCAAATTGGTATCCAATCCGACAAGAATCCCACCGAGCTGTTGAACAATGTCCCGCTGCGTCCCTTTAATTACGAATACTACCGAATGAATGGATCGTCTCCATTAGCTGGAAGGCGCAAATACACTGTTGAATTCGTTTCGAAAGCTTAAAACTCGTTAGTGTTCAAAAGATTGAGGAAAACAATCAAATTTCCGTATGTTAAATGAAGGATCAGTTAATTAGAAAAGTGTTTATTTTTTCGCCCAATTCGATCGACTCTGTTTTAGATAGCTGATGCCCCGGTTATCTGTGGTAGAAATTTTCGCACGTGTGGTGCTTGTCGCTTACGAGACATTAATAGTCTCTGGATATTCGCGTAATGAGCTTCTCTCTCATCCGAGTCGATGAATTTCGTATGTGAGAGTGATTGACGATACGTCGAAACATCTATACCTCCGTTGCTACCAGTTTCTGCAGGGAATCACGCGATCTCGCCGTCCATCTCTGGACATTCGGCCGTGTATGTAGTCGTAGGAGGCCATAACGCGAGCGGCACGTACGTACATACATGCATACACATTTATTTTTTTTTCATTATCAATAGCTCTTGGGACATGGCCGACTTTTTAGCCTCTTCTTTCCGTGCATGGGCAAGTTAAAGTCTTCTTTGTCTCGTTTTTCCCGTGGACGGACAACACCCTTAGTTACGGGTATCGCCCTAATACTTATTGGTCCAGGTGTTTTCCAAATTGGACGCGAAGCGATTAAAAACCCTTTAACCTTTTCTCTTTTATGTATGGACACATGAACGCTTTTACCACCTGTGAGCTTTCAATTATGGTGTTTATCTGGATATCTTAGGGCGTGATGACTCTCTCTCTCTCTCATCGCAAATGTCTCTGCTATTATTGTTATATATCTTTGAAATGTCTAGCCATATCAAACATGTAGTTCCATGTTGTAGAACTTAATCCTCTCGTTAAGATGATTAACATGTATCTGAAAATACTTATTTAAATTAGTGTGGAGTTGCTTCTCTCGAGAATAGATCAATATGGAATGATTGAATCGTAAAATAATATGTGCATGATGTACGCAGTTGTATCTACCAATTCCAATTGGCATCCCTTGTCAGAACACGCATGTGCATTAACCTGAATCCGTCCAGAGCTGCAGTTTTGGTGATTAGCATACCTGGACCGTTGTCCGGTGCAGACATGAATATGTATTTCGAGGTTCTTGTATATACATGAGAAGCCTCACCTGAGACGAAGGTTTCTCGTGTGATATTTGCTTGTGTGAGATTGGTTAGTCCCTAATATATATATATATATATATATATATATATATATATATTTTTTTTAATGATGCTGCTGCTGCTGGCCGTGCATTAACTCTTTAATCCCGACCGTTGATGATTTCATGGACATCTTCATGGAATAAAAATATTGGATTCCACTTAGTTTAAACGGGGTGATTCTCTACAAAGTACATTAGCAGCCGCACATATGCTCAGAACACATTCCGTGTACTGATTCGTTAGAAATTCCGCAGAGGGAATGTGTACGAGATGCATGTATGGTTAAGTCGTCGTGTATCTAAGTCGAAAATTTTCACGTAATCAGTGTTTGCTCCGACTTTTACTCCGTGGTATATTGATTGCCCATCGCAGAGATGGTGTGCGCAAACATGCTGAGGAATTGCTGAGACAAATAATTTTTTTTAATAACGTGATCTTCAGGTATTCCCAAGGGATTTCTTAGCATGATCCATCCAAGGAATTTCTTAGTGTTAGGTTAGTAGACATCCATGCCCGAACCGGGATTCGAACCCGGACCTGCACAGTGAGAAGCTAGTTCCCTAACCATTCGACTACCAGGCGGCATCGGTAGATATAATACGCTCCATCCTATATATCATATCATCAGCAATGTGAATGAAAAGCAGAAATTGATAGAAAATTGATCACGAAAGCATTTTTACTTTCTTCGTATGTGTGTGTGTGTCAGTCGTACAACCTCCATTCTATGCCGTCGTCATTCACGAACACCGGCTGGTGTGGATTCGGGGATTTAAATAAATATTTCTTGTCTTGTTTGCAGAGCAGCAGCATCACGTGTGCGTGCCATTATCTTACTTTGTCTCGACTTGCGAGAGATTTAGTTGAGGAAGAGTAGTAACAAGTTAAACGTTCCGAGCGAGAGAGAGAGAGAGAGAGAATCATAAATATTCATTAGTTGGAGCATTGTTTCTCCAGCACATGTTCTGTCTGGTAGACGTGTCGTATGTTATGTTATGCATGTATAGTCTCGTTCTGTTCGCTTCTCCTTAACGAAAGTTTCTCCCCCAGCAGCTGATTAAACTAGAAAAACCAGCGAAAATGTTCATTTCCTGTTAACGCTTTGTTTAGCTGTGCGTTACGACACCCTTCAGAAGCCAGAGAGAACGCATTTGAATGAATTGCTGTTCCTAGCTCGAGTCGTGTAATTGAATTTCATTGCTCGTTATCAGCGCTCGAACAACAAACCAGGGTGGAAGCGATGCAGTAGGTTCGTGAAAAATATTTTACAGGACTTAAATCTCTCCAGAGATGGTTGAGGAGCTAGTTTTTGTTTTCCCCCTTCAACTCTTTTCTGTGGTATATATAAGGAACGGTTCTATAATTCCATTAACTTTTCTTCTTAACTATTATACTTGGCAAATGAGATTTTATCCGTCCAGTTGGAAATCCTTCTGTTTATAGCAGGGCGTTCGATTTTCGGTCCGTGTATGTTGACGGATACTCAACTCAGTTCTTTTTTTTTCATCGCAAACTGATGTTTGTATAGTCACGTTGATCGATGTGGAAAAATTCATCTTAGACAATGTGTTCTCTTTAGACAATGTAACTCTAAAAATGTTTCATTCGCCCCTTCGTCTGAAGCAGGGTGCACACTGGCGCGATACTGCAAGTGATGCAGCATCGCGACAGTGTGCACCCTGCCCGATGTGCCAAGGCTATTAATAATCATGCCTCTTTTTTTTATACAATTTTCGATGCAGAAGCCTACCGAGATATTGCCAAGCGTAGCCTTATCTGAAAAATATTCATGACTATTCCTGGGTACAGGAAGACTGCAAGAGTCGAATCCCACCCATCATGGTAATGCTGAGAATTTTTTTTTTGCAAAAGATAATCTCTAGAACAGTGTTCTTCAACCGCTTGTCCGAAAAACATTTTACCCTATTAATATAAGCGCTACATAATTTGAGATTTAATAATTAAGATACCATCTCTACATTGGTTTTCATTTGTCTTAGCCTCGTCAGCGGATGCAAAGTATTTATCTCGTCACTGTCTGTCATTTTTCTACTATTTTCAACTGTCCGCAAGTGTAAGAAGGTTGAACACTGCTCTAAGGGGGCTGTTACCACTAATATCACCTGATTTTTTCATACCGGTCCGAACTAATTTTAATAGGATTATTCTAAACATACTTTAAAAAACATTCCCCACACCTTAAAAAAGCTGATGATAAACATCACCGTTGCCGTTCAGAATAAAAACACCAGGGGTGAGTGTGTACCAGCCTCGAATGCTTTCAAAGAATAATCCAAGAGAAAACTCGGATCATTCTTTATAAGCATTGGAATCTGGTGCATTCCCAGAATGCTTTATCGAGTCAGCATACGCATGGTGAAATGCGGATGTATCATTTCCAATATTTATTGCAGTCAAGATTTGTACTCATTACACCCGTTGATAATTGTTTTCGGGGTGCTCTCTAGGGGCAGCGTCGTAAATGAGATGAGCTTTAATGAATTTCTCGATTGAGTTGTTTGTGAAGAATTTTTTTACCTCTGTCCACAACACCCGTTCTAGTTCTGATGCCAGTGGGTGGTTATCTCTATACACAGGGTGTCCCGGTAATCTCCCGCCAAAATGAGAAGGATAGTGATAAACCTCAAGATAAACAATTTTACCAATTCAACCCTACTTTTTCCGCGAATTTGTGCATAAACCCACTGCTAAAGTCGCCAAAATGTGGCACCTTTGCTCGCAGAATTAGTGGCGAGAGGAAAATATTTCTTCACTCCCAGGGTTACTTTAGGACCTTTCTTTTCTACTTTACCACACGCCTACTCCGGTTATATATCGTCATACCGCAATTTCCAACCAGTGAAGTTGGGTGGGAAATGAAGGCGTCATCTATCGGTGGTTTCCCCAGTCTCGTTAGGTAAAGAACTTGTTTCTGATGTTCTTGCCCTGGATTCGAACCCGTGGATTTTGACGATAACCTTCATAGTGGAAAACGAGAATCTTACCACTGCGCCACTCGGACTTCTTCTATTTTCTAGCACCAATGGCTTAAATTACCTGACCAGAAAAAATCCTTCACGACCCTAGATTCGTTTAGAAAAATTGTTTATCTTCACGTGCATCATCAACCCTGTCATGTTGGCGGACGGCCTATATATTTGTATCTCACATAGTTCCTTGTCCTTGAAAATGCTCTCGCAGAATTCAATAACTTTCTCTATCAAAACCTCCGATCTTGCCTGTATAGCGAGCAAAATAGCACGCACGAAGAGTGTGAGTCGCTGCCATACTTGTTGTCAGCGTAAGAAAACGAGGTCGAGGGAGCTACGGCTATAATAGACTGGAACTGATGATTCTGCTGAATTCTATAAAGATTGACAGTCTCTTATTATGAGAGGATGAATATATAAAAAAGCTAAAAAATGTTCCAGTGGCCTCCTCTTAGAATATTGGATCGTTGCCTGATACTACTTCAGCTTGGTATGTGACAATGAGCGTTCCCCCCTCTAAAATAATTAAAAGAAATTTTTTTTTTTAATGGCTGAGGACTTCCCTTCGGAGATATTGCGACCTTTTTTTCTTTCCAAGACTTATTTAAAATGACGCTATCGTTTTTTCACGTTTCATTTCGTTCTGAGAATCTCTCCTTACTCGTGTTTTATGTCCAAGCTGACCTGATATAAGACCTGAAATGACATTTATTCCTCATCATTTTCCAAGGCATTCATCCGATGTATTCAGGTATCGAGTTCTGAGATTATTGTTCTCGACGTGGTGTCACTGAATGCATTTAAATTTTTGTTTGTCTTGATGTGATGGAAAACTAAAATCTAGTCTTCCTTTCTGCATGGGTGTTTGGAGAATTTTCCTACGCCCCTCTTCCCGAGATTCAGTTGTTCCCTAATTCGAATACAGTCAGTCCCGCTTTATCGGGTATCAACGATTCCAGTACACAATATCCTATTTAGCGGGGTATCCGATTCTGCGGGGAACAATTGAATTTCCATTTTACAACGATGGTATAGTTTGTATATGGGAAATGGATGAATAATGATGAAATTATCAATATTAATAAAGCTTCCCGAATGAATCAGACATAAAAATGAAATGAAAATTATTTTATTACTCGTATAATGATCACAATACCTAAAATTTTTACTTTTCATTAGAAAAGTTGGCGCTTTCTGTTGATTCAACAGAGAACGAAAATAAAATACTTAAATGTACGTATTGAAGACAACTTGAGTACTTGGAGGCCCCAATACCTACTCTCAATCTTAATTTAGTAACTTATTTTCCTTTAATTCTCCAAATGCGTCATTCAATAAAAGCAATATGTTTATAGTGGTTGATGTGTATTAACAGTTTGAGTGTGAAGCGAGCAACATTCGATTAAGCAGGGAGAAGTCGTTGAAATTATCATATAAGCGGGAAGCTTTAACGTTGTCTCTATGGGAGCAATTTTGATGCCTGATGATTTTATCCGATTAAGCGGCCGCCGACTGTAATAGCTAGGTTTATTCGTTGATTAACCAAATATTTCTGAAGTTCATCGTAGAGGGCCTAAATCTATTTCTCACCAAAAGCTCATCTCAATTCGAGAATTTAAATAATCTTATCACAGAAATGAAAGGCTACTTTGAATAAAGGAGCTAATGTACCACAGATAAGAGAATTTCTAGAAAGTATTTGGGAGGGGGGGGAGGGGGAGAGAATAAAAATTTGCAGTTGGCATTTGAGGGTCCCCTATTTGGAAGATTTTTTCATCTACAATCGAATCCCGTAATAACAAACTCCAAGAGATCCGGGAAATCACTTCGTTATAAAGGAATTCCAGGTTTTTGCATTGTTCTTATGTAAACTTATTTGTGGTATTAGAAAAGTGCTCGTTAAAATGAGATTTTTTTCGCTATAATGATGTTCGTTAAAATGAGATTTTTTTCGCTATAATGATGTTCGTTAAAACGAATTTAATTAATGGATTCGACTAATATGGCTCATGTACCGAGCTCTTGAAACTTACTTGTACAGCCGGTAAACGGATGCCCCGCTTAAACTGATAAAGTCTACTGGTATAGCAAATTTGCTCCCATAAAGACAATGTTAAAGTTTCTTTCTTAATATGATTTTAACTTTTCTCCTTTTAATCGAATAATATGTCATACACGTCAACTGTTGATACACATCAACTACTATACGTATAGTGTTTTTATTGAATGAAACATTTAGAATTAATGGAAAATATGTTACGAAATTAAGATTTAAAAAACATTAAATGGTAAACTGGCCTCTAAGTTGTCTTCAATATGCACATTTAATTATTTTATTTTCGTTGTCTGTCGAGCCAATAGAGAGCGCTAACTTTCCTAATGAAAGGTTATTGAGAAATCCTAATTACAAGAAATCTTAGCTGTTGTGATCATTTTAACTAAAAATGTAATTTTCATTTCATTTTTGAGGTCTCCCGCATAAATAACTCTCATATTGGAAACCAAAACTGAATTTGTTTGCAGCCCTTTCCGTTTCCCAGCTTTCAGGTGCAAATGCTAGCCGATCTCCCCCATTAAAACGTCTCGCCACAGAGAGCAACAGGCCTACAACGGTACAATTATTCAATCGTTGCACTTCATTTCTTGGTTAGAAGAATTAATGGCAGATGACAGCACAGTACATACAACAAACATTACACAGAAACAATCTTCACGTACACGCACATTCCGGTATTTACAAGTTCATAAGAAATTTCGTAGAGGAATGTGTACGAGGTGCATGTACGGTTAACTAGTTTTAGTAGTAGCTCTTTGTGTCATAAATCTATGAAATTCTATTAACCTTCACCTTTTTCCGGATGATTATGACGTTTTATGTTACCTAGATGAAATGTCCTGAATGAGTTGATACTTCAGTTTCCAGATTTCAACCTTTCAATTTCCGTAATACGGACATCTTATGATCACCACATTTCATTGATACTAAAGCGGGACACTCAGCCAATTATCGATAATTAATGTCAATCAGAATCTCGCACTAGACCTACACACAGGTGCCCATGTCGGGGCCGAAATAGTTTACATTGGGAGAGCAAAATGCGTAGAAGAAACGATTTTATTTTACGTAATACAAGACGAGACATGCGTACGCGTAGGCGTCGAACGAACATATCATACTAGGGAAAAAAGATACAAGGGAAAAGAAGACAAGCGAAAAGTCACATAACGGATCAGCTTCGCCATCTGGAGGTGACCAGAGGGATTACAAACGTAAGCTCGTACTATTCCCAACATCCTCCCCACCCTGGTCAACCTCCAGAGGAATTACCAATTGAATTGGCCGTCGAATTTCTGTTCCACTGGCTGTACGTAGAATACACGAACGAATGTTGCCGTCACGACCTTTGACGAGAGATAATACGCGTGCCTTCGTCCACATGTGTCGAGGTCTTGCATCTTCCTGTAAGAGGACGACATCTCCAACTCGTAGCTGAAAACCTTGGTCTTTATTTTTCACTTCGTGGAATGTCTTCAGCTCTAGTAGATATTCTTTCCTCCATCGGCTCCAAAAGTCATTCAGTGAATCTTGCTGCAGTGACCACGATTTCTTGAGGTCGGTAGCTGCAGGAACCTTTTCGTGAGAAGGAAGGGTTGTCAGTCGTTGTCCAACCAGGAAGTGAGCAGGCGTGAGAGGTTCTTCGAAGCTATCGTCTAACTCGTTATCTGCTGTCAATGGTCGACTGTTGACTGCGGCTTCAATTCCAGCCAACGTAGTCGTCAGTTGTTCGTCATCGAGAGATGCGCGACCTAATGTTTTCCGTAAACAACGTTTGACGACACCAATCATGCGTTCCCACCATCCTCCCCACCAAGCCGCTCGAGGGGCTATGAATTTCCAAGTGATTCCGTGGGAGGCGTAGTACTGGTGAGCAGAAGGTGAAGTCATGGCATCCCAAAGGACGGAAAGCTCACGATTTGCGGCGTGAAAAGTCTGCGCATTGTCCGAATATACAGTGTTGGGAACACCTCGACGAGCAACAAAACGTGAAAATGCCAGCAAAAACTTATCCGTAGAGCAATCCGTGACAAGCTCGAGATGAATCGCTCGAGTGACAGCACATGTAAACAACAAGATATACACTTTCACTGAGATAGAGCTTCTACGAACGTATAGTGGGCCAGCGAAGTCTATCCCCACGACACTGAATGGTTTCGACTGTGTGACTCTATCCGAAGGAAGTGGTGCTTCAATTTGAGCCGGTGGCGTGTTTCTAAAAATTTTACAGGGAAGACACTGGCGTAGGACACTTTTAATAATCTGTCGCCCTCGAAGAATCCAGTAATCATTTCGCAGTTCTGATAGTACCACTCTCGTGCTCAGATGATGGAGACGAATATGTACGTGACGAATGAGCAATTTGACAAATGGGTGTGAACCATCGAGCACTAAAGGATGCTTTGAAGCAGCTGGAAGTGATGCGAACTGCACACGACCACCAACTCGTATCAGATTATCACAAAGAAATGGATGGAATTGTGCAATTTTCGAGTCTTTTGGAAGTTGTTTACCATGTCGAAGAGCATCATAGTCAGACGGAAAACAATCTATTTGAACTTGACGAATCCAATAACATTTCGCGTTTTCGAGTTCTTTTGCTGTCAATTCGCCATGAAGTTTGCAAGACGTGCGACAGTTGTATATGAATCGTTGCATCCACGAGGTAACCCGAATAAGTTTCGCGTAAGAACTGAAACGAGAAATGTCAATCACTGGGAGAGACGTAGATACCAACATTGAACTTTTCACAGTCTGACGAATTTCTGTCGAAGGTAGATTTGGACCAGTCTCAAGAGCATCATTCAGAGATGGGTGTCCGTTGACATGTGACGATGCATCAAATACGATACCACACTTTTCCGACTCAAGAGTGGTCTTCTTCACTGCGTGGTGAGGGAGATAATAAATTCTAGGACTTGACGATTCTGGCGCGATTTCGACGTGGCCGTTGTGGATGTAACGTTCCATTTGCTGAATGTACATTTCCCGAAAAGGGCGATCCTTATCCAGACGTCTACGAAGACTGTCAAAGCGGCGTGAGGCAATAGGTCGATTGTCCGACGTGAGGCATACGTTTTCTTTCCACGGTAGTGAAACGACACGACGATGGTTTTCCAGGCTGTAAGATTCGTGGAAATCTCGCAATATTTTTGCTTCACCAGTCGAGAGTGATTTTTCGTTTACATCGGTGATTCCCATGGCCTCGAGTTCCCAGAAGCGTTTGAACGAGTCATTCATTTCTTCAGCCCAAGTAGTAGCCATGCAATGAACAGTAGTGTTGTTCGAAGCAGGAGTGTGTTGGACATGAACGTTGGAACGGGTACCGCTCAAGATATGTCCGAGATGAGACGGAACAAGAACGAAAGTGTCTGACAACTTGACCGGCGAATCAGTTTTCACTATTTTCCAGTAGTAATCGCTACCGATGAGAATTTGAATCGGGATGTCGTCAGAAGAGTGAGGGTCCGCAAGCTGAATTCTGCGTGATGTAGCAAATGCACCAATGTCTACCGGAGCCGTGGGATGTGAGGCGTAGGAATTATTGCTTTCGAAAGCAACTATCGGAATTGATCTGTTATCCCAAATGCTAGATAAGAAAAATTGCACTTGACGTCGATACATCGATTGTTTTGGCACAGCTTCGAATGCACTAATAGACAAGTTGACCGATTGCAGCACATGCAATTGTAGTTCATTCACTAAACTGCTGTGAATGAAGGAGGTTTGACTTCCGGCGTCTAACACACATCGAGACAATTTGCAATTTCCGTTGGGACCGAATACCCAAATACGTGCAGTTTGCAAATACGTAAAACGGGGCGATACATCAATTTTACCAACAGCAGTAGAGGCATGAAGTGAAGGACAAATGGATACGTGATGTTTCCTTTTACAGTTAGAACAGAAAGCTTTGGCACGGCGTGGGCAAGTTTTAGCGTTATGCGAACGGTTAGTACACAAAAAACAACGACGAGTTTCTTTTAGCTTCTGCACTCGTAATTGAACATCAGTTATCACCGAGCAATTTTGGGGCCAATGATCATACGATTCACAAAATGGGCAAAAGGGTGACGGATTTTTCTCGTTACGTCGAATGCGAACATGAAATGCTTCCGTAGTCGGGCGGAAAGTCGAAGGTGGCAAAGGAAACTCACCTTGCACTTTGCTTGAAAATCGAAGTCCGTCGATTTCTTCACCGAGGAACTGCATCAGCTTGGATATGTCCATGTCCGAGATATCTTGCCGTTTAGAGTGGATAATCCACCGTTGACGAATGTCCGTAGGAAATGTGCGAAGAATCTTCGGTGTCAAAATCCGACTGTAGTTATCGACATCTTCGCCGAGTGATCGGAGAGCTTGAATATGGGCGTTAATTTCCAAGTAGGTGTCGTTGAGAAACTCGCGCGATGAAGCTGTCGCTGGGCGCAGGCTGTCGAAGAAATCGATGTGGGTCTGTATTATGGTATCCTTGTTGCCGTACCTGTCGATCAGCATCTTCTTTACCGTCTCGTAGGCTTCTGATGTGACGCCGATTCCCTCGACGAGCTTCTTGGGTTCGTTTTGGAGATACCCCCGTAGAAAAACGTGTTTGTCGATGGTTGACAGTTGAGGATTCTCGTCGATCGAAGAGGTGAATTGTTGCCAGAATGTCGGCCATTCTTCAACACAACCGCGGAAGGGCTCTAGGCGTATTGTAGGCAGCTCGAGAGCACATGGTGATGAAGTCGATGTTGGTTGAGCTGAAGCGGGAATCGAAGTAGCAACCAGAGGAGGCACCGTCGTTGGAGACTTGTTGCGTTTTCGTAGCACGAGGGAAGCATCGAACAGGGCACGTTTCGCTTTCTCAGTGTATTCCTCGCATTTTTCGATGTCGATCGCGTAGTCATCGTCCGATAGTAGAGCGTGAATACCGTCGTCAAGGCGAAGTAATTCGTCCAATTCCTCCGTCAAACGAGAAACCATGAAGTCGATTTCCGAGTCAGTTTCCTTCCCGGCACTGTCCAACGTTGAAACGAATCTAGTCACCTTGGCACGCACCGTTGTCCGTTTCCGATGGAGAGTCGTTAATTTCTCCTGATCCATATTAAGACGAGTTTCGTTGGTCAAAATGTTCATCCGACGGGTTTCGTTGGTCAAAATGTTCATCCGACGGGTTTCGTTCACCAAAATATTCGTTCCGGCGGGTTTCGTGCACCAAAATATGTCGGGGCCGAAATAGCTTACATTGGGAGAGCAAAATGCGTAGAAGAAACGATTTTATTTTACGTAATACAAGACGAGACATGCGTACGCGTAGGCGTCGAACGAACATATCATACTAGGGAAAAAAGATACAAGGGAAAAGAAGACAAGCGAAAAGTCACATAACGGATCAGCTTCGCCATCTGGAGGTGACCAGAGGGATTACAAACGTAAGCTCGTACTATTCCCAACAGCCCAGCTTCATTCTGGGTACACCGTTTGTCTTCAGCAAATGTCTTTTTCCGCTGAGCAACCCGGAGTTAAGATTTGGTATCCAAATGGGATTTCCGGTCAGTGTAGAAAGTGGTTATATGATATGTATTCATCCTCTGAAGACGGCACCCATAATGTGTTGAAATGCATTGGGAATTTGGTATTTGCCGTTGTATTTGCTTTTTTTTCGTTCTAGTTTTGTGATTATATCATGTAAAGGATTATTTACTCTTCCATATTGTGATTAATTTCCAAGACTGACCAAGGGGAAAATCGCGCCACAGCAACAGGGTGCTAATTTGCGTCAAAAGATGGTATGTATGACCAGCCAGTTATTTTATACTCATAAAAGTATGGTACGGGCAGGACTTAGAAAATCCGTCATAAAATAACACTATCAATGCTCACACTCCCTGCCTTGGGTCACTTAAAATCGGCAATATAGCAAGGGCTATTTCATCTTTTTTTGATGTTGCGCTTGCCGCCTCGACTCAGTTGACGTAGTCTCGGAGCTGCTGTGTGACGTCACTGCCCTGCTACATTTTTCTCGCAGACATCAGCTTACAAAACGTACTGTATTGAAGAAGATTATTTCGAATTTTAGTCGGTTATTTTGCTGTTTTTAAGTGAGTGATCTCTCGTTTAAGGTGTTGTTTTAGTGTCACTGGTATGCGCAGGTGGTATTTTTTATTGTATTTTTTGTGATTCTTGTGTATATCAATGATAAGCAAATGTGAGTTCTTGTGAGATTGCAACGTGCAAGAGGAATTCTAGGAAGACGAAGAAACTTAGGATTCAAATCACTTATCATACTTTTCTTAAATACCTACAGACTTGCAAAATACGGGTGTCCATATGTAAAAGGTTCGATCGTGTAATCTGTAAGTTCGCTTATATTTGCTTCCCATATTTTTATCAGTGGCATCGGAGCCAGAAGGTGCAGTGAATGCGAGATCATCCAGCAGTAGTTTTTGTAGCCCCGGATTGAGTAACCCCAGAAATAGTTGAGAAATCAGAAATCTTGTATATGTTGACCAAGTAGAGCACCCACAGGTCTTATACACTTCCACGTCTCTAGGTTTTATGCTGCAGTTGTATTGGTAATAACGAAATCCAATTTTTTTAAAAGCTACACATAATTCAAATGAAAACAAAAAGATAATTAAGATTCTAGAAAGTTCAAAAGATAATTTAAATTATCCGTCTCGATTTGCCTTTCAATCAAACACACAAAAGTTAAATAACGTACGTGATTCAATTGAAATGGATCCGAAAAAAATATTCTTAGTGGAAGTTACCTCACAAGCGAATGCACAAAACTTCTTACTTTAAATATTTAAATTGCTGAATGAAAGCAAGCCAATAAAGAAACAGATATTAATGAAAAATAATTGAAAATACAATTTTGGAATGAATTCAGTGAAACAGTAAAATGGGTAGTAGTACAGCGATCGTGAAAAATACCGCAATCAACAATGTAGCAAAACACTTGATTCTGCAGGGGGATGGTACGCATGACGTCAGCCAGTACCGACTCCAGCGCCTCATGAGACAGCCCTTGTTTATATGGCCCTGCTTAAAATAATAATCGGGCCCTAGTCATATCACTTTTCTGTTTATCGCGCGAAAGATGCCCGTTGAATAATCGCTAAAATCGATAACAAAAATTTATCTTGGAACGGATAGCATACATTCGAACCACCGGTGCTCTAAAAGTGACAATTCCTACTCCGATAACTTTCGATTGCCCAAAAAATTTTGTGACAGTAACGGTCACTCGTAGCAATAAGGAAACAAAAAAACGGACATTTCAAAGCAGACGAAATCGCCGATAAGTTAAGTCGGCTTTTACGATATTTTCTGCCGAAGTTCAGTTATCAGTGAAACTTTTCCACATTTTATTTTTCTCTATTGAATCTGTAAATTTCCAACTCGTGATTTATACTTTATATGTATCAATTTCCTTTTTCTTTTCTTCATTTATTACTATAGTCGCCATATTCTTCTTCTTTCCGAGTCAGCAGTTAGTAGTAGAAGCTTTTGTGGATATCTCTCTGGAGGAAGAGAGTGAGCGAGTTCTTGGAGAAAACGAGTGCGAATTATTATTGATTTTTTCCAGTTCCCAACAGGAAATCGCCATTCTCTTGGCCCCTTACTCTTGCATCAATCACGACCATTGCCTGTCAAGATTCTTCTCTCGGTTAAAATGTACTTTTTTGCACTTTTCTGCTATTACGCTTCCTTGAAAGGCATCATCCTTTTCTCTGTGAATTTTTGTTTTTTTCTGATGCAGAAATTGCTTATTGATCTCATACAAAAAAAGAAAGAGTATCTGCTTTCTACATCACAAGAGAAATAAGAAAATCGGCCGTTTGAAACATAGTGTAAGAAATAGAAAGAACAAGGTGCGAATATATATAAGAATTCAGAAATATACTGGTTATTTTTAGCATCTGTTATTCCTTATCTCTCTTTTTTTTATTTTTCTTATGCTATTCTGCACTTTGTATTAGATCTTCGATTTCTCTCCTTGATAAAAGCTTTTTTCGGGAGGAAAATGGCCGAAACATGGGAATAAAAAGGAACAGAAATGAGAAATTCTTATCTTTTGTGTGTAAGAAAGCAAAATTAACGGTTCGAAACTTTTCTATTCAAACGTTTTGAGTCCAGAAATGGTTCTTGTTCTGACCACGTTTGCTGGATATAGTCACAGTATAGCTTTTATTTCTTTTGACGAACGTTCCTTATGTTTTCAAAGAAAAATTTCGTTTCTGCGGAAATGTATCTTCATCGTGAGTAGCGGATCCCGAGTTTGTTATTGTTATTACTCTTTCCGTAATTCCGATGGATAGTTTTCAAGCTTTTTACTTTTATTTATTTTTTATTAAAGCTTCCATGGAGGAAAAAGCTTGTATTGATCATAGATGGAATGCTGCTGGTAAATATATATTAGAATGTTGTGTGAGATACAAATGTAAGTGCACATCGCGTAAAATTCGTTTCTTTGGATCAGCAGTTTTCGCTAGGATTTAGCCTCTTTTTATTTGTGGTTCTTTCTCGTCAACTGCAATTTTTTGAAATAATACTTTGAGTGCCTTATTCTGTTTTCCTTCGGATTATTATTTGACTTTGTGGGAAATTACAGCGTAATTTTATCTTTTTTTCTATTTGAATTTAGCTTTTAATGCATGCGGAATGTATTTATAATTGGTTCTTTGCCATAATTTTTACATCCGAGTCGTCTTTGGAAATCAAATTATATTTTTAAACGTCTTAAGGCACTCCCGTTCTCTTTCTAGGGATTATGAATTCACATTCAATATTCTAAAATGCCGTGACACGCGCGCACATGGGAAATCAGAGCCTTGTTATTGCGTTTATCTCTAATTGAGCCTAAAATATCTCTCGTGGCACTTATTACCAATCGATATTTTCCCCATTGTATTTCAGATAATACTGTCTGTGCAATGAGCTAAGACCGTTCAGAAATTATCACTTTACAGTTGTTTGAAGACAAAGTCTTAATTTTTTGTTAAAAACTAATCTAATATTTTTAGAGTAATTCATGCAGTGATTTTTCAGGGTACAATATCTTTTTCCATCATGGCCCAGGTAATATTCGATTAAGCTGGGAACTTTAACAATTGCGTCTATGGGAGAAATTTTTTGCCATAGGATTTCATCCGTTATCCGATCAAGTGTAGCCGACTGTAAATAAAAGTTTCAAGAGCTCCTGCAGGAGAACCATAATAGATTAAAATATATGTTTCCAAATCAGGAGACGCAAAAGTCAACTGCTAATTTTTATGCTTCCCCAAATACTTTCGAGAACTTCTCTTATCTACGGTATGTTAGCGCCTTTATCCAAAGTAGCCTTTCATTTCTATGATAAGATTATTTAAATTCTCGAATTGAGATGAGATTTTGGTGAAAAATAGGTCAATGGATGAAGATGAATGACGATTTATCATCTTTTTTTTTTCTTTTATCAACCTCTTAGTATTTTTTTTCCTCAGTGTGTATTTCAAAGTTCAAAAGCGCTCTGAAAATAAACCACACACAGAATAAAAAGTTCTTTTCTTTTCTGCTCTTCTTTCTTCCATCCAAAGGTCAAAGTTCCTTTTTGCTCTTGTTTCAGCATAGCTTTGAAGCGTGTGTTGGGCATTTTTGTTTTTTTTTTTCGTTGACGTAACTGGCCGTCAGCCAGAAAGTGCGGCATTCCCAACGAAGGTGGGTCATATTCTCCTACTACTAGAACGGTCTCTTATTCTTCCTTTTTTTTTTCTTCGCTTTACCGATTCAGTTTTGATTCACGTGATTTATATTGAACGAAATTCATTTCTTGCCCATTTGCTCCCGATTCGATTGTCCTTGATTTTCTTTTTTTTTTTTTTTTTTTTTGTTATGTCGGTTTCGGTCAGCTTGAACTTGACTATCTTCATTATAGAAAGTCAAAAATAGTTATCCTTAGCCGTATGTAAGATCGTCAAAGAGTCTAGTACTCGGCGTCTGTGAGGTCGTATGGGTATAGTGATGGACTGGCATCATAAGAATCGAGTTTCGAATCCCGTTGGTGACACAGTCGTGGGTTGCTGAAGTTGGTATGCCAACTTCGAGTCGCGAATACGAGGCAGACCTTCAACACATACTTACATAACACGAAAATTAATCTGATGGGGTTTTTTTTTCACTTCAAAATATGATAAACGGATACCTCTAGAACATGAAACGTACATCTCCGACAACTTGATTCCATTAGGGCCACACATGTATACGCACACTTTCCGGCATGTAACCAATTCGTTAGAAATTCCCAGAAGAATGTTACGAGATGCATGTACGGTTTAGTAATTGCAGTACAATCTAATACTTGAACATTTGTTCAGCACTACTTTACCACACACCAACTTCGATCATATCCCCATACAGCAATTTACTACCGATCGAGTTGGGTCGGAAATGAAGGCGCCATCTATTGGTGTTTGCCTTAGGTTTGGTAAAAAAAAATTATCTACGTTCTTCCCCAAGACGACTCTCAACCTGACGGTATACTTCATGGTGTAGACGAGCATCTTACTTCTGCGCCACTCTACATAGTGTACAGTCACATCTCACAAGGAAAGGGTTCGGAGATGACGTCTTCAAATGTTTTTTCGAAAAAACCACCATTGATTCTACTCATGTAAATATCTCAAAAATATATAAGAAACCGGCAGAATTATTATGGGTCACTCAAAAATTTTTTTGAGTATTAACATTTTTAACGCCAGTAAAGGCCAAGAAGGAATTCGAAAATCCCGCAGCCCTATAGCATCATAGTAACGTCATTCAAACAGCACATGATCAACTCTAGCTCAGAAAAAGAAAGAGGAAAAAAAAAAGACTAGTTTCTCTATGAATGGAGAGGCTGGAGGAAACAGGAAACGAAAGTGAAAATACGTTTTGTTATAGATATCGCCTAGAAGCGTGAGAGGCGATGAGTAGCCGACTGTTATCTTTTTTGGTAATTTTTTGCGGCTTTAATAATTGCATTTCGCCGCTAATCTTTTGTTTTTATGTGAGATGAATGTACTCAAATTTTTTCATCATTTTTTTAAGGACGACACCTTGGGACAATTTCTTTGTCAGTAGTATAGTATGACGTCACCGAAGAGTAAAAACTACTCGTCCAAGTCCACCCCTAATCCGGGTCAATTGCTAAAATTTCTGATTAGCGATAAAGTCCGGGCTGTTGTAAAAGTAAAACGTGAATCCAATTAGATATAAATTTCAATTGTTGATTCGTAAAGCGTTGATGTTTTGATTTTTTTTTCCCCTAAGGATTTACCAGCTGCATCAGTATTTTATACTTTTACATATTTGTCTCGAACTATTTATTGGCTGTAGTGCCCGAGTTACGGCATCGATTTCCCGTGACCTCGGCGTACGCTTTCCATAGCGTAACTTTTTAGAGCTGCTGTTTGTGGCCGCCCCGATAAATTTTCTTTCATCTCCGGTCGTTTTATCAATCGTAGGCTTAAGATAGATAAATGAAGTGTCACCGAATAGGCTGCTGTGAACTAACTGCCGGTCCGCGATAGCCGCCAAAGAAAAATGTCGAGCTAGCTGGCTCTTCTCTTATTTTTATTATCACGTTGATACAGACTCGACAAAGAACGAAATCGGTTCACTCCGTGACAGTTTATTAGACTACACCGTCCATACAAAAATTTCGCGCACTAGAGCTTTAAAAAAACATGCTCTGAAAAGAAATTCAAGTACATCCTGCCATTTCGGCTTTCCTTTTGATCACACAAATTAGTGCGTCCGTGGATTTGATCAAATTACAATCGGCCCCGCTTAATCGGATATTAAAGATTCCATCTTATAGTATCCGATTATGCAGGGTAACAATTCAATTGCCATTTTACAACGTTAGTATAGTTTCATCTTAATTAATTTCCAATATAAAATATCAATTCAAATCACCTAAAATAAATCAGACATCAAAATTAAAAAATATATGTATATTTAATTACAATGATCATAATACGTAAGGTTTTTAGTTTGCATAAATGCAGCGCCCTCTATTGAAGAGAACAAAAATAAAATAATTAAATGTACTTATTGATGACAACTTGAATACTTTTGGAGGCCAGTACCTAATCTCAATTTTTTTTAATGTTAACTTCGTAACATATTTTTCATTAATTCTAAATGTTTCATTGAAAAAAAATGTGTTAAATAATTGATATGTTTTGTAGTACACACATCAATTATGTATACCCTGTATATATATAATTGACGTTTGAAGAGTAATGTTCGACTAAGCGGGAAAAAATCGTTGGAGTTATCATATTAAGTGGTGGTGGTGGGGGGGAGCTATAACATTGTCGATGTATTTTGGTGCCGGGGGATCTTTTTAAGCGGGGCCGACTGTATGTGGCGAGCCTTGCTCGGACGTCATTGTCACAATGTTCTGTGCGTTTACAAAAAAAATCTATATATTGCGCCCTTTTATTTCCATTTTAATTTCTTTGACACAAAAAGTTTTTGTAGGTCTGTTATGAATTTGATGCGCGAAGTATATTATTATCTCTCGCCATATGTTCGTCGAAAAACAATATCAATAGGTTTGCTGAAATCACATCCATTTCAGGCTGAAAATTTGGCATCGCCTTTCATTTTGCCACCAACATCAATAATCATGCGCACTCGGGCGTTACTGGTATTCATTTTTTCAGCCGTCAATATAGTGGTCAAATTTCAGTCTGTGATTGGGAAAACTGCTTGCTTTTTTTTTAACGTTTCTTCGTGTACTTGTGCTCGGTCACCCTTCCCTTGCGTCATCTTCGAGTGAGAGTGTCACACCTCTCTGTGACGTGTTGATAACCAACATTCAATCAAAACATCTGCGATAAAATTGGCATATTAGTAATCATACCCTTTCAGGCAGACCTTCAACATTATAGTTACATAGCATGAAAATTCAGGCATTTTCCATTTGGAACACAAGTGTGGCAAGTTAAAATTAACTCTTTAAACCTTTAAAGAATTTCGTCACACAATTTTTTGCAATGCTTTCAGTAATATCAGATGATTTAAAAGACGTATTCACGTCAAAAAGTATCCAAATAACGTGTAGAACTCAGATACGTAATTCATGTTGCAAGGTGTTGTGTAGTTATTTAAATTAAAAAATTAACTTTTTATATACGGACACCCTGTGCTCAAAAACCCAGTTAGAAGGTTGTTGCCCGGTCTATCTTGAAACAAAAAAAAACATCGTTTCTAAGAGGAATATTCACTGAGATATTTGATTTGAAAAAAAACTGTAGAAAGTTGGGGAAAGAAAAGCAAAAAACCAACGGACAAACTTCTTTCCATTATTTATGCTGCTCTTTCCCAAATTTCCTTCAATTTTTGAGTTTATTTTATACTCAGAACACTCAGAAACGTGGAAGTTTTTTTTTTGTTGGCGTAAGGAGAGACAGCGCAACAACTTCGGTTTTTATACTTTTTAACTGGGTTTTTCAGGGCAGAGTTCCCGTATAAAAAGTTTATTTTTTTTTAAATTCTAATAGCTATACAATCCCTTCCAACATGAATGACGTATCTGAATTTTCTACGTTATTAAGATAGTTTTTCTAACTTGCAGTATGATTCTAAAATCAACGGTTCTCTAGTAATTTACTGCAAGGGAATTATGGAATCACCCTGTATATATATATATATGCGTGTGTGTATTTTATCTTCTCCATTTCCCCCCCCCCCCCCCATCGTGAATCGTTTCTACCGTCTGTGGGGGCATGTGTGTGTGTGTGTGTGTGTGTTTCTTAATGTCAGAAATTAAGAAATTTATCGTTGTGGTTTGTGTGTAGAGAGAAGGCAAGATGTAATTTTCGAACGACAGATCTTCTTTTCTTAAATATTGGTCTCGGTACTATTAGACGCCAGCTTCTAAATTTCTATAACTAAATTATTGGATTCAGTACTTCACCAGCTGTTCTCCTACTCAAAATAATGCACATATCTGCGGAAATTTTCATCTCCTCCTCTTAATTTAATATAAGAATCATCTATTTCCGATAGAGGATTTCGTTTGTTGCCATCAAGAGTTTGGGACTTCCTCAGATATTTACGTACACTTTTGAGAAACCTTTCACAAAATCTTCGTTTGTGTCGCACAAAGGAAATATCAAATTTTTTCGCTTAATCTCATTTTTGGATGTGTTCCCAATAGACCACCGTCATTACCTTCCTTTTCCCGTGGTGAAATACACGGGAGCACTGTATCTACACTTGATTAGGTATCCTTATGCATCATAAACCCCCCTCCTTTAGATGAATAAAGATTTTGAATATATGCAAATCTCCTTTTATTCTCTTGGCACGGTGCCCCGTCGTTGGTTATTTCGCTCTTATATCGTTGGCAGTCTGTAATTGTATTCGTACGTGTGTGTTTTTTCTTTCTTACTTTAAAAGTTGCGGAACTGAATATATTTTCTGCTATGAAATCTTGGTAACAGTCCAGGACTTGGATGTGGGGGGGGGGGGGGGGGGGGAGAGAGTTCTTACAGATTCGTATATCTTTTGACTGTGTGCAGCTGTTTGACTGCTGAGAGATTTTCTTTTTCCTCTCAGTCAAACCTGTGGCTCTTTCTCTCTCTTCAAACTTTCGCTCTGACTTACTGACTGACTGACTTTTACAATACCAGCTTGAGTTTCCTTCACCACCGAGGAGTTGTCGTTTAGTGATTTTCTTTTGACTCTCCGGATAGAGCTTGCAGCGGTTATTTTGTGACAATGTAATATATGCCCTTGCCACAATTTACGTTCTTGGAACTTTGTTTTCTAGTCAGTTGAAGACGCTGGTTAAAATGTCGAGGTTTGCAGTCATGCAGTCAGTGTTTTTTTTTTTTTCGTAATTAGAATTAAAAGGGTTTTTCTTTTTTTCTCGTTTTATTTTTAAACTTAAATCCTCAGAGCATTTGTATACTTGGCTTCATGCCGAATTTTGCACCTGAACTCGCTTTACTAAAGGGGAAACTGTCGTACTAGGTGATGATAGAATCGTTTTCGATGGTGAAAGTATTGGCTATCTTGTGAGTGAATTTTGTGAGTATATAAACGAATGGTAATGAAGTACAGTGATACCTCGGCTTACGAATTTTTCGGCTAACAAAGTGGGTTTTTTTTCCGTCCTTTTTATGCCCCGTCTAGTGAACAGTTTATTTGATATTGATGCATGAGTTAACATAAAGTATCGGCGTCGTAAGATGAATTATATCAATCAAATGTATGCAATGGCTAAGTCATTCGAGCCTGTTAATTTATCTTCACCGCGGAATCGCTTTGCAGATATGCCTCTCTTTTAGAAAGATTCTAAGCCGTTTCATATAAAATGAATGATTAAGCCAAGAGAAAATGCATTAAAAAAAAAGCCTCAGACATCGAATGATTTTAGTGCATGTGAAAAGATGCTTAAAATCATGGTGAGTGCCTTAACCTATACCCTACAGAATCAGTGCTAATCTCCTTCTTTGGAACGTAGAGACGTGGAAATTTTTCTTTCTGAAATCATCATTGTTGTCCAGCTTCTAGACCTGTCAGGTCAGACACGACCTAGGCTCTGTCTCTTCCGGGATGTAAGCCTTTTACCCGTGTGGGGAGCCTCTACACCTGGGAATGAATAGCGAAAGGTGACATCTCTGAAAAAAAAAAACCATTTCGTTTCGATTAATAAATAACACGGAAAATGCATATTTCAGTAGTAAAAAGGATCTGAGGTTTAATCCGAGCATTCAAAAACTTTATTAAAAAAATACCTCTTCTTAAGTACACGGAAAAAATGTACAGATGTACGCGCTCGAAGGACGAACTCTTTCAGACGCATAGAAACACAAGCGAAGCATTTTTCGACGATCGTGAATTTTTTTTTAAATCCTTCCGACAATTTCAACCGTATTCCTGAGGAAAATAAAACTAATTTTATCAGGGCGATCAATCATTAATTTCACACACGCACAATCATATCTTCTCTCGTTTTCAGCAGTGATTCCCAAATCAGATTTAGGAATCGGTGTTTATCGCGATCAATGAAGAAAAGTTTCAATAAATGTAAAATTAGCACGATTTTTTTTTATTGGAAAGGGGCCGTTCAAGTATTACGTAAGCAAATTTTCAGCCATTTTTGACCCCTCCCCTTGTCAGCAAAACGCTGATCCCCTCCTCCCCCTTGTCAGCAAAATTCGTCATCAGCTCTGCCCCTCTGAATCCAACTCAGATTTTCATAAAGGTTGGTTGATGACGTAAGCATTATCCAAACCCCTCCCCCCTTGTCATCAAAAGTCAGCAAATCGGAAACCCCCTCCCCCCATCGATGATGACGTAACACTTGAACGGCCCCAAAGTTCGTATATCATTGATTTGATTCTATGCAAGAGTACTTGTTACACTTTAACATCTTATTAATGTTGGACTGCATCTGGATAACCCACTCCGTATGGTATTCATAATTCAAGTAAAACCATTTTTTTTATTAGTCGATGGTTTTGCAAATTGTTACTTGTGAGAAACTGAAATTGCGGTTGGTCACTTCCAACTGTTTTTTCAACTGTGTTCGAGAAGCACTGCCATCTGTCTCTCATATTATAAGTGAAAGTTGCTGATGTCCTAGTTCCCTTCGTTGTGTTAGTATCGTGTTAAAAGCCTGCCTGCTCTCTTTGGAGAGACTTTTGCAAATGATAGACCGGCTCGCCTTCCGGCCTTGTGCCGCCTGAATCTAGGTGCTCGCGATGCGAGTCTACGTTCGCTTTTAACTGGTAGGTCATAGATCAGCGTTGGATTCCTGCATAGCATTCCTCAACAAGAATTAGATCATCCATAACCTTTGTCTTTTGCATCTTCCGTTGAATGTGATAAAGTGAAGGAACAATCTTCACTTCACAACACCCCCCCCCCCCCACACACCCGGCTTTCTTCGTAGCAGCACCGTCTGTTCAGAGACATTCTTCCTCCCCCGTTTGTGAGGATATATTTAAGGTATACACACACTCCTCGCGCGTGTGTGTGTGTATAAGTTGATGGATTGGATCCCGCTCAAAGTGATTTGCGCGGTTAATACAGAAGCCACTGTGCAAAACCGCATTTTCCCTCCTCCATCCACCTTTCTCGCCGACTCCATTGTGCAAGAAATTGGAAGGAAAGTAAACTTGAAGAGAAAAGCAAAAAATATTGGGCCAGGCAAAGCACGCTCCGGAGGACTTTGACCCACACCTTTTTGCTTCCTGCCTAGCGTTCCTTTCTGCATATCTTCGACAAAAACGGTGTCTAATTCTGTCGCCTCCTTGAAATAGTTGCCAACTGGGCAACAAGTCGGCAAATGGCCAAGTTCCCTCTCGCTCCTTTTCTCTTTAATTTTCGTCTCCTGGCTTTGTGTGTGTGTGAGGGAACGGCCTTGCTTTCTTGTAGTGGGAGGATCAGGTAGCGAGAGAGAGATAAAAGAGCCCCCCCCCTCCTCCCTCCCTGAGATCTCTATCTATCTTGTGTTTTTGTTTTCTCTTTATAGAAGTTTAACGGTGTTCCTTTTTTGATTTCATTGTCTTCTGTCGTACCCAAAGCACCGTTATCTACGGGAAATCCATTCTGTCGCATGCATTACATACATATCTCTACCCTTAACCTATCGGCTTTGTTAAGTACGTCTACACATGCTTACTCGATTTGATCGTGGGGTAATTAATAAATAAGCCTTGCTGCGGTTGCACCTCCACAGTCTTCGCTGTACAAAATCCAAAAAGCGCAATTCAAGTTTCTTTGATGCCCCGACCGTCCGTGGTTCCTTCCAAGTTTTGCTTGGCTTGCAATAAAATATTTTGTGACAGCGTGCGCACTGACGGAAAATTTCAGCGAACAACTCACGGACAACGTATAACACGCGAATGTAGACACACCTTTAGATACTTCTTGCTTTTAACACTAGCACTCTATGCTAGTGTTTCTCAACTTGTGGTCTTTGGAGATGAAAAAAGTAGACTCAGAAATTTATTTTGATCTCAATGAGATCGAATTGATGCCTGAATTTTCGTGCTACGAGACCCCCCATACCGCAAGTTAAAGGATCACTAAACTGCTTAAGACATTTGTGCTCTTCAAAACGGTTGAAAATCACTGCTCTATGCCACCTCGGCTATTGCGACAACTCTCTGCCAACGTCAATATATTCGACGATATAACGATTCGATATTTCTCAGTACACTTGTTTTTTGGTGTGTTGTTTTTCCGAGACATTTTTACAATTTGAGCTATTAACGAGATTATTTTACATAGGAGCACAAGTAGATTTTCCGGAAGCAGATTTTCCAGATTATTTTACAAGGAACATAAGTAGATTTTCCGGAAGCCATAGATCCCTATGGATGTATTTTTTTTCTTTTTTGTATCCACTGCGAGCCATCAGTATCGATCCAGGTATAGGGTTTTTGTTCTGTTTCTATCCGTGCATTCGATATTTGTCCCTAGTTCTTGTCTTTCATCTGAAAGGGTTTCTAAAATTGACTTTCATCTGAATGTGAAAATCGTGTCCGACGGAGTGGCGTAATACATTTTAATTCTGTACTACTTAGGGGTGATTCAAGTATTACGTCAGCATCTGGGAGGGGGGGGGGTGTTCGGATTTGCTGACTTTTGATGACAAGGGGAGGAGGGGTGTTTGAAGGTTGCTTACGTCACCAACCACTCTTTTTGAAGATATGAAATATTCTAAGCTGCTGACGAAATTTTGCTGACAAGGGGGAGGGGGGTCAGAAATGGCTAAAAATCTACTTACGTTATTCTTGAATGGCCCCTTATATAAGGGTAAAATAATCACTTTTAGCAGTAGCATCTGGTAATATTTATGCCATACCATTGTCATGAAACCTCTATCTTATACTTCGGTTATAACTATAGATATTCGTGTCCTTTATAACTTCTAGGATAAAAGAGCTAAAAGTGGCATGAAATGTGTATTTTCCCAAGGATTTCTGGCACTTTTTTTGTACATATTATTAAAATGTAGGTCAGTGGTTGGCCGAACATAATCCCATAAAGAAATACGATCGACTAATAACGTCGGAATACGGTGAAAACTCATCGGCAAATCCTACTGAATGTCACTCGAGTCCCTATCATGATAACTGATTGCTTTTCCATTGATCGTGGAAGATTCCCCCCTATTTAACAGCAAGGGCCAGTGTATCTTTTGGATGACTATCCATTTTCATTACCGGGAAGGATATGTGCCGATATTGCTTTCATACGAGTGTCAGAAATTCCTGCTTCTAATATCAAAGCTTGGTGACACCCTGAAATCATTTCAATATCGGCATATTCTGGATGATTAATACTTTCCAAAGAGCAATTCGTTGCCCATGAGCAGCATGTGATTGCATGATAAATTATGATTGCATTTGTTTGCTGCATTTCAGAGTCTTTAACAGTCGTGCAGTTTTTGTTGATTCTTTAATTCACATCACACTCAGGATGTTTTTCAATAATGCAGTCGGTCCCGCGGATACCCCGCTTAAACGGATAGAATCCTCCGGCAACAAAATTTCTCCCATAGAGACAATGTTGAAGTTCCCCGCTTCCCCGCTTAATACTGCATCATAATTTCAACGACTTTCCCCCGCTTAATCGAATATTACGCTTCCCACATCAACCACTGTACACAATGATTTTATTAAATGTAACATTTGGAATTGATGAAAAATATGTTATTAACGAGAAGTTTTGCAAAAAATTGCCGATTCTACTCATTTCAATGTGCGCAGAAATATAAAAAATCCGGTGGAATTATTGTGGGTCACTCAAAAAAAAAATCTAAATATTAATATTTCGAACGCCAATAGAGGCCAAGAACGAATTTAAACATCCCGCAACCCTAGAGTGACGACATTCGAACAACACAAGTTCAGGTACAGCACAGAAAAAGAAAATAAATTAAAGAAGGAAGAAAAGAAAAATGAGTTACAGTGTGCGTGTGTAAAAACAAAACTGTAAAGAAATTTTTTATACTTATTGCCAAGAAATGCGAGAAGCGATGAGTAGCCAAGTGTTGTGTTGTCATTAAAAAAAAATTTTTTTTGTGGCTTTAGTAATTGCACTCCGCCGCTAATGTTTTTGTTTTTATGGGTTTCTGGTGAGATGCATGTACACAATTACCTTTGGGACCCTTTTCTTGCAAGTTAAGATAAATACATTTGAGAGTAGGTACTGGCCTCCAAGTATTCAAGTTGTCTTCAATGCGTAAATTTAAGTATTTTTGTTCTCTGTTGAGCCAATAGAGGGCGCTAACTTTTGTAATGAAAAGTAAAAATCTCGGGCATTATGATCTTAATTAAGAATAATTGTCATTCCATTTGTTAGGGGTCAATCCAGTATTACGTTAGCATCGGGGGGGGGGGGGTTCGGATTTGCGGACTTTTGATGACGAGGGGGGGGGGTTTGAAGGTTGCTTACGTCATCAACCACCCCTTTTTGAAGATATGAAATATTCTAGGCTACTGACGAAATTTTGCTGGGAGGGGATGTCAGTGTTTTGCTGACTTTTGCTGTCAAGGGGAGGGGGGTCAAAAATGGCTGAAAATCTGCTTACGTAATACTTGAATGGCCTCTTATGTCTGATTTATTAGAGAAGCTTTATTAGTATTGATCCTTCATCAATTTTCCATATACAAACTGTGCTAACGTTGTAAAATGGCAATTCAGTTGTTCCCCACATGATCGGATACTCCACTTAATCATATGTTGTGTGCTGGATTCGTTGATATCCGATTGAAGTGGGGCGGACTGAATATCGATCGAAGACCAAATCTAGAAATCTTGAATGAATCATCGTGTTATTAGAACTGAGCATAGTAAACATATTTTACAGTAGTATGGCATATAATATAATATATATTTATGTTATATAACTCTAACATAAATACATTAGAGCCAAACATACTCTTAGAACACGCATTCTCTCCGGCATGTGCCGATTCCTTATTAATTCCGTAGACGAATGTGTACGAGGTACATGTTCGGTTAAGTAGTAGTATTAGAACTGTCTAACATTCAGGATTGCCTCATAAATGGTCCCTAGGTGTCGCCTCATCGCCTCAAGATTTTTCAAATCGTTATAGAATTTTTTTGTTGCAGAAGTATTGAAAAACAATTAGGTCTTGTGGGGCGATTATCCGTGCTCGATTCATAAATCAAGCTGCCATTTTCTGTGCCTCTCAGCAGCAGCAGTAGTAGTGTCTGTGGCGATTCCTCTGGATGACGTCGTTTGCCTTTCTTGTCTCTCATCTTCATCGACCAAAGAAAGTTTCGATCAACGTTGAGACGCCGAGGAGTCTCGAGTCTCAGAAAAGGCTATTTGTGCGGATAAAGTAACCTTTCGATTCGAGGAACGTTCATCCGTCTCGATCTCTGTTCTGCCATTACTGACTCGGCACTTTCCCGTATATCCCCCCCCCCCCTCCCATATTTCGCGAATCAATACTATACGCATAATGTCCCGAAATATTTTATGGCTTATGTGCATTTTGTGACATCCTATCCGGTGTGCCATTTATTTCGGTATTTGTGTACGGGAAAAGAGGCCAACTGTACTGAATTTAATACCCTTGCTGTTGACATTCCTTGACCTTTGGTCCATGTAACGGTCTTAAGGATAGACTACTACAGTAGTCTCGAGACTTCGAGGAGTTAGTTGTTGGTTTAAAACGGGTATGCAGCATGAAAACGAACAGGATGTCCAATTTTATTCTTCATACCGGTGTAAATTTCACGGGTTAAAATACCGGTTAGCATCGTGATAAATTAATTTTATAAACATAGTAACCGGTATTTGGACGTAAAAAAATTTACACTTGTATGCAGCATAAAAATTAAAAAATTAGTTTCACGACACATGTTCTTCGTTTATTTCTTCGGCTCAAAACCAACAACCATTTTATTTTTAGAATTATAACACATAGTTTCGATAATATATTCAATAGGTGACTGCAGGGGTGGCCTAGCTTAATTCGGTTTCTCGTATTTATAATAACAAAGAGTAAAAATATGAAACATAATAAGTCGGAGAAAGGTTAGAAAATTTTCCTTTTTTGTTTCACCGGTTGGCAAATTATTTCTCTCATTTATGGCGGTTCCCGAAAATCATCACTTAATTTCAATGATCTGCAATGAGAGATTGATTGGTGACCGCATACGCCCAGACTTGTTGCAATAAGAGAAAGGTTGAAGAACACTGAACTAAACCACACAAGACCCCAGGATTTTGATGGCAATAGGTATTGCCTTCCAATTCGACACTACAATACTTTCTGAATATTTTTCAAGCTATCCAGGTTTATGTCAGGGAATTTGCGTTACGTCCTAGTTTTTATCAGAATTTTTCCCGGTTTCTCAGCCGCATGATCTAGCCACCGTAGGCCCCGGCCGGTCGTCCGGTCCCGCGTTGTAAATCAGCTGAGATTAAAAAAACTACGTAAATATTGTAACTTAATTACGACAGTGCGGAAAATTATAAAGAGTGGTTTGACTAATTTTAGATTTTTAACTAGCGATAATACCCGGCGCTGCCCGGGTTTCTTCAATGAGGCTTTTTGTATCATGTGATATCTCCCTCTTTCTTTGAGGGATATACAAACTGCGTCCAAAGTAACCAATATGGCGACTTCCTGACCGACTCATGAGAGAAACAAATCTAGATCTAAAGAAACGTAGATATTTTTCCCCCTTTTTTAAGGGGCGATAGGTATTTCAATCCCCCACGAACTTCAAGTTATCCATCTGCCTATTTCTGCTTCCAAAAGTGCTTAGTTAAAGCTGTGAAATTTCTTCTATGTACTTTACGGGCCCATAATTAATTTTAAAGCATCCTAAACTATATGAATGTATGCAGTTGAATATTAAAAGGCAATACGGAGACATTAATTTTCATGCTTTAGAAGATGTAAATAAAAAGTTGAAATCAATGTTATTGTTTGGATATCCAACTCAAAAGTAGGTCTGGCTAATTACTTCATATTTAATCTCCTGGGCTTCGTACATCTCTAAGCGAACTCAGTATTTCAAAAACCGATAATTCAATAAAATTTTTAAAATTATTGATGTGGCAGAAACCATATTAAATTTCCGCATTTCTACAGTAAAATCGGCGATTTTAACACTGATTTCTATGAGGATCACCCTTTGCCTGACCCTCAAAGTGATGCTGATGATTCTGGCGTCTATTCAAAAAATCTCATTACTGGAAGGATTGAAAAAGTGGCAAACCATTGTAAAGACATATGCACGTCTGAAACGTAGCCACGGTAACCAAAATAAACGTTCCAAAAGTGATTGTTGAGGCCCAGAAACCATTGTTGCCTGACAGTTTTTCACCCATATCTGGCATTTGTCCTGCTCTGACGAACTTTTAAAGTAGCCTATCGTTCAAGTCAGGTCCCATTTGGGATATATGCAAAATTTGGAGATAGATCTAAAATTGTAGATTTGTAAAATAAATAATTATTCTAAGTTACATGCCCGACCAGACATTTACATTCGTGGATATTAGTCTAACCCTGGTATGAGCATCTATAGTGTTCCATCACTGTGATACGACGAAAAGCCATGAACATTATGGTTCACCATTCGCAAAATAAGCACCGCTTTCATCCGTGAAAATATATCCATCGCCGCATCTTCAAGTAAAAACAAAAACGAGCAAAGATGAAAACTCTTTGCAGGTGATGTTCTGTTATTCCACTTCTTTTTTCTCTTTTACATTTGTTGAATATCTCTCCGTGTAGCCGTGTCGTCTCCCAAAGAGAGTTCTTTGGTCCGATTCCAAGGACATATCCACGATCGTGGTGAGCGCGTGTTCAAATCTCATTTCTTGCGGGTCCGTTTCATTGGGTGGCAGCAGCCCTTTCTTTTAATTCCCTCCCTCTCCTTGTTTCTGGTACGATATCATTCCCCGAAAAGTTTTATTCGGATGGAAATAAGAATGGATGGGGGTGATTAAAGAAAAACATAAAGGAGGAATAATACGGCTGCTCTCTGGTGGGAGAAGAGCAAAGCAAAAGAATCTCTTGGCTTCTTCTTCCTTCCCCGGAATCCAAAATAGACTATAGATTCTTCGAGGGCTGCGGCTTTGAAAAACGCTTCTTAGTTTTTCCGCTGTTGTGACTTGGGCTGACTTGAGTTTGTGTAAGGTGTTGGCCGGGGACTCCTTCCTCGTGATTGTGATGGTTTTTGTTTTGTTGTGAAATTTCCTTCCCACCTTCAATTCAGCGTGATACAAGGTCCCGCAGTGTTGTGGCCCTTCCGCTGTAGGTGATTCAGATTATATCGAATTCCGTTTCGTGGCACCCAGGTATGTGATCTATTCCCTTTCGTAAGGGAATATATTTTTAGTTATTTTTATATCTATCGTGTTCAATTTTTGTTTTTAGGTTTTGTGTGTACAGTATTATTCTCGCTAAATCCGGCCGCTCGCTTATCTGGCTCGCTCGGTAATCCGAATTTTTTTCTTCGAGACGTAGAAAAAGAAAATAAGTCACTGCATGCCTGTGCACAGTTTATATTATTCAGTTGGGCTTTTTCAACTACCTTCTAGTAATCCAACGATTTAGATAATCTGGTCTGATTTGTGAGTGTCTACTGCATGTAGCTTCATATCCCGCGTAAGTAATATTTTGTTTCAGATTTTCACTTGCCATTGTTTTGAGAGAAGTTATACAAGATGGACCGAAAGGAATAATTTAAAATCGTTTATAGAAAAGTATATATTAGGTATATAAACGTACGTATTAAATACACTAATAGTAATATAATTTTTAATTTCTTTGGAGAAAATGGTAAATTTTTTCTAATGGAGAAGTCATTGTCGTATAACAACTTTTGCCAAACACATTGGAGTGCAATCTCTTCAACAATGGCCACATCACAGCAGCTACAGGAAGTGCTGTTAAGAATATGCTCTAATGCAGTGTTTCCCAAACTTTTTTCACACTTGCCCCCCCCCCCGGACCATATATTCTCTTTGTGACCCTGTGTCTCATCCACCCCCCCCCCCATCCAGGAGCGGGTCCCTTTCTACTTATGAATTTTCCGAAAAATTTGTGGGCAAAAGTTTTATAAATAATGTTTTCTGAACTTCTGCGTTTAAATTCTCAATGGGTCTCTCTCTTATCTTCGTTCTATGTGACGGGCCCCATCTCACCTTCATTTCTGGGGCCCGTGCTTAACTGCAAGCAACAGCTTGCATATTTACATACTTACCCTCAAAATAATAGTATCAAATCGCAGCTTATAGCTCTCCCAGACGTGATGCCATCAGACCATGCCGGAATGGATCTCCGCGTTAAGATGGCTCTGGTTATATGGGCAGTTCTGCAGATTTCTGAAAGAAGTCACCCCTTTCTTCCAACCCATATTTCACTTAAAAGCTTCACGTGTGAATTTCTTTTCACAGCTCTCCGTGGCCTCCCTAAGCACCTGTCATAGCTCCCGTTCCACTTGATTTTCACCCGTGGCCTCCTTAGAATATCTCAGGATCGGAGGGGGCATAACCCTTTCAGACAAAAATTTCATTTTTTGGAATTTTCAAAATGTTTTTGCGTTTTTGATACTTAAAAAAATTAATTAAAACATAAATGTCAGAAATTTTGTCCCGCTGCTGAAAGCTCCCAGCGTTCATATTCACCGTATTTCTAACTCAGAACTTATACAATCCTTTAAGTGAGGTCTTCAGATCAAAAGAAAAATTTCTATAGTGAAAAAAGTAGTCCGCAGTTTTGTGGCTCCAGGGTCTGAAAGGGCTGCTCTCTCTCTCTAATGTGTTTAGGAAAAACTCTACCGTGTAACCACGGGTTAGCCCCCGTAGATCATTAAATAATTTTTCGAAATAAACTTTTTAGTCCTTTGATCGAAAAGTTGCCGTGTTGCCTTTTTTCGCATTATCAATGAATGCGACATCGCAGAATTACAGAAAAAAAAAGTCATTCCGTTCTGCTATTTGTATATTTTCTCGTTGATGGATGGCTTTCACTTGTCTCTCCCTTTGATGGCTTCGAATCAAGGCCATGCCTCCTAGATAGTTGTATCTAGGAGGCTTTGTTTGAATGCACTTTCAAGAGAATGCTAGCAATGAATGAACTTGACCCATGTGAATTCGAGACACGTGATTACCGCATGGTTTGCGTGTTATGTGATGCTTCTCTGATTGCAGGCCAAAATATCTAGCTAATTTAAACGCTTATCAAACATGTAACATTTCTCATGAATTCCCAGCTTTTACGAAATTAATCCTTGTGAGCATTTGTAGCGGGATTGGGAGAAGTACGATTTAAAAATATATGTATAGTTTTTTTCAATCTATGCTTCATTTTAATTCTTATGTTTTCGAGGTGTAATTTGTTGTCCGCAATTGTTAATGTTTCGGTATGAGGTTCTGAAATTAGTTAGCGAACGTTTTAAATTATTATTTTCTTTAAAAATTTCTGCTCAAAAATTGCCAAGGGAAAAAAAATCATGAACAGTGAAACTTAAATTGATTGAATAGATTTTAAAGTGATACTAATAACGTCTTAAGTCTCATTGTAATTACGCTCTTCCCACATTTGTTATAACTTCTCCCGGTACTCGTCACAAGCTCCGGAACGAATTACTGGATGTAACTTCGACAAAAAAAATAACCAAACGAACATTCTTTTCTTTGCTCCAGTTCCACCTAAAATGCACATTAAAAAAAAAAAAAGATGCATGCGTCAAACAACGTGACTTACTGGATTCGTAGAATTTCTGGGGAATCTCGATGACAGGAAACTACACAAACCAGAGCTCAATTAGAATATAAGAAGTGTTCTTTTCATTCTGTCTTTTGTCCGCGCAATCTTCTAAATTACGGTTCGTGAGGATCAGCACCATCACTCCCGCAGAAAGCTTTTATATCTCCCAATGTTAATTACAGTTGTTAGATTCTCCATTGTGTTACCGCGTTACAGTTCGAAAGAACTCTCCTCCGCGTTTAAAATAAAACTAAAAAAAAAAACCTTGTCTGTATTTTCTCTACGCCACAAAATTAATGCAAAATAGAGGAACATCAGGGATATTACAATAAAAGAAGTAAGATAAAAAAGAAACCTTTTTTTTGTGGGAAAGGGGGAGTGTGTGAAAAAGTACTTCTCCAGCAGTTACAAAAGAGCTTTTATGATAAATAGCGGGAGGCACCTGAAAACGATGTATTTCCAGAATAAATGGTTAAAGCTGGGGCTAACCATTCAGAATATATTTAACTAGAAAAAATAAATTTTCTTCTTTTTAAAAAAATATATTCAAAGCGTTTAATTGCCAGAGAGTTCGTTTAATGTCCTCTTACGAATGTCACAGCTGCCTAATGGTTAGAGGCGTCTTTAGTGAATTTTAAACTTGGAAATGTCTCTCTCCCTGTTATAATGTTCTGTTGGGAAATATTCCTAGGGATATTATTAGAGGTTTCGCAATCGTAAGGATTGGTTTCGAAAATAAATTTGTCGATTCCAATTCTGTTTTTTGTGTGTATATTTTTAGAAATTTTATATGAAATTTGAAATGTTGTATTGTGCGTCTTCGAATGTTAGTGAGGGGAGGAGGGGGTGGGGAACCAATAAGATATATATTCGTATTAAATTGAAAAATGATGCTATACTATACATCTTTCTAAAATTTGAAATGTCATACTGATTATGCAGAGTCACCGTATATGAGAAATGATGATTTGTGGTGGGTTTTAGCTTGCTCCAGTTTACCAGTATTTAGGAAGGGGGTTAAAGTCAAAGTGGTATAAGTAGCGTTTCCAACAGTTGTGATTCAAGCCCAGATATGCAATCAAGAAGTGCTAAACTATTGAAAGGGGAAAAATGAGCTAAATCTCAGCTTCAAGTTTAGTAGCTCACCACTATATTGCGAAATCGCAGAATTATTAATATGTGACTTTATGAAAACAATTCTAGCAAAACTTTTTACCTCAAAATGAGGATTAACCATCTGACACAACACTGACTTTAACCCTCCTCCTTTATGTGAGTTACATGTTTCTCTAAATGTTTTGTTTATTCATTATTCTTCGATTGCACACAATTGCATAAATATTTATTTATTTTACCGCAAAGAAAGCCATAATTTGTTTTTTACATTTGTCAGGGAACATTTTGTAAATGTAGTGTTTTACTGCATCACACTGAAGTGTAATGCAGTAAACACTTTTACGGCAACGAAACATCAAACAATTTTATTAATTAACGTATTTAAAAACCAGAGTTATGCTGTCATCTGTAAATCGTAAAGTAATTATACAGCCTTTATACTTCAAAATACTAATTCCCAACAACGTATGTAAGGGATTTTATGGGGGGTTAAAGCGTTGTTAGTACTTTAAAGTACCGTCAGTAGATAAAGGGTTAAAAGAAAACGCGTCTTTTACTCACATTATGCGATTTGGAATTCAAATTTTCGCAAATCCTGTGAAATAAAATTATTTTTTACTGAAAATTCAAAAAAATTCGTATCATCGGTGTTATTATTATTTCATCGAAAAATATCGCTTATGCATGTTGGCACTCCATAAACGTTTCTGAAATGCTCTAACTATTTTATCGGAATTCCGATAGCATCTGTATTATTCGGTCTTGAAACGCGTAGAAAGCTCTTAACGGAATTCATTAGTGGAATCTACTCTCAAACCTCAATCCAATGTCGTTGGTCTGTTTGATTTTGACAGATTTTGTAGACTTCTTGATTGCGGTTTCGTACTTTTGTTTGTGTGCGTGTTTGTCGTCGACGCAAATTCGCGGTTCGTTGACATTTGACGCCCACCACCGCCGTGTGCGAGTGCAAATGAAAGGTATTCGGTACGTCTCGATAAATCATTCAAAGGTGAAGCGAATTTTAAACGGAGACGACGGGTTTTGCGCAAAACAGTTGAAGGTTCGAAATAAATTCCAAGAGAGGAAGTCAAGTTGAACTTCTAAATTCTGTTCGGTTTGTTTTGTTTGGCGCTCTCTCTACTAGAATTTGCTGCTGAGTATTAGAAACTCTACTTTTTTTTTCTGCCCATGCTTTTTCTTTAGATTCAACTCAAAAAAAATCAATGTTTTGACATTCAGCTTGGCAGGTTGCGGTTTCTATTAGTCGAGAGAAAAGATCGTGTGAAGAGTGTATGTTTGTCTCTAAACTTGGCAAATAATCATAAGAAATAAACAAACATTAACAACCACTAGAAAATCTTGAGGGGAAAAAAAAACAAAA